>NC_084794.1:216908158-218283783 GCF_963169125.1 Humulus lupulus
GGAAAAAAGTTGTCCTAAAGGAGATGCGAGCTCTGGAAAGGAATCAAACATGGGAAGTGATGGAGTTGTCGAAGGAAAAGAAAACAGTGGGTTGCAAATGGGTCTTCACTGTAAAATTTAAGTTTGATGGATCTCTGGAAAGGTATAAAGCGAGACGTGTTGCCAAGGGATTCACTCAAACATACGAGAATGACTACTCAGAGACATTTGCTCCAGTAGCAAAACTCAATATTATTCGCGTATTGCTCTCCATTGCTGTAAACTTGGAGTGGTAACTGCAGCAGTTGGATGTTAAAAATGCCTTCTTGAATGACAATCTTGAAGAAGAAGTATACATGAATGCCCTTTCTGGTTCGAGGACAAGTTTGGATCCAAAGTCTGCAAATTACAGAAGTCTCTCTATGGGTTGAAGTAATCACCACGTACTTAGTTTGAAAGATCTACAAATTCAGTGAAGAAGCAAGGGTACACACAGGGACAAGCTGATCATACTCTTTTTTTTAGAAGGGATGCTGAAGGAAAAATGGTTATCCTCATTGTGTATGTTGAGGACATAATCCTAACTGGAGATGATGTAAAGGAAATGAACAAATTAAAGAAGTGCTTAGCGGATGAGTTTGAAATCAAAGACCTTAGGAGTCTTAAATATTTTTTGGGAATGGAAATTGCCTGGTCGAAGGAAGGAATAGCAGTTAGCCAAAGGAAGTACATTCTAGACCTACTCAAAGACACTAGAATGCGGGGGTGTAGACCTGTTGACACACCCGTTGATCCCAATGTGAAACTAGGAAATAGTGAGGACGAAGGAGTTGATTTAACTCGATATTAAAAGTTGGTTGGGAGACTTATTTATTTATCCCATACACGGCCTGACATTGCTTTTGTCGTAGGATTGGTGAGCTAGTTCTTGCATTCTCCCAAGAAGGTTCACAAGGAGGTAGTTTACAAGATCCTTCAGTATCTCAAAGGATAACCTGGAACAAGCCTTATATTAAGGAAAAGTGATAGTCGAGCTATTGATGCAGATTGGGCAAGGTTTGTAACAGATAGAAGGTCAACGTCTGGTTATTGTTCCTATGTATGGGGTCATTTGGTGACATGGCGAAGCAAGAAATAGAGTATTGTTGCTTGGAGTAGTGCTAAGTCTGAATTCAGAGCAATGGCAAACAGGCTTTATGAGGTGATTTGGCTACAACAAATTATGGAGGAACTAAAGCTACCTTTGGAGCTTCCGATGAAACTATATTGTGATAACAAGGCTGCCATCAATATCGCTAATAATCCAATCCAACATGACCGAACAAAGCATGTAGAGATTAATCGTCATTTTATCAAGGAAAAGCTCGAGGCAGGTTCCATTTGTTTTCACTTTGTGCCAATGTCTTTATAAACCGCTGAAATTTTTACAAAGAGATTGTTCAAACCGAGTTTTGAATCTTGTATTAGCAAGTTGGGATTGATCGATATATTCAATCCAACTTGAGGGGAGTGTAGAAAAATGTAAATTAATTAGGATTAATTACAAGGATATTTTCTTCCTATTTTTCATGAAACTTTCTAGGAATAGATTGTACAAATTTATCTTTCCTTGTATAGTTTGGATTCTCCTAGTTTTTTAGTCAACTATGTATTCTATAAATGTCTTGGCATATACACGGGTTATGAATGAAAAAAGAAGAATATTTTTCCTCCAAACTTTTAACATTCAATAGAAGCTAAAAGACAGCCCTTTTTTCTTTGAAATTATCTTTTCCTTGTCAATTTTTTCTCCAGCTTATCTATCTAACTGGTCTCACTATTGTATCCGTTGATATTATGCCTGTGTGAAAAGGAGTGCAGAAGTATCAACCTGCTTGATAAAACATTTACCTCAAAGCTTAGGCAATACTTCTCAATTAATGGGGACAGATATTGAGCTAACTCACGAGGAAGAAAACCAAACACCTTAGAGTCTCTAGAATTCGCAGAAATCACCTAATCCACGAAAAAGCATGTAAGGCCTCAGCATAAGAATCGAAGGAAACAAAAATTAAAAGCTAAATCCCAAATAGAAGCAAAGAAAACGGAAATGAACCTTGATAGCATTAGGATCCTTGACATTATGAGGATCTCTTTGAAGATATATGCTTGCCCCATGATTTATTTCCTTTTCATCACTAAACCTCCGACCAACAATAAAAGTTTCAAGAATAACACCAGATATGTCATCCAAAGTAGTTTGCACGTCACAACAGGTGTCCGTGTTTGGGGTCTCCAAAACAGATAATGAATGCCTGTCAGTCATGGCATCATCTGTATTGTTACCATGGTTTGGTTTCTTTGATATATCATCTATTTGATTCTGCGTTACAGACTTTAAATGTAGCAGCAAATTAGACAGGCCAACGTTATTTTCTTCAACACCCTTGGAACTATTCAATACATGATCACCATTCCTTGCAATACTCTCATCACAATTAGCAATTAATAGGTCATTTCCTATGTGTCCACTCTCGGATGAATGAATTTGAATTGTTGACGGCGCACAGAAGTTCATTTGAAGAAGCGTGCGCTGGGTCAATTTCCGTTTTTTAGTTGATTTGCTTGATAAACACATGTCTGGAAAACAAAAGTACTTACTTAAGTTAAAATATATATATAGAGAGAGGGAGAGAGAAAACAAAATGGCATTCATGAAATATATATAAATTCAGCTTGAAAAATCTAGGCCAGCAATTAATTGCCTAAAAAGATAAGTATGAAAAAGTAGGTACTACAGAGGGATATATCTCAAGATTCCAAACAATTACCATAACAAGGAGCTGCCCTGTTTCATTAAGATACTCTTTTACACAATGTGATTGATAGTTCTAATAGTTTTTTTTTACCATCTCCTCTATAAATGAACTAGAAATACATTCACAATAATTCAAAACACTGAAAAGCGAAAAGCCTAAAATAAATAAATAAACCAAGCTTACCCAGATGAGAGTTGACGATGTTGCAATCCCCTATAATTTTATTACCGCAAACAGGGCAAGTTACTTTCTCACTCTTGTCAGAAAGTTTTTCTCCACTTTCAAAACTCTCCATCTTGTTCCTAGCATCACCAAAATCCACCATTGCAGATGCTTCAGAACTCTCAATCGACGCGATTTTTCCATCTTTATCAGTACACAGATTCAAAGAGCTCTGCAACTCAAAATGCATGCACACATATTTACATATTCTTACAACAACGGTAACCATTTTTGAAAATGAAGAAAGGAAAAAGAATGGCGAATACTTGAATGGGAGTGGAGAGCAGAGATTGACGGCTTGGAAGGAAGCGCCTGCGTTTTCCCACCAATCGAATCAGGCTTTCTCTTCCTCTGAGCATGATTTTGACCTAATCGAACCAGAGGTTCAATATGTGTCCAAAATTTCAAGTCCGTTGCTTTATATTTATATTGTCCCGCCAACCACGCACCTTTATCATTTGTCAACTGCTGAAGAGTCTCGAACCTTTTATTTCTTATAAATTTAAGCACGGCAATATTCAATAGGAAATTTAACATTCTATGCATAAGAGTCTAATTAAAAAATATACTACTCATAATAATAAAGATAATGTTACTCTTTGTCACTCTACCCAAAATATATTTGTCATTTTCCTCTTATTTCTTACTTCTCTCTTCTCTCTTCCCTCTCTCTCTCCTTTCATTCTCTCTCACCTCACGACACCACCACCCACGACAACGACGCCACCACCACCCACGACAACGACGCCACCATCAACACCAGAAAAACCTTCATAACTTCAGCCACCTTGTAGAGATAAACACAATATACACAAAGAAACATACATTTTGATGATTCTTTGAGTAGAAATTTATGGGTAATTAATTGTTTCTCAAACATAATGATGCTTCTTTCACTTAAGACACTAAATACTGCATTTCAAACTCTGTGCATGATTTTTAGGTTTTTTTGCGATTTTTTTCAGATCTGAAGCTCTGAAATCTGCAGAAAATCGACATTGCTCGATAGTGGTTCGATGGTGCTCAATGCCAGCTCGATGGGGCCTTCAAAATTATGATTTTTCATGAAAATACGACTTTGATCGATGGTGGCTCGATGGTGCTCAATGCAATTATTGCAATAGACATAATTTTTCACTCGGATGTCCATTTGAGATGATTTTTTTTTATTTTTGGTATTTTTTTCAAGATCTACACAGTTGTCATGCTAATATGCACATTTAAGAAGTGTAACACTTGAAAAAAATACAAAAATGCAAACAGGCCTCATGTTTAAGATATGTTTTGGTATGTTTTCAAGTTTTAAAATTCCTAGATGTGCATATGAGTATGTAAAACGTGTAGATCTTGAAAAAATACCAAAAAAATCACCTCAAGCAGACACGCGAGTGAAAAATTATGTCTCTTGCAAGAATCGCATCGAGCCACCATCGAACCACCATCTGGCAAAGTTGTTTTTTCATGAACAATCTTGATTTTGAAGGCCCTGTCAAGATAGCATCGAGCATTATCGAGCAACCATTCACTAGGGCCTTCAAAATCAAGATTTTCATGAAAAAATGACTTTGCTCGATAGTGGTTCGATTGTGGCTCGATGATGCTCGATGGTGCTCGATTGGATTCTTGCAAGAGACATAATTTTTTACTCGGGTGTCCGTTTGGGGTGATTTTCTTTTTGATTTTGGGTATTTTTCCAAGATCTACACGTTTGACATGCTCATATACACATTTGGGAAGTTTAAAACTTGAAAACATACCAAAAGATGTCTTAAACATGAGGTATGTTTGCACTTTTGTATTTTTTTTACAAATGTTACACTTCAGAGATGTGCATATGAGCATGTCAAACATGTAGATCTTGAAAAAATATCCAAAATAAAAAAAAATCGCCCCAAACGGACACCCAAGTGAAAAATTATGTCTCTTGCAAGAATTGCATCGAGCACCATCGAACCACCATCAAGCAAAGTCATTTTTTAATGAAAAATCATGATTTTGAAAGCCCCATCGAGCACCATTGAACCACCATCGAGCAAGGTTGATTTTTTGATGATTTCAAAGTTTCAGATCTAAAAAAATCGCAAAAAAAAACCAAAAGATCATGCCCAGATCTATTCGAAATACAGTATTTAGTGTGGTGGTGGTGTTAGTGGTGCCGTGAGGTGAGAGATAGGGAACTAAGAGAGAGAGGGAAGAGAGAAGAGATAAATGAGAAGTGAAAAGTGAAAGGGAAATGGTAAGGGTGTTTTGGGTAAAGTGTCAAAAAGTAGTATTATTTTAAAAAATTTAATATGCCTAGCATTTTTTTAAAATAGTAGCATTTATAAAGCATACAAACTGAAAGTTCCCTATTAATATTTTGGAAGGGAAATTTCACTTTTTATACATACTAATAAGGACAATTACATAACAATTCTAGTACTAATTACAATTTCAAATTGATGCTAAACATTCCCCTATTTCCCAAAATGCCCCTATCATTTTTCCACACCCAAAAAAATCAATATTTCACTTCTCTCTCTCTCTCTCTCTCTCTCTCTCTCTCTCTCTCTCTCTCTCTCACACACACACACACACACAAAACCCAGAGACGTTCAACTCCCACCTCTGTTGAGCCCACCTGCGTCGAGCCCCCACCTTCGTCGAGCCCCCAACCCCGAGACCCACGGCGAAACCAAGACCCCCTCTCCCATCTCTCCGTTGAAATCAAGACCCACGACGATTATGAGACCCACGTCAGCCCATTTCCTCCAAAGTTTGACAATCAAAGGTAAAATCTCGAACCCATTTCAATTTTTGATAGAGCATATTGTTGAATCTGTGATTTGTGGATTGTGTTCATCATTTTTTTGGGATTTTTTTTCTGGGTTTGCACCAGTGGCTCGATAGGTTCGATATAGGTTCAATAATGGCTTGATTGATCTGTTAAACAAGCTCGATGGACTCGATTATGGTTCGATATGAGCTTGATAGGGTAGGTTGAATGGTTTGATACTTGCTCGATATGAGCTCGATAGGGTAGGTTGAATGTTTCAATACTTGCTCGATATGAACTCGATAGGGTAGTTTGAATGATTCGATGGTTTGAATGGTTCGATAGTAGGCTTGATATATTTAGGCTCGATGGAAGCTCAATATTAGCTCGATATAAGATCGAAGGTATCCTAAAAGATTAGGTTTAATAGTGGCTCGATGGCAGTTCGATAGAGGCTCGATGAATAGATCGATTGAGCTCAATATGGCTCGATAACAGCCTGATATAAGCTCGATGGCAGTGTTTATTTCAGTTTTTGATGATTTTTTTTTTTCCAAATTCTGTTTGACATTCTATTTTCTTACCAAATTTTTTTCATGTGTTGTTGCAGATGCCTAAGTTGCTTGTTTCGTTTAGTGATCACTTTCCTGGTCGAGTCACATATCAAGGTAGTAGCACTTTAAATCACATTAAGACTAGGTTTGTGGACCTCGGGTTGATAGAAAGGGCTAAGGAATCCCCTTTCAAGCAGTTCTTTTTGGCTTCGGAGTTTAATTTCTCCAGAGTTTTGGTTCATCAACTGCTTTTGAGGAAAATCGTCAACAACAACGAATATGAGGTGCACTTCTTCTTGGGGTCGAAGTCTTGTAGATTCGGCATGGGAGAGTTTGCCCTGGTGACGGGGTTGAATTTTAGTACCTTCCCGTCACCAGAAGAATTGGAAGAGCATAATCTCAGCGACCGCTTGATAAAGGAGTATTTCAATGATGCTGAGAAAGTAAAGCTCTCACAAGTGGACCATGCTTTCAAGACTTGTACTGTTGTGGAAGATGTGTACAAGCTTGGTCTATGTTTGTTGGTTGAGGGGGTTCTGAATGCCATAGAGGGCAAGTTGCATATATGGCGAGATATTCTAAAGATGGTTGAGGACGTAGACTACTTCTTCAGCTATCCATGGGGAAAGTACTCTTATAGGCTATTGCAGTCTTGTAAGAAGGACATGCTGAAGCAAAAGGCCAACTATGACAACAAGAAGGATGTCAAGGTGCAGCAAGAGTCCAAATACAGTCTATATGGTTATGCCCCGACCTTACAGTATTGGGCATATGAGGCTATCCAGCAGCTTGCGACGGAATTTGTTGTAAGCTCAGGAAACATGGTCCCGAGGATGCTTAGTTGGTCGCATCGAAGGAACAAGGATTTCACCAAGTCTGCCATCTCAACAATGTTATCGAAGAAGAATGTAAGTTATATTTTACTGACATTAAACAATTTTTTTTTATTTATATGCTTATCTTTTATGATTATTGGAGTTAACCAAATGTTTTATGTTGTTTGCAATTGATCATCCTTTCGATGTTGAAGCCTTGACCAACAGAAAAAGACTATTATTTATCATTGACAGAGGGAGTTCTTCCCCCTTATCCCAGGCTTGGTTAGGATCCCATGGAGGCTGATGAGGAGGAGGATGCGACTTTTGAGAAAGTTGCGGAGATAGTTTCTTAGGTAGTCGAGGTAGTCAAGATATTTGATGATGCTGTCCTGGAGGAGGATGAGGTTGTAGGTCCCACCCCTCTTGTTGCCCCAGCTACAACCCCAGCCCCAGCACCAGCCCCAGCCTCAACCCCAGCACCAACCCTAGCCCCAACCTCAGCCCCAGCCTCAGCCCCTGAGCTCACTGAGTTTATTGAGCAGTTGGACAGAGTCGAGGGTCGACAGAAGACCCTCCTGAAGAACTAGTCAGTGATCCTGGACGCAGTCAGTCAGATCCTGACATTTATTAAGGAGAAACCTGTAACGACCCAACTACTCTAGACTTTTGGACCATTAACGAAAACTATACATAAACACTAATCCTTAATAAAACTTACAAGTGAAAATACCATAACTTTATTAAGAAACTTGTAAAAAAATAAAAGTTAAACTTACATAAAATTCAAGTTAGGGTATGGGATCCCATTGTTTTAAAATGAAAATATGACATAATTAAAAAGAGATTTACATAATAAAATGCGGAAAAATACATATAAAAAAAACCATAAGAAACAAAACTACATCCTCGAATCGAAACGCTCGGCTCTTGAATCCATTCCGCCTCAATACACATTCTCCAAGCTTCCAAGAACCTTTCCCGCCACTAAGACTATTTTCCTGCACATATAAACAAAAAGGAGTGAGCCTAATGCCCAGCAAGGAAAAATCTAACACATAGTCCATATACATAAATTTCATAAAAACATAAAAACATAACATAACACTTATATCACATACATACTATAATGGCCATTATTACTTAGGGTCCCATAGACTAAACAAGTCATATGCCCATTAGATTAGTGGGGTCTTGCAAGTTAAGCAAGTCATATGCCCATAATCTATTTGGGGCTTGTTAGTCATATAGGTCATATGCCCAAGCCTACAAACATATTTAACATAACATATTTCATAACATAAAAACCATAAGATAACATATAACATATAAATTCTATCCTATTTTCCTTACCAAAATAACCGGGATATGAGAACTGATTTGGGACCTTGGAACACTCCTAAAAACCATTTATAATAGGGTGAGTATATTGAAGAAAAGGGGATGAAAGTGATGAAAGGATTATACCATTGAGAATATACTTACCAAAACTTATGTGCAAGTTCTTAGATTTCCTAACCAAAATAAAGAATAAGGTTAGAAGGCTGAGTAGAAGACTATGAGAACTTAAATAAAATAATACCAATGAACTAGAGTGTGGAAATACCTTGAAGACTTATAAGACCAATCTAAACCTTGAACCGAAATGCTATAAAACCTTACTTCCCAAGTGATTGATAAGCTTATGATGATCAAGCTTATGATTCCCAACCCAAGTGTTTACACTCTCACACTCACCTAGCAACTTGCAGCCTCTGAACTTAGAGTAATAGATGAATAAATGGCTGGGTACTAGGTCCTATTTATAGAGTTTAGGAATGAAAAGATCTCATTTAACTTGAATAAAAATAATGGCTTTTTAAGTGAAAATAATTTGAATTATCGTTCAGCAGAGGCTGAAGACTCGTTCAGAAAGGTGCTGGACTTATCAAGAGGTTGAAGGTTTGAATGGAAAACGATTTCAAAAACTTTCAAATTATGCTGAGAGGGGCGATATATCGCCCCCTGTAGGCGATATATCGCCTGGGCCAGTATGCCCGAGGCAATCGTGCATCGTTTCGGGTTTTTCGTATCTTCGTGATGCGATATATCGCCCCCTATAGCTGCGATATATCGGCATACGCTGATTATTTAAACACAAAATTACACATTTTTAGCTTAATTTGAATTGAGTAAACAGCCTTGACTAAGCCCTTTTACGTTTTCAAAGCTGCTGACTGACCTTAGAGCATTCAAATTTTACCCTTAATAAATTTAATCCTCAAAATACTTAATCATTAATAACCCATACATAACATGTGCTATTAGCTAATTGGTTCTTATCTAAACCTTATAATATAATAAATATTACCCTCAATATCAGTCATATTAATCAAACCTTAGGTTAAAATTAATATTCTTAAACTATAGGTTAAACTTAGAAAATCTACAAGTACTACTACGAGTGTCTAAATAAATCCCGGTCTGAACCAAAAATCCACAGTCATAAAGATAATACTATTATTACTATTATACTACTATCTACTTAGCTAAGTAAAGTTCTTGGACTCTACAAAACCAAGGGGATCCAAGGAAGATTCAGACTCAGACTCACTGGATATTCCTCTGGACTATGTTGATGATCCAACCACGCCTCCTACCATCATTGTGACACCTGATGCTGCAACTCTAGGAGTCGTTATTTGTCAACCTTGAGGATGTTGCTGGGGTTCAGTTTCAGAGGACTAGACGCCAAAGATGCAAGCCATATTGGTTTGAGGACTACACCAATCCCACGAGGAAAAGACCTCGCACTGATGCAGTTGCACCAGAAGAGGAGGCTACACAGGTGCTGGACCCTCTCAAGAAGCCAGATCACAAACAGTATAGGATAGTGTCCAAGTGGCTGCTTGGAGACATCCCCAACAAGTCCTTGAGGGATGTAAGGACTGGGAATCATGGTCCAACGTGGTTTCTGACGTGGAAGACACCCAGTCGTGGCTCAATGATGGGGTAAGCCATTTATACCTAATGACTCGATAGTGGTAGAAATTATGTTTTGTTTTCAATTTTACAAGTTCTATTTTTATTGACTCGATATGAGCTAGATAGGAGCTCGATGGGGGGCAACCTTGATCGATATAACTCGATAGTAGCTTGATAGGGGTGTTAAACTAGGGATATTATTTACTGTTTGAGATTAGCTCGATGTGAGCTCGATAGTAGATCGATAGGGGTGTTAAACTAGGGTTGTTGTTTACTGTTTGAGATTAGCTCGATGGAGCTCGATAGTAGATCGATAGGGGTGTTAAACTAGGGTTTTTGTTTACTGTTTGAGATTAGCTCGATGTGAGCTTGATGGAGCTCGATAGTAGATCGATAGGGGTGTTAAACTAGGGTTGTTGTTTACTGTTTGAGATTAGCTCGATGTGAGCTCGATGGAGCTCGATAGGGGTGTTAAACTAGGGTTGTTGTTTACTGTTTGAGATTAGCTTAATGTGAGCTCGATGGAGCTCGATAGTAGATCGATAGGGGTGTTGTTTACCGTCTGAGAATAGCTCGATATGAGCTCGATGGGGCTCGGTATGGACTCGATGAGCTCGATGTTTAGTTCGATATAAGCTCGATAGTGCTTGATTATAACTCAATTTATTCGTTTATGCACTATTTTTAGCCATTTATGATGGTCTTTGCTAACTTTTTATATCATACTCTCTTTGTAGCATATTGATGCGGCAGAACACATGTTTCGTATGCGTCGCAAGTATTTTCCCAATACATATCACCAGAATGCAGTTGTGATGAACATTTATTTCTCACAAGTGATACCTGCCTGATATGATTAGTACAAGAAAATTGCCGACAAAACAAATTACACGTGGGATTCTGACGTTATGTCCATGTTAACAGGCATCGAGCAGCAGTTTCTGGCATCTAGGGGAGGAGTTTAGGATGTATATTGGTGCTAGAACTATGAATAACAACAAAGGTTTGCCATTGAGGCTTCTATTTCTAGTTGGACTCTCACTATTTATGATTTAGACAACTCGGTGATTAGTGACGCAAAGTTGGAGGAAATTATGAATCCATGGTGCTTTTTGCTTCCTTCTCTGTTGATGCAGAGTAAACTGTTCATTGATTGCTTGATGTTGAAGATTCTTGCAACAGGAAAGAGGTCGCATCAGTTCGCATGGTGTCGCAAAAAAAAACACGAGCTTACTCAGTCAAAGAGACGGTAACAAACATCATCTTCATACTATATTTGTTTCTAACTAAAATGACAGTATTGTACACTTGATGTTTACATTTTTTTTACAGTGGGGATTGTGGTGTGTATGCTGTCAAGCATATTGAGCATCTCATATCCGGCTTTCCATTGGAAACCATCTGCAATGAAAATATAAAGGTGTTCAACAACAAGTGGACCACAAACTTGTGGTATCAAAATTTGTTACCTTGATGATTGTATATATACAGGTTCTTTACATGTGTTGTTTTTTGCTCACATTTTTTTGTAACTTTCATATGGCTGTTATCGAGCTATATCGAACTAATATCGACTTATATCAAACTATTATCGAACTAATATCGAGCTTCAATTGAGCAATATCATTTTAATATCCGTTATCTAGTTGTTATCGAATTAATATCGAGCCATGATCAAACTACTATCGAGTTATATCGAACCATTATCGAACTAATATCAAGCTAAGATTTGAGTCAGTTTAGAAGCTAACAACCATATTATCGAGTTCATATCGAGCTATTATTGAGTTAACATTGAGTTCATGTCAAGCTACAATCGATCTCATCAAGTTTACATCGAGCTTAACATAACTTTTAAGAAAAATAAAAGAAAAAAGAAGGGAAAACAAGCTAGGTTATAAATACAACAAGTCCAAATTGGAAAAAAAGTGTATAGCCTAGCTTTGCATGTAGCCCTGTTGTGGCCAAGACCACCACACATAGTACACTTGCACTCTTTGCGAATGATTTTGCCATTCGATGGAGTGCGGTTTGTCTTCCTTCTTCCCACCTTTTTCTTCTTCGGGCGACCAACTGATTGTTTTTCAACAGGAACCCCAACTTGCATTTTCTCTATGTTCTCGGGAACTTCTCAATCATTCTCGTTGCTAGTTGGGTAAATTGTTTCTTTGTAAGAATCCCTCCACATTTCAATAGTGTAATATGGGGAACATAGTGAGTAAATGTTGACACCGCGCAGTATGGTCGCAGCCACACCATGAACACAAGGGTATCCCAAGATTTGAAACATGCCGGATGATTTGGTCATCAAATTCACCTCACCATCACCTTCTGGGTCTACCACATGAAATTCAAACTGTCCAAGAGGATGGACTTTCAAGTACCATGCATCATCCACAATGCCTGAGACACCTTTCTCATATATTGTTGCTAATTTGGACATGCACTTCTCTACCTCTTCACGACGCACAGCAAACCATGATTGAGTTGCGAAACGAATGAATTCCACAAAAGTAGTGACTGGGAAGGTTCTTACGTCTCTGGTTTTGTTGTTGAAACTTTCAACGTAGTTGCTTGTCATTACATTGTATCAATTCCCAGGAAAGTAAGCATGAGTCCACTTATCGAAGCCAATACCTTGAGATATTGAGTTATGGCAGGATCCATTTTCTTTATATTGTTGAAGAACCTGTGAAATTTTGACTTCCGAAATGCATATGCCGCATTCCACATCTCCTTGTGACAGTGATCAGTCTTGAACTTAGAGATTACATTTGTTATCCAATAAATTAGCATTTATGATGTGGCAAGTAATCCCTGGACACGTGGCTGACACCTGGAAGCGTCTGCTAGAGTATCGACCAGAAGACACAGTAGAAGCAGGGTAAGCCCGTCTTACCCGCGACCAGTCTGGTCGATGGTTCCGTGTACAAGGCAACATTTATGGGAAGATCTTTGTGAACCCCGAATTTATCTCATACAATCTCCCGAGTACCCGATTATTCAGGGGAGAATATCTGTAACAATCTTTTGTAACCCCCCTTGAGCCTATAAATAGCAAGAGATAGCTCAAGGGAGGGACTTTTTTGGCTTTTAAATCATTGAAAATTATAATTATTTTCCTAGGAATATTGTACTGTTCTTCAGAGGTTAGTGAAACTCATTGAACCCTGGTTCTTTGATCACTCTTCTGATTCTTATATCAATATCAGTCTAAGTGGACGTAGGTCATTACCAGATCCTGGGGCCGAACCACTATAAATTACTGTGTTTTGTTTACTTTTGTCATTACGTTCTTCTCTATATATTCATTCATATCAATCACGTTTTGACTCCGTGTTAGTTGGCCAAATCTTGGGTCAACATTCTGGTGCTTTCATTGAGAGATTGATTTATTGCTATTAAGAAAACTAATGGCGAAAGCAGGAAAGAAAACTGGGCAGGCGACCGCCGCTGCACCGTCAAACCCGCCACCTCCTTCTCCTCCTGCAAGCATAGCGGAAGATGAGCTGCAACTGGATTTTGAAGAGGAGGAAATGGACGATGCGACGCTGAAGAGTACTCTGGGCGCGTTGCAGGAAGAGCTGGCTAATCTGAGGGCCAGTCAGGAGACTGCCGCTGAAGTTATGGCGCGGCAGCAGCAGGAGATAGAACGGCAGCGCGCAGAATTGAGCGAAAGGCAGGCGGAGGTTGATCGCCGCCAGAACGAAGCCATGGCAGCCCTTGAGGCAGCCTTGCTGTTGGCTAGAAATCAGGCTGCACCTGCCTCGCAGCCTGACCAACCGGTGAATGGGCCACCCCAGAGGGGTCCTAATCCAAGCCCACCGATTCAGCCTTTGAGTCCGCAAAGGCCCGAGCAGCCTCAGATGCCCCATGACGATGTCCCACAGGATCCTGAGGCGCAGCCACCATCCCAAGCTGCTCGGGGTAATCCCCCGCAACAGAGGCAGAATAGGGCCGAGCATCAGCCTCGCAGCCCTAGACGCCATAGGGATGATGGGCCGAACCTACCGAACAGAGGTCAGTACCCTCCTGGCAACAAGAGAGACTCAGAGTTAGGCTCTGCGGTCCGGGGCCCCCCACGGCATGATGGTGCACGGGGACACCACGACCAGCGCAGACCACCCTTTAACGCTCGGGATGGTTCAGCCAGGAATGGGCATCGGGGGAACAGTCGATCTCACCATAGCCAGTCAAGGTTCAGAGATGGCCACGGATACAATGAGGCTGACTCAGGCAAGGGAAATGCCGGTGGGAGGAATGGAGAAAGAGGTAAAAGCAGGAGCCAAGTACCTCAAGATGACCAACCAAATAGACAGGATGCTGGGGGGCAGCCCAGACAAAATAATGTCTTCAACTGGCTCGGTGGCAGCGAGCAGCGAAGAAGAGAAGAGGACCTGAGAGATGTACTCAATGATCGCCACGAGAGGCACGGCGAGAACGTCCCCCCAGCAACAGAGGCCACCGCGATTCCTATCGCAGTGCAAGCCCAGATAGACGCACTCAACCAGGCTGTTCAGCAGCTGGTCGGAGGAAGGACTTCTTACATCGACCACGATAGGAGGAAAGGCACTCCTTTCGTCCAAAGGATAGCTAACACCGAAACTCCCAGCAAATTCAAGATGCCTACGCTCCCAAACTTTGATGGATATGGGGACCCAGTCTCGCATGTGAATAAGTTTGAGATTCAGATGGACATTCAGAAAGTGTCCGAAGACGCTCGGTGCAGGATCTTCCCTGCAACACTTTCTGAAGCAGCGCAGGAGTGGTTCTTTAAGTTCCCGCCTGCAAGCATAGTTTCCTGGGAAATGTTTGTAAGGGAGTTCTACGGACAGTTCTATGCGGGTCGTGTGCACCCAACCGAAGCAAACCAGCTAGTCGAAATTCGCCAGCAAGACAGGGAGTCAGTGAAGGATTATGTCCAGTGCTTTATGCAAGTGGCAGCTGGAGCAAAAACAGTCGGAGACGAAGGCAAGATGATGGCCATTACCGCAGGGGTTAAACGTTGCTCTCCCCTCTGGAAAAGTCTCCGAAAGGAAGGAGTTAGAACAACCCAGGAGTTCTTGGACCGAGCTGATCGTTACATCAAGCTCGAAGAGGCCATTGCTGATGATGGAAAACCCTCGAACAAGGGTAAGAAGGCTGCCGAACCCGCCAAAGCCGCCAATGGTTCCAAACCTAATGGCAATGGCAAAGGCAACGGAAACGGCAACGGTAATGGCAAGAATGGTGGAAAACGGCTGTATAACGAGCCTTCCACCTCCGACAACAAACGAGCCAAGGGTAATCGTTATGAACCTAGGTTCACTAACTACACTGCCCTCGTTGAGTCTCGGGGAGAGGTTTACCAGGCTACAAACTCTAGTGTGCCTTACAAGAAACCTGGACCCATTCGAAAGAACATTTCGAAAAGAGACACTACCAAGTTCTGTCGTTACCATAACGACTACGGACATGACACTAATGAGTGCAACCAGTTAAAAGAAGAAATCGAGTTCCTTATTAGACAAGGACACTTGAGAAGATACGTACGGGCCTCAAAAAATTCCCAACGAGAAGCTCCAGGTGGCAACGAGCAGGCGACCACACACCAACACTCACCACCATTACAGCCTGCCCCCGTGGTTGGAACACTCTTAACCATCTGTGGAGGCCCGCACCTCGCGGGAAATATCGGAAAGGCCAGAGAATGATATGCCCGGACTCTGCGCCACGACCAGGACATCGAGATGATGACTGTGGAGGACCGTGCACCAAAAAAGGCTCGGTTAGAGGAAGGTGAGATAACCTTCTCTGATGGCGATGCCCAACACGTCCGGTTCCCACATTCCGATCCGCTGGTCGTGGACATCCAGATGGCCAATATGATGGTAAAGAGGGTACTAGTCGATACAGGAAGTTCAGTGAACATCTTGTATAAGTCAACACTGGAACGCATGAAATTGTCCGTAAAGGACTTGAAGCCCTGCAATCAGACGATATATGGCTTCTCTAGAGAAGGACTCACCCCAGCCAGAATGATCAAACTTCCAGTAACGACGGGTACAGCGCCTGCAACAAGGACATTACTCGCCACTTTTGTAGTGGTCGATTGTCCTTTAGCGTACAACGCCGTTATCGGAAGGCCCATACTGGTTGATCTACAGGCCGTCATCTCTATGTGGCACCTAGCCATGAAGTTCCCAACGGACGCGGGGGTAGGACGCGTTTTAGGAAACCAAAGGGAAGCCAGGGAGTGCTACAATGCCTCGATCACAAAGGCGAAAAGTGGAACGTCGAGGAGCACCACCCCGGACCGATTGCAGATGGCAATAGATACGCAAGCCCAATCAGGTGGTGAAGTCACCAAATAGGGTGTTGCCCAAAGTGAGGATGGAGATTTGGATCCTCGCTTTAGGGATTTTGAAGAGAATGTTGGACCCGTCGAGGACCTGGAGGAGGTCCAACTCGACAAAGAAGACTCGACCAGAGTCGTGAAGGTTGGGAAAAACTTAGAACCTACCACGAAGCATGCACTGGTGGAATTCTTGCGAAGGAACCAGGAAGTTTTCGCCTGGTCGCACAAAGACATGGTGGGGATAGATCCTGCGGTAATCAGCCATGTCTTGAACATAGATAAAGCTTTTCCACCCGTGCAACAAAAAAGAAGGCTACTCGATAAAGATAGATCAAGAGCCTTAAAAGAAGAAGTTGAAAGACTTAAGGAGAATGGGTTTATCAGGGTGGCATTTTATCCATCGTGGGTCTCAAATCCGGTGCTGGTCCCCAAGCCTAACGGCAAGTGGCGGACCTGTGTGGATTTTACAGACCTCAATAAAGCCTGCCCAAAAGACTGCTTCCCACTCCCAAGAATCGACCAGCTGGTCGATGCGACTGCAGGACATGAGATCCTCTCGTTCATGGATGCATATTCGGGCTACAACCAGATTAGCATGCATCCCCCTGACGAGGATCACACCAGCTTTCGGACCGATACAGGCTTATACTGTTACAAAGTCATGCCCTTCGGACTGAAAAACGCAGGTGCGACTTACCAACGGCTAGTCAACCACATGTTTAAGGAGCTGATCGGTGCAAACATGGAGGTATATGTGGATGACATGCTGGTAAAGTCTAAAAAGGCAGAAGGACATGTGAGGGATCTACAAGAGTGCTTTGATGTGTTAAACAAGTACCAGATGAAGTTGAATCCCCTCAAATGTTCCTTTGGAGTCGGATCAGGGAAGTTTTTGGGGTTTATAGTGAATTCAAGGGGAATCGAGGCCAACCCTGACAAGATAAAAGCCCTGATCGACATGAAGTCGCCGGAGAAGATCAAGGATGTACAAAGTTTGACCGGAAGGATCGCTGCCCTGAGTAGATTCATCTCGAAATCAACTGACAAATGTGTCCCTTTCTTCAATCTACTCAGGGGCAATAAGAAGTTGAGACTGCGAGCAAGCATTCCAGGCCTTGAAAGCTCATATGGCGCAACCTCCCATCTTGTCAAAACCGATCGAAGGAGAAACTTTGTTTATTTATCTGGCGATTACTGAAGTTGCTGCTAGTGCGGTACTTGTACGGGAAGAAGAAGGCGTACAGAAAGCAATCTACTATGTCAGCAAGAGGCTAATCGGTGCAGAATTAAGATATCCGCCAATCTAAAGGTTAGCATATTGCTTAATACTAGCCTCCAGGAAGTTGCGTCCTTACTTCCAAGCCCATCCTATCACAGTTCTAACTGACCAGCCCCTTCGGCAAGTCCTCCAAAAACTTGAGGCGGCTGGGCGATTGTTAAAATGGGCAGTCGAACTAGGGCAGTTCGATATAACTTATTCACCGCGAGTAGCAATAAAGGGACAAGTCTTGGCCGATCTTGTTGCGGAGTTCACCGAACTCCCAGACAGTGAGCAGTGCGAACAGCTTGAAGCGCCCATGCCTCAAGACAAAACTCCTTCGTGGAAGCTATTCACGGATGGTTCATCCAACGAATCCCACGCTGGAGCGGGAGTGATATTGATAACGCCGGAAGGGCATCGATTTCACTGCGCAATCAGGTTCGACTTCACCGCGTCAAACAATGAAGCAGAATACGAAGCACTCCTCGCTGGATTGAGAATGGCCAAAGATATGAGCATAAAGAAGCTTGATATTTATAGTGACTCACAGCTAGTCGTGAATCAAGTCCTGGGAGAATATCAAGCACGAGGCTTAAAGATGATGGCCTACCTGAATAAAACGAAGGATTTGCTAGCCCAGTGTACAAAGTACACCCTCCAGCAAATTCCGCGAGACCAGAATTCGAATGCAGACGCCCTGGCTAAACTCACGAGCGCAAAGGATGCAGACACCTTGAACGTAGTTCCAGTAGAAAGACTGAATAAGCCGAGCATAGAAGCAGCCGAGGCCAATATGGAGATTCGTCTAGAAGATACATGGATGGCGCCTTACTTGGAGTATCTGACGAATGGTACACTGCCAGCAGATAGAAACAAAGCCAGAACTCTGCAAAGGCGAGCCGCTAGGTACATACTGGTCGATGGTGTTATGTACCGAAGAGGATATTCAATGCCACTACTCAGGTGCATTACACCAGAAAAAGCTAAGGAACTCATGAAGGAGGTGCATGAAGGCTTCTGCGGGGATCACGCTGGGGGGCAGAGTTTGGCGAAAAAGATTCTAAGGCAAGGCTACTTCTAGCCAACAATGAACGAGGATTCGATGGAGTATGTACGAAGATGCGACAAATGTCAAAGGTTCTCCAAGATTCCACGGGCAGCTCCGAATGAACTAAAACAGATGCAGAGCCCGTGGCCTTTCGCAATATGGGGGATAGATTTGATTGGATCCCTGCCTACAAGGAAAGGCGAAGTAAAATACGCAGTTGTGGCAGTTGATTACTTCACCAAATGGGCCGAAGCTGAACCACTCGCAACCATCACGACCAAGAAAGTTCTTGACTTCGTCATCAAGAACATTGTATGCCGGTATGGTCTGCCCAGGAAGATAGTTTCAGACAACGGGACCCAGTTTGACAGCGACTTATTCACCGATTTCTGCGAAAGGCATGGAGTTATTGAAAGCTTTTCTTCAGTCGCACACCCCCAAGCGAATGGGCAAGTAGAAGTCGTGAACAAAACTCTTAAAGACACCCTGAAGAAAAGACTTGAAGAAGCTAAAGGAGCGTGGCCAGAGCAGCTGCCTGAAGTCCTATGGTCGTATAGAACGTCCCACCGAACAGCAACAGGCCATACCCCATTTTCCTTGGCCTATGGATATGAGGCCATGTTGCATGTCGAGTTAGATCCCCCCTCACATCGGCACTTAACTTACGACCAGGATCAGAACAGCCAGCTAATGATGGACTCCCTAGACACAATCGACGAGATGTGAGAGAAATCTCAACTGCGAGTTGCTGCTTACCAGCAAAAAGTCGCCCGGTACTTTAACTCCAAAGTTAAAGAAAGAAAATTCAACGTCGGTGACTTAGTGCTACGACGAGTTTTCTTAAATACCCGCGACCCCACCGCTGGAGTGCTCGGACCTAATTGGGAAGGACCTTACCAGATTGAAGAAGTCCTTCACCCAGGCACATACAAACTTGCACACTTAAACGGAGATCTCGTTCCACGTTACTGGAATGGAGAACACCTGCGCAAGTATTATCAATAAACAGTCCTTTTTAAAGGACTGGCTTGTGTAAAGATTTTCAATTTTTTACAAGTTTTGCAAGAGGGTTAGCCACGCTGTATGGTTAACTGCTCGTATATGTAAGGTTCTATTATAGAATCACTCGTAAAGACATGTTTAGTCCATTTTTAATACGAGATTATAAGGGACTGTGCGCAGCCAGTCATTCTTGCCAACCTTTGTAAATTTACATTTGCAAGTATTTGTTCATTACGTGTGTTGTTTTGCTGTATTACAAGTATCATTTTTTACACGAACAGGAATGTTCGAACAGGCCATGGTCAAGGCAAGTGACCAAGGACCTAAAAGCTCCTCGATCACTTGGGGGGCATATAAGGCATATCGATAGCAAAGCATACTCTCAAGGTATGTAAACACATGAACAAAATGAGTGAAAGCATGCTACAGTACTTAGAGTATTTTTCAAAATTTAGGTTTTGTTAAATCATGCCAAAGTACTATGCTAAGTTCGGTCATTCAGACAAATGTTATAATAAGTAAAGATATTATAGCATCAAGATTTAAGCTTTTACACCGCAAGCATCGCTGCTTGGATGTAACTGTTCAAGTAAAAGAAAAAAGATTTACTGCCCGTGCAGCAAAGTTTAAAAAAGAAACTATTGTCTTTACATCACGACCCGTGGGTCGTATATCCAAAAAGAAAGAAAAAATATAAGAGAAAATTCTAAGAGGCATTCGGGGCCGGAGGGTCTTGGGCAGCATCCTGGTTGGTTGCGTCCTCGACAACTTCTTCTTCTTCCACACCAGCGACGCTTGGAGAGGCAGGGGTTGCAGCTCTTGCCTCCTCTTCGGCCAGTTGGGCAGCGCATTGAGCCAACTCAGCAGTTCTGACTTCCTTTGAAAGGTAACTAAAGTCAGCACCCTGATTATGTTTCCAGAAATTGTAGAAACATCGGAGTGTCATCCTCTTGTACTTTTCCAGATTCTTGGAGTTGTCAAGCTCCAACTGCTTCACCTTGCCCCCGAGAGTGACAATAGCCTCATCCTTAGACTTGAGTACCTCTCCCAAATGCTTGATTTCGCGAAGATGGGCTTGGTTTAAATCTCGATACTCCTGCCTCAACTTGACTGCTGCATTCTTCGCAGCTTCAGCCTCTGACAGCTTAGTCACCGCTGCATCCCTCTCTCGGACCATTGCCTCCAACTCCTTGGCATGCCTAGCCTCAGCAGCCGAAAGCTCCTCGGCCACCTTCACCTGATACCTCTCGGTGGCCTTTGCCTTAGCCTGCTCGAGGTAAGCCTGGGCTCGGGTACGAGCAGTAGTGGCAGACAGCAAGGCCTGTAAATAAAGCAAAAATGAGTTAGAACTTATCATGAGGACTAAAAGACTAAAGCTTGAAATACAAAGAAGTACTTACGCTGGAGATTTCGTTCAGAGCCCTGTTCAGGATCTGGTCGATTGGCATGTCTTCAGCTTCAACCATTGCAGCTCTAACACGGTCGCCTTTGCCGATGCGATCGATATGATCCCTGGCAGATCGAATGGCACGGCTCATGAGTCTGGCCCCAAGAGCTTCTTCACGAGTAAGCTGCTCTCCGGCAGGCGCGGCTGGAGGTTTCGACGGGGCAGGGGGAGTCTACTGCTCGGAAAGAACTGGAGGAGGGGTAGAAGTTTGCCTTGTTGGCGCAGGACTTTGCCCAGTTGGCGCGTCCTGAGGAAGGTCTTCTGTTCGACCCTTCTTGGCTGGAGGGCCTCGGCTGGATTCACCAGTTCTCTTCTTAGGCTTCCGTTGGAGTTGAGGAACCTCCTCTTCATCCTCGGCCTAGTACATGTCGAAGATGTTGGGAGTAGACATATCTGCATGTAGGTAAACACAGCAAGTTAATAAGAAAGGAGGCAGGTGAAAGTATGTTATACAACTGAAAGGAGGTAACAAAGTAAATACCCGAGCTACAACTACTGGTCGCTACACTATTGACTCTATTAGTCATATACTCATTATCTGGCATGAAGAAGTCTGGCCTTAGATTTGGAGCATATGTAAAGTTACCATCCCCGTCAAACATGTGACAGGGAATTGGCAAACCATTTAAAAGCGAAATAACTTTACCATTATCGTCAGAAGATTCTCCCAAGTCAACAATAGGCTCTTTGGCCTTTTCTTTCCCCTTGCCTTGGGGAGCAGAAGGCCTTTCTGCGGAAGGGCTACCCGTGGGTTCCCTGATTGTAACCCCCGTTGGCCTCCTCCGGGGAGGAGGCACAGGAGGTTGCTGCTCGGGAACCCCCTCGGCAGTGGCTTCGTCCACCATGGACCCTCTATTTTCATGGCGAGGAGCCAGGAGGCCAGACAGCCTCAAGTTTGTTTCAGTTATCAGGGTCTTGACACTTTTTGCTGCGTCAGACGTCCTGGCCAGAATGTTGGACCTCAACACCATGTCTGGTGTTGGGGTCGGACGTAACCAAGGGCCTGAAAAAACAGATTACAGTTTGAGAAAAATGAAAGGAGACACCTTAGGTTAAAGTATCGACCAGTCAAAGACAAGCTCTTACCTCCTCGTGTGAAGGCCAAATTGTTGCTGGTTATGTCTGGAGTAAGGAAATACTCCTTATTGTAGTGCCCCACGTTTGATATATGGGTAGTGCCACTCAAGAACGTCCGACCGGTCTCCTGGTGGCAGAAGTGGAAGAAGCCCGTCCCGTTGTGCTGCGGGTTATATTTAAGGTCAAAAAGATAGTTGACCTCGTGGGGCGAAGGTTCTGGCCATTTGTTAAGTTTATACAAGATATAGAGTGCGGCCAGCATCCTATATCCATTTGGAGTTATTTGGAAGGGGGCGACACCAAAATAATTGGCCACCCCCACAAAAAAGGGATGAAGAGGGAGGTAAGCTCTCACCTCGATGTGATACCGGGACCAGGCGCTGTTTGCTCCTCCTGGGAGGTTAGCCCTCTGGTCTGCGGTAGGACGTATAATAGTAACCCATGTGAGGGGGAATTTCCTTAAGCAGTTAGCGACCATTCGAGGGGTCACTAGACTGGCTGGGGAAGTATACCACTTGACATCAGGCGAATTCCGATGGCGAGGGCGGGCCCTAGTTTGGATATTAGGGTCAGGAACGAGATTTTCTCGACCACTGGTCGAGGGAACCCTAGCCTGCGAATCAGGCTGGGCAGGAGAATTTGGGTTGCTTTCGAACTCAGGTCTTTTCTTGCCAGTAGACTTGGAGCGGGCCATTGGAGAGGAAGGATGGGGTCTGGAAGAGGATCGCGAGAAAGGAATCTCGTGGACACGGTCAGCTGGTTGTTCTTCTCCCTCGAGCAGCTGGGCGAGAAGGTCATCGTCGATGGGTCTTTCACCTCCCCACAAATCTGGCATTAAAGTCTGCAAACAGAAGAATGGGGAGGTGAGGATATAGAACTTTAAAAGGCTTTTTAGAATAACGTTGGTCGAGTATAAAAGTTAGGCTTTTATACAACAGCATTCTAACAAAAAGCTAAATCTTTCTACACGAACAGTTTGAAAAACGGATCAAAGGGTGAACGTAAAAAGTTTTTCTGGAAAAGCTTTTTCAACTCCCCTTAGGGCGGGAAAAAATTATTTTTCAACTGGCTTAAAGATCGAAATTTTACTTCGATTTTACGTCCTAAAAAGCATGATCCTGGATTTTAAACTAACCCGTAACTCTACTTTGCCTACAAAACATTCTGTCTACAAGCACCTGAAACCAGAAACAGAAAAACTTAAACAGTCCACCATCAGAAGCATGCACCACGAGAAATTAGAAGCATGGGGTTTCAAAAACTTACCAAGAAGAGTGATCGTGGAGGTGGAATAAAGGTCTTCGGAGATAAAGGAGCTCACGGTCTGAGTCTTGGAAGTGCAGGAAAACGGTCTCCGGAGAAGTTTAAAGCTCTGGTTTTTAGGGTTTTCTGCAAAGACAATGGCGTGCGTAAAAAGAAAAAGGAGGCTTCGACGGTCTTATATAAGTTTGTCTCTGATATTAAAAAAGTGTAATCATTAGTTTTCCTTTTTCAAAGTATGGGGAAACAGGATGGCCGTCAAAATCATTTCTGGGGAACTGAAAAGGCATGATTAGACAGAAGTGGGTTGCTTTTTTCAAGAACACACGAAGGGTTCTGACACGTCAGGTGGGGTTACCGAAGAGTCGTTCGTTCAAAAGTTTATTTACTGTTCGTAGTAAATAAACTTTGGGGGGAAAATGTTATCCAATAAATTAGCATTTATGACTTGGCAAGTAATCCCTGGACACGTGGCTGACACCTGGAAGCGTCTGCTAGAGTATCGACCAGAAGACACAGTAGAAGCAGGGTAAGCCCGTCTTACCCGCGACCAGTCTGGTCGATGGTTCCATGTACAAGGCAACATTTATGGGAAAATCTTTATGAACCCCGAATTTATCTCATACAATCTCCTGAGTACCCGATTATTCAGGGGAGAATATCTGTAACAATCTTTTGTAACCCCCCTTGAGCCTATAAATAGCAAGAGATAGCTCAAGGGAGGGACTTTTTTGGCTTTTGAATCATTGAAAATTATAATTATTTTCCTAGGAATGTTGTACTGTTCTTCAGAGGTTAGTGAAACTCATTGAACCTTGGTTCTTTGATCACTCTTCTGATTCTTATATCAATATTAGTCTAAGTGGACGTAGGTCATTACCAGATCCTGGGGCCGAACCACTATAAATTACTGTGTTTTGTTTACTTTTGTCATTACGTTCTTCTCTATATATTCATTCATATCAATCACGTTTTGACTCCGTGTCAGTTGGCCAAATCTTGGGTCAACAACATTCATACTTATGTGATGGTAGCATGCACCATGGTAGGCATCAGGGAAGACCAACTCAAGAGCATGAATAATGCTAGCATGCCTGTCTGATACAAAAGTCAGATTATCAATAACTCCAATGACTTCCTTCAATTTCATCATGAAATACTTCCAAGAATTATGATTCTCACTATCAACAATTGCGAACGCAATTGGATAAATGTGGTTATTCGCATTCAATACAACAACACACAGCATGTGGCCACCATACCTTGACTTTAAGAAAGTGTCGTCCACACATATAATAGGACGACATGATATAAATCCCCTTCTACAAACTCCAAGTGAGAAGAAACAGTAAAGAAAGGGACCATCATCTGAAACAAAATCAGTTATTGTACCTGGATTCTTTTGCTGCAACATGTACAAGTAAGAAGGTAACTTAGAGTATGATTCTTCAGGTGTCCCCCTGACATAACTGAGTGCCTTCTCTCTGCATCTTCAAGCTTTCATATAACTCATATCGATCCCAAAATTATTCTTCATATCCTCCTTTATGTTGTTTGCTGGGTAGCTAGTGCCATCAATAGCATATTTGTTCTTGATAAGGTGCCCAATGACCCAAGGTGCTGTTTGACGGTGGTCTTTCTATCGCAATTCTAGTGAGCAAGTATGTACACTATTATAAACAGTGATCTCAAACATCTCTGATCGCGCTTATTCTCCAACCACAATCAGGATCCTTGCGGGTGATATACAACACATCAGTACCAGACTTCTTAACCATAAACTCAAAATTATTCTTCATTGTGAAGAGTGCTGCTTTGGTTTTCAATTCCATCTTGTTCTCAAAAGTCTTCCTAAGGTGTATTTCTCCCAACGGTACACTAGATGAGGGTGTTTCAGATCGACTAGAAGCCATGATATCTTCTTTTGTAAACATGGGAGCACTCCATTTTCTGTGATCTTCTGTTGAACATATTGGAACGTTTCTTGAATGTTATATTATGTTCCACCAGGACGACTAGAGCTGGTGCCAGGTGTTCGACATCCTTGACTTGGTGGGTTCGTCGGTGCAATAGGACGTATTGGCTGTTCTTGTACTTGTTCGACTTGCAAATCATTAGACATGTCAATCGGCACTTCTGCACTATAATATGCCTCTGAATCATATTCTTAGTCCTCATTATGTTCAGCTACTTGATTGTCATTCACATAGGGATTGTACTCACACTGGTTGTCCCTCATGTCACCAATAGGACATCCTAAAGTACTGGCTGCTCCCTCAGGTCTGAGAGTGGAATATGGTTCTGTAATGACAATCTTTTTAACAGGAGTGACACACAAGGCTAACCTTTCTTTAGATGTTACTCCTAAGAATGGACGGACACCAAGATCACTTTCAACATGAACGGGTGTAAACAGTTGGTCGCCGCATGTGTAAGGAACCTCCAATTTCAATCCATACATCTGTTTATCAACTTTAAGTTCCTTGTGCAATATGTCAAGAAGTTGCAAGTACGTTACAGTATCCTCCATCGATATCACCATGCATTGAGGGTCCTTAAAATTCCATTTATTCCCTTGTAATTCCCAAACACCATTGTATGATACAAAAACGTAGACAATGGAACCTGTGTTGGAAAAAAAACATTGAAATTGTAAAAAAAACTGTCAATTTTTTTAGAAATTCATGAAAAAAGAATATTATTGAGCTTTATCAAGGTTCAATCGAACTCTATCAAGTTATCATCGAGCCCTTGTCGAGCTTTTATCGATTTCGTATCGAGCTAAAAGTTCTTAAACTGAACATAAAACCTAACCAAAACCTTCATCGAACCCTATCAAGCTCCTATTGAGCACATATCGAGAAAACAACTAGACCAAATATTCTATGGACCAATCGAACCCTTATCGAGTTTCCATCGAGCGCAATCGAGCAACAAAGCCTAAAACTAGCAAGCTATTATCGAACTATATCGAGCTCATAAAATAACATTCTTCTACATGCCATTGAGCCCCTATCGAACCGTTATCGAGCTCCCATCGAGCAAAAAAGTTGTAGAAAACCTAGAAAAACACAAATCGCAAAATCTCTCTAAAAAACCCAAAAAACACACCAATATAGGCTCAGATCTGTTCGAAATAGCCAAAAAAATGTAAACAAACAATACTCAACACATAAAATGAACAATCTTCTTACCCATGGTTTTTCTCCTCCAAAACCCCTCAAAATGGATGTTGTTTTTGATATTGGCGACTTCACAAAACAATGGAGATGGCTAACAACGATTTCAGCAAGAAAATCATACAAATCCGTGGGTTTTAGGGAGGATTTCGTGAGAATGAGAGAGTGAGGGAAAAAGAGAGAGAAGAGAGAGGAAGAGAAGGTTTTAAGATTATTGATATAATGGGAGGGGTATTTTGGGTATGAGAGGAATGTTTAGCATCAAATTGAAAAGAATAATAGTGCTAGGATTTTTTTGTAATATTAGACACTATTAAGAATGAATAGTGAAATTTCCCTTTTGGAAAAGGAAATTTCAGTGTATATGTTTAATAGGATACCATATTTCATCTCTACGATAAATTTAATAGCCATTTCAAAGTCATTTTGTATAATTTTGACATTAATGTCTATTTCATTAAACTTCCCTTTCTCTCTCAACCATGGAAGCCCCTCTCCACGACCACCATCTCCCCACCACCAGAAATTGTCCTTATTTCTCTCCTTTCCTTCTCTCTACTCATGGTCATCCGAAAACAAAGAGAAAAAAGAAACTCACAACCATTAAAGCACCATGATTAATTTTTGCGTTCTACATAATTTTTTTAAGGCTTTAAATCTTCTAAATGTGTAAGTCTCAAAAAATACTAAGATTAAAAAAAATCAACTAAAATGGACATCTAAGCAAAATGTTATGCCTCACCCAAATTTTCGTCAAATTTAAGCAGAGAGCATCAATATTGCATCGAAAAAGCATCGTTTTGGCCAAAAATCAAGTTTTCATAATTGCATCGAAAAAGCATCGAATTTGCACAATTTTGGCTAAAAAAAACATGTTTTTGTGGATGTATCAAAAAAACATTGAATTTGTATTATTTTTGTACTAAAAAGTAATGAAAACGAAACAAATTCGATGCTTTTATGATACAATTTCTTTGGCCCAAAAATGATACAAAATTGATGCAAATTCTATGCTTTTTCGATGCATCCACAAAAACTTGATTTTTTGGCCAAAATTGTGCAAATTCGATGTTTTTTTTATGCAATCATGAAAACTTGATTTTTTTTTTTGCCAAAACGATGCTTTTTCGATGCTTTTGCGATGCAATCATGAAAACTTGATTTTGGGCCAAAACGGTGCTTTTTTTTTTATGCAAAATCGATGCTTTAAGGTGAAATTTGATGAAAATTTTGGTGAGGGATAATTTTTGCTTAGATTTCCGTTTTAGTTTTTTTTAATCTTAGTATTTTTTTTCGAGATCTATACATTTAGAATATTTAATGCCTTAAGTTTTTTATGTAGGACACAAAATTTAATCATGGGTGCTTCAATTGTTGTGAGTTTCTTTTTTCTCTTTGTTTTCGGATGGCCATTAGTAGAGAGGATGAGAAAAGAGAGAAATAGAGACGATTTCTGGTTGTGGGGAGGTGGAGGTGGTGGTGGTGGTGAGGTGGTGGCTGTGGGGAGGGGCTGCCATGGTTGAGAGAGAGAGAAAGGGGGGGGGGGAGTTTAATGAAATGGGCATTATTGTCAAAATTATACAAAATGACATATATTTGGGATGCCTATAAAATTTGTTATATAGATGAAATAGGGTATACTATTAAGCATATACCCTGAAATTTCCATATTATTATTAGATATACAAGTCTTGTTTCCAAAGGGAAACTTTAGGGTATATGCCTTCTAATATGGGTTAATTTAAAAATGCCTCCATAACTTACTATCTCAAAAATATGAGATTCCCATATTTTTGTCCAAAAATACCCTTGGCATTCAAACCATTCTCCCTCTCTCTCTGACGTGACCCTAACTTTCTCTCACCCTCTCATTCTCCCTCACTCGAACATCTCTCTCTCGTAGACCCTCCTCTCTCTCGTTCACGCATTTCCTCATACAAACTGAGGAACCAACTCCACTCTGTCATCAGCCACTGTCGTCTTCGTCCACGACAAGGTAAGTTTGTATTTTTTTTTTAAAAATTGAACCGTAACTTGTATAGAGTTGAAATTGATGTAATATAGTTATGAAATATGTCAACTTTAATCTCTATTTGGCAAAAACATTGCTTGAAGTTGGCTTTGGTTCTATCTAGATTGATTTGAAAAACTAGGTTTCATTTCTATGAATTTTTCTCTTTGATGCTTTTTCGATGTTGATTTGATGCTTTTATAAATGTAAGCGATGCTAAATCGATAGGGTTGCGAAGCTAAATCGATACTTTTATAAATTTTAAACGATGCTAAATCGATACAGTTGTGATGTTGATGCGATGGTTTCAGATTTTCATTTGTTTAATATAATAGTTGATGCTATTTCGATGCTTTTTTGATGCACTATATTTTATTGATGTCATAACGATGTCGTATCGATGGTCTTACGATATTGATGCGATGGTATCAGTTTGTTATTTCGATTATTTTGTGATGCTTTATTTTTTTTTTAAAAATATCAGTAACGATGTTGTATCGATGTTCATTCGATGCTAGTGCAATGGTTATATATTCTTGTTTATTTGTTAATGATGTACCGATGATGCTATTGCGATGTTGTTTCGATACATATGCGATGCTAATTAAAGTTTGAGTTTTGTTAATTTATGTGATGCTATATTGATGCATAACGATGGTATGCGATGCACTATTGTTTTTCTATGTAATTTGAATTAATTCTCTTGTTTTTTTTGTGGATATTTTGCAAATGTCATCTAAACGTATCTCGCAGCTTGACATCCCCAATGAGGATCATTACGTCGGTCGTCTCACCTATAGGGGTTCTAGGAGGCTAACTAAGTTGAAGAAAAAGTTTGAGGAGCATGGATTATTGGAGAGGGTGAATGACACTACAACAAGAATATGCTTTAATGACATTTTGAAGGTGATATACTACCTAAGAATCTATAAACTTGAAGAAGAAAAACAAGATTTAAAGAAATAACAAAGAACAAGTAAAAGATTCACACCAAGCAATTTTTACAAGGTTCACCACTACACAAAGTAATGGCTAATCCTTGGGACCTTGTCCAGAAAAAGAATTCCACTAAGATATGAATTGCAAGTTTTACACAGTATCTCTCAATTTACAATCAAAACAGTAAATCATCTATACTTGTCTCTCTTGCAAAATTCCTTAGCTTGAACTAGTTGAATCTTCACACTTGAACTCTTGCAGATCTAACTTTTCTCCAATACTCAGCCTGACGAACAATCATAGCTAGCCATGGATGAACACTCTCTCAAGATCGAGTTCTTCAACCTGAAAAAGAAAGACAACAAAAACAAACCATACGAAAAACCCACACAACAAACTCATGGCTGAGAAAATCAAATAACCCATTTATAGATCTGAGGTCTAACCAACTCAAAAACCCAACCATGCTCAAAACAAAAAATCGTTAGAAAAACTAATTAACTCAGCAAACACTGAAAAACCCGAAACCTAACAATACAGTCATACTAAACAAAGCCACGTAAGCAAACAGTCAATTAAAACAATATCCAACTGCCAGATGCAACTGACAAAATAAGAGATGAAACAAAATACTGTCAAAATACACAATACAGATGGAACTGAGAAACTAACAGATGAATCATGAAATTGCCAAAATACAGAATACACAAAGTAAGACACTTACAATCTCCCCCTTGGCAATTTTATGATCAGTGCAAAAAAAAAAAAAGAACAACAAAATAAACGAAACAACAAACAAACAAGAACCACCCAAATCTCCCCCTCAATGATCATAAACGAGCCGACCGACGAAGTCTCCATGCATAAGTTTTCGCGGAGGAGACGAGGATTGAGCAGGAATAAAGACAGAAGTGCCATCAGTAGCAGGAGCGAACTCCCCCTGGACAGGATGCTGAACCTTATCTGAAGCATTAGGAGACAACTCCCCCTGGACAGTATCTGGAGCCTTAGCAGAAGCATTAGGAGACAACTCCCCCTGGGAAAGAGCCGGAGAATGAACAGTCTAAGGCACTGAACCAGCCCCCTGAACAACAGATGGAGAAAGAGACTGAACAACCTGCCGAAGACCAGCTAATTGAGCCAAAACCCTGCGTTCAAATGCCTTGGAACGCTGTTGAGATTGCAGCAAAGAACTCTGAAGGCTATCCAACTGAGATTGCTATGAGTAAAGCATTTCAAACAACTTGTATTTCCAAGAGGCATGAGCTAAACCTTTCAACAGAGGATATTTAAGCGGCTGAGGAGGCGGAACTGGTTTAGAAGACTGAGGCTGAAATGATTTATCGAGAACCGGAAGTGGTAATAACACATCTTGAGAGGTAAACTTAGGATGAGCAGCCAAAGTAACCTTGTGAACCAAACAGGGATAAGGAAGAAACAACCGACGACTCTTGGTAAGAAAAGCTTGATACAACCTGTCAAACATAAGCACAGACAAATCTATGGATACACCAGTGCCCACAGCATATAGAAAACGCCCAATATCAGCAGTTACAGTTGAAGTATGTGAATTTGGAATCCAATTAGTTAGAGCAACCTTATGCAGAACACGATAAAAACTAGTTAAAGAAGGAGTAAGGAAATCATTTGAAACCTCATTCCAGCAAAAATCAGATTGACCTGTCAGCTCACGACCCACTAGGTTTAAATCAGGGGCATACTCAGCATTATAAACAACATTAGTAACCAAAGGTATATTCATTAAAGCCCTAATAGTGGATGGAGCAAAAGAAATACGCTTACCCCTACCAAATACAGTAAAACGATTTGGATGCTGAGCATCAAGCAGAGATTTTTCAATGTTAGAATAAAATTCTCGAACCAGATTTTGTGAAGGCATGAATAAACCAGAGACAGTGTTAACCCAATGACGAGACTCGAGAAGCTCAAGAAGCCTAGGGAAATCTTCTAACACTACAGAATTTTCAACATGCAATCGATGAAACGACACAAAATCTTTAAACCTTTTTTCAGCAAAACGATTGACAAAAAAATAGACAGAGTTAGGATCAGACTCACCACCAACCGAGGATGATTTGGATTGCTGAAGTTGCGATGGAAGACCACTAGAAACCTTAGACTTCTTACGAGGAGGAGGAGAAGGTATATGGTCAGAAGAAGGCTGATGGGGTGAAGAGGAAGACCCAGCAAGATTAATGGAGGCTCGAGTAACTCGTCGAGGAACCTGAGCAGACGGACGAGAGGTTTTTTTCTTGTGGGAAACAGACTTTACCCGAGTCCCACGAAACGAACCAGATGGAAAAATGGAAGGAGAAGATGCAACAGGGGATAACACATCAGGAGGATAACCAGAGATAGGAGCAGAGGGAATGCCTGGTGAGGAAGAGGCTAACGGAGGCTGAGACACGGACGACTGAATTGGAGAAACAGACGAAGAAACGGGAAGAGCCTCGGCCATGATACCTGTAGAAACCTGAGAATGAACTTTGACACACGAAGAAGATATTAGACACAATACGAGAAACAAAAATAGGGCAGAATAGTAAGAGACGGATGAACATTATGTATTTAAAGGAAAATCCCCAAGACCATGTTTGGCAAAAAAAAAAAAAAGAAGCCTGTGTAACAAGATATCACAAAACCAATATTGAAAACGTAAAAAAAAACTTGACAAAAATCCAAATAGATAAAAAAAACACAAATTTCCACAGAGCCAAAAAAAATGATAAAGCCACACACAGAAAAAAAATAGAAAATGCAGGAGAAAAATGAACAAAAATAGTAAAGACCAAAGAGAACAGATAAAAGAAAACAAAAAAATACAAGTGAGTGGCAATACAAAAAAAATCTCCAAACGAAGCAAGATGATTTCAAAAGAAAAAGATTTCAATAGAATGTTGAGCTAGAATTCTTCCTTAGTGTGTGCAAGTGTTCTCATGTGAGCTAAAAAGCTCACTCCCTCAAAAGAATTTGATTCATTTTTTTTGAAATTTTTATAGCAATATTTTTTTAAAATCCCCCTTTTTTTTTTAAACACTCTGGGTTTTTCTGAAGAGAACCAACAGCGGCTTTCACTATTTGTCAGAGATGTAGCCGTCATCTTAAGTCAGAAAAGCCAAATGAGAAGGAGTAGACTACTAAATGACTAATGGACCACAAGATAGCTCTTCCCATTGCATCCAACAAAGGTAGCCTTTTATGCTGAGAAGAATGAAGAGCTCAACTAAACAGACTGGAAATCAAACAAGAGAAAAACAAACTTGCTTCAGAAGGCACTGTAACCACCACACACACAAACAAAACTTAAAAAAAATGAGATTCTCTGGACAGTACTAGATCAAATCATACAAACTCCAATGCATTTTCTAAGATGAGCAAAAGTCTGTGAACTCAGTGGCTTAGTAAATAAATCAGCTAATTGGGCCTCTGTGGAAACATGGGAGAAAACAAGAACTTTGGATTCAACCAAGTCTCGAATAAAATGATAACGAATATCAATATGTTTTGTTCTGGAATGTTGCATAGGATTCTTAGAAATATTGATTGCACTTGTGCTATCACAATAGATAGTCAGAGTTTCTTGGGGAAAACCATAGTCACTAAGCATTTTGTTCATCAAAATTAATTGAGTACAGCAACTACCAGCAGCTATATATTCTGCCTCAGCAGTAGATAATGAAATAGAGTTTTGTTTTTTACTCAACCAAGACACAAGATTGTTCCCAAGATAAAAACACCCACCAGATGTGCTTTTTCTATCATCTAGACTCCCTGCCCAATCAGAATCACTATAACCAACAAGAGACATATTAGTGTCACACGTATACCAAAGACCAAACTCTAAGGTACCAGCAACATACTTCATGATTCGTTTAACAGCAGTAAAATGAGACTCAGTGGGATTAGACTGATATCTAGCACACAGACCAACACTGAAACAAATATCTGGGTGACTAGCAGTAAGATAGAGAAGACTACCTATCATACTACGGAACAGAGTTGGATCAACAGGTTTCCCAGATTCATCACGTGAGAGCTTTGTTGAGGTACCTATGGGTGTCTTAGCATGTTTAGAATTTTCCAGCCCAAATTTTTTCAACATGTTTAGAGCATACTTGCTCTGGGAAAGGAAAATGCCATTATCTAACTGGCGAATCTGTAATCCTAGAAAGAAACTTAAATCTCCAATCATACTCATCTCAAACTCGTTTTTCATAATGTCAACAAATTTAGGGATTTCATTAGGACAGGTAGAACCAAAAATGATATCATCCACATAAATCTGAGCAATGAATATACCTTTGGAAAGATGTTTGATAAAAAGAGTTTGATCAGCATTGCCCCTGATGAAACCATGTGTGAGAAGATAAGAGGTAAGTTTTTCATACCAGGCCCGTGGAGCTTGTTTTAGACCATACAAGGCCTTCTTAAGTTTGTAAACATGTTGAGGAAGATGAGGATCAATGAATCCCTGAGGTTGCTCAACATAGACTTCTTCTTGAAGTAATCCATTCAGAAAGGCACTCTTCACGTCCATTTGATGAAGTTTGATCTGTAACTGACAGGCTATAGCAAGAAGTAATCGAATTGATTCAAGGCAAGCAACAGGGGCAAAAGTTTCTTCAAAATCAATGCCTTCAACCTGTTTGTATCCTTGAGCAACAAGACGAGCTTTGTTTCTAGTAACAGTTCCAAACTCATCCGATTTGTTCTTGAAAATCCATTTTGTGCCTACAATATTCTTCCCTTCTGGTCTGTCCATCAAATCCCATACTTCATTTCTTTGAAACTGTAAAAGTTCTTCTTGCATTGCTGCAACCCAATGCTCATCTGAAAGAGCTTGTTTGACATTCTTTGGCTCAATGTTAGACAGATAACACAAATGAGAGATTTCATTCGCAACCTTTCTTCTGGTAACCATAGAAGCTGAAGGATCACCAATGACAACAGTAGGAGGGTGTGCTTTTTGAATCCATGATGGAGGCCCCTTTTTGTACAGCCTGGCTGGTGAAAGTTGATGAGAAGATTCAACTGACTATTCAGACTCTGGACTATCAACAACCACATCTTCAGATTCTCCAGATGGCTCTGTATGATCAGTAGAGGAAGACGTTGAGGGTGAACTGGAAATATTAGGCATGAGAACTTGTGCATGAGGTACCAAGGCAGAGATTGAACCATCCTCATCATTATCAAGATCATCTGACAAATCCTCTGTGTCATCAAAACGAACATTGACAGACTCCATGACAGTGTTAGTTCATTTATTAAACACACGATATGCACGACTATTAGGAGAATATCCGAGAAACATACCTTTGTCACTCTTGGAGTCAAATTTTCCAAGATAGTCTCTATCATTCAAAATATAGCAGGTACAACCAAAAATCTTCAAGTAATTCAGATTAGGAGTTTTACCTTTGCATAATTCATAGGCTGTTTGAGTAGTTCCAGTTCTGAGATGCACACGATTATTAATGTAGCATGCAGTGTTAACAGCTTCTGCCCAAAATCTTTGAGAAATCCCTTTGGCATTCAGCATAACTCTGGCCATTTCTTGAAGAGTTTTGTTCTTGCGTTCTACAACTCCATTTTGCTGAGGAGTTTTTGGAGCAGAAAATTCATGTGCAATGCCCATGTGATCACAAAATTCAGCGAATAAAGCATTTTCAAACTCTTTGCCATGGTCGCTCCTAAGTCTGAACACTTTAGCTATCTTTAAGACTTTTTCATTCTGAAGTCTTAAACACAAGGCAGAAAACACTCTGAAGGTATCTGACTTCTCTCGAATAAACTGAACCCAGGTATATCGAGTGTAGTCATCAACACACACCATCACATATCTTTTTCCATTGAGACTCTCTGTCTGCATAGGACCCATCAAATCAATGTGCAACAACTCAAGAGCTCTATTCGTGAGAAGCATCTTAAAAGGAGGATGAGAAGATCTCACTTGTTTGCCTTGCTGACAAGGACCACACACATGTTCTCTGCTAACTTTGAAATCAGGAACCCCTCTCACAGCCTTAAGTTTAACCAACTTCCTTAAATCTCTGTAATTCAGATGACCAAGTCTATAATGCCATAAGTCAGACTTATCTAATGAAACTCTAGAGCACACTTCAGAGTTGTTCAGCATGTAGCAGTTATCATTAGACCTTGTTCCAGACAAGACAGAACACCCATCAGTAGACTTTACAAGACATGTGGACTTGGAAAAATTCACAGTATAGTGATCATCACACAGCTGACTTATGCTTAAGAGATTTTCTTTCAGTCCCTTCACATAAAGCACATCTTTGACCACAGGAAGATTTTAAGCACAAGATCGCCTCTCCCCAAAATTGCTCCCTTGTTGCCATCTTCAAAAGTGACCAGTCCTTCTGTCCCTTCTTTGTAGTTATTCAGCAACTGTTTGTTGCCAGTCATGTGCTTGGAGCATCCGCTATCAAAGTACCACTGATCATCCTTAAAAGCAGAAAGAGATGTATGAGCTACAAGAATAGAAACACCTTTATCTTCTTGAGAGCAGCTCGTTAGCTTTGGTCTCCAAACCTCCTTGTACTCTTTTCTTTCAGCAAGGGTTGATCGAGACGAACTAACTTGACTTCCTACCAAGTTTCTAAGATAAGATTGAAGCAGATAACATCTCGGTCTAATATGGCCACGATGATTACAGAAATGGCAAATTGGAATGAACTTCTGCTTCTGTTCATTAGGAGATTTTATGATATTAGATCTATTCCTCTGACTGCCAGAATCATCAATAACAGTGTGTGTTTTATCTGCAACAGATGAACCAAGAGATTCACCAATGGTAAGGTTGTCTCCCTTTTTGTATAACAGCTTGTAACCAATAGATGTTCTGTCTCCATAGGGTTTCTGAAGATGAAGTTGATGATTTAAGGCAGCTGTTCCTGGAGGTATTGATTCCAAAGACTGTTTGGCTCGAACGAGATCAGCTTGAACAGCATACAACTTCTCTTCCTTCTTTTCTAATTCTTCAGTCAAGTGTTTTATCTCAGCTTTAAGCTTGGAGTTGGTCATGTTAAGAGAGGAATTTCGTTCTTCAAGGAGTTTAACTTTTTGAACCATAGTCAGCCACTGTTGATACATTTGCTCATAAGCAGTTTGCTGATCAAGACTGTCAGCTTCAAAGCAGCTGCTCTCATTATCCCCAGCTTCATTTTCAACTTCCTCTTCTTTGGCCAGAAAAGCAATGACATTTTTCTCATGATCTGAAAACTCACTGCAACTCCCATCTTTCTCTTCTTCACTGTCACTCCACGTTGTAACAAGGGCCTTCTTCTTCCTTTTCTGAGTGTTAGCACATTCAGCCTTTATGTGTCCATACCCATCACATTCTCTACACTGAATCCCCCTATTCTTATTGTCTTGAATCTAACTCGTTTTCTGATTAGTAGGAAAATTCTTCTTGAAGATGTTCTCTTTGTTGTTAAAAGTATTCTTCCTCATATTCTTTCTTAAAAACTTTGCATAATTCCTAGTAAGGAGAGCAACTTTCTCTTCTGTTAAAGTATCAAACATTTCTCCTTCTTGGTCACGAGTTTCCTTTAAAACAAAAGCCAAGCTACCTCCAGTCTTCTCAGTTTCCTTGTCTTTCACTTTCTTTCCCTTACTCCATCTTTTTAGGGTTAATTTATAATTCTGCAGAGAACCAATCAGTTCATCCAGATCCATATCTTCAACATCATGCACTTCCTCAATAGATGTGAGTTTGGCTTTGAATCTTCTTGGAAGAGACCCAAGAACCTTCCTTACAAGCTTATCGTTTGAGTAGGTCTCTCCAAGAGCATAGGACTCATTCGAAATATCACACAACTTCACATGAAAATCAACAATCGAATCTTCTTCATCCATGGTAAGATTTTCGAATTCTCTGGCTAAAGATCTCAGTCTTGACTTCTTGACAGCCGAAGTACCCTCATTCTTGATCTTCACAATTTGCAATCTCATGCTTCCTTAGCAATCTCACAATTTGCAACCACTTTCATCTGATTAGTGGAAACAACATTGAAAATGGCATTGAGAGCTTTAGAGTTAAAATTGGCCTTCTCAATTTCATCAGTCGTCCACTTGCTCGCAGCCTTAGCAATATCAACATCTCCAACAATCTCAGTTGGGGGTGTCCAACCCTTAGAAACAGCCATCCAAACCCGTTCGTCTACAGATTTAAGATAAGCTCTCATCTTTGTTTTCCAATAAGGATAGTTAGCCCCTTCAAGCATGGGAGGTCTGGTGGTAGATCCTCCTTCTCTAAACATATCCATGACTGTCAACACAAAAAAAAAAAAACACAGCTCTCGAAGATGACACTAAGAGAGGGTAAGATGGATCAGCGGAACAAAAAGAATCAAAGGCAAACAAATCACCCAAACTTAAACACCCAGGAAACAGTAATCAAGAATTACGAAGGCTCTGATACCAAATTGAAGGTGATATACTACCTAAGAATCTATAAACTTGAAGAAGAAAAACAAGATTTAAAGAAATAACAAAGAATAAGTAAAAGATTCACACCAAGCAATTTTTACAAGGTTCACCACTACACAAAGTAATGGCTAATCCTTGGGACCTTGTCCAGAAAAAGAATTCCACTAAGATATGAATTGCAAGTTTTACACAGTATCTCTCAATTTACAATCAAAACAGTAAATCATCTATACTTGTCTCTCTTGCAAAATTCCTTAGCTTGAACTAGTTGAATCTTCACACTTGAACTCTTGCAGATCTAACTTTTCTCCAATACTCAGCCTGACGAACAATCACAGCTAGTCATGGATGAACACTCTCTCAAGATCGAGTTCTTCAACCTGAAAAAGAAAGACAACAAAAACAAACCATACGAAAAACCCACACAACAAACTCATGGCTGAGAAAATCAAATAACCCATTTATAGATCTGAGGTCTAACCAACTCAAAAACCCAGCCATGCTCAAAACAGAAAATCGTTAGAAAAACTAATTAACTCAGCAAACACTGAAAAACCCGAAACCTAACAATACAGTCATACTAAACAAAGCCACGTAAGCAAACAATCAATTAAAACAATATCCAACTGCCAGATGCAACTGGCAAAATAAGAGATGAAACAAAATACTGTCAAAATACACAATACAGATAGAACTGAGAAACTAGCATATGAATCATGAAATTGCCAAAATACAGAATACACAAAGTAAGACACTTACACATTTAAAATGTGTCGTGAAAATCATTCAATGACACTTTTTGAAATGTCATTGAATGGGACATCCGTGGAAAGTCTAATACTTTTTAAAACATATTTTAAGTGTCATGCTCAATGTTATTATAAAACTATTTTACAACACTAATATTATGCCTTAGCATATGATTTTTGTTGACATGTTAAAAATGTCATACTCCACCACTTTAATTATTGAAAAACTGTGTTTTTAATAATTATATAAATAACATTTATAAAATGTCATTAGTTATTTATTATAAATAATTTTTAAAAATAATAATTATACTTTTAAAGAAATAATGTTTTATTTTTAATTTATAATACTAATCAATTTATTTAATTAATAATTATTTTTCGTCATATATAAATCACAGATTTTGCAGCTATTAAATTTTGTATCATAAATATATATGATAAAATAATTAAGATAAACATGTCCCATCTAAATTAAATTGTTTTATTAAATATATTTGTATCATACAACCATTTTACCATGTTTCTACACAGTAAACAATTACATTTTTTTTGGTTCACGGTGACACACTAGAGTTCTTATCTTCCAAAGTGGCCTTTGCTCAACACTTCTTGCAGCTTCATTTATTACTTGCTGGATCCATTGTACGTGACAACCAACCTGCCCAAAAAAGTTGCTGAAGGCTTTTGAAAATGTGGAAGTAAAGATTGGGACCTAAGTTTTGGTATCAAAGTATACTAAAGGACCATGAGGAGTTTGAAGAGAAACTCAAAACTAAAGGACCTATACAGAAATCCAAAGCAACCGGTCATATGTACATAATTTTCTACTTCTGTTTTTTGAAAACTTCACAAACATATTTATATATAAATATACATATTATAAGTTTATATATATTTATATACATGCAGACTGTAGGATCTAAAGGATCATCTTCAAAATTTGGTTTTGGGTTTTCTCAAATAAGCAAATCCTTATTGCAGTAGAAACTTCCTTCATGGACTATAGAAAGAGTAGACAAAAAAAAAAAACTTGGAGAGAAATACTCACCTCAATTTTACTAGAAGAAAGAAATAATTTTTTTGAAACTTTTAAGAGATGAAAGTGATATATATGTTGAATAATGAGAGAGTTTGTTTTAAAAAGTGTCTAAAATTAGGCTAAAATTTTTATTCCCGCTCCATTTTTAGAGTAAATTTATCACCAATGTGGATAATTCCAATTTTAATTTATTTTGAAATTTTGGAGACGTGATGTTGATTCTAATATTTATTTATTTTTTATTTAAAAAATATAATACCTAAAACAGTGGAAGTTATAACAAATATAAACGTGTAGCCTAATGAAAGTTACAATTACTCATCACTATCTTATTTGACTGGATATCGAGTTACCAAAATCTATCTTTATTTAAAAATAATAATTTAATTTCAATAAATAAAGTGGGAATTGGTTTTATTTATAATTGAATCGGCTATTCTATTTGAATAAATTATTATTAATGATTAAGTTTTAGGAAGATAGTTAAACATATTTATATTTTAATAATGATGACACGTGTGAATTTTTTTATTTTATTTTTTAAAATCCAATAAAAAAATATGACGACATAAAAGATTTCATTTACTTGGTTAAGTTAAGTAAATTTTAGGAAAATAATTTATCCTTTTGTATAACATCAAATTACTATATAATCAAATAAATTAAAATATAATCAAATAATTATATTTAAAATATTAATTGCAAAACTTAGAGCCTATAATTCATTTCAATTAATTATAACATTTCTCAAAATATTCTCATAAATATTATAATAACAGCTTAAAAATGTCATACTTAATACATATTCAACAACATTTTTATTATGTCATTAATATTAGTTTATATAACATTTATTACTTGAATATCATGAATTTTTTTAATCACACTTTCTAACGACATTTATGTAAATTTTTACAACATTAAAATGAATATGTCATAAATGTTTTGTCATAAAAAGTACTTTATGTTGTAGTGGGAGTTTGTTTTTTGACATTTTTTTACAAGCCTAAATTTAGGTTCTCTGGGGCAATTGTGCACACCCATTCTTTTGTGGAAGGTCAAATCTCCGCGTGACGTTGAGCTACACTTGATGTGCCAAAACTCACTTTGTAAGTTTGGGGTGCACAAGTTTGCCCTTATAACCGGGCTTAATTACTCTTGTCTACCACTTGCTGCTGAGTTACAACCCCACTTAACGTCATCACGTATTATCGAGACATATTTCGATGTGGAACCCAAGAAAGACATTAAGTTCTTTACATTGGAACGAGCATTTACCATGTGCGATGTACCAGAGGATTTGTGGAAGCTCGAGTTGGTTTATTTTATGGAGGGGATACTATTGGCCGTTGAGACGGAGAATTCTATTTGGCGAGATCCATTGTTGATGGTGGAGGATTTAGAGTATTTTTACAAGTATCCATGGGGATCCCTCTTATTCGATACAACTGTGAAACAATTGAGCAGAGATATGAAAAGAAAATGGTGCTACAATACTAGCTAAGAAGGTTAAGAAGACCATCGAGGGGGAATCTTCTAAGCGTGTGCAGGGGGAGTCAAAGTAAACATGCAAGGGATATCTACCATCCTTGCAATACTGGGCTTACGAGGCCATTGTCGATTTGTAGAGGGAATACGCCAAGCCCCGCAGATGGAAGTTCCCTAAGATGCTACAATGGGAGAGCATAGGCCAACCGAAGCACACTAACGTGAAGGATATACAAGAAACGTGTAAGCTATTTTAAATTAAAAATATCCAAAAAAGCCTTTTGCTTTATATCAATCAACTTCAGGAGTTCTTAACTTTCTTGTTTTATTTCCATTACAAGTGCCATGCATTTCCTTCCTCAGGTCTTGACTAGACGAGCGAAAATTCTTCCAAACTATATATGTCAGGACAGAAAAGGATTCTCTAGGTATGCGATACTGGGGGGATATGATCTAGCTACGCCTGAGGAAGGAAGACCCTTTAATGCTGAGTCAGAGGCTACTGCGGTAGCTGAATTGCCATGGAGGCTAACATATTTGTGGAGGATGTTGCGATAGAGGTTGCTCCTGATATTAGTGCACAACCTAGTGCGGTCCCTGCCCCTGACACTTATGAGGCTGTGTTGGGTGAGATGGCAAAAATAGCAGGTGCAATGGACGAGATTATGGCCACTATAGTTACCGTGCTTAAGAATCATGAAGTTATATTGGACAAGTTGAACATGCTTGGTGATTTTAGTCGTGCACCTACTCAATCAGATGATGTAGAGTATGACATCCTCCCCACATGTTATGAGTTGGAAAAGCCACACCTCCTCTGCCAGTGCAAACGGTCCTAGGTACTACTAATTTATGAGTTGCGTGAGTTACATTTTTTTAAATGAGGTATATTGTATATTAATTGCTTTGTTGCAGGTAAACGGACTAGCAGGAGACCAGTAAGGTACGAGGACTATTCTCCAGCAGCCAAGCGTCCAAAATTTAAAGACCCAGTGGAGATTAATCCTTTAAAGGAGTTAGAACAAGATTTGTTGACAACCTTCTACTGATGGCTACTCGGGGAGATTGACAACAGTAGACCGAGGAGATTGGAAGGTTGTGATGGCACATATGTATGATTTCTGAAGTTGAAAGTGGCAAAAGAATAGTTGGTAGAAACTATAAGTTTTTTTTTTATTCATTGGTAACACCTCATTTTAACCAAACTCTTTTTTAACAAATTCTATTATTTGCAGGACCTCGACGCTGCAAATTATCTGATATAGAGACATCTTATTGAGTTGTTGAAGAGGTACCCTATGAAGGCCGTTGTCGTTGATTATGTCTTTGCACAGGTTATTCCCGCTAGATATGAAGACTTCAAGAAGAGCCCCAAATCATACGCACGGGAAGAGGACGTCCTTAAGTTCATGAGAGGAGACAAGAAAAAATATAAGAAGTCTTGGGGTGAATGCACCGGGATCAAGTTCCACGGGTGCTTGAAAGGGACTCATTGGGTCCTTTGTGAGATAAATTTGACAGAATGGATGATCACTATTTTTTACTCGGACCACTCCAATGATAGCCATGATGAGTTGAACACTTTGAGGTAGCCTTGGGTTAAGATGTTTCCTTTTCTACTCAATGCTTCTGGAATTTTTAAAGGGCACCCGCGATTGAAAATATCTAGACCGAAGATTACCGTTCAAGACTTTGACTGACAGCGCCTATCGAAGGATATGGTCCTATAGTCGAGATCTGGGTATTTAGATGTACTTACTTTAGTGTTGCATAACTTTGTTTTTCTTTAATTTTTAAAAAACACAAATGTGTTCTATTGATTTCAGCGGAGGTTGTGGTGTATTCGCCATTAAGTACTTGAAGTTTGTTCTTGGAGACATTTCCCTATCACATGCGATTGACAACCACATCCAATACTTTAGGGATAAATTGTGCTTAGATATTTTTTATGAGAATGTGCAACCTTGACTTTTCGATACTGTTAGAACACTAAATTTGATTTCTAGATTGCATGGACTATAAACAATGCTAAATCAATGCTTTTGCAATGTATACGCAATGCTAACTATGTTAACCAAACTCTATTATATAATACACGATGCAGATGCGATGGAGAATCGACATCATTGCGATGCTTTTTGATATAAAACAGTTTACATTTTATAACTGCACATAAATATGCAATGTTGAATAGATGCTTAATCGATGATAAGAGACGAGTATAATAAACTCAAAACTAATGCAATGCCATTTCGATGGTAATTTGATGCCCAAACCTACATGTATAATAAACTCAAAGCTATTGATGGCAATTCGATGCAATGTCGATGCTAATAGACATGTATATAAACCAAACGTACGATGCTGTTTCAATGATACTTCGATTAAAAATTGATGTTAGCTGACTTGTAAAATAATAAACTCCATTTTGATACCAATTTGATGCTTTATCGATGGTAAATCGACGACCAAAGATTTTTTGGGTTAGATATTCAAGTTTAATTATATCGATGCAAACAGACAAACCCCAAGTTCTTGATAATTCGTTGCTGATTCGAGGCTTTATCGATTCAATCAATGCCCAAAGATTGTTTGGGTTAGATATTCACGTTTAGTTATATCAATGTTGAGTCGATGTTATGCGATGCAGAGTCGATGCTAAATCCTTTATTATACAAATTAAAAGTCTAACAAAGTCCTCATAAATTTCAAACTCGAACTCTACAAGTTGCCTTATTATGGCCCCGACCTCCACATATGTTGCATTTGCATTCTACAATCAATTTTTCTCTATTGGAAGGATGACGTTTCTTCTTCGGCCTACCTTGCTTCTTCTTTGGATGAACAACCAAATTTTGTTGCGTGGGTGTTCTCACTTCATTGTCTTGATGTCATGTGGAACAATCTTTTCTTCCTCGTTACCACAAGGGTATATAGTTTCTGTATAAGATGACCTCCATGTCTCAATCTTATAGTAATCCGAACATAGAGAATAAAAGTTGACCCCTCTCTTAAAAGATCCAAATAGTGCATGAACACATGGAATACCAATAATCTGAAACACACCACATGTGCATGTCTTATTCAGGAGGTCGACTTCATCATTCAAGTCACCATTTAACACATGGAACTCATGCTTCCCTATTGCATAAGGGATAAAGAATTGAGCTTTTTCAACCATGTCCACCAAATCATTCTTGTAAGTCGGTGCAAGAGTTGTAGTACTCTTTTCGCTACTTTCTCTCCTATCACAAAATCAGGATTGAAGTGTGAAGCCAATAAATTCGAAAAATGTAGTTATCAGAAATCTCCTTGTGTCCCGCATCTTGTTGTTGAAACTTTTCGTGTAATTGCTCGTCATTATATTGTACCTAGTGCTGACCAGCATTTTGGTCAATGACACTGAGTCAATTGTATACGATAGGATAAGAATTAAATTAATCGAAATCACGTAAATGACACATAATTTTATAGTGGTTTGGCCCCAAGAGTTGGCAATGACCTACGTCCACTTGCACTTTTATTATTCAAAGAAGTCTCAAACTTAAGATCAAGAAGAAACAAGGTTCAATTGAGTTTCTTAAGCTGAGAAAAGAATATAATTCGAAGGGTTTTGTATGTAAAGTGCGTACAAAAGAAATCTCTAGCCTTTTCTCCTGTAACTTCTGCTTAGGGTTAATAATCGAATGAACTCCCTATTTATAAAGAGTCATAGTGGGCTATGAGCAAATCTAGGTCCTACATGTGTAGGTGTGGGATTAGTACATTCAGTTACAGATTCAAATAACACAGGAATAATACAATTTAAATATCAGTTACATAAATATCTTGGGATATTTAATGGTGTCTCGTGAAATCCGAATCTTTGGGTAAAAATGTCCTGCTCATCAAGCAAGTCTTACACTTCGAGCAACTTCATGGGATGGTACTAGAATGGTCCATCATTGAGCAGGTTTATTAAGCTTTGTTAAATAAGCTTTTATATTATGATGTAGCCTTCTTGAGTAGCTACTCCTTCCAACCAGCACTCTGAATTTAATGTGGTGTAATGCCACATGTTTCTTTCTTAAATGGCATGTCATCAAGTCAAAATTGGGTTAAACATTTGCCCCCCAAGTTTATCCTAGGGCGACCATCATTGGATAAACTTTCAATCTTCGACCAGGTAAGTATCTATTCATCTTCTGAATATTACTTTACAACTCATAACTTTGCTTTTATAAGCAATGATCACGACTCCTCAAATACACAATTGATAGCTTTTGGGTTTCCTAGGCGTCTGCCACGTTTTCTTACTCTACCATCATTGCACCTTTTCAGCGAAAAACAAGGCACATTTTCACCAACACACGTGCATGACATCACATCACCCTAGAAACTCATGATGGATTTTCCAAGATGATGTCATCTACTCGCACTCGATTCGTTACCTATAAATATGTCTTCCCATTACCTTTCACTCTTTACACTTTCAAACTTTCCTAAGCCTTATCTTTCTCTGAAATCCTCTCAATTCTAGTGACTTTGCTCTTCATCTGCTTTTCCAAAAAATCCCTTTTTTCTCACAGTCTTCCGATCAAGTCTTCATCACAATAAGTTTCTAACTTTATTTTTTGTGTTTGCATAACTCTTTGTTACTTGTCGCATAGTTTCCATGCATTTTTTGAAGATTTCGTATCTGTGTGTTCTTGATATTCTTGATTTTTACGTAAAAACTTGTCTGTTGTTTGTAAAGATCGTTGATTTTCTAGGAAAATGTTTGTTTGGGGAGTAGGAAAATGATTTTAGGTCTTGGGTTACCCTTGATCGTGTTGTTGGCTTCGAGGGGATTTTTTTACAAACTTAAAGAAGTGTTATTTGCTAACCTGACAAAGTTTGGTGAGATAATTTTTCGCAAAAAACTTTTGAACTGCCTTTTAGATCCACACTAGTTTGCGCTCGAGCGTAGAATCGTGTTTCTCGAATAGCTCACACTTAGTTAGGCACACACATAGGCTGGTTGAATAACTCACCTCCCCTTTACTTTTCACCAGATGTATGCACGCGATCATTGGGGGAGTGATTATTCTATTGACCCGAACTTGCTACAAGCATTGGTCGATGAAGTGGAACAGAGTCGACCAGATATTGACCTCAATCGTGATATTCCAGAACCATCTGATGAATTTGGTAAGCACTCTCATTATGATTTTCATTTTATTCCTGATCAAGAATATTGTTGGATGATTAAGGAATTAGAACAAGGAATAAGGAAATTCCTTCCAAATAATTGGACTTCTATTGTACATCCTGACTCTGTTGATCCATTCTCGGTCGGAATTCTGACCAGCGGGAGGGCAATGAGTAGGTTTTTGTTTGTTGAAGATGCCATAATTGTTTATTTCTGTTTTCTAGATACGGCTAGGATCAAGAAAACTACTAGACAAAGATCGGTTGTGGATCCCCAAGTTGCAAGGTACGTGACCAATGGGAAAAATGCTGAGCAGCCCATACAACAACAACAACTAGAAAGAGAACAACCTGAGCAACAATAACAATCACACGGGCAACCACAAGTACAACCTCAAGATGTGCCTTTTGATGAGATTGAGTTTGATGACAAGCAAATAATTGATGTCGTAAGACTCATTGCAAAGAGAAAAGCCCGTTCGAGGAGGTAGGTTAAGTGGTATGTGGCTCCGATCAGCACCCTCTTGAGCTGGGTACTTGGGGAGCACCCCCAAAGATATGGACTTAAGGGGGTAGATTTAGTTCTTCCTTGACCCGAACAGTGGGCGCACAATGTGGTGGTGCGTATAGTGCCTGGTCGAGGTACAATATTCAGGCATGCGCCACTCTCCCCCTCCATCCTTATTTTAGGAGCATCGCAGATTACTTCAACGACGCTCCTTTCCAAATAACACTAAACATATACTTAATGCTTTCAACATTACTTATTCTTTATCGTGATCAAGGATGGGCCACTACTACTCCTCATGAGGTCCATTACTTATTCGACTTAAAGTCAAATCTAGGCCACAAGGGTATTGGGTTCTTCTACTTCTGTCACCAGGACAAGACCAGTGAGTTCCTGAATGAGCCTACATTTAGGAGCAACGTGGGCAGTTATAATAAGGAGTATTTTCTAACAACTTCCCTGGTTGCAAACAATTGAGCTTTTCAGCAAGCAAGTAATTATTTAGTCTACTAGGTCAATTCCTTCGTTTTTCTTTCCTTTACCTCATTCTTTTTGTTGCAATTTAGGGCCATGGGATAGACCCATTCCTACTTTGGACATGGCCAGGCGACCAGTGGTCTTAAACAGGCTTCCCTTTGAAGCAAAGAATTGTAGACTACTCGTAATCGACGAGACCGTGAGAAGAGTCGGCCTGCTCGATACCCACCATGCTAATGAAGAAGGCGTTATTGGTGGAGAAACTGCTGAGAAAGCAGTTGGCGAGGTTCTGGGGCATTTCGACCAGCCCTAGGTAGTCCCTGTTCCGCAGAGAAGGAGACCAACAAGGATCAACATAAGGGAGCAAGGTGATGTTCCTCGCCCTCGAGCCCCAGCACCTCTCATTGACAAGGGAAATAGCAAGAAGGTGCTGGAAGTGGGGGAGGACGAGCCCATGTCCTCTGATGACGAGGAAGGGATTCCACATAATATAGTTATTCCTTTTCGTTGTGTGTGTGTACTATAGTCGTAGGCTATTTTGAAAAATCTTATGTGTCATATAACATTTTGCATAAGTGTATTACTTGTTTATATATTTCCATAATCTGGTACACTTGCATTTTTTTACTACAGCCATGTCTGATTCAGAGATGTTCAATCTCTATGAGGGTGTTTAACTCCTTAACTAAAAAACAACTTTTTGTTTTTAAAACCTAAAAAACTGTTTTCTGAAAACAAGTAGGGGTGTTTGACATTGTTTTCAGAAAACAATTTTTTTAAAACAAAGTTACAAAAAACAGAAAATTTTGAGAATAACAAAAAGTTGTTTTTAGTTGTTCTCAAAAAAAAATTTTGTAAATTTTTTTTCTCACATAACATTTTTAATTATTATTATCTCACATCACTTTCTCTCTTATTAATTTATCTCTCCTCACTTTTTCTCTCCTTACTTTCTCTAACATCACTTTTGTTCTCCTTATTTTCTCTGTCATCACTTATTATCTCGCCATTTTCTCTAATTTTTTTCTTGTATCAATTTCTCTCTTCTCAATTTTTCTTCCTCAAAATTTATCTCCTTACTTTCTCTTTCCTTATTTTTCATCACTTTTTCTTTCACGTTACTTTATCTCATTATTTATTATAAACTTTTAAAAGATTTTTCTTTTTGTAAATATATTTATTTAAGATTTAAAAAAAAAAAACTAAAAAATTGTTTTTAGAAAATATTAACCAAACACCTCTTGTTTTTTGAAAACTACAAAAAATATTTTATATTCTCATTTCTGAAAAACATAATTTTGAAAACAAAAAACAGAAAACAATGCCAAATAGGCCCTATGCTTCCCCTTCAACTCTGACCAAAAAGAGTACTAAGAGAAAGGTGGCCCCGGGAGCCGATTCGAGCAAAAAGCCAGTGACAAAGCAGTAGAGGAGTGATCCTCCTGCTCGCAGATCTCCTACTGCTTCTCCGGCGGCGCCATCCAGCCAACTGACAACCACTCCTCCTGTTGCTGCTCCCGAGTAGGCCAATCCTTCCATTGCTCATAGAATGGACCCACTTGTAGACGAGAAAGAGCGAGTTAAGGAAAATTTTAAGGAAACTGCTCACTCCATCTCCTCCCAGGTCCAAACCCTTCAACACCCGACAAGTGTGGATGCTGTCTTCAAGCATCGAGAATCGTCGGTCGACTCCACTTTTGGGTGAGCATTGTCTGAGATCCTTTCGGTATGTTGCTCTTTATATATTTCTCAATTTTTCTTCCAAGTCTTATGCTTGTTTACTCCTTTGATGTGCTTAGTCTCTTCTTGCTTTCTTTTCGTAGGGTGTTATTACTCTCACCAACACCCGCACTAAAGTAGTTAAACTTGAGGAGGCCTTGAGGAAATCGCAGGACACCGTGAAACATTTTGAGGACAACCATACTCTCCAATTCCAAGCTACTCATGATTTTCAGAAGGATCTCGACAGCAAGAACACCGAGGTTGATAATAAGAGCAGAGTGATCAAGGTGCTCGAGGGAAAAACTCAAGCGCCAGTTGGAGGAGCTTGAGGAGAAGATGGGCAGCCTCGACGCTCGTGTAAAAAAGCTCGAGGAGTAGCAACTCAAATTGGCGGAGGAGATGAGGCAACTCAGAGAGAAGAGTTCAGAGGAGAAGAAACTTCTCGAGGAAGAGCTCCAGCCAAAAAGGATTCACACTCCTCGAACTTAACCAAGTTTAAGAGTTCAGCCTTCAATTGCTTCTTCCTATTTTGGAAGAACAATAAGGAGGTCAACTTTGACTACATCCATGCTCATGTTTGCAACAAAGAGATTGCCAAATGTGTTGCTTGTGAAGAGGAAGAGCTTGAGGTGGCTGCTGAAGAAATCCCTGCAACCCTTGAAGTCGAGTAGGAGGAGCCCGAGGGGAAAGATGCCGAGGTGGTGGAGCCTTGAGGAGGGCATCCTTTTTTTTTTCACCTCGAGTCTTAAGGTCCGTGGTGCAAAGACAATGGCTGGCCGAGCATCTTTTAATCTCAGATAATATGTGCAAATATTTTTACTCTTGTGTTATACATATTGTATACTGTTCGTATGATTTTATTTTGATATAACAATTTGCATTGATATATATATATATATGTATGATTTTAACTCTATTGCTCATTTTAAATATTTAGAGCATCTTGGTTTTTTATGTCCTTGTTGGACGAAGCACAATACTTTATAAATTTTTTAAAAATTTCTATGTATTACTTAGTTGTGCTATTTTAACTTATTTACTTATGTGCGATCATGTATACCCTAAATGCCACCTGTTATACCCAAAAATTGGAGAATGCATCCTAGGAGGCTAAGGAGAATGCATCTAGGAGAGTGCCTCCTAGGAGAGCTAAGGGGAGTGGTCCTAGGAGACTCCAAGGAGGATGTGGTCCTAGGAGACCCCAAGGAGGGTGTGGTCCTAGGAGACCCCAAGGGTGTGTAGGAGGCAAGCCTCCCAAGGTTTTCTAAGTGTTGGCTCGAACGTGTCCAAGGTAAATAGCTAAGGAGGAGGAGTCTCATGCAAGAGAATGGAGACTTAGACTTTCATAAGGAAAGTCTATACAATGTTCGATCGGACATGTTTGGGAGATGCTAAAGAAGGTTGCCTCAATGTTGTCCAAGGTGAGGTTCCCTCAATATTGTCCAAGGTGAGGTTCCCTCAATATTGTCCAAGGTGAGGTTCCCTCAATATTGTCCAAGGTGAGGTTCCCTCAATGTTGTTCAAGGTGAGGTGCCAAGGAAGTTGCCTCGGACCACCTTGGTCCGAGGAGAAGCTAAGGAGATTGGTTCAAGGAGGGACATGGCATGCTGGAGGAGAGTACATGTTCGAGGAGAACCATGCACGTTCAGCCCACCCAAAGCATGTCCTACCACCATGCATATCCTACCACCATGCATGTTTAACCAGCACTTGCATGGGTAGTGAGTAGGAGGTGGACCAACTAGCTAGAGGAGACTAAGTCAGATACAACTTCAACAACATGCGCGGGAATCTCTCATTCTTCCCACAAATAGGGAGTTTGTTACATTTTGAATGTTGAATGTTTATTTGTAATATAAATATAATAAATATAGTAAAATATCCCTATTATAAGGGGATATCAGTTGAGGATCCCATCTCTATAAATAGAGAGCTGATGGGATGAGAAGAGGGTCCCTTCTGCTTATTCTTTCTAGAGAGATAAAATTGGGTCTGTCTATTCTAGAGAGAGAAAGTGCTGAAATTAGAGAGAATTCTTGTATTTTCACAATTTATACTGAAGAAACTCAGTTGGCATAGTCCATCTGATCTTGAGTATAGATTTATAAATCACAACTCTAAGTGGATTAGGCTATTACCGACAATCGGGGCTGAACCACTATAAAAATTCTGTGTTATTTACTTTTCTTGTTTATACCGTCTGTTGTCGTTTACATTCTCTTGAAGGTTCGTCGTATTTGACGTTCTCACGTCGTTGGCTAAAAACGCAGTCAACACCACCCAAGTGATCAAGGAGGTCAGTTGTAATGCCCTACATCCTGAGAGCCGTTACCAAGTGAGTTTTAAGACAAAACAGTGTGCAATGAACTCGCTAACCGAGGTTTTTAAAACGAAAGTGTGACTAATCAAAAGTTAAGGCTGTAATCTTTGAAAATGCGTTGTTTCATTAAAAACTTCTAGTATTAGACATTTGGGATCCCAAAATAAGGTTTGAAAACTATTTACATCTTAAAATAAGTTTACAGTTGATTAGTTATAAAAAAATCATAGATTATTACAGCCATTTCTCGAATAAACCCCCAACCAAAGCAGTCGGGCAGACCAAACATGTACGCGTCGCTTCACGCTCTCCGTACTCATGGCTGGTTAACTCAATCTATGCCCTTACCTGCAACACAGAGCACCCGTCAGCCGAAGCCCAGCAAGAAAACTCATGCAGTTCATAACATATGCAAATTTTACAGTTAATCATATCAGATAGTCCACAGATAAACAGGTCAACCATTTGACTTAAGCAACCCGGCCATGCCGCCCCAGAAGCCTTACCAAAGCCTGGGGTCTCGGTCCTCACCGTAAGGATATCACCTGTATCCATGGGGTTCCACCCTGACTACAAGCACTTCACGTGCTATGTGGTACTTCTGGCCCCACTGCCGTTCTCGGCTCCATTGCTGTTCTCGGCCTTTCGCCGTTCTCGGCTCCATTGCCGTTCTCGGCTCCTCGCCGTATCATTCAACTATAATCACAGATAGTCTAACTCAAATAACATTTGAACATATATCAATTCAATCAAGTCTGCACCCTAACATGTAATGCAATATGGGGCCGTGCCCTGCAATCACACTATGGGCCCATGCCCTGTTCTATGGGTGCTATAGTTTTCTTACCTGTCAATTCGATAACTTTCAACACTTGATTCCTTGAGCACGATCCCACTCGAGCCTTAGCGCACACCTAAACACAACCATAGGTCAAAGTCAAAACCGAACCCCAAGTCCGAAAACCTAGCCTCGGGACCAATCCCGAGCCCCCCGGGAAGTCCTAGATCCCCAAAACAAAGTGGTGGAATCGAGCCCCGAACCCTAGGTCAAAATCCCTCAACAAAAGCCCAAAAACCCCTTTTGTGAACAGTGCAGTGCTACAGCGCTCTAAAGAGGGCACTGTAGCGGTACAAGCAGAACCACACATCCCCAGAAACAGGGCCTAGCGCTACAGCGCCCAAAGACTAGTGCTGTAGCGCTAGTTGCAGGCTGGCAACACCAAAAATCGTTTTCTGCGATTTCTTTCAACCATTCTCAACCCAAACTTTCCCCAAATCTTTACCAAACTCAAAATCAAGCTTATAAACACTCTCCATTCATCCCAAGCATCCCCAAATCTCAAAACCCAAGCTCATGCATCCCAAATCTCAAGATTCACCATAGATGAACCCTAAACCCAGAAATTCATTCAAACAACAAAGTTAAAGGCTTAGAATTCATACCATTGATGCAATTTCGACCTTGATTCATTTACTAGACCTCCTTAGCTTGCTCTTCCTCAAATCTTGCCCAGAAATTCCCTAAAGTTCCCATCAACTCAGCTCAAAACACAGCTCAAACCAACCAAACCCTTAAAACTGAAATTTCTAAAAACTTACCTCAAAAGTTGATGTGTTCTTGCTAATCCTTGCCAAATCTTCAAGTATAACCTTAAGATCCTTGATGCTCAGCCTATCCTAGCTCTCCACTGAGCTTTGCCCCAAGAAATTTGAAGAGAGACGGTGCTAGAATCCTCAAACCGCCCCTTTGGAAAACCCTCTGTTTTTCTCTCTTTTCTTTTCTTCCTTTTTCTTTCTTTTCCTTCAGATTTCTCGCACTCTCTAACAATCCCACTCACTATATAAAGCCTCAAATAATCTATCTTTAAAAAGCCAATTGACCAAAATGCCCTTCCTATTAGTTCTAATCCCTTTTTGTCCAAGTAGGGCCATTTTAGTCATTTTACCCAATTCCCGCTAATCCTCAAGTGTCTTTAATATTTTCCCGCTTGCTTCCCAATACCTAAAAAGTCACCAAATAATATTCCTTGATATCAAAATAAACCCCAATATATTCATTAACTTCCTATTTATACCCCCAGGCCCGCCCCGAGCCGGGTATAAATCTCCGCCTCGACTTTTCGCTAGTCTGCTCACTGGGATCGTCTCGAGTCACAATTCACAGATACATCCACATCACAATGTGGTCTCAACAATCATCACATATCAATACAGTTATGCCCAACATGGCCGAAATTACAATTATGCCCTTCTAACACAATCAGGGCCTACATGCATACTAATACACATAGTCATGCATCTCAATTAGTCAAATAGTCATATAACATGCTTTAAATCATAATCATGCATTTAACTCATCAAAGTCACACATAAATCCCATCATGCCCTCCTGGCACGCTAATCAAGGCCCTTAAGCCTTAATAGCGAATTTGGGTCGTTACATCAGTCCTTGGTCACTTGCAAAATAACTAGACTCACTCGAGCAAACACAACTGCTCGAATATTGTATCATATAGCAGTATACTTGGAATTTTGTTTAAGAATCACACATGTTAAGTAATACTTGTTTAATAAATTTTTTTGCACTAATGAGTGTGTCGAGCACACTCCCTTGTTTATACCTTGTAATAAAATGGACAAAATGTGTCTATTGAATTTAGAAATTATACGAGCAATGCATGTTTTTGAAGAAAAAACATAAATAAGTAGATTGAACTAGGTTATTGGTCATTTATTAAGGGCAAAATGTGCCTGACAACCACATAATTAAAAAAAAATTATGAGTAATAATTGGTGGTAAAAAAAAAGGGCAATACGTGCCTTACCACTAAAAATAAACAATTGGGCAATAATTGTGCCTTTACAAGTAAAATGGATCCAGAATAATGCTGGTCGGAGTAAGTGGGCAAACCGTGTCTTTCGACCAGTATTCATTGATAATATTTCATCAAGTGTTCACCATTCTACTATCTTGCAATCAATTCACCATTTAGTCGAGCAAGTTTGTATGTTCCTAGTTACAATACTTCTACGATCTGATATGGTTATTCCCAATTGGGTCCCAAAACTCCTGCTGCAGGATCCTTAGTGTTTTGGAACACTTGTCGCAATACTAGATCTCTTGGGGCAAACTTTCTATTCTTAACTTGAGAGTTGAAGTATCTGGCTACTTTTTGCTGGTAAGCAGCCACTCACAATTGTGATTTTCCTCTTTGTTCCTCGATCATGTTGAAGCTTTTAGCCAATAATTTGTGGTTTTGATCTTGGTCATACGTACTCCTCTGATGCGATGGGGAGGGGGGGTTAACTCAACTAGTATCATTGCTTCATATCCATAAGCTTGGGAAAATGGAGTATGTTCTGTTGAGGTTCGAGCAGTAGTTCAATATAATCATAATACTTCTGGAAAAATATCCGACCAATTGCCTTTGGCTTGTTCGAGATGCTTTTCCATTGTGTCCCTAAAATTTTTGTTGACAACTTCTACTTGCCTGTTTGCTTGGGGATGAGCAACTGCGAAAAAGCTTTTAGTGATACCATGCCTTACACAAAAGTCTGTGAATGTATCACTGTCAAATTGAGTGCCATTATCTGAGATAATCTTTTTTGGTAGCCCGTATCTACATATGATATTTTTGACGACAAAATCAAGCACTTTCTTGGAAGTAATTGTACCTCGCAACTTGCCTTGAAATTCATCGAGCTTCATTTATGTCTTAAGGAAATGTTCCGTGCTCCAAGTACGTGGCTATAGGAGTCATCCAGGAGGGAGTATCATCGAGCAATAATGTTTGCTCCATTTCGTTAATACTTGGTTGGGCCAGGTGCTCAACTAGTGCTACATTTAGGGTGTGTTCATCTTTGGCCGTTGCGAGTTTTGCTAAGGCATTTGCATTGGAATTCTGGTCATGGGGCACTTGTTGGATGGTTAATTTTTTAAATTGTGCTAGGAGGTCTTTTGCTTTGCTGAGGTAGGACGCCATTTTTAGTCCTCGAGCTTGGTATTCTCCCAACACCTGATTCACGACCAATTGTGAATTGCTATATATGGCTACTGCCACAGCTTTAACAACTCTACCAAGTTGTAACCCTGTTAGTAGGGCTTCGTACTTTGCCTCATTGTTTGAGGCACTGAAGCTGAACCTTAACGCGCAGTGAATTCGATGTCCTTCAGGTGTGATAAGTATAAGTCCAGCTCCATAATTATGCTCATTGGAAGACTCACCTATAAAGAGCCTCCACACGGGTCAGTTTTCTTTGTTGTCTTCAAGCTCCTTTGCTTGCTCATTCTCTTATGTTCTTCCAGTGCATTCAGCAATAAAGTTTGCTAAAGCTTGCCCTTTAATAGCAATCCTTGGCTAGTAGGCAATTTCATACTGCATGAGCTCGACAACCGATGTAATCAACCAGATGCCTCTAGTTTTTGTAGAACTTTCTTGAGAGGTTGATCAGTTAAAAATGTGATAGGATGAGCCTAGAAGTAACGCCTGAATTTCCTTGCTACAAGCAACAAACAATAAGCTGGTTTTTCAATTAATGGGTATCGTGATTCTGCCCTGACTAGCCTTTTGCTTATGTAATACACTAGTTGTTGGATCCTATATGTTTCTTGAATAAGGGCTGCACTAAAAACGTGTTGTGTAACTGCTAGATACAAGTATAGAGTTTGCCCATCAACTGGCTTCGATAAGACTGGAGGTTGAGCCTAGTGTTCCTTAAGTGCCAAGAAAGCCATTTCACATTCTTCTGTCCATTCAAACTTGTTATTTCCCCTTAGCAGGTTAAAAAATGGTATGCACTTGTCGATGGATTTTGAGACAAATCTGCTGAGTGCTGCGATCCATTCTGTCAGACTCTGTACTTCCTTTATCTTGGTCGGGGATTTCATGTTGGTCAAAGCTTTGATTTTTCCTGGGTTAGCTTCTATACCTTTTGTATTGACAATGAAACTAAGAAACTTGACCTAGCTTACCCCAAACGAGCATTTTAAGTGGTTAAGCTTCATATCATAATGCTTAAGGATGGCAAAGCATTATTTTATATCCTTCATGTGCCCTCCAACCTCTTTTAACTTTATCAGTATGTCATCAACGTAGACCTCCATGTTTTTGCCTATTTGGTCACTGAGCATCATATTTACTAGTCACTGGTACATCGCACCAATAATTTTTAGACCAAAGGGCATTACTTTGTAACAATACAAGCCAACATCAGTTCTAAAACTGGTATGCTCCTCATCGGGAGGGTGCATACTGATCCGATTATACCCCGAGTAAGCGTCCATAAATGTGAGGAATTCATGTCCTGCAATGGCATCGACTAGTTGGTCACTTCTTGGTAGAGGAAAGCAATCCTTTGGACATGCTTTGTTTAGATCAGTGAAATCTACACAAGTCCTCAATTTGCCATTGGGTTTTGGTACTGAGAAGGGATTAGAAACCCACTCAGGGTAGAAGGCCTCTCTTATAAATCCATTTTATTTTAGCCTTTAGACTTCTTCTTTTAAGGCCATTGACCTTTCTTTATCGAGCAACCTCCTTTTCTATTGTACAGGCTTAAAGTTGTCTGTGTCTATATTTAGAGTGTTGACCCTCGATTTGGCCAACGACATGGAGTCAAATATACGACAGGAAATGAGACAACAATTAAGAGTTTAATCTAATGGAAAAGAAGAAAACACCAATGATTTATAGTGGTTCGGCCCCAAAGAATGGTAATGACCTACGTCCACTTAGTGCTATTATTAATATTGAATCCCAATTCCGTGATCAAAGAACTAGGGTTCTTGAGTTTCACAAACTTTGGGAGAATTACAATAAGACGATGGATAATCGCACTATAAGCTCTCTCTCTCAATATTCAGGAAAAAGATTCAAAGATCAAAAGTCCCCTCCTTGAGCTATTTCATGCATATTTATAGGCTCAAGGGGGGTTACATGGGCCATTGGGCCTTAACTTTCCTTAATATCCGTGTATCAAGGTAATAAAGATGAAATAATAAATATAATTATTACAAGATCACAATCTTATAAGGGAATAAACCGAATCATACGACCAGCCTGGCCGTACCTAATAGTCAGTCTTGATGAAGCAATGTGTAGCTGGTCAATAACCGAACAACACCTTTTCACTTCAATTCTGCCACGTGTCAACCACGTGTGAGAAATCCTTGCCACGTCATCAACAGCCGTTTTTGGATAAAAATTTTCCCCCCAAGTTTACTTTGCTGCGACCAGCATAAAGTAAACTTAGGAAACTGACCCTTCGCTTACCCCACCAAATCTGTCAGAGCAGCCCATGCCTTCTCGAAAAAGTAACAAATCATGTCAAATCAAGTCTTTTCGGTTTCCCAAAAACTTGTCTGATGGCTATTACACTTCCCCATACTTTGAAAACAGTAATTCATGATTACCTCTTTTATGATGTCGCAGTCACTATAAATAATACCCCAAATTCACCTTTTAACATTTTACTTTTCACTCGTCATCTCCTTCTCAAGAACTCCAAAGAACTTGAACCTTTAGAGCCTAGAAATCCCAGGAGCTTTTATCGCTGATCTAAGGAACATCCGTTCAGACACTCAAAGTTTTCCGTGTTTATAATCCACCTTTCATCCAAGTAAGTTTTACGAACCTTTCAGTTGTTTGAGTTGCCATGCAAAGTCATTTTTTATTTGTTTCGTATCTGAGTTCTTGACTGAAATTGTCTTGGGGTAAATGGGCACGTTGACCGATGCTTGATAGGGTAACGAAATAATGTCTCATAGGAGTTAGGAGTCAGTTTGGTAGTCGAGATTGTAGATTTAGGGCATAAAATCGAAGTAAAAATTCAATTTTTAAGCTAGTTGCAAAAACTGAGTTTTTCCCGCCCTCTCGGAGTCAAAACAGTTTTTTCTGAAAAACTTTTTACTTCTGCTTTTTAATCCATTTCTCAAACTACTCGTAAGAGACTTTGTGTTTTTGCTAGAATGCTGCTGGTCGTATAAAAGCTTAAATTTTATATGCGAGCAACATTATTCTCACTTTCAACATCTTTAGACTCCAAGTTCTCATCTCCCCTTTTCTGTTCGCAGATTTTGATGCAAGATCCGTGGGGAGGTGAGAGACCAATTGACGATGACTTGCTCGCTCAACTGCTCATGGATGTAGAACAGTCATCGTTACTTATTCTGGACATCCCTTTTTTCTCGAACTCCACCTAACAGACCTCATTCAAACTTTTTAGCCATGGGTAGAGTAAAATCCACTGCCCAGAAAAAGAAAACATCTAAACCTTCTGAACACCAGCCTGCTCCACATGCAGAAATTCCCTCGACCAGTGGTAGAGCTGAGAGTACTCCCGAGCCAGGAATTCAAGCTCAAGCTCAACTCCGAAGTGCCACTCGATCGGATGTCGAATGGTACGTTGCCCCTCCTAGTCGAGTAATGATTAGGATGATCGCCAATTATATCAAGAAGTACGGGCTTCATGGGGTGACGCTAGTCAGACCTACCAGAAACCAAAGGGCGAATCTGCCTGGATGCGCATATAGCGCCTGGTCGAGATATCATATCGAGGCAGAAGTGATCCTGCCTCTCCATCCCTTTTTCCAATGAGTGGCCAATTATTTTTGGGTCACTCCTTTTCAAATCACCCCAAATGGATATAGAATGCTCTCTGCACTCTATATACTTTATAGTCATAAGAAGTGCTCGGTCCCCACGACACACGAGGCCAACTACCTGTTCGACCTAAAATCCAACCCCAACCAAGAAAACACGGGGTTCTTCCATTTCTGCCACCAGGAAATGAGTCGCACTTTCCTAACGGACACCACTTTTATTTCGAACATGGGGAAGTACCATCTGGAGTACTTTCTAACTGCCGATATGGTCGTGAAAAACTTGGCCTTCACACAAGGAGGTAAAGTCTTTGCACCCCTGGTCGTATATTTTTTTTTCTTTGATTCTTCCTGCATTTCCCTTAGAAATTTAGTGCGTTTCAGGCCCCTGGTTGTGACCAGCCCCTACTCCAGACATGGAGGTTCGATCAGCCCTCCTGGCCAGCATGACTGACATAGAGAAAAGTATCAAACAGCTGTTCACAGAGGCCAATCTGAGACTGGTCGGTCTTCTGGCTCCTCACCAAGATGTGAGGGAATCTACTGCGGGGATTGCCACTGGCACTGAAGTCCCCAAGCAACAACAAGATGTGTCACAACCTCCTTCGAGGAGGGCAACTGGGGTGACCATCAATGAACCAATTGGCGCCCCATGACTTGCTGCTGCACTGGCCCCTCCAAGGAAGGGAAAGAAGAAGGCCATAGAGCCTATTCTTGAGTCGTCGGACGAGAACGGTACTGATTTTACACTTTTAGATAGTCTGCCTATTCCCTGTCACCTCTTCGACGGGGATGGCAACTTTAAATACCCTCCTGCCTTAAATTTAGACTTTTTCAGGCCAGAGAGTGAGTGTAGCATTAGTAAAGTAAATAGTGTAGCGACTAGTAATTATAGCTCGGGTATTATACTTTAAATTTCTCTGCCCTTGTTTACTAAACTTAGCAAGTTCCTTTTATTATACTGACTAATTGTTTGCTTGTTTCTCTTTTACAGACATGCTTGCCGAACACGCCTTTGATTTGTACACCATATCGGTGAGCAAGAAAAAGTCCCACAGGCGCCAGTCTGGGGAGGGCTGCAGCAATCCCCCCGCGAAGAAATCTCGAACAGACGACCCTCCTGCATCTACTCCAACAAAGGAGACAACTCCTCCACCAGCTCCTGCTAGGGAGGCAACTCCTCCAACTCCAATAAACCCAAATCCTTCGTCTCCGGCCGGACAGACTCCTCCTCCAGCTCCAGTCGACCCTACGCCTCCAACATCCACCGTCTAGTAGTCGGTTGGCCGCCGAGAAGAGGCCTTGGGAGACGACCTCATGGGTGTGGTGTTCAACTCAGCCAAAGATAGGCTGTCAAGAATAACAAAACACTGACATAGCCAGGAGGCAATCCAGGAGACAGGCTCCATGGCGGTTGACCAAGTCCTCAACCGCGCACTGAATGAAGTGCTTGCTGTAAGTTGCTTTCTTTTTGTTTTGTACTTTATGAATTTTCTTTTTAACTTGCTCCTATTTATAGCCTTATCTTTTTCTGATTGCAGGGGTGCTTACCCTTACTTCTGGCTGGAAATTTTCGAGGACGCAGAATGTTCAATTCGAAAAGAGACTTAGCGATCAACTTAGTGCTGCTAAGGCTCGATACACCGAGCAACTCAAGGCGATTGAAGCTACTCATGCTGAGCGGCTGAAGGTGGTTAAGGTGAAGCATTATGATGCCATTAAGGAAGTTGAGGCAAAGCATACCGAGGCCCTCAAGGAGGCTGAGGAAAAGCACCTCGAGGCGCTGCAGGTGACTGAGGCCAAAATCGCTTCTCTTGAAGAAGAGCTGAAGAGGAAGGATGCGAGTATTTCCAAGATCATTGCATCCAAGGAGCAGTACAAGGAGGTCTCCCTCAATAATTATTAGGAAGCCCACAAGCTTCAAGATGAGCTGGAGATAAGCCGCATCGAAGTTGCTGCACTGGAGGAACAGAATGCCCGTAACCTTGAAGACTATGAAGGGGCGTTGTTTGAGTGTTTCTACTTGTTCTGGAAAAATAACCCCAACGCTAACTTCTCCTATCTTCCAGACCATATTAGGGAGGCAGAGCTAGCTAGGTGCGTTACTCGCCTGGAGGAAGAAACACTTCCATGGTCTCCAGAAATTTCTTTAGCGACTGGCATCGAAGGCGCCCGAGAAGAGGCTGGGGATGCAGCTGATCAGCAGCAGCAGAAATCTCCACAAGACCCCCCGGAAACCTCATAATTTTATCTTTTTACTTTTGAATTACATGGCCTATGGGTCATGATGAAAAAACAATTTGATGTTTTAACTTTTATTGCTGCATGGGTAGCTTTTTCCTTTTGATCGAACAATTACATCTGAGCAGAATTGCTCGCGGTGTAAAAGGTTTCCTTTTGATATTATAATACCTACATTTTATTATAACATCTGTTCACATGACTGAACTTAGCATAGTACTTTGGATTGATTTAACAAAATACAAAATTTTGAAAAAAATACTCTAAGTACCTTAGCATGCTTTCACTTATTTTTCTTATGTGATTACATATCTTTCGATATGCTTTGCTTAATAGATGCCTTATATGCCCCCCAAGTGATTGAAGAGCTTTAGGTCCTTAGTCACTTGCCTTGACCAGAACTTGTTCGAACATTACTGCTCGGAACAAAGAATTTAAAATGATAATACAGCAAAACAACACACGTAATGAGCAAATACTTGTAATAAATACAATAATTGGCAAGAATGACTGCCTGCGCACAGTCCCTTATATTTCTCATAATAAATGGACAAAACATGTCTATACGAGGGATCAATAAGATCTTACACTTATAAGCGATTAGTCACGTAAAGTGACCAACCCTTTTTTCATAACTTGTAAAAAGTAAAATTAATACAAGCCAATCCTTTAAGAAGAATTGTTTATTGATAGTACTTACGCAGGTGTTCTCCATTCCAATAGTGAGGAATGAGATCTCTATTTAAGCGAGCAAATTTATAGGTTCCTAGATGGAGGACTTCTTCAATTTGGTATGGTCCTTCCCAGTTTGGTCTGAGTACTCCAGCAACCTGGTCGCGGATGCTTAGGAAAACTCTTCGAAGTACTAAATCTCCAACGTTGAATTTTCTTTCACGTACTTTAGAGTTGAAATACTGGGCGACTTTTTGCTGGTACGCAGCTACTCAGAGTTGGGCTTGCTCACGTTTCTCATCGATCAAGTCCAGGGATTCCATCAATAGTTGGTTGTTAGAGCCTTGATCGTACATTATTCTGCGATGCGAGGGTGGATATAACTCAATAGGCAACATAGCCTCATACCCATAAGCCAAAGAAAATGGAGTATGGCCTATTAGTGTTCGGTGGGAGGTTCTGTACGACCAAAGGACTTCAGGCAATTGTTCTGGCCATGCCCCCTTAGCTTCTTCCAGTCGTTTCTTTAGGGTATCCTTTAGCGTTTTATTGGCTGCTTCGACTTGTCCATTTGCTTAGGGATGAGTGACTGAAGAAAAGCTCTTGATAATCCCATGCCGTTCGCAAAAGTCCGTGAATAAATCACTATCAAACTGCATGCCGTTATCTGAGACGATTTTCCTTGGCAATCCATAGCGACAAACGATGTTTTTGACCATAAAATCCATCACCTTCTTGGTCGTTATGGTCGCGAGTGGCTCGAATTCGGCCCATTTAGTGAAATAATCAACGGCAACCACAACATACTTGACGCCGCCCTTTCCTGTGGGTAAAGATTAGATTAAATCTATACCCCACACTGCAAACGGCCACAGACTTTGCATCTATTTCAGTTCATTAGGGGTTGCTCGTGGGATTTTGGAGAACCTTTGGCACTTGTCGCACCTCCGTACAAATTCCACTGAGTCTTCATTCATTGTTGGCCAGAAATACCCTTGCCTCAGGATATTTTTCAACAAGCTTTGCCCCCCCAGCGTGGTCCCCGCAAAAGCCTTCGTGTACCTCTTTCATCAATTCCCTGGCCTTCTCTTTTGAAATACACCTGAGGAGTGGCATTGAGTATCCCCTTCGGTACAAGATTCCATCGACTAGGATATACCTAGGAGCCTGTCGCTGAAGGGTCCTAGCTTTGTTTCTGTCCGTTGGTAACACGCCCTACGTCAGATACTCTATGTATGGTGCCATCCATGTATCCGCCATCTAGATCACCAGAGTGGTCTCCTCTACTTGGATGCTTGGCATAGATATCCATTCATGTGGCACTATGTTCAGAGTATCAGCATCCTTCGCACTTGCTAACTTGGCCAAAGCATCAGCGTTTGAATTCTGGTCGCGAGGTACTTGCTAAAGGGTGTACTTGTCAAACTGCGCCAATAGATCCTTTGTTTTGTTTAAATAAGCAACCATCCTTAAACCTCGGGCCTGGTACTCTTCCATGACTTGATTTACCACCAGCTGAGAGTTACTGTAGATGTCAAGTACCTTTATATTCATGTCCCTGGCTAATCGTAACCCAGCGAGCAACGCTTCATACTCAGCCTCGTTGTTAGAAGCAGTGAAGTCAAACCTGATTGCACAGTGAAATCGATGCCCTTCAGGCGTAATCAGGATCACCCCCGCCTCTGCATGATGCTCATTGGAAGAGCCGTTTGTAAATAACTTCCATGAGGGAGGTTGGTTTTGAGACTCAAGCTCTTCAGTCTCTTCTGTAATGCCCCGAATTCACCGATGTGTTTAACGGCATGAATAGTTGGCCGGGAGGGCCATACTTGCTTAATTATGTTGTTAATTAATTAAATGCATGTATATGTTGATTATATTATGATATGATGTGAAATGCATGCATGTGAGTCCATATTTCTCATTACAGGGGTGTGATGGTAATTTGGCCCGTTGAGGGTAATTTGTGTATTTGGGTGCATAACTTGATTTGTGAATGAGATTTCATTATTATGGAGATATATTCGAGCTAAGCAACATGAGACGGTTATTTTTAGTGGATTAGCGGTTTTACCATAATGGGGTTTGTTTACCGAGTTTTTCGGAAACGAATACAAACAGAATAATAAAAAGATAAGAACTGTAGAATTGCAGGAATGTAAATAAACAAACAGTGTTTTTACGTGGTTCAGGCGTTAACAAGCCCTAGTCCACGAGTCGATGTTATTATACTTGTAGAGAATTACAGTAAGATGGCTGGTGTACAAGAAATTCACACACTCACAGTGTTTCTCTCGGGTTCTCTTGAAGAAGATGAAGCTAGAGAGATTTTAGCAGAGTTCTTGCTATGTAATTTGTTGGCCGTCCCTTCTATCGTAAAATGAGGGGGTTTTTATAGCTAGGGTTTTTGATTAGGGTTTTACTCTGTCCCATTAGTCTTAATTACACCAGCCACAAATAGGGGATACAATTACTGTAGTAGCATGGCTACAAGACTCTATGTGGGTATATTTACGTGAAAGTATGGGGAATACACAAAGTCAGCCGTCTTTTCCAAGTTGTCAGCGGAACAGTAGGCGAAAAGGTACCCTTAGGCGTGCTGGGATGTGTGCGGCCTTGACCTGTCGGGCGTGTCAGGCGGGATCCTGTGTCAGGTGGATATCATTCCAAATATGCCTCCTCCATGACTCGACTGCTTGGTCTTGTTCCGTGCGTGGCACGGAACTGTTTCTGCGAAGGCAACCTGAAGAGCTCCTCCTGGAAGGAGCTTCCCCGAAGGATATCCCTTCGGGAGTCCGGGAGAGTTGACGAGCTTCCGTGTCGCGTTTGCTTGAAAGAGTAAGCCGGACACTAAACGGGAGAGGCGAAGCCTTTCTGTCCATCCGCGAGCTCTGGTCACTTTCCATGAAAGACTTTGATAATTCTGCTTCCCCGAGGATATCCATCTAAACGCTATCCGGAAATCTGGATAACAGGGTCAATTTTGGGGTAATAGAAATGTTCATTTGATGATAAATTGGGAATATTTGAGATCAGGGTGAAATTTTGGAGGTTTTGACTATAATGTCCTCGGGGGTGTTTTCGGGACCCTGAGCATTAGGTTTTATTTGAGGTTACTTAAGTTTGAAGTAGCTTATTAGATAGAACATACGATAAGAAAACCTTCCGTTCTCCCTTTTCAAAGTCCGTTTTACCGTTTAAGCCTTTTTGGCGAAATCTTGAGTTCTAGGAGTCGGAATCGAGTGAGGATCGAGGCATAGTGATCCTAGGGAAGATTAGAAGCTTCTTAACTGAAGGATTCGACGGAAAACAACCCAATTTAAGGTAATCGAAGTTTAAGTTTTGAGTTTTTCCGAGTATCTAAGCTTTGAATTGATTTTGTGAATCGTTGAGTTTTCGGTTCATTCGAGCCTTGGGTTTTGAGGGTTTTGATGTATGGGGAATCTTGGGAACTTTGATTTGATGATTGGGGAATGTTTAGGGATGATTTTGGAGGCTTTGAAGTGTTAGAAACGCGGTTGGGAATGGCCCAGGGTGGAGCGCCGCGGCCCTGTTCTTGAGGCGCCGCGGCCTTTCTTTGAAGAAGCAGGTGGGGAGCTTGTGCTCGCTGGGCGCCGCGGCCCTAGCCTCTGGGAACCCTAGGGGCCGTGGCCCAAGGTGCTAGGGCCGCAGCCCTTGCCCTGTTTCGCCCCGTTTGCTCGTTTTGACCCCGGGAACCTAGTTTTAGGCCTCGGGAGTGTCCTTACTACTTGGATTAGTTTGGATTGATCTCTTGGAGGCTAGATAATGGTTTGAGACCCTTGATTATCTTGATTATTAATGGTATCCCATATGTGTTGTGATTAGGTAACCGCTAAAGGACTAAAAGCTAAACCGTTCTCCAAGGTTGTTCTTTTGCTCATTCTAGCTCGAATCAAAGGTAAGAGAACTGCACCCCAAGTGTGACATGCATGGATGTTCATGAGGCATGTTGATTGTGAGAATATGTACATGGATTGAATATAGAATGCTTAGCATATGTTGTTCACTTGTGCACGGTACTGACTCATTAGTCAGGTTTGGCAAAGGTGCTAGTATCAACTGTGAAGCTGTGACTTATTAGTCAGGTTCGGCAGTGGTACTGGGCACTGATCACGTTGAGCTGACTCATTAGTCAGGACGGCCTTAGCATGTATTACGCAAGCCAATAAGATTTGATCTAATCGATTATTAGCATTGAATGACTCAAAGAGCATCAATGCCAGACCGACCCCGAGGGTCGATGAATGAAATAAGTGCTTGGAGGCTAGTGGCTTACTTAGTAGCCACTCTCCCATTTGAAAATAGTGAGGTGCTTGGCAGTCACTCGGTATGGTTTACCAGAACCTGTTGAAGGCTAGTGGCTTACCTAGCAGCCACTCTTCCATTTGAATTAGTGACTTGCCTGTCAGTCACTCAGTGTGGTTTATCAGGACCTCATGTGATGTTCACTCATTTGTTTAAAGCTTATTGCTCAGTGTGATTATAATGATAATCATTTGATAATGTTTATGAAAAGTGTTATGTTTTCTTGCTGGGCTTTGGCTCATGGGTGCTATGTGGTGCAGGTAAAGGGAAAGAAAAGCTCACCTAGCCTTGAGTGGGGAGCTGATGTGGTGTTGTGTACATATGCGGCCGCTTGACCACCACGACCAAGGAGTTCTCAGAGGAACTAGGGGGTTTACCCTATTTTGCCGCTTAGGTCGGCGGGATTGTAACTTTACAACTATAGTGACCTTTTTGTACTGAGAACCACCTGTAAATGTTTTGTTTAGCTCTGCAGAGCAGTTTGTAATAAAATCTCCATTTCATTTCTAATGGTTTTATACCTTAGCCTGTTAATCACACTTAGAGCACGTTTTTGACCAAAGGACTCAGGCAATGAGTCAAATTTCCGGTCCACCGTTCACCGTAACTGTTCTGGGGTAGCCAGGGCGTTACATCTTCGGTCTGCTTGCTATCTGTAAGTTCAGTGAACTCTGCAATGAAGTCAGCCAGAGCTTGCCCTTTTATCGCTGCTCACAGCAAGTAAGATTTATCGAACTGCCCAAGTTTGATTGCCCATTTCAAAAATCTGCCCGCAGCCTCTGGCTTTTGCAAAACTTTCCGTAGAGGTTGGTTGGTCAAAACCATGACTGGGTGAGCTTGAAAGTAAGGCCGCAACTTCCTTGAGGCCAAAATTAAGCAATAGGCTAACTTTTCAATTGGTGGATATCGCAACTCCACTCCAATTAGCCTCTTGCTTACATAATAAACAGCCTTCTGCACGCCTTCTTCTTCCCTTACTAAGACAGCACTAGCAAATATTCTGTAATAGCCAAGTAGACAAACAAAGTTTCCTCATCGATCGGCTTTGATTGAATGGGTGGTTGCGCCATGTGAGTCTTTAATGCTTGAAAAGCCTACTCACACTCCTTCGTCCATTCAAATTTTTTGTTGCCTCTAAGTAGATTAAAAAATCGAACGCACTTGTCCGTTGATTTCGAAATAAGTCTACTGAGAGCGGCAATTCTTTCGGTCAAACTTTGAACATCCTTAATCTTTGCTGGCGATTTCATATCTATCAGGGCTTTGATCTTCTTAGGATTGGCTTCAATTCCTCTCGAGTTAACTATAAATCTCAAGAACTTCACTGATTTTACCCCGAAGGAGCATTTGAGGGGGTTCAGTTTCATCTGATATTTGTTCAAGACATTAAAGCACTCTTACAAATTCTCTATATGCCCTTCTGCCTTCTTCGACTTAACCAACATGTCGTCGACATACACCTCCATGTTTGTGCCGATCAGCTCCCTAAACATGTGGTTGACCAGTTGCTGGCAAGTCGCACCAGCGTTTTTCAAACCGAAGGGCATTACTTTGTAATAGTAAAGCCCGGTGTCAGTTCGAAAGCTAGTGTGATCCTCATCAAGAGGATGCATACTAATCTGATTATACACGGAGTATGCATCCATAAAAGAGAGAATCTCATGCCCTGCAGTGGCATCGACCAGTTGGTCGATCCTAGGGAGTGGGAAACAATCCTTGGGGCAGGCTTTATTGAGGTCTGTGAAATCCACGAATGTTTGCCATTTTCCATTCGGCTTGGGAACTAACACGGGATTAGAGACCCATGATGGATAAAACGCCACCCTGATGAACCCATCCTCCTTCAGCTTCTCGACTTCTTATTTTAGGGCCTTTGATCTATCTTTGTCAAGCAGCCTTCTTTTCTGTTGCACCGGTGGAAAACTCTTGTCGATGTTCAGGACATGGCTGATGACTGCAGGGTCTATTCCAACCATGTCTTTGTGCGACCAGGCGAAGACTTCCTGGTTCTTCCTCAAAAGCTCCACCAGTGCTTGTTTTGTTGTTGTCTCTAAGTTTTTACCGACTTTCACAACCCTGGTCAGATTTTCTTCATCGAGTTGGATCTCTTCAAGGTCCTCAATGGGTCCTATTTCTTCCTTAAAATCCCTAAAGCAAGGATCCAAGTCTCTATCCACACTTTGGTCAACGCCCTATTTGGTGACATTATCACCTAACTGGGCCTGAACATCAACTGCCATTTGCAACTATTTTCTGGGAACATCTCTCGACATACCTTTCTTTGCTTTGGTTATCGAGGCATTGTAGCATTCCCTTGCTTCTCGCTGATTTCCCAATACGCATCCTACCCCTGCGTCCATTGGGAATTTCATGGCAAGGTGCCATATTGAAGTGACGGCTCGTAGGTCGACCAGAATTGTCCTCCCAATTGCAGTGTTATATGCCGAAGGACAATCAACTACTATGAAAGTAGTGGGTAATGTCCTATTAGCAGGTTCAGTACCTGCTGTAACTAGAAGCCTAATCGACCCAGTTGGGGCGAGCCCTTCGCTGGAAAAACCATAGATGGTTTGGTTGCATGGCTCCAGGTCCTTGACGGACAGCTTCATTCTCTCTAGTGAAGACTTGTATAGGATGTTGACCGAACTTCCTGTGTTAACCAACACCCTCTTCACCATCATGTTGGCAATTTGCACGTCTACGACCAGCGGATCGGAGTGTGGGAATCGTACATGCTGGGCATCATCTTCAGAGAAGGTTATCAATTCCTCCTCTGTTCGAGCCTTCTTTGGTGCTCGATCCTCCACACTCATCATCTCGATGTCCTGGTCATGGCATAGGGTTCGAGCGCATCATTCCCTTGCCTTCCCACTATCCCCTGCAAGGTGTAGGCCTCCGCAGATGGTGAGTAAAGTGCCTGCCACAAGAGCTGGCTGTAGGGGTGGCGAGCGTTGGCGTGCTGGCGCCTGCTCGTTGCCACCTTGAGCCTCTCGCTGAGACCCTCCTGCAACTCGCACATATCTTCTTAGATGTCCCTGCCTAATCAGGAACTCAATTTTGTCTTTCAACTGGTTGCATTCACTAGTGTCGTGCCCGTAGTCGTTGTGAAAATGATAGAACTTCGTCGTATCTCTCTTGGAGATATCTTTCCTTATAGGTGCGGGTCATTTATAAGGCACGTTGGAGCTGGCTGCCTGGTAGACTTCCGCTCGGCTTTCGACAAGGGCCATGTAGTTGGTGAATCTTGGCTCATATCGATTGCCTTTGGGGCATTTATTGTTAGAGGCTGACGGCTCATTATTTGCCCATTTTCCACCATTCCTACCATTGCCATTCCCGTTGCCCTTGCCGTTGCCATTGGGTTTCTCCGACCCATTGGCGGGTTCTTCCTTTGGCCCCTTGTCTTTTGTTGGCGATTTCCCCTCATTGGCAATCGCGTCCTCGAGCTTGATATATCGATTAGCCCGATCCACAAACTCCTGGGTACTGCTTACCCCATTCTTTCTTAGGCTACTCCAGAGGGGTGAATGGCGCCTAACCCCAGCAGTTAGGGCCATCATCTTGCCTTCATCACCCACTGTCTTGGCTCCAGTTGCTACTAGCATGAAGCATTGGACATACTCTTTTAAGGGCTCTCCCTCCTTCTGGCGTATCTCGACCAACTGGTTGGCCTCTATGGGGTGTACGCGGCCCGCATAGAATTGTCCGTAAAATTCTTTCATGAACATCTCCTAGGATACTATACTATCAGGAGGGAACTTAAAGAACCACTCCTGGGCGGTGTCAGACAATGTCGCGGGGAAGATCCGGCAGTGAGCATCTTCCGACACTTTCTGTATATCCATCTGTATCTCAAACTTGTTAACGTGAGATACTGGGTCTCCGTACCCATCAAAGTTTGGTAGTGTTGGCATCTTGAATTTACTAGGGGTTTCAGCTGCAACAATCCTCTATACAAATGGAGTGCCCCTCCTCCTATCGTACTCTATATGGGACGTTCGTCCCCCGACCAACTGTTGTACTGCCTGGTTCAGAGCATCAATCTGAGCTTGAACCGCTTTTGGGATCGCAGGGGCGACCGGTGCCGGGGGAGCGTACTCATCATTCCTTTCACAACGGTCGTTGAGTACGTCCCTTAAATCGTCATCCCTGCATCTTTGCTCGCTAACTCTTGGCCGATCAAAGACGTTCTACTGCCTGGGTTACCCCCAGCGTTTTGGCTAGCTGGCCTATTTTCTCTAGGCGGGGGGCTTCTGCCTCCGCCTCTTTCTTTATTCCTTCGACCAGCATTTCCTCTGCCAGAGTCAGCTTCATTATAATCGTAGCCATCTCTAAACTAGGGACGGCTATGGCATGACCGACTGTTCACGTTATTTCCTCCTCGGGCTGGAATTTACCGAGCGTCAGGGGAAGGCCTGCGCTGGTCGTTGCCCTGACCGCAGAGCCTGACTCGATGTTCCTTATGTTGGTAGAAGGACGCTGTCCCCTGCTCAGTAGATTCAACTCTTCACCTGCTGGGCATCTAGGGCTGCGGGGCGGCTGCCCGACCCTATTCTGCCTCAGGCGCTGGGGATTGCCTCGACCAACCTTAGATGGAGGCTGCTGCTCAAGATCCCTAGCTGGGACATCATCTTGAGCCACAGGTGACTGCTCCGGCCTTTGAGGGCTTATTGGCTGGAGCGGAGGGCTAGGATTGGGAGCCCTTTGAGGCAACACATTTGGTGGCTGATCTGGTTGAGAGGCTGGCGCAGCCTGACTTCGAGCCAATTGAATGGCTACCTTGAGAGCGGCCATGGCATCCCTCTGCTGACGGTCCATGTCCGCTTGTCGTTCACTCAGCTCCTGACGCTGGCGTTCAATTTCTCTCTGTTGCAGCACCATTGTCTCTGCAACATTCTCTTGATTGGCCCTCAGATTAGCCAACTTGTCCTGCAACACCCCCAGTGTTGCCCTCAGCGTTTTTGAATCTAACTCTTCCTCTTCAAACTCCAAATGTGGTTCATTCTCAGCCACATTTGGGGGAGGAGGTTGGGATGATACAGCGCCAGCGGTCTGTCCATCCCTCTTGGATGTCTTTGCCATTAGATTTTCTTACAATTTTTTATCAATCTCTCAATGAAAGCACCAGAATGTTGACCCTCGATTTGGCCAATGACACGGAGTCAAATATGTGATAGGAAATGAGATGACAATTAAGAGTTTAATCTAACGGAAAAGAAGAAAACACCAACGATTTATAGTGGTTCGGCCCCAAAGAATGGTAATGACCTACGCCCACTTAGTGCTATTATTAATATTGAATCCCAATGCCGTGATCAAAGAACTAGGGTTCTTGATTTTCACAAACTTTGGGAGAATTACAATAAGACGATGGATAATCGCACTATAAGCTCTCTCTCTCAATATTCAAGAAAAAGATTCAAAGATCAAAAGTCCTCTCCTTGAGCTATTTCATGCATATTTATAGGCTTAAGGGGGGGGGGGGGGTTACATGGGCCATTGGGCCTTAACTTTCCTTAATAATCGTGTATCAAGGTAATAAAGATGAAAAAATAAATATAATTATTACAAGATCACAATCTTATAAGGGAATAAACCGAATCATATGACTAGCCTGGTCGTACCTAATAGTCAGTCTTGATGAAGCAATGTAACGACCCAAAATCACTAATATGGCTTAAGGGCCTTGATTAGGCTGCTGGGAAGGCATAATTGACTTATGAGTGAATTTATTGATTTAATGCATGATTATATGATAGGCATGCTTGTATGATTATATGAATGTAAATGTGATTAAATGTTATATCTGTGAGAACCACATTATTATGTGGGTAGATTTGCAGAGTGCGACTTGAGGCGATCCCAGGGAGCTAGTTAGCGGGGAAAAGTCACAACGGGGCTTAATATGTGACTTTGGATAAGTCAGGGGTATTTTAGGTATCGGGTAGTTATTTAGACTATTGGGTTATGGAAATAAATATATGGATATATATTTGAGGATAGAAAGCTTAGGCGGGAATATTACAGTTTTGCCATCAGGGACGTTTCCGGTACCCCGAGCCTCGGAATTGACTTAACTGGCTAGGATTAGATTAAGTTAATAAAAAAAAAAATAGAGGAATAAAACATAAACTGACCCATGCTCTCTCTCCTCTTCTCTTCTCTTTTCTCTCCCAAGAAACTACAGAAAACCTAAGGGAAACAGCTGGGAAAACTCTGTGTTTGAGCTGAATTCATGAAGGCTTAGCTTAGTTTAGACTAAGGGACACTCAATCAAGATTAAGGTAAGAGTTGAATTGTGTTTTTGGGTGTTAGAACTCTAAGTTTTTGGCTGAATATTAAGGAGATTATGATTTTGATGTTTAAGGGCTGAATTGAAGATAAGTGCTTGGGTTTTAGCTCAGAGATTGTCAAGGAAGTGGTTCAGCAAAAGAGGTAAGCTTCAACTCGTAATTTAGAGGTTTAAATTTGAGTTTTGCATGACTGGTTTTGGTGTTTTGAGTTGCTGGGTTTCAGAGAATCAAAATGGAATTTTAGTTTGTTTTTAGGCTGGATTTCTGTTGGTTTATGTTGTTAGAGTCATATTAAAGGCTTTGTGATTAATGGGTTTTGAGTTAGGGTGTTTTGGGATGGTTTTGGATGGGGTTAGGATAATAGAAATGGTGCATTTTTTGGGCACGAAGGGGAGGGCTGCGGCTCTGTTCTAGAGCACTGCGGCCCTACGAAGCAAGAGAGTCAGGGAGGCTCGGCCAGGGGAGAGCGCCGCGGTGCCCTTGGGCAGGGCCGCGGCGCATGTCTACTTGCTGGGGGCCTTGGGTTCTGTTTTGGAGGTGGGTCACGGCTAGGCTTCAAGGGCCGCAACTCTTAGGTACATTCTTGAACATTTGGGGATTTTAAGCACGGGAATCTAACCTAGGGTGCCCGGGATCGATTTCACCACCGTGCTTGATGGAATTCGATGTCCTAGAAGCTAGTGTTGTACCCAGAAACCTTTACTTGAATATTAATGGAATTGTGACTAGGTGTTAAAGCTAGGGCTCGGGAAACAGATCGTGCTCGAGGAACATCGCTCGTAATCAGTGAACGTAGAAATTAAAGGTAAGAAAACTGCACTCGGTTGTGTATTTGTAATGGGACTAAGGGATCCCTAATATGTATGCTTGAAAGGATGGTATTATGCCATGTAAATAGTGAACCAACGGCCTAAGAGTGCCAAGGGTTACATTAGTGCACAGGGCGCGGCTTGGCCACTGGTAGCCGAGGACAGCTTATTATGCACTGAGCTCGGTTTAAGTGGGCCGGAGTCAGTGGGGTAAACAGAGGGTGCGGCCTAATTTGTCAGCCCTAATTATTATGTGACCTAATTGTTAGTTGTGATTAGTTGCATTATTGGTTATGTATAAGTGCTGAGTGGTTAATGTGGAGTATTAAGTGTTTGAACATGCTTAAAGAGTTGATTATCTGTTATTGTTGTTTGTGTTGCATATTATGTTTTCTTGCTGGGCCTTGGCTCACGGGTGCTACGTGGTGCAGGTAAAGGCAAGGGCAAGCTTGATCAGCCCTGACTTGGAGAGCTCTGTGAGCTGAATGTACATGACCAGCTGCTCAGCCGCCACGGCTGGGGATTAGGCAGGGATGTGAGAACCAAAAATGTCTATTTTGCCTTAGTATGGCTGATGGTTGTCTGTATTTTGGAGATTCTGTAAACCAACTTTGAAACTCTGTTTCTTTTTGGGATCCCATGTATAAAACTGTTTAATTATATAAAGTGTAACTTTTGAGACCAAAACCTTTTTAACCATGGCTCATTCATGTTTTGTGACACATTTTTAAATTAATGACTTGATTAGCAAGTCCTGCACCTTTATAAGTACACAGTGTAGCAGTCTTGGCTATCCAAGGCATTACAACTTAGTATCAGAGCGTCCTAGGTTTAAGGGTTCCTGAAGACCGGCTAGACATGTACATTCGCTGCTAGAAACAAGCTCGATTCAGGGTTTGGTAATGTGTATAGATGCTTATATGCTTATATGCCTGAAATGAGTTATGAATGTTGTTATTTATTGGATTAATAGGAAGCATGAGATACTGATAGGGCTTGGCCCTTGACTATTGTGTGAAAATATTAAGGCATGCTTATAAGCATCGTATTGCATGCAAATGAATATTTGAATGGTTAATTGTATACTGTGTATTGGTGAATGCATTTATCTTAGCCGATGGATGTGAGTGGATGCTTATATTTTGAATGTTTGTGTTTGGTTTTGTTCCTTTGATGGGTTTTGGAGAAGTTTTTACCCTGTCATCATGGTCTGACTACCGAGTCGTTGATTGCAGATTGACTTGGATAGCTATGCGTCCAAGAAAATCTACGCGACTAGCCGGCACTAGGTCTGGGACCGGGGGTGATGACCAGGGTCTGAATCCTCTGCTAGTCCTTGAGAACTGGTAGCAACTCATGGCAGATGTGCAGGCTTGATTATAGAGCCAGGATGAAAAGATTCACCTACTGCCACAGCAAGCTCCATCAGGGAGCGCTGCCCCTATTATACCACCTACAGTGGTACCAATTGTTCAGTTTGGGGAGGTTGGGAACAGGTGGGAGCCATTATATGAGCGGTTCAGGAAGCAGCAACCTCCAATCTTTGAAGGGGGACCAGATCCACGGAAGGCCGAGCAATGGTTGACTATGATTACTACTATCCTAGATTTTATGAGGATAGAGGGACATGATAGAGTGGCCTATGCCACGTATATGCTGAGAGAAGATGCCCGCATCTGGTGGGAGGTGGCTTCACAGACCAGGGATGTCACTACTCTAAGTTGGGAAGGTTTCAGAGACTTGTTTAGCCAGAAATACTATAATGTTGCTGTCAGGGCAGCAAAAGTTAATGAGTTTGTGGGTTTGGTACAGGGCAATATGACTGTTACAGAGTATGCCCTAAAATTTGACAGGCTTGCAAAGTATGCACCAGATCTTGTGCCTACTGATGCTGCTAGGCAAGATAGATTCATCAGGGGGCTTAATACTATGATAGCCCGAGATGTCAGGATTATAACGGTACCTGGAGTAACAACTTATGCCCAGGCCGTTGAGAAGGCTCTTACTGCTGAGGAAGCGGAGAACAAGATTTGGAGGGAGAGTGCAGTGAGGCGCGAGGGCCGCAGAGTGGTGCCTCCTTATTCGGGGATAGGTAGGGGCAGAGGCCCCAGTGACTTTAAGAGAAAGACTCCTGACACTTCAACCGCTGCTGGTCCTGATAAGAGGGGTCGGGGTGGTCGTCAGTGTGGCGGCGAGGCGTGGTGGACCTATCCAGAGTGCTCGAGGTGTAAAAGGCATCACTTGGGTGAATGTCGGGCCAAAGCTTGTTTTGTGTGCGGAACAGTGGGGCATCTCAGGAAAGACTGCCCAACAGTGAGGAAAGGTAAAGCAGGGAAAGTGGATAGCTTGACTCCAGCTCGAATATTCACTTTGACGTAGGCAGAGGCTGAGGCTAGTCCCTCTGTAGTGACAGGTCAGCTTTCTAGCGCTGGCTCTCCTTTTACTGTATTGATTGATTCTGGTGCTACATATTCCTTTGTCTATAGTAAAGTGATTGATAGATTGTGTAGACCTAGTGAATATCGGACTGCGGGGTTTGGGACTTTGTTGCTTACAGGGGAACTGGTAATCTCTAGGAGATGGATTAGGGCACTCCCGGTGATGGTTAATAGCAGGGAACTTTCGGTGGATTTGATTGAGTTAGACATGGAGGATTTTGACATGATTCTAGGGATGGACTGGTTGGTCAGATATGGGGCTACTATTGACTGCAGGAAGAAGATGGTGACTTTTGAGCCTGAGGGCGAGGATCCTTTTGTTTTTGTGGGTACAGTATGTGGACCCCGCGTACCCATGATTTCAGCATTGAGAGCTAGGGACTTGTTGCAGGGAGGATGCATAGGTTTTCTGGCCAGTGTGGTGGATACCACTAGAGTTATGCCAGCAGGGCCGGGAGAGACTAGATTGGTGTGTGAGTTTTTGGACGTATTTCCTGAGGATCTACCAGGGTTGCCGCCGCGCAGGGAGATTAAGTTTAAGATTGAGTTAGCACCAGGGACAGAACCAGTATCGAGGACACCATACAGAATGGCACCCACTGAGTTGAAGGAACTAAAGATACAGTTGCAGGAGCTTTTGGATCTAGGTTTCATCAGACCTAGTTACTCACCATGGGGCGCTCCAGTGTTATTTGTTAAGAAGAAGGACGGGACGTTGAGGATGTGTATAGACTATCGAGAATTGAACAAGTTGACTATAAAGAATAAGTACCCTCTACCAAGGATTGATGACTTGTTCGATCAACTGCAGGGAAAGACGGTGTTCTCAAAGATTGATCTACGATCTAGTTATCAACAGCTGAGGATCAAAGATGAGGATATACCGAAGACGGCCTTCCGGACGCGATATGGGCACTATGAGTTCTTGGTCATGTCTTTCGGTTTAACCAATGCCTCGGAAACTTTTATGGATTTGATGAACAGGGTGTTCAAGGACTTCTTAGATTAGTTCGTCATTGTCTTCATCGACGACATTCTAGTATACTCCAGTTCAGAGGCAGAGCATGAGAAACATCTTCGACAGGCTTTACAGAGGTTAAGGGAGCATCAGTTGTACGCTTAAGAAGTGTGAGTTTTGGTTGCTAGAGGTAACTTTCCAAGGTGGAAGCAGTGAGAGATTGGCCGAGGCCAAGGAATGCCTCGGAGGTGTGGAGTTTCCTTGGGTTGGCAGGTTATTATAGGCGGTTTGTGGAGGGATTCTCAAAGATTGCTTCACCGATGATAGAGTTGACAAGAAAGAATCAGAGATTTGCTTGGTTAGAGAGGTGTGAGAATAGTTTCCAAGAGTTGAAGCAACGACTTATTTCTGCACCTGTGTTGAGTCTTCCTTCGGAGGAAGGAAAGTTTGTGGTTTACTATGATGCATCGAGGATGGGTTTAGGATATGTGCTGATGTAGAATGAGAAAGTTATAGCCTATGCATCGTGGCAGCTGAAGGAGTATGAGCAGCGGTATCCTACTCATGATTTGGAACTGGCGGCAGTGGTATTCGCACTTAAGGTTTGGCGGCATTACCTGTATGGGGAAAAGTTCGAGATATACACTAACCACAAGAGTTTGAAATATTTCTTCATTCAGAAGGATCTAAACATGAGACAGAGGCATTGGTTGGAGCTGGTTAAGGATTATGATTGCGATATCCTTTACCACCCGGGGAAAGCCAACGTGGTGGTGGATGCATTGAGCCGGAGGGGTCCAGGACAGTTGTATAGTTCCACCCAGATCTCGAGGGAGTTAGCAGATGAAATGACCAGAGCAAGGATAGAATTGGTGGTGGGCCAGTTAGCTAATGTTACCTGCAGTCGACCCTGCTAGAGAGGATTAAGGAGGGACGATTGGTGGATGTGCAGTTGCAGGAAGTTAGGCAGCATGTTTTAGTGGGGACAACTAAGGATTATTCCGTCTCTGAGACTAGTATGCTTCGATATTAGGGGTGGATTTGTGTTCCAGTAGATGAGGGGATCAGACGAGAGATACTGGATGAGTCTCACACTACGCCATACTTGCTTCATCCAGGGTACCACGATGATGTATCAGGATCTACGAGCATTATACTGGTGGCCCGGGATGAAGAAGGATGTGGTCGAGTATGTGTCTAGATGTTTGACATGTCAGCAAGTAAAGGCTGAGCATCAGCGACCAGCGGGATTGCTTCAGCCTTTGGGTATTCCAGAATGAAAGTGGGAGGACATCACGATGGATTTTGTGGGAGGACTACCCAGGACGGTGGGACTTTGTGACTCGGTGTGGGTGATAGTAGACAGATACACCAAGTCAGCTCATTTTCTGCCAGTGAAGTCAACCTATACAGTGGAATAGTATGCAGAGTTGTATGTGAGGGAGATAGTTCGTCTCCATGGGGTTCCAAAGTCTATTGTGTCTGATCGAGATCCTATCTTTACCTCTAAGTTTTGGGGAGCTTTGCAGAGAGCTATGGGGACCCAGCTGAAGTTTAGCACAACTTTTCATCCTCAGACTGATGGACAGACTGAGAGGATGATTCAAGTGTTAGAAGACATGCTTAGGGCGTGTGTGATTGATTTCAAGGGGTCTTGGAGTAAGTATCTACCGTTGATTGAGTTCTCGTATAACAACAGTTATCAATCCACGATTGGAGTGGCTCCTTATGAAATGCTATATGGGAAAAAATTTAGATCACCCATTCATTGGGATGAGATGGGTGAGAGGAGGTACTTAGGGCCAGATGGTTCACAAGGCTAATGAGGCTATTGAGAAGATTCGAGCCAAAATGCTTGCTTCGAAAAGTAGACAGAAAAGCTACGCTGATCCTAAGCGTAGGAATGTGGAGTTTCAGGTTGGGGACCACATGTTTCTGCGAGTCTCACCGTTGAGAGGAGTAAGGAGATTTGGAGTAAAGGGCAAGCTGAGCCCTCGGTTTGTTGGCCCTTTTGAGATTTTAGAAAGGATTGGACAGGTGGCTTACAGGATGGCCTTGCCACCGTCGTTGTCGGGAGTTCATGATGTTTTCCATGTCTCTATGTTGCGAAAGTATGTCTCAGATCCGATGCATGTATTGAGGTTAGGGATGTAAATGGGGCGGATCTGATTCGCCCTGGTAGTGATCCGACCCGATCTGAATACACTTCTGCCCCGCCTCGATCCGATCCGATAGGTGTTTGGAGCGGATCGGATCTGATCCGACCCGGTCCATCCGGGTCGGGTCAGACCCGATTCGATAAGCTTTTTATTTTAATTTTTTTTTAATCACACCATAGCACTATTAAAAAAATACTAAAGTATAAATGAAATTTTTTCAAAAAAAAAAACAAAGTTTTAATGAAGTATATTATATCATTAAAAACAAAGTCATTATATCATTAATTATATTAAGAATCCACCAACACATACTAATAATGAAGTGCATTAACTACATTAAATCAATTATAAAACTTTCATATACTACCCTAATCTTCAAGATCTATTATGTATGGGTCCTGCAAAGAAAAAAAACAAAAGTATTAATAATAGAAGTTTAATATTTTATTTGATTTATTTTAAAAACTAAAATAACTACCATAGTTGGATCTACGCCATTATCTTCATCATTAATGGTGACTAGTTTAGTCACTCCTGCAGAAAAAAAATATCAAACATTAACTATCAAAATATTAAAACAAAATATAAGTATAAATACCTTGTTTGTCTTTCACCAACCAACTTTGAGTACAGAACAAACTGTTATATATATAAAACAAAAGATAAGTATAAATACCTTGTTTGTCTTTCACCAACCAACTTTGAGTACAGACCAATGCCTCCAATGTAGTTGGATGAAGTCTCGATCGATGTGAACCCACATGTCTACCACCAGTGCTAAATGTAGACTCTGAAGCAACAGTGCTAATAGGCACATCAAATATGTCTTTGGAAATCTTGTTCAACATGGGATATTTAAATCCTGTTACCTTCCAATAATTGCATATATCAAAGAATTCATCAGTCCTAGGCAACACCTTTTCATCCAAATAGGCATCTAACTTTGACTTCACATTCTCTGCACCAGATGCAACTATAACATATGTATCATAGTTAGATAGATCATCCTCTGTTGAAAAAGATGCTGATGCATTATCCAGTTGCTGACTTCTTTCGCTCAAATCAGGACATTTAGACTTATACTCATCTAATAGATCATAACAAAGCTTGCGGGCCTTCTCAATCTCAATCTCATATAGATCATTTCCATAAAGCTTAGGAAAAAAATATTCGATCAACATAAATTTGTACCTTGGATCCAAAACAACTGCAAAAGTCATAAGTCCATGAATCTCTTCCCAATACTTTTGAAACTTAGACATCATTTGAGTTGCCATATTCTTAATAAACAACTCATCTGATGTCATCCATGCTTCAATTTTCATCTTAATTTTACATATCATTGGGAAAAAAAGATTAGCAGTAGGATACTTAGTTCCAGAAAATAACTCTGTCACCTCATAAAACACTTCCAACTTGTCACATAATTTCTGAGCTCTAATCCAATCATTTTCTGATGGTAGACATTTGTACTTTGGATCACGTAGCTTTGATCATTCAAACACTTTCTTGTACAATAAAGCTGTTTTGAGCATCAAGTACGTTGAATTCCACCTTGTCACACAATCAAGTGACAGTTTCTTAGTACATGTCACTCCGAGAAGACGAGCAGTGTCCTCAAATTTTTCATACCTCTTTGGTGTGCCCGACCAATAAGTAACACTATCTCGAATCTTGTCAATGCTGTCACCAATAACAGACAAGCCATCCCTAACAATTAGATTCAAAATATGTGCACAACAACGCATATGAAGTAGCTTTCCATTTAAAAGGAAACACTTAGAATCAAATTGTTCCTTCAAAATTGGAATCATTGCATCGTTCGTAGTACAATTATCTACAGTCACTATACTAATCTTGTGTTCAATATTCCATTCAGACATGCAAGAACTTAGAGTTTCTGTAAGTGTTGGAGCATCATGTGGGCATGACACATATCTAAAGCTTATAATCTGACTATGCAACTTCCAAGAGTCATCAATAAAGTGAGCTGTCATAGCCATATATCCTCTCTTTTGATGATTGGCCGTCCACATATCAGTGGTTAAGGCTATTCTACTTTTATTTTTCTCCAAAACTTCTCGAAAATTTTCCTTCTCAATCTTATATATTTTCAAAATGTCAGACCTAATTGTATTCCTTGACACCATTTGAAACATAGGTGAAATAGTATTCAAATAGTCTATAAAACCACTATGCTCTACCATCGACAAAGGGTACTCATGTAGAATGATCATTTCAGCCAAATTTTTTCTTCCTAGTTCAGGATCAAGATTGAAGGTAACTGAGGGGCTTGCGGTAGGATTCTTGGCAAGTTGTTTCTGTCTTATTGGACATCTTTCCATGTGAAGAAGTAAGTGTTTAGTCCCCTTACTACTCTCTCCCACTAATTTCCTCCCACAGTGATTGCAAACTACTTTTAGTTTACCATCAATCTTTTGCAATGTAAGATGATCCCATGCAGGAGATGTTTTCTTTCGTTTTATACCTCTACTCTCATTCACATCACTTCTATTATCAAGAGATTGCACTTCTTGTATATTTGTTGAAGGAACAAAATCAACATCATCCATACAATTAGACTCGGTAACATCTTCAGTTGACATACTTATAGTTTGATTTAACCTACATTGCATCCACATTATAAAATATATCAAAATAATGATGCATGTAAAACTTTTAAAAAATGATAACTAGATCTATAAAACATCGAGCAACATTTCCCCTATTTTATTGACCTAACCATATGTCAATATCAATTAAAACAATCAAACAACACACAAGTTTTCAACCTTATGTCACCACAACACACAAATTTCTCAGAACCTACTTCACTAAGACACACAAGTTCTCAACTTTCCGTTATCACCGCAGCACACAAAAATCTCAGAACCTACTTCACTATGGATGAATATGTAAGATATTCAAACTCTTCTAAATTTTATAAAATATTAACAAAGAAAATTAAATTCTAGAAAATAAAATCATTTAAATATTATAATGGCACAAATCATACAAATTATCAAAATTGTCTCTCTTTAGAAAAGACAATTTTAACACTAAGTGTATAGAGTTGCTCTTATATGTTGTAAAAGTTGTAGGCAATCTTTGTGTGAAACCATGATAATTCCTAGTTCAAAACTACTTGGATTATCATTACTTCTTCAGTATTATATTATCATTACATCTTTTTGCATGCTTGAGTATTTTATTTAAATTTCATCAAATATATAAATTTTTATTAAATTTCAAGCATGGTCAATTTCAAGCCTTTATATTAGTAATACATCAAATAAAATCTTTATCTTTCTCGTACAGTCTAAGGAATCTTCCCATTGTAGCTTTTGATTGGAGTCAAAAGCTCTTTGTAAATTTACTTGGTAGAACAAGAGATTATATTACTAGTTTTATGTTTTGGCTTTTGATCAGAGTAAAAAGCTCTTTGTAACCATACATTTCCAACAATTTTTTTATACTCTGAATGTTTTTATAGTGTGATACATATTTTTCTTATTACTTAATCAAATCTTATTATAGCAGAACCTCTCACCTGGATTACACATTCAACCATAGATTGGTTTAAAGAGTCTGATTCAAACTTTAATTAATAAAAGAAAACTTCTTGCTACAACCAAAGTGAAATTACAGAGAAAAATGTTTCAGTCTTAGTTGTTGTAAGCTTAAAAACTGGTACATATCACATATATATATATACAAATCTTAAGCTTAAGCTTAAATATTATTTAGTTGTTAGAGAACACAACTAATTATAGTATCTACAACAACCAACAAGTTTGGCTACCCGAAAACATAGAAGGTAACTTAATTATTAGAGATTAAAATCAGGTAATAAGAGAAAAGATTACTCACGGCAACAACTACTCCAGCAGTATAATCAATAGGTAACTTAATGGAAGCACTGAAATACCCATGAAGGTAGAGATCATGAGACACAATTCCAGAGTCAGACCCTGAAAAAATACAGACCCACCAAGCCATTTTCACACCTCGGTAAAGAAAACCAAATCAGAACCTCAAAATAAACAACATAGAAAAAATACAGACCTCGTTATGGTCTACTTTCTTGTACCTGGGTTATCAATCCATGGCTATGAAATTGATAAATCCCCAAATAAGAAAACCTAGGAGAGAGAGAGAGAGAGAGCCCACGAGAGAAAACCCAGATGAGAGAGAACCCACAAGAAAAAGAGAGAGAACCCAGGTGAGAGAGAGAACTTGTGAGCCAGAGGTTGATTGCTGATGCTGAACTGAAGAAGTGAAAAGTATTTGCTTTTTCTTGTTTACATTACTGAAGAAGATGAGACCCAACCCAATAGTCGATAAACGTTTTTTTTAAAAAAAAAAAGCTACCGGGGCGGGTCATGACCCGCCCCGCAATAATTACTACCGGATCGGATCGGGGCAGTGACCCGCCCCGCATTTCGACCCACTTAATCCAGATCAGAATCTTCCCGTCGGATCGGAGCTCCGACCCGCCCTGTTCAACCAGATCATTTTGACATTCCTAATTGAGGTATGAGGATTTGTAGTTACAGAAAAATTTGTCCTATGAAGAGCGACCAATTCAGATTTTGGACCGGAGGACAAAGTTTTACGGAATAAGACAATTCCGTTAGTTAAGGTATTGTGGAGAAATAGCAAGGTCGAGGAAGCGACCTGGGAGTTAGAGACAGCGATGCGGGATCAGTATCCCGAGCTATTTAGGTAAGTTTCTAGGATGAAATTCTCAGTAGGAGGGGATAGTTGTAATGACCCAAAATCACTAATATGGCTTAAGGGCCTTGATTAGGGTGCTGGGAAGGCATAATTGACTTATGAGTGAATTTATTGATTTAATGCATGGTTATATGATAGACATGCTTGTATGATTATATGAATGGAACCACATTATTATGTGGGTAGATTTGCAGAGTGCGACTTGAGGCGATCCTAGGGAGCTAGTTAGCGGGGAAAAGTCACAACGAGGCTTAATATTTGACTTTGGATAAGTCAGGGGTATTTTAGGTATCGAGTAGTTATTTAGACTATCGGGTTATGGAAATAAATATATGGAGATATATTTGAGGATAGAAAGCTTAGGCGGGAATATTGGGGAAAATTACCGTTTTGCCCTCGGGGATGTTTCCGGTACCCCGAGCCTCGGAATTGACTTAACTGGCTAGGATTAGATTAAGTTAATAAAAAAAAAAATAGAGGAATAAAACATAAACCGACCCATGCTCTCTCTCCTCTTCTCTTCTCTTTTCTCTCCCAAGAAACTACAGAAAACCTAAGGGAAACAGCTGGGAAAACTCTATGTTTGAGCTGAATTCATGAAGGCTTAGCTTAGTTCAGACTAAGGGACACTCAATCAAGATTAAGGTAAGAGTTGAATTGTGTTTTTGGGTGTTAGAACTCTAAGTTTTTGGCTGAATATTAAGGTGATTATGATTTGATGTTTAAGGGCTGAATTGAAGATAAGTGCTTGGGTTTTAGCTCAGAGATTGCCAAGGAAGTGGTTCAGCAAAAGAGGTAAGCTTCAACTCGTAATTTAGAGGTTTAAATTTGAGTTTTGCATGACTGGTTTTGGTGTTTTGAGTTGCTGGGTTTCAGAGAATCAAAATAGAATTTTAGTTGGTTTTTAGGCTAGATTTCTGTTGGCTTATGTTGTTAGAGTCATATTAAAGGCTTTGTGATTAATGGGTTTTGAGTTAGGGTGTTTTGGGATGGTTTTGGATGGGGTTAGGATGCTAGAAATGGTGCATTTTCTGGGCACAAATGGGAGGGCCGTGACTTTGTTCTTGAGCGCTGCAACCCTACGAAGCAAGAGAGCTAGGGAGGCTCGGCTAGGGGAGAGGGCCGCGGCGCGTGTCTGTTTGCTGGGGGCCTTGGGCTCTGTTTTGGAGGCAGGCCGTGACTAGGCTTCAAGGGCCGCAACCCTTAGGTACATTCTTGAACATTTGGGGATTTTAAGCGCCGGAATCTAGCCTAGGGTGCTCGGGATCGATTTCACCACCGTGCTTGATGGAATTCGATGTCCCGGAAGCTAGTATTGTACCCAGAAACCTTTACTTGAATATTAATGGAATCCAATACCTTGGTTGTGACTAGGTGTTAAAGCTAGGGCTCGGGAAACGGATCGTGCTCGAGGAACGTCGCTCGTAATCAGTGAACGTAGAAATTAAAGGTAAGAAAACTGCACCCGGTTGTGTATTTGTAATGGGACTAAGGGATCCCTAATATGTATGCTTGAAAGGATGGTATTATGCCATGTAAATAGTGAACCAACGGCCTAAGAGTGCCAAGGGTTACATTAGCGCACAGGGCGCGGCTTGGCCACTGGTAGCCGAGGACATCTTATTATGCACTAAGCTCGGTTTAAGTGGGCCGGAGTCAGTGGGGTAAACAGAGGGTACGGCCTAATTTGTCAGCCCTAACTATTATGTGACCTAATTGTTAGTTGTGATTAGTTGCATTATTGGTTATGTATAAGTGCTGAGTGGTTAATGTGGAGTATTAAGTGTTTGAACATGCTTAAAGAGTTGATTATCTGTTATTGTTGTTTGTGTTGCATATTATGTTTTCTTGCTGGGCCTTGGCTCACGGGTGCTACGTGGTGCAGGTAAAGGCAAGGGCAAGCTTGATCAGCCCTGACTTGGAGAGCTCTGTGAGCTGAATGTACATGACCAGCTGCTCAGCCGCCACGGTTGGGGATTAGGCAGGGATGTGAGAACCAAAAATGTCTATTTTGCCTTAGTATGGCTGATGGTTGTCTGTATTTTGGAGATTCTGTAAACCAACTTTAAAACTCTGTTTCTTTTTGGGATCCCATGTATAAAACTGTTTAATTATATAAAGTGTAACTTTTGAGACCAAAACCTTTTTAACCCTGGCTCATTCATGTTTTGTGACACATTTTTAAATTAATGACTTGATTAGCAAGTCCTGCACCTTTATAAGTACACAGTGTAGCAGTCTTGGCTATCCAAGGCGTTACAAGCAATGTGTAGCTGGTCGATAACCGAACAACAAATTTGCACTTCAACTCTGCCACGTGTGAGAAATCCTTGCCACATCATCAGCAGTCGTTTTTGGATAAACATAGAGCATGGCTGATAACTGTGGGGCTGATGCCAACCATGTCCTTGTGTGACCAAGCGAACACGTCATGATTGTTCCTTAGAAAGTTTAGAAGTTCAGACTTGACTTCCTTTGCTAAACTTTTTCCAATCTTCACTGTCTTTGTTGGCTCATCCTCTTCAAGTGGGACTTCCTTCAGGTCTTCAATAACTCCCACTCCAGTATCAAAGTCCCAAGAGATAGGATCAATATCTTCTCCTCCACTTTAAGCAGTTCCCTATTTGGAGTTGCTCGCCTGTTCTGAGGAGGTAATACCTTGTTGCTCGAAGGTGTTTATTCCCATTTATGATGTTGGCTTGCTAATTGTTGGTTCAAAAAATATCATGCTGGTTGTGGCCAAGCCTTTCTTAGTAGTTGTAATGGAAGAGTTATAGCATTCCCGGGCCTCTCTCTGGTTTCCTTTTTCACATCCAATTCCGGCGTTGGTAGGAAACTTCATCATTAGATGAAACATAGATGTTGTTATGGGGCACAAGTTGATCAGGATCAGCCTTTCTAAGAGGGCATTGAAATTCGAGGGAATATCGACCACAACAAACATTTCCATAATCATGTTGTTCACAGGTGCAATTCCCACTATTACTGCTAACTAGATTGTTCCTGCTGGAGTCATCCTTTCTCCAGTAAAACCATACAAAGTTTGTGTGCATGGATTTAGGCCATGAACAGATAACTTCATCCTTTCAAGGGTTGTTTTGAAAAGGATGTTTACTGAAGAACCATGATCTATCATCATCAATGCTACAATCATGTTGGAAATTTGGGCCTCGATTACCAAAGGATCGTTATGCGGGAATCTAACATGTGCGACATCATCCTAAGTGAACGTTATTGGCTTACATTCAAAGCAAAGAGTTTTGGGAGTACGCTCCTTGACTGCCAGTACTTCATTCACTGGTTTGTGGTGAAGTGTCCGAGCATAGCATTCCAAGGCTTTTCTACTTTCGCCTTTGTGACACCCTGAATAGTCAGAACAGTTACCATGTGTTAAAAATATTGCTTAACTCGTTAAGTGAGTCATTTGGACTTAAAAGTGTAATTAGGGTTAAACAATAGCTCAAATATAAAAAGTTTTGGTCAAAAGTTGGAATTTTTATTTAAAAGGTTAAGTAATTGCAAAGGATCCCAAAAGTTTCAAATAAATACAAATTAATCCAAAAATACAGACTTAGCCGACCGAAGCGAAAATTGTTCAACTAAAGACTCCTGTTCCCCAAAATATCTCGACCGTGGAGGCCGAGCAGGCTGAGTATGTACACGCTGCCCTTATAGCTCTCCAACTCATGGCTGGTCCAACTTCCTTTTGCCCTTACCTGCACCACGAAGCACCCATGAGCCAAGGCCCAGCAAGGAAACCCATACAAATCATACAGATAACCAGATAAGCATTAACATGTGTTGCATACTCTATAATCACAATCAGTTCACATAGATTTTCCAAACATACGAATCATGCCGAGTAGATGGACATTCCATCTTCATAATGGCCTTGCCACTGTGGCGGATACCATATCCACATTATGGCCTCGCCACTACGGCATACATTACACATGTAATGCCGTTAACAATCTCCAGACTAAGAAATCATTATCAATAAGTATAACAACATGAGTTCAAACACAACAGACATTCAACTATAACTATTTTCATGACACGGTCATTCCCGTGCCCTATCATTGGGGCGGAGCCCTACACTTGGTGCAAGAGACAATTTTCTTACCTCGAGTCCTCTGTGATAGGGCAAGGTGACAACAAGCATGATCCTTTACTTCCCAAGCCTTGATTCCTAGTGGATAACCATCAAGAACTAAACCAATTAAAAGCTTCAAGATTGATTCCTAGCCTCCAGGACCTCGAATTCTACTAAACCGGGTAGTAGAATCCTTCCCGAGCCTTTAGGTTTGCATTCCCATACTCAAAAAACTTATTTGGCTAAAATCTCCAATTTGAGCCACGACGCCCCTCACAAGCATTGCAGCCCTCCTTAAGTCAGAGAACCCAACCCTCGTTTTTCCTGGACACGGGTTGCGACGCATTCCCACCAAGCGCCGAGACACCATAACGGTTCAGGGAACTACCCTGGCCTCTGAGTTCGTGAGGGCCGCGCTGAGACCCTGTGAACCCAAAAAAATAGCGATTTTTAGAAATCGCAAGTCTCCCAAATCCACCCCTAAACCCAGATTTAACCCAATTCAACCCCAGAAATGGACTCAGCAGCTCAGGCAAACAGTAAACAACCTTAAAAACACATCAAAACTCAATCAAAAGCCCATAATTCAACCATTGAGTTATAGAACTCAAGCACCCTCTAAAACTTCAAAAACTAAGAGTTTAAAAGGTGGAATACATTACCTCAACTGATAAGAATGACCCTAGGCTGCTTGTTAATGAATTCCTAACACCAACTCCAAGCTTCCAAGCCTTAACCTCAAGAATTCTACTCTTAAATCTAAAAATTCCAACTTTGCTTAGAGAGAAAGTGAGAACCGAGAAAGATAGAGTGTGTGAGAGGTTTCTTTGGTTTCCTACATCTGAAGGAACCTAGCGCTTAAGTCACTATATTGGCTCAAAGACTAAAATGCCCCTTTGCCTATGCCTTGCTCTCTTATGCCCTCAAGGGCAAGTTAGTCTTTTGCCACATTTCCTGCTAAACCTCAAATTCCACTTAAGATTCCCAATTAATCCCACTAATCTTCCAAACTCTAATATTTTCCCCCAATGATAATTCATACTTTAATATCTCCGATAACTCACCAAATTACTAAAATACATGTAACGTCCTCAATTACCTAATAAGGCTTAGGGCCTTGATTAGGGGGTCAGGATGGCAGATTATGGAAATTACGTTATTTAATTATGAAATATGTGTTTATGTGATATATATGTGTATCTGTTGACCCTCGAATTGGTCAATAACACGAAGTCAAGTAAAACGATTGAAAATGAGATGAAATCAAGACAACAAGATAAACAACACAAAATATTTATAGTGGTTCGGCTCCAATAAGATGGCAATGACCTACGTCCACTTAGTGTTCTTATTGATGTAAATCCCAAGAACTGTGATCAATGAACTTAGGGATCACGAGTTTCACTAGTTTAAGGATGAATACAAATATGGTGGATAAAAACACTCTATTTCTCTATGAGAATTCTGAAGTTCCAAAAAGTAAAAATCCAAAAGTCCCTTCTCTTGAGCCATTTGATTCTTATTTATAGGCTCAAGGAGTTCTACATGGGCCAATGGGCCTTAATTATATTTAATACAAGCATATCTAAATAATAATGGCAATTACAACTAATGCGTAATTGTAAGATTACATATCTGAAGGAAATAAATGAATATATGTGACCAGGCAAGTCGCCCATAATTATGTTTTCTGATGAGCCAATTCTCTTCTGGTCGATGGCCGAACAGATTATACATACTTAAATTTCCACGTGCATCCCACGTGTAGGCTAGTCCCGCCACATCATTAGGTAGTCCATTTTTGGGTAAACATTTGCCCCCAAGTTTATTTTACTGTGACTAGCATAAAGTAAACTTAACCGATCGACCCTTCGTCTGGCCTGTCACATCTGTCAGCATCTTTTTGAAAAAGTAACTAATCATGTCGTTGCAGTTTCCCAAAAAAATTTTGACGGCTAACACGTTTCCCCACGTCTCAAAAATTCACTCTCATCATTATCTCTTTTACAGTGCCACGATCAATATAAATAAATCATTCTTTTCACTTTTCACTTTTTACCATTCTTCTTTTCCTCAAGACTCTGAAGAACAAATCAATAACAACTCAGAAAAAACTTGGCAATCTGAGGTGTGTCTACCCAGCCGCTTGTATCAACGCTCGCGACCCCACTTCAATCTTTCATTCAAGTAAGTTTCTTGATCTTCTTTGTTTCTAATATGCCATGCAACGTTCATTTCTATAGTTTTATGATATTCGGTACTTTGAGTTTTTGAATGTTCTTGAGAAAAAATTATTTTGGGGTAATCGGGCTCGTAGGTAGTAGCATGATAGGATAGGAGTTTAAATTAAAAAAAAAACACTAAATGAGGCTTAGGAATTGGCTTGGGAAGTAGGATTACTAATTTAGGGCGCAAAATCGAAGTAAAAATTTGATTTTTATGCACTCGGAAAAATCTGGGTTTTTCCTGCCTATTTTCTAAGTCGAAAAGTTTCCCTGAAAAAACTTTTCACTTCTACTTTTTAATCCGTTTTTTCAAACTGTTCGCATGTTTTTAGTGTTTGCGTTAGAATGCTACTGGTCGTATAAAAGCTTATCGTTTATACACGAGCAACGTTATCCCAACGTTTCCACTTCTTCTGTCTGTTGGGCGTAGATTCTCATCTCCCCTTTTCTGTTCCCAGGTTTTCATGCACGATCCTTGGGGAGGTGAGAGGCCGATTGACGATGAATTGCTCACGCTACTGTTCGAGGATCAAGAACAGCCATAACTGCCATTTTCAGAAATTCCTTTTTCTCAACACGACTCAACAAACAGACCTCCGACCAGTTCAACAAATATGGGCCGCGTAAAATCTATTTCTCAAAGAAAGAAGAAGACAGCCAACCCTTCTTCTAATCAACCTGCCCCTTGCACCGAGGAGCCTTCTACAAATCCATAGCCTATAAATATTGTACCACCCGAAATCCAAACTAAAGCCCGACCTCGCGACGACCTTGGGCCAGAGGTTGAATGGTATGTAGCTCCTTCTAGCATTATTTCAGCTAGGATGGTAAACAACTATCTCAAGAAGTACGGTCTTCCTGGGATAACCCTCATCCAACCTTCACCCGACCATCGGGCAAATGTGCCTGGGGGCGCCTTCAGCGCCTGGTCAAGGTATCATATCGATGCAGGGGCAATCTTGCCTTTGCATGAATTCTTTCAAGGGGTGGCCAATTATTTTGAGGTTGCCCCCTTCAAAATCACCCATAACAGATATAGAGTATTATCTGCGCTCTATATCCTTTATAACCATAAGAAGTGGCCAAGTGCCAACGCCATATGAGATCAACTACCTATTTGATCTCAAGTCTAACCCCAACCACAACAACACGGGGTTCTTTCAATTCTACGACCAGGAGTCTGCTCGCACCTTCCTGAGTGACATCACCCACAATTCCAATGTAGGGAAGTATTTCCAGGAATACTTTATTACAACAGACCTGGTTGCTAACAACCTGGCCTTCATCTGAGGAGGTAAATCTTTTGCTCATTGGTCGCTTGTTTTCTTCTAGATTCTCTGTACCATCTTTAGAATTTTTGGTGTTGTTTAGGTCCATGGTATCGACTGGTCCCTACTCCAGAGATGGAGATAAGGGCAGCTGCTTTGGCCAGCATGACGGACATCGAAAAAAGCGTGAAAGACCTGGTCATGGAGTACAACTTAAGGCTGATCGGTCTTCTGGCGCTTCACCAGGATGTGAGGGAGTCCACAACAGGGAGTGCAACTAGAGGAGACCTCCCCGAGCAGCATCAGGATGTGTCACAGCCCTCGAGAAGGCGGGCAACTAGAGTGACCATCAGGGAACCTTCCAATATTCCATGAGCCGCTACTGTTTCGACCCAACAAGGGAAGGGCAAGTAGAAACTTCCAGCACACCCCGAGCCCATACTCGAGTCGTCTGATGAGAATGGTACTGACTTCTCACTCTTAGACAGTTTTCCCATTCCCTGTCAATTATTTAATGGGGACGACAACTTTAAATATGCGACTAGTTTAAATTCAGACTTCTTCAAGGCAGAGATTGAGTGTAGCAGTAGTACCACAAATAATGTATCGACCAATAATAGTAGCTTGGGTATACTACTTAGAACTTTTCATACTCTTATTTCCTTGCTTTAGTAAATATCTCAACTTATATTGCCTAATCATTTGTTATATCATGCAGTCATACCTTCCGACGATGCATTTAATCTGTACAGCTAACCTAAAACCACTACTCCTGTGAGCATGAAGAAGGAAAGTAGACGAAACCCTGGGGAAGGTAGCAGCAACCCTTCTAAGAAAAGGGCGAGGACTGAGGACCTTCCTGCACCTGCACTTTCCAAGGAAACTACTCCTCCTTCAGCTCCCGAGGACCCGCCTCCTCCACCAGCTCCCGTCGACCAGAATCCTCTTGATCAGTCAGGAAATACTCAAGGAGAGGCTATCATAAATGTAATGCCTCGAATTTCCTAATAAGGTTTAGGACCTTGATTAGGAGGCCGGGAGGGCCATAATTGATTTATTATAGTATTTAATGATTATATGCATGTCTACATGAATTATATTATTATATGATGGTGAATGCATGCATATGGGTTCATATATTAATTATGAGGGTAATTTGGCCACTGTGGGCGTAATTGTATATTTTGGGTGCATGGTTGTGATTAATTAATATAGCCATATTATAAGGTGGAATGGTTCGAGCTATTTGGCATGAGACGATCATGAGATGTAAGTGTTCGGTCTAGTCATAACGGGTTTAAGTTCGGGGCTCGGGGTGAGTCTCGGGGTGAATTTAATAATTAGAGCATTACCGGGAATTAAAGGGTAATGGAGTATGATTTATTAGTATTTGGGAATATTAAGAATAGCGGGAATTGGAGAGCGTTAATTATAATTAACGAGATAGACGGGAAAGGACAGTTTTACCCTTGGAAGCTTTTAAAGGGGTTTATTTGGCTTAAGGGCATTATGGTCTTTTGACCCTAAGGATTTATATCAGCTTTTAAGTGTTAGAAAGCTGTGGAAATACAGGGGAAAAATAGAGCTTCTTTTCCTTCTCTCCCGATAGATTTTCTTCCTCTTTTCTCTTTGGATTTTCAAGCTCAGTTTGAGGAATTAAGCCAAGGAACCAAGCTTAGCCAAGCTAGGGTTGTGCTCCACCATTGAAGAGGGTGTGTTGCCAAGATTAAGGTGAGTTTCTAGCCACTAGAACTCTTGATTTTGCTCTGTTTTCTAAGTTAAGTTTCAGCTGGTTTTTGGGTTGGAAACTTGGGAATTGGTTGGAGTTTTGGCTAGGGTTCTTGGGGTTGTGGTCCCTAGGACATGTGGAGATGGTATTTGGGTTCATTTGGGAGTTAATTTGATGTTTGGAAGCTTTTGGATTGGGTTAGAAATGGTAGAATCGAAAGAAGGAAAATCTGGGAATTGGCTGGCTGAAGGTAGCGCTACAGCGCCCAGTGTAGGGCGCTACAGCGCTACCTGCAGGGAGGCTGGGCGGTTGGTGGTTCTGCCTTGAGCGCTGGGGTGCTAGAAGGGCAGCGCTGTAGCGCTACCCTGTTCCCTCAGAACCCTGTTTTGGGTGTTTTTAAGGGCTTTTGGCTTGGGGTTTCAATCCTTAAGGCCCGGGATCGAATCTACTCACCGTGTGGGTATGTTTCGAGGTCCCGAGAGTGGGGTTTAGGTTAAGACCCTATCTTTGGTGATTTTCATTAATTGGAGATTGTATCTGGTTATGACTAGGTGACCGCTAAAGGACTAAAAGTTGATCATTCTCAAGGGTCGTTCCTCTAATCGTTCTAGCTCGACTTTGAGGTAAGAAAATTGCACCCTGTGTATATGTGACATGCATGGTTATTATGATGCATGTTGGTTGATTATTGAGTATGACATGCGTGGTTGTTATTGATGCATGTCGGTTGATTATTATGTATGACATGCATGGCTGTTCTTGATACATGTTAGTTGACTATTAAACGTGACATGCATGGCTGTTATTGGTGCATGTTGGATTTGTGGATATATTGCATATGATGCATAAGAAACATGTGATTAGGACATGCTTTGTATACTGGGTGTGATATCGTTTAGAGCTTGGGCCTCTGTGTTAATGCATAGTCCTAATTGTACTAATATCTGTTAAGTAAGCATGCTGAATACCTTGTTATTGGATATTGGACATGTGGTATATGTTTGGTGGCATGGCTTACCTGTGTATGGCGCTGACTTACTAGTCAGAATCGACAATGGTGCCAGATCTGTCTATGAAGCTGTGACTTATTAGTTAAGTTCACCACGGGCTGAGCACTGGTCGTGTTTTACCGACCCAAGGGTCAGACGTGGCAGTGCGTTGCAAACGCCGGGCCAAATAAAGATTAGATCTAATCAAGGTCGGCATTGAATGACTCATATGGGGTATTAATGCTGGACCGACCCGAAGGTCAATGAGAACTATAAGCGCTTGCTTGGTCTACGACCAGATGACTATAGCCAAGGTATATGACCTCGGTGACTGTTTGTCACATGGCTAAGGGACGTTGTCCATAGTTTCAACTCTAGAGTCGTGAGGAAGGTTATGTTGGTGACTAATCACCTTGCACCTGTCCTAATCAACTTAAGAAAGAATCACTTACTAGTTAAGGCCTGGTGACCCTATCGTCACATGGCTAGAGGGAGCGATGCTCATTATTGTGACTTTTGGCTATTGTCACCTATATTGCTTGGACTGATAGTCCTGAATGGTTATTATGATCGTTGTTGATATTATATCATGCCTTATTGTGTTTTCTTGTTGGGCTTTGGCTCACGGGTGCTACATGGTGCAGGTAAAGGCAAGAGGAAGCTGGACCATCCTTGAGTTGGAGAGCTTAGGTGATGATGTGTACATATGCAGCTGCTCGTCCGCCACGGCCGAGGTTCAAAGTGGAACTAGGGTTGAACCTTGTTTTACCGCTTAGTACGACCTGTTGTATATATTTTCTATAATAAACTCTGAAACGTTATTTTCGGGATCCCAATGTATATATTAAACGTCCTAGTGAAACGTTATCTCCTAACCAAAGTTTTAATCCCTAAACCGCTAATCATACCTAGATCACGATTTTGGCCAAATGACTCGATTAGCGAGTTTAGCACTGTTTACAACGCACACTGTAACGGTCCCCAGAGTTTGGGGCGTTACAATAAAAATAGCCTTTAATTCAGTCAACGACAAGCTGAAGAAGCTATCAAGGCATCGGCTCAGCCGAGAGGCCATCTGCAACACTAGATCCATGAAGGTCGACCAAATATTCAGCCGCGGGCTGAACGAAGTACTCAGTGTAAGTTACCATTTTTTGTTGTGCTTTAATTGTTTACTTTGTCCTTTATTAACAGTTTTAGTTTTTCTCTGATCGCAGGGAGTTTTAACCTTGAGTACTGGTTGGCGTCTGTCGGAGGCGATGGCTGCTGAATGTGCTAAAGAGACTAAAGCGGTCAAGGAGAGGCTTGGTGACCAGCTCAAAGTGGCTGAGGCCAAACACGCCAAGCAGCTCAAGACGGCTGAGGAGAAAAATGCCGAACAGCTAAGAGCTGCTGAGGAGAAGATTGCCAAACTGGTCGGGGAGCTGAAGCAACATAAGGAGGCCCTGGCCAAAGTCACTGAGTCCAAAGAGAGGTACAAGGAGTCTTCAGTGTTGAACTACAAAGAGGCATCCAAACTCCAAGATGAACTGGTGATCAACAGGAAAGAGACTGCTGAGCTGGAGGAGCGAGTTAAATTGCTCGAAGAGACTAACGCCAGTGACTTGGAGATGTTCAAGGGAGCAACCTTCAGTTGCTTTTATATGTTCTGGAAACCACGAGGTGAACTTTGATTATTTACCAGAGCATATGAAGTAGGTCGAGCTGGCAAAATACGTTGCTCGCCTTGAAGAAGAGGAGACAACTCAAGGATCCTCTGAGATTTCTTTGGCCACGGGTATTGAGGGCATTGACGAGGGTTCTGATACCACAGTCGACCATTAGCCTCAGCAAGATCCTCCATCTGCTCCTGCTGCTTCATAATTTTACTTATTTTATTTTAATTTGTAACTAGGACACACGAACCATGGTACGTAATGTCAAGACAATTTTTTGCTACATAGGCAGCTTTTTTTTTTTAATTAACAATTACATCCGAGTAGATGCTGCTCGCGGTGTAAAACATTTTACTTTTGATATTATAATATTTACACTTTATTATAACATCTGTTTGCATGAACGAACTTAGCATAGCACTTTGTTTTGATTTAACAAAATTTAAACAAAATTTTGAAAAATACTCTAAGTACCGTAGTATGCTTTCCCTTATTTTGCTCATGTCTTTACATATGTCTGTTGATATGCTTTGCTTGCTTAGTACCTTATATGCCCCCCAAGTGATTGAGGAGCTTAAGGTCCTCGGTCACTTTCCAAGACCAAGACCTGTTCGAACATTATTGCTCGTAAAAATACTTATAAAAAGTGATTATATAGCAAAATAACACACATAATGAGCAAATACTTGTAATAAATACAATAATTGGCAAGAATAACTGGCTGCACATAGTTCCTTTTATTTCTCGTAATAGATGGACAATCGTGTCTGTACGAGTGATCAAAAATTGATCTTACACTTATAAGAGATTAGTCATATGACTGATTAACCCTTGTTCTTAAACTTGTAAAAAGTGAAATTAATACAAGCTAGTTCTTTAAAAAGGACTGTTTATTGATAATACTTGCATAGGTGTTCTCCATTCCAATATCAAGGAATGAGATCTCCATTTAAGCGAGCAACTTTATAGGTGCCTAGTTGGAGGACTTCTTCAATTTGATGCGGACCTTCCCAATTAGGTCCAACCACTCCAGCAGCTTGATCGTGGGTGTTGAGAAAAACTCTTCTAAGCACCTAATCTCCCACGTTAAATTTTCTTTTGCATACTTTAGAGTTGAAATACCGAGCGACCTTTTACTGGTAACCTAATACTTGGAGTTGAGCTTGCTCACGCCTTTCATCGACCAAATCCAAAGATTCCATCAATAACTGACTATTCATACTCTGATCGTATGCCAACCTTCTATGCGATGGTGGATCTAATTCAACAAGCAACATGGCTTCATATCCATAGGCCAAGGAAAATGGAGTATGGCATGTTGCTGTTCGATGGGAAGTTCTATACGACCAAAGGACCTCAGGTAACTGTTCTGGCTATGCCCCCTTCGCTTCTTCAAGCCTTTTCTTCAGGGTATCCTTTAGTGTTTTGTTGACAGCTTCAACCTGTCTGTTTGCTTGCAGATGAGCTACTGAAGAAAAACTCTTGATAATCCCGTGGCTTTCGCAAAAATCTGTGAACAGATCATTGTCAAATTGCGTTCCATTATTTGAGACAATCTTTCTTGGAAACCTATAGCGACACACAATGTTCTTGACCGCAAAATCCAGCACCTTCTTGGTCGTTATTGTTGCAAGTGGCTCAGCTTCGACCCACTTTGTGAAGTAGTCAACAACAACCACAGCCTACTTGACGTTGCCCTTTCCCGTGGGCAAAGACCCAATCAGATCTATTCCTCACATTGCGAATGGCCATGAGCTTTGCATCTGTTTTAGCTCATTAGGGGCTGCTCGCGGTATCTTGGAGAACCTTTGGCACTTGTCACACTTTCGAAAAAAATCCACAAAGTCTTCATTCATCGTTGGCCAGAAGTATCCTTGCCTTAGGATCTTTTTCGATAAACTTTGCCCCCCAACATGATCTCCGTAGAAACCTTCATGGACTTCTTGCATTAACTCTTTGGCCTTTTCCTTTGAAACACACCTTAGAATTGGCATCGAGTACCCTCTCCTGTACAAAACTCCATCAACCAGAATGAATCGAGCCGATTGTCTTTGGAGGGTTCTTGCTTTGTTTCTGTCCGCCGGCAGCACTCCATGTTTTAGTATTCAATGAAGGGTGTCATCCATGTGTCTGTTGCTTGGATTACTAGGGAAGACTCTTCTACTTTAATGCTCGGTGTGAACAAATGTTCAACAAGTACAATATTCAAGGTGTCAGCATCCTTCGCGCTTGCTAACTTGGCCAAAGCATCAACGTTTGAGTTCTGGTCGCGAGGTACTTGTTGGAGAGTATATTTTTCAAACTGTGCCAATAAGTCCTTTTCTTTGTTCAAATAAGCAACCATCTTCAGACCCCGGGCTTGATATTCTCCCATAATTTGATTAACCACTAACTGGGAGTCACTGTATATTTCAAGTGACTTTATATCCATTCCTTGGCTAATCTTAATCCTACGAGCAGAGCTTCGTATTCGGCTTCGTTATTGGACGCTGTGAAGTTGAATCTAATTGCACAGTGGAATCGATGTCCTTCGGGTGTGACTAAGATTAAACCTGCTCCAGCATTATGCTCGTTGCAAGAGCCATTTACGAACAATTTCCAGGAAGGAGTTTGGCTTTGGAGTTCAGGCTCTTCTATCGGCTCGATATCTTGGAGCCCAGTAAATTCTGTGACAAAATCTGCTAGAGCTTGTCCCTTCACAGCTGCTGTGGCAAGTAAGAAATATCAAACTGTCCAAGTTCAACTACCCCTTTTAACAACTGACTAGCGACTTCTGGTTTCTGCAGGACTTTCTGTAGTGTTTGGTCGAAGAGTACTATGATGGGGTGAGCTTGGAAGTATGGTCGCAGCTTTCTGGTGGCTAAAATCAAGCAATAGACTAATTTCTCGATGGGCAGATATTGCAATTCTGCTCCTATTAGCCTCTTGCTTATATAATACACAACTGTTTGAACATGTTCCTCCTCTCTTATTAGGACAACGCTAGCAACATACTCGGTGACCGCCAAATAGATGAACAAAGTTTCTTTCTCGACCGGTTTGGACAAAATCGGTGGTTGCGACATATGAGACTTTAGAGCCTAGAAAGCCTACTCGTACTCTTCCGTCCACTCGAATTTCTTATTGCCCCTAAGCAGATTAAAAAATGGAACGCGCTTGTTCGTTGATTTGGAAATGAATCTACTCAAAGCGGCAATCCTCTCAGTTAGACTTTGAACATCTTTAATTTTAGCTGGCGACTTCATCTCGATCAGGGCCTTGATCTTTTCGAGATTAGCTTCGATACCTTGCGAGTTCACAATGAACCCCAAAAGTTTTCCCGATCCAACTCCAAAGGAACACTTAAGGGGATTAAACTTCATCTAATATTTGTTCAAGATGTTGAAGCACTCTTGCAGGTCCCCAATGTGGTTCTTCTACCTTCTTCGACTTAACCAGCATGTCATCAACATATACCTCCATGTTAACACTGATCAGCTCTTTGAACATGTGATTGACTAGTCGCTAGTAAGTCGCACTAGGATTTTTCAAATATAAGGGCATTACTTTGTAATAGTAAAGCCCTATATTAGTTTGAAAGCTAGTGTGATCCTCATCAAGTGGGTGCATACTGATCTGATTGTACCCAGAGTATGCATCCATGAATGATAGGATCTCATGCCCTGAAGTGGCATCGACCAGCTGGTCGATCCTTGGGAGTGGGAAACAATCCTTTGGGCAGGCTTGATTAAGGTCTGTGAAATCCACGCACGTCCTCCACTTTCCATTCGGCTTGGGAACCAGCACAGGATTAGAGACCCAAGATGGATAAAACACTACCCTGATGAATTCGTTCTCCTTTAGCTTCTCAACCTCTTCTTTTAACGCTTTTAATCTATCTTTATCGAGCAACCTCCTTTTTTGTTGTACTAATGGAAAACTTTTATCTATGTTTAAGACATGGCTGATAACTACTGGGTCAATCCCAACCATATCCTTATGCGACCAGGCAAACACCTGCTGGTTCTCCTTTAAAAATTCCACCAGTTTTTTCTTTGTTGTTGTCTCTAAGTTTTTACCGACTTTCACAACCCTGGTCGGATCTGCCTCATCAAGTTGGACCTCCTTGAGGTCCTCGACTGGTCCTACATCTTCTTCAAAATCCCCAAAGAGAGGATCTAAATCTCTATCCTCACTTTGGGCAACACCCTATTTGGTGACCTGTTCACCTGATTGGGCTTGTACTTCATTGGCCAATAGCAACCCTTTCTCAAATCTTTCTCTCGATCCACCCCTTTTCGCCTTGGTAATTAAGGAATTATAGCATTCCCGTGCTTTTCGTTGGTTTCCCAACACGCATCCTACCCCTGCGTTGGTTGGAAACTTCATGGCCAGGTGCCAGACCGAGGTCACAGCTCGTACGTCGACTAGAATAGACCTTCAAATCACAACATTATATGCCAAAGGACAATCAGCTACTAGAAAAGTAGTGAGTAATGTCCTATTCGCAGGTGCAGTTCTTGCTATGACTGGAAGCCTGATCGACCCCGTTGGCGAGAGCCCTTCGCCAGAAAAACCATAAATGGTTTGGTTGCATGGCTCCAAATCCTTCACTGACAACTTCATCCTCTCTAGTGAAGACTTGTACAGAATGTTTATTGAGCTTCCTGTATCCACTAACACCCACTTAACCATCATATTGGCGATCTAGACGTCCACGACCAAAGGATCCGAATGGGGAAACCGGACATGCTGGGTGTCAAGCTCAGAGAAAGTTATCAGTTCTTCCTCTATTCAAGATTTTTTTGGGAGTTCTCTCCTCTACGTTCAGCATTTCAATGTCCTAGTCATGACGTAAGGTTCAGGCGTATTGCTCCCTTGCCTTCCCACTATCCCCAGCCAGGTGTGGGCCGCCACAGATGGTCAACAATGTATCCACAACTGGAGCTGGCTGTAAAAAGGGTGAGCATTGGTATACAAGTGCCTGCTCATTGCCTCTCATTGAGAGCCTCCAGTGGTTCATATATATCTTCTCAGGTGTCCTTGTTTGATAAGGAACTCGATCTCATCTTTAAGCTGGTTGCACTCGTTGGTGTCATGACCATAGTCATTGTGAAAATGACAAAACTTGGTTGTATCTCTTTTGGAGATATCTTTCCTGATCGGCGTTGGTCGCTTGTAAGGGACAGTGGCGTTGGTAGCCTGGTACACTTTTTCCTTGCTTTCGACTAGGGCCATGTAATTAGTAAACCTTGGCTCATATCTATTACTTTTAGGGCACTTATTCTCAGATGTTGACGGCTCGTGGTTTGCCCTTTCCCTCCATTTTTCCCGTTGCCATTGGGTTTCCCAAACCCATTGGTGGATTTTGTGGGAACTTCCTTCGAACCCTGGTCATCTGCGGGCGCCTTACCTTCGTTGGCAATTGCCTCTTCGAGCTTGATGTACCGGTCTGCTCGGTCTAAGAATTCTTGGGTGCTCTTCGCCCCGTTCTTCCTCAAACTGTTCTAGAGGGACGAATGTCACCGTACTCCAGTAGTAAGTGCCATCATTTTCCCCTCATCACCAACTGTCTTAGCCCCAACAACAGCTCACATAAAACGCTGGACATACTCCTTCAAGGATTCGCCCTCCTTCTGGCGTATCTTGACCAGTTTGTTGGCTTCGGTCGGATGTACTCGACCAGCGTAAAACTGCCTGTAAAAATCTTTCACGAACATTTCCCATGACACTATGATAGCAGGAGGGAATTTAAAAAACCACTCCTGAGCAGTGTCGGATAAGGTGGCAAGAAAAATTCTGCATCGAGCGTCATCTGACACCTTCTGGATGTCCATTTGTATCTCGAATTTATTCACATGAGATACTGGGTCTCCAAATCCATTGAAGTTGGGTAAGACTGACATCTTAAATTTGCTTTGGGTTTCGACCATTGCTATTCTTTGTATGAACGAAGTGCCTTTCCTCCGATCATATTAATTGTGGGATGTTTGGCTCCCCATTAACTGCTGGACGACCTGATTTAGCGCATCAAGCTGGGCCTGTACAACGTCTGGTACTATTGGGGTGACAGGTGTTAGAGGGGCATACTCATCATGCCTTTCCCGCCTATCATTGAGTACGTCCCTCAAATCATCATCCCTACGCCTTTGCTCGCTAGAGCCCAGTCGATCAAAGACATTAGGCTGCCCTCTAGCATTCTGGCTCGTCGCCCGATTTTCTCTTGATGGGGGATTCCTTTCTCCTCCCCTCTCTCCTTGCCTTTGACCAGAATTTCCTCTGCCAGAATCAGCTTCATTTTAGTCATGGACATCCCTAAAACGTGACCGACTGTGGTGCGACCTGCTGATCACGCTATTTCCCCCTCCCCTCACTGGCACGTCACGTCCGTCAGGTGGAGGCCTGCGTTGGTCGGTGGGTCCTCGGGCATTATTATGTCATGGGGGGCCCTTGACCGTAGAGCCCAACTCGACCGTAGGGCTTCGGGGAGGTTGCCCGGCCCTATTCTGCCTTTGCTACTGGGGATTATCTCGACCTGCGCGAGATGGAGGTTGCTGCTCAGGATGTTGAAACGGAATATCCTATTGAGCAGCAGAAGGTTGCTTTGGCCTTTGAGGGCTTGCTGGTGGAGGTAGAGTGTGGTGATGTTGTGGACAATTTGAATGTGGATCTTATTGTGGCAGTACACTGGGTGGCTGGTCCGGCTAAGAAGCTGACGCGGGATGTCCTTGAGCCAACTGAATGACTGCCTCCAGGGTAGCAGTGGTGTCCCTCTGTCGGCGATCCATGTCGGTCTGCCTCGCATTTAGTTCTTGGCGTTGCCTATCAATTTCTCTCTGCTGCAACGCCATCGTTTCAGCCACATTTTCCTGATTAGCTCTCAGATTGGCTAACTCTTTCTGCAACACAATTAGTGTCGTCCTCAAGGTCTCAGAATCCATTTCCTCCTCTTCGAACTCCACTTGTGGCTCATCCTTAGCCACATTTTGTGGAGGAGGCTGAGATGGTGTAGCATCAGAGGTTTGTCCAGTTTTCTAGCCGTTTTTGCCATTTGATCTTTTTGAAAATCTTGAGTTTAGCTCTCAATGAAAGCACCAAAATGTTGACCCTCGAATTGGTCAACAACACGGAGTCAAGTAAAATGATAGAAAATAAGATGAAATCAAGACAACAAGATAAACAACACAAAATATTTATAGTGGTTCAGCCCCAATAAGATGGTAATGACCTACGTCCACTTAGTGTTCTTATTGATGTAAATCCCAAGAACTGTGATCAATGAACTCAGGGCTCATGAGTTTTACTAGTTTCAGGATGAATACAGATGTGGTGGATAAAAACACTCTATTTCTCTATTAGAATTCTGAAGTTCCAAAAAATAAAAATCCAAAAGTCCCTTCTCTTGAGCCCTTTGATTCTTATTTATAGGCTCAAGGAGTTCTACATGGGCCAATGAGCCTTAATTATATTTATTACAGGCGTATCTAAATAATAATGGCAATTACAACTAATGCGTAATTGTAAGATTACATATCTGAAGGAAATAAATGAATATACGCGACCAGGCTGGTCGCCCATAATTATGTTGTCTGATGAGCCAATCCTCTTCTGGTCGATGGCCGAACATATTATACATACTTAAACTGCCACGTGCATCCCACGTGTAGGCTAGTCTTGCCATGTCATCAGGTAGTCTGTTTTTGGGTAAACAGTATCATTATATGATTACATGAGTTATATTATAGTATGACTAGATTTTCATGTTTAGGTGTATTAAATATGCATGTGTGCCTATTTCTTATCAGAAGGGAAATTTTCATAATTTGGCTCGCTACGGGTATATTTGGAATATATATGCATATATGTGATATATGTGTGAGACCACATTATTATGTGGATATATTTGGGTTACTCGACACGAGGTGAACCTAGGGAGTAAGTTACCGGGAAAGTCACAATGGGACCAATACCCGACTCAGAGTGAGTCAAGGGGTATTTAGTAATGGGAGTAAATATTTGAGGATATTTGGAGTTAGTGAAATTAGGAGGGAATTTCAGGGATTTTGACCATTTTATCCTCGAGGACGTTTTTGGTACCCTGAGCCTCGAGATTTAGTTAGAGTTACTTGAACTCTAAGTAACCTCACAAAAACAGAAGCATTGGAAACGTTCAACAACTCTCTTAATGCTCTCTTTCTCTCTCTATCTCTTGTTCATACACTCTCTTTCAATTCCTTGGGAATTTCTTGCGATCTAATGGGAATCGAAGCAAGTTTAGGCTTGGGAATTTCTTGGGGAAAACTTTAGCATCGATTGGGGCAACAGAGGTAACAATTTCTAGCCTTAAATCTCCATGATTTCCATAGTTTTATCCGAGTTTTAGAAACTCAATCTGAATTTGGAGAATTGATGAGGTTTTGGCCAAGTTTAAGCTTGGGTTTTGTGTGTATTGAGGTGCTGAGTTGATTGGGAACCTTACTTTTGGGATTTAGCTATGTTTGGGTAGGTTTTTGGTGAGATTTGGCTTGAAGAAAATGGGGAAGATTTTGGGTTTTCCTGTCGAGCCGCAGCCTTGTTCTTGGGGCGCCACGACTCTTATGAGCGCAGGGAGAAGGACGTACTGAACCTCCATTTGAGCCACTACACAAGTGAGGGCACGGCGTGGCGCGTGTGGTCCAAAAGAGATCTCTTGGGCTCTTTGACTTGGGGTGGGCAGCGACTCTTTTGTTTTGGGTCGCGGCACTTCAAGGTCTTTTGAGCCCCGAGAAGGTTTTGAGGGCGAGATTTGATATTATGGTTGTGACTAGGTTTTCGCTAGGGGCTCAGAACCAGGATCATGCTCGAGGGTCATTTTAAACATACATTACGATCGAACCTGATGCAATAAAACTGCATGCAATCTGCATTTAGGGCTTGACCCGATTATAGTACAAGGTTAATGTTATGCTGAGAATGTTTTATTAAACATATTAAATGTGCTTTGTTGACCTATGTTATGTAATAACTGTTGGTCTGTATATCTGATTGGGAAGCTTCAGCTTATAAGTTAAAGATTTATCTATGTTATCTGATGAAGAGCTTGGCTTAATAGTCAAGGGTATAGTCGATTCTAAAGGACTCGACTTATCAGTCGAAGGTTAAAGACTCGACTTATCAGTTGAAGGTTAAAGACTCGACATATCAGGCAAAGGTTAAAGAATCGGCTTATTAGTCGAAGGTAGAAAGACTCAACTTATTAGTTGAAGGTTAAGAGACTCGACTTATGAGTAGAGAGTTTAAAGGCTCGACCTAGAAGTCGAGGGCAGCAATAGGGTGCTGAATGCTGGCCGATAGGGTTAAGCCAGCCCGGAAGCAAGATATATGCTTGAACGCCTCTAGGGTCGTCTAGAATGTTAAGCATTATACCTACTTGGCCAACTCTAAGGCTAGTTATATAAAGGATGGACACTAGGCCCTAGTGTGACTCTATAGTCACTTATTTGGGTTAATTGCATGCATGAGAATGGTTATTACTGCTAGGCATGCTAATTATGAATCTTTGATCTGATAATGTACTGCTTATAAGCATGATTATGTTTTCTTATTGAGCCTTGGCTCACGGGTGCTAAATTGTGTAGGTACAGGAAAGGAAAAGCTAGAACAGCCATGAGTTTGAGAGCTTCAGGGGCGAAGTGTACATATGCGGCCTGCTCGTCCGCCATGGCCGAGGCTATCAGTTGGAACTAGGGTTGGACCTTGGTTTTACCACCTAGGTTGGCTTTTGTATACATTTTTTGGTTTGTAACCGTTTTAAGCTATGTTGGGATCCCATTTATGGAAGTCAAACTCTTTTTAATGAAATGGTTGGCTTTTGACTGAAATTTTTAGTACCTAAACTTGTGGTTAGTTTTAATTACACGATTTAAGCCCAAGTGAATCATTTAGCGAGTTAAGCACTATTTAAACTACACATTGTAACAGTCCTGGATTAGGAGGATGATACAACTTGGTATCAGAGCGGTTTATGTTTACTAGTTTTGAAGATTTGTTGGGCATGTACACTCGCCGCTGAAGACAAGCTCGACTTAGGGTTCGATAACTATTTATGTTAATTCGTGTTTACCTGCTTAATTGACATATGCATGTCTTATTTGCATGCTTTATTAGGAAGTATAAGTTATACTGATATGACCTAGCCCTTGATTGTGATGTGTATGATAAGGGATGTGCTTATTAGCACTAATACCATTATGAATATTGAGAAGAATGTGCTTATTGTTATATTATTTTATAATATAATGTAATATTATATTATTTTATAATATAATGTTTTAGATTAAATAAATGTGACAAAGAGTGTCACATATTGTAACATATAATAGAGAGTTACAATATTTAGATATATGTGAAATATCTAAATATGTAACATATTTGGTGTTACAAATTTAGTAACAAATTTGTAACTTCCAAATATTGCCCATTATTGTGTAGATTTGTTGTTACACAATTGAGATGAATTTCTTAAAGTCATATGTGAAATGGCTGTTAGAGATATGATTTTAACCCCAATAATGTGTTTTGGGGGTTACAAAATCAATTGGGAGGGTGTTGGAATTGTTTGGAAAATCAACACATTTTTGTGTGCTGAAATTGGTCAGTGGTCGCGGCCACTGATGTTCCTGGCCGCAGCCACGTAAGTTTTTTCCAACTTTTTTGAACGACTCCAAAAACCTAAATAACACCCTAATCTCATTTTTAATTCCATGAACATCCAATTAATCATTGGTAACAGCCATGGGGGTTGGTGGAATTTGAAATTCAAGGGATGTCTTTAAACTCTATAAATAGGAGCCTATTGCTCACTTGTAAGACACTACTTTTCTATCCATTAGAGCACTTGGCTAGAAAACTCCTAGAGGCTTGATTATTCCAAAAAGCATTTCCAAAATCTGTGAGAGATCCCTTAGTGCTTGAGTTAGGGAGAAATACGCTTTTGGACAAAGGTTTCAAACCTTGTTTAAGTTGATGATCCCCAACACTCTTCACTTTGGTTGTGTGAGTGGGAGTTCTTTGTTCATTGTTCTTATTCTTGTTCTTTTATTCTATTGCTTTTCATCTTCTTCTATTATTCTCTATTTGCTCTTTTATTTGTATCTTTTGTTTTAGAGTTGTAATCTCATCTATAATTTTCATTCTAATGGGTTTAGACATAACAATGGAGACAAGTGTTTGTATTCCAAAACTTGTAAGGGATATGTATGTTAGGAGTATGTCCTAAAAGCATGTAAAAGACATTTATTATTTCGATGAATAAATAAATACAATGGTTTATTATGGTTATATTCAGATTATTAAATTATTGTTTGAATAATTTTGTAAATATCAGAAAAAATTCCATATTCATTATTGACGATGTGATCTTGGATTAGTATGAGAGAATTAAGATCACATGAATGAATAAAAATAGTCAACAAAAACAAATTGAAGTTATGGAATTCTTTAATTGGGGTTGTAAGTACAGTTTGCTAAGTATCATGTTGATACAAATAATCTAGATTCGAATTATTGATGTGGTAAGACATCTCGGTAAATGTGCTTTATATAATATGATTATATATGACATGGACGGATATGAATAAAAGTCTTTATCCAAAAACCATTTAATAATAAGAACTTGTAATTCATATCATAACTAATGATCATTTATAGATCAACCTAAATCCTGAGTGTTCATGAACTATTGTTCATGTTTATTAAATCTTTTGATTCATTCGTTAAGGTGTCTTCATAGAATGAGGTTAATGACTTTTGTTTTGGAGATTTAATATTATGGATGGCTGGGAGCATGTATCAACAATACATAATCTAATCTTTCCTAACGGATCGTATATTAGTTCCCTTAAGGGTTAATTTTGGAACTGAATGATTTTGAGCTCAAATCTATAATTAGATTATAGATTAATTGTCCACTAGTGAATTAATAGTACTTAAGGAATAAGAAGTAAATTAGAAAGGTAAAATGGTAATTCTTCCATTCTAATTTATGAACTAATTAATTAGAGGGTTGAACTATTGTAAGATGGTTATATCAATGGACAACTTAAAATAAGATTTCTGTAAAAGTATATCTATAACATAAATAGTTCAATTCTGAATTTATAGTGGAGAAATATCAGAATTAGTAAATTAACTATTATAATTAAAGAGTTTAATTATTTAGTTTTAATTTATTGAAGCTTAATGTTATAGGTCCATGGTCCCTGAAATGGCTCAAACAAACACTGACAAAGATAAATACAAAAATGGGCAAAATGACTTATTTGATAAGTAAAATATTTTTCCATGCACTAAACATAGTTATTGTATAATTATGTGTAATTAATTAATTATTTTATTTAACAAAAATATAATTAATTTTGAATTAATTTATTTTTGGGATTTTTGGTATTTAAATAATAAGAAAAATTGGGAAAAATTACATGCCTTCCTTGGCATGTGGTACACATGTAGCACAGTGCATAGTCATTATGCTACACACATAAGAAGTTTCTAAAAGTTTCTTTGTTCCACAATTTTAGTTATTTAAATATTAAATAAATAATGAGATATTGTTATATGATTAAAATATTATTATTTAAACAAAATCTGATAACTGATTAGTTATTTTTAAATTGTTTTAAATAACTAATATTTTATTTTTAATATATTGGATATATTAAATATAGGAGATCTGTTTTTCAGAGAGAGACTTTTTCAGTGATAGAAAATATATCGTGAAATCTCCCTGAGAGAAAGAGAACATTGATACAAGCATAGGTCACTGTTCTTTACAAACTTAGGTCCAAACTTTATCAGATCTCATGTGTTGAGAACATCTGATAAATAGATTTTGCCTATTATTTTGTATAGCGAGCCCACACTCGTTCTTTGAGTGTTGAGAACATTTTGGAAGACCTTGGTGTGAGATCTCAAGGATTTTTTCCGTACAAAAAGATAGCAGCAAGGAAGGACTTGAGGTAATCTTCTATTCATATCTTTGATTCAATATATATATATGTATGTGAAGAAATAGATCTAGAAATCTTGTGGGGTTAAATTAATAATTTTGATTGTTATTCCGTTGCGTATAATCTCTGATTTGATCTATAAAAACCAACAATGTAATCATTGTTTGCTTATATGTCGATGACATGCTTATTCTAAGTGATAGCATGAAAGGGATAGAAGAAACGAAGAGGAATCTATCATCAACCTTCAAGATGAAATATCTTAGAGAAGTTGACACCATACTTGGTATCAAAGTAAAGAAACATAGTGGGGGGTTTTGCATTAGGGCAAGCCCACTACGTTGAGAAAGTATTGAACAAATTTAACTATCTCAAGGTTAAAGATGCCAATACTCCATTCAATCATAGTGTAAAACTAGAGAAGAATGAAGGAAGAGCAGTGGCTCAATTAGAGTACGCAAGTGCTATAGGGAGTCTGATGTACGCTGCCCAATGTAGTAGACCTGATATAGCACTTGCGGTGAGTAAACTTAGTAGGTTTACAAGTAATCCAAGTGTGGATCATTGGAAGGCTATTGGAAGAATCCTAGGTTATCTCAAGAAAACCAAAGGACTAAGCCTTAACTACTCCAAATTTCCTTCAATCTTAGAAGGATATACAGATGCAACCTGGATATCCAATCTTGGGGACAACTTGTCTACAACTGGTTGGGTATTTACGCTTGGTCTGGGTGCAATTTCTTGGGGTTCCAAGAAACAAACCTGTATATCTCATTCCACAATGGAAGCAAAGTTTATAGCTCTAGCTGCTACCAGCAAAGAGGCCGAATGGTTAAGGGATCTATTAATAGAGATACCCCTAATCAAATAGAATGTATCCACTATATCAATACATTGTGATAGACAAGCAACATTTGCTAGAGCATATAGAGGAGTGTATAATGGGAAGTCTAGACATGGGTATGTAAGAGAATTGATTCAAAGAGGAGTCATCTCAATATCCTATGTGAGAACAAGCGAAAATCTGGAGAATCCTTTCACTAAGCCACTAACGAAAGATTTAGTGGCTACATCATCTCGAGGGATGGGACTTAAACTCCCTAAAGAGATTCACGATTGATCGTAACCTATCTTAACACTAGTTATTTAACTAGTGTTAGGTTCAATAGGTAACAACAAGTCAGTCAAGTGAATATTAGTTGTACTCAAAACAAGTCCCATTTGAGATGTTGAGTACTTGTGAGTTACCAAGTTGAGGGTTAAAACCGAGAGGTTTTTTAATAGAATTCAATCTTGTGAAGACAAGTATTTTTTGGTAACAAAATACTGTAAGAATTCTACCTATATGGAACCTAGGGGTTGTGCCGCCTCTCATGAGAATTAGGAGTATTCTCAAGAACGTCCATGAATGGAAAGTGCACATGGCCATTAACGGTGCAAAGCGAGACCTAGAGGTCTCAAGTGAACATCGCAAAGGTGTGTGTGTTATCACCGATTTGTTATCATGAAAAGATGGTTCAATGCCTAGTGCAACCAAATTTTCAACAAATTTTGTGATAATTACACTATAGTAAATTTCAAGTTGAAAAACACTTTATTTTATGCACCAATGCAATGACTCCTATAAGAGAGAGTTCTTATTTAATCAGGTGGGGGATATGTTATATTTTAAAATATAATGATTGATTAAATAAGTGTTACAATAGATAACTATTTAATATAGTGGGGGAATGTTATATTATATTATAATATAATGTAATATTATATTATTTTATAATATAATGTTTTAGATTAAATAAATGTGACAAAGAGTGTCACATATTGTAACATATAATAGAGAGTTACAATATTTAGATATATGTGAAACATCCAATTATGTAACATATTTAGTTTTACAAATTCAGTCACAAATTTGTAACTTCCAAATATTGCTCATTATTGTGTAGATTTGTTGTTACACAATACTTAGATGAATTTCTTAAATCCCTATGTGAAATGGTTGTTAGAGATATGATTTTAACCCCAATAATGTGTTTTGGGGGTTACAAAATTATTTGGGAGGGTGTTGGAACCGTTTGGAAAAACAGCACATTTTTGTGTGCTGAAATTGGTTAGTGGCCACGGCCACAGGATGTTGGTGGCTGCGGCCTAGGGAACGGAGGCTAGTGGCCGTAGCCACTGATGTTCCTGGCCGCGGCCACAGGTGAAAAACTGACCAAGTTTTTAAGTTTTTTCCAACCTTTTTGAACGGCTCCAAAAACCCAAATAACTCCTAAATCTCATTTTTAATTCCATAAACATCCAATTAATCATTGGTAACAGCCATGGGGGTTGGTGGAATTTGAAATTCAAAGGGTGCCTCTAAACTCTATAAATTGGAGCCTATTGCTCACTTGTAAGACACAACTTTTCTATCCATTAAAGCACTTGGCTAGAAAACACCTAGAGGCTTGATTATTCCAGAAAACATTTCCAAAATCTGTGAGAGGTCCCTTAGTGCTTGAATTAGGGAGAAATAAGCTTTTGGACAAAGGTTTCAAACCTTGTTCAAATTGGTGATCCCCAACACTCTTCACTTTGGTTGTATGAGTGAGAGTTCTTTGTTCATTGTTCCTATTCTTGTTCTTTCATTCTATTGCTTTTCATCTTCTTCTATTATTCTCTATTTACTCTTTTATTTGTATCTTTTGTTTTAGAGTTGTAATATCATCTATAATTTTCATTCTTCTACTTCTAATTTATTTGTATATTTTTGTCATAGGATTGTATTTTCTATTTCTATTACCTTCTACCTCTTTATATATTTACATGTATTTTTTGTTATAGAATTGTAACACTATTTAATCAATAATTATTTATTTGTAATATTTAGTCTATAGTTGTATTTTCTTACCAATTTCCATTGAGGCAAATAACATTTTCCTAACACTTATTAGCACCCTGATTGAGCATGAATATAAACTGACTTGCTTATTAGCATGATTGTTGTATGTGAAAGCTATTGAACTGCTTATTAGCACTGTTATTGCATTTGTATGCTTAATTGTCCGGTCTTGGACCGTGGGAGTGGTGTTGGGAGATGTTATTGTTGCTTAATGCATTGAGTCATTGATTGCATGTAGACTGGGAAGTATGCTTCCAGGGCAATCAAATGAACCAGCCGGCACTGGAAGTCAGGTCAAAGACAATGACTAGGGTCAGAACCCTCCACCAGCTCCTGAGAACTGGCAACAAGTGCTTGCTGATATGCAAGCTAGAATACAAAGGCAGGATGAGGAAATCTGCCTATTGAGATAGCAACAGGTTCCAGCAGGGTACGTTGCACCAGTTGTGCCACCTATTATGGCACTAGTATTATAGTAACAGCCAGGAGCTAAAAATTGGTGGGAGCCTCTCTATGAACGCTTCAGGAAACAACACCCTCCTACCTTTGAGGGAGGGCCAGATCCGTTGCGAGCTGACCAGTGGATGGGTATGACCACCTCCATCCTGGACTTTATGGGGGTGGCAGGTAATGATAGAGTGGCCTATGCTACATTCATGTTTCAGGAACACGCCCGAATTTGGTGGGAAGTGGTCCCCAAACCAGAGATGTGAAAACCCTAAGTTGGGAAGAATTAAGAGAATTATTTAATGATAAGTACTATAATGATGCAGTAAGAGTTGCAAAGGCTGATGAGTTTAGTAATTAGGTGCAGGGAACCATGACTGTTACAGAGTATGCCCTAAAATTTGATAGGATTGCCAAGTTCACTGCAGACTTGGTGCCAACTGATGTGATACGAAAGGAAAGGTTTGTCCAAGGGCTAAATGTTATGATAGCCCAGGATGTTAAAATTACTTTAGTACCTTAAGTGATGACTTATGCTCAGGTAGTGGAGAAGACCCTTACTATTGAGGGTGCTGAAAACAAGATCTGGCACGAGAACGTGACCAGAAGGGACACTAGGAGGGAGGGACCTCCTTTTATTGGAGCTGGTAGGGGCGAAGGCCCTAGTGACCAGAAGAGGAAGACCCTAGATACCATTACAGTTCCAGGCCCAGACAGGAGGCCCGGGGTATACATGCTGGCTGCCAGGGTGACAATGAGAGCTAGAGGACATATCCAGAATGTGCCAGATGTAGGAGACATCATCCGAGAGAGTGTTGGGCGAAGGCCTGCTTTTTATGTGGTATATTTGGGCACTTTAAGAAAGATTTCCCAAGGGCGAATAAGGAAGAACTAAATAAGGCGGACAACTTGGCTCTGGCTCGAGTGTTCACATTGAGACATTCAGAGGCTGAGGCTCGACCCTCAGTAGTGATAGGTCCACTTTCTATTGTTGACACTTCTTATTTTGTTTTGATTGATTCTCGGGCTACACATTCCTTTGTATCTAGTAGGATGATTGATAGATTGTGTAGACCATGGGTATACTATGCAGTGGGATTTGGAACTTTATTGCCTACTGGGGAGTTATTGGTTTCTAGGAGATGGGTCAGATCATTACCAGTGACAGTGGATGGTAGAAAGTTGTCAGTTGATTTGATTGAGCTAGTCATGAGAAACTTTGATGTGATCTTGGGTATGGACTAGTTATAGAAGTATGGGGCAATGATAGATTGCAAGAAGAAGATGGTAACCATTGAGCTTGAGGGTGATGATCCCTTTGTATTTGTTGGCACGATGCATGGACCCCGTATACCTATGATATCTATACTTAGAGCTAGAGATCTATTGCAGAGGGATGCATAGGATTCTTAGCTGGTGTGGTGGATACCACTCAAGTCATGCTAGTTGGACCAAGACACACTAGATTAGTCTGTGAGTTTCTGGATGTGTTTCCAGAGGGTTTTCTAGGGTTACCTCCACACAGGGAGATAGAGTTTGTGATTGAACTGGCGCTGGGGACATAGCCAGTGTCTAGGGCACCTTATAGGATGGCTCTAGTAGAGCTGAGGGAACTAGAGGTTCAATTATAGGAGTTACTAGACTTGGGTTTTATTAGGCCCAGTTTCTCGCCATGGGGTGCACCAGTTCTCTTCGTGAAGAAGAAAGATTGTTCTCTAAGGATGTGTATCGATTATAGAGAACTGAACAAGTTAACTATCAAGAACATGTATCCTCTGCCAATGATTGATGATCTGCTTGATCAATTACAGGGCAAGATGATATTCTCCAAGATAGACCTTCGATATGGGTATCACCAGCTGAGGATCAAGGAGGAGGATATACCGAAGACAACTTTTCGCACCAGGTATGGGCATTATGAGTTTCTGGTAATGTCATTTGGGTTGACTAATGCCCCAACAACATTTATGGATCTGATGAACAGAGTGTTCAAAGATTACCTGGATCATTTTGTAATCGTCTTCATTGACGATATTCTGGTATATTCTCAGTCAGAAACAGAACATGATCAACATCTCAGGTTGGTACTTCAGAGGTTGAGAAAGCACAGACTGAAGGTGTGGTGACACTACTTGTATGGTGAAAAGTGTGAGATATACACTAATCACAAGAGTTTGAAATACTTCTTCACCCAGAAGGACTTGAAAATGAGACAAAGGCGTTTGTTAGAGCCGGTGAAGGATTATGACTGTGAAATTCTTTACCACCCAGGGAAAGCCAATGTGGTGTGGATGCCTTAAGCCGGAAGGGTTCAGGATAGTTGTACAATGTTGGGCAGATATCCAGATTGTTGGCAAAGGATATGACTAGAGTAGGTATTGAGCTAGTGGTGGGCCAGTTAGCCAACATCATCCTGTAGTCTACTCTTTTAGAAATGATCAAGGAGAAGCAGTTGAGTGACCCACAGTTGGGAAAGATTAGAGAGGACGTCCTAGCTGGAGTGGCTAGGGACTATATAGTGTCAGACATGGGTTTATTGAGATACAAGGATTGGATTTGTGTTCCGATGGACACTGGGATTAGACGAGAGATTTTGGATGAAACTCATACTACCCCTTATTCTCTACATCCAGGCACCACGAAGATGTACCAGGATTTGAAAGCCTTATATTGGTGGCCTGGGATGAAGAAGGACTCGACTGAGTATGTCGGAAGATGCCTGACCTGTCAGCAGGTCAAGGCAGAGCATCAGAGACCAGCAGGGCTATTGCAGCCTCTGGATATCCCAGAGTGGAAGTGGGAGGACATCACAATATATTTTGTGGTGGGTTGCCTAGGATAGTGGGCCAGCATGATTCACTTTGGGTCATCATGGACCGGTATACGAAGTCAAATCACTTTCTACCAGTAAAGATGAATTACATGGTTGACTAGTATGCATATCTCTATGTGAGAGAGATAGTACACTTTCATGGGACTTCGAGGTCTATCGTGTCAAATAGGGACCCTATCTTTACTTTCATGTTTTGGGGAAGTTTATAGAAGGCAATGGGTACACAGCTGAAGTTCAGTACATCTTATCATCCTCAGACCGATGGTCAGTCTAAAAGGACTATCCAGATACTGGAGGACATGCTAAGAGCATGTGTATTGGACTTTGAAGGGTTATAGAGTAAATATTTGCCTCTGATATAGTTTTCCTATAATAACAGCTACCAGTTGACTGTTGGAGTGGCACCTTATGAGATGTTGTATGGTAGGAAATGTAGATCACCCATTCACTGGGATAAGATGGGTGAGAGGAAATATTTGCGTCCTGAGGCTTTTGAGAAGATTAGAGCTCGAATGTTGGCTTCTCAAAGTAGACAGAAGAGCTATGCTAATCCCAAGCGTAGAGATATAGAGTTCTAGGTTGGGGACTATGTCTTCCTCCGCGTTTTACCATTGAGAGGGGTGGAGCAGTTTAGGAAGAAGGGAAAGTTGAGCCCTAAGGTTTGTTGTACCATTTGAGATCTTGGAGAGGATCAGTCAGGTGGCCTATAGGTTGGCCTTACCCCCGGCACCGTCTAGTGTGCACAACGTATTTCATATTTCCATGTTGAGGAAGTATGTATTTGATGAGACTCATGTGCTGAGTTATGAGGATCTGGAACTGGAGACAGATTTATCCTATGAGGAACAACCAGTTCAGATTTTAGACAAGAAGGACAAGGTCCTGAGGAACAGGACTGTACCTTTGGTTAAGATATTATGGAGGAACAACAAGGTCAAGGAAGCGACCTGAGAGTTGGAGTCAGATATGCAGAATCAGTATCCCGAGCTGTTCAGGTAAAATTTTGAGGATGAAATTCCTGTAAGAAAGGTATAGTTGTAACATCCCAAATTACCTAATAAGGCTGGGCCTTGATTAGGAGGCCTGGATGGAAAATTATGGAAATTATGTGATTTAATTATGAAATATGTGTTTATGTGATATATATGCGTATCATTATATGATTACGTGACTTATATTATAGTATGACTAGATTTGCATGTTTAGGTGTATTAAATATGGATGTGGGTTTATTTCTTATCAGAAGGGCAATTTTCGTAATTTGGCTCGTTATGGGTATATTTAGAATATATGTGCATATATGTGATATATGTGTGAGACCACATTATTATGTGGATATATTTGGGTTACTCGACACGAGGAGATCCTAGGGAGCAAGTTAGCGGGAAAGTCACAACGGGACCAATACCCGACTCGGGGTGAGTCAAGGGGTATTTTGGGTGTTTAATACATTACCAGGAGATCAGGTAATGGGAGTAAATATTTGAGGATATATTTGGAATTAGCGAGATTAGGAGGGAATTTCAGGGATTTTTACCATTTTATCCTCGATGACGTTTTTGGTACCCCGAGCCTCGGAATTTACTTAGAGTTACTTGAACTCTTAGTAACCTAGGAACGCTTAGCAACTCTTTCTCTGTCTCAGTCTCTCTCTCTATCTCTCTTTCGTTCATACACTCTCTCTTAATTCCTTGGGAATTTCTCGCTAAGTTTAGGCTCGGGAATTTCTTGGGGAAAAGCTTAGCATCGATTGGGGTAACAGAGGTAACGATTTCTAGCCCTAAATCTCTGTGATTTCCCTAGTTTTAGCTGAGTTTTATAAACTCAATCTGAATTTGGAGAATTGATTAGGTTTTGGCCAAGTTTAAGCTTGGGTTTTGTGTGTATTGAGATGTTGAGTTGATTGGGAACCTTACTTTTGGGATTTAGCTACGTTTGGGGTAGGTTTTTGGTGAGATTTGGCTTGAAGAAAACAAGGAAATTCTGGGTTTTCATGTCGAGTTGCAGCCCTGTTCTTGGGGTGCCGCGACTCTCATAAGCGCAGGGAGAAGAAGGTGCCGAACCTCCATTTGAGCCGCGGTGCTAGTGGGGGCGCACTACGGTGCGTGTGGTCTAGAGGAGAGCTTTTAGGCTTTCTGACTTGGGGCGGGCCGCGACTCTTTTGTTTTGGGCCGTGGCGCTTGAAGGGCTTTTGAGCCCCGAGAAGGTTTTGAGTGCAGGAACTCAAACCAAAGGGCTCGGGATTGATTCTACTACCTGGTTTAGTAGAATTTGACGTTTCGGAGGCTAGGACTCAGTATGGATGCCTTTATTCACTTGTTATTGATGGGATTCTATATTATGGTTGTGACTAGGTTATCACTAGGGGCACAAAATTGGGATCGTGCTCGAGGGTCATTCTTAATATACATCACACTTGGATCTGAGGTAAGAAAACTGCACCAGGTTTGCGTTTAGTGCTTGGTTCGATTATAGTACAAGATTAATGTTATGTTGAGAATGTTTTATTAAACATATTAAATGCGATGTGTTTGCCTATGTTATGTAATAACTATTGGTGTGTATATTTGATTGGGAAGCTCAGCTTATAAGCTGAAGATTTATCTATGTTATCTGATGAAGGGCTTGGCTTAATAGTCAAGGGTATAGCCGGTTCTAAAGGACTCGACTTATCAGTCAAAGGTTAAATACTGGACTTATCAATCGAAGGTTAAAGACTCGACTTATCAGTCGAAGGATGACAGACTCGACTTATTAGTTGAAGGTTAAGGGACTCGACTTATGAGTCAAGAGTTTAAAGGCTCAGCTTAGAAGTCAAGGGCGGCAATAGGGTGCTGAACGCTGGCCGATAGGGTTAAGCCAACCCGGATGCGAGATATATGCTTGAATGCCTCTAGAATCATCTAGAATGTTAAGCATCAGACCTGCTTGGCCAGCTTTAAGGCTGGTTATATGACGGATGTGCACTAGGCCCAGGTGTGACTCTATAGTCACTTATTTGGGTTAATCGCATGCATGAGTAGGGTTATTACTGCTAGGCATGCTAATTATGAATCTTTGATCTGATAATGTACTACTTATATGCATGATTATGTTTTCTCGCTGAGCCTTGGCTCACGAGTGCTAAATGGTGCAGGTAAAGGAAAGGGAAAGCTGGACCAACCATGAGTTGGAGAGCTTCAGGGGAGGAGTGTACATATTCGGCATGCTCGTCTACCACGAGGCTATCAGCTGGAACTAGGGTTGGACCTTGATTTTGCCGCCTAGGTCAGCTTTTGTATACATTTTTGGGTTTGTAACCGTTTTAAACTATGTTGGGATCCCATGTATGGAAGTCAAACTCTTTTAATGAAATGGTTGACTTTTGACTTATATTTTTAGTACCTAAACCTGTGGTTAGTTTTAATTACAAGATTTAAGCCCCAATGACTCGTTTAATGAGTTAAGCACTTTTTAAATTACCCAGTGTAACAGTCCTGGATTAAGAGGACGTTACAATACCCCTAGGCTCACCCTGAGCCAGGTATTAATCCCCGATGTGACTTTTCTGCCAAATTGCTCACTAGGATCGTCTTGTACCAAACATCTCAAATAGATCCACAAAATAATGTGGTCTCACTCACAAGACATATATAATTTACATTTATACCATCAATAGGTCAAAATTACGAACATACCATTTTTCACCAAAACGGGCCCACAATCACATTTAATGCGCATAAGCATGCATAAATATTCATATTATCATACAACTCATATATTTCACATAGTCACACAGATATTCAATTAAATTCATATATTAATCCATTTATGCCCTCCCGACACGCTAATCAAGGCACTAAGCCTTATTAGCAAATTTAGGACATTACAACTATCCCCTCCTACTGAAAATTTCTTCCTCAAAATTTACCTGAATAACTCGGGATACTGATCTCGCATGTCTAATTCTAGTTCCTAGGTCACCTCCTCGACGTTGGTGTTCCTCCATAACACTTTAACCAAGGGTATAGTCTTGTTCCTCAAGACTTTATCCTTTCCATCTAAGATCAGTACTGGATGGTCCTCATAGGACAAGTCTGTCTGTAGTTCCAGATCCTCATAACTCAATACGTGAGTTACTTCTGATACATACTTCTGGAGCATCGATATATGAAACACATTGTCAACTCCCGACAATGCTGGTGGTAAATCCAACCTTTAGGCAACCTAACCAATCCTCTCCAGGATCTAAAATGGTCCTAAAAATCTAGGGCTCAGCTTGCCCTTCTTCCCAAACCTTTTCACCTCTTTCAGTGGCTAAAATCTAAGGATAACATAGTCTTCCACTTGGAATTCCACGTCTTTGCACCTCAGATCTGAATAAATTTTCTGTCTACTCTGTGACGTAAGCATCCGAGCTCTAATCTTTTATATGACCTCATTGGTCCTCTGAACTGCTTCAAGACCCAAGTATTTCCTTTAACCCATCTCGGCCTAGTGAATAGGCGACCTACACCTCCTACCATACATCATCTCGTAAGGAGCCACCCCAATGGTTGATTGGTAGTTGTTATTGTAGGAAAATTCTATCAACAAAAAATACTTACTCCAGTACCTTTCAAAGTCCAAAACGCATGCTCAAAGCATGTCTTCCAGTATTTGAATCGTCCTCTCCAACCAACCATATGTCTGAGGATGGTAAGCTGTACTAAATTTCAACTGGGTTCCTATAGCCTTCTGCAGACTTCCCTAAAACTTGGAAGTAAAGATGGGGTCTCGTTCTGACACGATAGACCTAAGAGCCCCATGGAGATGTACTATTTCTTTCACGTAAAGATTAGCATACTGATCCACTATATAGTTCGTCCATACTGGCAAGAAGTGGGCTGATTTGGTATACCGATCCACAATCACCCACACTGAATCATGCTGACCCACTGTCTTGGGTAACCCAACAATGAAGTCCATATTGACGTCCTCCCATTTCCATTCAGGGATACCCAAAGGCTGTAATAACCTTGCCGGTCTCTGATGTTCAACCTTGACTTGCTGACATGTCAGGCACTTAGCCACATACTCAGTCACATCTTTCTTCATCCTAGGTCACCAATACAAGGTTTTTAGATCTTGATACATCTTGGTGGTGCCCGGATGCAATGAATACGGTGTCGTGTGAGTCCATCGGAACACAAATTTGCTCCTTGTATCTCAGCATACCCATCTCTGAAATAGTATAGTCCTTAGCCACTCCAGCTAGGGTGTCCCCTCTGTGCCGCATCAACTGAGGATCATTCAACTGACCCTCCTTTATCCTTTCCATAGAGTGGACTGCAAGGTGACATTGGCTAACCGACCCACCACCAACTCTATCCCTGCTCTAGTCATATCTTTTGCCAACTCTTTCGATATCTGCTTCAAACTGAATAATTATCTCGAACCTCTCTGGCTCAAGGCATCTCCCACTATGTTGGCTTTCCCTGGATGGTAAAGAATCTAATAATCATAATCTTTCACCAACTCCAGCCAACGCCTCTGTCTCATCTTTAGATCCTTTTGGGTAAAGAAATACTTTAAGCTCTTGTGGTCAGTGTATATCTCACTCTTCTTCTCATAAAGGTAGTGCCGCCATATCTTCAATGCAAAGACCACTACTACTAAGTCCAAATCATGCTTAGGGCATCACTATTCATATTCTTTCAAGTGCCGTGATGCATAAGCGATCACCTTCCTTGCCTACATAAGGACACAACCTAACCCCTGCCTTGACGCATCACAGTAAACCACAAATTTCTTCTGTTCTGATGGAAGATTCAGTACTGGAGCTGTAGTCAATCATCGCTTCAACTCCTGGAGACTATTCCCACATCTGTCTGACCATACAAACTTTTGATTCTTGCATGTCAATTCTATCAGTGGTGTAGCAATCCTTGAGAACCCTTCTACAAAGCGTCAGTAGTATCCTGCCAATCAAAGGAAGCTCCTGATCTCTAAGGCACTTCGTGGCCTTGGACAATCTCTCACTGCCTCAATCTTAGCCAGATCAACTTTAATTCCATCTTTTCTAACAATGTGACCAAGGAAGGTCACCTGAGGTAACCAGAATTCACACTTCTTGAACTTGACATACAACTTGTGCTCCCTCAACCTCTGAAGTACCAATAAGAGATGTTGCTCGTGTTCTGTCTCTGTCTAAGAGTAGACTATGATATCGTTGATGAAGACAATCACAAACTTGTTGAGTTATTCCTTGAACACTCTGTTCATCAGAAAAAAGCTACCGGGACATTGGTCAATCCAAACGACATGACCAGAAAATCATAATGTCCATATCTTGTGCGAAAGGTTGTCTTTAGAATATACTCATCTTTGATCCTCAGTTGGTGATAACTAGATCGAAGATCGATCTTTGAGAATACCGGCCTACCTTGCAACTAATCAAACATGTCATCAACCCTTGGCAGTGGTTATTTGTTCTTGATAGCTAGCTTTTTCAATTCCCTGTAATCGATACACATCCTATATGTCCTATATTTCTTCTTAACAAACGACATTGGCGCACCCCATGGTGAGAAGCTGGGTCTAATGAATCCCAAATTTAGTAACTCTTATAACTGTACCTTCAAATCTACCGAAGCCATCTTGTATGGTGCTCAGGATACTGGTTTTGTCCCTGGTGCCACCTCTATAACAAACTCAATCTCCCGTTGTGGCGGTAATCTTGGTTGGTCCTCTGGAAATACATCCAAAAACTCACAGACCAATCTGGTCCCTGCCGACCCAACTGGTACATCCCTGGTGGTATCCACTACACTCGTTAGGAATCCTATGCAACCTCCCTACAATAGGTCTCTAGCCTTCAGTGCTGAGATCATCAGAATACGAGGCTCGTTCACAGCGCCCACAAATACAAATGAGTTCTCTCCCTCGGGCTCAAAGGTCACCATCATCCTTTTACTATTTATGGTTGCCCTATACTTGGCTAACCAATCCATGCCCAGAATCATATTAAAATCCTCCATAGATAGCTCAATCAGGTCTACTGACAACTCTCTACCATCCACCTCTACTGGAAGGGATCTAATCCATCTCCTAGAAACTACTAGTTTCCCAGTAGGAAATAAGGTCCCAAACCCCATAGTAAAGAAATCATAAGGCCTACATAGTCTATCAACCACTATACTCGAGACAAACAAATGTGTAGCACCAGAATCAATCAATACATTGTAAATAGAGCTAGCGCTAGAAATCTGACCTGTCACTATCGAGGCACTGGCCTCAGCCTCTGACTGGGTCAGTGTGAAAACTTGAGTTGGCGCCAAACTATCAACCTTCTTCTGTTCTTTTCTCTTCAGTTGCGGGCAATTTCTTTAAAAATTTGCCACTACCCCGCAAAGGAAGCATGCCTTAGCACGACATTCTCCCACATGGCGTCTCCTGCATCTGGTGCATACTGGATAACTCCTCCAGGCCTCATTGCCACCCTGGCAGCCACCTTGCATACCCCGACCCCTCCTATAAGGACCAGGAGTAGTAGAGCTGTCAGGGGTCTTCCTCTTTTGGTCACTAGGGCCTTCGCCCCTACCCGACCTAGTAAACGGAGGTACCATCCTCCGAGCATCATGTCTCACACCAAATCCTATCCTTTGCGCCCTCAGTAGTAAGGGCCTTCTCAACTACCTGAGCGTATGTAGTCACTCCAGGCACTGAGGTGACCCTAACACCCCCTGCTATCATGGGGTTTAATCCCCAAACAAACCTGTCTCTCCTGGCACCATCAATTGGCACCAAGCCAGAAGTAAACTTGGCCAATCTATCGAACTTCAGGGCATACTCAGTCATAGTCATGTTGCCATGAACCAACCTGGTGAACTCATCTGCCTTCGCAGCTCGAACTGCGTCGTTGTAATACTTCTCATTGAACAAATCCCGAAACTCATCCCAACTCAATGCAGCAACATTTCGGGTATGAGATACAACCTCCCACAAGATACAAGAATCTTCCCAAAACATGTAAGTGGCGTAAGCCACCCTATCATTACCTACCACCCTCATAAATTCCAAGATGGAGGTGGTCATACTCAGCCACTGCTCAGCTCGCATTGGGTATGGCCTTCTCTTAAAAGTAGGAGGGTGGTGCTTCCTAAACCGCTCATATAATGGTTCCCATCTGTTTTGATACTTTTGGCTGCTGCTGAACAACCTGTACTAAGGCAGCGGGTGGTACCAGTGGTGCAGTGTTCCGTGCTGGAACCCGTTACTGTCTCAACTAATTAATTTCTTCTTCCTATCTCTGCAGTCTAGTTTGCATTTCAACAAGCCTCTGCTGCCAGTTCTCAGGGACTGGTGGAGGGTTCTGACCCTGGTTATCATCTCTAGCCTAGATTTCAACACTGACTAGTCTATTTGATCGCTTTGGAGGCATAACTCTCCAAGTATAACTGCAATCAACGAATTGAATCATCACGCAATGATAACAAATTCCATAACTGCCCCACAGTTCACAATTGAGAAACTAAACAACATTCACAAACATCAGGCTACTTGACATTCCACATGCATCAACTATATAACAAGCATACATTCTCATATTCACCCAGAAGTCAAGGGCCAAGCCTTATCAGTATAGCTCATGCTCCTTAATCAAGCATGTAGATTAGGCATATCTATTTCATTTAAACAATTAAGCACGTAATTGTATCATTAGTTACCAAAATCTGAGTCGAGCTTATCTTTAGCGGCAAGTGTACATGCTCAGCCAATCTTCAAGAACTAATAAATCTTGACAACTCTGATACGAAGTTGTAATGCCCTGAATAGTCAGAATGGTTACACCATGTGTTAAAAATAGTGCTTACCTCGTTACGTGAGTCATTTGGACTTAAAGTGTAATTAGTGTTAAAGGATAGTTCAAATATCAAAAGTTTTGGTCAAAAATTGGACTTTTCATTTAAAAGGTTACGTAGTTACAAGGGATCCCAAAAGTTCCAAATAAATACAAGTTAATTAAAAAATACAGACTTCTCCAACTTAAGCGACAAATTTTTAACTAAAGACTCCTGTTCCCCAAAATATCTCGACTGTGGCAGCTGAGCAAGCTGAGTATGTACACGATGCCCTTATAGCTCTCCAACTCATGGCTGGTCCAGCTTCCCTTTGCCCTTACCTACACCACGAAGCACCCGTGAGCCAAGGCCCAGCAAGAAAACCCATACAAATCATACAGATAACCAGATAAGCATTAACATGTATTGCATATTCTATAATCACAATTAGTTCACATAGATTTTCAAAACAACATATGTCTCATGCCGAGTAGATGGACATTCCACCTTCATAATGGCCCCACCATTGTGGCGGATACTGTATCTGCATCATGGCCTCGTCACTATGGCATACATTACACATGTAATGTCGTTAACAGTCTCCCGACCAAGCAATCATTACCAATAAGTATAACAACATGAGTTCAAACACATCAGACATTCAACTACAACTAGTTTCAGACACGATCATTCTCGTGCCCTATCATTGGGGCGCACGCCCTACACTTGGTGCAAGTGACATTTTTCTTACCTCGAGTCCTCTGTGATAGGCTAAGGCGACAACGAGCACGATCCTTTCCTTCCCAAGCCTTGTGGTACCCCTAGTCAAGATACAATAGCGGATAACCATCAAGAACTAAATCAATTAAAAGTTTCAAGATTGATTCCTAGCCTTCGGGACCTCGAATTCTACTAAACTGGGTAGTAGAATTCTTCCCAAGCCTTTAGGTTTGAGTTCCTGCACTCAAAAACCCTATTTGGCTAAAATCTCCAATTTGAGTTATGACACTCCTCACAAGCACCACGACCCTCCTCAAGTCAGAGGGCCAAGCCCTCATTTTTTCTGGACACAGGCTGTGCCACAGCCCACCAAGCACCGCGACGCCATGGCGATTCAGAGAACTACCTTAGCCTCTGAGTTCGTGAGGGTCGCGACGCCCCAAGAATAGGGCTGCAACGCGGCCATGTGAACAAAAAAAAAAACGATTTTCAGAAATTGCAAGTCTATCAAATCAACCCCTAAACCTAAATTTAACCCAATTCAACCCCAGAAATGGACTCAGCAGCTCAGGAAAATAGTAAACAACCTTTAAAACACATCAAAACTCAATCGAAAGCTCATAATTCAACCATTGAGTTATTAAACTCAAGCACCCTCTAAAACGTCAAAACTCATAATTTGAAAGGTAGAATACATTACCTCAACTAATAAGAAAGGCCATAGGCTGCTAACGAATTCCTAGCACCAACTCCAAGCTTTCAAGCCTTAACCTTAAGAATTCTACTCCAAAATCTCAAAATCCCAACTTTGCTTAAAGAGAAAGTGAGATCCGAGAGAGTGAGTGTGTGAGGTGTTCCTTTGGTTTCCTACATATGAAGGAACCTAGTGCTTAAGTCACTATATTGGCACAAAGACTAAAATGCCCATTTGCCCATGCCTTGCTCTCTTATGCCCTCAAGGGCAAGTTAGCCTTTTGCCACATTTCCCGCTAAACCTCACATTCCACTTATAATTCCCAATTAATCCCACTAATCTTTGAAACTCTAATATTCCCCCCCCCCCCCCCCATCCGCAAATAATAATTCAGACTCTAATATCTCTAGTAACTTACCAAATTACTAAAATACCCCTAGGCTCACCCCGAGCCGGGTATTTATCCCCAATGTGAATTTTTTGCCAAATTGCTTACTAGGATCGTCTCGTGCCACACATCTCAAATATATCTACATATTAATGTGGTCTCACTCACAAAGCACATATAATTTACATTTATATCCTCAACGGGTCAAAATTACGAACATGCCCTTTTTCACCAAAACCAGCCCACAATCACATTTAATGTACATAAGTATGCATAAATAGTCATATTATCATAAAACTCATATATTTCATACAATCACATAGATAATCAGTTAAATTCATATATTAATCCATTTATGCCCTCCCCACACTCTAATCAAGGCACTAAGCCTTATTAGCAAATTTGGGACGTTACAACCTGCCAGGTGTGGTCCTTCACATATCATGTCTAGCCGACCAGCTACTAGAGCTGGCTGTAATGGTTGAGCTGGTGCATCTGAATTGGGTGTAGCAGCTTGGTTTTGATCAATAGGACATCAAACATATCTTCTCATGGCCTGATGGTTTTGGCAGATAAGAAATTCAATTTTTTCCTTAAGCTGGTTAGACTCGTTGGTGTCATGTCTGTAGTCGTTATGGAAACGACAGAACTTGTTCGTGTCTCTCTTACTTATGTCTTTCCTTATGGGATTAGGCTTCCTATAAGGTACCTCAACTTGTGTAGCTTGAAATACTTCTGCTTGTGATCCTAAGAGCGTAAAGTAGGTGGTAAAATGAAGATTGTACTCTCGTGGCTTATCCTTTTTTTTGGCACTTTTGTTGTCGTTATTATTGCCACTATTCGAGTTGTTGTTTTGTTTTCCACTTCTTTGGACATTTTTTATTTCCATTACATATCCATTACCATAGCCATTACCATTACCATTGGTTGTTTGGTTTTGGTTTGGGGTTCCATTATTCTTGGTTGGAGCAGCAGTACTGGTACTTGCCTAATTGGCTTGATCTGCTCTTCTAATGGCCTCTTCTAGTTTAATGAACTCATCTGCTCGATCTAAGAACTCCCTTGTTTAGTAAATTCTTTTTCTTCTTAGGTTAGTCCATGGGGGACCTTTTACTTGGATTCTATCCATGATGGCTATTAGCTTTCCATCATTGCTGACTGTCTTTGATCGGGCAGCCTCTTGCATGAACCTCTGCACATAGTCCTTCAAAGGCTCATTTGGACCTTGCTCAATGTCGAAAAGGTTGCTGAGTTCAGTAGGTGGGATACAAGCAACAAAGAATTGAGAGTAAAAGAGCCTCACAAATGTATCCCAGGATGTAATGGTTCCTAGCTCTAGTTTGAAGGACCATTGTTGAGCAAAATCAGCTAAAGTAGCTGGAAAGATCCTCCAACGGACATCGTCTCTAACCCCTTCGAGGTCCGTTTGTATCTCAAAATTGTTAACATGTGAGACAGGATCTTCCCTTCCAGTATACATCTTCCAAGTTGGCATCTTGAACTTGGGAGGTACTATCAGGGCATTGATCCGATCGGAGAAAAGAGATGTAACATCCCAAATTCCCTAATATGGCTTAGTGCCTGGATTAGGGGGCTAAGAGGCAATAATTGTTTTAATTATGTGTTAATAATGTATGAGCATGTTATTATGTGAATTATATTATAATATAATTATGCTTACATGTTTAGAAATATTAAATGTGTATGGGGGCCAGGAGGCAATAATTGTTTTAATTATGTGTTAATAATGTATGAGCATGTTATTATGTGTATATAAGACATGCACATGTGGTGTGTTTCAGCTTATCGACATTCCATGTGTTCACACACTATCTTGATTCCTTAAGAGAGGGGTGAACTTTTAATCTATGTGTTCAGATTACTATAAAATTGAGACATGGAGGTCATCTTACACATAAACAATATATCCTACTGGTAACGAGGAAGAGTGGATTGTTCCACATGACATCAAGACAATGAAAGTGAGAACACACATGCAAAAAAATCTGGTTGGTCATCCAAAGAAGAAACAAGGTAGGCGAAGAAGAAACACCATCCTTCCAATAGAGAAAAATTGGTTGCAGAACGCAAATGCAGCACATGTGGAGGTCAGGGCCATAATAAGGCAACTTGTAAAGTTCGAGTTTGAAATTTATGAGGAATTTGTTAGGCTTTTAATTTGTGTCATTTGAGACTTTGTTTGAATTTTTATTGTGTACTAATGGACTTTGATGGACTTCTAATTTGTGTAGTAATGGGCTTTGTTTTCCTTTTAATTTGTCATATAAAAATGCCTTCAACACTTAGAATTTTTTAAACTTTAATCTGCAAAGCCTAACAAATGGCATCGATGTGGCAGTGTTTATATACAAAGCAAAGAAGAAATCAAACTAATTGTTCTAACCGTTAGAAAAAGTCAAGGATACACCTTCTCATAAAAAATATCTATGCATAATTTATCCCTAAAGTACTGAATGTGGTCGTCGATGGCATATGATAGGGGAATGTCTCTAAGAATAAAATCCAAGTGCTTGATGGCGAATACGCCATAATCTCCGTTGAAATCAATAGATCTCATTTGCGAGTTTATTGAAAATTATAGGAAAATAAGGTTATGACACACTGAAGTTAGTACGTCTAAATACCTGGATCTAGACTGTGGGACAATATCCTTCAACATGAACTGCCAATCAAAGTTTGGATCGGTAAGCTTTGGTCTAGCTATTTTCAACTTGAGGTGTACCTTAAACATTCCAGAAGCATTAAGTAAAGATGGAGGCATCTTAACCCAAGGCTCCATCAAACAAATTAAATGATCATTCCTAACGTTGGAATGGTCTGAGTCAAATATAGTGATCATATAATCTATCACATTTATCTCCCAAAGGACCCAATGACTCCCTTTAATGCACCAGTGGAAGTAGATCTCGTTGCATTCACCCCATGACTTCCTATATTTATTCTTGTCTCCTTTCGTGAACTTAAGGACGTTCTCATCCCATTGGTAAGACTTGGTCCTGTTCTTGAAGTCGTCATATCCGATAGGAATATACTATGCAAATCATGGTTCAACGATCGTGGCTTTCACGGGGTATGTCTTCAACAACTCAATAAGACATCTCCCTAGAAGATAATTTGCAGCGTCGAGGTGCTGCAAATAAATAGATTATCAAAATAGAGTTTTGTTAAAATTAGATGAATGGGTTAACAATTAATATAAAAGACTTACAATTTCTACCAACCATTCTTTTGCCACCTTCAACTTCAGAAACCAAACAGGGGTGCCCTCAAAACCATCCAACTTCCTCGGTCTGCTGTTGTCAATCTCACTGAGTACCCATCAGTTAAAAGTTGTCAACATATCTTGATCCAACTCCTTTAAAGGATAGATCTCTAATAGGTATTTGAATTTTGGACACTTGGCTGCTGGAGAATAGTCCTCGAATCGAATGCATCGGCTACCCTATGCTATCCTACTGTAGCATCCTAGGGAACTTGAATCCACAAGGCCTGACATATTCCTTCTACAAATCAAGAATAGTCTCGTATGCCCATATTGCAAGGCTGGTGAATACCAAGGCTGGTGAATACCCCTTGCAAGTGTACTTTGTCTCCACCTAGACACCCTTAGAAGATTCCACCTCAGTGGTCTTGTTCGCCTTCTTACCAGGTATTGTAGCATCAATTGCTTTCATATCTCTACTGAAATGTTTCACAGTTGTATCGAATGAAAGGGATCCCCATGGATACTTTTCAAAATACTCTAAATCCTTGACCATCAACAATGAATCTCACCAAATAACATTGTCATTCTCAATGACCAATAGTATCCCCTCCACAAAATAAACCAAGCCAAGCTTGAACAAATCATTAGGTACATCGCACATACCAAGAGCTTGTTCCAACACAAGGAACCTAATATATTTCTCGGGTTCCACATCGAAATATGTGTTGAGAAGGCAAGATGACGTTAGGTGATGTTGAATGTCAGCAACAAGTGGTGGACAGGAGCAACTCAGCCCGGTCATAATGGCAAACTAGTCCACCCCAAACTTACATAATTTTGGGCCCATCAAGAAGTGTAACTCATTGTCATGTGGAGACTTCACCTTCCGCAAAATTATTGTGTGCACCAATGCCCTAGAGAACAAAAAGGCAAAGGCTGTGAAAAATGGTCCAAAAACATACTCCTTCACCCTCTCCAACAACCCATGCTCCTCAAACATTTTCTTCAATTTAGTTAACCTCCCAGAACCTCTATAGGTGATATGACTGACATAATGATCCTCTATGGGGATTTCAAAGGGGGGGGGGGGGGGGGGGATCCGTTTGGGTGGCATCGCAGTAATAAAAAATCTATAAGCATATGTATCGAAATACCATTGTTACTGATGTTTCCAAACAACAAACCAACTATCGATATGCCATCAAAATAGTATCAATTATGCATCGAATAGCTTTCAAACAGATAATAAATAAAGATAATTTTACATAAAGTGACAAAAAACCACTTTTTTAACAAATTTACTGACACATGGGTTTTGTAACATTTTTTACTATTCATTGTTCTTTCATTTTTATGAACTTTCTTCTTCGGCTACAGTGGAGATATCGCAGGTGCGAAGTCAGCGACTGTGTAGGTGTTGGTGGAGGGGCTCGCATGAAGGGACTATCGGCTGGTGGTTGCAACGAAGCGTGGGAGAGGCTCGACATCTGCGTTTTGGGTGCTGGGTTTGTGGCTTCGCGATTGGGATCTCAGAGGCTGATTTTGCGCGCAGTAGGGCTGGGTGCTTGGGGATTTGGTGACTTGGAGCTAAGAAGGGGAGAGGCGAGGGGTCCTGGGCTAATGCAGAGGTCTGGGTCGAATCAGACTTGCACAGGTGTATTCGCGCCTGTGCACGCATGGGCGGCGGAGCTCGTAGCTTGGACGAGGTCACAAATCGCAAAGGCTCTTGGAGCTTGGGACGGGGTGCTACTAGGCTCTATTTTGGGGCTTTGGTAAGGATGAGGCTAGGGATTTTGGGTTCATGGTTGGTTGAGGGTTGGGTGCAAGTTCTGGGTTTTTTTCAATGTTGTTGTTGTGAGGTTTTTTTCGTGTTGTATTTAAGTTGTTTTCTTTAATATTGTATTGCAGTGTGTTGCTTTTTTAAAATGTAATGTGTTAAGTCCTCCTATTCCAAGATCGTTACACTGTGTAATTTAAATAGGGTCAGACTTGCTAATCAAGTCATTTGGTTATAAGCGTGTAACTATGGTTAACGTCAAGGGTCAGGGTTAAAATTATTGGTGAAAGGAAACATTGAATTTTCATTTGAAAGTTTCATACATACATGGGATCCCAAAATATGACAAATAGGTGCTTAAAAGGTGGTATACAAATCAAAAGTTACAACCAGCCAACCCAAGCAAAAAAATAAAGGTTACAACCCTAGTTCCTCTAAGATATCTTCGTCTATGATGGACAAGCAGTCGCATATGTACACACCGCCACCGAAGCTCTCCAACTCATGGCTGGTCTAGCTTTGCTTTTCCCATACCTGCACCACATAGCACTCGTGAGCCAAGGCTCAGCAAGAAAACTTAAACATGTGCATGAACAGTAAATACAAATTCCAAATACATATCTAGCATTCCCAATAGTAATAACCTACTAATGCATGCATAAAATTACAAATAAATGATCACTGGATCATTTTGGGGCCTGCTGCCCTGAATAGATGACCATAGAGTAAACCCGGAGTCTTATGCCCTAGCTATGTGACCATAGAGTTACCTGGGGCCCTTGCCCTTAGCTCTAAGTAACTAGCCATAGAGCTAGTCAAGCGCTTTGTTTTCCAACGACCATAGGGTTGGTCAACGTAATAGTACGTCCCTGATTGGGCCTAAGCCTCTTGACCAGCGCGCAGCGCACTAGAGCTGCCCTTGACTAATAAGTCAAGGCTATAATTAGACATTCAAATAACCAGACAATCAGACATATACAAAGAAGCATACTTCAAACAATACAAGTATGCATACATATAAATCATGGTATCTTAACCAATTAAACCTAAACACAATAATAATCATGTTCCTTAACGGGACCGAGCCCTACTTATGCAAACTAGACAAGAATTCATTAAACAGTTATCCAGGTACATGACATTCAAGCATATCCTAATTCACCTTCATTCTCAAGGGCCGAGCCCTATTCATAGTTATAATCAACAATCAGGCCAAGCCTTAATCACATATATCATGTATTGGGTGTAGTTTTCTTACCTTAGGTCCGAGTGCAAAGTGTATTAAGAATGACCCTCGAGCATGATCCTGGTTTCGAGACCCTAGCGATAACCTAGTCACAACCAATAGAGAGTCTTGTCAAAATGAGCGAATAAAGGCTTCCAAACCGAGTCCTAGCCTCCGGAACATCGAATTCTTCTAAACCGGGTAGTAGGATTGATCCCGAGCCCTTAGGTTTGAGTTCCCGCACTAAAAAACCCTCCCAGGGCTCAAAACCCTTCAAGTGCAGCGACTCAAAACAAAGGAGCCACGATTCGCCCCAAGTCAGAGAGCCCAAGCTCTCCTTTTCTTTGATACACACTGTGGCGCGCCCTAGCAGGCGCCATGAGTCATGGCCCGAAGGTATCTCCTTCTCCCAGCATTCAAGAGAGCTGTGACGCCCCAAGAACAGGGTCGCGACTCGACATGAAAACCCTATTTTTTCTACGTTTTCCTCAAGCCAAATCCCTCCAAAAGCCTATCCCAACATAGCTAAAACTCAAAAGTAAAGCCCCCAATCAATTCAGTAGCCCAAAACAAACAAAACCCAAGCAAAAACTTGGCCAAAACCCCTTCAAATTCCAAACTCAGAACTTGGTTTCTAAAACTCCAAGAACTTATCTAAAAACCAGAAAACACTAAGATTTAGGGCTAGAAATCATTACCTTTGTTTTTGGTGTTTTGTGTGGGTTACTTATACTCTAAGTAATCTTAAGCAAATCCTGAGGCTCGGGCTACCAAAAACGTCCCCGAGGGCAAAATGGTCAAAACTCTTGAAATTCCCTCCTAATCTCACTAATACCAAATATATCCTCGAATATTCATTCATGTTACCCGATAATCCAGTAATGTACTAGATACCCAAAGTACCCATTGACTCACCCCGAGTCGGGTATTAGGTCCCGTTGTGACTTTCCAGCTAACTTGCTCCCTAGGATCATCTCGTGCCGCGTAACCCAAATATATCCACATAATAATGTGGTCTCACACATATATCACACATATGCCAAATATATCGATAACGAGCCAAATTAGGAAAATTTCCCTTTTAATAAGAAACGGGCCCACATGCATATTTCATACACATAAGCATGCATATTTAGTCATATTATCATATAACTCACATAATCACATAATTACACGCATACACATCACATAAACATATATTTTCCATAAATTGTCATCTTGGCCCCCTAATCAAGGCCCTAAGCCTTATTTGGCAATTTGGGACGTTAAAATTATCCCCTCCTTACAAAAATTTTGTCCTCAAAATTTTACCGGAATAGCTCGGGATACTGATTCTGTATATCTGCCTCCAGATCTCAGGTTGCTTCCTCGACCTTGTTGTTCCTCCATAATACCTTAGCTAAAGGTATAGTCTTGTTCCTCAGGACCTTGTCCTTCCTGTCTAAAATCTGAACTGGCTGCTCCCCGTAGGACAAATCTGTCTCCAATTCTTGACCCTCGTAACTCAATACATGAGTCCCATATAATACATACTTTCTCAACATGGAAATATGAAATATGTTGTGCACACTAGACAGTGCAGGGGGTAAGGCCAACCTATAGGCCACTTGATCGATCCTCTCCAGGATCTCAAATGGTCCAACAAACCTAGGGCTCAACTTGCCCTTCTTCCCAAATCTCTTCACCCCTCTTAGTGGTGAAACCCTAAGGAAGACATAGTCTCCCACCTGGAACTCCACGTTCCACCGCTTTGGGTTTGAATAACTCTTCTGTCTACTCTGAGACACGAGCATTCGAGCTCTATTCTTTTCAATAGCATCAGTGGTCCTCTGAACTGCCTCGGGACCCAAATATTTCCTCTCACCCATCTCATCCCAGTGAATGAGCCATCTACACTTCCTACCATACAACATCTCATAAGGTGCCAATCCAATAGTCAACTGGTAGCTGTTATTATAGGAAAACTCTATTATAGGCAAATATTTAATCCAAGACCCTTCAAAGTCAAATACACAGGCTCTCGGCATGTCCTCCAATATCTGGATAGTCCTCTCAAACTGACCATCGATCTGAGGATGATAAGCTGTACTGAACTTCAGCTGTGTACCCTTCGCCCTCTGCAAACTTCCCCAAAATTTGGAAGTAAAGATAGGGTCCCTATCAGACACGATAAACCTCGGAGTTCCATGAAGGCGAACTATCTCACTCACATAGAGATCTGCATGCTGGTCAATCGTATAATTCATCCTCACTAGTAGAAAGTGAGCTGATTTCATATACCGATCCATGATGACCCAGACTGAATCATGCTGGCCCACTGTCCTGGGAGATCCTACCACGAAATCCATCGTGATGTCCTCCTACTTCCACTCTGGGATATCTAGAGGCTGCAACAACCCTGCTGGTTTTTGATGCTCTACCTTGACTTGCTGACAGGTCAGGCACCTTTCCACGTACTCAGTCACGTCCCCCTTCATCCTAGGGCACCAATATAAAACTTTCAGATCTTGGTACATCTTCATGGTGCCTGGATGTAGAGAATAAGGGGTAGTATGAGATTCATCCAAAATCTCTCGTCTGATCCCAGTGTCCATCAAAACGCAGATCCGATCCTTGTATCTCAATAAGCCCATGTCTGACACTGTGTAATCCTTAGCTACTCCAGCAAGGACGTCCCCGCTGATCTTTCCCAACTATGGGTCACTTAACTGCTTCTCCTTAATCCTCTCCAAGAGAGTAGACTGTAGGGTGATGTTGGCTAACTGGCCCACCACTAGCTCAATTCCTGCTCTAGTCATATCATCGGTTAACTCCCTGGATATTTGTCTGGTACTATACAACTGTCCCAGACCCTTTCGGCTTAAGGCATATGCTACCATGTTGGCCTTTCCTGAGTGATAGAGGATTTCACAATCATAATCCTTTACCAACTTTAACCAACGTCTCTGCCTCATGTTCAAATATTTCTCGGTGAAAAAAGTATTTCAAACTCTTGTGATCTGTGTATATCTCACACTTCTCACTATATAACTAGTGTCTCCACACCTTCAGTGCAAAAAACACTGCTGCAAGTTCTAGATCATATGTGGGGTACCTCTGCTCATGCTCCTTCAGTTGACATGATGCATAGGCAATCACCTTCCCTGTACGCACAAGGACACAACCTAGGCCCTGCCTCGATGCGTCACAATAAACCACAAACTTGTCCTGATCTGTAGGAAGACTAAGAACTGGAGCGGTGATCAAATTCTTCTTCAGTCTCTGGAAACTGTTCTCACATCTGTCTAACCATATGAACCTCTGATTCTTGCGTGTCAACTCTATCAGTGGTGATGCAATCTTGGGAAACCCCTCCACAAAGCATCTGTAATAACTTGCCAATCCCAAGAAACTTCTGATCTCTGAAGCATTCTTCGTCCTTGGCCAATCTATGACTGCCTTAATCTTTGCTAGATCCACCATAATTACATCCTTACTAACTATGTGACCCAAGAAAGTCACACGTGGCAACCAGAACTCACACTTCTTGAATTTCGCATACAGCTTGTGCTCTCTTAGCCTCTATAGTTTCAATATGAGATGTTGCTTGTGCTCTGTCTCTGACTGAGAGTATACTAGTATATCATCGATAAAGATGATCACAAACTGATCTAAGTAATCTTTGAACACCCTGTTCATTAGATCCATAAATGCTGCTAGGGCATTAGTCAGTCCAAATGACATCACCAAAAACTTATAATGCCCGTACCTGGTGCAAAGCTATCTTCGGTATATCCTCCACCATGAACCTTAGCTGGTGATAACCAGATTGAAGATCTATTGTGGAGAATACTGTCCTAGCCTGTAACTGATCAAACAAATCATAAATCCTTGGCAAGGGATACCTTTTCTTGATAGTCAACTTGTTTAGTTCTATATAATCGATACACATCCTTAGAGAACCATATTTCTTCTTCACGAAGAGAACTGGTGCGTCCCATGGCAAGAAACTAGGCCTAATAAAACCCAAGTCTACTAATTCCTGTAATTGAACCTTTAGTTCCTTCAGCTCTGCTGGAGCCATCCTATAAGGTGCCCTAGACACTAGCTCTGTCCCTGACGCCAATTCAATCACAAACTCTATCTCCCTGTGTGGGGGTAATCTTGGTAGATCCTCTGGAAACACATCCAAAAACACACAGACCAATCTGGTCTGTCCTTGTCCCACTGGCATGACCAGAGTGGTATCCACCACACTAGCTAAGAACCCCATGCATCCTCCCTGCAATAGGTCTTTAGCTCTAAGTACATATATCATAGGTATATAGGGTCCATGCACAGTGCCAACGAATACAAATGGGTCCTCATCCTCCGGATCAAAGGTTACCGTCTTCTTATTGCAATCTATCGTTGCCCCAAACTTCTCTAGCTAGTCCATACCCATAATTATATCAAAATCATTCATAACCAACTCTACCAAGTTAACTGAAAACTCCCTACCATCCACTGTCAATGGTAGTGATCTAACCCATCACCTAGAAATCACTAACTCCCCAATAGGAAACATAGTACCAAACCCCACAGGATAAAAGTCACATGGTCTACACAGTCCATCTAAAATCCTACTAGCAACAAAAGAGTGTGTAGCACTCAAATCAATCAAACTAATATAGAGGGTCCTAGTACTAGAAAGTTGACCTATAACTACTGAGGGACTAGCCTCGACCTTTGCCTGGGCCAAGGTGAACACCCGAGTTGAAGTCATGTTGTCCACCTCCTTGGGCTCTTCCTTTCTGGCTTTCGGGCAGTCCTTCTTGAAGTGTCCCGCACTCCCGCAGATGAAGCAGGCCTTCACCCAACATTCCCCAATATGGCACCTCCTACACCGAGTACACTAGGAATGCTTTCCAGGTCTCATCGCCACTCTGGCGGCCTATCTGTATGCCCTGTGGCCTCCTATCTGGCCTTGGAGTTGAAACTGTATCTAGAGTCTTTCTCTTTTGGTCACTAGGGCCTCCGCCCTTACCAAAGCCTGCAAATGGAGGTCCCGACCTCCTAGAATCCCTTATGGCCACATTCTCATGCCAGATCTTGTTCGTTGCACTCTTAACTGTAAGCACCTTCTCCACAGCCTGTGCATAGGTAGTCACCCCTAACACAGTAGTAATACGAACATCCTAGGCTATCATTGGCTGTAGCCCTTGGAGAAACCTCTCTCTCCTGGTCCCATCAGTAGGCACCATATCCTCGACAAACTTTGCCAATTTGTCTAACTTCAAAGCATAATCGGTCACTGTCTTGTTTCCCTGAAGTAACTTACTGAACTCTTCAGCATTTGCAGCTTTAACTACGTCATTGTAGTATTTCTCATTGAACAGAGTCCCGGATTCTTCCCATTCCATAGTGTTTACTGCCTTGGTCTGGGATACCACCTCCCACCATATTCGGGTTTCCTCCTGAAACATGTAAGTGCCACAGGTCACTCTCTCATTACCACATACCCTCATGAAATCCAGGATGGTGGTTATCATAGTCATCCATTGCTCAGCCTTCAACGGGTCTGAGCTCCCCTAAAAACCTAGAGGGTGCTATTTTTTGAACCTCTCACACATGTGTTCCCATCTATCTCCCCTTGCTTGGGGTTGTACTACCGTTGGTACCTCTTGCTGTGACACTTCCGGTATTGCGGGCTGTAGGTTCCCTACTAGAACCTGTTGTTGTCTCAAGAGGTGAATCTCATCTTTCTGCCTCTGTAACCCGGCTTGCATATCAACAAGCACTTGTTGCCAATTTTTTGGAGCTGGCGGTGGGGCTTGGCCCTGGTCATTCTTTTCCTTGGCCTGTATCTCTTGGCCAACCAACCTCTCTAACCTTCAAGGAAGCATACTGATAACTATTCCACTCTGCAGTGATCAAATCAGCTGTTAGGTAAGTAATAACTATACCTCTTGTGGCCTGACGGTCCAAGACTGAACAAACAAACAGATGCAATGCTAATAAGCATGCCAACACATAATATACTCAATCATGGTGCTAATAAGCACTTATTGATATTCATCAGTAAATAACAATGCTAATAAGCAGTTATGGCACTCATAAGCAGTTAACAATGCAAATAAGCATGTTCAAGCATTTATACATGTATAGCAATGCTAATAAGCATGTTCTTCAATCCCTGCCAGTATTAACATTGCTAATAAGCATTCTCTCACCTATATGCAATTAAAAATGCTAATAAGCACATTCTGACCTACATGTCCATACAACAACGCTAATAAGCGGTTCCTTTGCTTTCACAGGAAATAACAATGCTAATAAGCATGTTCTTTATCATTCATGCAACAGTCAAGGGCTAGACCCTATCAGAATATCTCATGCTCCCTAGTCAGACATGCAGATAGGCATATACATTTATTTAAACATTTAAGCACTTAATCACATAAATAGTTACAAAACCCTGAGTCAAGCTTGTCTTTAGTGGCGAGTGTACATGCCCGACCAGTCTTCAGGAACCCTTAAACCTTGGCAACTTTGATACCAAGTTATAACGTCCTCCTAATTTAGGATCGTTACACTGTGTACTTTAAATAGTGTCAAACTTGCTAATCAAGTCATTTAGTTATAAAGGTTAACGTAAAAGGTTAGGGTTAAAAAATTTGGTCAAAGGAAACATTGACTTTTCATTTGAAAGTTTCATACATACATGGGATCCCAAAATATTACAAACAAATGTTTAAAAGGATGTATACAAATCAAAAGTTACAATCAGCCAGCCTAAGCAGCAAAATAATGGATACAACCCTAGTTCCTCTGAGATATCCTTGGCCGTGGTGGATGAGCAGTCGCATATGTACACGCCGCCACCGAAACTCTCCAACTCATGGCTGGTCTAGCTTTCCTTTTCCCCTACCTGCACATCATAGCACCCGTAAGCCAAGCCTCAGCAAGAAAATTAAACATGTACATGAACAGTAAATACATATTCCAATACATATCTAGCATGCCCAACAGTAATAACCTACTCATGTATGCATAAAATTACAAATAAATGACCACTGGATCATTCTGGGGCCCAGTGCCCTGAATAGATGACATATAGTAAACCCGGAGCCTTATGCTCTAGCTATGTGACCATAGAGTCATCTGGGGCCCTTGCCCTTAGCTCTGAGTAACTAGCCATAGAGCTAGAAAAGCGCTTTTTTTTCCAACGACCATAGGGTCGGCCAACATAATAGTACATCCCTGATTGGGCCTAAGCCTCTCGACCACCGTGCAGCGCGCTATTGCCACCCTTGACTAATAAGTCAAGGCTTTAATCAGACATTCAAATAGCTAGACAATTAGATATAGATACAGAAAAGCATACTTCAGACAATACAAGTATACATACATATAAACCATGGTATCTTAACCAATTAAACACAAACATAGTAATAACCATGTTCCTTAACGAGGTCGAGCCCTACTTATGCAAACCATGCAAGCATTAATTAAACAGTTATCTAGGTATAGGGAATTCAAGCATATCCTAATTCAAGTTCATTCTCAGGGGCCGGGCCCTATTCATAGTTATAATCAACAATCGGGACAAGCCCTAATCACATATATCACGAATTGGGTGAAGTTTTCTTACCTTAGGTCCGAGTGCAAAGTGTATTAAGAACCTAGACACAACCAATAGAGAATCTCATCAAAATGACCGAATAAAGGCTTCAAGATCGAATCCTAGCCTTCGGGACATCGAATTCTACTAAACGGGTAGTATGATCGATCTCGAGCCCTTAGGTTTGAGTTCCCGCACTACAGCACCCTCCCGAGGCTCAAAACCCTTCAAGCACCGCGACTCAAAACAAAGCAGTTGTGACCCGCCCCAAGTTAGAGAGCCCAAGCTCTCCTCTACTTCGATACCCGCCGTAGCGCGCCCTAACAAGCGCTACAACTCAAATGGCCCGAAGGCACCTCCTTCTCCTAGCATTCAAGAGGGCCGCAACGCCCCAAGAATAGGGTCGTGAATCGACATTAAAACTCTATTTTTTCTCTGTTTTCCTCAAGCCAAATCCCTCCAAAAGCCTATCCCAACATAGCTAAAACTCAAAAGTAAAGCCCCCAATCAATTCAGTAGCCTAAAACCAACAAAACCCAAGCAAAAGCTTGGCCAACATCCCATCAAATTCCAAACTCAGAACTGAGTTTCTAAAACTCCAAGAACTTAACTAAAAACCAGAAAACACAGAGATTTAGGGCTAGAAATCGTTACCTCTATTTTTGGAGTTTTGTGTGGGTTACTTAGACTCTAAGTAACCTTACGTAAATCTAGAGGCTTAGGGTACCAAAAACGTCCCCGTGTGAAAAATGGTCAAAACTCTCGGAATTCCTTCCTAATCTCACTAATACCAATTATATCCTCGAATATTCATTCCTGTTACCTGATAACCCGGTAATGTACTAGATACCCAAAATACCCCTTGAATAACCCCGAGTCGAGTATTAGGTCTCGTTGTGACTTTCCCGTTAACTTGCTCCCTATGATTGTCTCGTGCTGAGTAACTAAAATATATCCACATAATAATGTGGTCTCACACATATATCACACATATGCCAAATATACCCATAACATGCCAAATTACGAAAATTGCCCTTCTAATAAGAAACAGGCCCACATGCATATTTAATACACCTAAACATGCATATCTAGTCATATTATCATATAACTCACATAATCACATAACTACACGCATACACATCATATAAACATATAATTTTCATAAATTGCCATCCTGACCCCTAATCAAGGCCCTAAGCCTTATTAGGTAATTTGGGGCGCTACATAATGGGTTGCATTGTGGGGTTGTTGTTTTTATGTTTTGATTTTATGTATAGTTGTTTTCATGTTGGTTTTAGTTGTTTAAGTTTATATATCGTTTTTTTTGTTGTTGTGTTAATGTCTATTTGTTGTTTACATTTTTTTAGATATATTTTGATTTAAAAAAAATGTTAGCTTGCAGTGGGTTAATGTTTAGTTGTTGTCTTATTATTTTTTTAGTTGTTTCATTGACATTGTATTTTTGTAAATATAAAACTTTAAAAAAAATGTATTTTGTGAAAACTTAAAGTAGTATTTTTGAAAAAAAAATCAGCGACCGTAATAAAGTTAAAAAACACAAAAAAAAGTATATTTTTTAAAAAATCCCATAAATAAATTCCACCGACTCCGCATCAAAATGGCATCGATTTAGCATCGATACATCATCATCCAAATATACGACATCGAACAACCATCGACATGGCATCGAAAAAGCATCGAGTTTATTATATTTAGCTAAAGAAAACTAAAACTGAGAAAGCATTGATGCACCATCGAAACAACATCGATTTAGCATCCATAGACATTTAACAAATAACAAACTAATACCATCAAATCAACATCAAAATGAAATCAAAATTGCATCGATTTTAAACAAATGAAAACTGAAACTAAGCAAGCATTGAAGCTCTATCAAAATAGCATTGCAACCCTATCAATTTACCAACGTCAATATTTATTGATGCATCGATTTTGCATCGAATGAGCATCGATTATACAATAAAATATACACATAAGCACTTAATGTCATCGAATCACCATCGATCAAGCATCGAAATGGCATTAAATGAACGTCGACAGGCCAAAAAAATTCAGAGAATTTAAACCCATTCTTTCAAAACAATGCAGATAGAATCAAAACCATTTTCAAGAAATATTTTTTAAAAATAATGATTAAAATCTTTAAATTTCATAAATACATTACACCATATTCAATGCCACGATTCAAATTTTTAAAAAAATGATCTTATCATTGACATTGATGGAGAAGATGGTGGCCGATGGCGGAGTGCTCCTCGGTTTGTGATGAGGAAATGCAAGAGAGAGAGAGACGTAAGTGCGAGAGAGAGAGGGAATGGTTTGAATACCCAGGGTATTTTTGGACAAAAAATTGGAACTGTCATATATTTTGGATAGTAAGTTATGGAGACATTTTTAAAAATTTCACTATATTAAAGGGCATATACCCTGAAATTTCCCTTTATGAATTATTTCATTTATATTTTGTTGGCTTTGCATGTTAATTATTTCTTTTTTGTTTTTTCAGCAATGAATAATTCATTGATAATAAATAATGTGTACTACATCGATAATAAAAGAAAAATAATCCTCTAGTGATATAAGTTGGACATCCACCGTAAGAGCATGCACAACTAATCCATGAGTACAAACATGGATTAAAAACACCCTAAGAAAATTAAACAACAAACTTGCAATATTCAAAGTGTAAAGATCAATCCAAAGTAACCATTAAATCCACAACTTTTGCTTGGATAACTGAGAAATATCTTGAGACAAAATCGATCAACCCTCATTTATCTTATTGGGACAAGAAAACCTAACCTAAAAATTAAATAAAGAAAAAAATACATATAAGCACATTAATTTTGAAAAAATAATTTAATAATAATAATAACAATAACAATAAGATATTTTGTGATAGAATAATATGAAGATATTTATGTATGATAACAATATATATTATTAAAAATAAATAATGAGTAATTTATTAAAAAACAACTAGCAAATATTCTTAAACAACGGTGGAAGATATATCAAATCAAATAAAAATTTAAAAAATAAATAGAAAAAAGTAAAAAAAAAATAATGAAAATGAAAAACTTGAGACGATGATCGAAAAAAAATAAAACTTATTTTATCAATGACAATACTTTAGAAAATGAATCCTTCAAGGTTGCGAAAGTTCCATCGACTCCACAGAACAGAAAAAAAATCTCAAAATACAAAACAAAACAAAATACTGGAAGGGAACTATCAATTGATCAATATGTGATAGGTAAAATATGATGTGCAAGTATACACAATCGATTCAAGTAATAAAATAGTAAGTAAAGTATCGTTCCTACAAGGACTATCAACCAATTACCAATAATTGCTTTTAAGTTTCTATTTGGTTGTCGAAAATAGAGTGATTTTTAAATTAAGACATAAAATTGAATTAAACTTTGCAATAATAAAGATTCATTCAATAATTGAAAACCTAGGGTATTAACTTCATAAACTTTTCATTCTATCAATTTTACTAATCAGTTCTAAATCTCTTCTTCCTATTCTAATAGCAGGTTAACAAAAATTGATTCCTATTCTTTTTCAAGATATAAGATCTCAACCTATATGCAGGTTTTCTACATCTCTGTGATAAACTTAAACACATAGCAGACATTAAGCATAGAAACCTAATTGCTACACAAGTCATACAGGTACTCTCATTCAATATGTAACCTATGTCTATATAACGATAGCCTATTCAATTCGTATCTTTCGAATTTTGAATCAAAATAATAAATCAAGCATAAATTGATCAAGTATTTACTAGCATTAGGCAAACATTATATAGATTAGAATAAAGAAGAAGAATCAATAGAACATCATAATAAAATTAAATAGAAATCCAAGCGACTACATTAACCCCTAGATAGAGGATTTAGTTCATATTAGACATAATAACCATAACATTCAAATAATTGTTCATAGAAAATGCCCTAAAGAACTAAGATGAAGAAGAAATCTAGAGAACAATAAACAAATAAAACAAGTAGTCTCCTTAGGGTTTTTTTTTTTCTTCAGAAATCATCATAATGATGCTTAAATAGTAATCTGTGCTCTGAATGTGAAATCTGGCTTTTGCCCCTGCATAAAATGCCATTTTTTGCAAAATACGCCACTCAAGCGTCGCAACTCTATAATGAGGCACTGCGGGCCTTGTCCAAAATATGGAATTCGCTCATCTCTGACTTGCTCAAGCGCCGCAACTCTCAGAGGCAGCATCACGACCCTATGCTTCTTGATAGATTGACCTCTCTGTCTAATCGTAGCACCGTGACTCTAACTCCAAGCGTCGCAACTCAAATGTTTTTTTTCATCAAATTCCACCTTCTTGACACCAAATGCAGCCATTTATCAATTACGTCCCATAAATCTGAAATATTATAAAACACAAGAAACAAAATGTTATACTGCACAAAAAAGTACTAAATAAACCTCAAAAATAAAATAAAATAACCATTTTTAAAACACTATAAAAACTACTCTATCAAACTCCCCCAAACTTAACTTTTACTAGTTCTTGAGTAAAATCTATTGACACTTTCTAAAATAAACTAATCACACATATGAATCAAGTTTACCTAACCAGCCTCCACCTCATGAAAACCATGCAATACAAGCTCATAATTTTCAACTACATTTCATCTAGAATTTCAGTAAAATCAATTCAATAATCAACTTCAATCTTTGCTATGAAAATTAGCCTCAACCAATAAATAACACACAATCACAATACCATATGTACGTCAAATCTTTCAAATCATTCCATCAAAACCAAGTATTTCATATGCTTACATAATTCATCGATCTCCCCTAATATGATAACACATGCTAAAGAATCGGAAGGACTTTTAAGCTTATAAGCTAAGGTAAAGGTAGATGAAAATGCCATTTAGGCTAAAGTATACCATAAGCACACAACCAAACAAACCAATCTTGTATCAACTCCCAAACCCCAAAAACATTCCCCAACTTTCCCAATTTTTTTTCTTGTAGATAAAATTCATAAACTGAAGTCTATATATGTGTTTTTCAATTCCCTTTCTTTCCCAATGATACTACACTCCCCCAAACTTGTTTCTTTGTAATTTTAATTGGAGTGTAGTTCATTTTCAATATATATATATTTTTCTTCTCTAAAATTTTCTACTATTATTGACACAAATTTCTCAATATAAACCCAATTACAATCCACCCCTAATAACTTTTCATATGCTTATGGTTTACATTCAAGGGAAAGACCAATAACAATGTTTCAATTTAGCTCAAAATAAGTGTCGAACAACAAAAATTCACATTAAGCTCAAAATGTGGGTAACTAGGGATTTAATATATAAAGTTTGGCTTGAAATGCTCAATCAATTCCAAGTTTTTTTTTTGCCTAAATCATTTTCCTAAGCATGTATTATTCCAATTTCAGCTCAATCAACAAATTATGCAAGTTCTAGAATATTTTCACAATTTGATCCACAAACCCACTTTACATGCATATAATAAAGGATTGTAAGAAATTTATTACTGAAGGCTTTTATGACAAGTAAACTCAGATCAAAGCTATTCACTAAATTACTTTCACCAAGCACACATATTCTCATTGTTTGTAAAAAAAATGACTCGCATCACAAAGATACTTACCAGCCCCCACACGAAAATAATAATAATAATTTATTTATTATTTTTTTCAATTTATATATATATTTTATTTGGTGAAAATGCCAAAATATCCCTTTTTGATTGACCTCCAAAATCGTGACCTGTCCATTGAGAAAATAACCAATATTAATTTATAACAAATATTTTTACTATATGGTTAGAAAATATATTTAGTATATATCATTGCCCTATGGCAAATATGTTTCTTTTTATTAGGCTTTTTCTCAAATAGCAAAAAGTACCCAAGTTAGACGCTTTCACACTACATTAAAAGTAGCCATTTTCATTGGTAGGGTATCCTCTACATAATTTTAGTTACATAGTTCCAACTTTCTAAAAGATGGATTTCACACACCAGTATAGGTAGCTCTATTCTAAAATGGAGCTTGAGAAATACTATTTTTTAAAAAAATATATATGTTCACACAAAATATGCACTATTGATTTTGAAAAAAAAATATTAAATGGAGGGACTGAATATTTTGGGTTCATTCCTAAGAACAAAAATATGATATAAACTAACTATAAAATCTAATGAGTAGTAAAAAGGCACGATAAGATAATTTTTGGAGATTTTCTCTTAGGAACATATCAAGAAGATAAAGGAATAAATTTTCATACAGGGATATGGCAAAAAATAAACATAAGATAACTTAATTAGAACAAACCCCAAGGATTTCCCGAGGGAATCAAATCAAATCGTATCAAGGACTTTTGTGAAAATATATGCAATTTTTTTGTTAGTCTCAATATATTCTGGGACCAAAGTTTTATTTTCAACAAGTTCCCTAATGAAATGATGGCAAATATCAATGTGTTTTGTGCAAGAATGTTGGACATAATTTTTTGAAATATTTATTGCACTAGTATTATCACAAAATATAGTTAAAGTATCCAAATCAAATCCATAGTCGACCATCATTTGTTTCATCCATAACAATTGCGTACAACAACTTCCTCCAGCTATGTGCTTAGTCTCGGTAGTTGACAAGGAGATTGAATTTTGTTTCTTGCTATGCCAGGAAACCAAATTGTTCCCTAGATAGAAGCATCCACCACTTATGCTTTTCATGTCATCTGCATTACCTGCCCAATCAACATCACTAAAACAAACAAGGTTAGAGTTAGTTTCCTTTGAGTACAAAAGTCCATACACAAGTGTACTATTCACATAGCGAATGATTTGCTTCACTCTTGTCACATGGGATTCCCTTGATACCGAGCGCACACCCCAACACTGTAGCTTATGTTAGGTCGACTAGCTGTGAGATATAGAAGACTTCCAATCATGCTTCTGTATAGTGTTCAATCTACCTTTGCACCATTTTCATCCTTGGTCAGTTTGACCATGGTCCTCATTGGCGTTTTGGCGTGTTTGGCAAACTCCAGACCAAATTCCTTGACCAAAATTTTGGCATACTTGCTTTGAGATATGAAAGTTCCATCTTCTGATTGTTTGACCTGCAAACTTGGAAAGTATTTTAACTCCCCTACCATGCTCATTTCAAACTCATCTTTCATTTGCTTGACAAATTCCTACACTTGAGAGTTAGAAGTGGAACAAAAAATAACAGGGTAAATACTTATTTGGTACCCTGTGTATTATCGAAATACATACTTGGTACCCTATGTTTTCAATAATGCTCATCTGGTACCCTGTAATTTGAAATCATACATATTTGGTACCTTGGACCCAAATTTGATCGATAAAATTTTGTCAATAAGACTAAACTATCATCAATTATATGGTTTTAAATTCAAATTTAATTACTTAATTACATATAACTAATGACATTTTGGTCATATTGAGAAAATTTCATCGATCAAATTAGGGTCCATGGTACAAAATATGTACGATTTCAAATTCCAAGGCACCATATAAGCATTATTGAAAACCTAGGGTACCAAGTTCGTATTTTGACAAAACACAAGGTACCAAATGAGTATCTACATCGACATAAATTTGAGCAATAATAATGTCAGAATAAATATTTTTAATAAACAATGTTTTTTCAACCCCACCTCTTCTGTATCCTTTCAAAACAAGAAATTGAGTCAATCTTTCATACTAGGCTTGAGGAGCTTGTTTCAAACCCTACAATGTCTTTTTTAATTGAAAAACATGATTTGGAAAATGAGAATTTTCAAATCCTTTTGGTTTCTCAACAAAATCTTCTTCATTCAAGATTCCATTTAAAAAAGCAGATTTGACATCCATTTGGTATAGTTTGAAATCAACAATGCAAGCAACATCTAATAACAATCTTATGGACTCAAGTCTTGCAACATGGGCAAAAGTTTCATCGAAATTCACACCTTCAAGTTGAGTATACCCTTGTGCAACTAACCTAGCCTTATTCCTTACTATTGTACCAAATTCATCAATTTTATTTTTGAAGATCCATTTGGTACTAATAACATCGATATGACTAGGTCTAGGTACACGATTCCATACTTCATTTCTTGTGAATTGTTCTAGTTCTTCTTGCATTGCTTTTAACCATGATTCAACACTCAATGCTCCTTTCACATTTTTTGGTTCAAAAGTGGATGTAAAACATACAAGTTTAACAAGATTCACATACCTTCTTCTTGTTGCCATACTTTCCTCAATATTACCAAGAATGAGGTCAAGGGAGATTATTTTTTACTCTGGCAGAAGGTTCTCTTTGAATTGAGTCCGTGATAATTTATGGACCTTCCTTCACTATTCATTTAGAGGTTGTTAGAACAAATTCAGTTTTTGTTACAACATTTTCTGAAAGTGTGGGCACATAATCACTTCCAGTCACATCAGATGATTCTTTTTGAGTGTTTTCATTGATTAACCTGTCAATTTCTTCTTCACTGGAATATTCAGAAAAATATTTCAAATCATCAACAACAACGTTAGTAGACTCCATAACAGTTTGAGTTCTCATGTTATAAACATGATAATCTCTACTATTGATGGAGTAACCAAGAAAAACACCCACATCACTTTTGACATCAAATTTTCTATTATTTTCTCGATCCCTAAGGATGTAACACACACAATCAAACACATGAAAATAACTTATGTTAGGTCTTTTACCTTTCCAAATCTCACATGGAGTTTTTGGTTGAGATCACATATGTGAACTTAGGAATTTTTTTGATATTTACTTAATACTATCACAGAATAATATAGTCCATAAAATATATATATGCATAAGAAATTCAATTTATTTATTTATTTCTTAAAATAATGTCTATTACATATGCTTTCAGGGCACAATTCCCAACACTTAGTCGTAAGAACACACAATTGATTATGTAATAGGTAGTGTTAATTGCCTCAACCCACAATCTTTTTGAAAGCCTTTTGCTATTCAACATTACTCTTGCTATTTCTTGTAGGGTTCTGTTTTTTCTTTCAACCACCCCATTTCGCTCAGGAGGTTTAGGAGCAGAAAACTCATGAGAAATACCTAGAGATTTACACAAATCATCATAAACAATATTCTCAAATTTCTTACCATGAACACTCTTGATTCTCACAATTTTACCTATGTTGTAGTCTTTTTCAACTCTTAATTTTATGCACGGAGTTTTAAAGGCGTCAAATGTGTTTGACTTTTCTCTCAAAAAATCAACCCAAGTAAAGCGAGAAACATCATCCACACACTCAAAAATGTATTTTTTACCATTAATACTTTCCACCTATATAGGACCCATGAGATCCATGTGTAGGAGTTCAAGAACTTTCGAAGTATCAATTCCTGTAACACCTTTGTGAGAAATTTTCAATTGTTTCCCCAACTGACAGGGTTCACACTTACCAACAAATTCTTTACCCGATTTGGGTAGACCATGAACAAGACATGCATTTGCAATTTTCTTCAAATTTTTGTAATTTATGTGACCAAGTTTTTCGTGCCATAGGTCAGTAGAATTACCTAAGACTGAGTGACAAGTGTTTATTTGAGAAATTGTGTAGCAATTATCAGAAGATCTGAATCCCTTCAACACACTCACACCATCTTGATTAACAACATTACAATCCTCACGAGAAAAATTAACAGTAAACCCTTGATCACAAATTTGACTAATGCTAATTAGATTAGCTTTAAGTCCTTCAATAAGTAAAATATTTTTCAATTTTGGCAACCCATAAAGATTTAGGGTTCCTTTTCCAATAATATTTCCTGCCATACCATCACCAAAAGTTACAACACCATATTTCAAGGATTTGAAATTAGTGAGTATACTTGCATCACCTATCATATGTCTAGAACACCCACTATCAAAATACCAGGAATTAAATGCACGAGTTTTATAACAAGTAAATGCAGCAAGACACTTTGACTCATTTTTCTTTACCCAAATCTTTATGGGTGGTCTTTCAGCAACCTGTTTTGTTTTAAAATAATGGTTCAAATACCTGCTTTTGAAAAAATTCATCATAGTTAAACATCTAGGTCGAATGTGCCTTTTTACACCAGAAAAATGATATATTGGAACGAAATGACCAGTTTTACCTTTTTTGAACAAACTTGGTCTGTTTTGCAGATGTTGCAACAAACTGTACATTTGTAGCACCAGCTACTTGAGATGTACCTACAGAATCGTCAGTGGTTGAAACAATAGCAAAAATTACAGATTTTACAAAGGTGGTTTTGCTTTTAGATTTGGATCCACCTATTCCTAATCTAGTAAAGTTACCAGCCTTTTGTCCTGCACAGATTGCATAATCCAAAATCATAGAATTTGGATTAAGCATTTTTACTCCTTTAGCCATGTGATTAATTTCATTTGATAATCGCTTAATTTTACAATCTTTGGCAATAACATTGTTGAATCTCGTTTTGGTCCACGACATGGAGTCAAGAAAACGACAGAAAAATAGTATAAAGCTTGATAAAATAGTCTAATGGAAAATAAAGCACACAAAGAATTATAGTGGTTCGGCCCCAGTGATTGGTAATGACCTACGTCCACTTGATACTATTATTAATATTGAGCTTCAAAGGTGTGATCAAAGAACGAGGGTTCCTGAGTTTCACAGACCTTAGAAGGAGAAAACAATACAAACAATGGATAATAGTAGTATAATTCAGAAAAAAGGTCAAGAGATCCCTCCTTGAGTTATTTCTTGTATATTTATAAGCTCAAGGAGGGTTGCATGAGTCAAGCAATAATATATTTCCTTAATAAACGGATCTTCAGGTCATAATGAAGAGATATTCTCGGATATCATTACAACTGTACAGATTTATTCATAAATAAACGAAGTATACGGCCACGCTGGTCATATATAAAACTTGAACTTCTCACACGGAAATATCTCTGGTCAATAGGCGAGCAGCATCTTTACCACGTGTTGAAAATTCCTGCCACGTCATCAACAACTATTTTTTGGATAAACATTTACCCCCCAAGTTTATTTATTGCGACCAGCAATAAGTAAACTTAGGAAACTAACCTTTCGTATGCCCCACGAAATCTGTTAGAGCCCCCTGTGCGTTCTCGAAAACTGTGACCTAATCACGTCTAATCACACCTTTTCGGTTTCCAAGTAATCCCTCTAACGGCTATTACACTCCCCCATGCCTTGAAAAATGTAACTCATGATTACCCCTTTTTAACATATCTCAACCTTTATAAATAATCCTCACATTTACCATTTAACTTTTTACTCGCCATTTTCTTGCCAAGAACTCCGTCTCAGAGCTCAAACTTCGAAGGTCTTCAGCCGCTGTTCTATGGATCCTTTGTTCGCATGCCCAAAGTCGTTCCATTTCAGAACCTCCAACCTTCATCCAAGTAAATTTCTTTAACTTTTAATCCCTTTGACATGCCATGCATACTGCTACACGACTGTTTTGAGTTCCGAAACTTTTTTGTGTTCTTGGGTAGAAATGCATGAGGTTTGTGGGAATGTTGATTGATGTTTGATAGGGTAGTGTAGTTTTTCTCTATAGGAGTTAGGAGCCAGTTTGATAGTCAAGATCGTAAGTTTATGGCGTAAAATTCGATTTTTAGGCTAGCTGAAAAACTGGGGTTTTCCCGCCCCTTCAGAGTCGAAAAAGCTTTTTTCCAAAAACTTTTTATTTCCGCTTTTTGATCTATTTTTCAAACTACTCGCATAGAACTCAGTTTTCCGTTAGAATGCTGCTGGTCGTAGACGCGAGCAACGTTATTCCAACTTTCCACTTAAGCTCCCAAGTTGCGCGTCTTATCTCCCCCTTTCTCTGTTTGCAGTTTACATGCAAGATCCATGGGGAGGAGAAAGACCTATAGACGACGATCTATTGGCTCAACTGCTCGAGGGCAAAAAACAACCATTGTCACTGATTCCCAAAATTCCATTTTCTCGTGCCAATCCAAACACTTCACCTGTCTCTGCTCAAAATATGGCTCGCACCAAAACCAAAGCCTAGAAAAGGAGAACCTTCGATCCTTCTCATCAGCCTGCTCCTAGGGCTGATGCTCCCTCGACCAGTGGTCGAGATGAAAATGCTCCTGACCCCAACATCCAAAGACACACTCGACCCCGACATGCCGCTCAGCCAGATGTTGAGTGGCATTTAGTTCTTGAGAGCAGAGTGACGATCAGAATGATCACCAATTATATAAGAAAGTACGGTCTCACGGGGGTGACCCTAGTCAGACCTAACCAAGACCAAAGGGCGAACTTTCCTGGAGGCGCCTTCAGCGCCTGGTCGAGGTTTCATATCGAGGCAGGGGCTACCTTGCCTCTTCACTCATTTTTCCAAGGGGTGGCCAACTATTTCAGAGTTGCCCCTTTTCAAATAACCTCAAATAGATATAGGATGCTCGCTGCACTCTATATCTTGTACAGCCACAAGAAATGGCCCGTGCCAACGCCTCATGAGGTAAACTACCTGTTCGACCTCAAATCTAACCCTAACCAAGAAGGCACGGGGTTTTTTCACTTCTGTCATCAGGAAACCGGGCGCACCTTCCTGACTGACACCACCCACATATCAAATGTGGGGAGGTACTATCAGGAGTACTTCCTCACAACTGACATGATCGCAGACAACCTGGCCTTCGCGCAAGGAGGTAAAAATTTCGTATCACTGGCTGTTACTTTTTCAATTAGTGTTCCCCTCCATATTTTCTTAAACTGTTGATGTCTTCTAGGCCCATGGCTACGACCAAACCCAACTCCGGACATGGAGTTGAGGTCGGCGCTCCTAGCCAGCATGACTGACGTAGAAAAGAGCGTCAAGCATCTGGTTACTGAGGCTAACCTTAGGTTGGTTAGCCTCCTGGCCCTTCATCAGGACATGAGGGAGTCAGCTGCAGGGAGTGCCACAGCTGAGGAGGAACCCGAGCAGCAACCTCCAGCGTCGCCTCCACGAAGGAGACCGACTAGGGTCACGATCAGGGAATCTGTTGGCACTCCCCCAGCAGAGAGGCCCTCGACCCCCTTGGGGAAGGGAAAGAAGAAGGCCACCGAGCCAGTTGAACACTCGAACGAGTCTTCAGATGATAATGGTACAGTTATTTCACTTTTAGATAACTTGCTGATTCCCTGTCACCTATTCGACGGGGACGGCAATTTTAAACATGCTCCAAATTTAGGTCCAGACTTCTTCATGTCAGAGAGTGAGTATAAGACTAGTAGAGTCTATAGTATAGCGACTAGTAATAATAGCTCGGGTATTTGACTTTGCAATCTTTCTTTACTTCTTTTTCTGATGTTATATACTTGGTCATTTATGCTATCTCACTGTTCGATGTTGTTCTTCTTTTTCAGACATGGAATCCTTCAATGTGTTCGATATTTACAGCACTCCTGAGGCTACCGCGGCTCCCCCGAGCAAGAAGAAGACCAACAAGAGACACCACGGGGAGAGCAGCAAAGCGCCTCAGGCGAAGAAGGCCCGAAATGCAGGCCCTTCGGAGGATAGGCCCTCCGCCACTACGACTTCATCCTCTCCCCGTGAGCAGAAGATTCCTCCTGCTCAAGTCAGAACAACTCCACCTCCCGCGACCACGACCGACCAAACTCAACAGGCCAATCCTGCCTCACCCGGGGGCGACATGACTGGTCGCACCTTTAAATTGATCAAGGAGAGGGATCGCGAAGATTGTGAAGCACGACTGTTGCCGAGAGGCAATGGCTACGACGGAGGCGATGGATATTGACCTGATCCTGAACCGCGCACTGAACGAGTTCACCAGTGTAAGTCATCTTTTTCTGTGGAAACAGATCTTATTTATTTTATAGTTAGTCTAACTTCTACTTCGATTTCAGGCCATGCTGACCCTCACTGCCGGCCGTATCCGCTCGGGTGCTGTCACTGAGCAAGCCAGAACTTTGGAGCAGCGGCACCAGGATGAACTTAAAGTTGCCAAGGCATAATATGCCGAACAGCTGGCAGTGGCGGTTGAGGAAAAGGCCAAACTGGCTAAGAAGTTGGAGGAGAAGCAGAGGTCTCTGAAGAAAGTTTGTGAGCAGAGGGACCAGTTTAAGGAGTCCAACCACTTTAACTTCTGCATGGCCCAACAGCTTGAGGTGGACTTGGTTGCGAGCAGGCAGGAGACTACTGCTATGGAGGGCCGGAGAGGTATAAGAATGCCACCCTTTGATGCTTCTATGATTTCTGGAAGCATAACCAGGAGGCCAACTTCGACTACCTTCCCGAGAATGCGAGAGATGCCGAGCTTGCTCACTGCGCTGCCCAGCTGGCCGAGGAAGAAAGGTCAAGGGTTCCTGCTTCCCCTGAAATCTCGCTGGCCGCTGGGATGGATGGGGCAGATGAGGCTGCAGGCGTCGTCGACCAGAACCTTCCCCAAGATCCTCTAGCTCCTCAAAATCCTTGAGCTCCTTAGTCTTTTTGTTTATATTCTATCTTTTTAACTACACGACCTACGGGTCGTGATGTAAAGACAATATAATTTTTTTTGCTGCATGGCAACTTTTACTTTTACTTGAACAATTACATTCGAGCAGTGACTGCTCACAGTGTAAAAATATTCGTTTTGATATTATAATATATTTGCATATTATTATAACATCTGTTCGCATGACCGAACTTAGCATAACACTTTGGTTTGATTTAACAACATATCAAAATTTTGAAAAATACTCTAAGTGCCCTAGCATACTTTTACTTATTTTGCTCATGTGTTTACATACCTTTTAACAATATGCTTTGCTTACTTGTACCTTATATGCCCCCCAAGTGATCGGGGAGCTTTAGGTCCTTGGTCACTTGCCTTGACTAGAACCTGCTCGAACATTACTGCTCGTAGCAATATGATTAGCATTTTAATACAGAAAAATAACACACGTAATGAGCAAACACTTGTAATAAATACAATAGTTGGCAAGAAATGACTGGCTGAGCACAGTCCCTGTATTTCTCGTAATAAATGGACTAAATATGTCTGTACAAGTGATCAATAAGATCTTACACTTTTTCAAAACTTGTAAAAAATAAAATTTATACAAGCCAATTCTTTAAGAAAGAATTGTTCATTGGTAATACTTGCGCAAGTGTTCTCCATTCCAATAGCGAGGAACAAGATCTCTGTTTAAGCGTGCAAGTTTATAAGTGCCTGGGTGAAGGACCTCATCAATCTGGTAAGGCCCTTCCCAATTTGGCCTGAGTACTCCAGCGTCTTGGTCATGGGTGTTAAGGAAAACTCTTCGAAGTACGAGGTCTCCAACATTGAATTTTCTTTCTCGCACTTTTGAGTTGAAATACCGGGCAACCTTTTGCTGATACGCAGCTACTCAGAGTTGGGCTTGTTCACGCCTTTCATCAATCAAGTCTAGGGATTCCATTAGTAGCTGGATGTTAGAGTCTTGGTCATATGTTAATTTACAGTGTGAGGGTGGATCTATCTCGACAGGCAACATAGCTTCATACCTGTACGCCAAGGAAAATGGGGTATGACCTATTGCTGTTCAGTGGGAAGTTCTGTACGACCAAAGAACTTCAGGAAACTGCTCTGGCCATGCTCCCTTAGCTTCTTCAAGTCTTTTCTTCAGGGTATCCTTCAGCATTTTGTTAACTGCTTCGACTTGCCCATTCACTTAGGGATGAGAGACTGAAGAAAAGCTTTTGATAATATCATGCCGTTTGCAGAAGTTCGTGAATAGATCACTGTCAAACTGGATGCCGTTGTCCGAGACTATCTTCCTTAGTAATCCATATCGACAAATGATGTTCTTGGCTACAAATTCAAGTACTTTCTTAGTCATTATGGTTGCGAGTGGCTCAACCTCGGCCCATTTGGTGAAGTAGTCGACAGCAACCACTGCATATTTTAGACCGCCTTTTCCTGTAGGCAAAGATCCAATTAGATCTATTCCCCAAACTGCGAAGGGCCATGGACTCTGCATCGTGGGATTTTAGAAAATCTCTAACACTTGTCACATTTCCGCACGAACTCCATTGAGTCTTCATTCATGGTTGGCCAGAAATAGCCCTGCCTTAGGATCTTTTTTGATAGACTTTGCCCCCCAGCGTGGTCTCCACAAAAGCCTTCATGCACCTCTTTCATTTACTCTTTGGTTTTCTCCTTTGTAATACATCTGAGGAGTGGCATGGAGTATCCCCTTCGGTACAGGATCCCATCGATTATGATATACCTAGCAACTTGACGCTGAAGGGTCCTGGCTTTGTTTCTGTCTGTCGGTAGTACGTCGCTTGACAGATACTCTACATAGGGTGCCATCCATGTATCCGCCATCTGGATGACCAGAGTGGTTTTTGCTGCTTGGATGCTTGGTACTGATAGCCGCTCGACTAGTACTATGTTTAGAGTATCAGCATCCTTTGCACTTGCCAACTTTGCTAAAGCGTCCGCATTGGAATTTTGATCGCGAGGTACTTGCTAGAGAGTGTATCTGTCGAACTGGGCTAACAGATCCTTTGCTTTGTTCAGATAGGCGACCGTCTTCAAACCTCGTGCCTGGTACTCTCCCAATACTTGATTCACCACCAGCTGAGAATCACTATAGATGTCAAGCGCTTTTATGTTCATATCCTTGGCTAACCGCAGTCTAGTGAGTAACGCTTCATATTCAGCTTCATTGTTAGAAGCAGTGAAGTCAAATATAATTGCACAGTGAAATCGATGCCCTTCTGGCGTTATCAATATCACTGCTGCTCCTGCGTGGGATTCGTTGGATGAACTGTCTGTAAACAATTTCCACGAGGATGCTTGGATTTGACTCTCAGGCTCGCTGAGCTCTTCAGTCTGCTCGCCACCCGCGAGCTCTGTGAATTCGGAGATGAAGTCAGCTAAGGCTTGTCCTTTTATCGCTACTCATGGCAAGTAAGATATGTCGAACTGCCCGAGTTTGACTGCCCACTTTAGTAATCTTCCTGCAGCCTCTGGCTTTTGTAGGACTTGCCAAAGAGGCTAGTCGGTCAATACCATAATCGGACGAGCTTGGAAGTAAGGTCGCAGCTTCCTAGAGGCCAAATCTAAACAATAGGCTAACCTTTCGATGGGGGGATACCTCAACTCTGCTATGATCAGCCTTTTGCTTACATAATAGACAACCTTCTGCACACCTTCTTCTTCTCTTACTAGAACAACACTAGCAACGTAATCCGTGATTGCCAGGTAGATGAACAAAGTCTCTTTATCGACCGGCTTTGACAGGATGGGTGGTTGCACCATATGTGCTTTTAGTGCTTGAAAGGCCTGTTCGCACTCATCTGTCCATTCAAATTTCTTATTGCCTCTGAGTAGATTGAAAAATGGGACGCATTTGTCTGTTGATTTCGAAATGAATCTGCTGAGAGCAGCAATCCTCCCGGTCAGGCTTTGGAAATCCTTAATCTTTATTGGCGACTTCATCTTGATCAGGGCTTTTATTTTCTCAGGATTAGCTTCAATTCCTCTTGAGTTAACTATAAATCCCAAGAACTTCCCTAATTTTACTCCGAACAAGCATTTAAGGGGATTTAGCTTCATCCGATATTTATTCAGGACGTTGAAGCATTCCTGCAAATCCCTTACATGCCCTTCTGCTTTCTTTGACTTAACCAGCATGCCATCGACGTAAACCTCCATGTTTGTGCTAATCAGCTCCTTAAACATGTGGTTGACGAGTCTCTGGTAAGTCGCACCAGCATTTTTCAAACCAAAGAGCATCACCTCGTTACAATAGAGCCCTGTATTCGTTCGAAAGCTAGTGTGATCCTCATCAGGGGGATGCATGCTGATTTGATTATACCCAAAGTATGCATCCATGAATGAGAGGATTTCGTGCCCTTCAGTGGCATCGACCAGCTGGTCGATCCTAGGGAGTGGGAAACAGTCTTTGGGGCAGGCTTTGTTAAGGTCTGTAAAATCCACGCACGTACGCCACTTGCCATTCGGCTTGGGCACGAGTATGGGATTAGAGACCCACGATGGATAAAATGCCACCCTGATGAATCCGTTCTCCTTCAGCTTCTCGACTTCCTCTTTCAAGGCCTTTGATCTATCTTTGTCGAGCAGCCTTATTTTTTGTTGCATTGGTGGAAAGCTTTTGTCGATGTTCAAGACATGGCTGATGACTACAGGATCTATTCTGACCATGTCTTTATGCGACCAGGCAAAAACATTATGGTTCCTCCTTAAGAACTCCACCAGTGCTTGTTTCGTTGTTGTCTCTAAGTTTTTACCGACTTTCACAACTCTAGTCGAATTTTCCTCATCAAGTTGGACCTCTTCAAGGTCCTCAATGGGTCTCACTTCTTCTTCAAAATCCCCAAAGCGAGGATCTAAGTCTCTATCCTCACTTTGGGCAACGCCCTATTTGGTGAGATTATCACCTGAGTGGGCTTGAACATCAGTTTCCATTTGCAACTCCTTTTCGGTTGCATCTCTCGATACACCCTTCTTTGCCTTGGTGATCGAGGCATTGTAACACTCCCTCGCTTCCCTCTGGTTTCCCAACACGTATCCTATCCCTGTGTCGGTTGGGAATTTCATGGCGAGGTGCCATATAGAAGTGACGGCTCGCAGGTCGACCAGAATTGGTCTCCCTATCACAGCGTTGTACGCTGAAGGACAATCAACTACTATAAAAGTAGTGAGTAATGTCCTGTTAGCAGGCGCAGTGCCTGCTGTGATTGGGAGTCTAATTGACCCTACTGGGCGAGCCCTTCTCTGGAAAAACCATAAATGGTTTGGTTGCACGGCTTTAGGTCCTTCACGGACAACTTCATCCTTTCAAGCGAGGACTTATATAGGATGTTGACCGAACTGCCTGTATCGACCAACACCCTTTTCATCATCATGTTCGCAATTTGTACATCCACGACCAGCGGATCGGAGTGTGGGAATCGCACGTGCTGGGCGTCGTCGTTAGAGAAGGTGATCAGTCCCTCCTCTGTTCGAGCATTTTTTAGTGTGTGATCCTCGACACTCATCATCTCGATGTCCTGGTCATGGCGCAGGGTTTGTGCATATCGTTCCCTCGCTTTCCCACTATCTCCTGCAAGATGTGGGCCTCCGCAGATGGGGAGTAAAGTACCTGCCACGGGAGCTGGCTGTAAAGGTGGTGAGCGCTGGCGTGCAGGCACCGACTCGTTGCCACCTTGAGCCTCTCGCTGAGAACCTCCTGCGGCTCGTACATACCTTCTTAAATGTCCCTGTCTTATCAGGAACTCAATTTCGTCCTTCAGCTGGTTACACTCATTAGTGTCGTGCCCGTAGTCGTTATGAAAACGACAGAACTTTGTTGAATCTCTCTTGGAGATATCTTTCCTTATTGGCGCGGGTCTTTTGTAGGGCATGCTCGAGCTGGTCGCCTAGTAAACCTCGGCTTGGATTTCACCGATTACCTTTGGGGCGCTTACTCTCGGAGGTCGAGGGTTCGCTGTTCGCCCGTTTTCCACCGTTCTTACTATTGCCATTCCCGTTGCCTTTGCTGTTGCCATTGGGCTTAGACCCGTTGGCGGCTTTGGCGGGTTCTTCCTTAGGCCTCTTGTCTTTTGTTGGCGATTTCCCTTCATTGGCAATTGCGTCCTCAAGCTTGATGTACCGATCAGCTCTATCAAAAAACTCCTGGTTAATTTTAACCCCATGCTTTCTGAGGCTACTCCAGAGGGGAGAATGGCACCTAACCCCAGCAGTTAGGCCCATCATTTTTTCCTTCATCTCCCACAGTCTTGGCTCTAGCCGTGGCTCGCATGAAGCGCTGAACATATTCCTTCAGGGGCTCTCCCTCTTTCTAGCGTATCTTGACTAGTTGATTCGCCTCTGTGGGGTGCACACGACCCACATAGAACTGTCCGTAAAACTCCTTTATGAACATCTCCCAGGACACTATACTTGTAGGAGGGAACTTAAAGAACCACTCCTCATCAGAAAGTGTCGCTGGGAAGATCCTGCAGCGAGCATCTTCAGAGACTTTCTGAATGTCCATTTGTATCTCAAACTTTTTTACATGAGATACCGAGTCTCCGTACCCATCGAAATTTGGCAGAGTCGGCATCTTGAACTTACTGGGGGTTTCTGCCACAACAATCCTTTGTACGAAACGGGTACCTCTCCTCTGATCGTACTCAATGTGTGATGTCCTCCCCCAACCATCTGCTGCACAGCCTGGTTCAGGGCATCGATTTGAGCCTGAACGACTTCTGGGATTGCTGGGGCCTCTGGTGCCGGGGGAATGTACTCATCGTACCTTTCTCGACAGTCGTTGAGTACATCCCTCAAGTCATCGTCTCTTCGCTGCTGCTCGCTGGCTCCGAGCCGACTAAAGATGTTATTTTGCCTAGGCTGCCCCCCAGCGTTACGACCTGCTGGTCGGTCTTCTCTAGGTGGGGGGCTCCTGCCTCCACCTCTCTCTTCATCCCTCCGACCAGCATTTCCTCTACCTGAGTCGGCTTCATTGTAGCAGTGGCCATCTCTGAACGGTGGCTAGCTATGGTGAGATCGACTATTCCCTCTGTTGCCTCCTTGGGCTAGCATTTCCCGAGCGTTAGGAGGAGGCCTGCGTTGGTCGATGGGTCCCCATGCATTGTCATGCCGTGGGGGGCCCCTGACTGCAGAGCCTGTCTCTGAGTTCCTCCTGTTGGCAGAAGGACGCTGCCCCCAGCTCGGTGGATGTGGCTCTTCACCCCCTGAGCATCTAGGGCTGCGAGGCTATTGCTCAACCCTATTCTACCTCTGGCGCGGAGGATTGCCTCAATCAGCCTGAGATGGAGGCTGTGTCTCAGGATCCCTAGGTGGGACATCACCCTGAGGCATAGGTGGATGCTCCAGCCTCTAAGGGCTTATCGGCTGGATAGGAGGACTAGGATTGGGGCCCCTATGAGGTGGCCCATTTGGTGGCTGATTTGGCTGGGAGGCTGGCTCAGCCTAATTCCTAGCCAGCCGGATGGCTGCTTCAAGGACTGCCATGGTATCCCTCTGCCTACGATCCATCTCCGCATGCCGCTCTCTCAGCTCCTGGTGCTGGCGCTCTATCTCCCTTTGTTGTGACGCCATTATCTCGACAGCATTCTCTTGTTGGCCCTTAGATTGGCCAACTCATCTTGTAACACCCCCAGTGTTGTCTTCAGGGTCTCAGAATCCTACTCCTCCTCATCAAACTCCAAATGAGGTTCATCTTCAGCCACATTTGGGGGAGGGGGCTGGGATGGTGTAGCGGCAGCCTGTTCAGTCTTCTTGGTAGCTTTCGCCATTAGATCTTCTTGAGTTCAACTCTCAATGAAAGCACCAGAATGTTGACCCTCGTTTTGGTCAACGACACGGAGTCAAGAAAACGACAGAAAAATAGTATAAAGCTTGATAAAAGAATCTAATGGGAAATAAAGAACACAAAGAATTATAGTGGTTCAGCCCCAGTGATTGGTAATGACCTACATCCACTTGATACTATTATTAATATTGAGCTTCAAAGGTGTGATCAAAGAACGAGGGTTCCTGAGTTTCACAGACCTTAGAAGGAGAAAACAATACAAACAATGGATAATAGTAGTGTAATTCAGAAAAAAGGTCAAGAGATCCCTCCTTGAGTTATTTCTTGTATATTTATAAGCTCAAGGAGGGTTACATGAGTCAAGCAATAATATCTTTCCTTAATAAACGGATCTTCAGGTCATAATGAAGAGATATTCTCGGATATCATTACAACTGTATAGATTTATTCATAAATAAATGGAGTATACGACCAAGCTGGTCGTATATAAAACTTGAACTTCTCACACAGAAATATCTCTGGTCGATAGGCGAGCAGCATCTCTACCACGTGTTGAAAATTCCTACCACGTCATCAACAACTGTTTTTTGGATAAACAAACATCATTCTCAAGGTTTTTCACAATACTTTCAAGTTCATCATTCTTTTTCCTCAAAGATTTGTTATTACTTGACATTAAGCAATTATCGGAACATACCTTTAACCACTGATCATACATGTCTTTGTAGGATTCTTTCAAAGAATCCTCATCCAGATTGGATTCATTAGATTCACATTCAGAGATATCCTATTTCTGAACTGTGTTGTTCAGACAGAAATTTTTTTTATTAACTTGAAAATTTTGGGTTTATCCAGAAACAACAGAAGTTAAGGCAAGGTTTGAGTTATCTTCTTCATCACTACTTTCAGAGTCTTGATCACTCTAAGTAGCTGCCATTACTTTCTTATTTTTCTTCAGCGTATTGGCACTTTCAGATTGAATAGGACCAAATCCTTCACATTCCCTGCATTGCACACCTCTTTATTGCTATTATCAAAAGGTTTAGAGAAGTTGTTACCTTTGGATGATTTGAACATGGATTTCTTGCTACCAATATTTTTTATGTATTTTTTAAAATTCTTGTTTAACAAGGCCAACTCATCTTCACCATCATCTTCATCCAAGTTTTTATCCTTAGAAATTTTCAATGCAATTGATCTTTCTTTAGGAGTGCTCATTTTTTCCTTTTGATCTATCTGTTGATTGAGTTCAAAAGTTCACAGTGAACCCATCCATTTTTCGACTTTCATTGTGTCAAGATCTTTTGCTTCCTCAATTGTCATTAGCTTAGTTTGAAACCTGTCAGGAAGCACTCTAATAATTTTTCAAACTAACACATTATGTTCTAGTTACCCAAGGCAAAATACTCATTAGCAATGTCAGGAAATCTCTCATAAAATTCAGTAAAAGTTTCACTTTCAGTCATTCTAATATTTTCAAATCTTATGGTCAACATCACAAGCCTAGAACTTTTGACATCAATAGTTCCCTCAAACTGAGTTTGAAGTATTTGCAAAGGTCTTTGGCAGACTCACAAGATGAAATTCATTTTATGTATCCTTCACCAAAACCATTAAAAATAGCATGCGATGCCTTATTATTATAACTTGACAGTTTATCTTCCGCATCGATCTAGTCATGTTAAGATTTCACCTTTGTTGTGGCAATTTTGTCATCTGTTTCAACAGGTTGTATCCAGCCTGTTAAGATTGACCTCCAATCCCTTTCATCTTGGGATTTGATGTAAGCTTTCATTCCAACTTTCAAGTAAGGATAGTTAGAATCATTAAATACTGGAGGAAGAGTTATAGAACCACCTTGTGCAAAAAAAGATATTTCACAAGGTACAAAACAAACGAAAAAAATACAAGATCGCACTAAGAGTTTAGTGACCTGCTCTAATACCAATTGAAATTTTGTATTTTATGATTACCAAGTGATTAGAGTAAGACAACTTAAATAAATGTGGAATATTGATTAAGTTTTTTAAACCGATTCAAAGTTGTTATCACAATTGTTTCGAATGTTGAGACAGAAACATAAAAACAGGTAAAAATCTACACACAAGAGTTTTTACATGGTTCAAAAATCCTTTTGCATAACCTTCATCCACGAGGCCACGCCCAGAGAATAAACCAATTAGTAAAGACATAATGTGTATAAAAGCATAGACTTAAAAAAATGTAAGACTCCGTCTTAAATTTGTTGCAATCTTGTTGTACTCTTCTCTACGAATCTGGTTTTGATGAAACGTTGATTCTCTTGAAATCCCTTCAAAGAAAAGCGAGTGCTCTCTTCCTCCCGAATTGAGACTTTGATGAAATCTTCTCCTGAAGATCCTTAGGAACACGTTCACAAGAGATACCACCTATTTACAAGGAACAAGATAGATGTATGGACAAGTGCACTTGGCATACACACAAAGATTAAGGTGAACAACTTAATTTTACAAAGAAAAATACTCTTCAAAATAATAACAAGTGTTTACAAAATTCAAAATGGAAGATGTGATTTTTCCATAGGCTTTGGCAAGGTATTAATAGGTGAGAAAGTCGACCAAGGCCAACTCTTTCTGAAATTTTGTAATCAATACAAGAATATTTGCAAATTTCTTTGACTTAGAAAATCTGCCAGCCAGATTGATTCTGTTTCGACAAAATAGGAAACTATTGAGTCAGCAGAAGCATCCGTCTTATCTGGCTTAACGAACTTGATCATTTCTTTTGACCATGTTCATTTTCGAAACATTCTTATCCCGCGAAAACATAATCCCTGAAAATACTCACACAGAATAAGTCAAATACATTATTCTACCAATAAATATTATTTTGTGATAAATATGGTAAAAATAATGTATTCACACTAAAAGGATTTTCACATTATGAAGAGTTGAATCAAGTGACAACTAATTCATAAATCAAGTAAAATAACTTACAAATCAATTTAGATATGCCACGATTTTATAAATGACTTTAAAATATTTTATCTAATATTAAGTTAGCCAATCAAAGGATTTTAAATAAAAAAATTTGGGGCCCACGTGTGTAAAAATGTACGATTCACCATGGTAGTGCACAAAAACATGCACCATTATAGCTATGCCATATATATTTATGTGTAGCAAATACAAAAAAGTTTGATAATATTTTTATGCAATAAAAACTCAATGAAAATGACTTCTCATGACTAAAAATGAATCATCATGGAATTATAAAATAACATTGGTGAAAACAGAATTCCTATAAAAAAGTACAAAAATTTAAAATAAAATCGTTAAAAAAACAAAGTAGTCTGCCAAAAAGAAAATCTGATTGTGAGAAAGAGAAGAAAACCTGAGGAAGAGTTCTTGAAGAAAATAATGGGATTGCCGCTGTGAAGGAAGAGATCAAGATTGTTGTGCCCAGTTATGGTTGCAGTTGTAGAAGAAGAAGCAAACCCACAAGACATTGTTCAAGTTGATATCCAAAAATATTTCAATTATATCAATCTCCTCTAACTTTGTTTGGTTGCAAATTGTGTTCATAAGTTTCTTATGACTTGGTCTTGATATAAACTCTGGGATCTTTTGGTTGCAACGGCTATGATGTCTCCATTTATACTGAACATCCAAAGCCCGAATCACTCCTATGCATAAGGGACAATTAACAAACATCGTGCAATGCCCTGGATAGCTAAGACCATTACACTGTGTATTTTAAATAGTGCTGGACTTGTTAATCAAGCCGTTTGGACATGAACGTGCTACTAAAGTTAATTAACGGATTAGAGTTAAAAGATTTGATCATAGAAATAGTTGTTTTCATTAAAAAGTTGAGTCTGTAAATGGGATCCCAAAAATAGGTGCTTACAAGGCATTTATAACTCTCAAAATGATTACAATTAAAGTCAGCCTAAGTGGCAAAATCAAGTTTGGCTCTAGTCCTTGTTGATCCATCGGCCGTGGCGGTCGAGCAACTGCAAATGTACACGCCGCCCCTAAAGCTCTCCAACTCACGGCTGGTTTAGCTTTCCCTTTCCCTTACCTGCACCACATAGCTCCTGTGAGCCAAGGCTCAACAAGAAAATGTAATTCACAAATACAAACGAACAAAAATATATAAATTGTACACTGGAATCGTTTAGTTCAAGAACAACAGATCATACACAATAAGCTAGGCAATAATAATAATCTGCTCAATTCAACATATAATTCAATCACAGCATTCAACACAGTTAGTTAAGTGCAAAAATGCACTTATGTTTATTCAGAGACATTTTGGCCCAACGTCCTTAGGCCGAGCTTTTGGTTATTTAGCTGACCCTGACACACTTAGGCCGAGCTACATTCTGCACGCTTAACATCAGCCCTGACTCCCTTAGGTTGTACTTTCAGATCAAATATAACAAATGAATAGATTGCGAAACACACAATCGATTGCAGCACAAACAAACATGCCTATCCAGATATTCTCAAATACAGATTTATTCACAATCATAAGCATATTTGTTAACAGGGGTCCAAACCCCAATCGCAACCCGGGTGCAATTTTCTTACCTCGAGTCCCGAGCTGAAAGTGTAAGGTGATCCCGAGCACGATCCCTAATTCCAAGCCTTAACGGTAAACTTTAGAGACGATTTTGACCCCTGAGCTAACTCCAATCTTTCTCCTAGCTTGACTACTCAGTTCTTAGCCCCAAACTTCAAAGAATTGGTGTTCTTTCTTCAACTTACCAAATTTTTCCCCAAAGAGAATGATAAAGAGGGTAAACATGAGAGAGATGACCCTTAGTGATTTTGTGTTTCTGGTCACTTCCTGAAGACTTGCCCAAGCCTATCTCTTAACACGAAAGACTAAAATGCCCCTAAACTTATCCTTAGCCTCTTATTGCCTTTAAGGGAAACCATGTCATTTACCACATTTCTCGCTAATCCTCAAGTGATCCTATAAATTCCCAATTAATCACCAAATAATTACCCATTACCCGTCCCAAATATATGTTAAGTTTTCCAAAATACCCCTAGGCTCACCCTGAGCAGGGTATTTAACCCCATTGTGACTATTCCACTAATCCGCTTACTAGGATCGTCTCGAGTCGAATACCGCAAATATATCCACATAATAATGTGGTCTCAATCATTTAACACATATACACACATTTATACCCTCAATGAGTCAAAATTACAAATATTCCCTTATTAACAAAAATGGGCCCACATGCATATCTAATACACATAAACATGCACATATATTCATATTACCATATAAATCATGTATGCCACATAGTCACATATTTAATCAATTAATTCTACACACACACGCATATATATATTTATTTATATATAAATCCAATTATACCCTCCCAGCACACTAATCAAGGCACTAAGCCTTATTAGCAATTTGGAACGTTACACACCGTTTGGTTGAACAAAACCCTTACGCATACCAAAAACATGGCTTTACTAAAAAAGAAGAAGAAAAAAGAATGTCTATTATTTTTGTAAAAAAAAAAGAATGTCTATTATTTCTTTTTTTTTCTTTTGATTATTTATTTATTTATGTTTTTTTTACTAAATGATGACAAGTGATACTATTTTGTATTTTCATATTTACTTTGTTATATGCCCTTATTAACAAAAATAGGCACACATGCATATCTAATACAATTGAACATGCACATATATTCATATTACCATATAAATCATTTATGCCACTCTTGACGGCAGAAACTCGTCAACGATATATTGATGGAAAACTCAAAGCTTGTTACAAATAATGCATGGACTGAACTTAAGAATAAATTAAGAAAGAAACATGCAGAACAACAATGGAGGAAATCTCGTTTATTGCTTTACTATCTCCCTCTACCATCCATCACCCCCTCTACTCTGAAGGATGGAGGTCTATTTATAGCTGGGCTCTAATGGCCCCTGATATATGGTGGTCCCAGGGGAAAAGAACGTACGTAGGTACATTGCCAGACTAATGGTGCAGGAAGTAGTGGTGCAGAAGGTCGTAGTGTCGGCCCTAGTACGTGGTCACGGGTGCTGAGGTAGTGCCTCCACTCTTTGTACGAGTTCGTACCACCACTACATATCAGATACAGATGTAAGGGTCACGGCTCTGTCCTCCTGAGGGTCATACACCCCGTACTCATACACGTACCTTGCACCTACTTATTGTTCTCATTTGTCAAAGACACACCTTTTCTCCAAGTTTCATTTTATTTGGCTAAGTGTTGGGGAACATACGGATTCTCCAATGGGATAGCCCGAGTCTCCTCAATGCAGCCCTCTTATTCCCCATATTGAGGCATTTATTGGGAACCCTTGTGCTAAGCTTGTGACATTAGGCTCGGGAGGCTTAAGCGTTCCTTCTCACATCAAGGGTGTATCTTGGCCCCAAGGCATTTTCCCTCACGCATGCAGGCACTTCGCGTCAAGGGAGTCTCACGCATATAGGCGTCTCGCGCATATAGGCACCTTGTGCATGGGCATCTCACGCGTACAGGCGTCTCACGCATATAGGCACCTCGTGCATGGGCGTCTTGCGCGTACAAGTATCTTGCGCATACATGCGCCTCGTGCATGGGCATCTCGCGCGTACAGGCGCCTCGTGCATGGGCGTCTCGTGCGTACAAGCATCTCGCGCATACATGTAACTTGTGCATGGGCATCTTGCGTGTGCAGGCATCTCGCGCATTTAAGCGCCTCGCACATGGGTGTCTCGCACGTATAGGCGTCTCGCGCATACAGGCGCCTCGCACATGGGTGTCTCGCGCGTACAAGCATCTCGCGCATACAGGCGCCTCGCAAGACTATGGTATCATCAAGGGTCTCGCTATGCGAGGCCTAGGGGTACGCCGGAGGGTCGTGCAAGTGCATGCCAATGAAGCTCATGGACCTTGCACTGAGATGCATGGTACCCGCGCCTATGCCACTGGGGAGCTGAGAGCCTTACTAGACCTCCTTCGTACATGCCAAGGTCTCGAAGGCATGAAGGTCTCGTTATGTAAGACCCAACACACCTAGATGGGAAGTACATCCCTGTGCCCACATTTTGTGTGAAGGAACAAGGGTCTCGCTAGGCCTCACACCCGCGCATGAGGATTGGGCCTCGCTATGCGAGGCCCTTGGCCAAGTCCGAGGGAGGTGGCACGCCTATGCGCCTGCCTAAGCATCTTCGCCCGAGGAGTCTGAAGGAGAGGTGCACCCTTGTGCCTGCAGGTGGCTGGTGCCTCTCTATGCGAGGCCCTCGGACTCTGTGAGGCACTACGCCAGGCCTTCTTCTCGAGTGCCTTGCTTCTTTAACGATTTTCCCATACTCACAGCACGGAATGACTTCGTGAGGCCTGGGGCCTCGAAATGTGTGGCCTCTTGGTGGCATGTAATAACCATCTGCCTCTATCATGTACTCGATGCCTTCGGTGCCCCTTAGCCGTTTACTTCAATAAGGGATTGGACCTTTTTTCCTTGGTGGATTTTTGGCATCCACAGCCACATAGTCACACATTTAATCAATTAATTCTACACACACACATATATATCCAATTATACCCTCCCAATACACTAATCAAAGCACTAAGCCTTATTAGCAATTTGGGACGTTACACACCGTTTGGTTGAACAAAACCCTTACGCATACCAAAAACATGGCTTTACTAAAGAAGAAGAAGAAGATGAAGAAGAAGAAAAAAGAATGTCTATTATTTTTGTAAAAAAAAAATGTCTATTATTTCTTTTATTTTCTTTTGATTATTTATTTATTTATTTATCTTTTTTTACTAAATAATTATAAGTGATACTATTTTGTATTATCATATTTACTTTGTTATATTTATTTAGAAAAATTTGCGGCAAAATCAACAAGTAGTCTAAAAAATTAAACATAAATCATTAAATAATTATTTTTTGCAGCAAAAATTAGTAAGTAGTTAAAATGTCGCACTTAAGTCATCAAGTAGTTTTTTTTTACAGCAAAAGTTAGTAAGTAGTCTGTTATGTTGCACTTAAGTCACTAAGTAGTTTTTTTGTTGTTGTTGCAAAAGTCATATTTTACATCAATTTTATTTATATTTTAATTAATTAATATAATCTAAAAAATTTCTAACTTTGAAAAGTTATATAAAATCTATTTTAAAAATAAAAAAATAATTTAAATTTTGTAACATGAAAAAATTATTCAATTTTATTTAAGCTAACTTTTAGAAAATTTTAGAACTTAAATTGAACTAAAACTTAGTTTTGGTAATTATTAGTGTTGGCTGGCTTTTTCGTCAACTACCAAATTAAAAGTAAAAACTTAAAGAAGAAGAATAAGAGCACCATATTTTACATGGTCCATGTTATTAATTAACTCTAGTCCACGAGTCACTTATATTTAGGATGAAGAAGAACTTACAAAGCTCAAGTTCTCTTGGTTTTCAGGCAATGTATGTGCTCACTTTGAAAAATGGGAATAAGATCCTTTAAAAAATGTGCCCTAGCCCTATTTATAAGCAACTATGAATATTAAGCTCATTAATTGGAGCTGATTATAATTATCTCTCTTTTAATGAGGGTTGTTGTTACATAAATGAATACATTCTACATTTACTAAGCTCGTGGGCCCCATTGTATCTCGTTGGGCCTAATACGAGGAAGTTCAACGCACTACTTTATTGAGGAAAACGCCCTTGACAGTGTCAAGGTGGTAGCTGCATGTTTTTTCATGTCACGCAGCGTCATGAGACATTCCCTTTGTCGCTTGTACAGGATCGATGACACGATCTCTGTTACAATTGGGTGTCAGATAGCTATCTGTGGTCCAAAGCGCCTCTCAGCTTGACACCTCGCAACTGTTTTTCTCCTCCGGAGAAGGGTTCTCACACACTTGGAGGGATTGGTCACAACCTAAAGGCCATTGGAGCATTACTCTTTGACCAAGTAGACTCAACTCCCATGGAGCCTTAAACAACTTTCATGGAGCTTTAAACACTGTTAATTTATTCCACATGTCAATTGGTGAAAACACATTCAACAATTAGTTTTAACGTTAGAGAAATGTTAAAGAACACCCTAGGGTGCCCAACACCTTATACTGTTATTGGTGCAAGTTAATATTAACTCTCACATATTTCAAATAAATTAAAATATATTAGACCCGATACTAAATTACATAAATAACAATATGCCACAACCTATGGTGTTGGACACCCTAAAGTGTCTTATAGCAATGCTCTTTAATGTTAATATATAGCCTAAAGGTATAAAACAATATAATATAAATTATATTATTATTTTGGGAAGCTATTTTTTTCTTGAAAATGAATAATTCATAGATTAAGAAGCAAATCTTATCCACTAAGGCAAGCTTAGTGGGCAAATGGGTATGGGATTTCAGAGGCTGACCCAAGTTTAAAAATGGCTAGAGTATATGCACACACTCACTAATATTATTGTGCTATCAATTAACAAAAAAAAGGCAAATCCTCATTTTTATCCAAATGGTCATACATCATACATTTAGTATTCTCAAACGACGTAAAAAGATGCAACCAAAACTCAAGCCTAAAGCATCACAAAGCCTAAAATTGTCATAGTATTGGGCCAATTAAATCCCCTCACGATAATGCAATGACAAGGACCAAACGTGACAAAATGAACAAAACACTAGGGGTGCACACTGGTCGGGTTTAACATATTTCAGATTTTCGGGTTCGGATTTTGAAAAATATCTACCAAATCTGTTCCGAATATATACGGATTTGGCACGGATTCGGGTTTCGAGTGTCAAGCTAATTTCAGCCGAATTCAGACTTCACCCGAATTGGGCCTCGACCCAGTTAAAATTGAAATTTATCATTTTAAAAAATATATATTTTTATTACTTTTTTAAAGTTAAAATTTTGAGATAAGGTGTTGGACCCCATTATTTTAATTATTATTAAAATAACTAAATTATAATTACATTTGTATCATATTTTTTAAAATATGAAGGATTTGGACCTATTTTTTTTCTCAGTTTTATTATTCTATTTGAGATTGTAATTGAGAAATTATAAGAAATGGCCTAAAATAAAGCCATCAAGAAGCTAATGTCTTCATTTTTAAAATTGTAGATAAATGACCATTTTACATTGTTGATTACCTAAATTACCCTTTTTTATAATTTATTTATTTATTTAGGACTATATGATTTTAATATAGTGGTATATGTATATTAGTTTTGTTTAATTGGTTTTTATTTTAAAGTTATATTGATTTTTTAAGTTTTTTATAAGTTGTTGGTATATTATTTTCCAATTAGTGTATATATTTTTTGTGGTATGGTATATAATTTTTTTTTGTGATATTTAATTTATATTTTATTATACATAGTGGTAGTATATAATTTTGTATCATTGTATATACATTTTAATGGTAGTATATAACTTTGTTAGCATAGTATATACATTTTTTAGTAATAATTTTGTAAGTTTTGATGGTATATTATTTTTCAACTCAATATATATATTTTGTAGTATGGTATATCATTCAACAACCCATAAAAAACGAAAAAAAATCAAAATAACTTTAAAATAAAAACTAATATACATATACCATAATATTAAAATATTTAGAATAAAATAGTAATTTGTTAAAAGGTGTATTTGATAATATGCGATATTAAATAGATGATTAGGCTATTTTACTACAAAATTAAAAACATGGACATTTACTTACTTTCACACAATATTAATGGTCATTTTGCACCATGCCCCATTGTAATTTAAGCTTTGGACTTGAATTGTTTTATTATGTTATATTAGTTCTTAATTAATTTTGAAAAAAAAAACCTGTAAAATAATTACACAAATTATAAAATTCTTTATATATCCAAGATATATTTTTTAGCTATTGCACTCGTCAAAAAAAAAAAAAAACTACTACATATAATAATTGATTTAAATTCAAACTCATACAAAAAAATAAAAAAAACAAAAGAAATGAAAATTCCTAATCTCATATAAATCAACTTATTGAACAAACACATTAATACTAGAAAATTTACATAAATGCTCATTCAGGAAACAAAAACCAATAGAGAAAAAACTAGGAACCAATCTGAAAAAAAAAAAACTAAGAACATAAATGAAAAAAAACTCTACATTATTCTGTCTGAAAAAACTAAGAACACAAATGAAAATTTTTATCTTTCAATCAACATTTGTATCTCCTATCCATTTTTTAAAAAAAAACAGTAAGCATAATACATATACAATACAAAATATAAATAAGATGAGATCAAAAACAAAATAGAGAAACATATAATCTCTCAAATCATCAACAACATAAACCACATACATTTTTTAAATTTCATATAAAAGTACTCTAACTCTTGCAAATCAAAACAGAGAAACATTATGTTGTTTAAAAAAGAAACACTATGAAACATTTTCTCAAATACCTACCTAATGTAAATGGACAAAAACAAGCTTGGGATGCTCTATGTTTTCGTCGAGAATCAAGAGAAGATGGGCAACTTGGGTGGCTCCGAGAATGTGAGAAGAAGGGTCTATGATGAGATCCGAGATTGAGAAAGGGAGGATCGACAATGGGAGAGGGGCGACGGGCTGTGACAGTGACCGTGAGAGATGAGCTCCGAGATTGAGGGAGGACACCTCGTGGGTGAAAGGTGTGTAGCTGGCCGTGAGAGAGAAGGATGGATAGAGACAAGAGAAAGCAAAAATGGTGAGAGAGACGATTAGAGGAAGGCGGCTGGGTGAGTTAGAGTTTGAGAAAAGAAAAACATATTTAGGTTTAGGGTTAGCAAATAGTCTTAACATACATATATATTTATATTTTTTTAATATTGTATTGGGTGTCAGGTTTACACCCAAAATCTGAAATTTACATATTTGAAATCTGAACCCGGTCCAAAATTTTGGGTTTCGGGCCAAGTTTAATTTGATAGAATGTTTTATTTTTTTGGATTTTTGGATTGCGGGTCGGACGAGTTTTTCAGGTTTTTTTGAACTTTATGTTCACCCATACGAAACACCATACTAAAAGCATGAGAAATTTATTAGCAAAACTAAAAAACTAAAATAAAACAACATAGAAGGCATCCAAAACAACAACACTCCGATATGAAGGAGCGACACCAAATGAAAACGAGACTACATCACCCCAAGCAAACTATATTAACACTCTAACTTAAATTTTATTATATTTATGAAAGATATTTTATTGTTTATAATTACACTATATAATTTTTGTTTATAGTTACTCTCTATATAATTCCAACTACGTCTTGAATTAGGTACTTTTTTTTTCTTCTAAAAATAAATTTCAAATAAAATTATGCAACCCATTTCTTGAGAATATAGAGTTTCTTACATGAAAAAACTGTAATAATATGATAACCTTTAACTAATTGTTAGGAAAAAATATGTTGCCTCAATAGAAAGATATGAACTATTACAACTCTAGACAAAATAGTACAAATAAACAAATATTGATTAAATAAGATTACAACTCCATGATTGGAATTACAAATAAATAAGAGAAGAATTAGAAGAAGAGAATAGAAAAATGCAACTCTAAACAGAAGATATAGATAAATTAATAGTGTTTGAAACAAAAGAAATAAAAAGATTACAACTCTAAATAAGAAATACAAGTAAATAGAAAAAGAAGAATAAGAAGAAAAGCAATAGTAGAAAATAAAAAGAACAACGAACAAGGAACTCTCACTCACACAACCAAAGTGAAGAGTATTGGGGATCACCAACTTGAACAAGGTTTACAACCTTTGCCAAAAAACTTATTTCCTCTAACTCAAGCACTAAGGGAACTCTCACAATTTGGAAATAGCTCTGTGGAATAATCAAGCCTCTAGGTGTTTTCTAGCCAAATGCTCTAGTGGATAGAAAAATTGTGTCTTACAAGTAAGCAATAAGTTCATATTTATAGAGTTTTAAGACATCCTTTGAATTTCAAATTCCACCAACCCCATGGCTGTTACCAAATTTTAATTGGATGTTTATGGAATTAAAAAGGAGTTTTGGGAGTTACATGAGCTGTTGGAACCGTTCAAAAAGGAATTGGAAAATGGTTTTGGCTGTCAGCCTCACTAGCCGCGGCCAAAGCCATTACTGGCTGCGGCCGTAAGCTTTCATTCCAGAGGCCGCGACCAAGAACACCAGTGGCCGCAGCCACAACCTATTTTCAGTACAAATTTTGTGCAATTTTCCAAATGGTTCCAAACTACTCCCAATTGATTTTGTAACCTCCAAACACATTATTGGGGTTAAAACCAAGTCTCCAAAAACCATTTCACTTATGGCTTTGAGAAATTCAAATCAATATTGTGTAACAACAAATCTACACAATAATGAGCAATATTTGGGAGTTACAAATTTGTTACTGAAATTGTAACTCTCATATATGTTACACATTTGTATTACACACTATCCAAATGTTGTAACTCTCATTTGTATGTTACAACATGTGACACTCTTTCTCACATTTATTTAATCTAAAATATTATATTATAAATTTATATAACACTAATCATAATAAATTAAATTATTAAATAAAAAAATCAATAAAACTAAAAATTGGAGTAACATACTTCAATAAATCCAGTTTTCTAACAATCAATATTACATGTAATACTAATTTTCAACTAAAACAATAATTTAATAATTAATTTGTCAATAAATTCAAAATAATATATTTCAAAAGCCCACAAATACGTCTAAAATTAATTCTTCAAAAAAGTTAGAAATATATATATAAGAAAATATAGTTAAATTATGGTCATTTTTATTTCTTGCTTGTAGGTGTGGATGAAAATGTCTCTAGCTACATTTTCTTATACTAGTTGCAAGCAACATGCAATGTACATTGGTTTAGTTTTATTTTAAAAAATTACTAATTATTTTTATTAAATTTTTATGACTGCCGTATAAATTTTAAATAAATAAACAAAATTATATATAAAAGAATGACATAAACATATTAAAAAAGAAAAATTAAACCAAAACATTGTTTATATATTTTTTTAAATAATACAATAACATTTTAGATCACAAACTATCATATTTAAGGTACAAAACATTCATGATATTATTCAAATCACACCTCAATGATTGGAGAATAAACTTATTTATTCTTTATAGAAGATAATCATTAAATATCTAGTTTTGTATTAAATATTATTATAATAAGAATTTTTTTCAGCCACAGTCTCAATTCTTCACACTTTGTAACACTTAGGTCCCAAAAATTGATTTTGTATCAGTTAGGTCCCAAACCTTTTAAAATTGTATCATTTAGGTTCCTAAATGCTATTTTTATTTCTTTTTTTAAAAATACATAAAAAAAATATAAAATAAATGGTGAATCATTCTTAAAATATTTGGACATTTAATTTATGACAATAACAAACATAACATAAGGAAAAATTATTTTCATGACATTTTTAATGATACATAATATTTTTTAAAATTAAATTAATGTTTCATTAAAAAAATATTATTACCAACATTGTTGTTTTATAATTAATACTAATAACTATATGATCTCGATTATCTTGATATTATCAATTTTATTATGTTTATGCTTGTTTATTTCATACTTTTTTTTAACTCAATAGTGTATATAAAGTTATTTATGTGCATATATATATATGATTTGTTATAAGTTGCATTATAGAAAAAAATTACAAAATAAAAATAAATATGCACATGATAAATATTGATAATCTTGTGATAGTTCAGTTATTAATATTAAAAAATATATAGGTAAGATTTTTTTTAATGAAAAATTAATTTAATTCGTAAAACTATTAAATATATTTTTTAAATGTCATGAATTTTTTTTTTCAATGTCATGTTTAGTATTGTAAAAAAATAAGTCGTCCAATATTTTTAAAGATTGATTCACCTTTTCTTTTTTATATTTTATTTATGTATTTTGAAAGAAAAAAGAAATAAAAATAGCATTTAGGGACTTAAATGATACGATTTGAAAATGTTGGGAACCTAATTGATATAAAATCAACTTTCGGGACCTAAAAGTTACAAAGTGTAAGGAATGAGGACTGCAGTTGAAAAAACCCTTATAATAATTGTTGACGGTGAGAACTCGTCAACGAAATTAAGTTAGAAAAATCGAAATCTATTGCTTATCAATGAAGAACTTCAACAATGTAATCAGAAACTTAGAAACTTAGAATATAGTTGTAGAAGAAAAAATGGGGAAAAGAACTTGTATTCCTTTGTTTTCTCAAGCTACATTATTTTTTCCAACGCCCTTCAATGTTGAAGTGGGGCTCCCTTTATAGTGGGCTCTAATGGCCCCTGATACATTGTGGTCCAGGGAACAAGATTGTATACAAGTACGGTACCAGGAGAGTGGTATCAGGTGTAGTGGTGTCGGCTTCAGTACATGGTCAGAGTCTGTTGGAGCACCTCCACTTTAGTACGCGGTGGTGCCTCCACTACCTGCCTAGTACGAGTGTCAAAGATGGATTGGTGAGGATCGTAACAGGTACCTCACTTGTACGACCACTACTTGTCTGACATGGATGTTGTCCTTGTATTCAGACGCCTCTTGATTGGTACGCACATTCCGTACTCATATGTGTACCTTGCACCTATTGGATGCTTTCACCTTCCGAAGATGTGCATGTTGATCTAGCCCCTTTATGCCTATCTAAGCATTAGATTGCTTATTGACTGGATAGGACACATACGGAAGGTAAGCTTTGCTTGTTGGATTAAAGGGGCGAGGTGTGAGAGGTCTCGTGGGGTGCTCAAGCACAAGTCCAGCTCGTGGGTGAGCTTGGGTGTGAAGCTATCTCATAGGGTCTTACACACGAGGCTATGTAAGGTGCGCTTCTCCTGGGCACGAGACGCACTCCCCATGTGTGCGAGGGGTGCTTCGCGAGGCATGCCACCCTTAGGCGCGAGATGCCTCCTTTCACGAGGCGCAGCTGTGGTGAGGCGAGGCCGTCTCTCGCGAGGCCTTAGTGGCGTAGCTGTGGCGAGGCGAGGTGAGGTGAGGCCATCTCTCGCGAGGCCCCTCGGCCATCTGGGCAGGCACGAGGTGTGCGAGACATCCCTTCTCGCGAGGCGTTAGGTGCGAGACAGCGGTCTCGCTCTCGGCCATCTGGGCAGGCACGGGGCGTGCGAGGCGTCCCTTCTTGCGAGGTGTTAGGTGCGGGACAGTGGTCTCGATCTCAGCCATCTGGGCAGGCACAGGGCATGCGAGACGCCCCTTCTCGCGAGGCATTAGGTGTGAGACAACGGTCTCGCGAGGCGTGGCTTTGCTGGGTGGATCGAGAGGAAGTAGGTGCGTGTCTCGCGAGGCATGGCTTCGCTGGGTGTGACGAGAGGAGGTAGGTGCGCGCCTCACGAGGCATGGCTTCGCTGGGTGCGTCGAGAGGAGGCAGGTGCGTGTCTCGTGAGGCATGGCTTCGCTGGGTGCGTCGAGAGGAGGCAGGTGTGCGTCTTGTGAGGCAAGGCTTCGCTGGGTGTGCCAAGGGGAGGTAGGTGCGTGTCTCATGAGGCATGAGATGATGGTCCTGCCGAGGTGCATGGGAGCTAGACACGCCAAGGTTAGCCTCATGTGCCTCTCCGCGAGACGATGGGCTTGCCCAGGTGCATGGGTGCTAGGCACGTCAAGGTTAGCCTCATGTGCCTCTCCGCGAGACGATGGTGGCCCGAGGGCCTCACAGCACAGGCATGTATTTAGGCGTTTATGGTACCTTAGCGTGTGCTTTGGACCTTTTACAATCATGGAATTTTGAGCATCCACACTTGCCCCCCAGTCTAGGAGAGGGCCTTCAGGCGCTCTGGTAGACTTTTCAATATGGTGTCTTGAAAGCATGGGTGGTGTTAGTGGTGATTCTTGTGATTTCTTGAGATTGATCGTGAGTCTATCGTTTTGCTTCGTGGATCCCAATCTAGATGCCAAGCTCTATTCTTTGCCATTGATCAGTCTTTAGGTTCGATGGTTAAGATGAGCCTTTGGCTCCTATAAATCAGCCTTCATGTCTAGTCCATTATTTACACTTCACCTCCTTAGCTTAGCGGTTTTTGAGTCTTTAAGTACTTGAGGACGAAAACACCTTTTTCCTTTGTTTTTGCGAACGCGTACTTTTGACCACTTGATTCTCTTCGACCGCGAGGGTGCTTTCTGCCCTCGACCTCCTTTTGGCCACGACAACGCCCAATTTTACTTGCTTGAGGTATACTTTCTTTCTCCCTTATGTTTATTGGGTCTAAATTAGTGCCACTCGGGATGGGGTACTTTGGCCTGAGCTCGTCGTGAGTTAACCCAATTGCATGCTCTCATTCATACCCCGTATTTGGTCATTTAAAGCGCTTGTGCCTAGAGGTTTTGAGCCCATTCCTTTTTGTTTTGTAGCAATCCCCTCATTTATACATGAACCATATTTACTTACGAGACGAGGTCCCATGGCATGTGAAGGATCATCTAGTGTTCCTCTAGGGATCGAGTTTGTAGACTTATCTTCAGACTCGGAGTCCTCCGAAGACAACCTTCACCAAGACTATGACACCTTGAGGCAGGCCCGTATTCGTCATCTTGAGCACATGGATGAACTTAGACGTAAAATCTGGGTGGTAGAGAGCGAAATAGACTCAGTTCTGAGGGGAGATGGAGTATCTTTCCCCCTTGACCATAACGACCATATAGCGAACCTTAGGGTGACCCTTTTAGATTTGCAAATGGAGTTGGAGTTTATGGAGGGAAATCTCTCGCCTGAGCCTCCAACCCTGTTTTCCCCTAATGACTGTCATGGGGCCATCCCGTCTTCTCCTCAACCCTTGTTCTCAGTCTACCCTTGCTTAGCGCTTTCACACTCAATGCCTCGGTGGAAGACCCTTGCTAGGAAGAAAAAATGGAGGGTAAAGTGCCCTGTTTCTACCTCACCTTTTTCTTTTTGTTTAGCAGATATGTCGAAGAGAGTACGAAGACCCTTTTAGATTTGCAAATGGAGTTGGAGTTTATGGAGGGAAATCTCCCGTCTGAGCCTCCAACCCTGTTTTCCCCTAATGACTGTCATGGGGCCATCCCGTCTTCTCCTCAACCCTTGTTCTCAGTCTACCCTTGCTTAGCGCTTTCACATCGATGCCTCGGTGGAAGACCCCTGCTAGGAAGAAAAAATGGAGGGTAAAGTGCCCTGTTTCTACCTCACCTTTTTCTTTTGGTTTTGCAGATATGTCGAAGAGAGTACGGAGACAGGTGGCCCCTGAGCAATCAGAATCTGGTCCCCTGTTGGCATCTACTCTGGTGTCCCACGTATCTGAGAACAAACTGCTAGAATTAGCAGAGAAATACTGTGTTAGCCCGGAGTACAAGCTGTATGTTCCTTCGAACAAGTGCTTGGCTACAACCCTACTCAGGGATTTGTGGCCATGAGTGAGCACATCTTAAAGGCGGGCGATACAATCCCATTACACCCATTTTTTGTCATGATTCTCAACCATTTCGACATTGCTCCACTCCAATTGGCACCCAACAGCTGGCTGACTTTGAGCTGCCTCTTTATGGCGTATATGGAGCATAACGGGCATGCTCCCTCAACCCAGGAGGTGCATTACATGTACAAACTCATGCCCACCCCTAGATCCAAAGGCTTTTATTTCCTGCACAAAGCCAATTCTACCGTCTCCTTGATAGAGGGTTCTGTGTCCAACCCAGGGACCTAGAAGCAGGACTTCTTCTTTGTGAAAGGTTCCATTTCTATTCGTGAGAACTTTGGCTCGGCTCCTAGTAAGTACTTCAAGTTTTTATTTTGAACAGAATGTTTTGGAACTTTCGTTCATATTGGCAACTGTGTTGATTGTGTAGAAAACTTCATCGTTCCTAATGTTTCTGAGTCGGAGGCGGAGGCGGTGAGCAAACTTATCGACGCTGACCCTGCCAAGAAAATGGCTGCCCATCTCTTCACCGTGACCGACCTCAACTGTTACAACCTATCTGCAGTTTCAGAGCCTGGGTTGCTGTGGCATATTTTTGAACAGAAGAAAAAGGCTGTTTTAGCTGAACATCACTCGGATGGGGGTGAGGCAGAGTGTGTGCCAGAGGGGGTCTCCCCAGGACATAGGTAACCTCGTCGATCATCTCTATCTTCTAGGGGGTGCCCTCCTTTAGCCCCTACAAACCATGACATGGCCTCCCAGTCCCATGATCATTAGGCCATGTCGAGGGGCTTCGTCTGCCCTTATTCTGAGGACTTCGATGCTTTCCCTTGGGCTTCCCTCAATCCTGGTCCATCGGGGGCTCATTTTTTGATCTTCTTGCACCCTCTCCTCCTTCAGTGAGTGGGTCATTTGTCCCTACCCAGCCAGGCGCCCTTGGCTCGAAGAAGGTGCCTTGGGTGGGCCGCATGGCGACCTCTTATGGGCAACGGTATGTCCAGGTCGCCACGGACCTTCCTAAGGCGGATTGGAGAGGTTTTGGGAGTTTCGCCATGTCGGAGCTTGGGGAGACTCTTGTGCGCTCCGCCACTTGGGTGAGTTCATGCATCTTACATCGGCCTTACCCCTTTTCTCTCTCTTTTTTTTTTTGCTTGTCATCGTTATTGTTATTTTTCTTGTGCAGACTTATACAATGGCTCAACGATTTGCCGACTCGGCTCAGGACTTCTTTGCGTCGAATGCTGAGAGGGACCGTCTTATGGCCCAGGTCCAAGGGCTCGAGAGGGAACTTGCTGAAACCAAACATAAGCTGGAGAAGGCCTTGGCGAAGGCCTCTTCATCATCAAAAAAGAAGAAGAAGGCGATTTCCAAGGCCGTGATGCTGCAGGAGAAGGTCACTTGCTTAGAGGCTGACCTTGAGGGTGCAAAGGCTACCATCGCAATGTTGCAGGGGAGGGTCGCTTCCTTAAAGGAAAATAAGGCTGATATTGAGTATAGATCCATAAAGCGCGCCCTCTACAGAGTATGGAGGCAAAATCCTAACTTCGATTTCTCCTCCTTTGGTGAGCACGTCGTTGCCAGGGCGGCTGAGTGGAACGCCTACGGCAGGAGGCCTTGAGATTATCATTCTGCGATTTTTGGTGTTCAGCCCAATGTGGTTGTATGCTCATTTAAGCCTTATTTTGCTTGTAATTTCTCTGAGTCTTGTTACATTATCAAAACTCTTTTTTTATATATATATATATACATATGTGATCATTCATCCTTATTCCTCTATGTTCGAGGTCCTTTTGAGCCCGCATAATGGGGTTCGATAGGTTCTCTTTTTTATTTATCAGGCTTGAGGTCCTTTGGAGCCCATTCGAAGGGGTTCAATAGGTCCCTCTTTGGTGCCTCTTGATTGTACCTATAAGGATATATTGACCCTTTGGGTTCTAGTTATCCTTTTATATATTTTTGGGCGAGAAACGTCCTTCTCATCATTATTCATAGTACTATTTTTGCAAGGGTCTCTTTTAGGACCCTTTTTGTCTAGACGGCTTGGTGGCCACTCTAGGCTTATTGGTGGGTGCTTCTCCTGAGGCACTTCCTCTTGTGGAAGCATTTACTCTTATTAGGATGCTTTTCTTGTAGGACCTCTTGACCTCCTTGATTTTTATAAGGGTAGCTAATCCTTGTGAACTCAAGCAATGCCTTACAAGGTCTTCTTCTTTATTTATAGGGGGGGGGTCCTTTTAGGATCATGATATAAGGGGTCCTTTTAGGATCCTCCTGATATAAGGGGTCCTTTTAGGATATAGGGGTCTTGTTTGGGACCCCCCTTTTTTTTCGACCCCCTATGTACTATTACATTTTTTTTGACCCCCCCCTATGTCACATGGTAACTTAATGTGACTTGTTCTTGCTAAATATAAAGGAGTTCACATTGAACTTATAACTATTACATTTAACCTACGTGTTAGACAGGTTAATAACAACCTTGCCTCAACATGGAAGTCTTACTGATAATACTTCTTTAGATGTTCTTCATTCCATGCTCTAGGTACCATGGTGTCATCTAAGCGTGCGAGCTTGTAGGTGTTAGGGGGCACAACCTAGGAAACTTGGTAGAGCCCTTCCCAGTTTGGCCCTAACACACTCGCGCTCAGGTCTCGAGTGTTGGGTAGGACTTTCCGCAACATGAGGTCTCCTACTCTGAACGCCCTCTCTCGCACCCTTGAATTGTAATATCTTGCGGCTCGTTGCTAATATATGGCTAGCCTCAGTTGTGCCTTGTCTCTCTTAGCTTCCAACAGGTCCCAATTCCCGGCTAATGCTGTGATATTGGCCTGGTCATCATATGCTTGTGTGTGGATGGAGTTAATCTTCATTTCTATTGGAAGGACAGCCTCGCAGCCATAGGCTAAGGCAAAAGGTGTCTCTCTCGTGGTGGAACGAGGTGTGGTCCTGTAGGCCCAAAGCACATTGGGAAGTTCCTCGACCCAAGCCCCGTTCAACTTTTCCAACTTTGTTTTTAGGTTCCTTTTTAGGATCTTGTTGATGGCCTCCACTTGTCCATTGGCTTGTGGGTGTGCTACAGCAGAGAAACTCCTCTTGATTCCTTTTTCCCTGCAATATTCCTCGAATACTCCTCCTTCAAATTGCGTCCCATTGTTGGATACTATCTTGTAGGGTACTCCAAACCTGCAGACAATAAATTTGTTGACGAAGGTGGTGATTTGCTTAGCCGTTATGTTGACTAGAGGCTCTGCTTCCACCCACTTAGTAAAATAATCGACTGCTACCACTGCATATTTTTCTCTAGCTCCTCCTCTTCCTACTGGCAATGCTCCAATCAAGCCAATCCCCCACACAGCGAAGGGCCACGTACTAGTCATGCTCACCAGCTCATTTGGTGGTTGTCTGGGGTAATTTGCATGCCTCTGGCATTTGTCACGCCTCTTCGCAAAATCGCTCGCGTCCTTTTCCATGGTAGGCCAATAATACCCCTGGCGGATGGCCTTTTTTTCCGTGGACTGCCCCGTAGCATGATTTCCACATTCCCCTTCGTGTATCTCTTGTAGAAATTTTAGAGCCTCTCCCTTATTTACGCACCGTAGGAGCGAGGTAGAGAAGCCTCTCTTATATAAGACCCCGTCTACTAGGGTGTATTAGGTAGCTTTGTAAGTCAGCCTACGGGCATCTTTTTTGTCCAAAGGCAAAGCCCCATCATTTAAGTACTTCGCGATGGGTGCAAACCATGACTCCCCCGGGCTATTGACCATATGGATCGTTTCTTCTGCTATGCTTGGCTTGGAGAGGTATTCGACTGGGATGGACTCAAGCGTGTCTTCGTCTTGAGTAGAGGCGAGTTTTGCAAGTGCATCGGCATTTGTGTTTTGCTCCCTTGGGATCTGTTCTATGGTGCATTTTTTGAACTGATCCAAATAACTCTTCACTTTGGTGAGATATGCAGCCATTTTTGGGCCTCTAGCTTGATATTCACCCTTCACCTGAAACACCACCAGCTGTGAGTCACTAAAGACATGCAAATGGGTTACCTTTAACTCCTTAGCTAGTCACAGGCCAGCCAACAGTGCATCGTACTCTACTTCATTGTTGGAAGCTTCGAATCCAAATCTCAAGGCGCAATACATCTTATGCCCTTCAGGTCTCGTCATTACTATGCCAGCATCGTCTCCTCCTTCGTTAGATGCCCCGTCTATGTGGAGACTCCATTCTTTAGGGTGCTCTTCCCCTTCATGCATCGACTCATTCTCTTCTACTTCTCCCTCCTCGTGGGGTTGGTGAGCAAACTCGACTATAAAGTCTACAAGTACCTGCCCATTGATTGAGGTCCTTGGGGTGTAAGTGATGTCAAATTGACTCAATTCAATCGACCACTTTAACAACCTTCCTGAAGTTTCCGGCTTGTGCAAGACTTGACGCAAAGGGGTATTGGTGAGCACCTCGATGGCATGAGCATGAAAATAAGGTCTCAGCTTTTTAGAAGACACTATCAAGGCATATGCCAACTTCTCTATCTCTGGGTACCGGGTTTCTGCGTCTACCAACTGTTTGCTCACATAGTACACGGGCTACTGATGCTTCTTTTCTCTTTTGACCAAGGCGGCACTTATAGCATGCTCTGATATAGCTAGATACAAATACAACTTTTCCCCTTTTTTCTGGCTTGGCCAAAAGGGGTTGTTTTCCAAGGTGTTCCTTTGGCTTGGTGAAGGCTTCCTGGCAATCATCATCCCAAGCGAACTTTTTGCTCCCATTTAGGATGTTGAAGAAAGGGAGGCATTTATCAGTGGACCTAGAGATGAACACTGCCACTCTCCCTGTTAAGCACTGCACCTCCTTCTTGCTTCGTGGTGGGCTCATTTCCAGTAATGCCTTAATTTTTTCAGGGTTAGCCTTGATACCTCGGGAATTCACCATAAAACCTAGGAACTTTCCTGATGAAACTCTGAAGGTGCACTCGAGTGGGTTTAGCTTCATTTTGAACTTTCGGAGGGTGTCGAACATCTCCATGAGGTCGTTTATGAGCTCTTCTGCCTTCTTCGTCTTTACCAGCATATCGTCCACGTATACCTCCACATTCCTTCCTATTTGATTAGCAAACATTCTGTTCACCAGCCTTTGATAAGTAGCACCAGCGTTCTTTAAACCAAAAGGCATCACTTTGTAGCAATAAAGCCCCTTGTCTATTATGAACAAAGTGTGCTCTTCATCGGCTGGGTTCATGGGTATTTGGTTGTACCTGGAATATGCGTCCATGGAGCTAAGTAGATTGTTCCCCACTATGGCGTCTACTAACTGGTCTATCCTAGGGAGCGGGAAGCTGTCCTTAAGGCAGGCCTTATTGAGGTTAGTAAAGTCCACACAGGTCCTCCATTTTCCATTGGGCTTTGGGACTAACACTGGGTTTGATACCCATAGCGGGTAGAATGCCTCTCGGATAAACCCATTTGCCTTCAACTTGTCAACCTCTTCTTTTACGGCCACGTATCTCTCTGGGTCTAGCACTCTCCTTTTCTGCCTCACGGGCCTTGCTTTTGGGTCGATGTTTAGGTGATGACACATGACTGATGGGTCTATTCCTACCATGTCCTCGAGACTCCACGTGAATACGTCGAGGTTGGCTTTCAGAAATTCTACTAGCTTCTCCCTCACGATACCCGTAAGGTTTCTTCCTATCTTCAACTTTCTCAACGACTCATTCATGACCGTGACTTCTTCCAACTCTTTTACTGACTCAGCTCTAGGTTCTTCCGCGACTCGCGGGTCCAACTCGGGCGGGTTCGCGCCTTCATGAACGACCATTGCCATAGGCACCGATGGCTTTGTGGCCGCGCGGAGGGACGTGTTATAACATTCCCTCGCTTCCTTCTGCTCTCCTTTTACACTTGCTATTCCCCCAGGAGTTGGGAATTTCATAGCTAAGTAGTACAGAGAAGTTATCGCCTTCAATTCTCTTAGGGGGGGTCTCCTTAATACCGCATTGAAGGCTGAGGCGCAATCCACCACGACAAATTTCGCCATTATGATGGTTTGCCTGGGTTGTTCCCCATGGTGAGGGCTAACTCAATTGCACCTAGGGGCTGAATCGAATCCCTAGTAAATCCGTAAAGGGAACTATTGTAGGGCTTCAGGTGCCGGATGTTCAATCCCATCTTCTCCAAAGCAGGACGATATAGGATGTCCACAGAGCTCCCATTATCCACTAGGACCTGATGTACCCTCATGTTCGCAAGCTGGATAGTCAACACCAATGAGTCATTATGAGGGAAATGTACACCCCGTTCGTCTTCTTTGGTGAAGGTTATCGAGTCATTCTCACCCTTGAAACTCTTCGGGGGGCGTTGCTCCAAACTTAAGACACATGGTGGTGGACTTCGTCTGGCCTCCCTGGCATACTTGTCTCGCCCCTTCCTTGATTCGCCTCCGAATCCTGGCCCTCTGAAAATGGTCCTGACTTCTCCTTGTACCTCCGGGGCCACCTCTCGTGCCCGTGGTGAGGATACCCCTTCTTCCAGTCTTTGGTTCTCTTTGCAGATGTATCTTCCTAAATGTCCCATGCGTATAATCTTTTCAATCTTTAACTTCAAATGGTTGCATTCTGCGGTGGTGTGGTTGATATCTTTATGATACTGGCAATATTTACTGGGGTCCCTTTTTTACCAGTCCTTTTTCATTGGTGGGGGCCTTCTGAAAGGGACCTGGTTTTCATTCGTGACGAAAATATGTTCCCTCGTGTGGGTGAGGTCAGTGTAAAAGGTGTAGGGGCCTTGCCTGCTCTTGTCCGTGCGCTGGGGCTTCCGAGGCTGATCCTCCCTTGTTCCTTCATAGACCCTCTTCTTCTTTGCACCGCTTTGGCTCTCCCAGAATGAAATTTTTTGTGGGGACTGGTCTTTTCTTGCCTTAAGGCTTTCGTAACCATCCTTTACGCGAATATATTTCTGTGCTCGCTCGTAGAGATCGTCTAAATCTGTGACCTCTCTCTTGAGCATATTATCCCATAACTTGCTTCATGGGCGTACTCCGACTGTGATGCCATTTTTAGCTCTCTACAGGTCAAGCTCCCTACCTTGGATGCCTCCATATTGAACCTGTGGATGTAGCTCTTCAGACTCTCATTTTCTCCTTGTTTCACGTTAGCGAGGCTGGTGCCTGGCATTGTGTAATCACGTACGGCGTGATGTTGCTAGAGAAATTCATCAGAAAATTGTTGCCAGGACCTGATGGACCCTAGCCGAAGTCTTTTGAACCATTTGTACGCAGGTCCTTTCAAGGTGACAACAAAGTAATGGCATCTGGCTCCGCTACTAATCCCCCTTAACTTCATCAGATCGTTAAATGCGTCCAGATGGTACTTGGGATCTGTGTTTCCTTCATATGAGGTCATATGAGGCTCCTTGAAGTTGGTTGGGAGCCAGATGGCTTGGATTTCCTTAATGAAGGGCGATTCATGGTCGAACTCGTCCTCAATGGCTTGTCCTCTAGACGCGGTGATGATCTTGCTTCGCAGGCTCCTCATTTCTATGTCTAGGTCTTGTCTCCTCTTGTTCAAGGAGTCTCTCAATGTGGATGGGTTAACCTTTCCTTTTCCTTTGTCCTCACGGGGTGCCATGAGAGGGTAGTCCTTTTATCCGCCCTTTTCTTATTGAGCTCCTCTCGCAAGTCTGGGGGCGTTTTCTTCGACATGACCTCGACTTCGCTACGTGGGTCAACATTGTTCCTCTGCCTTTGCCTCTGGGGCTGCTCAGGCAGTCCAGGATGTTCGCGCTGCTTCGTCCACAGGCACTGTGGTTTCTACCCCCTATTGTCCTTTCTCTTTTCGCCTAGGCAGAGGTATGCTTGATTTTTCTTATAATAGGACATTTAACACCTCTTGCAAGTTCTCCAAGGTGGTTTCTAGCCTTTGGTTCTTGCAGTGCAGTTCGCGTATCTCCTCTTCATAAAATTGAGATTTAGAACTCGAGCTCACGGACTAGACCCGGGGATGCTTGTCAGGTTTGCACGTCAATGGGCCCGGATCTTGCCAGCAGGAGTTCAGCACCTACGGCGGCCTCAGGGGGGGGGGGGGGGGAACTCACCGGCATCCTTTGTAGGGGCAGTTGCTGACTTTGGACGATTCTCGTCAAGTGGGACGGTCGGGGATGAGGCCTCCTTCTCATCTTCGTGGACCTGTGGCTCCTTTGGGGCCTCCACATTTCTGGGTGGAGGGGGATCCTTCATGGAGGCCTTCAGCTGGTCTCCATCAAGGTGGACCTCCACCTCCCGTGGCTCCCTCAGTCGTTTAGAATGTCTTGGCATTTTTTCCTGCTAGAATCAATGGAAGTACAGCAACCTGACACTTATTCTTCCCACAGGCAGCGCCAAACTGTTGACGGTGAGAACTCGTCAACGAAATTAAGTTAGAAAAATTGAAATCTATTGTTTATCAATGAAGAACTTCAACAATGTAATCAGAAACTTAGAAAATAGTTGCAGAAGAAAAAATGGGGAAAAGAACTTGTATTCCATTGTTGTCTCAAGCTACAATCTTTTTTCCAACCCCCTTCAATATTGAAGTGGGGCTCCCTTTATAGTGGGCTCTAATGGCTCTTGATACATTGTGGTCCAGGGGACCAGATTGTACACAAGTACGGTACCAGGAGAGTGGTATCAGGTGTAGTGGTTTTGGCTTCAATACATGGTTAGAGTCTGTTGGAGCACCTCCACTTTAGTACACGATGGTGCCTCCACTACCCGCCTAGTACGAGTGTCAGAGATGGGTTGGTGAGGATCGTAATAGGTACCTCACTTGTACAACCACTACTTGTCTGGCATGGATGTTGTCCTTGTATTCAGACGCCTCTTCATTGGTATGCACATTTTGTACTCATATGTGTACCCTGCACCTATTGGATGCTTTCACCTTCCGAAGATGTGCATGTTGATCTAGCCCCTTTATGCCTATCTAAGCATCAGATTGCTTATTGACTGGACAGGATACATACGGGAGGTAAGCTTTGCTTGTTGGATTAAAGGGGCAATGTAATGCCCCGGAATCCCTAATGTGGTTTAATGGCTGGATTAGTAGGCCGGGAAGGCCATAACTGTTTAATTATGCCATTAAATGATAATATGCATGTTTATGGGAATTATATTATAATATGATGTTATATGCATGCATGTGGGTCCACATTTGATTATTATGAGATTTTGGTAATTTGGCCTGTTGAGGGCATAATTGTATATTTGTATGCATGTCGGTGACATATTGTTGAGACCACATTATAATGTGGGTTTGTTCGAGCTATTCGGCATGAGACGATCATGGAATATTAATTAATAGTCTAGTCATAACAAGTTTAAGTTCGGGGCTCGAGATGAGTCTCGGGGTGATTTTAATGATTAGAGCGTTACCGAGAATTAAAGGGTAACGAGATATGAGTTATTGGTGTTTGAGACTATCGAGAATAGCGGGAGTTGGAGAGTGTTAATTATGATTAACGAGATAGGTGGGAAATACCAATTTTTCCCTTGGGAGACTTTAGAAACCTTTAATTGGCCTAGGGGTATAATGGTCTTTTCACCCCTAGGATTGATATAAGCCATTTTAGGCTGTAAAATAAGAAGAAAAATAGAGCATCTTCAAGAGCCTTCCCGTACCTTTTCTCCTTCAGTGTTCTTTGTGATTTTTGAACCATTCTTGAGAATTCAAGCTTGGGAAGTAAGCCTTGGGAGTTTGGGCGTGTGTTCCTGTTGGATAAAACTTATAAAGGATCTTTATTTATTTTCATGTATATCTAATATTAAAATAAATTAATACGAGATAGCCTAAAACATGTTTCTAAAAATGAATTCAAAGAGAAACAAAGAATAGAATACTCACAGTATACGCAGCGGAATTAAAGTCTTTCCTTCAGTTTCTCTAACTCTTGTATCCTCTCTATCGCAGAGTATTATCAAGAAACTGAACCGATCTTCTATTTTCTTCACAATCTTCCAATGTATCCTTAGAACCACCTAGACTAGTGTGGGAAATTCTCAACACATGAGATAGATATAGAGAGAAGAAGAGAAAATAACAAAGAGACTTAGAAAATGACTTGTGTTTAGAGAGAATCTAAAACTATCAGAAAATCTGACTTGTGACTTATCAAACTTATGTTTTGACTTCTCTCTACGCACTCCTTTTATAGACTCAATTAGGCCATTTAATTTAATTAAAAAATCAATAAAATAATAGCCATTTTGAAGCCCTAGGTCGAAATTATCATGAGCTATAGGCCCGTGAAATTTCCCATTTGATTATAAGCTCATTGGACTTAAAATCAAGGCATGTATTATTTTCTATTGATTTAATTAATTAAATAATTATTTAAATCCTTTATCAAATTAATTATTTATAATTTGAACCTTGATTTAAATTTATTTATTAATTTAGATACCAATTTATCTTAATTAATAAATCTGCCATAAATTCTCTTTTCTTCTCAAAATTACACAATTCTGTGAAACTATCCAAAATTGACCTGGTCAACTTTGATAATTCTAATTGATGATTAGATCAATTAATTGAGATTAGATCAATTAATTGAGACTATCTAGATGATTTTATCCAAGGTACAATGGGGACCATGGGCCTATGAAATCAAGCTCCAATAAGTTATCATAAATCTAACTAATAAATTTACTAACTTATTAATTCCTCGTGACTCCACTATAGACTTGGAATTGCACTCTTGAATTCATAGAACACTCTATAACAAATATAGATACGCTATTAATTATCCATTGTTACAATCATAATTGTCACTCAATCCTCTATAGACGGTCTACAATGAGATAGGACTAAAATACCGTTTTACCCATCATTGTATTTTATCCTTAAAACACTTAGTTCCTTGTAAATGATATTTCAGTAAACTAATTTAATTACTGAAATGAGATCTCTATCATTTAACACCTTGAACCAAACTAAAAGGAAACCATCGTTTCACTTCTTCATCAGAAGCTATAGATGTTCATATCTATGATTAACACTCCCACTCAATTATACTAATGAGTTCCCAAGATGTAAGTATGGGCTAGTCCGTAGGGTAAGCTGGTAACGAACAAGTCAAAGAACTCAAATAATACAATCAGTTAGAATACTAACCACTCAGAATTGAGATTGAATTGACCTGTGGTCAACTATATGATATGACTAGAATAGATAATAACGGTATTGTTGACCTTGATTTTGGCCAACTGACACGGAGTCAAATATGCTTGATGTGGACAAACACGTTGAAATGAATGTGATGACAAAAAACAATAAAGAACATAAGAGTTTATAGTGGTTCGGCCCCAGAATCTGGTAACAACCTACGTCCACTTGAATGTTATTGATATAAGATTCAAAGGAGTGATCAAAGAACTAGGGTTCAATGAGTTTCACCAACCTCTGAAGAACAAGAAAATATATCAAATAGAATCACTCTAGTCTCAAATAATTCGAAAGCCAAAAGTCCCTTCCTTGAGCTATCTTTCTCTATTTATAGGCTCAAGGGGGATTACATTAATTTTTTACAGATATTCTTTCCTAAATAATCGGATACTCAGGAAATTATGGGATTCAATCTCGGGATGGACTAAGATCTTTATAAAATTATCATGAGACACGCGTAACCTGCGACCATACTGGTCGCAAGTAAACTTCGACTGCCTTTTGCTTGCAATATCTTTACTGGTCGATACCCTAGCAGAACTCCGTCAGGTGTCAGCTACGTGTCCAGAAATCACTTGCCACGTCATCCGTGCCTGTTTTTTGGATAACATTTGCTCCCCAAGTTTATTTATTACGAGCAATAAATAAACTTTTGAGGAAACGACCCTTCGGTTACCCCACCATACCTGTCAGAACACTACGTGCAATCTTGGAAAAAACAACCTACCCTTGTCTAATCACGGCTTTTCGCTTCCCAAGTAACCTTTCGACGGATATCACCCTTCCCCATGCTTTGAAAAAGGGGAAGCTGATGATTACTTCCTTTTAATGCTTATGGACAAAAATATATATATAGCCTCTTCAAAGTCTCCTTTTCCTTTTTACGCAAGCCATCACTCTTTCAAGAAACCCTAACACCAGAGCCCCTATTTTCCTCTGAAGACCGTCCTTCGGCGTTTCAAGATTCAGTCCGTGAGCCCTTTTACGCTCGAAAAATCTCTCAAATCTCCACGATCTTCATCTTGGTAAGTTTCTGGACTCTTACGCTTTATATTTTTGCCATGCATGCTTCTGTAGACCGACTGTTGGGTTCATTCGTTTCTGGGTTGAGATGCATGTCAGTAGGGGGTTTGATAGGTGATACTGTATTGAATGATATTTTTCTGTTACTAAGGAGTTACAAGTTAGTTTGATAGTTAAGATCATGACTTTAGGACGTAAAACCGAAGTAAAAATTCGATTTTTATGCTAGCTGAAAAACTAGGTTTTTCCCGCCCTAAAAGGAGTTGAAAAAGCTTTTTCAAAAAAACTTTTTACTTTCACTTTTGATCTGTTTCTCAAACTGTTCGTGTGAAATTTTTTAGATTTTTGTTAGAATGCTGTTGTATAAAAGCTTAACTTTTATACTCGACAAGCATTATTCTAAAAAACTTTCAAAATTCTTCATCCTCACCTCCCCATTCTTCTATTTGCAGACTTTAATGACAGATTTGTGGGGAGGTGAGCGGCCCATCGACGATGATCTTCTTGCCCAGCTGCTCGAAGGCGAAGAACAACCGATCGACCGAGTTCACGAGATTCCATTTTCACGATCTTCCTCTAGACCTCATCCATCGCCACCTCAAATGGCCCGCTCTAAATCTCTAGGCAAGAAAAGACCTGACTCTGAAAACAGTCCAAATTCTCCAGCCCAGCCTGATTCACAGGCTAGGGTTCCCTCGACCAGTGGTCGAGAAAATGCCGCCCCAGACCCTCGTATCCAAGTCAGGGCCCGCCCTCAGCATCAAAACCTTCCTGATGTCGAGTAGTATCTCTCCCCCACTAGCCAAGTGACTCCTCGAATGCTTGCTAATTATCGCAGGAAGTATCCTCTTACAGGAGTCAATCTCACAATCCCGGCTGCTAACCAAAGAGCTAACCTTCCTGGGGGTGTCTATAGCGCTTGGTCCAGATATCACATAGAGGCGGGGGTTGTCCTCCCTCTACATCCTTTCTATCAGGGGGTGGCCAACTATTTCGGTGTCGCCCCCTTTCAAATTACTCCAAATGGATATAGAATGCTGGCCGCACTCTATATCTTGTATAAGCTTAAAAAATGGCCAGAACCCACTCCTCATGAGGTCAATTTCCTCTTCGACCTTAAGTCCAACCCTCAACAATACGGGACGGGCTTCTTCCATCTCTATTACCAGGAAACTAGCCGAACGTTCCTGAGTGACACTACCCACATTTCCAATGTGGGGCAGTACAATAGGGAGTACTTTCTCACGCCGGACATGACTACGAACAACCTGGCCTTCGCTCGCGGAGGTAAATGCTTTTTTCACTAGTCGTTAATTTTCCTTAATAAATTATCCTGAACCTTTCTAAAGTATACTATGCCTTTCAGGACCATGGTTACGTCCGAACCCAACACCAGACATGGTGTTGAGGTCCAACGCACTGGCCAGGATGGCAGACGCAGAAAAAAGTGTCAAGTCCCTGGTCACCGATGAAAATCTAAGGCTATTTGGCCTCCTAGCTCCTCGCCATGAAACAAGAGGACCTGTGGTAGCAGATGCCACGGTCGAGGGGGATCTCGAGCAGCAACCCCCGGCGTCTCCTCCCCGAAGGAGGCCAACGGGGGTTACGATCAGGGAACTCACTGGCGTCCCTTCAGCAGAGAGGCCTTCTGTGCCCCAAGGCAAGGGGAAACAAAAGGCAACAGAGTTTGTCATAGACCTGGATGAATCCTGAGATGAAAACTGTATTGTTATCTTGCTTTTAAATAGCTTTCCAATTCCCTGTCACTTGTTTGACGGAGACAACAATTTTACGTATACTCCAAATCTAGGGCCAGACTTCGTTGTGCCAGATAGTGAGTGTATGACTAATAGAGTTAGTAGTATAGCGACCAATAGTTGTAGCTCGGGTATTAAACTTTGTGACCTCTTTTTTGTTTTACCCAGAATTTTCATCCGCCTTTGTCTTACCATCTGCATATTTTTCTTTGTACGCAGAGATGGCTACTCCCAACGTTTTCTATCTGCACCAGGCTCAAGAGGAGGCAGAAGTCCCCCTAGTTCGATGAAAGACATCCAGGAGGCATAATGGCGAATCAAGCCAAGGACCTCCGGCCAAGAAGGGTCGGACAGAAGATCCTTCCAAGGATGCGCCAACTGGACAAGCTTCTGCTCAGCCTTCTACTCCTGTTGAGAAGGAGGCTGCCCCTGCTACCAACCCTCTGCCTACGGCCCGAAGGGAGCACACCCCACAAGCAGAGCTTCCTGGGACCAAGCTCTCGAACCGCTCCCTGCGATCAGCCAAAGATCGCCTTGCCCATATCTTGAAGCACGACCGTTGCAGGGAGGCAATGGTTGAAGCTGAGAGCATGGGGGTTGACCAGATCCTCAACAGGGCTCTTAACGAAGTGGCCAGTGTAAGTATTTTTCCTCTTGAATTTTACTTCTCCTTTTTGTAGTATAGTCTAACTTTTATTTCCCTGACAGCAGGCCATGCTGACAATAACTATCGCTCGCACCCGTGCCCTAGCTTCCATCGACCAGGCTCAGGCAAAGGTCATCGAGGAGTTCTAGGTGAGAGCCATCGAGGAGCTTCAGGCTGCAGAAGCCAGGCACGCTGGGGAGTTGGAGGTGGTTACTCATCAGAAGGATGCTGCGATGGCAAAGCTGGCGGAGGCTGAAGCTTCTCAGGCAGCTATGAAGAAGCAGAGGGATGAATACTAGGATTCCAGCCGAACCCAATATCGTGAAGTCAAGAGGCTCAAGGAGGAGCTCCTTGCTAAGGACAAGGCCATAGCTGTTCTTGAGAGCCAGGTGGAGCAGCTGAAGCTTACCAATGCTAATAATCTGGAGAGGTACAAGAATGCGACACTTCGGTGTTTCTACGACTTTTGGAAACACAACCGGGGTGCCAATTTTAACTACCTTCCAGAAGATGCCAGGAATGCTGAGTTGGCCTGCTGCACTGCTCGATTGGCTGAAGAAGAAGAAGAAAGAGCATGGGTTCCTGCTTCCCCAAGCATCCAGCCGGCCGCTGACGCAGAGGAGGGAGGAGTTGTTGAGAATGCGGCCAATCAGACTGCTGAGCAAGACCCTCCTACTCCTTAAACTTATTTCTCTCTTTTTAATTTTTCTTCAATCACACGACCCACAGGTCGTGTTGCAAAGAAAATTTTTACTTTTAAATTTACTGCACGGGCAGCAAACTTTTCCTTTTACTTTAAACAATTACATCCAAGCAGTGATGCTTGCGGTGTAAAAGAATGCCTTATGATATTATAATATTTTCTTTTTATTATAACATCTATTTGCATGACCGAACTTAGCATAGTACTTTGGCTTGACTTAACAAACTATAAATTTTGTAAAATACTCTAAGTACCATAGCATGCTTTCACTTATTTTGTTCATGTGTTTACATACCTTTTGGTAAGCTTTGCTATCGATGTACCTTATATGCCCCCCAAGTGATCAAGGAGCTTTAGATCCTTGGTCACTTGCCTTGACCTCGACCTGTGCGAACATTATTGCTCGATAGTAAACATAACACTTATAATACAGCAAAACAACACCATAATGAACAAATACTTGTAAAAATAAATTTACAAAGGTTGGCAAGAATGACTGGCTACGCACAGTCCCTAAAAGATCTTAAGAGATCTTACACTTATAAGCGATTAGCCATACATGTGGCTAACCTTTTTTCGAAACTTGTAAAAAGTGAAAATTAATACAAGCCAGTTCTTTAAAAAGGACTGTTTATTGGTAGTACTTGCGCAGGTGTTCACCGTTCCAATAGTGTGGAACGAGATCTCTATTCAAGCGTGCTTCACTGTTCCAATAGTTTGTAATTTCCCGGATGAAGGAATTCTTCAATCTGGTATGGTCCTTCCCAGTTTGGTTCGAGCACTCCAGCAGTGGGGTCGCGGGTATTCAAGAAAACTCGTCGTAGCACTAGGTCGCCGACGTTGAATTTCCTTTCTTTCACCTTTGAGTTAAAATACCGGGCGAGCTTTTGGTGGTACGCAGCAACTCGGAGTTGGGCTTTTTCTCGTATCTCCTCAATTGAGTTTAGGGACTCCATCATCAGTTGGCTATTCTGGCTCTGGTTGTATGTAATGCATCGATGTGAGGGGGGATCTAACTCGACAGGTAACATAGCTTCATATCCATATGCTAAGGAAAACAGGGTATGACTTGTCGCTGTTCGATGAGAAGTTCTATACGACCAGAGGACTTCGGGCAACTGTTCTGGCCATGCTCCTTTAGCATCTTCGAGCCTTTTCTTCAGGGTGTCCTTAAGCGTTTTATTCACTGCTTCAACTTGCCCATTTTCTTGTGGATGTGCAACTGAAGAAAAACTTTTAATGATCCCATGTCTTTCGCAAAAGTCTGTGAATAAGTCACTGTCAAACTAGGTGCCGTTGTCTGAGACAATTTTTCAAGGCAAACCATATCGGCAAACAATATTTTTGATGACAAAGTCAAGAACTTTCTTGGTCGTTATGGTAGCGAGTGGCTCAGCTTCGGCCCATTTGGTGAAGTAGTCGACTGCTACAACTACGTACTTCACTCCTACTTTTCCCGTTGGCAGGGATCCAATCAAGTCTATACCCCATACTGCGAAAGGCCAAGGACTCTGCATCTGTTTTAACTCGTTGGGAGCTGCGCGCGGGATCTTGGAAAATCTCTGACACTTGTCGCATTTTTGCACAAACTCCATTGAGTCTTCGTTCATAGTCGGCCAGAAATAGCCTTGCCTTAGAATCTTTTTCGCCAAACTTTGCCCCCCAGCATGATCCCCGCAGAAGCCTTCATGTACTTCTCTCATCAGCTCCTTAGCTTTCTCTGGTGTAACACATCTGAGCAGTGGCATGGAATATCCCCTTCGGTATAGAACACCATCGACCAGTATATACCTAGTAGCCTGCCTTTGAAGAGTTCTGGCTTTGTTCCTATCTGCCGGTCGTACACCATTTGTAAGATACTCCAAGTAAGGCGCCATCCATGTGCCTCCCATCCAGATTTCCATACTGGTTTCATTTGATTGTATGCTTGGCTCGCTCAATTTTTCTACTGGCACAATATTCAAAGTGTCAGCATCTTTCGCGCTTGCGAGTTTGGCTAAGGCATCTGCGTTCGAATTCTGATCCCGAGGTATTTGCTGGAGGGTATACTTCTTGAACTGGGCCAACAGATCTTTAGTTTTGTTCAAGTAGGCCACCATTTTGAGGCCATGTGCTTGATATTCCCCTAGAACCTGATTCACTACCAGCTGTGAATCACTGTAAATATCCAGCACCCTTATACTCATGTCTTTTGCCATTCTTAATCCAACGAAGAGTGCTTCGTATTCGGCTTAATTATTCAACGCTGTGAAGTCGAACCTGATGGTGCAGTGAAATTGATGCCCCTCTGGCGTTATCAAAATCACTCCTGCTCCCGCGTGAGATTTGTTGGACGATCCATCCATGAATAACTTCCACGAAGGAACTTCATCTTGGGTCTCAGGCGCACTAGGCTGTTCGCACTGCTCGTTGTCTGGGAGCTCGGTGAATTCTGCAATAAGATCAGCCAAGACTTGTCCTTTTACTGCTGCTCGTGGTGAATATGTAATATCGAACTGCCCTAGTTCGACTGCCCATTTTAATAAATGCCCAGCCGCCTCTGGTTTTTGGAGAACTTGCCGAAAGGGCTGGTCAGTTAAGACTGTAATGGGATGGGCTTGGAAGTAAGGACGTAGCTTCCTTAAGGCCAAGATCAAACAATAAGCTAACCTCTCGATGGGAGGATACCTCAGTTCTGCTCCGATTAGCCTCTTGCTTACATAGTAAGCCGCCTTTTGTACGCCTTCTTCCTCTCGTACTAGTACCGCACTAGCAGCAACTTCGGTGATCGCCAGGTAAATGAACAAAGTTTCTCCTTCGATAGGCTTTGATAAAATAGGAGGCTTTGCCATATGGGCTTTTAAGGCCTGAAAAGCTTGCTCGCAGTCTCCTGTCCATTCAAATTTCTTGTTGCCTCTAAGTAGATTGAAGAAAGGGACGCATTTATCCGTTGACTTGGAAATGAATCTACTTAGGGTGGCAATTCTCCCAGTTAAACTTTGTACATCCTTGATCTTCTCTTGCAATTTCATGTCGATCAGGGCTTTTATCTTGTTAGGGTTGGCCTCGATTCCTCTTGAATTAACAATGAACCCCACAAATTTCCCTGATCCAACTCCGAAGGAACATTTGAGAGGATTTAGTTTCATCTGGTACTTGTTCAATACATCAAAACACTCTTGTAAATCCTTCACATGTCCTTCTGCTTTTTTCGACTTTACCAGCATGTCATCCACGTACACCTCCATGTTTACTCCGATCAACTCATTAAACATGTGGTTAACTAGTTGCTGGTAAGTCGCACCTGCGTTTTTCAGTCCGAAGGGCATCACTTTATAACAGTATAATCCCGTATCGGTCCAAAAGCTGGTGTGATCCTCGTCAGGGGGATGCATGCTGATCTAATTATAGCCTGAGTATGCATCCATGAAGGAGAGGATCTCATGTCCTGCAGTAGCATCGACCAATTGGTCGATTCTTGGGAGTGGGAAGCAATCCTTCGGGCAGGCTTTATTGAGGTCTGTGAAATCCACATAGGTTCGCCATTTGTTATTAGGCTTGGGAACCAACACTAGATTAGAGACCCACGATGGATAAAACGCCACCCTGATGAACCCATTCTCCTTTAATCTTTCAACTTCTTCTTTTAAGGCTCTCGACCGATTCTTATCGAGCAGGCTTCTTTTCTGTTGCATGGGTGGAAAACTCTTGTCTATGTTCAGGACATGGCTGATAACTGCAGGATCTATCCCAGCCATGTCTTTGTGCGACCAGGCAAAGACTTCCTGGTTCTTTCACAAAAACTCCACCAGTGCATGCTTCGTGGTTGGTTCTAAGTTTTTCTCGACCTTCACGACTCTGGTCGGGTCTTCTTCGTCAAGTTGGACCTCTTCCAAGTCCTCGACGGGTCCAACATTTTCCTCAAAATCCCCAAAGCGAGGATCTAAATCTCTATCCTCACTTTGGGCAATACCCTATTTGGTGACTTCATCACCGGATTGGGCTTGTGTATCAATAGCCATCTGCAACCTATCTGGGGGACTGCTCTTTGACGTTCCCTTCTTCGCCTTCATGACCGAGGCGTTGTAGCACTCTCTGGCCTCCCTCTGGTTTCCCAACACGCGTCCTACCCCTGCGTCTATCGGGAATTTCACGGCTAAGTGCCATATAGAGGTGACGGCTCGAAGATCAACCAGTATAGGTCTTCCAATGACCGCATTGTACGCCGAGGGACAATCGACTACTATGAAAGTAGCGAGTAATGTCCTGGTAGGAGGCGCTGTACCTGCCGTCACTGGAAGTCTGATTGACCCTGCCGGGGCGAGTCCCTCACCAGAGAAGCCGTATATTGTTTGGTTGCAGGGCTCCAAGTCCTTAATGGACAACTTCATGCGTTCCAGCGAAGATTTATACAGGATGTTCACTGAACTTCCTGTGTCAACTAGCACTCTTTTCACCATCATATTGGCCATTTGGACATCCACGACCAGTGAATCAGAATATGGGAACCGAACATGCTGGGCGTCACTATCAGAGAAGGTTATTTCACCTTCTTCTGACCGAGCCTTTTTCGGCGCGCGGTCATCCACAGTCATCATCTCGATGTCCTCGTCGTGGCGCAGAGTCCGAGCATATCATTCTCTGGCCTTTCTGCTGTTTCCCGCGAGGTGCGGGCCTCCACAGATGGTTAACAATGTGCTAGTTACGGGATCAGGCTGCAAAGGTGGCGAGCGTTGGCGTGTGGGCGCTTGCTCGTTGCCACCTAGAGCTTCTCGTTGGCAACTTCCCGAGGCCCGTATATACCTTCTCAAGTGTCCTTGTCTAATAAGGAACTCGATCTCATCCTTCAGCTGGTTGCATTCATTGGTATCATGTCTGCGGTCGTTATGATAACGACAGAACTTGGTAGTATCTCTTCTCGAAATATCCTTCCGAATGGGAGCAGGTTTCTTATAAGGCACACTGGAACTCGTGGCCTGATAAACCTCTCCCCGAGACTCAATAAGGGCAGTGTAGTTAGTGAATCATGGTTCATAACGATTACCCTTGGCTCGTTTATTGTCAGAGGTGGAAGGCTCATTGTGCGGCTGTTTCCCCCCATTCTTTCCATTGCCGTTGCCATTCCCGTTGGGTTTGGACCCATTGGCGGCTTTGGCGGGCTCGACAATCCCCTTGTCCTTACCTGGGGGCTTCCCTTCATTGGCAATGGCATCCTCGAGCTTAATATATCGATCAGCTCGATCCAAAAATTCATGGGTAGTTCTGACCCCATGTTTTCTGAGGCTGTCCCAAAGAGGCGTGCGGCGCTTAACTCCTGCGGTTATGGCCATCATCTTGCCTTCGTCTCCCACTATTTTTGCCCCAACAGCTGCTCACATAAAGCACTGGACGTAGTCCTTCAGTGGCTCTCCATCTTGCTGGCGTATTTCGACCAGCTGATTTGCCTCAGTCGGGTGCACATGACACGCATAGAAATGTCCGTAAAATTCTTTCACGAACATTTCCTAGGAAGCTATACTTGCAGGAGGGAATTTGAAAAACCACTCCTGTGCGGCATCAGAAAGTGTTGTAGGGAAGATCCTGCACCGAGCGTCTTCGGACACTTTCTGAATGTCCATTTGTATCGCAAACTTGTTGACGTGAGATACCGGGTCACCATACCCGTCAAAGTTCAGAAGCGTAGGCATCTTAAACTTGCTAGGAGTTTCTGCCATAGCTATCCTCTGGATGAAAGGAGTGCCCTTTCTCCTATCGTGGTCGATATAAGATGTTCTTCCCCCGACCAACTGCTGTACTGCCTAGTTGAGGGCATCTATCTGGGCCTGCACGGCGCTAGGAATCGTCGGGGCCTCTGGTGCTGGGGGGACATTCTCGTCTTGCCGCTCCCAGCGATCGTTGAGTACGTCTCTTAAATCCTCGTCTCTCCTCTGCTGCTCACTATCTCCGAGCTGGTTGAAGACGTTATTTTGTCTGGGCTGCCCCCCAGCGTCCCGTCTTTCGGGTTGGTCATCCCTAGGTGGCAGGCTTCTGCCTCCACCCCTTTCTTCATTCCTCCAACCGGCATTTCCTCTGCCTGAGTCGACCTCGTTATAACCATGTCCATCTCTGAATCTTGATTGGCTATGGTGGGATCGACTGTTCCCTCGGTTGCCTTCCCGGGTTGGAACCTCCCGATCATTAGAGGGTGGCCTGCGTTGGTCGGTGGGTCCCCGTGCATTATCATGCCGTGGGGGGCCCCGGACTGCAGAGCCTGACTCTAAGTTCCTTCTGTTACTAGGAGGATGATGTCCTCTGCTCGGAGGGTTTGGCTCGTCGCCCATATGGCGTCTAGGACTGCGAGGCAGCTACCTGACCCTATTCTGCCTTTGTTGTGGGGGATTGCCGCGACCAGCCTGGGATAGAGGTCGTGCTTCAAGGTCCCTTAGCGGGACATCGTCCTAAGGCACCGGTGGCTGCTCGGGCCTTTGGCGGCTCGAGGGCTGGATAGGTGGGCTAGGATTAGGACCCCTTTGTGGCGGCCCATTCGTAGGTTGATCAGGCTGCGAGGCAGGTGCACCCTGGTTCCTAGCTAGTTGTAGGGCTGCTTCGAGGGCTGCCATGGCCTCCCTCTGGTGACGGTCCATCTTTGCCTGTCTTTCACTCAGCTCCAGGCGCTGCCGTTCAATTTCCTGTTGTTGCCGCGCCATAATTTCGGCAGCACTTTCCTGGCTGGCCCTCAGATTTGCCAGTTCATCCTACAATACCCCTAGGGTATTCTTCAGCGTCTCGAAATCCATTTCTTCCTCATCGAATTCCAAATGTGGCTCATCCTCAGTCACGTTTGGAGGAGGAGGAGGCGGGTGAGATGGTGCAGCGCCGGCCGCCTGTCCAGTTTTCGTGGTAGTTTTCGCCATTGATCTTTCAACGATAATGTATCAAGCTCTCAATGAAAGCACCAGAATGTTGACCCTGATTTTGGCTAACTGACACGGAGTCAAATATGCTTGATGTGGACAAACACGTTGAAATGAATGTGATGAAAAAAAACAATAAAGAACACAAGAGTTTATAGTGGTTCGGCCCCAGAATCTGGTAACAACCTACGTCCACTTGAATTGTTATTGATATAGGATTCAAAGGAGTGATCAAAGAACTAGGGTTCATGAGTTTCACCAACCTCTGAAGAACAAGACAATATATCAAATAGAATCACTCTAGTCTCAAATAATTCGAAAGCCAAAAGTCCCTTCCTTGAGCTATCTTTCTCTATTTATAGGCTCAAGGGGGATTACATTAATTTGTTACAGATATTCTTTCCTAAATAATCAGATACTCAGGAAATTATGGGAGTCAATCTCGGGATTGACGAAGATCTTTATAAAATTATCATGAGACACGCGGAACCTGTGACCATACTGGTCGCAAGTAAACTTTGACTGCCTTTTGCTTGTAATATCTTTACTGGTCGATACCCTAGCAGAACTCCGCCAGGTGTCAGCTACGTGTCTAGAAATCACTTGCCACGTCATCCGTGCCTAGTTTTTGGATAACAGGTATGTTTACTTATCTTATCAACTGTCAATATCGGTCCTGTCCAATGTAACAAATACATCCGATCTTATCTACTTCGCTAATGTTCTGGAAAGAACATAACACTGTAATGTGTAAGTAGATCATATCGTAGATTGGTAAGTCAGTGTAAATCCGATGCACTGACTAATCTTAGGACTAACTTATTTTGAACATATAATCATATTTATATTCCACTGTGATTACGTCACTATAAATAAGATTAGCTATATGCTCGGGATTTAATAGAAGTTTATATTAAACAAATAATCATGAAAATAAAACATGTGAGCAAAGTGATTGACCAAGTCAAAAAATGATTTCTATTCTTTTATTGATAATAAAATGAGATTACATAGAATTTGGGTTTTAATTAGGGCATAAAACCCCAACAAACTCCCACTTGCACTAATTGAAACTAATGCCTTAATTCTACTAATCTCATTTCCTTGATATGCTTATCAAATGTAGCTTCTGCTAGTGTCTTTGTAAACGGATCCGCAAGATTGTCTTCAGTTGCAATCTTCATAACCTTCACATCTCCCCTGGCCACATATTCTCGAATAATGTGATACTTCCTTTCTATATGCTTACTCCTCTTGTGACTTCGAGGTTCTTTCGAGTTGGCTATCTCTCCTGTATTGTCACAAAATAACACAAGTAGTTTATCCATTTCTGGAATAACACCAAGATCCGAATAGAACTTCTTTAGCTAGACTATTTCCTTAGCTGCTTCTGACGCAGCTATGTACTCAGCCTCCATGGTGGAATCTGAGATTGCAGACTGCTTTACGCTTCTCCAAATCACAGCTCCACCCCCAAGAGTAAACACCATTCCAGAAGTAGACTTTCTGTCATCGACATCAGTCTGAAAATCTGAATCGGTGTAGCCTACAGGGTTCATAACACCACCCTTGTAGACTAACATATAATCCCTAGTTCGTCTCAAATACTTCAGGATATGCTTAACTGCTATCCAATGTTCCGGTCCTGGATGCTCACTACTCCCACTGCATAGTAGATATCTGGTCTAGTACACAACATGGCATACATCAGACTTCCAACTGCAGATGCATAAGGAACTTTTCTCATTGCATCTTCCTCTTCAGGAGTCTGGGGAGACTGCTTCTTTGAAAGATGAATTCTATGGTGGGATGGTAGACGCCCTTTCTTGGAATTTGTCATTGAGAAACGTTCAAGCACTTTATCAATGTAAGCTTCTTGAGACAGAGCTAATAGTCTGTTCTTTCCATCCCTGATGATCTGGATACCTATAACATAACTTGCTTCACCCAAATCCTTCATCTAGAATTGAGTGCTCAGCCAATTCTTCACATCCGATAATTTCTTAACATTGTTTCCAATGAGTAAGATATCATCTACATAAAGAACCAGGAATACCACTATTTGATTTGCCTTCAATTGGTAAACACAAGGCTCATCAATATTTTGTTCAAAGCCATAGGTTTTGATTATTTCATCAAACTTAAGATTCCAGGAATGAGAAGCTTGCTTAAGTCCATAGATGGACCTATTCAACTTACAAACTTTTCCTTCTTGTCCAGATACTTTAAATCCTTCTAGTTGATCCATATAAATGACTTCGTCAAGCTTTCCATTAAGAAAAACTGTCTTGACGTCCATTTGCCAAATCTCATAGTCAAGAGCGACTCCTATGGATAGGAGGATGCGAATGGATTTGAGCATGGCTACCGGACTAAAAGTTTCCTCATAGTCCACGCCTTCTCTTTGGGTATAACCCTTTGCCACTAATCGAGCTTTATAGGTCTTGATATTTCCATCAACACCTCGTTTCTTCTTGTAGATCCACTTGCACCCAATGGCCCTAAAAGTCCCTAGGTGCTTCCACAAGATCCCAGACGGAATTTGAGTACATGGAATCCATTTCCTGTTTCATGGCTTCGAGCCATAGTTCCTTTTCAGGGCTAGCCATTGCCTGTTTGAAAGACAATGGATCATCATCACTAGTGTCACCAACAACCATATTGGTTTCACCATCTAAACCATAGCGAACTGGGTTTCTAGAAACCCTCCCACTACGACGAGGCTCCGTGACTGTTTGCTCAGGAACAGTGGTACTATCATCATTTAAATCGACTTGCGCCGGTTGTACATGAAGAGTGGGAATTTCATCATCGACTTGCGTTGATGAAGATGGAACATTGGTTGGAGTCAATTCTTTAACCATCTCCTCTAAAACTACTTTGCTGTGAGGTTTAAAGTTCTGGACAAAGTCATTTTCCAGAAAAGTAGCATTTGTAGAAGTAAACACTTTCTTTTCTGAATGACTATAGAAAAGTCCATCCCGAGTACCTTTAGGATAGCCAACAAACATGAAAAATTCAGTTCGCGGTTCTAGCTTTCCCTCCTTTTTCCTCAGGACATGAGCGGGACACCCCCAGATTCTATAATGGCGTAAACTAGGTTCATGACCATTCCAGCATTCTAAAGGTGTTTTGGGGATTGATTTTGACGGCACAACATTGAGAATGTCATTCGCGGTTCCCAGAACAAAGTTGGTAGGGTTGAGTAACTAAGCATGCATCTAACCATTTCCAATAAAGTTATGTTTCGGCGTTCCCCTACACCATTTTGTTGCGGAGTACCTGGGGCAGTAAGTTGTGATAAGATCCCAAGTTCAGTTAAATGATCTTGGAACTGCATATCCAAATATTCTCCACCCCTAGATCGCAAGATCTTTAACGTTTTACCTAATTGGTTCTGAGCCATTGCTAGGAAATCCTGAAACTTTGAAATTTTTTCTGATTTCCTATGCATTAGGTAAAGACATGAGTATCTAGAGTAATCATCAATGAAAGTGTAACGACCCAATTTCGCTAATAAGGCTTAAGGGCCTTGATTAGCGTGCCAGGAGGGCATAATGGAATTTATGTGTGATTTTATGAGTTTAATGCATGGTTATGATTTAAAGCATGTTATATAACTAATTGAACATTGAGGTGCATGACTACGTGGTTAGTATGCATGTTAGGTGAAATAATTATGCATGTGGACCCCGTTTGCATGATAGGGGTAAATTGGTAATTTTAGCCGCTGAGGGCATATATGTGATAATTGTATTATGTGATTTGTACCACGTGAGTGCGGTGTTATTGTTGTGATGCACGTGCCGAGACGGTCCTAGAGAGCTAGTTTACTCAAAAGTCACAACGGGATTTTATATCCGGCTCGGAAGGAGCCTAGGGGTACTTTGGGAATTGTTATGGTTAAATTGAGATTTAGCGGGTAATGGTTATTGGTGATTGAGTAACCTGGGTAACCATTAGTTACTGCTGTGAGTAGCAAGTTTAGTGGGAAAATGGTAGAATTGAAATATAAGTGGAAAGACTAGAGTGCCCTTGAGGACTTAGTTGGGAAAGAGTATTTGGAGGGGTAAAATGGTCATTTGGCTGGGAATTTGATATATGGCAGCTGGGTATTAAGGGGTACACGGTTTGGGGCTTGGTCATTTGAGGCTTTGATAAAATTAGAAGAGAAGAAAAAGGAGAAGGAAAGTTAGGGCATGAAGAAGAAGAAGATGAGTGGAGGAGCTGAAATTGGAGACTTAGAGGATGAAGGAAGCTTAGAGATGGATTCTCTACTTAAGGTAAGGAATTTATGCATAATTAAGTTTGATTTATGTTTTGATTTGTGAAATTTGAAGCATGGTTTAAGTTTTTTCAAGCTTTGGTTTATGTTTTGGTTTATGGGTTTAGATCTCTTAAGTTGAGATCAAATGGGTGGATTTTGAGTATGATTGTGTTATTGAGTTGGGTTATGATGTTTTGAGATTGAGATATGTGTTTGGGATGATTTAAGGTAAGGTTTAGAGATTAAAATGGTGGGTTTTTCTGGGTTCGAAGGGTCGGGCCGCGGCATGGTTCTTGGAGGGCCGCGGCCCTTGAAGGCTAAGATGCGCTGAGGATAGAGGGCGGGCCGCGGCATGGTCCTTGTAGGGCCGCGGCCCTTACCTGTTTCTGGGCATTTTGTGGTCCTGTTTGAGGGCCATGCCGTGGCATGGTTGGGCCATGCCGCGGCGCTTAAGGAATTTTGGGATTTTGAGAATTTAGGCTTGGGAATTTAACCTAGGGTGCTCGGGGTTGAGTCTTTTACCATGTTTGGTGAAGTTCAACGTTCCGAGTACTAGATCTTGGCCTGGAGGCTCATTTAAGGTTGTTAAATGGGTCTTATGTGTGTTGTGACTAGGATTTCGGAGAGGCTTGTGCTAGAGGACCGTGCTCGTGGCCGTGGTTCATCGGAAAGCTCGGGATACAGGTAAGAAAACTATAACACCCGTAGGATAGGGCATGGGCCCATAGTGTGATTGCGGGGCACGGCCCTATATTGCATGTTGCATGATGAAATGATTGCCGGGCATGGCCCTCTATTTCATTACATGTTAGGGTGCAAATTTAAATGAATTGATATTTGTTTGAATGTTGTTTGATTTATGCTATATATGATTATAGTGAATTGAACGGCTATGGCCGAGGGCGGCAAGGCCGAGAACGGCAGCGGGGCCGGAAGTAACACCTAGCACATGGGATGCTATGGTCAGGGCAGGGCCCGGGACCCACAGGATATGTGTGAGATCCTGCGGTGAAGACCGAGACCCCAGGCTTCGGTAAGGCTTCGGGGGCGGCATGGCCGTGTTTGCTTAGTCTAATGGTTGACTTGTTTGTATGTGGATTATCTGTTATGATTTGTTGTATATTTGCATATGTTATGTTATGCATGAGTTTTCTTGCTGGGCTTCGGCTCACGGGTGCTCCGTGTTGCAGGTAGGGCAATGACTGAGTCAACCAACCATGAGTACGGAGAGCGTGAAGCGACGCGTACATGTTTGGCCTGCCCGACTGCTTTGGTTGGGGGTTTATTTGAAAATGGCTGTAATAATCTATGATTTTGTAACTGTTCAACTATAAACTTATTTCAAGATGTAAATAGTTTACAAACCTTATTTTTGGGATCCCAAATGTTTAATACTAGAAATTTTATTGAAACAACGCATTTTCAAAGATTACAGCCTTAACTTTTTATTAGTCACACTTTCGTTTCAAAAACCTCGGTTAGCGAGTTCATTGCACTGTTTTGTCTTAAAAACTCACTTGGTAACGGCTCTAAGGTAGTAGGGCGTTACAGAAAGTGACAAAATACTCAAAACCACCCATGGCTTGTACATTCAAAGGTCCATAAACATCTGAATGCATAAGACCAAGTGGTTCTTTGGCCTTATCACCCTTTGCAGAGAATGGACGCTTGGTCAATTTGCCTTCTAGACAAGATTCACAGACAGGTAATTCACCTAAGGTGAGTTCCCTCAAAGGTCCGTCCTTTGTAAGTCTTTGAATCCTATCATAGCCAATGTGACCTAGTCTCAAGTGCCATAAAATACGTCATATTTTTGTTATCGGTCTTTTGACGCTTATTGGTCCTAGGTTTAGCTACTTTGAATAAATCATTGTTAAGAGCGAGGGGTTCGTTAGGTCGCAGAATATAAAGCCCGTTTTCCAAACATGCAATACACAATTGTGATCCATTGAAAGAAATAGATATATTAAAACTTGTGAAAGTCATAACAAATCGTTCTAATTGCAACATGGAAACTGAAATTAAATTTCTACTAAAATCCGGAATAAAAAATGCATCTTTTAAAATTAAAAATTTATTTCCGAACTTCAGACGAGCTCTTCCTCTAGCTTGGACCGCAACGAACGCTCTGTTTCCAACTCTAAGCTTTAAGCTGCCTTCGTTCACTTCCTCCCACGATTCAAGAAGCTGTAAAGAGTTACAAACATGGTTGGTAGATCCAGAATCAATAATCCAAACAGATTTATCATTCTCTAAAACACATGTTTCCAAGATAAATGAACTATAATCATTACCTTTGTTTTTAGCTGCTAGAAACTTTGGGCAATCTCGTTTCCAATGCCCCTTCTCTTTGCAGTGAAAACATTTATCTTTACTTTCTTGTTTTTCATGTTCTTCCCCTTAGGCGTCTGTGCACTTGGTTGTGCACTCGTCTTTGCAGCCTTTGCAGGCTTGGGTTTGTTTATTTGTCCACCTTTCCTCTTGTTTCCAGCTTTTGAAGATGAACCTTGGTTAGCTTCAGCCTTAGCTAGATAAGCAGCAAAATCAGTAGTCTTATTTTCACCTACTTTACTAGGTCCACCCATGACAGGTTCAATAATCTGAAGCTCGTTCATGAGCTGCGTCAGACCATAGTTGAGTTGATCACGAACGTGCAGACACGGTGCCATCCGAGAATTCACGGTGCCATAACTTACGTTCGGAGACGGTGTTATCCAAGCATTTACGGTGCTATCAAGAACATGCGGAGACGATGCTCGTTTTAGGGATTCCTTAATCATGACGAACTCGGAGTTGTCACAAATCAACTTTATGTTGATATTCTGCTTCCAATTAAGGAAGTTTTTTCTAGTGAGTTTCTCCATCGAAAGTTGAGAAAGGATGGGAGTATACACAGACACTACTTAACTTAAAACTACAAATTATCAATAAAATAGAATTCAATCACATTTGCTCAATAAAACTTCTATTCTCACAAATTTCAAGAAATAGCACAACATATACCAAAAATATGTAAGATATGAGAAAAAATACCAAAAACAATCATATATCTATTTCTTTAGATTTTTAACTAATCTATGATATCCTTGTCTCGGTTGGCGAGAGTCAAAAATACCACTAGTTAAATAGAGTTGTAAACTCATTTAATAATGGACACCATTATTAACAACCTATTATTCGATCAAAATAAGAAAACAAAATCTCTTATTTTATGAGCTAGACCCACGGTTTCAATAATCATAGATTTAGTCCTAGTAGTCACCGTAGGGGTGAGTCTAGTAGAATTTGACCTATAATTATCTATCTTTCGAAATCTAACCTTGTCAAAATAACTAATGAACACCTTCCGTAGGGGGACGAATCAAAGCGCCTCGAGGCCCCATTAAGCTATTGACTATGTTAAACCAACGGTGGAGATCGAATAAAATTCTTAAAATAAGTTCATTATAAAATTAAAATTAGTATTTTTATTATTTAATTTTAGAAAATTAATGACTATGGTTTTCCAAAAAAAATTTAAACAGATTAAAATTTTTAAAACTAAAGTCCTATAATTTCTTATTAATTCTAAAGTGTCACATTGAAACAAATTCAATTAATTTAGAATTAATTTGTTGCTAATCAATATTTAGGTTTAACTAATATAATGAACCTTTACAATTAAGTCCAACTCAGGCAAATGGGCCTTAACAATTGGGCTTGCATGGAGGAGGGCTGGGTCCAGTATGTCGTTCCCACTATAAAGGCCCCTTATCTTCCATACAAGGTCCAAAAGACAGGAATTTAAACTTTCGTTTTATTAATTGTTATTAATTGATTAGGCCTACTATAGTCATGCAAAACAAATGGGCCTTCACAAGTGGAATCACCCACAAGAGAGGAATTTATACTTTACATTTTCTAATGGGCCCAAATAAAACCTATCATTTTATGAATATTTTATTTGGCAAAATACCATATATCCAACAAACATATGGGCCACTATATGCATCTAAGCACCACATATAGTGCAAACAAACATGTTATAATTGGATGGGCCTAATCATGTTACTATATGAGCAATTCTATGAATTTATGCAAAAATACCACAATTTATTTCATTTGCAAAAATACCACAATTAATTATATAGAATTTATCAAAAAATTCAAATTAATTAAATGTTTATAAAAAATAAGTCAATTTAAATTAAATTTATCAACAATTAACAATAGTTAATTTAAATTTCATTTATCAACAATCAACTTGGTTTTAGGTTAATTTGAAAAAAAAAGTATTAATTTAATTTAAATAGGATTTATCAACAATTAACCCAAGTTAATTTAAATCCCATTTATTAAAAAAAATATATTTTGTTAATTGGCTGAAAAAAAAATTGATACTTTTCAAAATTTAACCAATTTTAAAATCAATATCTAAACTATTTTCCAAAAATATCTTGTGTTGTTACAACTATTATCTAATATTTTAACCATTTAAAAATAATAAAATACAAATAGTTATAACAACCCTAAAATATCTCAAATAGTTAAACAAATTCAAATATCCATAAAAATATCTAACTAACAATGTTCAAATTTCAAATAATTTAAATATTAAAAAAACTATAGAATAAAAAGATATTTATATTTTCAAATAAAGATTTAATAAAAATATCAAGAATTTAAATGAAAATATCTTAAATATCTGATATCATAATTCTAATATTTTAATATATTAAAATATTTAAAATTAAGTTGTTAGTCTATTTTTAAATTTGAATTTGAATATTTATAGAAAATATCTAATTATTTAAATCTCAACTAACAAAAATATCTTATTTTAAAAAAAAAAATTAATTGATAAAATAAAAAAGATATTTTTTTAGTTTTGATTATAAATAATTTATTTCCACAAATTAATTTTTTTTAATTAAAAACAAAAAAAAAGTGGATGAATAGTACCCGAAACGGGTACTGTTCACCCTTGGTTGGGTTGCTGGTGGTGCGCGCGCGCGCATGGGAGACAGTGCAAATTTTTTTCAAAATTTTTTTTTGAGCAATTTTTCAAACCAAAACTATTTTCTAATTAATTTTTAACATGTTTTACACAAAATAAAGCATATATAAAAATTAATAGCATAGAAAACACAACAAAATAACCTAAAAATTGCTAAAATTCACATAAAATCAATATGCTTCATAAAAACATGAAAACCATCCAATTATTCAAACATATCAAATAATCCAATTTTAAACATGTTCATGCATGAAAATAAATATTACTAAAGGCTCTGAGGCCAGTTGTTGGATAAAGCTTATACAGGATCTTTATTTATTTTCATGTATATCTAATATTAAAACAAATTAATACGAGATAGCCTAAAACATGTTTCTAAAATTAAATTCAAAGAGAAACAAAGAATAGAATACTTATAGTACATGCAGCGGAATTAAAGAGTCATTCCTTCAGTTTCTCTAACTCTTGTATCCTCTCTGGTGCAGAGTATTATCAAGAAACTGAATCGATCTTCCATTTTCTTCAAAATCTTCCAATGTATCCTTAGAACCACCTAGACTAGTGTGGGAAATTCTCAACACATGAGATCGATATAGAGAGAAGAAGAGAAAATAATAGAGGCTTAGAAAATTACTTGTGTTTAGAGAGAATCTAAAACTATCAGAAAATCTGACTTGTGACTTATCAAACTTATGTTTTGACTTCTTTCTAAGCACTCCTTTTATAGACTCAATTAGGCCATTTAATTTAATTAAAAAATCAATAAAATAATAGCCATTTTGAAGCCCTAGGTCGAAATTATCATGGGCTATAGGCCCGTGAAATTTCTCATTTGATTATAAGCCCATTGGACTTAAAATCAAGGCCTGTATTATTTTCTATTGATTTAATTAATTAAATCATTATTTAAATCCTTTATCAAATTAATTATTTATAATTTGAACCTTGATTTAAATTTATTTATTAATTTAGATACCAATTTATCTTAATTAATAAATCTGCCATAAATTCTCTTTTCTTCTCAAAATTACACAACTGTGTGAAACTATCCAAAATTGACCTGGTCAACTTTGATAATTCTAATTGATGATTAGATCAATTAATTGAGACTATCTAGATGATTTTATCCAAGGTACAATGGGGACCATGGGCCTATGAAATCAAGCTCCAATAAGTTATCATAAATCTAGCAAATAAATTTACTAACTTATTAATTCCTCGTGACTCCACTATAGACTTGGAATTGCACTCTTGAATTCATAGAACGCTCTATAACAAATATAGATACGCTATTAATTATCCATTGTTACAACCATAATTGTCACTCAATCCTCTATAGACGGTCTACAATGAGATAGGACTAAAATACCGTTTTACCCCTCATTGTATTTTATCCTTAAAACACTTAGTTTCTTGTAAATGATATTTTAGTAAACTAATTTAATTACTGAAATGAGATCTCTATCATTTAACACCTTGAACCAAACTAAAAGGAAACCATCGTTTCACTTCTTCATTAGAAGCTATAGATGTTCATATCTATGATTAACACTCCCACTCAATTATACTACCGAGTTCCCAAGATGTAAGTATGGGCTAGTCCGTAGGGTAAGCTGGTAACGAACAAGTCAAAGAACTCAAATAATACAATCAGTTAGAATACTAACCACTCAGAATTGAGATTGAATTGACCTATGGTCAACTATATGATATGACTAGAATAGATAATAACGGTATGTTTACTTATCTTATCAACTGTCAATATCGGTCCTGTCCGATGTAACAAATACATCCAATATTATCTACTTTGCTAATGTTTTGGAAAGAACATAACACTGTAATGTGTAAGTAGATCATATCGTAGATTGGCAAGTCAGCGTAAATCCGGTGCATTGACTAATCTTAGGACTAACTTATTTTGAACATATAATCATATTTATATTCCACTGTGATTATGTCACTATAAATAAGATTAGCTATATGCTTGGGATTTAATAGAAGTTTATATTAAACAAATAATCATGAAAATAAAACATGTGAGCAAAGTGATTGACCAAGTCAAAAAATGATTTCTATTCTTTTATTGATAATAAAATTAGATTACAAATAATTTGGGTTTTAATTAGGGCATAAAACCCCAACAGTTCCACCCTTGAAGAGCATCATAAGCTGAGCTTGGGGTAAGTTTCTAGCCATTGAATTCTCTGGTTTGCCCTGTTCTGGTTCTAGTTTTCTGTTGTGATTTCTAGGTTGAATACTTGGTTTTGTTGGGAGATTTGGCTAGGGTTCTTATGGTTGTGATGTTTGGGGTATGTTAGGATGGTTTTTGGGTTCATTTGGCACCAAAATGGGATTTGGAAGAATTGGAAACAGGTTGGAATCGAAGGAGTCAAAGAAGAAGATTTCAGGGGAGTGTTGGTCTGGGGGTAACGCTACAGCGCCCACCCTAGGGCGTTGTAGCGCTACACAAGATTCTTTTGGGCATTTTGGGGGTTCTGAGAATAGCGCTGGGGCGCTAGGGAGCAGTTCTACTCTGTTCCTTCAGAATCCCGTTTTGAGTGTTTTTGGCTCAGGGTTTCAATCCTTAAGGCATGGGATCGAATCTACTCACCGTGTGGGCATGTTTCGAGGTCTTGAGAGTGGGGTTTAGGTTAAGACCCTTTCAATGTTGATTTTCATTAATGGAGGTTATAATTGGATGTGATTAGGTAACCGCTAAGGAACCAAAAGGTTGATCATTCTCAAGAGTCGTTCTTATAATACTTCTCGCTCGAACCTAAGGTAAGAAAACTGCACCCTGTGTATATGACATGCATGCTTGTTGTTGAGGCATGTTGGTTGATAAATGTGGACATTGATTGCATATTAAATTCTAGTGGATGTTGTTTACTTGTGTATGGCACTGATTAGTCAGGGATGGCACTGGTCGTGTATGACTGACCTAAGAGTCAGAAACAGCATAAGCATCCTGAACGTAGGGACGAATGAAGATTAGATCTAATTGATATCAACATTGAGTGACTCTAAGGCATTAATGCTGGACCGACCCTAAGGTCGATGAAACTTATAAGCGCTTGACTAGCCTAAGCTAGTTATTCAGAGTCAAGGCCTGAGGCCTAAGTGACTGTTTGTCACATGGCTAGGGGACGATGTTCCAGGGTTATGACTCTATGGTCATGAGGAAGGTTATGTTGGTGACTAATCACCATGCACCTATCCTGTTTGAGCTAGGGAAAGGTTCACTTATCTGTTAAGCCCCAGTGACCCTATCGTCACATGGCTAAAGGGAGCTGTACCCACCTTAGTGACTTTTCCTCTGTCACTTACCTGTTTTGGACTGAAAGTCCTGAATGATTATTATGATCATTGTTGATATTATATCATGCTATATTGTGTTTTCTTGTTGGGCCTTGGCTCATGGGTGCTATGTGGTGCAGGTAAAGGGAAAGAAAAACTCACCCAACCTTGAGTGGAGAGCTTAGGTGGTGATGTGTACATATGCGACCGCTTGACCACCACGGCCAAGGAGTTCTCAGAGGAACTAGGGGGTTTACCCTATTTTTGCCGCTTAGGTCGGCGGGTTTGTAAATTTGAAACAGTAATGACCATTTTGTGTTGTAATTAACTTGTAAAAGATTTTATGGGCCCATGAACAGTTTTATGTATGAAATAAAATACATCCTTTCCTTTTGATTGGTTTTTCCACCATAGCTTGTTAATAATTCTTAGAAGCACGTTTTTAACCAAAGGACTCGGGTAGCGAGTCACATTTCTGGTTCACCGTAACTGTTCTGGGGTAACTAAGGCGTTACAGGCGAAGTGTGAGAGGTCCCACGGGGTGCTCAAGCACAAGGCCAGCTCGTGGGTGAGCTTGGGTGTGGAGCCGTCTCACTGGGTCTTACGCACGAGGCTATGTAAGGTGCGCTTCTCCTGGGCACGAGACGCACTCCCCATGTGCGCGAGGTGTGCTTTGCGAGGCATGACACCCTTAGGCGCGAGACGCTTCCTTTCGCGAGGTACGGCTGTGGCGAGGTGAGGCCGTCTCTTGCGAGGCCTTAGTGGCGTAGCTGGGCGAGACGCCCCTTCTCGCGAGGCGTTAGGTGCGAGACAGCAGTCTCGCTCTCGGCCATCTGGGCAGGCACGGGGCGTGCAAGGCGTCCCTTCTCGTGAAGCATTAGGTGCGGGATGGTGGTCTCGCTCTCGGCCATCTGGGTAGGCACGGGGCGTGCGAGACGCCCCTTCTCGCGAGGCGTGGCTTGGCTAGGTGCGCCGAGAGGAAGCAGGTGCATGTCTCGAGAGGCATGGCTTCGCTGGGTGCGCCGAGGGGAAGCAGGTGCGCGTCTCGCGAGGTATGGCTACACTCGGTGCGCCGAGAGGAGGCAGGTGCGTGTCTCACGAGGCATGGCTTCGCTCGGTGCGCTGAGAGGAGGCAGGTGCGTGTCTCGCGAGGCATGGCTTCGCTGGGTGCGCCGAGGGGAGGTAGGTGCGTGTCTCATGAGGCGTGAGATGATGGTCCTGTCGAGGTGCATGGGTGCTAGGCATGCCGAGGTTAGCCTCATGTGCCTCTCCGCGTGACGATGGTAGCCCGAGGGCCTCGCGGCACAGGCATGTATTCAGGTGTTTATGGGACCTTAGCGTGTGCTTTGGACCTTTTACAAGCATGGAATTTTGAGCATCCACAATAATGATATTTTACAATATTTTAATTTATATTATTATAATTACTAAATATTTATTCTATCAAAATTTTATAAAAATTAAGATTATATAATAATAATAATAATTATATTTTATAATATTTTAATTTGTATTATTATAATTAATAAATATATATTTTTTAATTTGTTTTAAATGTATATTACGTTAAATATTTAGAATATTTTGTTAAAGTTAACAAAAGAAACCGTTAAAACTAAGAATTTCCGCTATCTACACACTTTTTATATAGAAGAGTTATATGTTAATAATGTACTTCTTATTTATTATTCTATTGTAATTTTTTATTAAGTTTTAATTCTATTTTTAACATTAAAAGTAATAAGATTGGGGATTAATTTACCGATACACAAAGTATAGGGACCAAATTATATTTAATTCTATTTGTTGTAAGGTTTTTTTAAGGGTACTCATTTGGTACACTGTGTTTTTGCAAAATATCATTTGGTATCCTCTTTTTTCAATAATGTTTATATGGTACCCTGTATTTTAAAATCATATATATTTAGTACCCTAGACTTAGATTTGATAAATAAAATTTTATCAATATGACCAAACTCCTATCAGTTATATGTAATCAAGTAATTAAATTTGAATTTGGAAATCATATAATTGAGAGCAGTTCGATTAAGTTGGCAAAATTTTATTAATTAAATTTAAATTGGGTACCAAATATGTACGATTTTAAAATACAAGGTACTAAATATGTTTGATTTAAAAATATAGGATACCAAATGAATATTATTGTAAATACAGGGTACCAAAACAATAATTTACAAAGACACGGAGTACAAAATGGTCACCTACCTTTTTTTTTAAACGATATTAAAAAAAATATGAAGAGTAACTTGCTAAGACACATATTATGGAAGTATTCATGCAAATACTCCTTTAACTATTTGATGATTGCATAAATGTGAAAATATTGCTTTTATGTATACATATGCACGAGTTATCTTAAATTATTTTCTATAATATATTATAAAAATATATTTATATTTATTTCATTAAAAATAAAGGATAAAAATCATATATAAATATTATTTAAATTAATCATGGACCACCCGTGTTATGATTATTATATATCTGCTGTAGCTTAGGCTTGAGTATGACTTGCAATACAAATCTAATGTAGACCAAGTTAAGTTGTAAACATTTCTAAATGAAGTTGAGAATCTAATATATATTTACTGCATTAAATTTTTTAAATTATCCTACACCATAGAATTGAAACATATGTGAAATGATAGATATTTTAAAGTTTACTTTCTATTGCTAGAAGATAATGAGATATTGTTGTCATTTTATGAGGTGATACAAATAATACGTTCATTAGGCATGCATTATGAAAAAATATGTTTATTCTAATTATTGCATTGTATATTGCATGAGAGTTGTAAAAAAAACTTCACGCCATACATGAGATGAGTCTAAGATGTCAAAAGAAAATGAATTTGGATAAGGTTAAAGAAAGCATGCTTGAAAAGATTGTGTACATGATATATTTCGCCTACTCTTTATTTTATAAATAATGGGTGAAAATGACATATTTTTTAAGTAATTTTGTATTTTAGCCTATTTTTGATAATTTTTTTGCAAAATGGTCTCCGTCTAAAATTCGATTAGTTGTCTAAATTTTTCAACTAGTTATCTAAAATTTTTGACCGACTGTTTGAATTTTTCAACTATTTGTCTAAATTTTCGACTAGCTGTCTAAATTATGAGAGGCTATTTTGCAAATAATTAATAAAATTAGACTAGAGTGCAAAATAACTTTAAAAAATAGGTCATTTTGTTAAAATACCCTTATTTTATTAAGTTATGCCAAAATATTAAACATGCTAAAAATTTAACTTAGACATGCAAATGAGAGTATAAATGATGACAAACTCAAACATCCAACTAATATATTTACTTAGAAGAAACTGGATTGAAAATTGCTTAATATCGGTAATGAAGCAACAAGTATTCAATTTTGTCTTTCTATTAACAAAATAAATTTGCATTCATCTTATACTAGTAAATACAATTGTTGGCTAGTTATAAATATCATGTATCTATCTGCGTGATTGTGCATGAAAAGAAAATTTATATTGGTGAAATTGTTAATATGAGGACCTAAATATTAATAACCTTTGAGTATATCGTGGTACGAAGGTATTAATGCCTATGATCCATTAATAACTCTATTTTCATAGAGTTAATTAGTTTTTTTTTATTAATTTAGTTTTGTTATCAATAATTTATAGTTTAATTTAGATAATTTTAATTAGTATTATTTAGTTTTTGAATAAATATTAATTTTAATATGTTTAGATTAATTTTAGTCAATTTTATAATTTTTTGATTATTTTTATTTAGTTTTCAATTAAATAATTAATTTATCTTAATTATGTGTATTTTTTAAGAGAGTTATATTGATATAAAGTACTAATTTTTTATGTAAGAATTTTCATAGTGCTATAATAATGTTCCAGTATTTCGAGCATAGTAGTAACTGATGGACAAACGTGGGAAATAAAGCTAGCTGATCATGTAATTAACTTTTTATGATTTATTTGATAATTTTTTGAAAAAGAAAATCACCTAAGATTTAAGTACAAATAGTCACAAAAGAAGAGAGAAGATGACAAGTGGAAAAGAGAGAAAAGTTTGAATTCTCTAATTGGAACCCTAACTTTAAAAGAAGAGAAAATAGCCACCAACCACTATTCTAAGCCCCCAACCCATTTTTTTAGCAACTATTAGAGAGAAAATACCCAATGGACATGAAGAAAAAGAAGAGAAAAATAAAATAAAGAGAAAAGTACAAGAAAGAAAGGACAGGAAGGAAGAGGAGAGTACACTATAAGAATTCTTTAACACTCAAGCAACATGTAAAATTAACATTATTCAATCAAAATCCTAAGCATGTAACTACAAGTGTTCAAATATTGAATCTTAAATCTAAAGAAACCCTTGATGATTCAACGAAAAGAAGATCATAAATAGCATAAGTGTATCTTAATCCATTGTTAGAGATGGTCTTTGGGTAATAATCTTCCAAGAATACAAGACAAATGTTCTTCAATTTTCTCTCTTGATGGGGGTAGAGAAGAATAGAGTAGTCTTTTGTTTCTTAAGGACTACTACCAATATATAAAACTAATCGTTTGTTTATTAGTTTTCAGTAGTTCTAATTTAGCCCCTCAATAAATTAGAAATATCACTTAAGGCACCTACACAAGAACATATGAGCCCACATTAAGGTAACTTTAATACCCAATAACCCAATCACCAAAATGGTAACTTTATGTGGGGGAACCTTAGAATAGTAATATTTACTAATACATATGCACATTAAGGATTTTAATCCAACATACACATCATCTACATATTTATTGGTTCTTCCTTTACTCTTTTCTCTTTTTGTATTTTTATTTTCTATCTCTTATTTTGTAAAGCTATGTTGGTTTTGAGTATTTTTGTATTATGGAGCATGAGCTTTTCTTAGTAGCTAGTGTTGGGACTATGACTTAACACACAATTTAAATATTGTAATTCGAAGAAATAAAACCCAAGATAACAATATACACAATGACAGAATAAGAGATAGATATGACATTTTGGAGAGAAAAGCCTAGTTACATAGAATCATAAAGATTATGATTTTATGTGAATCAATGGAGATGACAAAAGGCTCTAAACAAATTGAATTTATTTTCCAAAAATCTATATTCCTAACCTCCCCTTAGAGATTGCTTGAAGCTACTACAAGTTGGAATGAGATTGAGATTTACAATCCTTGATCTTCAAAACAAGTCAAGCTTTCTCAATGAAGAACTTGGAGAAAACTAGTATTCTTGTGAGTTAGAGAGAGATTGTTGAATGATCAATTCACCAAAATCTCAAATGAACCCCTTAAATAGTGTAAAAATTGTCATTAGTGTTAACCAATGAGATTAGAGCATTTTGAAATAAGTGTTGGAGCCAAAATCACGTAATTGTACTATAATGTTCTACTAATCCAGGACCGTTCATAGTGTGTTAAAAATAGTGCTTAACTCGTTAAGCGAGTCATTTGGACTTAAAAGTGTAATTAAGGTTAAACAACAATTTCGACATTAAAATTTTTGGTCAATGAAGATAAACTTTTCATTAAAAATGTTTGACTATATACAAGGGATCCCAAAGGTTTTAAATAAAAAATACAGTTACAACAAAACCACAGAACTAGCCGACCTAAGCGGCAAAATCGAGCCAAAACCCCTGTTTCTCAAAAGTATCTCGGTCATGGAAATTAAGCAGGCTGAGTATGTACAACCGCTCCTACAGCTCCCCAACTCATGGATGGTCCATCTTTCCTTTGCCTTTACATGCACCACGAAGCACCCGTGAGCCAAGGTTCAACAAGAAAACCAAAACAAATAAAACAAATATCCAGATAGACATTAACATGTACTGCATACTCTATAATCACAATAATTTCCCATCAAGTATAATGTCTCATGTCGAGTAGATGCATATCGCACCCCTGTAATGGCCCTACCACTACTGCCTACATTACACATGTAATGCCGATAACGGCCTCACAACCGATCCATCACAATCACAACCAATCAATGCAAGCAGTTATAACAAAAAAGGATTATATAAAGAAAACATTTAACTTTAAACAGATTCATGGCACAGTCATACCCGTGTCCTATAATCAGAGCCCATGCCCTACACTCGGTGCAAGTGCAGGTTTTCTTACCTTAAGTCCCACTCAAAAAGTAGTACTATCCTGAATGCGATCCTTCTTCTGAGCCTTGCGAAAACCCTAGTCACAACATCAATGATACATTTCTCAAGAGATAATTTTGATAATGGGCCTCAAGACTAAGCCCTAGCTCTAGGGACCTTGGATTCCACTAAAGGGAATAGCAGGATCGTCCCTCGAGCCTCCCAAGACAACTCCCTAAAACCCTAAATAAAATGCACCCTAAACTGCATTAGCGCCGCGGTGTGTAACATGCTAGCCTTCGGGGCATGTTACAAGGTAGGTTGGTGCTTGGTCAGATGAGCATGCGAGGGTGCAGGCTGGTGAGCATGCTAATGCATAGTTTGTACGACAGTGGCATTTTCATAAATATCTTCAATATTGCCCGAAAATGGACGGGACTTGGTAGGTTCCATATTAAAGGGTCAATGAACAAAATGGCACGATTGAATTTGGGAGATTTGGAGAATTGACTAGCTGAGAGCCAAATATGTCTCCCAATAAAAATTCATATATGTTCCTGGTGTAAGGCTAAAAGCTCAGAAGACTCTTTGTAGGGGAAGCCCCTGGTGTCAGCTCTCCACCACCCCCTGGCGCAGGTGCATCAAGTGAACTACTACTAGTTAGGAGGGCTAGTAGGGTAGGCATATGAGGACCACAAGGGGACTCATTTGTCTCCACGAGTAGGAGTACCCATGGACATTACCGGGCCATCCTGGTAGTGCGTCGAAGTGTGCTACCAAAGGTTTATCGGTATGGTTCCCTTGGCTTGCCAGGATGCCGCTTGCATGGAATGTTATGGTGCACCATGGTCACGAGTCTCGATGCGAGATGGCATGGGAAGTCATTCATGGTACTTGTTAGTATGCAAGCATTTGAGGGTGCACTATGCTTGAGTAGGACAGAGGTCCGGTGTGTGCTACTTTTCTAGCAGCTAGTCTTGAGGACCTGTCAACATGAGCGAAGGCATGGTGCCTTAAGGATTGCACCGTGGACGAATGAAATTCCTTGGAACGTGATGAGAACTATTCAGATAGTATCGAATGGGTCATGATGAGAGGCGTTGACACGTCATCTTGGTGTTGGCTCTTGGCCACACATGCCACATTGGCTTGCGAATGTCTGGGTGAGCATCGGTGTTGGGATTTGCCTCACCATTGTGAGAGCCTATGGATAGTGTGAGTGTCTTGAATAGATAGCCTTGATGCATGGTTTCACTCATAGATGCTTGAGAGCGTGACTCAACAGGATTTTTTTGAGAGATGGAGGTGTGCAAAGGCACACGATCGCGTGAAAAATGCGCCCATTGTTATCTGAATGGTTGGAAGGCTGACCTTGTCTCAGATGACTCAAGGTATTGCATGGGCATTTCCACTGTCAAAATGTGAGCCCATGATAGTTGATATCAGAGCAAGGTTCATCTCATGTTGGGGTGAACTTGGTTTGCCCATCCTAGAAGGGATGTAAGCGTGTAGAAGGACCAAAAAGGTATAGATGCTTGAACAGATGTCGTTGAGCCTTTTAGTCACCTAGAAAGGATCAATAAGCTAAGAGGGGATGAGACTTTTTTGCTCTTCTTCATGGGAATACTGGCCATCCTAGAGAGGGGGTATGCTATGGTTGCTTCAAATCGAAGTTTGAAGATGCTAGAAAGACAACAACCACGTGCAATTATGGAGGGGAGCCACATAAGAGTTGGAACTCATTGACATAAGACAAGGTTTGATCAAGAGGTCAAGGTTGTATGCTTGCTTCACTAGTTCGGGTTCGCCTGAGTGATATTGTAAGTCACACGGAGCACTATTATTGAAAAGGAAACTTGTACACAAGAGTGTGGAAGCATGATAGTGGCCGTCAGACGCTTGTTAGTCATGACAGTTGTCGAGAGTGGACAACTTTGAGGAATCAGATTAACATGAGCATGGAATGCTTTCAGTTGCTACTTGTGTGCCAAAGGGCGTCACATGGAGACCAAGGTGGCAATGGTCGTGATTGTCAGAGGATAGTCGTACTTGGAAGTGTTTGCCTGTTATCTTGTTCTAACCTAGAGGGGAGGCGCTGAGATAATGGAGTGGGACATATTGGCTCACAGAGATGTTGGCTTGTGTGAGCAACACTAAGGCATTGTGGGAGATGCTAAGTTGTGGAATATATGCATGAAAGGCCAGCAAGGCGCAATGCTCAAAATAGTACTAGAATTTCTTGAGTGTTGGAGGGCTGCGTCAAGGAAACTTAGTACTACAAGAGGGCTTAAGGAGGATGAGATTGTAACGACCCAAAATCACTAATATGGCTTAAGGGCCCTGATTAGTGTGCCGGGAAGGCATAATTGGCTTATGAGTGAATTTATTGATTTAATGCATGATTATATGATAGGCATGTTGGTATGATTATATGAATGTAAATGTGGTTAAATGTTCTATCTGTGTGAACCACATTATTATGTGGGTATATTTGTAGAGTGCGACTTGAGGCGATCCTAGGGAGCTAGATAGCGGGAAAAGTCACAACGGGGCTTAATATTTGAGTTTGGATAAGTCAGGGGAATTTTAGGTATCGGGTAGTTATTTAGACTATCGGGTTATGAAAATAAATATATGGAGATATATTTGAGGATAGAAAACTTAGGTGGGAATATTGGGGAAATTTACCGTTTTGCCCTCGGGGATGTTTCCGGTACCCCGAGCTTCGGGATTGACTTAACTGGCTAGGATTAGACTAAGTTAATGAAAAACAGAGGAATAGAACACAAACCGACCTCATCTCTCCTTCTCTCTTCTCTTCTCTTCCTTCTCCTTTCACTTTTAAGAAACTACAGAAAATTCAAGGAAAACCAGTTGGGAATTTAGTGATTTGGGCTGGAAACTTGTAGGTAGAATCTAGTGCTCAGCTAAAGGAACTTAACCAAGATTAAGGTAAGCGATGAATCATACCTCTGAGCATTTGAATTTTGAGTTTTGGCTGGGTATTAAGGGTGTTTATTGTTTTGCTGTTTAAGGGTTGAATTAAGCTGAGAAGCTTGGATTTTAGCTCAGGAATTTGTCAAGAAAGTGGTTCAGCAAAAGAGGTAAGCTTCAACTCGTAATTTAGAGGTTTAAATTTGTGTATTGCATGACTGGTTTTGGTGTTTGAGTTGCTGGGTTTCAGAAATCAAAAATGGAACTTTAGTAGGTTTTTAGGCTGGATTTTTGTTGTTTTATATTGTTAGAGTCATGTTAAAATGTTTGTGATTAATGGGTTTTTAATTAGGGAACCTTGGGATGGTTTTGAATGGGGTTAGGATGCTAGAAATGGTGGATTTTCTGGGCACGATGGAGAGGGTCGCAGCTCTGTTCTAGAGCGCTGCGGCCCTACGAAGCAAGAGAGCCAAGGAGGCTCGGCTAGGGGAGGGCGTCGCGGCGCCCTTGGGCAGGGCCGGGGCACTTGTCTGCTAGCTGGGGGCCTTGGGCTTTGTTTTAAGGGCGGGTCATGACTAGGTTTCAAGGGTCGTAGCCCTTAGGTACATTCTTGATCATTTGGGGATTTTAAGCGCAGGAATCTAGCCTAGGGTGCTCGGGATCGATTTCACCACCGTGCTTGGTGGAATTCGATGTACCGGAAGCTAGTATTGTACCCGGAAACCTTTATTTGAATATTAATGGAATCCAATACCTTGGTTGTGACTAGGTGTTAAAGCTAGGGCTCGGGAACGGATCATGCTCGAGAAACGTCGCTCATAATCAGTGAATGAAGAAATTAAAGGTAAGAAAACTGCACCCGGTTGTATATTTGTAATGGGACTAAGGGTTCCCTAATATGTATGCTTGAAAGGATGGTATTATGCCATGAAAACAGTGAACCAATGGCCTAAGAGTGCCAAGGGTTACACTAGCGCACAGGGCGTGGCTTGGCCACTGGTAGCCGATGACAGCTTATTATGCACTGAGCTCGGTTTAAGCGGGTCGGAGCTAGTGGGGTAAACAAAGGGTGCAGCCTAAGTTGTCGGCCCTGACTATTATGTGACTTAATTGTTATTTATGATTGGTTGCGTTATTAGTTTTGAATAGATGCTGAGTGGTTAATGGGAAAATATTAAGTGTTTGATCATGCTTAAAGATTTGATTATCTGTTATTGTTGTTTGTGTACATATTATGTTTTCTTGCTGGGCCTTGGCTCACGGGTGCTACGTGGTGCAGGTAAAGGCAAGGGAAAGCTTGACCAGCCCTGACTTGGAGAGCTCTGTGAGTTGAATGTACATGACCAGCTGCTCAGCCGCAACAGTTGGGGAATAGGCAGGGACGTGAGAACCAGAATGTCTATTTTGCCTTAGTATGGCTGATGGTTGTCTGTATTTTGGAGATTCTGTAAACCAACTTTTAAACACTGTTTCTTTTTTGGGATCCCATGTATAAAACTGTTTAATTATATAAAGTATAAATTTTGAGACCAAAACTTTTTTAAACCTAGCACATTCATGGTTAGTGACACGTTTTTAAATTAATGACTTGATTAGCAAGTCCTGCACCTTTATAAGTACACAGTGTAGTGGTCTTGGCTATCCAGGGCGTTACAGAGATGGTGATAGAGTTTAAATGTGGGCCAGATGGTCTTGCTATTGGGACTTAGAGACTATAGAAGCCTAGAAAAGCTGAGAAGTTGCGCTAGAGTTTGTATGTGGGCAGAGGGTTGCATCAAGAGAAACTTAGTGCTTCTTGGAAGCCCGGAGGGGCGAGATGCTAGATGATGGATCAGTTGGGTGGCTATGTGGACAGTGCACGCATAAGGGAATCGATAATGGTGCTACATGAAGTAGTTGAATCGAGAGTCACATTCTACGGGTGCACTTCTAGATTTGTTGGGTGCATGAAGAGTTTGGCCGATCAGACGTTCTTGTGTGTGGGCAAGTTGTCGTGGAAGCCAACAGTTGAAGTGGGGGGAGAGACCTTCATGGTTCAAACATCCAAACAGCAGACCAATGTTCCATTACAAAAGCATTGAGATGAGTTATCATGGAGATCGTTAGTTGTTCAGAATGTAAAGTCAAGGAGACTCAAAGAAAGAGCCAGTTACCTAGGGTAAAAGTCGTCAGGACTCAGGTACTAAGGTAACATCAGTGCAACATTTTCCTAAGATGAAAGTCAGCAGGACTCAGGTACTAAGGCAACGTAGAGATGTCCTTGGGAAAAGAGTTGGAATGACCGAGGCATTAATTCAACATCATCTTCAAAAGTGATAAATGGAATGAGGGATTGTGTAAGAGAAAACAGTTACCTTGCGAATTATACCTTGAGAGGTACACCTTGAAAAGAGAAGTTATTAGTGGGGGAGCCCACTAATTCATATGTTCAAAGGGTCAGGGTACGTGTTTAGTTTTGGTGTGTGAATCTAGGGGGAAACACAACAATAGACGGGATGTACAGTGCGAAGACATGCATGACTAATGTGAGTGGGTCTGGTGACCAAGTGAAGCTGTAGACGGACAGTATGCATGGGCGTAGGCTAAGATCAAGGTTAGGCAGGTTTTGCAGCATGTTATGGGATGTGCTTAGTGTTTTATGGGTACACGTGTTTATGGGAACACAGGCCGAATGATTCAAAGAGCGTATGCCAAAGGGAGATAGCAGATTGGGACAACTTCAGACCTCAAGAGTGAGGTAGGGTGCAGTCAAGTTGGTCAAGATTTAACATGTCGTCTGAGTTAGGCAGGGTTGATTTGGGGGTAGAATTTGAGGCACAATGCTGGGGAGTCAACATGAACACGAACCAGAAGGCAGTGTAGTGGTTTCGAATGATGTCAGATCATTGGACACATTTTAGAAGCTCAAAGGAGCATTTATGCTTGTGGTCAGAAGTGGACATTTTGCATCAAGTCGTGGGTATGCAGTAAGGCCGGAGGGCCAAAAGTATGAGAGACTACTTTGCGAAGTTGTGTGTAAAGGTGCACTAGATACTGCATAAAGGCTATAGTTGGCTTGAGTGCTGCATTAAAGAGAGACACGACTTCAGCAGAAGAATGTTTCGTAGGTGTCATTGGGAACGGTTGGTTTGTGAACCTCACCTTGAGGGGTGCACCTTAATTTTTTCCTTGTCAATAGGAGTAGGCATTGGACAGTTGGCGGGAAAAGAACAATCATATGATGTGTTGGATTTGGGGTCAGTGTTGTAAGGACAAATTGGTTGACTGGAGGGACGTCGTGATGGACTTGGAGGAGTTCATGTATGCAAGGAGTATTCGAGTGCAGAGGCACTACTTCATGGGAGAATTCTGAATAGCGACAGTGTAATAGGGTATTTGATCGAGTCCGATAGTGGACGATGGAGTTCACCACTAAGTGGGTGATTCTATAGTGGTAGAGGGACAAGTGCAGACTTAAGATTCAAAAGTAGCATGGATTGAGCTTAGGAGTCAAGGCAGGAAGAAGATTGGCCAGTGGTCTATCAATGAGGGCATCGAAAATTGAAGTGGGGGAGAGTGTAACATGCTGGCCTTAAGGGCATGTTACAAGCTAGGTTGGTGCTTGGTCAGATGAGCACGTGAGGGTGCAGGCTGGTTAGCATGCTGATGCCTAGTTTGTACGATAGTGGCATTTTCATAAATATCTTCAATATTGGCCAGAAATGGACGGGAGTTGGTAGGTTCCATATTGAAGGGTCAATGAATGAAATGACACGATTGAATTTGGAAGATTCAGAGAATTGGCTACCTGAGAGCCAAATATACCTCCCAAGCAACAATCATATATGTTCTTGGTATAAGGCTAAAAGCTCAGAAGACTCTTTGTAAGGGAAGCACCTGGTGTCAGCTCTCCACCACCCTTGGTACAGGTACGTCAAGTGAGCTACTACTAGTTAGGAGGGCTAGTAGGGCAAGCATATGAGGACCATGAGGGGACTCATTTGTCTCCACAAGTAGGAGTACTCATGGACATTACCAGGCCATCTTGGTAGTGCATCGAATTATGTTGCCAGAGCTTTATCGGTACCGTTCCCTTGGCTTGTCGGGATGTAGCTTGCATGGAACGTGGCCCAAACCTCTGAGAGACGTCATGGTGTGCCATGGCCACGAGTCTCAATGCAAGATATCATTGGAAGTCATTCATGGGACTTGTTAGCATACAAGCATTGGAGAGTGCACTATGCTTGAGTAAGACAGAGGTCCAGTGTGTGCTATGAGTCTGGCAGCTAGTCTCGAGAACCTATCAACATGAGCGAATGCATAGTGCTTGAGGACTGGACCATGGACATATGGGATTCCTTGGACTATGATGGGAGCTATTCAGATAGTATCGAATGGGTCATGATGAGAGGTGTTGGCATATTAGCTTGGTGTTGGCTCTTTGCCACACATGCCACCTTGGCTTACGAATGTCTGGCTGAGCATCGGTGCTGGGATTTTCCTCACCATAGTGAGAACCTATGTATAGTGTGAGTGTCTTGGGTAGATAGCCTTGATTCATGGTTGCACTCATAAATGCTTGAGAGTGTGACTCAGCAGGAGTTATTCGAGAGACGGAGGTGTGTAGAGGCACACGGTCGCGCGAAAAATGTGCCCATTGTTATCCGAATGGTTGGAAGGCTGACCTTGGCTTAGAGGAGTCAAGGTGCCACACGGGCATTTTTGCTGTCAAAATGTCAAGCCGTGACACGGCGCACCCCTGCAGCACCGTGACTTTAAAACAAACCGAGAAGCCTCTTTCTCAAAATTGTGCATTTTGAGTCGCAGCGCTTCCCCTAAATGACCACAACACTCCAACAAATAAAGAGCTTCCCTTTCATTTTTTCCCCATTTAGGGCCACATCGCTACGATGGTTTGAGGCAAACCCACCCTCGAAGAAACTCAAGGGGGCTGCGACGCTCGCCCCAAGCGCCACGTCGCTACCACAGGAAAACCCAGAACTACAATTTTCCCCTGCATTACCCAACACCAAAATTGACCCAAATTTTTTTTCAATAGATTCTTAACCACAAAACAATTCATACTCACCAACAAACCCAATCCAAAGCTCCAAAGTGCCCAAAGCTTAAGAAAATACACCAAATTCCACAAGTTACAAGTTTGAGTTCAAAGCTTAGAAACTTACCCAAATTTGAGAATTCAAGCCAAAATTATGAATGCACGCTCAGTTCCAAGCTCAGAACAGCCACCAAATCACGTTTCCATCATAACTAACTACTCCAAAATTCCCTAGAAGCTTCAAAGTTTCAGAATTTGACTAAAACTCAAAACAACCAAGAACACTTCAAACAAGAGTGAAAACAGAGCAATTAATCCTTTACCTCCTCTGAATTTCGAAACCACTAGAGTGGGCATGATAGAGCAACCTCTAGTCTTCCTAAACACTCCAAATCTTTTAGAAACCCCCTTCCAATTCAAGCCTTGACTAGCTTGAGTTTTGTGCTCTTGGAAAAGTCTTAGAAAATAACCAAGAGCGAGTAATATTTGCCCAAAATGTGATTGCACTATACTTAGCCAATTTTCCTATTAAATGGGTCAAATGACCATTTTGTCCCTAGCTCATACCACCCTCAAATAAATCCCCCAAGGGCATTTTGGTCATTTAGCGTAATTTCCCACTAAACCTCAAATTATACCCCTAATTTCCAAATTAATAAACCAATTCATCAAATAAATTTTATTTCCCCATCAAATAATCTTGTTTAACAACCATTCCCGAAATGTGTAAAATTACCAAAATATGCCTTGGCTCACCCCGAGCCGGGTATTAATCCCTGTTGTGACTTTTCCACAAGCTTGCTTGGAAGGATTGACTCATGCTGAATATCACAAATATATCCATATAATAATGCAGTCTCAAACACATAGCATATAAAATTACAATTATATCCTCAACGGGTCAAAATTACGAAAATGCCCTTTTTTGACAAAAGCGGGCCCTTAAGCATATTTAATACACATAAACATGCATAATCAATCATATCATAATATAACTCATATAATTCAAATAATCACAAATATATTAAATTAAAATCACAAAATTCACAAAAATCCCAATTATACTCTCCCGTCATACTAATCAACATACTAATCCTTATTAGGAGCTTTGGGACACTACATGTACGGTCCTGTACGGACCGCCTAGGAAATGCGTCACCTGCATGTAGGTGATGCATCATATTCATGGAAGTGATGCATCACCTGTCGTGTTTCGATAGGCTAAGCGATGCGTCGCCTCCAACAGGCAACACAATGTAGATTCCTCTGTAATGTCGCCCCGGACATCGCCCCAAAATGTCTCCAAATGCCTCCAAACTTTTTGAGTACTCTTATATACTCCAAAGAAACACTTTGGAACTGAAAGTATAATTTTAAAATGTCTACACTATAAGTCAACCCACTCATGTTGACTTTAGTGAAATCGTTATGGTTTTACACCTGTTTGTGCTAAACCAATTTCACTATGTATTTAACCAACCCTAACAATCCCCAACTTGGTTAAATACATCCTTTTTCTCTAGCCTGAACAATATTAGTGCATGAAATAAAGTACCTTTCGGTTTGAACTTTATCTTACTGAAAATACTACAAAGTTTTACTGAAATGTTTAGTATTTTTAAGAGATTGAATAAACTATTCCTAGTGATAAAACTGGTAGTATCTCACACATCTCTACTTGATTACTCATGTATTTCCCATTTTTCACTCTTAACACTTTTATGGTCTTGTGCTTATCCATTCATGAACCATCCGGAGAGAAAACTCCTACTCTCTTGAGAGGCGGCTCCACCTTTAGGTTCCTATAGGTGAAATTCTTAAAACAACTTTGCTACCTTTAGAGATGCTTGTTGCTCTTCAACTGAATTTTATTAAAAGCATATGAATTAACCCTCATGTCCGGTAGCAACCAACATTAACTATTTTAGATGGGACTCTAAGCTGTTAATGTTGTCAACTATTCCCTTATCAACAAGTTGTTCTTACCCATTGAACTCTACACTCGATGTATACGTGCTTTGAGTTGGGTTGCCATCATTGGGAAATTATTTGTCAAGGAGTTTTAGTCCCATCCCTCTATTTGTAGAACTAACCAAATGTAATGTCCCAATTTCCCTAATAAGGCTTAGTGCCTTGATTAGGGGGCCAGGATGGCAATAATTGATTTAATTGCACTATTATGTGATGATATGCATGCTTATATGAATTATGTGAGTTATATTATAATATGACTATATTGGCATGTTTAGGGGTATTAAGCATGCATGTGGGCCTGTTTCTTATTAGAAGGGCATTTTCATAATTTGGGTCGTTGAGGGCATATTTATTGAGACCACATTATCATGTGGATATGTTTGGGTTATTCGGCACAAGACGATCCTAGGAAGCAAGTAGTGGTTTAGTCACCACAGAGAGAAATACCAAGCTCGGGGTGAGCCAAAGGATATTTTGGGTGATCTCAAGAGTCATCGGAACTCATTATAGCGTGAGTCATATTTTGGGAGAAATAGAGATATTCCAGGTTTAGCATAATTATTTTGGGAAATTCAAGTATAGAGCAGGATTGGAGAGTGAAAATGACATTTTTACCCTTATAGTGTTTTGAGAGAGAAGCGGACTGAGTGGGGGCATTTTGGTCATTTGGGGACCGTTCGTATATAAAGGTTCGACTAAGTTCATTAACTCAAAAAAACACAGTCTCACTCTCATTTTCTCTCTCCCATTCTCTCTTTACGCTCGTTAGCGTTTTCGAAGGAAACTCGAGTTTTAGAGCTCGGATTCAAGCGAGGTTAGAGTCATAACGATTCTAGGGAAGATTAGAAGCTTGGTAGCTTGAGAATTTAGCTGGAAAACTACTGTAATAGAGTTAATTCGAGTTTTAAGTTTATGAGTTTTTTGTTTCCTTTAAGTTTCTTTAGCTTGAATGAATTTTATAGTTTTAGGGAGTTTTTGATTCGTTTCTGAGTTGGGATTCACTGCCTATGAAGTACTGCTGTTGTTCTGGGACTCAGTTATGGGTTTGGCAATGTTTTGGGGTGAATTTTAAGGGATTTAGCTCAGAGAAAATGTTTGAAAAACTGAGTTCGTGGGGTCGCACCGCAACCCTCATGAACCCAGGAGCTTGTGCGGTTCCTTGAACTTTCATCGTGTTGTGGCCCATGTTCAGAGAAAAGAGAGGGTAGGCTCTCTGACTTGAGGAGTGCCGTGATGCCTGTGAGGAGCATCACAGCTCAAAATGGGAATTTTCGCCAAAATAGGTTTTGGGTGGCGGGAACTCAAACCTAAGGGCTTAGGAAGGATTCTACTACCCGATTTAGTACAATTCAAGGTCCCGAAGGATAGGGCTCGGTCCGTAAGCCTTTATTTAATCAATATTGATAAATATCATTTATATGGTTATGACTAGGGTACCGCTAGGGCTCAGAACATGATCGTGCTCGGGGGTCGTGGTTAACTAACTTGTGCTTGGACCAGAGGTAAGAAAACTGCACCTAATATGTGATGTATGTGATTAGGGCTTGGCCCAATTGTTAAACATATATTTGATTAGGGATTGGGCCCCTTTGAATGAGCATGATTATGATTGTTCCTGTGATTGCTTGATCAAGCATGCTTGAATACCCTGTATGTGGTTAATTATTGAATGATGTATGCATGTTCGCATTATCTAATTGAATAACATTGACTTATAAGTCAAGGGCAACAATAGCACGCTGAGCACTGATCGATATGGTTAGGCCTAATCAAGAGCATATTATATGCTTGACCGATCCTATGGTCATTGGAAAAATAAAGCGTCAGGTATGCTGGGCCAACTCTAAGGCTGGTTATACTAAGGATAGGGCAATGGGCCCCGGGGTGACTCTATAGTCCCATATCCTAGGGCACTGGGCCCTGGTATGACTTATTAGTCAATAATTTAGGCCAACGGCTCCGGGGTGACTCTATGGTCACGTGTTTAGGGAAACGAGCCCCAGTATGACTTATTAGTCACTTATCTAAATAGAATTCATGCATGAGTAGGGTTATTACTGCTAGGTATGCTTATTATGATAACGTGATGTGTTATCAACTGCTTATGAGTATGTTTAAGTTTTCTTGCTGAGCCTTGGCTCACAGGTGCTCTATGGTGCAGGTAAGGGGAAAGGGAAGCTAGACCAGCCATGAGTTGGAGAGCATCAGTGGCGATGTGTACATATGCAACTGCTCGACCACCACGGCCGGGGTTTCTCAGAGGAACAATGGTCAAACCCTATTTTTCCACTTAGGTTGTCTGGTTGTACCTTTTGAACTGTAATTAACCTTTTAAATGTTATTTTGGGATCCCATGTATGAACGTAAACATTTTTATGAAATGGTTATTCCTTTTGACAAAATTTTTTAACCCCAAACTGTTAATCATGTTTAGTTACACATTTAGTTACACATGATTAACCCTAAATCGTTAATCACGTTAATAACTAGTGTAATGGTCTTGGCTATCCAGGGCGTTACAACTTGGTATCAGAGCGTGACAAGGTTAGGGGTTCCTGAAGACTGGCTAGGCATGTACACTCGCCACTAAAGACAAGATCGACTCAGGGTTTGGTAACTATTTATGTGGTTATGTGTTTAATTACTTAAATAGGATATAAATGCCTTATTTGCCTGTGTTATTATGGAGCATGAGATATTCATATAGGGCCTGGACCTTGACAGTTGAATGATTAATAAAGAAATGCTTATTAGCACTGTTATATGGACATGTAGGTCATGAAACACTTATTAGCGTTGTTATATGTACATTTATGCTAGGAAAATGCTTATTAGCACTGTTAAATGTTAGAGAATTGCTTATTAGCATTGTTATTTGTCTATAAATGTCATAAAATGCTTATTAGCATTGCTATTTGTTGATGAGGGCCAAAAAATGCTTATTAGCATCATTACTTGCTTATAAGTGCCAGGAAGTGCTTATTAGCACCATGTTTGGATATGAATATAAATCGACATGCTTATTACCATGAATGTTGAGTGTGAATGCTTGTTTGTTCGGCCTTGGACCATAGGCGGCAAGAGGTATTGTTATTACTACCTAACTGGCCGAATTGATTACTGTAGCAAGGTACAAGTTTGGAAGTATGCTTTCAAGGCAGTTAGATCTGCAAACCTGCCAGGGAATACATGCCGAGAATGAAAATTAGGGTCAGTCCCTTCCGCCAGCTCCTGAGAACTGGTAGCAAGTGCTTGCTGATATGAAAGCTAGATTACAGAGGTAGGAGGAAGAGATCCACCTCTTAAGACAGAAATAGGTTCCTACAGGGAACATTCAGCCAGAGGTGCCACCTGTGTTGGTACTGATAGTATTACAGTCAGCAGAGGTTGGGAATAAATGGGAACCTCTCTATGAAAGGTTCAGGAAGTAGCACCCTCCATTCTTTGAGGGCAGTTCAGATCCGGCTAAGGCCAAGCAGTTGATGAGCATGGTTACCACTATCCTAGATTTTATGAGGGTAGTTTGTAATGAAAGGGTGGCCTATGCCACCTATATGTTTCGGGAAGATGCCCGAATCTGGTGGGAAGTGATATCCCAAACTAGGAACGTGAATACATGGATTGGGAGGAGTTCAGAATGGTGTTCAATGAAAAGTACTATAATGATGCAGTTGGGGTTGCAAAGGCAGAGGAATTCAGTAAGCTACTTTAGGGAAACATGTGAGTGAGAGAGTATGCATTGAGGTTTGATAGATTGGCCAAGTTTGCTACAGACTTGGTACCCACTGATGGGAAAAGGAAGGAAAGATTCCTTCAGGGGATACAACCAATGATAGCCCGAGATGTTCGCATTACCACTGTACCTGGAGTGACAACATATGCACAGGTGGTACAGAAAGCCCTTACTTCAGAGGGAGCAGAGAACAAAATCTGGTACGAGAACGCGGCTAGGAGAGGCACTAGGAGGACAGGACCTCCATTTATGGGTCCAGGTAAGGGCAGAGGCCCCAATGATTAGAAAAGAAAGGCTCCAGATGCCTTTCTAGCTCCAGGCCCTGACAGGAGACCACATAGTATACAGATTGGCTGCCAGGGCATAAATGAGGGCTGGAAGACTTATCCAAAGTGCGTCAGATGTAGGAGGCATCATGTAGGAGAGTGCCATGCAAATGCATGCTTTTTGTGCGGGATAGTGGGACACTTAAAGAAAGATTGCTCGAGAGTAAAGAAAGAAGAACCAAGGAAGGCGGACAACTTGACTCCAGCTCGAGTGTTCGCATTGACACAAGCAGAGGTTGAGGCTAGTCCCTCAGTAGTGATAGGTCAGGTTTCTAGTGCTACAACCTGTTATATTGTTTTGATTGATTTTGGTGCTACACACTCTTTTATTTCTAGTAGGATTATTGATAGACTGTGCAGGCCATGTGATTATTATGCTGTGGGGTTTGGATTCTTATTACCCACTGGAAAGTTAGTAGTTTCAAGAAGATTGGTAAGATCACTACCAGTGACAGTGGATGGCTGGCAGTTGTCAGTTGACTTGATAGAGTTGGTTATGATCAACTTTGACATGATTCTTGGTATGGATTGGTTAGTGAAGTATGGGGCAACCATAGATTGCAAGAAGAAGATGGTAACCTTTGAGCTTGAGGGTGAGGATCCCTTTGTATTTGTTGGCACTATGGATGGAACCCTTATACCTACGATATCAGTATTGAGGGCTAGAGACCTATTGCGAGGTGGTTGCATAAGATTCCTAGCCAGTGTGGTTGATACCACTCAGGTCGTGCAGTGGGACCAGAAGATACTAGATTAGTCTGTGAGTTTCTGGATGTGTTTCCAGAGGGTTTACCAGGGATGCCGCCACATAGAGAGATAAAGTTTGTTATTGAACTGACAACTGGGACAGAGCCAGTGTCTAGGGCCCCGTACCGAATGGCCCCAGCAGAGATGAAGGAAGTGAAGGTACAACTATAGGAGTTGTTAGAATTGGGTTTTATTAGACCCAGTTTCTCACCATGGGGTGCACCAGTCCTATTTGTAAGAAGAATGATGGTTCTCTGAGGATGTGCATTGACTATAGGGAATTGAACCACTTAACCATCAATAATAAGTATCTTCTGCCAAGGATAGATGACCGGTTTGATCAGTTGTAGGGTGAGACAGTATTCTCAAAGATAGATCTTCGATCTGATTATCACCAATTGAGGATCAAGGAGGGAGACATATCGAAGATTGCTTTTCGTACCAGATACGGGCATTAGGAGTTTCTAGTGCCCCAACAACTTTTATGGATTTGATTAACAGGGTGTTCAAAGATTATCTGGATCGATTTGTGATCATCTTCATCGACGATATTCTAATTTATTCCCCGTCAGAGGCAGAACATGAGCAACATCCCAGGTTGGTTCTACAGAGGCTGAGGGAACACAGACTGTATGCAAAGTTCAAGAAATGTGAGTTCTGGTTACCGTATGTGACTTTTCTTAGTCACATTGCCAATAGAGATGGGATCAAGGTGGACCTAACTAAGGTTGAGGCAGTGAGAGGATTGGCCAAGGCCAAGGAATGCCTCTGAATTTAGAATAATTATTTGGGGAAATTTGAGTATAGAGCGGGATTGGAGAGTGAAAATGACATTTTTACCTTTTATGGGGTGTTAAGAGAGAAATAGGTTGAGTGGGTGCATTTTGGTAATTTGGGGATCGTTTGTATATAAGGGTTCGACTGAGTTCATTAACTCATAAAAACACAGCCTCTCTCTCATTTTCTCTCTCCCGTTCTCTCTTTACACTCGTTAGTATTTTCGAAGGAAACTCAATTTCTAGAGCTCGGATTCAGGAGTGGTTAGAGTCATAAATATTTTAGGGAAGATTAGAAGCTTGATAGCTTGGGAATTTAGCTGGAAAACTACTGTAACAGAGGTAATTTGAGCTTTAAGTTTATGAGTTTTTGGTTTCCTTTAAGTTTCTTAAGATTGATTTAATTTTATGGTTTTAGGGAATTTTTTATTCATTTGTGAGTTGGATTTTGATGCCTGTGTAGTGCTGATGTTGTTTTGGGACTTAGTTATGGGTTTGGCAATGTTTTGGGGTTAATTTTAAGGGATTTAGCTTGGAGAAAGTGTTTGAAAGCTGGATTTATGGGGTCGTGTCATGACCCTCATGAACCTAGGATCCTGGGCGGTTCCCTGAACCGCCATCACGCTGCGTCACCTCTGGGGCTGGGCCGTGGCATGTGTCCATAGAAAAAAGAGTGCAGGCTCTCTAACTTGAGTAGAGCCGCAGTGCCTGTGAGGGGTGTCGCGGCTCAAAATGGGAATTTTATCCAAATTAGGTTTTGGGTGGCGGGAACTCAAACCTAAGGGCTCGAGAAGGATTCTACTACACAATTTAGTAGAATTTGAGGTCCTGGAGGCTAGGGCTCGATGCGTAAGCCTTTACTTACTCGATATTGATAAATATCATTTATTATGGTTTTGACTAGGGTACCGCTAGGGCTCGAAACATGATCATGCTCGGAGGTCGTGGTTAACTAACTTGTGCTTGGACTAGAGGTAAGAAACTTCACTTAATATGTGATGTATGTGATTAGGGTTTGGCCCGGTTGTTAAACATAGATTTGATTAGGGCTTGGGCCATTGTGCCTGTGATTGCTTGATTAAGCATGCTTGAATACCCTGTCTATGGTTAATTGTTGAATGATGTATGCATGTTTGCATTATCTAATTGAAAAGCATTGACTTATAAGTTAAGGGCAGCAATAGAACGATGAGCGCTAGTCGATATGGTTAGGGCTAATCAGTAGCGTATTATACACTTGACCAACCATATGGTTGTTGGAAAACTAAAACGCCAGGTACACTGGGCCAACTCTAAGGCTGGTTATACAGAAGATAGGGAAATGGGCCCCGAGGTGACTCTATAGTCCCATATCCTAGGGCACTGGACCCCAGTTGTTAGGAACGCGTTTCCTAATACGTAGCAGAATAGTGGTGGGTTTTCCCAGTGTACAACAAATTTTTTGTAACATATTTAAACTACTTTTAAATATGCGGATCCATTAATATACATATATTAATCATAAGCAAGAAAAGAATAGAAAACATACCTCTTAAAGCCTATCAATTGTCCTTGCTATATTTTCGTAATTTGAACGAACTTCCTATCTAAGCTACTCCTCGGTACTCACACCAAGATCTTCCACAATGTTCTCTACACCTCAAGAAGTGTGTGGGCACTTAGAGAATAAAGGATGGTTAATTTCTGATTCTACTTGATGTACTCAACACATGAGATCAAGAGAATATGCCTTAAATTGGTTCTGTATCTTTTTCAGGGAGAGATAGAAAAGTATCGTTCTTTTTCACAGAGCGAATGACTGTCTTCTCAGTATATTCTGATAATTCTTACTTAAAAAGAAAATATTCAAATTTTAAAAAATAAATCTGTAACCAACTTACAATTTATCTTTTAATTAATTAATTATCTTATTAATGAAAATATCCAAAAACTAATTTTTGAATTTTACAGTAATCAATTAATTAAATAAATAAAATTGAAAAAATATATCCTTGAAAATTATGCAGTGCACGCCACACACAGTGTATGTGGTCGTGTACCACCCTATATTTTAGGGATATTTGAAATTTCTATTTTTATTTAATTATTTATTCAAACTACTTAGTATAATAAAAATCTAACAACCTGATAACTAATTCAAATTGAATTAAATACTTTTTAACTAATTATCAAATATAATTAATTATTTAAATAAATATCAATCTTTAAAATTCAAATCTAATTTGAACTTATGAGATTATTATCTCCCACTCAAATAAAGATATTTAATTAATTCTACCTATTAATTAAAACCAATAAAAATTCCATAATTAAATATTTAATTTATTATAATTTCAAAAATTATAATTAATTAATTATTTAATATAATTTAAAAAATTACAGAATAATTAAATATTAATTAATTTTGTTAATTACAATTAATTTATAATTAATTAATTAATCACTATCATCTCATAATTGCATATTTGGCCCGAAGAACAAATTTCTTCTTAAATATGTCTTTCAACTATTTTTCCCTTTATATCAACTCTTGCCTTGAATATTGTTGATAGAGCTGCTGTGGGGACCTATGGACCTATAATTCCAAGCTCCAATAAATTTGAGATTATTAATTAAACTCTTTAATTAAATAATCTTAATTTATTAATCTCATGATTACTCACTATAAATATGAACTCTTGTAATTATAGAAATTTCATTTACTAAGTACTTTATAATGATAAAGCATCCATTGATATAATCATTGCATACAAATTAACCCTCTAATAATGGTTCATAATTAATTGGGAATAAAATTACCGTACCCTTTTAATTATATCTTATTTCCTTAAGTACCATTGACTTTACTAGTGAAGGTTAATTCATAACTAAATTATGAATTTGAGCTCAATAACCTTTTCATTCCTAAAAGTTAACCCTTAAGAGAATCATTATTCAATCTCTTACGAGAAGGTATAGATTCCATATCTGTATACTATGTCCCCAAGTATTTACATTAATGAGTTCCCAAAACAAAAGTTTCTAGCCTGATCATTCTGACAGACCCTAACGAGTGAATCAAAGAACTCATATAACATAAACAGGAGTTCATAGTAGCTTCAAAATTAAGATCTATTGGTATATGATCATCAGTTGATATATATAATTAATACTTTGAAATGGTATTTAACTAAGTATTAATAAACATATCTGGTCCAGTTCTATATATTATCTAACATATAAAGTACCTCCACTAAAGTGTCCTACTACACTAGTTATCCAGATCTAGATTACATGTATTCATAATACTAGTGGACCGTACTTGCAGTACTTAATCTAAATATTCCATAACTTTATTTAACTGCAAACTATTTAAGTTTATTTATCTCAAACACAATCCTCCCGTACCAATATGTGTTTGAGATCACATATATGAACTTAGGAATTTTTTTGATATTTACATAATATTATCACAGAATAATATAGTCCATAAAATATATGCATAACAAATTCAATTTATTTATTTATTTCATAAAACAGTGTCAACTACATATGCTTTCAGGGCACAATTCCCAACAATCTCCCACTTGCCCTAAAGCAAATGAGGCATCTCTCTCATTACCATGTTTCTTACATGCTCCTTAAAAGATTTTATGGACAAAGTCTTTGTGAAAGGATCTGCAAGATTATGCTCTGAAGCTATCTTCATAACTACAACATCTCCTCGGTGAACTATCTCTCTTACCAAGTGATACTTCCTCTCGATGTCCTTTCCCCTCTTATGGCTCAGTGGTTCCTTTGAGTTAGCTACTGCCCCACTGTTATCACAGTATAGGACTAGTGACTTATCCACATCTGGCACTACTTCCAGATCAGAATATAACTTTTTGAGCCACACAGTCTCCTTAGCTGCTTCACAAGCTGCTATATACTCGGCTTCCCTTGTGGATTCTGCAATGCTGGTTTGTTTAATACTTCGCTAGACTACTGCTGCTCCTCCAAGAGTAAACATTGATCCAGAAGTCAATTTCTGACTATCTCTGTTTGATTGAAAATCATAATTAGTGTAACCAGTGGGGTTCAGGTCTCCACCTGAATATACAAGCATATAATCTATAGTATTTCTAAGATACTTGAGAATATTCTTCACTACAATCCAATGACTCAATCCAGGATTGGATTGATAACGGCTGACTATCCCTACTGCATAACAAATGTCAGGTCTTGTACACAACATGGTGTACGTTAGACTGCCTACCGCTGAGGCATAGGGATACTGTCTCATATCTTCCTCTTCCTGAGATATTTTGGGACACTGCTCCTTCGAAAGAAATACTCCATAACGGGTGGCATATCACCCTTTTTGGAGTTTTGCATATTAAAGCGTTCTAGCACCTTATAAATATAAGTTGCTTGAGACAGTGCCAAAGTTTTGTTCTGTCTATCTCTAAGAATTTTAATGCCCAGAACATACTTGGCTTCTCCAAAATCATTCATTTGGAATTGTTCAGCTAACCAATTCTTTACCTTTGATAATGATGTTACGTCATTTCCAATCAATAATATATCATCAACATAAAGAACGAGGAATACTACTACACAATCTTTGATTTGTTTATAGACACAAGGTTCGTCAATGTTTTGTTCAAAACCAAATGTTTTAATTGTGTTAGTAAATCAAAGATTCCAAGATCTAGAAGCTTGTTTGAGTCCATAGATGGACCTAAGACGCTTGTAAACTTTTTGCTCTTGACCTTTTACTTCGAACCCTTCTGGTTGAGACATGTAAATGGTTTCGTCAAGGTAGCCATTCAGAAAAGCTGTTTTGACATCCATTTGTCAAATCTCATAATCCATGCACGCAGCAATGGACAAGAGTATACAAATGGATTTTAGCATGGCTACAGGAGAAAATGTTTCTTCATAGTCAACCCCTTCTTTCTGTGTGTAACCTTTGGCTACAAGCCTTGCTTTGAAACTCTCTACTTTCCCATCCACTCCTCTTTTCTTCTTGAATATCCACTTGCAACCAATGGGCTTGACATTCTCAGGTGGATCTTCAAGTACCCAGATAGAATTGGAATATATTGATTCCATTTCTTGGTTCATGGCTTCTTGCCATTTGTCATTGTCAGAATCATTCATTGCATCTTTAAATGTCAAAGGATCATCTTTTTTTGTGTTAGACAGAATCATTTGAACTTCGTGTTAATAGTGTGTGGGTTGCTTACTAACCCTCCCACTACGATGAGGTTCTCTACAATTCTGACTAGAACTAGCAGTTTCCTCTTGTCGTTTTTCATTGGTTGTTGCTGGTGACTTTGCAACTTCATTCGAGACCATCTCCTCCAGTACAACCTTAATGCGAGGTTTGTGGTTATTAACTTAGTCATGTTCAATAAAAGTTGCATTTGTCAATACAAATGTTTTATTTTCTTTTGGACTATATAAAATTTCACCTCTAGTCTCTTTGGAATATCCCACAAACATGCACACTTCAGAGCGTGATTCCAACTTCCCGGTCTTTCCTTTAAGAACATGTGCAGGACACCCCCAAATTCGAAAATGGTGTAAACTAGGTTTACAACCACTCCATAATTCCATGGGTGTCTTCTTGATAGACTTAGATGGAAAAACATTCAATATGTATAGGGCACATTGAATCACATAGCCCCAGAATGATAGTGGTAATGATGAGAAACTCATCATTGATTTAACCATATCTAATAACGTTCTGTTCAATCTTTCTGAAACACCATTTTGCTGTGGCATTCTAGGTGCTGTGAGTTGGGATTGAATACCATGCTCACGCAGATGGTCCTCGAATTCAAAATTCAAGTACTCTCCTCCTCAATCGGATCGAAGAAATTTCAGTGATTTACCTAATTGCTTTTCAGCCTCTGCTTGAAATTCTTTGAACTTTCTAAAAGTTTCCGATTTTCTTTGCATTAAGTATAGGTAACCATATCTTCAATAATGTCAATGAAAGTGACGAAGTATTCATAACCTCCTCTTGGTTGTACATTAAATGGACCGTAAACATTCATATGTATCAGCTGAAGTGGTTCTGTAGCTTTTGAACCTTTAGCAGAGAAAGGTCTCTTGGTCATTTTGCCTTCAAGACCGGATACACAGATAGGAAGAGATCCAATAGATAGCTCTCTTAAAGGACCATCCTTTACAAGCCTATTAATTCTGTCTAGACCAATATGGCCCAATCTCAAGTGCCACAGATATGTTTCACTATCATAATCAGTCTTTTATCGTTTAATAGATCTAGGATTAGTTGTTTTAAATAATTCAGAATCATAAGCAAATTTCTCTTTAGCTTGCAGCTTATAAAGCCCATCAATAGATTTTGTAGAACATATCTCAAAATCATATCTTGAAATAACAATCGGATTATTATTAAAACAAATTTTAAAACCTTGTTCATGCAACATATAAGCAGAAATTAAGTTTCTAGAAAATCCATGAATATAATAAACGGTCTCTAAAACAAGAAATTTATTCTTCTCAAATTCCAAACAGGCTATTCCAACTACTGCTGCAGAGACAATCTGACCACTGCCTACCCTCATAGTCACCTCTCCATCAGCAAGCTTCCTCGTCGAACTAAGAATCTGTAGAGAAAAACAAACATGATTAGTGGCTCCTGAATCTACTATCCAAGATGAGGAGTTGTTTTCCACTAAACAAGCTTCTAACACAAGTAAATCAAATTTACCTTTCTTTTTCTCTTTCAGGTCAGCGAGATACTTTGGAAAGTTCTCCTTCCAGTGACCATCTACTCCACAATGAAAACAAGTCCCTTTAGGGGTCTTCTTTTTGGATCTTTTGGTGTTCTTGTTTTCTTTTCCTTTGGATGACTTTTTAGGCTTCTATGAATTCTTGTCTTTTTCTTTCTCCTTGTCCTTTCCATTTCCATTTTCCTCTTTTTGGTTTTATCCTTTGAAGAGGATGAGTTAGAATCAACAAAATTTTCTTCTCCTCCTTTCTCAGGACCTTTGTTAAGAGATTTCTAAGTTTGCAATTCATTCAACAACTATGTCATGTTATATGATAATTTGTTCATGACATAGTTGGTTGTGAATCCTTTAAAAGCTGGAGAAAGAGATTCAAGTATAGTGCTTACTTGAGTCCTTTCATCAATGATTGCCCCATGGATAATGGAATCGTGCATTATATTGATCATGTCTAATACATGTTCTCAGACATAAACTCCTTTCTTCATTTTATTAGCCATGTAGGATCTGGTGGCTCATGCCTGCACTGATCTAACTACTGCCTAAACATATCTTGAAGGGTATCCTAGATCTCATAAGAATTTTCAGTGTTCTCAAACTTCTTTCTGAGCACATCGCTCATACTTGCAAGCATATAACACTTTGCTTTGTTGTTTGATAAGATCCAATTATCAAACTTTTCCCTTGCAGTTTTGGCAGCAGTAGGGGGAGGGACTTCAGGACATTCCTCAGTCAAGATAAATTTGTGTTTCTCACATATTAATACAATGTTCAAGTTTGATTTCCATTTGATGTATTTTTCACCAATCAACTTTTCATTTAGCAAGTAAAGAGGATACAAGATTTGAGCTAGACATAATTGCTGAAAAAAAAAAATTAAACAAAAAATGAATTTATGCATATAATAAATATCAGTAATTTTCAGAATAGTAAACGTGATGCATGAATGCAAAAATTAAAGAACACATAAAAGTAATTACTAATTCCACGGTTAATTAATTTGAACATTAATGGACCTGCCTTAGGGTAGGTTAGACTAATTCCAAATTAATTTTGAGACAAGTTCTCAAATTTATAAGTGAAAACTTAAATCAATATTTCTCTTTTGACTTATAAACAATTGCTTGTTTGGTCAAGAATACAATAGTCCGCTCGAAAGCCTAATGTACCTTGTGAGTGTAACCCATTATTTTAGATCAATGACTTAAGTCAAGAGTGTGCCTTAGGGTCAGTCAAACTTGAAATACATCATTAAATCCTATTCTTGAAAAAGAAGTTTGCCTTGAGAATAACACAGCCGGAAGCCTTCTTTAGGGGGACACAAGCAATGGTGTCGCAAGGCCCTCTCCATGCTATCTCAGTGCCAACTAATAATGGAGACCGTGTGACTTATTGTCATAACTCCCTCTCTCACTCACTATTTTAAAATATGTTTTCTCAAAACATCCTATGCTTTTTAATTGGTTTGTAAAAATAAAGTGATCCATTTTTACGAAATGATATTCTAATAATTACTTATCCAATTAAGAAAAATTAAAATTATAGAACTATGTCCTAATTAATTCAATTTTAATTTTCTACAATTACTAGGAATATCATTTATTTATTTAATAAAACAATTTTATTAAATACTAGAAATTAAACAACTTTTAAAATCTATTTCCACTCTTAAACTAGTTAAAACTAGATTTATTATTATATGGTCCATCACGTAAAGCATATAATCACAAAGGACAATCATAAGGCATGTTTAAACTCATATGATATACATGCATAATTTTAAATATTGTGTGGGTTATATGTACGCCATGTAAAAAATGCATGATAAAGTATTAAACGATTTAGTCATATTCAAACATTTAAATAAATAAATACTAACTAAATAAATAAATAAATGCGGGCCGGGTGTCTTGGGTATTTCTAGAAAAATTACAACACATGCAAAAATATACACAAAAATGTAAGAAACTAAAGATCTAAAGAGATCTCTATCTTCAGCTTTGGGCCTTCATAAGTAGTCTTGATCCATTAAGCCACTTATCCATTTAATTTTGAATTGAAATAAATTTTAATTATCTTAAACAAATTTTAAGAATAATTAACTTGGGATTTAATGCCCAATAAGTTATTAGGCCCAGTTTGAATTTGGGCTCATACAATTAATTCAAAATAAAACAATTTTAATTATGGGCTAAAATTAATTAGGCCCATCATTAAATGAATAATATTGACGCAAGCCCTAGGGTTTAGAAACCCTAGGGGTGGCTGCAAGTGGTGGCTCGGCAGGGGCATGGCAGCTGCTGGGTGGTGCGGCTGGGGCGCATGGTGGGCGTGAGGGCGAGGTGTGTAGGGGCGCGCTGGGTGTCACGGGCCGGCTATTTGGGGATTCCAACTAGACGGAACGTGCGGCACTTGCAGACTCTTCAAGCTAGCAAGTCAGCCTACAACACACACCTACAGGCAAACAAACTCAGCGGTTAGCCACATACACATCTTGGACATGCAACGGGCAATAACTAAGTATGAGCAAGCACAAAGCAAGTCATTCCTAGGAACGTCCACACAACACAAAGCACACAACAAGGCAAGTGGCACACAAAGGCCCAACGAAGGTAACAAACAAGTAACACATAAGCAACAAGGAAATACACAGGGGCAAGTATGGATAAATGTTATTTCATTAATATATAGCCTTGATAGGGCAAGGGAGTACACAACTTTGGCCCCTATCTGCTGATGGCCATGGTGCTTCCCTAAGTCACCGGGTCACCTCCCCCTAAGGAGCCTTCTAGGGAAATAAAGTCTTCCCAGGAACATATATGATTTTTGTCTGGGAGACATATGCAATATTACAAAACTGCCACTACCCTATCCCATGAGGTTGCTTGGTGCAAGACTTGACTAATGATCAAGCACCAAGGCATGCTCATTACAAAATGGCCCCATGTGGGTGTGCCAAAGGGGCAGCACGCCACACTGGGCGTACTGGCGAGGTGTGCAGGGGCGCGCGACAGAAGCAGGCGTAGGGGCACGCTGGGCTGGCAGCAAACGCAGGGGCTGGGCATAGCTGGGTTTAGGCTTGGGCTTCGGGGCATGGAACACGAGGTTCGGACCTTACAGAATTTTTTTTCAAATAATTTAATGTAGAAACTTAAATTACAAAAAATTCCTATGCCCCATTGTTGTACCCTAATTTTAGCCTGAGTTCATTCACTCAGTTCAGGTACAACTGGAAAATAAATATACGGAGAAATAGCCAAGGGAATGATATCTGTTTTATCCATGTAGAAAACTCCAGTTTCATGTGGACACGTGTGGTATTAGGCATCTTGGGTTTAACTTGAGCTACAGACATGAAGGTTGTGAAGCGCGAGCTCATAATATTCAAACGTGTGGTCAAAGTATGAGCCTGTAGGAGATATTCAACTCGTGGTAATTCATATATATTGCACGTCTGCGGATCCCCAGAGACTCAGGTCCTTTTATGCATTTATTTATGACCAGGCTGTCATATTTAATGTCCCAGATATTAGGAGAACATTTACTTTATGATCAAATCATATCCCATTATAAATTGGAAATATATGTATTAAATGTAATAATTATGTATATGCGTGATTGAGTTTTGCGGTTACCTAAACCTGTCTATAGAATTCCCTTATAAATACTGGGAATGTAGGACAAGGAGGGGGACCATTATTCTGTAATACTGAAACCCTGCCAAAATAGAGAGAGAAACAACAATAATATAGACTCGTGGACTAGGTGGATTTTAACCACTGAACCACGTAAAATATTTGCGTTCTTGCGAATTCATTTCATTTTTCCATTACGGTTTATTACTAAGCACTAATCTACCTTATTATTTCTTAATACACTGTTGGCAAAAAACCGCGTCAACAGTTTGGTGCTTTCATTGAGAGGGAAATTAGTGCTTCATCAAAATCCCAGATGAATCTCATCATGGTACTCACTCGCTCAATGCATGACAATGAATAGAATAGCCTAGTGGGTAGGAGGCCCATCATACCGCTATTCTGAACGAGCATGGCCCTGAAGTCCAGCAACGTCTTGGAAAACAACTGGTGGGTCATGGAAACACTGGGAGTTCATCGTCATTGCCACTGAATCCAAATCCAGACTACATAACTGCCATTGAGATGGAAAATAGGCCATTAAGAAGCCATCTCGCTAAGGCAAACAGGCAAATTGAGGAGGTTTTGGCTCGGTTACCCCTTCTTGCGACCGAGGTTGATGCCGGAAAGAGGCAAAGTGGGTCTCATAAGTCCCACAAGAATAGCCGATCCAAACCCAATCGTTCAGTCAGAACTGCCACCCCAAGATCTGTGCCTACAGGGCGAGACCACCAGAATGCTCAACACAGTGGCCCTCATAGGGGTCATCAACATATCAGTCAATCGGTTAGAACCGCAGCCCCAAGTTCGGTGCCTCCTTCACAATCACCTAGGAATGCCCATGGAAACCCACGAGGAGGGGCTGGGATAGGCTCACAGAGACAACATATTCCTGCAAACCCTCCTACGTCACGATCGGATCGTCAGGCACAGAGAGCTAGAAATAATGGGGTAGAATAGAGGTGGGCTAATCAAGTTCACCCTAATGGGACAAGAATTTCCTCGCCAACAAGGCATCCCCCGTCACCTATAAGACATCCGATGCCACCTTGTCCTACACGGGACATTCCAGCTTATGGAGACAGCTAGAGAAATCCTCCTCCATCTGCCAATACCTACGTCCCACGGACACGTGTTGAAAACCCAGATCCTCGGCTCCAACTGTGAGCTGTAAGCTTCGCGAATGGGAGTTACTGAACTAAAAGTCGTCGAAGTGGAAGGTCTAAGGGTGATATGAGAAATCAGCTGAGTTCGTCACAAAGCCCTCGGTACGATTCACAACCTAATTTACGTGATTTTCTGAATTCGTAGAGAAGGAATCCAACTCGTAATGAAGATGTTAGTTATACTCGACAAGATGGAGGTCCTTCCATAGTACGTGATAACGGGATTGCCCCACCAAACCAAGCTCGATCTTGGAGGGACAATAACCCATCAAACTTGTACGATAGGATGAGAGTTGTTGAACAGTCCCCAGATAACCTAGGGACCAGAGACAAAACCCTCGAGAGGCTAGCTCTGATGGAAGAGCAAATGAAGAGGCTTTTATCTAGAAAAGATAAAGACGATTACGACTCAGAGGATGAGCTCGAGCCTTTTGCTCCAAATATTACGGCGGCCACATATCTGATGGCTTCAGAATGCCACACTTGTCAAAGTTTGATGGAGATGGAGACTCGTCAAACCACCTCGGGATGTTTAACACCATGATGATGGCCCACAATGTCGGACTTGATCTAAGGTGCATTTTGTTCCCTTCAACGCTGATCGGGCCAGTCAGGCAGTGGTTTAAGCAATACAAGAGGCATTCTATAAGTTCGTTGAAGAATTTTTCTTCTGACTTCAAGAAAGCATTCCGGGCTTCCCAGACAGCTCGGGTTAAGGTTAATTCATTATCCAATGTAAAGCAGCAACCTGGCGAAACATTGAAGGCATATCTAAGTAGATTTTCCAATGTCGCTGCACGAGCTAGGGATGCCGATGACAACTCTAAGTTCATGGCAATGAGGACAGGAATCCTTGTTGGGGGTGACCTGTGGCAAGAATTGCAGAGAAAAGGAGTTAATAGTGTGGACGAGTTCTTGGCACGAGCTCAAAGATGGATTAACCTCGAAGAGGCGCGAGCTTCCGTCGTAGGAACCAGCCAGGTCTCTTTACAGCCCGTTGGAGTGGTAACGGACATTGCAGCTACGGCTTAAACCGTTACCCAGAATAACCAAGGGGGAGTAACAAAAGGAAGGGAAATGGTGAGGGCGACCAGAGTGCAACAAAGAAAAATATGTCTGGGGAGAAATTCAAGCCTATTTACGCCACTTATACCGACCTCACGGATACTAGGGAGCGCATCTTCCTGGAAAATTCTACTCACCTTCCATGGAAGAAGCCAGAACCATTGAAAAACTAGAGAGCGAAGAGAGATCCTTTGAAGTTTTGCCGATTTCATAATGATATTGGTCATAACATTGATGATTGTCGACAGCTGTAGGATGAGATCGAAACTCTCATTAGAGCGAGTCCTTTGGCCCAGTACGCTTGAAATTGGGTGGTCCCTAATCAGCCCACTGGACCAAACCCTTCGTCAGCCCTCGAAGCTTCAGTAAGTCAAACCGGAGCTCAAGCGAATCAGGACGATCCTCCTTCGATAATAGGGGGAGATATAGCCACCATTTCGGGAGGCCTCATCTGCTAGGCACGAGCAGAGGGACCTAGAAGAGGTACATTAACGAATTGAAATCCCATAACGGAGTGGACTTCATCCCAAAACAACGATTATTGAAACAACAATGATTATTGAAACAACAACGATTGGAAAAAAACCAATCATTTTTTACAGAAGAGGATCCTAGCCACATCCAATTCCCACATAACGATCCCTTGGTCATAATCGTTTAGCTCGCCAACCGGAGGGTCTGGAGGACACTAGTAGATAACGGGAGTTATGTGAATTTACTTTTTACGTCCACCTTGAAAAAAATGGGGTTATTTGTAACAAAATTGAAGGCGACCTCGATGACTCTATACAGATTTTCTGGCGAAGGGTCAACAGCCATCAGGATGATTGAATTAGTAGTAACATTGTGAGAAGGCTCACGAACTGTCTCCAAGTTACTTGAGTTCGTGGTAATCGACTGTCCAGCCACGTACAGTGCAATTTTGGGCCGACCTGCATTGGTGGCATTTGAAGCCATAACCTCTATCTACCACCTAGTAATAAAATTCCCCTCAGTTGTGGGAATATGAACTGTCAGAGGTGATCAGCTCGCTGCTAGAGAATGCTATAGCATTTCTATGAAGGGAAAATCACAACCTGGGCAGCAAGCTATGGTCATAAATGATGGAGGCAAGGAGTCCCGAGAGGTAGAAGTTACTTGTGGGACGAAAGAACCTCAGCAAAAAGAGGATAGTAATGATGCCCAACATGATGACATTGACCCACGGATAGGCAAAGATAGGTCAGAGCTCCAGGCTATAAAGGAGCTCGAGGAGGTAAAAATTGACCCCAACGAAGCTTCAAGAGTTGTAAAGATTGGGAAGAATCTAAATGATAAAAGGAAGAAGGAGCTGATCAATTTCTTACAAGAGAATCTGGATGTTTTAGCCTGGTCACATAAAGGCATGGTGGGAATAAGCCCGAGTGTAATCATGCACACTTTAAACTTGGACAAGAACGTGCCTGCAAAATCCCAAAAACAGAGGCGTTTGGGAACAGTCCGAGCTGAAGCACTGGAGGAAGAAGTAAATCGACTGCTAAAGTGCGGTTTTATTCATGAAGCAAAATATCCGATCTGGGTTGTCGATCCTGTGCTGGTCCCAAAGCCAAACAGGAAATGGAGGACCTGCATGAATTTCTTCGACCTAAACAAAGCTTGCCCCAAGGATTTCTTTCCATTACCAAGGATTGATCAGTTGGTAGGCGCCACGGCAAGTCACGAGCTCATGTCCTTCATGGATGCGTATTCTGGGTATAACCAGATCGTGATGAATCCTGCGGACCAGTAACATACTAGCTTCATGACCCCAACGAACGTATATTGTTATAAAGTCATGCCCTTCGGGTTGAAGAATGCAAGATCTACATATCCGTGATTAGTCAACAAAATGTTTGCTGACCAGATTGGGAGAAATATGGAAGTGTATGTCGATGATATGCTTGTCAAATCCAAGACTGCCGATAACCATGTATCCGATCTGAAAGAATGTTTTGAAATCTTAAGGAGGTATGACATGAAGTTGAATCCTCAAAAGTGCACGTTCGGAGTGGCGTCAGGAAAATTTCTTGGTTTTATAGTCAACACGTGGGTAATAGAGGAAAATCCCGAGAAAATCAAGTCGTTGGTAGAAATGCCCTCACCCAGGTTGCGGAAAGAAGTTCAAAGCCTGCTGGAAAGGTGGCCGCTTTGAATCGTTTTATTTCAAAATCAACTGACAAATGCCTACCATTTTACAACTTGCTCGGAGGAAACAAGAAATTTGAATGAACTGAGGAGTATGAACAGGCATTACTCGACCTAAAAATGCACCTGGCTGAGCCCCCAGTGCTATCTAAGCCTATGTTTGGAGAACCTATGTTTCTTCATTTGGCTGTGACAAAAAATGCAGTCAGTGTCGTGTTAGTCCGAGAATAAGACCATAGTCAAAAACTAGTATATTATATAAGTAAGAGGCTTCTCGGAGCTGAGTCACGATACCCACTGATAGAGAAGTTGGCATTCTGTCTGATATTGGCTTCGAGGAAGCTCCGACCATATTTTCAGTCCCATTCAATCAATGTAATGACCAACCAACCTTTAAGGCAGGTGTTGCAAAAACCTGAAACGTCGGGATGTCTGTTAAAATAGGCTATTGAACTTAGCCAGTTCGAGATACTGTACATGCCACAGACCTCAATCAAAAGTCAGGTCCATGCTGATTTTGTGGCTGAATGCACAAGATTTCAAGAGGAGCTCTTGAGGGAACCGGTGCAGGAATTACAGAAAATCTTCATGGATGGATCATCGAACGAAAATAGATCGGGAGCAAGGATCATCTTAATCTCCCCAGAAGGGCATCGAATTCATATAGCCCTAAGATTCAGATTCGAAGCATCCAACAACGAAGCTGAATATGAGGCTTTACTAGCTGGGTTGAGAGTGGCAAGGGAGCTCAAGGCAAAAGTCGTCCAATGCTATAGTGATTCTTAGCTCGTGATTAATCAGGTGTTGGGAGAATATCAAGCTCGAGGTACCAAGATGGCAGCCTACCTAGCCAAGGAGAAGGGAGAGCTGTCCAAATTTGAGTATAGAATTGTTGAACAGATACCTCGAGAGCAGAACTCTAATGCTGACGCTTTGGAAAGGCTTGCCACCACCAAAGAAGCTGAGACATTGAATGTAGTGCCAGTGGAATTCTTGGAGAATCTGAGTGTAACAGAAATGAAAGAGGTCGAAATGATCGACACAAGACTAACCTGGATGACTCCCATAATAAAATACCTCACAACAGGAAGGCTACCTGAGGATAGAAAGGATGCAAGAAAAATACTATATCAAGCTCCGAGGTATGTGATAGTGGATGGGACATTGTACAGACGTGGTCATTCATTGCCTCTCCTATGATGTGTTCTACCTGAGGAAGCTAAAACCATTTTGTAGGAAGTGCACGTAGGCATTTGTGGAGATCTCGCTGGGGGGCAAAACCTAGCACTGAAAATAATGAGGCAGGGCTATTTTTGGCCCACTCTAACAAAAGATTCAATCTTGTATGTCCAGAAGTGCGACAACTGTCAAGGTTTCACCATAATTGCCCGAGCTACTCCAGTTGAGCTAACGATGATCTCATCCCCATGGCCATTCGCAGTATGGGGAATCGACCTAATAGGGTCCCTACCTATGGGAAAGGGAGGAGTTTGTTATATGGTGGTGGCGATCGACTATTTCACGAAGTGGGTAGAAGCCGAACCTCTGGCAACCATCACTTCAAAGAGAATCCTAGACTTCGTGGTAAAGAGTATTATATGTCAATTTGGGCTTCCTAAAATGACCGTGTCAGACAATGGGACACAATTCGACAGTGATCCCTTCACTGACTTCTGTGAAAAATACGACATTATTAAGAGTTTCTCCTTAGTAGCATATTTGCAGGCCAATGGACAGGTCAGGGCTGTGAACAAAACCCTAAAGGCGAGCCTGAAGAAGAGGTTAGACTAGGCCAAAGGATTATGGCCCGAACAGCTCCCGCAAGTACTTTGGGCATACCAAACTTTTCACAGAACCTCCACTGGACATACTCCTTTTTCCTTAACTTTTGGAAGCGAAGCCGTCCTTCCAGTCGAAGCCATGGTAGCCCCTCACAGGCAAAGGACATTCAACCAAGAGCAGAATGAGGGACTATTTAACACATCCCTCGATCTGATTGAAGAAAAATGAGAAGAGTCGCAGTTACAGCTCGCCCATTATCAACAAAAAATCACTCGCTATTTTAATTCTAAAGTTAAGACGCGTAGATTTGGATTGGGCAACCTGGTTCTCCGAAGGGTGTTTCTAGCAAATAAAGATCCCAAGGATGGTGTTTTAGGCCTGAATTGGGAGGGACCATATCAAGTCGTTGAGGTTTTGCGAGAAGGAACTTTCAAGATAGCTCGACTAAATGGGGAAGTAGTCCCATGGACCTGGAATGCCCTACATTTGAAAAAATATTATCACCAGCACCACCATCAATGTAAGGCTTATTTATAAAAGCCATTTAATTAAATAATAGTTGTATTATTAAATAAATAGTATGAGTTTGTGTTCTAGTTTTGTAAAAGCAACCAAGAAAGTTTCTACATTCTGGTTACTTGGGGGGCATATAACCCGAGATTAGAAAAATTGATTATTCGACAACTTTTTAAGAAGCTCGAGTTTTCAATGAACCTAGCACGAACTAATTTGAAATCATTTAAAATCCTTGACGTAACCAGGTCCACAATTTAGAATCTTGAAAATATTGATTATTCAATGGCTTTTTTTTTAAATTTTGAATTTTCAATAAACATAGAGTGAAAATTATTTAAAACCCTGGATGCAACCATTTAAAACCGTGGGCGCAACCATTTTTTTAAAGTTCGAACTAAATTTAAAATCATTTAAAACCCTAGACGCAACCAGGTTTGAAACTTGGAAAGTTGGGAAAATTATTTAATATCAAGGGCTTGTTAAAGCTCGAGTTATCAATAAACCTAACACGAACTAAGTTTAAATCATTTAAAACCCTGGACGCAACCAGGTCCGAAACTTGGAAAGTTGGGAAATTTTTTTAATATCAAGGGCTTGTTAAAGCTCGTGTTATCAATAAACCTAGCATGAACTATGTTTTAAAAAAAAAATAGAAACCCCGGGATATAACCGGGTTCAAGGCCTGAATTTTAACAGGTATGATACAAATCAACACACAAAACTTGGATATAACCAAGCTCGATAAATTCTATCCCGATCTAAAAATAAATTCCTAAAATCTCGAATGTACAAGTCTAAGGATTCATAAACATGAGAGATAGTGAAGGAGAGATAAATGGATCAAAAAGTTAGATATATATTGAAATAAAGCAGGCCAATTATCCCGAGGAGAAAAACCTCAAACTGAGCCCGAAGGCAATTGTTTAATAAAAAAAAACTGTTAAGAAATTACAAACAAATACAAAAAAAAGGGTATCACTGAGCTCTGCCAGTTTACCCAGCCGAGGTGACCTCCTTGCCATCTCCCTCAGCTGCTCCAAAAGCCTCACCAGTCTCTAAATGGTTCTTGTAAGAGTCGAGCCTTGAATCTTGCAAGGTACGGATCCCACAGCTCAGCCCCCATGAAAGAGAAGTTCCCATCTGGGTTGAAGGCCCAACACTGGTATAGCATCTCTTCCATGGAAGACAATGAGGTCGCCTTTTCTTCTTTGACTGTAGCCTTGGCCTTGAGCAGTTTTGTTTTGGCTTCATCAACCTTGACCTGAAGTTGTGTAGTTTGAGCCTAGAGGGGAGACAATGCAGTCTTGGCAGCCTACTCGCTTTCCTGGGATGAGGTGAGAGCGGCCTTGGCATCATGCTCACTTTTTTGAGCAGTCGCCAAGGAAGCTTTGGCAGCCTACTCGTCTTATTGAGATCCTATCAGGGCAGTGTTGGCAGCGTTTAGTTCGGCCCAGAGCTCATCATTTCTAGCCCTAGCTCGGGCTATGCTGCGATACTGGGCCAAGACAGACTGCAAAATAACAAAACAAGTTAGAGATATACCCTTGATCACAATAAGAAGGAATTTTTCACCAAGGAAAGATGACTTATAGTGAGGTTCATCCCCATAGCTGATTCCATGACATTCTCTGAGCTGTGCTCCTCGATGGTCCTCAGATCCCTCGAGCTGGCCTTATAAGCATGCCCCATCATATGGCTCTTCGTCTCGTAAATGATACCCCAAAAAGCTTTAGGGATCTTTTCCAGATCCTGGGGATTTACTGGTATTCGAACAGTCGAGGCTGGGACAGTGGGGGCTGGATGTTCAACTTGTATTACTTGGGCCTGAGGAGGCACGAATCGAGGTGGAGGAGGAGGAAGGGGAACCTTAGCGGTAACAGAACTCACCAGAACTAATTCACGAGTTGAGCTTGCGTCTTTCCCCTTGGCAGGAGATCTTGAGGTGTTTCCCGCTGCAGGGGGTTTTCTTCGAGATCCTGAGCCTCTTTACAGCGGGGCCCAAGCCAATCTTCCTCTCTTGGAAAGCAGTTCGGAGGTTAGGAGGTCTGGGTTGTTCCATTTCTTCGCTTGAAAAGAACAAAAAGGAGTTAGTTCAGAAATAAAGTTGTCAAAAACATATATAAGGATAGAGAAAACAAAGATCCTACCCTACGGGCTAGGGGAGGATTCTATTATCACCAGCACGGGTGTTTTGACTAGGATAGGCATGACCTCCTGCCTTGGAATTAATGGAGGAGAGGGAGAGTCTACGGTTAATACTTCTTGGATCCTAAGGGGTTCAGGCTCAGGTCCTTCCTTAGGGCTAGACTCATCTACTTATTGTCTAAATCCAGGGGCAAATGCACCCTGGAGCAGAGAATACCAGGTCCTACAGTTGGTTCCATACTCCTAAAAAATGGCGGATCTAAAGTTTAAAGTTTTGTTAACAACTGTGCCCTTAGGGTAACTATGGTCATGGCGTACCACTAGGTGGTCTATGCATTGGAGCAGGGTTATATTATGATCTGGGTTATGAGGATGACGATCGACGAGTTGATTTGGGTTAAATCAAATTAACCTAAAATCGACATCAGCCCTATCTAATTCCCTATAAGGGTATGGGTTACCTTGGCCGGAGGGGCCGGCTGCTGCCCTTGACGTAACTCGTTCTAAATCAGATCCCCAGACAGCCTCGGGAGCCCGCCTTTTTCTCACAAGAGGCACCTCATCCTCTTCTTATTCCTCTCCCTCAGTGGCTGGTAAAGCCTCCTCTTGAGAGGAGGGAATCTCGCGGATCATCGGAAGGGTAGCCCAGGACCTCAAGGACAACGTTTGACCTTCACCGATCAACTTGCACGCCAACATCGTGGCATCATTCATGACCTGGAGGTAGTCCTTCTCACTGGGTGGAAGCCCAGAAAACTTCTCGTAATGACCCCCGAGGGTCACGAACTTTCCCATCCTCGCAAATATTGCTGCACGAGAAACAAATTCAGTTAAGACGTGTACAAAAGAAATATCTTGAAAGGAATAAAATGTCACGAGCTGATGTCAGAAAGTAAGGAGCTTACGAGGTCGGTTGAAGTATCGATGTTCACAATTCTAGAACCCATTCGACATAAAGAACAAGTCTTTGTAGTCGTTGGGATGGCTGGGAAGCTCAATGACAGGGGCAGAGTTGGGAAACCTTGTGAGATAATAGAACCAGTCACCTCGCCCTTTTTGCTCTGGGCTAGCTTTGAGGCACAAAAGTATAGTATATCTGTTGGGGTGGGGGCCTCCCACTCATGCTTCAAAAATAAAAATTTCAGCCCCGCCAAAAGTCTATAAGAATTTGGGGGGGGGGGGGGGGGGAGCTGAAATGGAGCCAACTTCACGTAATTTAAAAAGTTCGCGAAGTATTGGTCTAGGGGAAGAAAGGCCCCAGCCTTCAGATGTTCATCACTATAAGTCGTGAAGTCATCTTGGAGAGGGGAGCAGCTCCGTTCTCCTTCAAATGCAGGTCGGGCAAGGAGAGTTTTGGTCCCAACCTCTATGTTGTGGCTCAGCATGATTTTGTTCACCCTCCCCTGGGTCGTGATCTTTGATACGATACGTTCAGCCTCGAAGTAGGCATTTGGGTCAACCACCAGCTCCTTCTCCACCACCGGACCAAAGTGCGGGATGGAAGACTCTGGAGCGATCTGCTTCCCCTTGTTCTTCTGAGTGAACGAGCTTGATGCATTCTTCTTTGAGGCAGTTTTGTTTTGAGGAGCCATCAGATCGCCTAACGAGCAGAACGACCTAGTTAGTAGGCGACCTAAGAATATTTAAGGTCTATGACGTAAGGATACGAAGGGGTAATGGTTTATTTTTGTTATACGAGCTGCGGTTAGCCTCAGCCCCATCGCGTGATGCCATGCGATACCCTAAATTACGCGCATCAGTTTCCTAACAGACCCCTGATATTTAGGGATCTGTGTGTCAGACTGCCAGACCACTACTTACCTTGGGAGGTAGTTTAGTACAAAACCACCCAAGAAACGTAACCTCCAAGCTATCTGGTTTGAAACCTAGAAACCCTTCGTTTCCTTTATCCCGAATGGGTATTCTCTAAATTAATTCACCATTAAAATTACCCAGATTTACCCAGAAATTTCCCAGTTTTATGAATGTCTTATTTCTAGAGCTATTTTTGGACTCACCCGTTGAACCTAAGTTGAAACCTATTCCCTAAAAACATTTAGAAATTGTCTAACAGTGACTATAGTGAATATTGCGGATGAACATGGTGAAGATCAAAAGTCCATTTAAAAAAAAAACTCTTAAAACCAAAGAATGAGATACTTACAGTGTGTTCTTCGACGGTGATATGTACACTTAGAGAAGGGAAGTTCCTGGAAAACTTTAGAGCGACTGGGTGCGGCGAATAATTTTTGGGGATTTCTGGAAAAGAAGAGAGGTTTGGAAGTGTAGAAGAGGAATTTTTTTAAATGAAAGGTGGTGAAGTCTGAAACTTGGCCAACCCTTTTATACGTAAATTGTGTAGATTGATCTAGGCCATCCAATTGAGTTATTTCAAGATCCAAGGGCCAAGGTTAAATAGACAAAATGACAGCAAAAAGGTGACAAGACAATTATTACAGTCCTCGAAACTCGAACAGATGCCAATTGCAGTACACCACGTGTCCAGTAATCGATTAGTGGGGAGACGTGGTATTGTGTAACAGAAGTCTAAAAGCCCCTACTGTGTAGGTCAGAAAGTGACGACGTCATACACGAGCAGGAGCTTGGGGGGAAAATGTTGTACCCTAATTTTAGCCCGAGCTCATTCACTCAGTTTGGGTACAACTGGCAAATAAATATACAGAGAAATAACCAAGGGAATGATATCTGCTTTATCCACGTAGACAACTCCAGTTTCATGTGGACACGTGTGGTATTAGGCGCCATGGGTTTAACCCGAGCTACAGACATGAAGGTTGCGAAGTGCGAGCTCATAATATTCAAACGTGTGGTCAAATTATGAGCTTGGGGGAGATATTCAGCTCATGGTAATTCATATATATTGCAGGCTCGTGGATCCCCAGAGACTTGGGTCCTTTTATGCATTTATTTATGACCAGGCTATCATATTTAATGTCCTAGAGATTAGGAGAACATTTACTTTATGATCAAATCATATCCCATTATAAATGGGAAATATATCCATTAAATGTAATAAATATGTATACGTGTGATTAAGTCATGTGGTTACCCAAACCTGTCTATGGAATTCCCTTATAAATATTGGGAATGTAGGACAAGGAGGGGGACCACTATTCTGTAATACTGAAACTCTGCCAAAATAAAGAGAGAAACAACAATAATATAGACTCGTGGACTAGGTGGATTTTAACCACTGAACCTTGTAAAAGATTTGTGTTCTTGCGAATTCATTTCATTTTTTCATTACGGTTTATTACTAAGCATTAATCTACCTTATTATTTCTTAATACACTGTTGGCGAAAAACCGCGTCAACACCCATAATGGCTCACATTTTTCATCTAGAATTTTAAGAACAATTCCTAAACCCAAAACACCATATAATTAACGACCCTTAAGAATAAGATATAATCATACATACATCCACATATATTACAATAACATAATAATGCATATTATGCCCACACAGTAATTAATGTATGCAGAGATTAATGATCGCTCTGGTACCACTTGTTATGAATGGGTTTCCTAATACGCAGCGGAATAGTGGTGGGTTGGCTCAGTGTACAACAAAAATTTTGTAACATATTTAAACTACCTTTAAATATGCGGATCCATTAATATACATACATTAATCATTAGCAAGAAAATAATAGAAAACATACCTCTCGAAGCCTATCAAGTGTCATTGCTATCTTTTCGTAATTTGAACAAACTTCCTATCAAAGTTGCTCCCAGGTACTCACACCAACTTCTTCCACAACGTTTTCTACACCTCACGAAGTGTGTGGATACTTAGAGAATAAAGGATGGTTAATTTCTGATTCTACTTGATGTACTCAACACATGAGATCAAGAGAATAGGCCTAAAATTGGTTCTGTATCTTTTTCAGGGAGAGATAGAAAAGTATCGTTTCTTTTCACAGAGCGAATGACTATCTTCTTAGTATATTCTGATTATTTTTTGATAAGTCTTAAAAAGAAAATATTCAAATTTACAAAAATAAATCTGTAACCAACTTACAATTGATCTTTTAATTAATTATCTTATTAATGAAAATATCCAAAAACTAATTTTTGAGTTTTACATTAATTAATTAAATAAAATTAAAAAAAATCTATCCCTGAAAAATTATGCAGTGCACGTGTACCACCCTATATTTTAGGAATATTTGATTTTTATATTTTTATTTAATTATTTATTCAAACTATTTTGTCAGATAAAAATCTAACAATCTGATAACTAATTCAAATTCGAATTAAATATTTTTTAACTAATTATCAAATATAATTAATTATTTGAATAAATATCAATCTTTTAAATTAAAATCTAATTTGAACTTATCCGATTATTATCTCCCACTCAAATAAAGATATTTAATTAATTCTACCAATTAATTAAAACCAATAATAATTTCGAAATTAATTAATTATTTAATATAATTTTGAAAATTAATTTAATTATTAAATATAATTTCGAAAATTACAAATAATTCAATATTAATTAGTTTTGATAATTACAATTAATTTGTAATTAATTAATTAATCACTATTATCTCATAATTGCTTATTTGGCCCGAAGAACAAATTTCTTCTTAAATATGTCTTTCAACCATTTTTCCATTTATATAAACTCTTGCATTGAATAGTGTTGATAGAGCCGCTGTGGGGACCTATGAACCTATAGTTCCAAGCTCCAATAAATTTGAGATTATTAATTAAACTTTTTTAATTAAATAACTTTAATTTATTAAACTCATGATTACTCCACTATAAACATGAGTCTGCACTCTTGTAATTATAGACATTTAATTTACTGAGTACTTTATAATGATAAAACGTCCATTGATATAATCATTAATTAACCCTCTAATAATTGTTCATAATTAATCGGGAATAAAATTACCGTTTTACCCTTTTAATTATATCTTGTTTCCTTAAGTACCATTGATTTTACTAGTGAAGGTTAATTCATAACTAAATTATGAATTTGAGCTCAATAACTTTTTCAGTCCCAAAAGTCAACCCTTAAGAGAACCATTCTTTAATCTCTTACGAGAAGGTATAGATTCCATATTTGTATATTATGTCCCCAACCATTTACATTAATGAGTTCCCAAAACAAAAGTTTCTAGCCTGATCATTCTGACAGACCCTAACAAGTGAATCAAAGAACTCATATAACATAAACAGGAGTTCATAGTAACTTCAGAATTAAGATCTATTTGTATATGATCATCAGTTGATATATTTAATTAATACATCGAAACAGTATTTAACTAAGTATTAATAAACATATCTGGTCCAGTTCTATATATTCTCTAATATATAAAGTACCTCCACTAAAGTGTCATACTACACTAGTGATCCAGATCTAGATCACATGTATTCATAATACTAGTGGACCATACTTGCAGTAATTAATCTAAAGATTCCATAACTTTATTTTACTGTGAACTATTTAAGTTCATTTATCTCAAACACAATCCTCCCATACCAATACGTGTTTGAGATCACATATATGAACTTAGGAATTTTTATGATATTTACATAATATTATCACAGAATAATATAGTCAATAAAATATATGCTTAACAAATTCAATTTATTTAATTTATTTCTTAAAACAATGTCTACTACATATGCTTTTAGGGCACAATTCCCAACACTGGTATGACTTATTATTCATTAATGTAGGGCAACGGCCCCGGGGTGACTCTATGCTCACGTGTTTAGAGCAACGGGCCCCGATATGACTTATTAGTTACTTATCTGAATAGAATGCATGCATGCGTAGGGTTATTACTCCTAGGTATGCTTATTATGATTCTTTGATTTGTTATTAACTGCTTATGAGTATGTTTAAGTTTTCTTGCTGAGCCTTGGCTTACAAGTGCTATGTGGTGCAGGTAAGGGGAAAGGGAAGTTGAAACAGCCATGAGTTGGAGAGCTTCGGTGGCGACGTGTACATATACAGCTGCTCCACCACCACGACCAGGGTTTCTCAGAGGAACTAGGGTCAAACCCTATTTTGCCGCTTAGGTCAGCTGGGTGTAGCCTTTGAATTATAATTAACCTTTTAAATGTTATTTTGGGATTCCATGTATGAAAGTAAACATTTTTATGAAATTGTTATTCCTTTTGACCAAAAATTTTATCCCTAAATCGTTAATCACGTTTAGTTACACGTCTTTGGCCAAGAGACTCGTTTAGAGAGTTTATCACTACTTAAAAACACACAGTGTAACGGTCTTGGCTATCCAAGGCATTACACCAAATCTCTCCCTAGAAGTTTGGTAAACAAATTTGCTAAGTTCTCACATGATTTAACATATGAAATTGATATGAATCTCTTATCAATCAATTCTCTTACATAGTCATGTCTTAGATTTATATGTCTATACTTCTCATTATATATCTTATTGTAAGCTCTAACCAAAGTGGCTTCATTATCACAATATATCAAGATTGTCGACACATCAACCATGGTTTTAGATATCCCCATAATGAGGTCTCTAAGCTATTCAACCTCTTTGTCGGTTGCCACTTAAGCTACAAACTCGAACTCCATGGTTGAGTGACATATACATGTTTGTTTCTTAGATCCCCAATAAATTGTACCCCCACTAAGGGTGAACACCCAACCTGTTCTAAAGAGATTATCGCCTACACTGGATATCCAACTTTCCTCGAAATATCCTTCAAGTGTCTTAGGAAACTTCGAATATTGGAGGTATAGTTCTTTGGTCCTTTTGAGATATCCGAAAACTCTTTCTATGACCTTTCAATGTTTGACACTTGGATTCCTAGTAAACCTAGTTAGTTTATTAACAATAAATGCAATATCTGCTCATGTACAATGTGTGACATACATTAAACTCCATATTGCACTTACGTACTCTAATTGAGCCACTGCTCTCTCTTCATTCTTTTCAAGATTTTTGCTTGAAGCAAATGGCGTGTTTGCCTCTTTGATATTAAGATGACTAAATTTTTCAAGCATCTTCTCAATATAATGAGCATTACCTAAGGCATATCCATCCATATTTCTTCTAACTTTGATACCTAGTATGGTATCGACCTCTCCAAGGTCATTCATCTTAAAATTAGAAGATAGAAACCTATTTGTTTCTATTATGCCTTTCGTGTCATTAATTAATTCAACATATAAACACATTAGAATGACATAGTTGTAACATCCCGAAACTTCTAATAGAATTAAGTGCTTTGATTAGTGTGATGGGAGGGAAAGTGGGGTAATTATGTGTGAATTGATTGATTTATGTGATTTATATGCTTATATGATTGAGTATGCATGATTATGTGTATTAAATGTGTTTAAAGACCTGCTTTTTTTTGTGTTTTCGTAATTTTGGTCCTTTGAGGGAATAAATGTAATTTTATATGCTATGTGCTTGAGTAATTTTAGCGGAAAATTCACAACAGGGATAAATGCCCAGCTCAAGTCGAGCCTAGGGTTATTTTGGGATTTTTTTTTGGATATTATTGGGATTTATTGGTAAATGGAATTAGTTGGGAGAAATATTTAGGTTTAGTGGATTAAATTGAGAATTAGTGGTGAAATTTGTGTTGGGGTTTTATGCCCTAATTAAAACCCAATTTCTTTGTAATCTCATTTTATTATCAATAAAAGAATAGAAATCATTTTTTTGACTTGGTCAATCACTTTGCTCACATGTTTTAGTTTCATGATAATTTGTTTAATATAAACTTCTATTAAATCCCGAGCATATAGCTAATCATATTTATAATGACGTAATCACAATGGAATATAAATATGATTATATGTTCAAAATAAATTAGTCCTAAGATTAGTCAGTGTGCAAGATTTACACTAACTTGCCAATCTACGATATGATCTACTTACACATTGTAGTGTTATGTTCTTTCCAGAACATTAGCAAAGTAGATAAGATCGGATGTATTTGTTACATCGGACATGACCGATATTGACAGTTGATAAGATAAGTAAACATATTGTTATTATCTATTCTAGTCATATCATATAGTTGACCATAGGTCAATTCAATCTCAATTTTGAGTGGTTAGTATTCTAACTGATTGTATTATTTGAGTTCTTTGACTTGTTCCTTACCAGCTTACCCTACGGACTAGCCCATACTTACATCTTGGGAACTCGGTAGTATAATTGGGTGGGAGTGTTAATCATAGATATGAACATCTATAGCTTCTGATGAAGAAGTGAAATGATGGTTTCCTTGTAGTTTGGTTCAAGGTATTAAATGATAGAGATCTCATTTCGGTAATTAAATTAGTTTATTGAAATATCATTTACAAGGAACTAAGTGTTTTAAGAATAAAATACAATGAGGGGTAAAACAATATTTTAGTCCCATCTCATTGTAGACCGTCTATAGAGGATTGAGTGACAATTATGGTTGTAACAATGGATAATTAATAGCGTATCTATATTTGTTATAGAGCCTTCTATGAATTCAAGAGTGCAATTTCGAGTCTTTAGTGGAGTCACGAGGAATTAATAAGTTAGTAAATTTATTTGTTAGATTTATGATAACTTATTGGAGTTTGATTTCATAGGCCCATGGTCCCCACTGTACCTTGGATAAAATCATTTAGGTAGTCTCAATTAATTGATTTAATTATCAATTAGAATTATCAAAGTTGACCAGGTCAATTTTGGATAGTTTCAGAGAGTTATGTAATTTTGAGAAGAAAAGAGAAATTAGGGCAGATTTATTAATTAAGATAAATTGGTATCTAAATTAATAAATAAGTTTAAATAAAGGTTAAAATTATAAATAATTAATTTTATAAAGGATTTAAATAATTAATTAATTAATTAAATCAATTAGAAAATAATACAGACCTTGATTTTAAGTCCAATGGGCTTATAATCAAATGGGAAATTTCACGGGCCTAAAGCCCATGATAATTTCGACCTAGGGCTGTTAATTGGCTATTATTTTATTGATTTTTTAATTAAATTAAATGGTCTAATTGAGTCTATAAAATGAGTGCTTAGAGAGAAGTCAAAACTGACGACAGACAAATTCACAAGTCACAAGTCAGATTTTCTGATAGGTTTTAGATTCTCTCTAAACACAAGTCTTTTTCTAAGTCTCTTTGTTATTTTATATTCTTCTCTCTATATCTATCTCATGTGTTGAGAATTGCCCACTCTAGTATAGGTGATTCTAAGGATACTTTGGAAGACTGTGAAGAAAATTGAAGATCGGTTTAGGTTCTTGATAATACTCTGCGACAGAAATGATACAAGGGTTAGAGAAGCTGAAAGAAGGACTCATTCATTCCGCTGCGTATACTGTAAGTATTCTTATCATTGTTTCTCTTTGAATTCATTTTTAGAAACAGGCTCTAGGTTATCTCATATTAATTTGTTTAATATTAGATCTACATGAAAATGAATAAAGATCCTGTATAAGTTTCCCAACAATTTGAGGTTTAATAGGAATTTTGGCAAAAGACTAAAATGCCCTTGGGTTTGGTTAAGGGGCATTTGGATGGGAGGGGTAAAATGGTCATTTGACCAAGAAAGTAGAGAATTTTGGCTGAGTCATAGAGTGCAGCTGCCATACACGTTTGGGAACTTTCCTCCTACACTAGTTTTTCCTTCTTTCTTTTGGCTCAAGAGTTACTCAAGTTCTAAGGGATCATTTGTGAAGTTTGAGGAGTTCTAGTGAAGATTTAAGCCTCCAAACAAGGATTAGGAGCTACCAAGTTCATTAATAAGCTAGGGAATCTCGAAATCTTTAGAGAGGTAAGCTTTCTTCTCTAATTTTCTTCAACATTTTGTAACGCCGTACTAATCTAGGAGTGTTACACTATGTGTTTAAAATAGTGCTTAACTCGTTAATCGAGTAATTTAGACTTATTTTTTTAATCAAGTCATTTGGACTTAAATGTGTACTAAAGTTAATTAATGGTCTTAATATTAACAAAATTGGTCAAAGAAGCCAGCTTTTCATCAAAATGGGTTGTGTTTACATGGGATCCAAAGGGTTACAAATCAAAATACAGTTTATTTACAAAATTGGTCGACCTAAGCGGCAAAACCGGGCTGAAAAACTCCTGTTCCTCAAAAAACTTTGATTGCAGCAGCCGAGTAGGCTAAATATGTACACGCCACCCCTATAGCCCTCCAACCCATGACTGGTTCAGTTCTCCTGCCCTTACATGCACCACAAAGCACTCGTGAGCCAAGGCTCAATAAGAAAACCCGAAATAAACAAAAACATATAATCAACAAAATATAGAACTTCACTAGCATGCTTAGCAGTTATAGCCAAACTCAAGCAAGCACACAGTACAATCGCAAGGCCATAAGGCCACATGAGTGCATACCACATTCCCGGATTGGTCCATCCACAATGGCTTGCATGCCACATGCTATTGTCGAACATGACTTACTAACCGGGCATTCCAGAAAAATATAATAGATAAACATCTCACATATATCACAAGTATACATAATCCAAATACATTCATATTTAACAAATAAGCAAGGCATGGTTATAACCACGTTCGATTAACCAGGGCCAAGGCCCAAATTGCAATACAGGTGTCGGTTTTCTTACGTCGAGTTTTGTGCAGATAGTGATACAACCTCCAGTGCGATCCCTGTCCCGAGCCTTGTGGAAATCTAGTCACAACATAAACATTACTCTTATTAGGGATTGAATCTAAATCCCGAGCTTCAAACCAAATCCCAATTTATAAAATCACTATTCCCAGTTAACGGGACATTAGAAACATCCCCCGAGCCCCCAAGTGGGCCCCCAAAACAGACTCCCAAACCCCCAAGCCTTAATCGTAAAATTAAAAATTCCACATTTTGGGGCATGTGGCTTGGTCGTGCCCCTAGACTCAAAATTCCAATTCACAACAAAAATTCCCTGGTTTTGGGATACTAGCATGGTCATGCTAGGTTTCCAGAAACCCAAAAGCTACCCAGAAACATAGTGTTCTTCCCCAATATCTAAGTTACAACTTATCTGGAAAACCAAACCCAACAAATCATTTCCCAACAATTTTTAACCAGAAATCACCTTTAATAACTCAGACAACAAACAATCAACCACAAAATGCCATAAAAACGCACTAAAACACTAAGAATTCAAGCATCAACATTTTGAGCTTGAGTTTAAGAACTTACCCAAATTCGAAAATCAAAGTTTGAATTGTGAGTTTGAAACTTAAATTCTATGCTTGATACAACCACCAAACACGTTTCCTCCAACAAAACTAGCACCAAAACTTCCTAGAAACCTCAAATAATTAGAGCTTGCATTAACCTTATCTCAACCAAGAACACCAAAAATCTCAGATGAAAAACATTGCTATAGGTTCTTACTTCTTTGATTCAGAATTCCTAGAAGCTAAGTGATGATCTTGGCAGCTTAATCCCTTCCTTATGACCTTAAATCTCCTTAATTTTTTCACCCAAATCCTTCAATTTTCCTATCTTGTACTTGAGCCCCTAACACAAGTTTTAGAGAGAAGCTAACAGAAGTGAAGGGTGGCCAAAACGTGGCGTGCTAGGTTGCTGCCGCCTTGGTCTATTCCGGGTCAAAATGACCATATTATCCCTTCTTCCCGATTTTCCATCAAAGCATTTCAAGGGCAATATGGTCATTTAGCCTAAATACCACTAAACATCAAATTATACTTAATGTTCCCAATTATCCCACTAATCTCCCCAAATACTAATATTTTCCTCAATATTATCTCAATAAATCCCAAAGTACGCCAAATTACGAAAGTACCCCTTGGCTCACCCTGAGTCGGGTATAAATCCCAGTTGTGACTTTTATGCTAAATTGCTCAATAGGATCGACTCATTCCGAATATAAAAAAATATATCCACATAATAATGTGGTCTCATTCACATAGGACATAAAATTACCAATATACCCTTAACGAGTCAAGATTACATAAATGCCCCTTTTAACGAAAACAGGCCTACAAGCATATTTAATACACATAAATATGCATAAGTAGTCATGTCATAATATAACTCATATAATTCAAATAATCACGTATATATTCAATTAAAATAACATAATTCACAAATAAATCCAATTATGCCCTCCCAGCATGCTAATCAAAGCACAAAGCCTCATTAGGAATTTTGGGACGTTACAACTATCCCTTCCTAATAGAAATTTCGTCCTCAAAATTCACCTGAACCACTCGGGATGCCGCTCCCGCATATCTGACTCTAGTTCCCAAGCCACTTCCTCAACCTTGTTGTTCCTCCATAACACCTTTACCAAGGCAATGGTCTTATTCCTCAAGACTTTGTCCTTTCTATCCAGCATCTGGACTGGCCTCTCCTCATAAGGCAAATATTGGTCTAACTCTAGATTTTTATAACTCAGTATGTGTGTGGTATCTGAAACATGCTTCTGAAGCATCAATATATGGAACATGTAGTGTCTCATTATTTTTCTTAGCATCGATATATGGAACATGTAGTGTCTCAAAATTTTACTTAGTAGTAGTAGTAGTACCAGTAGTAGTAGCAACAACAACAACAGTAGTAGTAGTAGTAGTAGTAGTAGTAGTAGGATCACATTTTACTCAGTCAAAGTTGTTTAAAAAAATTCGAAATATGCTAAAAGAGTGCAAAAACGTGTTTGATGTATCAACGTATGCCGATATATCACAGCTATAGGGGCCGATATATCGCCTACGGGAGATACGAAAAACACGTTGACTTCGCACGAACGAAAGTACAAAAGCACGGGACATAGGTAGGGGCAATATATCGGCTCCTGGAGCCATTTTTTGAATCTTTGTGGATTTAAATTAGAAATATCCCCCAACCACTTGGACTTGCTCTTGAACGTTTTTGATCGAGTTATGAGAATCTATTGAAAAAAAATTCAAATCTTTTCAATTATTATTCATTTATTTATTCATTTTAAAAGGGGTTAGTTTCATTCCTTGACCTCTATAAATAGGACCTAGTACTCAGTCATTTCACTCATCATTAAAGCATTCTTTAGAGCCTCCAAGTTGCTAAGATTACTCTAGAGAGAAAACACTTGGGTTTTGGGATGAAAGCTTTTCCAATCTAAGCTTTTCTAAACACTTGAGAAGTAAGATATAGTGTCATTTCAGTATCGAGGTGTAGATCAAAGTCATAGTCCATTCAAGGTATTCTTATCCTCAGGTTTAATCCATCATAGTTCTTTTATTTCCTTCCATTTTCTTTCAGATTCTAACTTATTGTTATGGCTTTTTGGTTAGGTGTTTAAGTTTCTTGAAACTTAAGGTTTTCGGTAAGTTTCTACTTTGATGGTTTAGTTATCTTTTTCATCTCCTTTTCTTTAGAAACTCATGGTTTTTACTATTGGTTTTAGGAGTGTTCCAATCCCGTTCTTGTCTCCAATATCCTGGTTTTTGTAAGGAAAATAGGTTAGATTATATGTATTATGTTATATTTATATGCTATGATATGTTATGTGCTATGAATATGTTTTTAGTCACTTAGGGCTTATAGTTGCTTAGATAGCAAACCCCAAGATTTTTATCATTATTGTGGTTTAGAGTTACGATTTACCCTACCTCGATTAGTAGACAGAGGACCTAGATGGGTTATCATATACTATTTTGTGATCTAACCTACCTCGATTAGTAGACTGAGGACCTAGATGGTTTTATCACATACCACGGTAATGAGTTAATGGCCATTAATATTATAGTCCTATATAATATACATTTCGATGTCATATGTTTTATAGTATATGTTTTATGATATAGTATATGTTTTATGATATAGTCTTATGATTTATGATATATGTTTTTTTTTAATAGATTTTCCTTGCTAGACATTAGGCTCATTCCTTTTATTTTAAATGGTGTAGGAAAATGAACTTGGAAGGCGGGACAGATTCGTGGCAGCTTGGCATGTGTATTGGGGATGGATGGATTGAATGGACTGCGGGAAGATCGAGGATGACGTTGTTTAAAGTATTTTAATTTATGTTTTATGTATTTCTGCACTTAGTATTTAAACAATTGATTAAAGTTTATGTTTTTATGTTTTATGTACTAAACAATGGGTACCCATACCTTATTTTGTATTTCGTACTATATTTTGGATTTTTAATAAAGTTATAATATTTTATGTAAGTATGTATTCTAAAATAATAGTTATGTTTAGTAGTTTTTAATGGTTTGAGGTTTAGAATTAGTCGGAGCATTACAGTTGGTATCAGAGCCCACAGTTCATATGCATGAAGTTCTCCTTGATACACACGCACAAGCTCGTGATCTAACCGCCAATGTAAGTGTTTATGTTATGATTATTATTTTTATGTTAATAACTAACATTTTAGCCATTGTATTTCAGTTAAAATGGATGGAGCCTTGACCTATCATGATATCCAAGCCATTAAGGCATTGAAAAGGATTAAAGAGCCAAGGAATACAATAGGAGTGTTAGAAAGAATCACTCAAAGATTGATCCTATTTCACAAAGGGATAGTTCACCTTCAAACTACTAAACATATTATGATGAGAGCTATGGAACAATATGTCCAAGTAATTAGGCTTTTTAAAGATTTTCCTTCTGTAATTTCAACATTAGAAGAATTATGGGAGACTATAGATGATGAGGATGATTTACCGGTAGCCATGAGATATTATTTTCTTATACTAAGGTTCCACTCTAAGTTTGAATTTCAATTCACAAATGAACAAAAGCATAATATCTTGATGAATATTCCCCGAGATAGTTTTGAGGCTCAAGATAATGATGATTAAGAAGAAATAGATGATAATATGCTAGATGAAGGGTCAGATGTAGAAGATCCTAATTTTTAGATTTACCCTAGTTATTTTTTTTAGTTTAGTGTACTTATTTCTTTATTTATTTTTACATTAATGATTGTAATTAGTAAAAATCTTTTTCCAAATGACATGTATGAGTTTTTTTTTACAATAATAATAAATAAAAAATTCAATAAATAATGACTGAGTTCAGTGAGGGTGGATACAAATCAATAGACCGGGTTCTGTATTGAGAGTTTAGGGTCCATAGTAGTGGGAACGATTTTACTAATCCCAATCCTCCCTCAATATGGTTAACTTTGGAACAGCGATGAGTTTCGAGCCTGAGAATTTAGTCATATAGGATGGTTAGAAACAAACTTAGAAAATAATAAAGATGGCTAAATTTTCTAAGTATAGAAACACACCCTAATTATAAAGAAGGCTTACATAATTTTTCATAAGAAATCATAACTGATAGGTCCGAGTTATGTTTGCTTAGACTAAGTTTTTCCTTAGAACCTATTAGGGTAAGTTCTAACATATTTTTCTCGACTGTTAGAAATATGCTGAAGATGTCGCTCAGAAGGTGTTGACGGTGAAATCTCGTCAACGAAATTAGATCGGAAAACTCAAAGGTAAGACGAGTGAGGTTTTTGTAAGAACTAAGAATAAACTTTAAGAAAAAGTAGACACAGATAAATGATGGAGCAAATCCTAGTATATTTCTCAATAGCCTCTCCTTACAATGAATTTTCCAACCCCTTTTCAGGTGGTCTTAGGGTTCCTTTTATAGTAGGCTCTAATGGCCTTAGATACATAGTGGTCCAGGGGACCAAGTGGTACATACGTACTGTGTCAGGGGAGTGGCTTCAGAGGTTGTGGTCGTACACCCCGTACAGAAGCAGGTGTCAGGAGGATGTCTCCACTACTTGTCGGTACCCGTGTCTAATGCGTGGTGGCAGGCGTAGTGGCGCAGGAGGTAGTGGTGTTGGCTCTGACCCATGGCCGTAGACGTACGGACCATAAATCCTATTCTTGCATAACCACTCCTTGTCTGGTAAGGGTACTATATCCGTACTCTGACTTCTTTAGGTTTGTAGGCACATTCCATATTCATGCATGTACCTTGCCCTTTGTGAATATTATCACCTCCAAGGCCATGGGCGAGGCCATGGGCGAGGCCATGGGCGAGGCCATGGGCGAAGCCATGGACGAGGCCATGGTCGAGGCCATGGGCGAGGCCATGGTCGAGGCCATGGGCGAGGCCATGGACGAGGCCATGGGCGAGGCCATGGGCGAGGCCATGGGCGAGGCCATGGGCGAGGCCATGGGCGAGGCCATGGGCGAGGCCATGGGCGAAGCCATGGACGAGGCCATGGTCGAGGCCATGGGAGAGGCCATGGGCAAGGCCATACCTCATTGCGAGCCCCTGGTGCGCACGGGGCGCGAGGCGCATGGGCGCGCGGGGCGCGAGGCCCCTGGTGCGCGTGGGGCGCGAGGCGCATGGGCGCGAGGCCCCTGGTGCGCGCGGGGCGCGAGGCGCATGCGCGGGCGCGAGACCCCTGGTGTGCGCGAGGCGCGAGGCGCATGGGCGCGCGGGCGCGAGGCCCCTGGTGAGCGCGGGGCGTGAGGCGCATGGGCGCAAGGGCGCGAGGCCCTTGATGCGCGCGGGCGCGAGGCGCATGGGCACGCGAGGCGCATGGGCGCGCGAGGCGCATGGGCGCGCGGGGCGCGAGGCCCCTGGTGCGCGTGGGGCGCGAGGCGCATGCGCGGGCGCGAGACCCCTGGTGCGCGCGGGGCGCGAGGCGCATGGGCGCGCGGGCGCGAGGCCCTTGGTGCGTGCGGGGCGCGAGGCCCCTGGTGCGCGCGAGGCGCATGGGCGCGCGGGCGCGAGGCCCCTGATGCGCGCGGGCGCGAGGCCCCTGGTGCGCGCGGGGCGCGAGGCGCATGCCTTGATGAGACATGGGATACATCCTAGGTGCGAAATGTCTTCTTGGCGTGAAGTCCTTGGTGTGGGACACCTCGGGGCAAGGCTAGGCGCATGAGGTGTTGGCATGCGCGGGGTGCTGCTGGAGTGGTGTTCGCGAGGCTGGGGCCTTAACTTCGAGGGGCACGGATAAGGGCCATGTGTGCATGACAAACACGTCTAACAAGGTGATGCAGCTTGGAGGCCTGGAATGACCTCATGAGGCCTAGAGCTCTGCGAGTGTCTAACACTTCGATGGCCTATAATTACCTTCTGCCTTCATTGCGTACTTGGCGCCCTTGGTGCCCCTTAGCTATTTACTTCTTTAAGGGACTAGAAACTTCTTTTGTGTGTTTTTCTTATTTGGTGGATTTTCGACATCCACAGAAGGTCTGCATGCACAGCCGACAATGCCTCCAGCACTGCCAACGAGACTAACAAAGCCCCTCCAGTTCGAAGAAGGTGAATGCGTGCTACCAATGCTGCTGCTAGTAGGCCAACAGAAATGCACTGCCTCCGATTGACAACACCGCTGAGATTGCCAGGCTACATCAACGAGTGTAAGAATTGCTGTAGCAACAATGACAATAGACTCAGTCGTAGCCTCTGCCATAACTGCAGCCGCAGCAAGCGGCTCAAGCGCCCTAGCAAGTAGGTCCATATGGGGGATGGCCGATGGTGAACTATGCGCCTTGTCTAGCTTAGTACATAGAGCTAGTCTATGAGCATTTCCATAAGCAGTACGCTCCAAACTTTAAAGGAAAAACCAACCCCTTCGAGGCGGAAAAATGGCTCAGGAATGTAGAGCCAATACTTGCACATATGAACCTCGGCAACGCAGACCGCTTATCCTGTGTTTCGGCTATTCTGAAGAAGGATGCCAGAATCTGGTGGGATTTAGTACAACAAACTCACGACGTCGCCATTATGACATGGACTAGATTTGTGAACTGTTTCACAAGAAGTATTACAACTTGACAGTCATCGCCACGAGAGTGGAAGAATTCTCCAGTCTGAAGCAGGGCAACTTAACGGTAGTCAAGTACGCTCAACAGTTCGATCGACTAGCCAAGTTCGCGTCAGAGTTTGTCCCAACTGATTTCTTGAGGGTCACCAAGTTCATTAGGGGACTTAGACCAAATATTGAGCTAGGAGTTGAGCTAGCAAATTCTGGAACCACTTCTTACGCCGATGCTTTAGAAACGACTATAGATGTGGAAAGGCTTCAGACAAATGTTAGTAAGGAGGAGGCCAGCAAGTCTGAACCTAAGCAGCAGTATCAGACACAGAATGGTCGAAACCACAACAACAACCACCAGCACAAAAATAATGGCTAGAAGAGGAAGCATCCTGATAGTAAGCAAGTCGATGGTGACAAAAGAGTACGGAATAGCAATGGAAATAATAGATCGGGTTATGTAGAATACAAGCAATGCTCCAAATGCCAGAAAAGACATCCTAGGGAGTGTCGTGCAAACACCAAAGGTTGTTACAGTTGTGGCCAGGAAGGTCATCAGAAGAAGGAATGTCCACAACTGAAACAAGAAGAAAAGACGGACAACAAGATGGTTCCAGCCACAGTCTTTGTCTTAACCCAGGGAGAAGCCGAAGCTAGTAACAAAGTGGTCACAGGTCAGATTCCTATCCTCGATAATATATGTTCAGTATTATTTGATTCGATAGCAACACACTCGTATATATCGTTAGGAATGATATAGAAATTAGACAAACCTTGTGAAAGATTAAGAACTAGGTTTGCGACAGAATTTCCTTCGGGTGAAGTAGTCCTATCATCACGAATAGTACAAGGTGTACCGATCAAAATCGAGGACACAAAACTAGAAGGAGACCTGATAGAGCTAGAGATCAAGGACTTCGACGTAATACTAGGCATGGATTGGCTAGCAAGGCATGGCACAACCATCGACTGTAGACGTAAGCAAGTGACGTTCGAAACTCCTGACGGTCATAAACTATGTTTTATGGGAAAGGTTTCAGGACTACGAACACCACTTATCTCATCTCTCAAAGCTCAAAGGATGATAGAGAAAGGATGTCACACATTCTTATCAAGCGTCATGGATGTGGGAAAGGAAGCACCACTAAAGGTTGGAGACGTTCGAATTATAATGGAATTTCCAGAAATATTTCCTGACGACTTACCAGGGTTGCCGCCGACTCGAGAAATTGACTTCACAATCGAACCAGTGCCGGGAATCGACCCTATCTCAAAGGCACCGTACTGGATGGCACCAACCAAACTCAAGTAGTTAAAGACGCAGTTGCAAGAACTCTTAGACTTGGGTTTCATCAGAAAAAGCCATTCACCATTGGGAGCATCGGTTCTATTTGTGAAGAAGAAGGATGGAAGCATGCAGATGTGTATAGATTACCATGAGCTTAACAAGGTGATGATTAAGAACAAGTACCCGCTACCCCGAATTGATGACTTATTTGATCAACTCTGAGGAGTGACTGTGCTTTCTAAGATTGATTTATGGTCCAGTTATCACCAGCTCAAGGTACAGGAAGATGATATACCAAAGATAGCTTTTAGAACTCGATATGGACATTACGAGTTTCTAGTTATGTCTTTTGGTCCTACCAATGCTCCAACCGCATTTATGGTCTTACCAATGCTGCTGCTAGTAGGCCAACAGAAATGCACTGCCTTCGATTGACAACACCGCTGAGATTGCCAGGCTACGTCAACGAGTGTAAGAATTGCTGCAGCAACAATGACAACAGACTCAGTCGCAGCCTCTGCCATAACTGCAGCCTCAGCCAGCAGCTCAAGCACCCTAGCAAGTAGGTCCATATGGGGGATGGCCGATGGTGAACTATGCGCCTTATCCAGCTTAGTACATACAGCTAGTCTATGAGCATTTCCATAAGCAGCACGCTCCAAACTTTAAAGGAAAAACCGACCCCTTCGAGGCGGAAAAATGGCTCAGGAATGTAGAGCCAATACTTGCACATATGAACCTCGACAACGCAGACCGCTTATCCTGTGTTTCGGCTATTCTGAAGAAGGATGCCAGAATCTGGTGGGATTTAGTACAACAAACTCACAACGTCGCCATTATGACATGGACTAGATTTGTGGAACTGTTTCACAAGAAGTATTACAACTCGACAGTCATCGCCACGAGAGTGGAAGAATTCTCCAGTCTGAAGTAGGGCAACTTAACGGTAGTCGAGTACGCACAACAGTTCGATCGACTAGCCAAGTTCGCGCCAGAGTTGGTCCCAACTGATTTCTTGAGGGTCACCAAGTTCATTAGGGGACTTAGACCAAATATTGAGCTAGGAGTTAAGCTAGCAAATTCTGGAACCACTTCTTACGCCGATGCTTTAGAAATGACTATAGATGTGGAAAGGCTTCAGGAAAATGTTAGTAAGGAGGAGGCCAACAAGTCTGAACCTAAGCAGCAGTATCAGACACAGAATGGTCGAAACCACAACAACAACCACCAGCACAAAAATAATGGCTAGAAGAGGAAGCATCCTGATAGTAAGCAGGTCGATGGTGACAAGTCTGAACCTAAGCAGCAGTATCAGACACAGAATGGTCGAAACCACAACAACAACCACCAGCACAAAAATAATGGCTAGAAGAGGAAGCATCCTGATAGTAAGCAGGTCGATGGTGACAAAAGAGTACGGAATAGCAATGGAAATAATTGATTGGGTTATGTAGAATACAAGCAATGCTCCAAATGCCAGAAAAGACATCCTAGGGAGTGTCGTGCAAACACCAAAGGTTGTTACAGTTGTCGCCAGGAAGGTCATCAGAAGAAGGAATGTCCACAATTGAAACAAGAAGAAAAGACGGACAATAAGATGGTTCCAGCCACAGTCTTTGTCTTAACCCAGGGAGAAGCCGAAGCTAGTAACAAAGTGGTCACAGGTCAGATTCCTATCCTCGATAATATATGTTCAGTATTATTTGATTCGAGAGCAACACACTCGTATATCTCGTTAGGAATGATATAGAAATTAGACAAATCTTGTGAAAGATTAAGAACTAGGTTTGCGACAGAATTTCCTTCAGGTGAAGTAGTCCTATCATCACGAATAGTACAAGGTGTACCGATCAAAATCGAGGACATAAAACTAGAAGGAGACCTGATAGAGCTAGAGATCAAGGACTTCGACGTAATACTAGGCATGGATTGGCTAGCAAGGCATGGCACAACCATCGACTGTAGACGTAAGCAAGTGACGCTCGAAACTCCTGACGGTCATAAACTATGTTTTATGGGAAAGGTTTCAGGACTACGAACACCACTTATCTCATCTCTCAAAGCTCAAAGGATGATAGAGAAAGGATGTTACACATTCTTAGCAAGCGTCATGGATGTGGGAAAGGAAGTGCCACTAAAGGTTGGAGACGTTTGAATTATAAAGGAATTTCCAGAAATATTTCCTGACTACTTACCTGGGTTGCCGCCGACTCGGGAAATTGACTTCACAATCAAACTAGTGCCGGGAATCGAGCCTATCTCAAAAGCACCATACCGGATGGCACCAACCAAACTCAAGGAGTTAAAGACGCAGTTGCAAGAACTCTTAGACTTGGGTTTCATCAGACCAAGCCATTCGCCATTGGGAGCATCGGTTTTTTGTGAAGAAGAAGGATGGAAGCATGCGGATGTGTATAGATTACCATGAGCTTAACAAGGTGATGATTAAGAACAAGTACCCGCTACCCCAAATCGATGACTTATTTGATTAACTCTGAGGAGTGACTGTGCTTTCCAAGATTGATTTATGGTCCAGTTATCACCAGCTCAAGGTACGGGAAGATGATATACCAAAGACAGCTTTTAGAACTCGATATGGACATTACGAGTTTCTAGTTATGTCTTTTGGTCTTACCAATGCTCCAACCGCATTTATGGACTTAATGAATCGGGTCTTCAAGGATTACTTGGACAAATTAGCTGTAGTGTTCATTGATGATATTTTGGTGTACTCCAAGGACGAAGTCGAGCACGAGGAACATTTAAGATTGACAATGTTGCGATTGAAGGAGCATCGACTTTACGCCAAGTTCAAGAAGTGCGAATTTTGGCTTTCACAAGTAACGTTCCTTGACCATATAGTATCCAAGGATGGAGTTGCTGTAGACCCAGCTAAGGTAGAGGTTGTGAAGGATTGGCCAAGACCTAAGAATGCGTCGGAAGTTAGAAGTTTTCTCGAGCTAGCTGGCTATTATCAGAGGTTTGTAGAAGGCTTTTCTAAGATAGCCACTCCGCTTACCAACCTGACCCAGAAACAACAATAGTTGAACTGGACGGATATATGTGAAGAGAACTTCCAGTTGCTCAAGGATAAACTATGCTCAGCACCAGTACTTTGTGTACTGACACCTAACGACAAGTTTGTAGTATACTGTGATGCGTCGAAGTAAGGTTTGGGTTGTGTGCTGATGCAAAATGACAAAGTTATAGCCTACGCCTCAAGGCATCTGAAGGAATACGAGCAACGCTATCCAACACATGATATGGAGTTGGCAGCATTGATCTTCACATTGAAAATCTGGCACCACTATCTTTATGGAGAATGGTGTGAGATTTATACGAACCACAAGAGCTTAAAGTATTTCTTCACACAGAAAGAGCTCAATGTGAGTCAGTGCAGGTGGTTAGAACTAATAAAGGATTATGACTATGAAATCCTATACCTCCCAGGAAAGGCGAACGTAGTTGCAGATGTGCTAAGTCGAAAGAGTTATGGAAATCTAGCAGCATTATCCGAAATTGAAAAGTCGCAACAGTAAGAGCTGATCAATGCCGGAATAGAAGTAGTCATTGGTCAGCTGGGTAACTTATCCATCCAATCAAATCTATTAGAAGATATACGGATCGGGCAAGGGCATGATGAAACATTAGTAACACTTATGGCTGTAGTCAAAGAAGGCAAGACTACGGATTTCTCCATATTAGGACATGGGTTCTTGAGATATAAAGGATGAGTGGGTGCCGAATGATTATGGAGTTAAGATGAAGATTTTAGAAGAGGCACACACTACCCCATACTCTGTTCACCCGGTGTCGACCAAGATGATTCATGACCTTAAGGCACTATATTGGTGGCCAGGAATGAAGAAAGACGTAGCAGAATATGTGTCCAAATGTCTTATATGCCAGCAAGTAAAAGAAGAACATCAGCGACCCACATGCTTATTGCAACCGCTTAGTATTCCAGAATGGAAGTGGGAAGACATAGCCATGGACTTCGTGACAGGATTACCATGAACAAATAAGCAGTACGACTCAGCTTGGGTAGTGGTAGATAGACTAACCAAGTCAACTCACTTCCTGCTTGTTAAGACTGCATAGATTGCAGACCAGTACATAGACATTTATGTTCAAGAAATTGTATGACTGCATGGAATTCCTAAGACCATAGTATCAGATAGAGGATCAGTGCTTACATCAAGATTTTGGGGAAGCTTGCAGCATGCCATGGGTACCAAGTTAAGCCTTAGTACGATATTTCATCCTCAGACCGACAGTCAGTCTGAGCGTACCATACAGATTTTAGAAGATATGTTGCGTGCTTGTGTACTAGACTTTGAAGGATCGTGGAGTAAGTATTTTCCACTTATAGAATTATCCTACAATAATAGCTACCATTCAAGGATCGGTATGGCACCCTATGAGTTACTTTATGGAAGGAAGTGTCGATCGCCATTACATTGGGATGAGGTAGGAGAAAGACAACTTCTTGGACTCGAAGCTGTTAGAGAGGCTTGGGATGCAATGGCGCTAATTAGAAAGTGTATGCTCGCTGCTCAGAGCCGACAGAAAAGTTATACGTATGCCAAGCGGCAATATGTGGAATTCAAAGTTGGAGATCAAGTCTTCTTAAAGATATCTCCTATGAAAGGAGTGAAGAGATTTGGGAAGAAAGGCATACTTAGTCCCCGATTTATAGGTCCTTTTGATATATTGGGCAAGGTGGGAACAGTTGCATATAGATTAGCCCTACTGCCAGCTCTAGTAGATAGCCACAATGTGTTTCACATCTCGATGTTGCATAGATATGTGTCAGACCCATCTCACGTCCTCAAGTATGATATGATAGCACTCCAGAAAGACTTGAGTTACGAGGAACGACCGATTAGCATCCTAGAGAAGGGGATGGAGGAATTACGGTCTAGGAGTATTCTGATAGTCAAGGTCCTATGGAGTACTAGTTCAGAACGGGAGGCAGTGTGAGAGTTGGGGGAAGACATCTTAGCACGGTATCTGAAATTGTTTGGTAAGTAAATGTCCAGGACGAAATTTTTTTAAGTAGGGGAGAATTGTAGTGTCTTAGAATTTTACTTAGCTAGCATCAGCAGTAGTAGCAGTAGCAGTAGTAGTAGCAACAGTATCAGTAGCAGTAGTACCAGTAGCAGGAGCAGTAGCAGTAGCAACAGTAGCAGCAGCAGCAGCAGTAGTAGCAGCAGCAGCGTAGTAGCAGTAGTAGTAGTAGCATCATAGTAGCAGTAGCAGCAGCAGTAGCAGTAGTAGTAGCAGCAGCGTAGTAGCAGTAGTAGTAGTAGCAGCAGCAGTAGTAGCAGTAGCAGTAGAAGTAGCAGTAGTAGTAGCAATAGAAAGAGGAGCAGTAGCAGTAGCAGGAGGAGCAGTAGCAGTAGCAGTAGCAGTAGCAGCAGCAGCAGCAGCAGAAGCAGTAGTAGTAGATTTTATAAGTTTAACCTATAGTTTAGAAATAGTAATTATAACATAAGGTTTGATTAATATAGCTGGTCCTAAAAATATTATTTATTATAACCTAAGGTTTAGATAGAATTAATAAGAACATGACACTTGTCACAAGCATGTTTATTAAGGATTTAAGCATCTATTGAAACAAAAATTCAAATCTTTTCAATTATTATTCATTTTAAAAGGGGTTAGTTTCACTCCTTGAACTCTATAAATAGGACCTAATACTCAGCCATTTCACTCATCATTCAAGCATTCTTCAGAGCCTCCAAGCTGCTAAGATTACTATAGAGAGAAAAAACTTGAGTTTTGGGATGAAAGCTTTTCCAATCTAAGCTTTTCTAAACACTTGGGAAGTCAGATATAGTGTTATTTCGGTATCGAGGTGTAGATCAAAGTCATAGTCCATTCAAGGTATTCTTATCCTCAGGTTTAATCCATCATAGTTCTTTTATTTCCTTCCATTTTCTTTCAGATCCTAACTTATTGTTATGGCTTTTTGGTTAGGTATTTAAGTTTCTTGAAACTTAAGGTTTTCAGTAAGTTTCTACTTTGATGGTTTAGTTCTCTATTTCATCTCCTTTTCTTTAGAAATTCATGGTTTTTACTGTTGGTTTTAGGAGTGTTCCAATCCTGATCTTGTCTCCAATATCCCAGTTTTTGGTAAGGAAAATAGGTTAGATTATATGTGTTATGTTATGTTTATATGCTATGATATGTTATGTGCTATGTATATATATGTATGAATATGTTTTTAGTCGCTTGGGGCTTATAGTTGCTTAGATAAAAAACCCCAAGATTTTTATCATTATCGTGGTTTAGAGTTATGATTTACCCTACCTCGATTAGTAAATAGAGGACCTAGATGGTTTTATCACATACCACGGTAATGAGTTAATGACCATTAATATTGTAGTCCTATATGATATACGTTTCTACGTCATATGTTTTAGGGTATATATTTTATGATATAGTCTTATGATTTATGATATATATTTTCCCTGTTGGGCATTAGGCTCATTACTTTTATTTTAGATGGTTCAAGAAAATGAACTTGGAAGGTGGGCCGGATTCGTGGCAGCGTAGCATGTGTATTGGGGATGGATGGATTGAATGGATTGCGGGAAGATCGAGGATGACATTGTTTAAAGTCTTTTAATTTATGTTTTATGTATTTCTGCACTTAGTATTTAAACAATTGATTAAAGTTTATGTTTTTATGTTTTATGTACTAAACATTGGGTACCCATAACTTAATTTGTATTTCGTACCATATTTTGGATTTTTAATAAAATTCTAATATTTTATGTATGTATGTATTCCAAAATAGTAGTTATGTTTAGTAGATTTTAATGGTCCGAGGTCTAGAATTAGTCGGGGCATTACAGAACACATCGTGAACTCCTGACAGAGTTGGGGGCATAGCTACTCTATAAGCTACCTGCCCAATCCTTTCCGGGATATCAAAAGGTCCTACGAACCTAGGTCTCAACTTGCCCTTCTTCCCAAATTGTTTCACTAATCTCAATGGTGAAACTCGGAGGAAAACGTGGTCCCCAAATTGGAACTCCACGTTCCAATGCTTAGGATCAACGTCGCTTTTCTGTCTACTCTTTGAGGTGAGCATTCGAGCTCTGATCTTCTCAATAGCCTCACTAGTTTTCTGAACTGCCTTAGGACCTAAGTATTTCCTCTCTCCCATTTCATCCCAATGAATGGGTGATCTACTTTTCCTGCCGTACAACATCTCATATGGAGCTACTCCAATCGTTGATTGATAGCTATTGTTTTATGAAAACTCAATCAAGGGGAGATACTTACTCCAGGACCCCTCAAAATCTAATACATACACCCTAGCATGCCCTCCAATATCTGAATTGTCCTATCAGATTGTCCATCTGTCTGAGAATGGTAAGTTGTACAAAACTTCAACTGAGTTCCCATAGCCTTCTACATGCTTCTCCAAAACTTGGAGGTAAAGATGGAATCTTGGTCTGATAATATAGATTTCAGAACCCCATGCACACGTACAATCTCCCTCACATACAGTTCCTCATACTGGTCCATGGTAAAGTTTGTTCTCACAGGAAGAAAATGAGGGGACTTGGTATGTCTATCTACGATCACCCATACCGAATCATGTTGCCCCACTGTTCTAGGCAAGCCCACCACAAAATCCATAGTGATGTATTCCCACTTCCACTCAGGAATACCTAAAGGCTGTAACAACCCAGGTGGCCTCTGGTGTTCAGCCTTCACCTGCTGACATGTTAGACACTTTGCCACATACTCCACTACATCGCTCTTCATCCCCAGCCTCCAATACAAATATTTCAGATCCTGATACTTCTTTGTCGTGCTTGAGTGCAATGAATAAGGTAGTGTATGAGACTCATACAAAATCTCTAATCTAATACCAGCATCCATCGGAATACCAATTTGATCGATGTATCTCAACATACTTATTTCAGCAATGGTAAAGCCCTTAGCCACTCCAGCTTGGATGTCCTCTCGGTGCTTTTCTAACTGAAGATCATTTCTCTAAGCTTCGCTTACTCTCTCAATGTGTGAAATCTGAAGAGTAATGCTGGCCAATCTACCCACAACAAACTCTATTCCAGCTCTGGTCATATCCTCTGCCAATTCCCTGGATATCTGCTTTAGGCTGAACAACTATCCTGGACTTCTCCAACTTATAGCATCTGCCACCAAGTTGGCTTACCCTGGATGATAAAGGATCTCCCAATCATAATCCTTTACCAACGCCTCTACCTCATATTCTAATCTTTCTATGTGAAAAAGTACTTCAAACTTTTATGGTCGGTGTAGATTTCACTATTCTCCCCATATAAACAGTGTTGCCACACCTTTAGTGCTAACACCACAACTGCCAACTCCAAATCATCAGTAGGGTATCATTGTTCATAAATATTTAGTTGTCTTGAAGCGTAAGCAATCACCTTCCCAATCTACATAAGGACATAGCCTAACCCCTATCTTGATGCTTCACAATAAACCATAAACTTCTCCTGATCTGAAGGAAGGCTCAATACCATAGCAGTGATCAATCATCGCTTCAACTCCTGGAAGTTGTTCTCACACCTATCAGACCAAATGAACTTCAAGTTCTTGCATGTAAACTCCATCAACGGTGTAGCAATTTTTGAGAATCCTTCCACAAAAGGCCGATAGTTTCCCACCAAACCTAGGAAACTTCTAATCTTTATGGCACTCTTGGATCTCGGCCAATCTCTCACCACCTCAAACTTGGATGGATCCACCATGATTCCATCTTTACTGAAAATGTGACCAAGGAACGTCACGTGGGGTGACCAAAACTCGCACTTCTTGAACTTGGCATACAACTTGTGCTCCCTCAGCCTCTTTAGTACTAGCCGAAGGTGCTACTCTTACTCTACCTCTGTCTGAGAGTAAACCAGTATGTCATCAATGAAAATAATCATGAACTTGTCCAAGTAATCCTTGAACACACTGTTCATCAAATCCATGAACGTTGGCGGGGCATTGGTTAATCTGAAAGACATGACCAAGACTTCGTAATGGCCATACCTCGTGCGAAAAACTATCTTTGGAACATCCTCATCATTGATCCCCAGCTGGTGATAACCAAATCGAAGATTAATCTTTGAGAACACTGACCTACCCTGTAGGTGGTTAAATAAATCATCAATCCTCGGTAGTGGTTACTTGTTCTTGATATTCAGCTTGTTCAACTCACTGTAGTCAATACACATCCTCAATGTTCCATCCTTTTTCTTCACATATAGCACCGGGGCATCCCACGTTGAGAAACTAGTCTAATGAACCCCAAATCAAGCAACTCTTTCAATTGTACCTTCAATTCCTTCAACTCCTCTGGAGCCATTTGGTATGGTGCTATGGATACTGGTTCTATTTCCAGTGCCAACTCAATGACAAACTCGAACTCGCGATGCGGCGGTAACCTTGGTAAATCCTATGGGAATACATCTAGAAATTCATAAACCAATCTGGTCTTCTTCGATCCAACATGTACATTAATGGTGGTATCCACACTAGCCATGAATCTTATGCAACCTCCACACAATAGGTCTCTAGCCTTCAATGCCAAAGTCATAGGAAGGCGAGGCCCATTCACAGCACCCACAAACACGAATGAATCTTCTCCCTCTGGCTCAAAAATCACCATCCTCCTTTTACAATCTATGGTTTCCCCATACTTGGCTAACCAATCCATGCCCATAATCATATCAAAGTCCTCCATATCCAACTCTATAAGATCCACAAACAACTCTTTACTATCAACCTCTACTGGTAATGATCTGACCCATATCCGAGAGATGACTAATTCCCCAATAGGCAACATGGTCCCAAGTCCCACAACATAAAAATCATACGGTCTACACAATCTGTCTATCATTCTACTAGATACGAAAGAATGTGCAACACTAGAATCAATAACCACAGTGAAAGGAGAACCAACACTAGAGATCTAACCTGTCACTACTGAGGGACTAGCCTCAGCTTCTGACTGTGTCAAGGTGAACACTGAGCTACAGTCAAGCTATCTACCTTCTTTGGTTCTTCCTTTATCTATCTCGGGAAGTCTTTCTTGAGATGTCCAACCATCCCACACAAATAGCATGCCTTCACTCAATATTCTCCCAGATGGTGCCTCCTGCACCTGGCAAACTCCGGGTAACTCTTCCAAGATTCATTGTCGCTCTAGTAGCCACTTTGAGCACCCCGACCCCTCGTATCAAGACCAACGGTGGAAGATGTGTATGGGGTCTTCCTTTTCTATTCACTAGGGCCTCCACCCGTACCAGATCCCACCAATGGAGGCACTGCCCTCTAAACATCTCGTCGTGCGACACTTTCCCTCCAGTTCTTATTCTCCACCTCCTCAACAATAAGGGCATTTTCAACCACCTGGTCATAAGTAGTTTCCTCAGACACTGATGTAATCCTAACATCATGGGCTATCATACCACTTAGCCCTCAAACAAATCGGTCATGCCTTGTTGCATCAGTAGGCACCAAATCAGGTGAAAATTTAGCTAACCTATCAAACCTCAAGGCATATTCGGTCATTGTCATACCGCCTTGCACCAAAATGGTAAATTCATCCACTTTTGCAGCTCCAACAACGTTGTTGTAGTTTTTCTGGTTAAAAAGATCTCGAAACTCATCCTAGTCCATAGTAGTAACATTTTGTGTTTGGGACACCACTTCCCACCAAATACAGGCATCATCCTGAAACATAAAGGTGGCGCAATCCACTCTGTCATTACCTACCACCCTCATAAAATCCAGGATAGAGGTATTCAGGCTCATCCACTACTCAGCCTTGAGTGGATTCGGACCTCCCTCAATGTTTGGAGGGTGATGTTTCCTGAATCTTTCGTATAACGACTCCCACTTGTTTTCAACCTTTGGCTGTTGTACAACTGGTACCATGGCAGATGGCATGACTGGTGCAGTGTTCCTTGGCAGAACCTGCTGTCTCAATAATCGGATCTCATCTTCCTGAGTCTGAAGTCTAGCTTGCATATTAGTAAGCATTTGCTGCCAGTTCTCAGGGGCTGGCGGAGAGTTCTGACCTTGGTTATCATGTCTGGCCTCAATCTCACCACCAAATATTCGACTTGATCGCCTTGGAGGCATAACTCTTCAAGTATATCTCCAATCAATGACTCAGCTTATCAGGCAATGATAACGAGTTCTAGAAGCCACCCCCACCTTCCAAAACTAAACAATTAGGCAAACACATGAAACCACAATGCTAATAAGCATTTCAATAGCTCTTACATATTGTAGCAATTAAACATATATTTAACACCTTAGTTACCAAACCATGAGTCGAGCTTATTTTTAGAAGTGAGCGCACACACTCAAACTATCTCCAGGAACCATTAAACCTTAACGATTTTGATACCAAGTTGCAATGCCCTACTAATCCATGACCATTTAACTATGTGTTAAAAATAGTGCTTAACTCGTTAGGCGAGTCATTTGGACATAAACGTGTAACTAAAGTTAATTAATGTTCTTGGTATTAAAAATTTGTGTCAAAGAAGCCAACTTTTAGATAAAATGGTTTGAGTGTTTACAAGGGATCCCAAGAGTTACAAATCAAAATGCAGTTTTTTTACAAAATTACAAGTTGGTCGACCTAAGCGGCAAAACCGGGCTGAAAAATCTTGTTCCTAAAGAAACTTCGACCATGGTGGCTGAGTAGGCTGATTATATACACGCCACCCCTATAGCCATCCAACTCACGTCTGGTCCAGTTTCTCATTGCCCTTACCTACACCACAAAACACCCGTGAGCTAAGGCTCAACAAGAAAACCCAAAATAAACAGCAATAGATAATCAACAGAATATATAACATAACTAGCATGATTAGAAGTTATAGCCAAACTCAAGCAAGCACATAGGATAATCACGAAATCCATAAGCACATACCGCACTCCCAAATTGGTCCATCCACAACAGCCCATATTCCACATGCTATTACCAACCACGACTAATTAGTCGGGCATTCCAGACAAATACAATAGATAAACATCTCACATATATCATAGTTATACGTAATCTAAATACATTCATATTTAACAAATATGCAAGGCGTGGTTATAACCACGTTCGGTAACCAGGGCCAAGTCCTTAATCTCAATACAGGTGTCGATTTTCTTACCTCGAGTTCTGTGCAGATAGTGATACAACCTCAAGTGCGATCCCTGTCCCGAGCTATAACGCCCTGGTTACTCCAAGACTGTTATTTTGGACTTTAAACAGTGCTTAACTCACTAAATGAGTCATTTGGTTATAAAGGAGCATCTAAGTGTTATTAATAGGCTAAGGTGAAAAATCTTGATTCAAAAGGAATTGATATATTTTATTTAAAACATAAAACTGTACATGGGCCCATAAAAGTGTTTACAAAGTTATTTACAATCCAAAATGGTAATTTCAGTGTAAAAATTATAACCTGTCGACCTAAATGGAAAAAATAGGGTTAACCCCTAGTTCCTCTGAGAAACACCTTGGTCGTGGTGGTCAAGCAGCCGCATATGTACACATCACCACCTAAGCTCTCCACTCAAGGGTGGGTGAGCTTTTCTTTCCCTTTACCTGCACCACATAGCACCCGTGAGCCAAGACTCACTAAGAAAACTTATTACTGCATGTATACAATATCAATAAATGATTATGATAATCATACTAGGGCTTGCAGCCCAATCAGATAAGTGAACATTAACAATGATTTTGGTAATCATGCTAGCGCTTGTAGCCCTAATCAGATAAGTGAACATTAACAATGATTCTAGTAATCATGCTGAGGCTTGTAGCCCTAATCAGATAAGTGACTAATGAGTCATGCAGTTGGGTTCCACACCCTAACCAGATAAGTGACTATGGTGTCACGAACTTGAACCAGATAAGTAACTAATAAGTCATGAACTTGAATCACATAAGTAACAAATAAATCACGAACTTGAATTAGATAAGTAACTAATAAGTCACGAACTTGGGCTCCACACCCTAAGCCATGTGACGTTACAGTCACCTAAGCCTTTTGGCTCTGGCTCTAAGTAACTAGCCTTTAGACTAGACAAGCGCTTTTGTTTTCATCGAACTTAAAGTCGATCAAGCATTTCATGCTCATGTTGATAATGCATATGTCGATTAGATCTAATCTTTTCAGCTTGCGTTAACATGCTAATACCGTTCTTGACTCATAGGTCAATTCCATACGACCAGTGCTTAGTACTACTGCCGAACTTGACTAATAAGTCACAGCTTCATAGTTAATACTGACACCATTGTCGATTCCTGACTCATAGGTCAGTGCCATACACATATAAGCAAAGCTGCTATACATTTACTATGCAACCAATGTCAATATATATAGCACTCAACATGCTTCGTCAATAACCATGCATGTCACATACTGGGTGTAGTTTTCTTACCTCTGGTTCGAGCGAGAAAAAATAAAAGAACGACCTTTGAGAACGATCGGTCCTTAAGTTCCTTAGCAATCACCTAGTCATAACCAATATGGAATTCCATCAATAAAATAAATAATAAAAGGTTTATAATCTAAAACCTTGCTCCTAGGACCTTGAATCCTACTAACACGGTTAGTAAATTCGATCCCGAGCCTTAAGAATTGAAACCCCGACCTTGAAAAACCCTTCTTGGTTCAAATAGGAAGGGTGGGTCACAAATTTCCCTCAAAACAAAGAGCATTACATGAAGAGCTAGGGGCGGGCCACGGCTTGACCCATAGTGAGTCGCAGCGCGCCTCCCCCACAGAGCCCAGGGAGGCTCTGACTTGGGTCCAAGTCGCGACTTGAACCCACGAACCCAGCTTCCCCTGCCATTTTCTCAATTCAAACCTCATCAAACCTTTATCAAATCAACCCAAAAATCAAAACCAAGCATTACCACAATTTATCCATCATTCAACCAACAAAACCTAAGCTTTAAACCATTTAAAACCACCTCAAATAACCACTTCTATAATCAAAACTTTAAGGTCAAAAACTAACTCAAAACAAAGCAAAAACCAGAAAATTCATGGCTGAATTTTTACCTAAATCACAAGTTTGCATTCCCTTCAATGGCTGAACATTAGCCTAGAACCTCAAGCTTTGATCTCCTAGCTTGAACCCTCAATCTCGGCTTCAAAAATTCAAATGAAAGGAAAGAGGGAGAGATGATCGTGGAAGAGGAAGGAAATGCTCTGTTTTGCTGCCTAAGCTTCTACGACTTTCTAACTTAACATATATCCCTTGGTCAAAAGACCAAAATGCCCCCAAGCCTATATTATTTCCTTAACATCCCCAAGGGCAAAACTGTCATTTCCCATCTAATCCCGTTAATCATAATTAACGTCCTATAATTCCCAATAATTCCCAATATTCTCAAATATTAATAAATCATACCCCATTACCCTTTTAATTCCTAGTAATGCACTAATCATCAAATTACCCCGAGACTCACCCCAAGCCCAGAAATTAACCCCGTTATGACCAAATTGCTAATTTGCATTCTGAGATCATCTCATGCCGAATAAACATGCACATAAATATACAGATATGCAATTATCATCATATATTTCACATAATAATGCATTTAAACACATAATTGCATAATAAATCAATTATAGCCCTCTCGGCCTTCTAATCTAGCCATTAAACCTCATTAAGGATTTTAGGGCATTACACGAGCCTTGCAAAAATCTAGCCACAACATAAACATTAATCTTATTAAGGATTGAATCTAAATCCCAAGCTTTAATCCAAACCCCAACTTATAAAATTACTATTCCCAATTAGTGGGACGTTAGAAATGTCCCTTGAGCCCCCAAGTGGGCCCCCGAAACAGACTCCCGAACCCCCAAGCCTTAATCCTAAAATGAAAAAAATCCACATTTCGGGGCACTTGGTGTGGTCGGGCCCGCAGAAACTTTGGGGTTTTTGGGGCACTAGTGCGATCGAGCCCTACCTAGTGTGGTTGAGCCCCTAGACTCAAAACTCCAAATCACAACCAAAATTCCCTGGTTTCTAGGACACTAAAGCGCTTGCCAGAAACCCAAAAATTTCCAGAAACACAATGTTCTTCCCCAATTTCTAAGTTACGACTTCTCTGCAAAACCAAATCCAACAAATCGATTCCTAACCATTTTCCTAACAATTTTTAACCACAAATCACCTCTAATAACTCAGACAACCAACAATCAACCACAAAATGTCATAAAAACGCACTAAAACACCAAGAATTCAAGCATTCAACATTTTGAGCTTGAGTTTAAGAACTTACCCAAATCCGAAAATCAAAGTCTGAATTGTGAGTTTGAAACTTAAATTTTAAGCTTGATACAGCCATCAAACACGCTTCCTCCAACAAAACTAGCACCAAAACCTCCTAGAAACCTCAAATAATTAAAGTTTGCCTTAACCTCATCTTAACCAAGAACACCAAAAGTCTCAAATGAAAAATAGAGCTATAGGTTCTTACCTCTTTAATTTTGAATACCCAGAAGCTAAGTGATGATCTTGGCAGCTCAATCCCTTCCTTATGACCTTGAATATCCTTAATTTTTTCACCAAAATCCTTCAATTTTCCTATCTTGTGCTTGAGCCCATAACACAAGTTTTAGAGAGAAACTAAGAGAAGTGAAGGGTGCCCAAAATGTGACGTGCTAGGTTGCTTCTACCTTGGTCTATTCCTTGGGTCAAAATGTCCATATTACCTTTTTTTTTTCCAATTTTTCATCAAAGCCTTTTAAGGGCAATATGGTCATTTAGCCTAAATACCACTAAACATAAAATTATACTTAACATTCCCAATTATCACCAATATCTCCAAATACTAATATTTTCCTCAATAATATCTATATAATTCCCAAAGTATGTCAAATTACCAAAATAACCCTTGGCTCACCCCGAGTCAGGTATAAATTCCAATTGTGACTTTTCCACTATATTGCTCAATAGGATCAACTCATGTTGAATATCAAAATTATATCCACATAATAATGTTGTCTCAATCACATAACACATAAAATTAACAATATACCCTTAATGGGTTAAAACTACGGAAATGCCCCTTTTAATGAAAACAGACCTACAAGCCTATTCAATACACATAAACATGCATAAGTAGTCATGTCATAATATAACTCATAAAATTTAATTAATCACATATATATTCAATTAAAATCACATAATTCACAAATAAATCCAATTATGTCCTCCCGGCACGCTAATCCAATTGTTAATAATGCTTAGTTCCTTGATTAGTGTGCCAGGAGGGCATAATTGAGTGTTTATGTGTTAATATGATTTAATTGTGATTACATATGTGATTATGTGAACAATCTGAGTTATATTATGATATGAATGCTTATGCATGTTTAAGTGTGTAAAATGTGCTTATAGGCTCGTTTCTGTTAAAAACGGCATTTTTGTAATTTTGACCCGCTAAGGGTATATGTAGTTATATATGCCTTATGAGTGAGACCACATTATTATGTTGATATATCTGAGATATTCGGAACAAGGCAAACATAGTGAGCAATTTAGTGGAAAAGTCACAACAGGGATTAATACTCGACTTGGGGTGAGCCTAGGGGTATTTTGGTGATTTGGTGAATTACAGGGAATTATTGGACGATGGTATATATTTGGGTAAGATATTGGTATTTTGTGAGTAGTGGAATTAATTTGGTATTCTAAGTGAAATTTGTAGTTTAGTGGGAAAGTTGTGTCAAATGACCTTTTTGCCCTTGGGGGCTTTGAGGAGAGACTTAATAGGCAGGGGCACTATGGTTTTTTGACAAGGGTATAGCTTAAGACTTGGCTAAGTCTGAAGCAAAACCTCACTCTCACGTTCTCAAAGAAATTAGAGGTGGCTCTCTGCCAAGTTAGGCATCGCGACCCTCAATGTTGGCCGTCGCGACGCAAATTACCTAAGGATTTGGGTTGGCCTCTTGTTCTATTGAAATCTTGCGACATAGCGGGGAGGCATCGCGACGCAAAATGGGAATTTTAGAATATGTTGGAAAAGGTTTCGGGAAATGAAGGCTGAGGGCTTGGGAACAATTCCACTACTCAGTTTAGTGGAATTCGAGGTTTCGAGGGCTAAGGGCTCGATCTTAAGCTCTTAATTGGTTTATTTATTGATGGATATTATTTAATATGTTTGACTAGGGGCTCTGGAAGGCTCGAGAAGATAGGATCATTGTAACGACCCAAAATTACTAATAAGGCTTATGGGCCTTGATTAGTGTGTCGGGAGGGCATAATTGGTATTTATGTGATTAAATGAATAAATGCATTATGTGGTATGCATGATTATATGAATATATGGATATGTGAGATGCATGTTTATGAGAATTAATATGCATGTGGGCCCTGTTTAGTTTATAAGGGCATAATCATAATTTTGTCCCATTGAGGGCATAAAATTTAATTATGTGCGATAAATTGTTGATACCACATTATTATGTGGACATATCTGCAGCATGTGGCTCGAGATAGTCCTAGTGAGCGGATTGGCAAAATAGTCACGACGGGGATTTATACCCGGCTCGAGGGAGCCTGGGGTTATTTTCGAGAATTGGGAAAATATATCGAGGATTATTAAACATTGGGTAAATAATTGGTAGTTAATTGGATGACGGGATTAATTGATAGTTAATAGGAACATTTGAGGAATTAGTGGGAATTGGGAATGAAATGACACTTGTACCCTTAGTGGCTATTAAGGAAATAAATTAGGCTTAGGGCATTTTGGTCATTTGACCTTAGGATATACATGAACCAAATAGATGGTTGTAGAAGGGTAGAAGCTAAATTAAAAACAGAGGTTCTTTTCTCCTTCATTCGGTTTGCTCTTTTCTCTCTTTGGGTGATTGAAGTCTTGAGCTGAAGAAGGAAGTGGAAGCTTGGAGAAGTCAAGGTTAAGGCTGGTTCTTGGCTAGGAGTTTGAGCTGGAAAAAAAAATAGAGGATACTTCAGGGAACTAAGATAAAGTGGTGCAAGGATTTGGCTGGGAAATTGGGCTTCAATTTGGGGTAATTTCTTCTCCCTGTTCTTGTTAGAGGATTCTGATTGTTGGGTAGAGTTTTGCTGCTGAATTGGATATTAACTTGGGTGTTATGGTCTCATTTCTGTGATTGAATTGAATGGTGATTCCTACTAATTTGGGGTATTGACTTTGGTTTAATTGTTTAGAAGGTTGATGAGTACAGTATGTGGCTAATTCTTAATTCATAGCAAGTTTGGAGTTGAATTAAGGAAGTTTGTTGGGTGAAATTCATAGAAGTTTTCTGGTTTTTAGTTAGGGTTCTTGAGCTTCAAAGCTCAGTTTTGATTTCTGTGTTTTGGTGAGATTGTTAGAAATTTTTTGATGTTATTAGGTTGTATTTGGTGAGCTATAGTAGTTTATGGGCTCAATTTTGAGTTTGGATGATGATTGGTGTGAGTTTTTGGAGTTTTGGCTCGGGGAGGTTCGAAGAAAGAAAACCCAGAAATTTGCATTTCTGGTACTAGCGCTGTAGCACTAGGTTGGGAGCGCTACAGTGCTAGGCTGTGCTTTCTGGGGGTTTTTGGGTTTCTGTCAATAGCATTGTAGCACCCACCTTGTAGCGCTGTAGTGCTCCTCAGCCTCCTGAAATTGGTTTTGGGGTTTTTTCTTAGGATTTTTGCTTGGGTGCTCGGGGGACGGGTTCACCACCTCATTTGGTGGAACTTGGGGTCCCAAGAGCATGAGTTTGGTCCCGAGATTGTCCTTTGGAATTCAAACTCATTGAAGTATCATTTATGGATTGTGACTAGGTGTACGCCAAGGCTCAGAGCGGGATCGTGCTCGAGGATCGTTCATAGTAACTAAAGTGCTAGGAATTAAGGATAAGAAAACTGCACCCGGTTATGTTGTTATGTTGGGACTAAGAGTTCCCTATACTTGTATGCAATGTCATATGATGGTATTATGCCATGTGGACATGAGATAAATGGCCTAAGAGTGCCAGAATTAATATTGGCGCACAAGGATGCGGCTCGGCCACTGGTAGCTGAGGTTAATTAAACAATCATTGAGCTTGGCCTAAGCGAGCCAGAGTCAGTGGGTTGAACACTAGGCTCAGCTTAAGTGAGCCCAAGATAGTGGGTTAAACAGAAGGTGCGACCTACGGGCGTCAACCCTAGCTATTGTATGATATGTCTATTGTTGTTAATTTGATGAATATGATATGCTGAATACATGGATAATAGATTATTGATTTGTAGCATCCCAAAATTTTGCTAATAAGGCTTAGGGCCTTGATTAGCGTGCCTTGAGGGCAATAAGTGATTTATTATTATAATGTGTGAATTTGATGAATATGTGATTAGAAATGCATGTTTAGGTGAATTAAATATGCTTGTGGGCCCCGTCTGGTTATTAGGGGCATGTTTGTAATTTTAGCCCGTCGAGGGCATAAATGCAATATTTGTGATTATTGTGATCTTTACCATGTGTGAGTGGTGATATATTTGAGATGCACGATCTAAGACAGTTCTAGGGAGTAGTTTAGCTAGAAAGTCACAACGGGTCAAATACACGGCTTAGGAGCAGTCTAGGGGTATTTTGGGAAAGTAAGATGTGTTCGAAATTTAGTGAGTAACGGGTAGTAATTTAGTAATGATTTAAATATGTTGGGATTAAATGGAGACTTGTAGGTACACTCGAGGAATTTATGGAATAAGGCAAATGACAGAATTTCCCTTGAGGTTACTGGGGAGTTTAATTAGAAGAAAGGGCAAAGTGGTAATTTGGCCTTAGTAGTGGATAGACTTAGGCAGTTGAGGTTACTTAGTCTCTAGCATATTCTGGAAGGGAAAGAAATAAGTAAAATCAGATAGTTCTCTTAGCTCTTTCTCTCTCATTCGGTTCACACTTTTCTCTTGGAAGGTTGGGGATTTTGAGGAAAAGCTTGAGGAGTTGGGCTGGGAATTGGTGGAGTGCAAGTTTGAGGAGTGAGGAATCATTCCAGGCTGAAACTATCTCAAAGGATTTCTCTTCAAGGCTCGGGTTAGATGATTGTGCTCGTGATCGCGGTGCTCGGGTAGCTTGGGACACAAGTAAGAAAATTGTTGTACCCGTAGAACAGGACGTGGCCCTATAGTTTGTATTGCAGGGCACGACCCTACGTGATTGTGATGCGGGGCGTAGCCCCATTGATTATGTAACGACCCAAATTCGCTAATAAGGCTGAAGGGCCTTGATTAGTGTGCCTGAAGGGCATAATGGGAATTATGTGTGACTTTAATAATTAAGATGCATGATTATGATTTAAAGCATGTTATATGACTATTTGAATATTTGAGATGCATGACTATGTGTATTAGTATGCATGTAGGCCCTGACTAGGTTAGAAGGGCATAACCGTAATTTTGGCCATTATGGGCATAACTGCTTTGATATATGTGATAATTGTCGAGACCACATTATTATGTGGATATATCTGTGATCTGTGACTCGAGACGATCCTAGTGAGCAAAGTAGCAAAAAAGTCATGGCGGGGATTTATACCCGGCTCGGGGTGAGCTTAGGGGTATAAATGGGAATTTAGTGAGTGTACTGGAGTCTATCTTGATATTGAGGAATATTATTGGTGATTAGTTAGGTATCGGGAGTTAAGCGGGAAATATTAGAGACACTTGAGGAGTTAGCGGGGATTGGGTAAAATGACTAGAATGCCCTTAAATGGATTAAGTGACTAGAAATAAAGGGGAGGGCATTAAGGTCATTTGGCTTTCTCAATATGGGAATTACTGAGACTTTATGTTAGTGGGAATTGTAGAGAAGTGTAGAAGTCTGAAAAAGAAGGAAAATGAAGGGAAAAGAAAGGGAGAAAAACAGAGAGAGTTTTCTAAAGTCGGTTTAAGCTTCCTTCATCCATTTCTTGTGGATTTCTGGAGCAAAGCTCAGAGGAGAGCTGGGATAGACTGAACATCAAGGATCCTAAGCTAGGGTTGAGGAATTGGCAGAGGTTTAACAAGGATTCACTAACACTTGAGGTAAGATTTTAGAGTTCTTCAGTTTCTGTTTCTGGTTTTTGAGCTATGGTATTTAAGTTGAATTGGATGGAAACTTTAGGGAATTCAGGCCTAAGGATGAGGAGGAGCAAGCCAAGGAAGTCTAGAGGCAACCTGTGGTCGAAATCCCATCAAAGGTATAAATTCTAAGCTCTAACTTTTATGTTCAACTGGTTTCTACTGTGTTTCATTGTCTAGAAGTGGCTATGGTGAATTTTGAGTTTGGGGATGCATGTGCTTGAGTTCTAGGTATTTGGGGTGCTTGGGATGAGTGGAGTATGGTCATAAGGTTGATTTTGAGGTTGGGAAAGATTTGGAAGAGTTTTGGTTGAGGTTGGTTCGAGGAAATTGCAGGAAGGGAAAACTGGTGTTTACCAGTCTGTGACTAGCGCTACAGCGCTAGCCTTTGGGCGTTGTAGCGCTAGGCCAAGCTTGCTGAGGGGATTTTGCTTCTGTTTGTAGCGTTGTAGCGTCCTCCCATGAGCGTTGTAGCGCTAACCTTTCTTCTGAAGGAGATTTTAGGGTTGTTTGCAAGGGCTTTTGACCTAGGGTTTGGGGTTTGATTCCACCACCTTGTTTGGTGGAACTAGGACTTCCCAGGGGCTCGGGATTAGACCCGAGGCTAGGTTTTGGACTTGAGGATTGATGATGACTTTGGCCCATGGTTGTGTTTAGGTGAGCGCTAGGGCTCGAGGGGGATCGTGCTCAAGGAGTCGAGGGATCAAAGCTAGTGAATTGAAAGGTAAGAAAACTGCACCTAGTTATATACTTGTGATGGGACTAAGTGCTCCCAATACTTGTATCGTGTCAATGATGGTATTACGCCATGGGACATGTAAAAGCGGCCTAAGAGTGTCGTACATAATACTTGCGCACAGGGCGCGACTTGGCCACTGGTAGCCGAGGACAACTTAATATTCACTGAGCTCGGTTTAAGCGGGCCGGAGTCAGTGGGATAACGGAGGGAGCAGCCTGAGAGCGCTAGCCCTAGTTATCATTTATGCAGTGATATATGATATGAGTTGATATGTTTAGTATGTTGAATACTTGATTATACTGGATGATTATATGAGTGAGATTATGTGATGATGTTTGGGATATTGATTTATCTGTTAATTGCTTATGCTCTATTGTTGTGTTTTCTTGCTGGGCCATGGCTCACGGATGCTACGTGGTGCAGGTAAAGGCAAGGGCAAGTTGGACCAATCCTAAGGTGGAGAGCTGCGGGGTTGAATGTACATAGCCAGCCGTTCGATCGCCATGGTAGAGGAGTGGGTCAGGACAGGGATTGCCTAACTGTCTGTTTTACCTTAATATGGCTTGATATTGTATATAAACCTTGCGTCTTTTGTAAACGGTCTTTAAATTTAATATTTCTGGGATCCCGTGTAAACAGATGAAGTTTCTTAAATGAAAGTGTGACTTTTGAGACCAAAATGTTTTAACCCTAGTTCCTCTATAGTTTTAGTAACACGATTTTAATTAAATGACTTGATTAGCAAGTCTAGCACTTAATAAACACACAGTGTAACGGTCTTGGCTATCCAGGGCGTTACAGATTATGTTTATACATGTTTAAGTATTTGTTTAATTAGGCTATGTGTGCATCTATGTGAATGAGCAGAAATAGTCGGGAAAATTGAAGGCCGAGAATGGCGAGGGCTGGGAATGACGAAGGCCGAGAACGGCAAGGGACCGAGAGCAGCGTTTAGCACGCGGAGTGCGAGTTGCCAGGGTGAGACCCCCTAAAGGATACCTGGGATATCCTCATGGTGTAGACCGCGAACCTAGGGCCTGGTAAAATGCCTAGGACGACATGGCCGTATGTGTTTAGCCTTTTGGCAGTTTTGTTATGTGCTAAATGATGGTTATGCATATGTTATTTGCTTGTGTGGAGTTTTCTTGCTGGGCTTCGACTCACGGGTGCTCTATGGTGCAGGTAAGGTCAAGGGGAAAGTTGACCAACCATGAGTACGGAGAGCGTGAAGCGACGCGTACATGTTCGACCTGCCTGGCTACCACGGCCAGGGGTATTTTTGGGAGATGTTTGTATTAAACCTAAATTTGTCATTTAGTTGACTTTAATTATATTTTTGAGTTGTAAATATTTCTAAAACAATATTTTGGGATCCCAAATGTATATCGCTTTATAATTTTTAATGAATGATGATATTTTCAAATTGTATGACTTTTATTATGGATTATCTACACTTTTAACCTAAAACCTCTATTAGCGAGTTAATTGCACATTTTAAATTCACTTAGTAACGACTCTAAGGCAGTAGGGTTTTACAACTTGGTATCAGAGCGAGCCAAGGTTTATGGTTCCTGGAGATTGACCAAACATGTACGTTCACTATCAGTGACAAGCTCGACTCAGGGTTGGTTGGTAATGAATGAATTAAATGCCTGAATATGTGCTTAAATGCCTTGTTTGCCTGCTTATTTTATATAGAGCATGATGAATGTGTTAACATATGCATGATGCTAGGACTTGGCCCCTTGAGTGTTGTATGCTATATGTGTGTTGTGGATTCCTGTTATGGTTGGTTGATTTGGATTGGAAGGTAGTTTTGGATGTTGTTATCATGCCTGATGAGCGGCGTCGTTGATTGCAGGCATATTATTGAGATGCCTCGACAATCATTGAGACTCCGCGACAGCAGAGCTGAGGATGACAACCAGGGTCAAGACCCTCCACCTGCCCCACAGAATTGGCAACATATGTTTGCCGAAATGGAAGTGAGACTACGAAGAAATGAGGAAGAACTTCGACAGCTGAGGCAGCAGACCCCTCCTTAGGCCACTGGGTTGTTAGTTCAGCAGGTGGTGGCGTCAGTGCCGGTTCAGCCTGTTATGGAGAATAGGTGGGAACCTTTGTATGAGAGGTTCAGGAAGCAGCATCCTTCCACCTTCGAGGGTGGACCAGACCCACTACGGGCAGAGCAGTGGATATATATGATTTCCCCCATCTTGGATTTTATGAGCGTGGTAGGGAACGAGAGGGTAGCTTGTGCCAGATACATGTTCAGAGAAGATGCCCGCATCTGGTGGGATGTAGTGACTCAGAGAATAAATGTAGCAGTTATGACTTGGGAAGAGTTCAGAAACATCTCCAATGAGAAATACTATAGTGTTGCAATCCGAGCTGCGAAGGTTGACGAGTTCATCAACCTGACTCAGAATCGGTTAACAGTTACAGAGTACGCCTTGAGATTTGACCGGTTGATGAAGTTTGTGCCGGATTTAGTGCCGACTGATGCGGCTTGAAGGGATCGGTTTGTGCGAGGGTTGAACGTTATGATCGCCCGTGACATTAAGATTACTTTGTATCTAGAGACTACTACATATGCTTAGGTAGTGGACAAGGCCCTTACAGCTGAGGGGGCCGAGGATCAGATTTGGAGAGAGGGCACTGCTAGGCGCAATGCCAGGAGAATAGTGCCTCTGTTTACTAGGTTCAATCGAGGTAGTGGGTCCAGTGAGCAGAAGAGAAAGGTCCATATTCTTTTATTCCTCCTAGCTCAGATAGGAGAGCACGGGGATGCTTTTAGTGGCCATCAAGGTGGGGGTGAAAACTGGAGGAGTTTTCCAGTGTGTCCTCGATGCAGACAACGACATCAGGGAGAGTGCAGGATCAGGGCCTGCTTTATTTGTGGGAGTGTCAGTCATTTGAAAGGACTGCCCGCAAGCCAGGAAAGAGGAGCTGAAGCAGAGCGACAGTCTTGCTCCTACCAGAGTATTCACTTTGACTCAGACTGAGGCCGAGGCTAGCCCCTCAGTTGTGACAGGTCAGATTTCTTGTGCTGGTTCTTCTTATACTGCATTGATTGATTCGGGGACTACTCATTCATTTGTGTCTGCTAGAGTGATAGATCATCTGTGTAGACCCAATGATTTGTATGCTAGGGGTTTTCAGACTTTGTTGCCGACTGGGGAACTGGTAGTGTTTAGGAGATGGATTAGAGCATTCTAGTAGAGATAGATGGTAGGGAGTTGTCTGTTGATCTGATTGAGCTAGTGATGGATGACTTCGATATGATCCTAGGGATGGATTGGTTATTAAAGTATGGGGCGATGATTGACTGCAAGCGCAGGATGGTGACTTTTGAACCAGAAGGGGAGGTACCCTTTGTATTTGTGGGGACAGTTAGTGGACCACGAGTACCTATGATTTTAGCACTGAAGGCTAGAGACCTGATGCAGGAAGGTTGCATAGGATTCCTAGCAAACATTGTGGATACCTCTAGGGTTGTGTTGGTTGGACTCGGTGAGACTAGGTTGGTATGTGAGTTTCTAGATTTATTTCAAGCAGACCTGCCAGGGTTGCCACCCGTAGCGAGAGATTGAGTTTGTTATAGAGTTGGCGCCAGGGGCGGAGCCAATATCTAGGAAACCTTACAAGATGGCTCTGGTAGAGTCGAAGGAGTTGAAGATACAGTTGCAGGAGTTATTGGATTTGGGGTTCAACAGACCGAGTTTCTCGCCATGGGGTGCTCCAGTATTGTTTGTCAAGAAGAAGGATGGATCTCTTAGGATGTGTATTGACTGTAGGGAGCTCAACAAGTTGACCATTAATAATAAATACCCACTGCCTAGGATCGATGATTTATTTGACCAATTACAAGGAAAGACAGTGTTTTCTAAGATTGGTCTCCAGTCAGGTTACCATCAACTAAGGATTAAAGAGGAGGACATACCAAAGACTGCCTTCCACACAAATGATGGACATTATGAATTCCTGGTTATGTCATTTGGATTAATCAATGCCCCAGCAGCTTTTATGGACATGATGAATAGAGTTTTCAGGGACTATCTGGACAAGTTTGTGATTGTGTTTATTGACGACATACTGGTGTATTCTCAGTCAGAATCAAAGCATGAGCAGCATCTACGTTTGGTATTGCAGCAGTTGAGGGAACATAGGTTATATTCTAAGTTCAGCAAGTACGAGTTTTGGCTACTGCAAGTCACATTTTTGGGCCATATTGTCAGTAAGGAGGGGATTCTGGTTGACCGAAGTAAAATTGGGGCAGTGAGAGATTGACCTAGACCGAGCAGTGTTCCGGAAGTTAGGAGCTTTCTGGGATTGGTAGGGTATTATCGGCAGTTTGTTGAGGGGTTCTCCAGGATAGCTACACCGTTGACTGAATTGACGAGGAAGAAGACTAAGTATGTATGGACAGAAAGGTGTGAGAACAGTTTCAAGGAACTGAAGCGGCGACTGATCACCACTCCAGTGCTGAGTCTGCCGACAGACAATGAGAAGTTCGTGTTTTATTGTAACGCTTCCATACAAGGTTTAGGGTGTGTGCTGATGCAAGCCAGAAAGGTGATAGCCTATGCATCGAGAAAGTTAAAGGAGTACGAGCAAAGATACCCCACGCATAATCTGGAATTGGCGGCAATGTTATTTGCACTTAAGGTCTGGAGACATTATCTGTACGGTGAGAAGTGCGAAATATACACCGATCATAAGAGTTTAAAGTAATTCTTTACCCAGAAGGATCTGAATATGCGCCAGAGACGGTGGCTGGAATTGGTAAAGGATTATGATTGTGATATCCTATACCCTCCTAGGAAGGCTAATGTAGTGGCTGATGCATTGAGCGGAAGGGCCCAGGACAATTGTTCAGTTCGAGGCAGATATCTAATAAGTTACCTGAGGAGATGACTCGAGCGGGTATAGAGTTGGTGGTTGGTCAGTTAGCCAACATCACTCTTTAGTCTACACTCCTTGAGAGGATCAAAGAAGCATAGGTGAAGGATCCCCAGTTGAGAGAGCACAGAGAGAGTGTCTTAGTCGGAGCGGCTAAGGAATTTTCTATCTCGGAGATAGGCTTATTGAAGTACAAAGGTCGGATCTGTGTTCCGATGGATTCTGATATCCCGTGAGAGATCTTGGATGAATCTCATACCACTCCTTATTCTCTACATCCAGGTACGACGAAGATGTACCAAGATTTGAGAGCCTTGTATTGGTGGTCGGGAATGAAGAGGGACGTGGTGGATTATGTGGCCAAGTGCTTAACTTGTCAGCAGGTAAATGCTGAACATCAGAGGCCAGCAGGGTTATTGCAGCCTCTAGGGATTCCAGAGTGGAAGTGGGAAGATATCACCATGAACTTCGTGGTTGGTTTTTCGAAGACCATGGGACAACATGATTCAGTGTGGGTGATTGTGGATAGGTATACCAAGTTCGCCCACATTCTACCTGTCAAGATGACTTATACTGTGGAGTAGTATGGCAAGTTATATGTGAAGGAAATTGCTCGACTTCATGGGGCTCCAAGGTTGATAGTATCCGACAGGAAGCCCACCTTCACCTCCAAGTTTTGGGAGAGTCTGCAGAAGGCTATGGGCACACAGTTGTGGTTTAATACCGCTTATCATCCTCAGAAAGATGGACAGTCTGAGAGGACGATTCAAATATTGGAAGACATGCTACGAGCCTGTGTGCTAGATTTTGGGGGATCTTGGAGTAAGTATCTCCCTTTGATTGAGTTCTCGTATAATAACAGTTATCAGGTGACTATCGGAGTGGCTCCGTATGAGATGCTATATGGGAGGAAGTGCATATCACCTATCCTTTGGGATTAGACAGGTGAGAGGAGATACCTGGGTCCTGAGATGGTTCAGAGGACCAATGAGGCGATTGAAAAGATTAGAGCTCGAATGCTCGCCTCCCAGAGTCGTCAGAAGAGTTACTCAGACTTGAAACGTAGGAGCGTAGAGTTTCAGGTCGGTGACCATGTGTTCCTTAGGGTTTCACCTTTGAAGGGAGTGAAACGATTTGGTGTTCGGGGCAAGCTGAGTTGGCTCCTTTGAGGTTCTGGAACAGGTTGGAGAGGTAGCTTACAGATTGGCAATGCCTCCAGCCTTATCAAGGGTTCATAATTTTTTTCACTATCCATGCTCCAGAAGTATGTCTCAGAGTCGACGCATGTTCTGTGTTATGAGAACTTGGAGCTAAACCAAGATTTGTCTTATGAGGAGAAGTCAGTTCAAATTCTCGACCAGAAGGATAAAGTCTTACAGAGCAAGACCATCGCCTTGGTGAGAGTGTTGTGGAGGAACATCAAGATTGAGGAGGCGACGTGGGAACTTGAATCAGATATGCGGGAGCGATACCCCTAGTTGTTCAGGTAATTACGAGGATGAAATTTCTATAAAGAGGGGATAGTTGTAGCGTCCCAAAATTTTGCTAATAAGGCTTAGGGCCTTGATTAGCATGCCTGGAGGGCAATAAGTGATTTATTATTATAATGTGTGAATTTGATGAATATGTGATTAAAACTGCATGTTTAGGTGTATTAAATATGTATGTGGGCCCCGTCTGGTTATTAGGGGCATGTTTGTAATTTTAGCCCATCGAGGGCATAAATGCAATATTTGTGATTATTGTGATCTTTACCACTTGTTAGTGGTGATATATTTGAGATGCACGATCTGAGACAGTCCTAGGGAGCGGTTTAGCTAGAAAGTCACCACGGGGTCAAATACCCGGCTCGGGAGAAGTCTAGGGGTATTTTGGGAACGTAAGATGTGTTCGGAATTTAGTGAGTAACGAGTAGTAATTTAGTAATGATTTGGATATGTTGGGATTAAACGAAGATTCGTAGGTACACTCGAGGAATTAGCGGAATAAGGCAAATGATGAAATTGCCCTTGAGGTTAGTGGGGAGTTTAATTAGAATAAGGGGCAAAGTGGTAATTTGGCCTTAGTAGTTGATAGACTTAGGCAGCTGGGGTTACTTAGTCTCTAGCATATTCTGGAAGGTAAATAAATAAGTAAAATCAAATAGTTCTCCTAACTCTCTGTCTCTCATTCGGTTCGCACTTTTCTCTTGGAATATTGGGGATTTTGAGGAAAAGCTTGAGGATTTGGGCTGGGAATTGGTGGAGTGCAAGTTTGAGGAGTGAGGAATCATTCCAGGCCGAAACTATCTCAAAGGATTTCTCTTCAAGGCTCAGGTTAGAGGACTGTGCTCATAATCGCGGTGCTCGGGTAGCTTGGGACACAGGTAAGAAAACTGTTGTACCCGTAGAGTAGGGCATGGCCCTATAGTTTGTATTGCAGGGCATGACCCCACGTGATTGTGATGCAGGGCGTAGCCCCATTGATTATGTTTATACGTGTTTAAGTATTTGTTTAATTATGCTATGTGTGCATATATGTGAATGAGCAGAAAGAGTCGGGAACGGAGAAGGCCGAGAACGGTGAAGGCTGGGAACGGCGAAGGCCGGGAATGGCGAAGGCCGAGAACGGCAAGGCCAAGTACAACAAGGGGTCAGGAGTAGCGTTAAGCACGCGGAGTGCGAGTTGCCAGGGTGAGACCCCCTAAAGGATACCTAGGATATCCTCACGGTGTAGACCGCGAACCCAGGGCCTGGTAAAGCACCTGGGACAACATGGCCATATGTATTTAGCCTATTGACAGTTTTGTTATGTGCTAAATGATGGTTATGCATATGTTATTTGCTTGTGTGAAGTTTTCTTGCTGGGCTTCGGCTCACGGGTGCTCTACGGTGCAGGTAAGGGCAAGGGGAAAGTCGACCAACCATGAGCATGGAGAGCGTGAAGCGAAGCGTACATGTTTCGCCTGCCTGGCTACCACGGCCAGGGGTATTTTTTGGAGATGTTTGTATTAAACCTAATTTTGTCGTTTAGTCGACTTTAATATATTTTTGAGTTATAAATATTTCTAAAACAGCATTTTGGGATCCCAAATGTATATCGCTTTATAATTTTTAATGAATGATGATATTTTCAAATTGTATGACCTTTATTACGGATTAGCTAAACTTTTAACCTAAAACCTCAATTAGAGAGTTAATTGCACATTTTAAATTCACTTAGTAATGGCTCTAAGGCAGTAGGGCGTTACATGATTTGTCAATTTTTATCACTGGTTATGTGAATGCTATGGACTGCTGAATATCTGGTTATGCTTTATGAATTATTTGGTTATTGATATTGATCATGCTGTGATGTTATGGTTTTCTTGTTGGGCCTTGGCTCGCGGGTGCTACGTGGTACTGGTAAAGGCAAGGGTAAGATGGTTCAACCATGGGTTGGAGAGCTCTGGGGGTGAGGTATACATTGTCAGCTGCTCGGCCGCCACGGTCGAGGGATTGTACAGGGACAGAAACCTAAAATATGTATCTTGCCATTAGAGTGGCCTTGCTTATTTATACCTTTTGGAAATTTTGTAAATGTGTCCTCTAAACCCTGTTTTGGGATTCCATATACTAAACTTTCATTTTGATGAAAACAATCTGTTTATAACCAAAATATTTTAATCCTAACATATTCAAGACTTTAGATTCACATTTTTATTTAAATGACTTGATTAGCAAGTCTTGCACGATTTTAAACACACAGTGTAATGGCCTTGGTTACCCAGGGCGTTACAATCATGCTCACTGTCGCTTTACCTTATCGCTCAGGACTTGAGGTAAGAAAACTGACACTTGCACCGAGTGTAGGGCATACCCCCCAATTATAGGACACGGGGATGACCGTGTCATGAATCTGTTTAAAGTTAAATGTATGCTTTGTATGAAACAATGTTGTTATAACTTTTTGTACTAATTGATTGTTATCATGATCTCTTGGTCATGAGGTTGTTATCTCCATCGCATGCGTAATGTAGGCCATAGTGGTAGGGTCATTACAAGGATGCTATATCCACCGTAGTGGTGGGCCTTTGTGGGGGTGCGATATCCATCTACTCGACGTGAGTCGTATACTAATTGGAAAATCTATGTGAACCTGTTGTGGTTATAAAGTATGTAGTCCCGTCAATGTATATCTAGATATATGTTTTATTTGTCTGGGTTTTTTTGCTAAGCCTTGGCTCATAGGTGCTTCATGGTATAGGTAAGGGCAAAGGAAAGCTTGACTAGCCATGAGTTGGAGAGCTTCGGGGGTGACGTGTACATATGCGACCTACTCGACCGTCACGGTCGAGACTTCTCTTGGGGATCTAGGGTTTTGGTTGATTTTTCTGCCTAGGCCGGGAATTATGTACCTTGTTTATGGTTGTAACCACTTATAAACTCTTTTATGGGATCCCATGTATATATATTGAAACTTTTTAATGAATTGTATTATTCTTTTGGCCAATTTTTCTAATACCTAATCTTTTAATTAACTTTAAATACACGTTTAACTCCAAATGACTCACTTAACGAGTTATGTACTATTTCTAAACACACCGTGTAACTGTCCTGGATTAGTAGGGTGTTACAACTTGGTATCAGAGCTGCCAAGGTTTATTGGTTCCTAAAATTTGTCGGGGCATGTACACTCGCCACTTAAGATAAGCTCGACTCAAGGTTCAGTAACTAATGATGTGATTATGTGCTTAATTGTTTAAATGAAGTATATATGCCTTATCTGAATGTCAATTTGCATTATGTTTGTGAGTACTGCTTATTGGTTTGGTTGAGGATCATAGGGAAATGTTGGAATCTATTATCATTGCCTGATGAGGCGAGTCATTGATTGTAGATATACTTGGAGTGTTATGCCTCCAAGGCGATCAAACAGACTAGTCAGCACTGACATTCGGCTAGAGATGATAACTAGGGTCAAAACCCTCCACCAGCTCTTGAAAATTGGCAGCAAATGATTGTTGAAATGCAAGCTAGACTGTAGAGATAGGAGGATGTGATCAGACTTATGAGATAGTGGGTTCCATCAAGGAACATTGCATTGGTTCTGCCACCTGAGATGGTATAAGTTCTAGGACAGCCAGAAGTTCAGAACATATGAGAGCCTCATTATGAGCGGTTCAGGAAGTAATACCCTCTTACTTTTGAGGGAGGGCCAGACCCACTATGAGCTAAGAAGTGGATGAGTATGACCACCTCCATCCTGGATTTTAAGAGGGAGGTAGGTAATGAGTGAGTGATCTGTGCCACGTACATGTTTCAGGAGTATGCCCATATCTGGTGGGAGATTGTATCTCAGATCCGGAATGTCGCTGTATTGAGTTGGGATGAGTTCCGGGATTTTTTCAACGAGAGATATCACAACAATGCAGTTCGAAATGCGAAGGAAGATGATTTCACCAGATTGGTTAAGGGCAACATGACTGTGACTGAATATGTCTTGAAGTTTGACAGGTTGGCCAAGTTTTCTTCTGACAGGGTGCCAACTGATGTTGCCAGGAGAGATAGGTTTGTTCGAGGATTAAACCCCATGATAGCACGGGATGTTAGGGTCACCTCAGTTCCTGGAGTTACTACATATGCTTAGGTAGTTGAGAAGGCCCTTACTGTTGAGGGCGCAGAGGATACGATTTGGCGCGAGAGCGCTGCGAGACATGATGCTAGGAGGATGGTACCTCCATTTACTGGCTCTAGTAGGGGCAGAGGCCCTAGTGACCAAAAGAGGAAGACCCCTGACACGTCTACTACTCTTGCTCCTGACAGGAGGGGTCAGGGTACTTAGGGTAGTCGCCAGGGTGGAAACGAGGCTTGGAGAAGTTACCAGTATGCGTCAGGTGCAGGAGACACCATTTGGGAGAATGTCGTGCTAAGGCATGCTTCCTTTGCGGGGTAGTGGGACATTTCCAGAGAGATTTCCCGCAACTGAAGAAATAAGAACAGAAGAAAGGCGATAGTTTGACTCCAGCCCGAGTGTTCACATTGACTCGGTCAAAGGCTGAGGCTAGTCCCTCGGTAGTGACATGTCAGATTTCTAGCGATGGCTCTACTTACACTGTATTGATGGATTCTAGTGCTACACATTCATTTGTTTCTAGAAGAGTGATTGATAGACTGTGCAGGACTTGTGATATCTGTGCTGTGGGGTTTGGGACCTTATTTCCTATTGGGGAATTAGTAGTTTCTAGGAGATGGAATAGATCCTTTCTAGTAGAAGTGGATAGTAGAGAGTTGTCAATATACTGAATTGAGCTAGCTATGGATGATTTTGATATGATTATCGACATGGATTTGTTAGCCAAGTATAAGACGATTATAGAATTTAAAGGAGGATGGTGACCTTTGAGCTTGAGGGAGAGTAACTGTTTGTGTTTGTGGGCGCTGTGAACGGGCCTCGTATTCCTATGATCTTTTCACTGAAAACTAGAGACCTATTGCAATGAGGTTGCATAGGATTTCTAGCGAGCGTAGTGGATACCACTAAGGATGTGGCAGTTGGGCTAGCAGAGACCAGATTGGTCTGTGAATTTTTAGATGTGCTCCTAGAGGACCTACCAGGCTTACCGCCGCAGCGGGAGATTGAGTTTGTCATAGAATTGGCATCGGGGATAGAGCCAATATCTAGAATGTGGGGTGCGCCAGTGTTGTTTGTTAAGAAGAAAGATGGGATATTGAGAATGTGTATTGATTACAAGGAGTTGAACAAGTTGACTATCAAGAACAAGTACCCGTTTCCAAGGATTGATGATCTGTTTGACCAGTTGCAGGGTAGGACAATATTCTGAAAGATTAATCTTCAATCTAGTTATCACCATCTAAGGATCAAAGATGAGGATATTCTGAAGACAACCTTTTGCACGAGATATGGACATTATGAGCTTTTTGTCATGTCATTTGGACTGACCAATGCCCCGACAACATTCATGGATCTGATGAACATGGTGTTCAAAGACTACTTGTACAAGTTTTTGATTGTCTTCATCAACGACATCCTGCTCTACTCTCAGACAATGGCAGAACACGAGCAGCATCTCAAGTTGATACTTCAGAGGTTGAGGGAGCACAGGTTGTATGAAAATTTCAAGAAGTGTGAATTATGGTACCTATGGTGACCTTCCTTGGTCACATTGTTAGCAAAGACAAAATTAAGGTTGATCCGGCCAAAATTGAGGCAATGAGATATTGGCCAAGGCCCAGGAGTGCCCCAGAGATCAAAGTTTCCTTGGATTGGCGGGATATTACTGACGCTTTGTATAAGGATTTTCAAGGATTGCTACACCACTTACAGAGTTGACACGCAAGAATCAAAAGTTTGTATGGTCAGACAGATGTGAGAACAACTTCTAGGAGTTGAAGCGGCGATTGATCACTACTCCAGTATTGAGTCTCTTGTTGGGATCAGGAGAAGTTTGTGGTTTATTGTGATGCTTCAAGGCAGGGTTTAGGCTGTGTTCTTATGCAGGCAGGGAAGATGATTGCTTATGTGTTGATGCTCATAATCTCATCAAGGGAAAATGCAAGGTCGTCACCTGGGCGTACTCCCTCCCCCCCATTTCGCATGGCCATCAAATGGGCGAGGCCACCGAGTCGCCTTCCGCGAGGCCACCAAGTCGCGAGGCCATCCTATGGCGAGGCGCCCTATTCCGCGAGGCCACCCTAGGGGCGAGGCCCTCCTGATCCGCGAGGCCATCCTATGGCGAGGCGCCCTATTCCGCGAGGCCACCCTAGGGGCGAGGCCCTCCAGATCCGCGAGGCCATCCTATGGCGAGGCGCCCTATTCCGCGAGGCCACCCTAGGAGCGAGGCCCTCCTGATCCGCGAGGCCATTCTATGGAGAGGCGCCCTATTCCGCGAGGCCACCCTAGGGGCGAGGCCCTCCTGATCCGCGAGGCCATCCTATGGCGAGGCGCCCTATTCCGCGAGGCCACACTAGGGGCGAGGCCCTCCTGATCCGCGAGGCCATTCTATGGAGAGGCGCCCTATTCCGCGAGGCCACCCTAGGGGCGAGGCCCTCCTGATCCGCGAGGCCATCCTAGGGGCGAGGCGCCCAATTCCGCGAGGCCATCACAAGGGCGAGGCCATCATATGGCGAGGCCCTCATATGGCGAAGCCATCCCGTTCCGTGAAGCCCCTGGGCCACTCCTACCATGCCCATGCGTGGGGCCGAGGGATGCTGCAAGACGTTAATTCATCTCGCGAGGTCCATCCCGCGAGGCCATTTTGCGGGGCCGTCGCATGGGCAATACCTCTCCACCTCGCGAGGCCATCTCACGGAGCCTTCGCGTGGGCGAGGCCCCCCTATCTCACGGGACCCTTAGGCCACTCCAACCGCGCGAGGCCATCAGCAGTGCCCCGTACGCGGGGCCGCGCAAGGCCCCGCACGCGCATCCCTGAAAGTCTATCAACCCACCATCTTCTCGGGACGCCGACGCCCCGTAACTTGACACGTATGGCCCGGAGGCGTTTTGCCTCGTACGCTAAGACGTAGAGCAAGGCCAAGCGCTTATCGCCCATGCCCGTGGGTAACCTTAGAATGCTCCAGGCATCCTGTACCAAAGGTCCCGTTCTCTACACCTCGGGATCCCCATGTTTAGGAGGTCTCGTACGGGTCGAATGCGGCATATTTGTACGACCAAGTACTAGGTACGGATACCAGTGCCAGTGAGGTTGCTGGGGTAAGGATCATGGTCCGTACGTCTACGACCATGGGTCAGAACCGACACCACTACCCTCTGCACCAATACACCTGCTGCCACACCTCAGGAAGGGGTACAGACAAGTAGTGGAAACATCCCCCTGACACCTGCTCCTGTACGGGATGTACAACCACTACCACTGAGACCGTACCCCTAATGCAGTACGCTTGTACCACCTGGTCCCCTGGACCACTATGTACCTAAGGCCATTAGAGCCTACTATAAAATGAATTCCAAGGCCACCTGAAAGGGGGTTGGAAATTTTACTGTAGCAGAGGCATTAGTGTGAATGAGATACTGAATTCTTCATTGTTGTTATACCATTGTTCTTGAGTTATTATTCAAGTTTTCATTGCTTTCCAATTAGCGATTTTAATTTGATAATTTTTCCAACTTAACTTCGTTGACGAGTTCTCACCGTCAACAGTTTGGCGCCGTCTGTGGGAACGTTAGTTTTAAGCTACTGTTCCACCATTATTTCCGACAAGAAGAAGATGCCGAGACGCTCGAAGCGACTAAGGGAGACGCAGGAGGTCGAAGTTCACTTAAACGGAATCCAGCTGAAGGCCTCCATGAAGGATGCTCCTCCACCCAGGGACGTGGAGCCCCCGAAAGACCCTGAGGTTCAAGGAGGAGACAGGGTGGCCTCGTCACCGGCTGCTCCACCTGGGGGGAGTCCTCCCAGAGCACCACCGGTGCACGCTGATGAGTTCCCTCCTCCGAAACCACCGCGGGCACCGAACTCCGGCCGGCAAGACCCGGGCCCTTCTACTCATAGGCCAGACAAACACCCCCGGGTCCACTCCGTGAGCTCGAGTTCAAAGTCCCGATTTTACGAAGAGGAGATACGTGAGCTCCACCGTAAAAATCAAAGGTTAGAAACTACCTTGGAGAACATGCAAGAGGTCCTTAACGGCCTACTGCAGGGTAAATCCAGCATAACCTTGCCCAAGAGAAAGGAGAAGGGCAAGGGTGGGGTGGAGACCACTGTACCAGTAGATGATGGAAGAACCCGACACTCGACTAGCAACACCCCCCGCACGAAGCAACGTGATCACCCCGAACCACCTAAGCAGGCCCAAAAGCCAACGCCGAGAACCACGGCTGCCCCTCGACGCGAGGATGAGGTCACCTCCAAAAGAACGCCCCCAGACTTGCGGGAGGAGATCAATAGGAAAAGGGCAGGCAAAGGGACCACACCCCCTGAGGCGCCTCGAGAAGGCAAGGGAAAGGCGGGTCTTAGCCCGTCCACTCTAAGAGACTCCCTCAGCAAAAGGAGGCAAGACTTAGACACAGAGATGCGGAGTTTGCGGAGCAAGATTGTCACCGCGTCGGGTGGCCAGGCCTTTGAGGAAGAATTCGATCACGAGTCACCCTTCGTGCGAGAAATTCAGGCAATCCGGCTCCCTGCCAATTTTAAGGAGCCCAACATGACCCCTTACGAAGGGAGCACGGATCCAAAGTACCACCTGGATGCGTTTAACGATCTCATGAAATTGAGGGGGATTGGAAGTGGTGCCAGGTGCCATTGCTTCGCTGTTACTCTGAAAGGACCCGCCTACAAATGGTTCAAAAGGCTAAGGCCGGGGTCCATCAGGTCCTGGCAGCAGTTCTCTGATGAGTTCCTCCAGCAGCACCATGCCGTGCGGGACTACACGATGCCAGGCACCAGCTTAGCCAACGTGAAGCAAGGGGAAAAGGAGAGCCTAAAAAGCTACATTCACCGGTTCAATATGGAGGCCGCGAAAGTGGGGAGCCTGACGCGCCGGGAGTTAAAAATGGCCATTACTGCTGGGGTACTCCCAGGGAGCAAGTTGTGGGACAACATGCTGAAGAGGGAAGTCACCGACTTGGACGACTTCTATGAAAGAGCACAGAAGTACATCCGTGTGGAGGATGGCCATGCAAACCTGAAGGCCGGAAAGGAGGAGTCCCATGCAAAGCCCCCAATTAACGACGGGCCGAATATAGCTAAGAAGAAGAGGACGTATGAGGGGTCGAGAGATGACCAGCAGAGAAAAACCAAACGAGGGGGTGATCATAGGCCAGCGACCTATACTTACTATACGAACCTCACTGACACCAGGGAGCATATTTACGTCACCAACGAAGATCGAGTGCCCTTCAAGAAGCCCCCACCAATGAGAAAGGATCGGTCCAAGAGGGACCCCAGTAAATACTGCCAATACCACAAAGACATTGGACACACCACGGCAGAGTGCATCCACTTGAAAGAGGAAATTGAGGAGCTCATCCGCCGGGGGCACTTAGGCCGTTATGTCAAGAAAGAAAGGCAAAGGCCAGAAAACGAGCCCAGAGCATCCCAGGCACAGGAGCGAGCCCCAGAAATACAAGGGGAGGTCCGCACCATTTTTGGAGGCCCAGGATTTGGAGGAGATTCTCGGAAGGGACGAGATAAATATGCAAGGGAGGCTCGACGAAGTCCGCCCCCCTGTGTCATGAGTTTAGAACAGCGACCCCCGAAGAGTTTCAAGGGGGAAAACGACTCAATAACGTTCACTGAGGAAGATGCACGGGGGGTACACTTCCCCCACAATGATCCGCTGGTGCTGACAGTTCAGTTGGCAAATATGCGTGTGCATCGAGTCCTGGTGGACAACGGGAGCTCAGTGGACATCCTATATCGCCCAGCTTTGGAAAAAATGGGACTGGGCATTCGTCATCTAAAGCCTTGCCAGTCGTCACTATACGGATTCACAGGGGATTCAGTGCAACCCCTTGGAATGATTGAGTTGACACTTACCATGGGGGAGCAGCCCCGCCAAACCACAATTATGTCTAACTTTGTTGTGGTAGATTGCGCATCAGCTTTCAACGCGGTATTAGGGAGGCCATCCCTGAGAGAATTGAAAGCCATAACTTCAATATATCACTTAGTTGTCAAGTTCCCGACCCCAGGAGGGATCGCGAGTATGAAAGGAGAACAGAAGGAAGCAAGGGAGTGTTACAACACCTCACTCCGCACGCCTGCAAAGCCACGCGAGCCGATGGCCATGGTGGTGCACGAGGCGATAAGCATGCCCACAGGGGGTCCGCAGGAGCTGGACCCTCGGGTCGTGGATGAGGCAAGAGCAGAACCGGAAGAAGAAGTAGAGGAGGCTACGGTGACGGAGGAGCCTTTAAGGAAATTGAAGATAGGGAAAAGCCTACAAGGTGACGTGAAGGAAGAATTGATAAGATTTTTGAAGGATAATCTGGACGTGTTCGCATGGAGTCATGAGGACATGGTGGGCATAGACCCCAGCGTAATGTGCCACCACCTGAACATCTCCCCAGGAGCAAGGCCCGTCAGGCAGAAGAGGCGGGCGCTCGATCCAACAAGGTACGCAGCGTTAAAGGAAGAGGTTGACAAATTGAAGGCCAACGGGTTCATCCGCGAGTCTTTCTATCCTGTGTGGGTATCAAACCCAGTACTCGTGCCGAAGCCAAATGGGAAGTGGAGGACTTGCGTCGATTTCACGAATTTGAATAAAGCTTGTCCTAAGGACAGCTTCCCACTCCCCAGGATAGATCAGTTAGTAGACGCAACAGCGGGGCATGAGTTACTAAGTTTTATGGACGCCTACTCGGGATACAACCAAATCCCAATGAACCCTGCAGATGAGGAACACACGTCATTCATTACAGACAAAGGGCTCTACTGTTATAAGGTGATGCCCTTCGGGCTCAAAAACGCGGGAGCCACCTATCAAAGGCTGGTGAATAAAATGTTCGCAAATCAGATAGGGAGGAATATGGAAGTGTATGTGGATGACATGCTGGTGAAGACCAAAGTAGCTGCAGAACTCAACAAAGACCTTGGTGAGATGTTTGACACGCTCAGGAAATATCGGATGAAACTGAACCCAGCCAAATGCACCTTCGGGGTATCCTCGGGAAAATTCTTGGGCTTCATGGTCAACTCCAGAGGAATCGAGGCCAACCCCGACAAGATAAAGGCGCTCATAGAAATGAGCCCTCCGAAGAATAAGAAGGAGGTACAATGCCTAACAGGAAGGGTGGCGGCCCTTAACAGGTTCATCTCAAGGTCCACCGACAAGTGCCTCCCATTCTTTGACATCCTCAAAGGGAGCAAAAAGTTCGCTTGGGATGAAAGATGTGGGGAAGCCTTTGTCAGGTTGAAAGAGCACCTGGGGAAGCCGCCCCTGTTAGCAAAGCCAGAGAAGGGCGAGAAGCTGTACCTATACTTGGCGGTGTCGGAGCATGCCATCAGCGCAGCCTTAGTTAAGGGAGAGAAGAAGCAACAACAGCCCGTATACTATATCAGCAAGCGTCTGGTGGACGCAGAGAGCCGGTATCCAGAGATCGAAAAACTGGCCTATGCGCTAGTAGTGGCGTCGAGGAAGTTGAAGCCTTACTTCCATGCGCATACGATTGATGTCTTAACGGATAGTCCTTTGAGACAAGTCTTACATAAGCCAGAGACCTCAGGGAGGCTAATGAAATGGTCGATTGAGCTAAGTCAGTTTGATATTGTCTACACCCCAAGGGCCTCCATCAATGGGCAGGTGCTGGCAGATTTCATAGTAGAATTCACCCATCAGCCGAATGAAGGACAGAGTGAAGGAGGGGCGCAGCCTGTTGTGGAGGATGAACTGGGAAATGTAGAGAAGTGGAGTTTGCATGTTGATGGGGCGTCAAATGAAGGAGGATCAGGAGCGGGCATCATGATGACTGGGCCCGAGGGACACAGAATGTACTGCGCAATCCGGTTTGGGTTCGAGGCCTCCAATAATGAGGCGGAGTACGAGGCGCTCTTAGCTGGCCTGCGCCTAGCCCAGGAACTGAAAGTAACGCGCCTCCATATTTTCAGTGACTCACAATTGGTGGTATGCCAAATAAAGGGGGAGTACCAGGCAAGGGGGCCCAAGATGGCAGCATATTTAGAGAAGGTGAAGGGCTACTTGGGGCGAATGGTGGCATATACTATAGAACAAATCCCTAGAGAAAAGAACACCCATGCCGATGCACTTGCAAAGCTGGCATCCACCAAGGATGGTGACGTCTTGGAATCAATACCCGTGGAGTACTTGCCAAAGCCCAGCATCGGAGGCGTAGATGTGCACATGATCAGCGTCCCAAAGAAATCATGGACCGAGCCAATCAAGAAGTACCTAGAGGAAGGAGTCTTGCCTGCGGATAAAAACGAATCTCGGAGGTTGGTGTACAAGGCCGCGAGGTACGCCTTGGTAGATGGGGTCCTTTACAAAAGAGGATTCTCCATGCCTCTCCTGCGGTGTGTAGAAGGAGAGGAGGCGTTGAAGGTGTTACAAGAGATCCATGAGGGAGAGTGCGGCAACCACGAAAGTGGACCCTCCACGGCTAGGAAGGCCGTAAGACAAGGATACTACTGGCCTTCCATGGAGAAAGACGCGCAGGACTTTGCCACGAAATGTGACAAGTGCCAGAGGCACTCTAATTACTCTCGAAGACCCCCGAGCGAATTGACCAGCATGCCCAGCCCCTGGCCCTTCGCCATCTGGGGGATAGACCTGATCGGCGCTCTGCCTACAGGTAGAGGTGGAGCAAAGTACGCGGTGGTGGCAGTAGATTGTTTCACCAAATGGGTAGAAGCGGAACCCCTTGTGAAAATAACCGCTAGGCACATCACCTCTTTTGTCAACAAATTCATTGTGTGCCGGTATGGGGTACCCTACAAAATTATTTCCGACAATGGTACCCAATTTGAAGGAGGAGCCTTCGATGAATATTGTAAGAAAAGAGGTATAAGGAGGAGCTTCTCCGCAGTGGTACACCCCCAGGCCAATGGGCAAGTGGAGGCCATCAACAGGGTCCTAAAGAAGAACCTAAAGACAAAGCTAGAGAAGATGAAAGGAGCCTGGGCAGATGAGCTGCCAAATGTGCTGTGGGCTTACAGAACCACCCCACGCACGACGACTGGGGAGTCCCCTTTCTCCTTGGCCTATGGATGCGAGGCTGTGCTCCCAGTCGAAATGAGAGTCATATCCCACAGGGTGCAGGCGTATGAAGACGAAGCCAACCACACAGCCCTGATCGAAAGCTTAGACCTCCTGGAGGAAAAGAGAGAAAAAGCCCAGATGAGGGTGGCAGTATACCAGCAACGCGCCGCAAGGTACTACAATTCGAGGGTCCGAGAGAGAACTTTCAGAGTCGGCGACCTAGTGCTGAGGAAGGTGCTCCCAAACACACGAGACCCGAGTGCAGGAGTGCTGGGGGCAAATTGGGAGGGACCCTACCAAGTCGCTCAGTGCATCCCCCCAAACACTTACAAGCTGGCGCGCATGGACGACACCATCGTGCCCCGGGCATGGAACGCGGAACACCTGAGGAAGTACTACCAGTAAGACGCCGGTGCCCACGGATAAAAGCACAAGTGTGGCACGCTGCCTTGTTATGGTAGGAAGAAATCAAAGAGGTTACCTAGATAACCTCCTAAGTAGGCGTGAGCCATTTTATTTCGTTTTATGTGAAAATCACCTATGTACCGTTGCAACTACGTGTATGAAACCATTATGTTACGAATATAATGAATGAAACCACGTATTATAAGTAAGACTGTTAGCCTCTTCGTGTGTTATTTTTTCTTCAATACCAGGGCATCAGCCAAAGTGTCCGCCGAAATAAATTTCACCAAACACTTGGGGGGCAGGGTAGGGGGCGATAACGCAGCTAGCAAGGGAGACCTGAAAAGGACCCTCTAACGGAGGGTCTTGAAAAGGACCCCTCGCCCTCCTAAAAAAGAGGCTCCTAAAAAAGACCCTCTGATAAGGGATCTTGAAAAGGGCCCTCGATTAGGAGTAGCCCAAAAGCGACCCCCTATGCATCAGGAGAACCCGAGAAGGACCGTAGCCCTAAAAAGGACCGTTCAATGGGAGTTCCTAGAAGGACCCCTTATATCGGGGCCCTAGACGAAGTTCCTAAACATAGAAAGTAGTAAAAAGACCTTGCAAGGCCTCCCCTGAGTTTACAAGGATTAGCTACCCTCGTGAACATCAAGGAGGCCAAAAGGCCTTACGAAAGAAAAATATATATATAGTGACAACACTAATAAGTCTGGAGCGGCCACCAAGCCGCCCAGCCAAAAAGGGTCCCAAAAAAGACCCTTGCCGAAATAGTACTATGCAAAAGGACGAGAGGGACGCCTCTCGCAAAGAAATAATAAGCGCGCGCAAGAAAAACCCAAAAGGATAGCTAAGACCCAAGGGGTCAAAATATCCTTACAAAAACTGCCAAGGGGCACCAAAAGAGGTCCCAGTGAACCCTCTCACATGGGATCCAAAGGACCTCCAGCCTGACAAATAAAAGAAGGGAACCAACCAAACCGCGTCATACAGGCATAAAAGGGCCTCAAGTGCAGTAGAACAAGAAATAAACAACAACATCACATGTATTCATACATAAAAAAGAAAGGAGTTCTCAAGACAATACAAGGGTTACTAACAGAAAAGTAGCACTAGTAATGACGTTACAAAACAATGAATGAAAAAAGGAGCGAAACTAGTTCAAGGCCTCCTGTAGTGGGCACTCCACCAGGCCGCTCGGGCAACAGCTTGCTCGCCAAAAGAGGAGAAGTCGAAGTTGGGATCCTGCTTCCACACATTGTAAAGAGCCCGGTCTATAGACTTGCGCTCGATTACAGCCTTCTCCGCCTCCAAGGAAGCGACTTTCTCCTGAGCCGACTGTAGTTCAGTCCTAAGGGCCTCAACTTCAGTCCCCTGTCGAACAACCATCTCATGCGACCCGGATGCAGCGATCTTGGCCTCCTTGAGCTCGCGCTCCAAACATTTAGCCTTGCCCTTCAGCACCTTGATCTTAGCTTTCAGCTGCTCATTCTTCAAGTCCGACTTGGTGTACTTAGTCCGGGCTTTTGACAATTGGACCTTGGTTGCGCTAAGCTCATTTTCGAGCTCCTGGACCTGGACTATGAGGCCGTCCCTCTCAGTGGTAGATGCGGAAAGGATGCCAGTTGAGTCAGCATGTCGAAGAGACACGATATAGACCTGCACAAGAAAACCAATGGCATCAGCAATAAGTAACAAAAAGAAGAACACAGGTGCATCTATGCATAATACTAATCAACGCAAAGTGAAAAGCCTCACCCAGGCCGCAGCACGCCTTAGCATCTCCCCGAGGTCTGATTGAGTCACGTTCCCTAGGCCCCTCCAGTCGGAGACAGGGAGACTCTCAGCTATTGGAACGAAACGCTGCCCATAAACTGAGGCCATCCTGGTCACCCAAGCCTCTGCCCCCACGCTAGGAGCATCTGGTTGGACTGGGACAGACGACCCACTCGCCGAGGCAGGAGGAGGCGCAGCAGAAGAGAAAATTTGAGACTCTGGTGCATCGGCAGGGGGCTCCGCGAGCCCGACGAAATCAGCAGCCGGTATGCCGAGATCATGATGAATTGGAGGGAAGGCATCGCCACCACCGCAACCAGGAGAGGCGTAGCATCCTGCCGCGGCCTGCGGACCTAGAGGGTGAAAGGCCGTGTCCTGGTCATGGGAGTCATGAGGAGGATGTCCCCTGGGGGACAGGGGGGCATCCTCCATCTCCACCTCAGCCTCATCTTCGTGCAGTGATGGCCCAGCCGGCGTAGCCACAACCTTCTTAGACCCGGTGATTGACCATAGGAACTTGGGGCTAGAGACCGGAGACAATTGGTGGCGATTGAGATTCGTCATGGTAAATAGGACAGCTGCTTTCTTCAGGGCGGGGTCTGCTGCAATGAGTCTGTTTATCGCCTCCGCCTCCGACCCGATGACCGAGGGATCAGCAAATTGCCCTGCAAGAACCGCACCAATATCAGTACAAGCGAGAGTGCAAAATGGTGAGTTCTAATAAGAAAAAGAAAAAGACTGGATACTTACTAGGTTCAGCGTGAAAGCCTTCACGAACTGAAAGAGGCCCCTGTACCCAGAAAAAATCCTGTTTCCAGGACCCTGGGTTAGACACTGAGCCATCTATCAAGGGTAGCTCACTATTGGCCTTCTGCAAGTAATAGAAGCCCTTGGAATTGTGCACCCCAATAAGGTTGTACAAGGAATGCACCTCTTGCGCCGTCGGGGCGCGTTGCTCATTATTCTTGAACCAAAGAAAGAGGCAACTTAAAGTCAACCAACTGTTGGGTGACAGTTGGAGAGGGGCCAAATCAAAATAGTTGAGAACCGCCACAAAGAACGGGTGTAGAGGAACGGTGCCACCCGCCTTCATAATCTGCTCACTCAAAGCCACAAAGCCCTTCTCAGGGCGGTCGGCCCGGCAGGTCTCCTGAGGAACATGCAAGGCGTATTCTGGAGGAGTTCGGTAGCGCTTCACGATGGTCTTCAGTTTGTTCGAAGACATATTGGACACTAGGCTGGACGCCAGTAGGGGGGCGTCGTCTTCTTCCTGGACGGACACCTGTCTGCGTACCTTCGACATATCTGCAAAATTAAAAGAAACATGTGAGGAAGAGGCAGAGCACTTAACCCTCCATTTTCTCTTCCTAGCAAGGGTTTTCCATCGAGGGAGCGATGGCGGAAGCGCTAAGCCAGGATCAACGGAGACTAGGGGCTGAGGAGAGGAGTTGATAGCCCCGTGATCGTCATCAGGCGAAGGGGGAGTGGGAGGTTCTGGCGGAATGTGTCCCTCCATAAACTCTAACTCCCACCGCAATTCAAAAAGAGCCGTCCTAAGACGCGCTATATGGTCGCTAAGGCTCGGGGGTGAAGGTCCTCCGTCTCCCCTCGACACCGAGTCAATTTCGCTCTCTACCACCCAAATTTTATGCCTAAGATCAGCCATGCACTCGAGGTGGCGAATGCGGGCTTGCCTCAAAGACTCATAGTCCTGGTAAGGGCTGCCCTCAGGGGACTCAGGATCTGAAGACAGGTCGATAAACTCAGCCCTCGAGGGTATGTCGGACGGGCCCTCACTGGCCATGAAACCGCGTCCCAACAGCAAAAAGGGGGTCACGTTTAAACAAGGGGAAGACTACAAAACACAAAGGAACAGGCTTAATACCCCTAGGTGCAAACGCCCTAAATGGATTACTACAAGGTACATGTATAAAAAGAAAGAGGAGGGGCGCGCGTGTGGTCAAAACAAGCTCGGGCTAACGTACCCCATCCCAAGTGTTGTTGGTCTGAATCCGATAAAATAAGTAAATAAACGGGAGAAGAAAAGAAAATATACCTCAAGCAATTGAAAGAACGAAGTCGGAGTCCAAGGAAGGTTGGGAGGCGAAAAGCACCAAAGCGTTGAAAATGCGCGTCTGCAAGAGTTAATCAGAAAAGTGTGTTAGCCCAAAAATGTACACACCAAGAAAATAGCTAAAAATAAAAAATAAAAAAAAAATGAAAAAAATGATGAATGATGATGATGGAAAAATGGAAAAGTGATGAAATTGTAGAGAAAGTGTAGTTGTGGGGGGTTGAACCCTTTACCTCTTGAAAGGAGCAAGGGTCTAACTACCACTAAGCCAAGGAGGTAAGAGGTAAATATTAAACCATGCATGAAGGCCTATTTATAGGAACCAAGATGAATAGTCTACAAGAGCACCTTAAGGCCCTCTCCTAGACTAGGGGGGCAAGTGTTGATGCTCATAATCTCATCAAGGGAAAATGCAAGGTCGTCACCTGGGCGTACTCCCTCCCCCCCATTTCGCATGGCCATCAAATGGGCGAGGCCACCGAGTCGCCTTCCGCGAGGCCACCAAGTCGCGAGGCCATCCTATGGCGAGGCGCCCTATTCCGCGAGGCCACCCTAGGGGCGAGGCCCTCCTGATCCGCGAGGCCATCCTATGGCGAGGCGCCCTATTCCGCGAGGCCACCCTAGGGGCGAGGCCCTCCAGATCCGCGAGGCCATCCTATGGCGAGGCGCCCTATTCCGCGAGGCCACCCTAGGAGCGAGGCCCTCCTGATCCGCGAGGCCATTCTATGGAGAGGCGCCCTATTCCGCGAGGCCACCCTAGGGGCGAGGCCCTCCTGATCCGCGAGGCCATCCTATGGCGAGGCGCCCTATTCCGCGAGGCCACACTAGGGGCGAGGCCCTCCTGATCCGCGAGGCCATTCTATGGAGAGGCGCCCTATTCCGCGAGGCCACCCTAGGGGCGAGGCCCTCCTGATCCGCGAGGCCATCCTAGGGGCGAGGCGCCCAATTCCGCGAGGCCATCACAAGGGCGAGGCCATCATATGGCGAGGCCCTCATATGGCGAATCCGTCCCGTTCCGTGAAGCCCCTGGGCCACTCCTACCATGCCCATGCGTGGGGCCGAGGGATGCTGCAAGACGTTAATTCATCTCGCGAGGTCCATCCCGCGAGGCCATTTTGCGGGGCCGTCGCATGGGCAATACCTCTCCACCTCGCGAGGCCATCTCACGGAGCCTTCGCGTGGGCGAGGCCCCCCTATCTCACGGGACCCTTAGGCCACTCCAACCGCGCGAGGCCATCAGCAGTGCCCCGTACGCGGGGCCGCGCAAGGCCCCGCACGCGCATCCCTGAAAGTCTATCAACCCACCATCTTCTCGGGACGCCGACGCCCCGTAACTTGACACGTATGGCCCGGAGGCGTTTTGCCTCGTACGCTAAGACGTAGAGCAAGGCCAAGCGCTTATCGCCCATGCCCGTGGGTAACCTTAGAATGCTCCAGGCATCCTGTACCAAAGGTCCCGTTCTCTACACCTCGGGATCCCCATGTTTAGGAGGTCTCGTACGGGTCGAATGCGGCATATTTGTACGACCAAGTACTAGGTACGGATACCAGTGCCAGTGAGGTTGCTGGGGTAAGGATCATGGTCCGTACGTCTACGACCATGGGTCAGAACCGACACCACTACCCTCTGCACCAATACACCTGCTGCCACACCTCAGGAAGGGGTACAGACAAGTAGTGGAAACATCCCCCTGACACCTGCTCCTGTACGGGATGTACAACCACTACCACTGAGACCGTACCCCTAATGCAGTACGCTTGTACCACCTGGTCCCCTGGACCACTATGTACCTAAGGCCATTAGAGCCTACTATAAAATGAATTCCAAGGCCACCTGAAAGGGGGTTGGAAATTTTACTGTAGCAGAGGCATTAGTGTGAATGAGATACTGAATTCTTCATTGTTGTTATACCATTGTTCTTGAGTTATTATTCAAGTTTTCATTGCTTTCCAATTAGCGATTTTAATTTGATAATTTTTCCAACTTAACTTCGTTGACGAGTTCTCACCGTCAACATTATGCATCATGACAATTGAAATAATATGAACATTGGTACCCTACGCATGATATGGAGGTAGCGGCAATGGTCTTTGCATTGAAGGTATGGCGGCACTACCTTTATGGAGAGAATGTAAGATATACACTTACCATAAGAGCTTAAAGTATTTCTTTACCTAAAGATTCTAAACATGAGACATAGGTGTTGGCTGGAGTTGGTGAAAGATTATGACTGTGAGAGTCTTTACCACCTAGGGAAAGCCAACATGGTGGCAGATGCCTTGAGTCAAAGTGGTCCAAGACAATTATTCAGTTTGAAGCAGATATCAAAGCAGTTGCCAGATGATATGACTATAGCATGGATAGAGATTGTGGTGGGTTAGTTAGCCAACATCACCTCGCAGTATACTCTTTTGGAGAGGATAAAGGAGGGCCAGTTGACTGATCCTCAGTTGATGAGGCACAGAGGGGACGTCCTAGCTAGAGTGGCTAAGGACTATACTATTTTAGAGATGGTTTCGCTGAGGTATAAGGAGCGGATATATGTTTCGATGGACTCTGCTATCAGACGAGAAATTCAGGATGACTCTCATACTACACAGTATTCATTACATCCAGGCCCCACAAAGATGTACCAGAATCTGAAAAACCCTATATTGGTGGCCTGGGATGAAGAAAGATGTGACTGAATATGTGGCTAAGTGCCTGACATGTCAGCAAGTCAAGTCTGAACACCGGAGGCTAGTAGGGTTATTACAACCTTTAGGTATCCCTGAATGGAAATAGGAGGATGTAACTATGGACTTTGTTGTTGGATTGCCCAGGATAATGGGTCAGCATGATTCAGTGTGGGTGATTGTGGATCAGTATACCAAATCAGCCCATTTCTTGCCAGTAAGGACGAACTTTACAGTGGATCATTACGCTGATCTTTACGTGAAAGAGATAGTACACCTCCATGGGGCTCCTAGGTCTATCATGTCAGATCGGGACCCCATATTCACTTCAAAGTATTGGGGAAGTCTGCAGAAAGATATGGGTACATAGTTGAAATTTTGTACAACTTACCATCCTCAGACAAATGGTCAGTTTGAGAGGATGATTCAAACACTGGAAGACATGCTTCGGGCATGTGTTTTGGACTTTCAAGGGGATAGTTGTACCATCACAAATTTGTTAGTAAGGCTTAGTGCCTTGATTAGTGTGCCAGGAGGGCATAGTTGGATGTTTATGTGTTAATATGATTTAATTATGATTACATATGTGATTATGTGAACTCTATGAGTTATATTATGATATGACTGCGTATGCATGTTTAAGTGTGTTAAATGTGCTTATAGGCCCGTTTCTATTAAAAATGACATTTTCATAATTTTGACCCGCTGAGGGTATCTCTGTAGTTATATATGCTTTATGATCAGGACAACATTATTATGTGGATATATTTGAGATATTCAACACGAGGCGATCCTAGTGAGCAATTTAGCAGAAAAGTCACAACGAGGATTAATACCTAGCTCGGGGTGAGCCTAGGGGTATTTTGGTGATTTTGTGAATTATCGGGAATTATTGGGCGATGGTATATATTTGGGAAAGATATTGGTATTTTGTGATTAGTGCAATTAATTGGGTATTGTTGTACCCTAATTTTAGCTCGAGTCATTGACTCAGTTCGGGTACAGCTGGCAAATAAATATATAGAGAAATAACCAAGGGAGTGATATCTGCTTATTATCCACGTAAGTAACTCCAGTTTCACATGGGCACGTGTGGTGTTAGGTGTCCTGGGTTTAACCCGAGCTACAAACATGAAGGTTGTAAAGTGTGAGCTCATAATATTCAAACAGTTGTCGAAGTACGAGCTCGGAGAGATATCCAGCTCGTGATAACTCAAATATATTGCGTACCTGCGGATCCCCAAAGATTTAGGTCCCATTATACGATTATTTATAACCAGACTATCATATTTAATGTCCCAGATATTAGGAGAACATTTACTGTATGATCAAATCATATCCCATTATAAATGGGAAATATATGTATTAAATGTAATAAATATGTATACGTGTGATTGACTCACGCGGTTACCCAAACCTGTCCATGGAATTTCTCTATAAATACTGAGAACATTGGATAGGAAAAGAGACCGATTATTCTATAATACTGAAACTCTACCAAAATAGAGAGAGAAACAACAAAAATATAGACTTGTGGACTAGATGGATTTTAACCACTGAACCACGTAAAAGATTTGTGTTCTTCTGAATTCATTTCATTTTTTTTATTACAGTTTATTACTAAGCACTAATCTACCTTATTATTTCTTAATACGCTATTGGCGAAAAACTGTATCAACATGTATTATAAGTGAAATTTGTGGTTTAGCGGGAAAGTTGTGTCAAATTACCTTTTCTCCCTTGGGGGGTTTGAGTAGAGACTTAATACGTAGGGGTACTATGGTCTTTTGACAAGGGTATAGCTTAATACTTGGCTAAGTCTGAAGCAAAACCTCACTCTTACATTCTCTCTCTTTCACTCTCTCTCCCTTTGCCTTCCTTGGGTTTTTGAAGAGGAGTTCTAAAATTTCAACCTAGGAATGATCTAAGCTGGGATTGAGTTTTTTGCTGAGGATTAAAGGCTACCAAGGGATTTCATCAATCTAAGAGATTCGAGTTTTGCAGAGGAATTTTAGAGGTAAGGTTCTAACTTATATTTTTTTGAGTTATTTTGGTGAATCCTTGGGTTTTTGAGTTTGGGGATGTTTTAGAGAGTTTTGGTTGTTGTTTTCTGAGTATCTGAGTTGCTAGTATCATTTGGTGGTCGAAAATTGGTTGGAGTGCTATTGTGGAAAGGTTTTGGGTCAGTTTGTGATTTCTGAAATCATAGAAATCTGGGTTTTTGCAGTAGCACCGCGACGCTTGGTAGGAGCACCGCCGCCCGTTTGAAGGTCCTCGGGGCTAGAGTTTCCCTCGGACCACCTCGGAACTGTGACCCTTAGTGAGTAGTGTTGCGGTGCAAAATGGAAGAAAATTAGGGGTGGCTCTCTGCCAAGTTAGGCACTGCGACCCTTAGTGTTGGTTGTCGCATCGTAAATTGCCTAAAAATTTAGGCTAGCCTCTCAGCCTATTGAGGGGTCACGACGCAGCTGGGAGGCACCGCGGCACAAAATGGGAATTTTAGAATATGTTGGTTTGGGTTTTGAGAAATCGAGGCAGAGGGCTCGGGAATGATTCCACTACTTGGTTAGTGGAATTCGAGGTCCCGAGGGCTAGGGCTTGATCTTAAGCTCTTAATTGGTTTAGTTCTTGATGGATATTCCTTAATCCTTAATATGTTTTAACTAGGGGCACTGCAAGGCTCGAGAGGAAAGGATCGTGCTGACTGTCGCCTTATCTTATCGCTCAGGACTTGAGCTAAGAAAACCAACACTTGGACCGAGTGTAGGGCATGCACCCCAATTATTGGGCATAAGGATGACCGTGTCATGAATCTTTTTAAAGTTAAATGTCTCCTTTGTATGAACCTACGTTTTTATAATTGTTTGTACTGATTGATTGTGATCATGATCGCTCGGTTGTGAGGCCATTATCCGCATTGCATGTGTAATGTAGGTTGTAGTGGTAGGGCCATTGTGGGGGTGCGATATCCATCTACTCAGCGTGAGTCGTATACTGATTGGAAAATCTATATGAACCTGTTGTGGTTATAAAGTATGTAGTACATGTTAATGTCTATCTAGATATATATTTTATTTGTTTGGGTTTTCTTGCTGGGCCTTGGCTCACGGGTGCTTTGTGGTTCAGTTAAGGGCAAAAGAAAGCTGGACCAGGCATGAGTTGGAGAGCTTCGGGGGCGACAAGTACATATGCTGCCTGCTCGTCTGCCACGGTCGAGACTTCTCTTGGGGATCTAGGGTTTTGGTTGATTTTGCTACCTAGGTCAACCGTTATGTACCTTGTTTACAGTTGTAACCACTTATAAAAGTATTTTCTGGGATCCCATGTATATACTTAAACTCTTTAACAAACAATATTACTTTTTTGGCCAAAAATTTTAATAACTAATCGTTTAATTAACTTTAGTTACACGTTTAAGTCAAAATGACTCGCTTAATGAGTTAAGCACTATTTCTAAACACACAGTGTAGCAGACCTGGATTAGCGGGGCATTACAAATACTCTAAGTACGGTTCACTAGTATTATGAATACATGTAATCTAGATCCGGCATACTGATGTAGTAGGACATCTTAGTGGAGGTATTTTGTATGAAGTAGTTATACATGAACGAGATCCTATATGCTATTAATACTTAATAATATTGTTTACATTATAAGTATTAATTTAACATTTCAATAACATGTTCATATACAAATTGATCTTAATCCTGAAGTTATTATGAACTCCTGTTTATGTCATATAAGTTTTTTGATTCACTCGTTATGATTTGTCAAAATGATCAGGCTGAAAACTTTTGTTTTGGGAACTCGTTGATGTAAATGGTTGGTGACATAATATATAGATATGAAATATATACATTTCTAGGAGGAATTGAATAATGGTTCTCTTAAGGGATGGATTTTGGAACTGAAAGTGTAACGCTCCACGTCACTGTGGTTGCTTCCTGGAATGACAACTGGCCCTACAAACCAACACGAGTCTTTCCAACGTGCTTTGTCCTCACTCGCACGCTTCCTGAGAAAACTTCCCAGGAGGTCACCCATCATGAGACTACTCCAGGTCAAGCACACTTAACTTTGGAGTTCTCAAGTGATGGGCTACTGAAAAGAAGATGCATCTTGTTGGCATAGGTAGTACCTATCAATCCATTTAAGCTCTCTTCAGCTGTGTAGTCCCATACCTACACAGTCTTAGAATCATTACACTTGACCTTCCCCATGCGATGTGGGATTGCACAACTTTTTACCCGGTCTTTCCTCCTGCGGATCACAAGATTCTGACTGTCACAATCACCCCCCCCTTAGGGGTCCGACGTCCCCGTCGGCCACACTTCTGGCTGGGTCAAGGCTCTAATACCATTTGCGACGCCCCACGTCACTATGACTTCTTCCTAGAAAGACTCATGTTGGTTTGTAGGACCAGTCGTTATTCCAAGAAGCAGCCATAGTGACATGGGGCATTACAGAAAGGTTATTGAGCTCAAACTCATAAATCAATTTATGAATTAACCTTTACTAGTAAAGTTAATGGTACTTAAGGATACAAGATATAATTAAAGAGGTTAAACAATAATTAATTCCTACTTTAATTATGAACCATTAATAGAGGATTTAATTGTATGTAGTGATTAAATCGATGAACACTTTTTATACCTAAAAGTACTCAATAAATAAAATGTTTATAATTACAAGAGTGCAATCTCATATTTTTAGTGGAATAATATTGAGATTAATAAATTAAGTTTATTATATTAAAGAGTTTTCATTAATAATATAAACTTATTGAAGCTTAAAATTATAGGTCCATAGGTCCTCGAGTTGGCTCTATCAACATTATTCAAGATAAGAGTTGAAATTGGGAAAAATCAGGAAATGTCATATTTGGAAGAAATTTGTTCTTCAGGGTCAAATATGTAATTGAGACAAATTAATTAATTAATATATTTATTTTTTAAATTAATATAATATTTTAACATATTTTTTAAAATAAAATAGGGATTTTTGAAAATAGCATTTAAATAATTAAGATAATTAATTTTGAATTAATTAGTTTTATTTATTTAAATAATGTGAAAAGATAATTCAGGTGATTCAAAATTGGTTTGAAGTAATTTGAAATTTATTCATTAATTAATCTGATAAAGTTAGTTATCAGGTTTAGATATTTTTTGAATAAATGATTATTTAATAATAATTAAATAAAAGTGGTTAAGTTACATATTCCTTAAATTGAGATATGCTACACGCCAACCACAGTGCAAGCAATGTGATTGGCGTGTGACTAGGTCCTAAACTGGGTCTTGGATATTTCTTTTATTAATTTAATAATTGGTTTATAATTTGAATTTAATTAATTATTTAATAAATCTATCTAATAGAAATTAGTTTCTACAAGATTCCATAAAGAATTCTAAGTCTTTTACACATAGAGAAAAATATATTGTATTATTTTTCTCTATCCCTGAAAACTGTCTCAGACCTAATATTGCAAGATCACACGAGTTGAGTACATCTTGTGAATCAGACCTAATCTCGCCATTATTGTACGTGCCCACACACATCTTGAGGTGTAGAGATACATCTTGAAAGATCTTGGTCTGAGTATTCAAAAGGCTGCTTTGGATTGGATGTTTGTTAGAGTTACAAAAAGATAGCGATGATTCTTGGTTGTTCTACTACTAGTAAATCCTCATCATCTTTTTCTTTCTCTATGATTAATTTTTTGCATATTAATGGATCCAATTATTTAAAGATTGTTTAAATATATATATATTTTGAAATCTCTGGGCCCACCACCCCGTGCTTTCCACTGCACATATGGTAAACCAGTTACCAACACTTGGTGCCTGACTTGTCATCAAGTAAGACAGAACATCAAAGACCAACGGGGTTACCACAGCCTTTGAGTATCCTTGAATGGAAATGGGAGAACATCACCAAGTATTTTGTAGTTGGGCTGCCTAGGACAGTGGGTCAGCACGACTCAGTATAGGTGATAGTGGATCGATACACCAAGTCAGCCCACTTGTTACCGGTGAGGACAAATTTCACTATGCATCAGTACGTTGAACTGTATGTGAGGGAAATTATATGTCTCCATAGGGCACCGAAGTATATAGTGTCATATTGGGATCTCACTTTTACTTCCAAGTTCTGGGGAGGCCTGCAAAAGGTTATTGGTACGCAGTTGAAGTTCAGCATCGCTTATCATCCTCAGACAGATGGGCAATCTAAGAGGATGATTCAGGTATTAGAGGACATGCTTCAGGCATGTGTATTGGATTTTGAGGGATCATGGAGTAAGTATCTTCCCTTGATTGAGTTTTACTACAACAACAGTTATCAATCAACGATTGGAGTAGCTCCATATAAGATATTGTATGGTAGAAAATGCAGATCACTCATTCATTGGGATGAAATGGGTGAAAGGAAGTATCTTGGTCATGAGGTAGTTCAGCAGACGAGCGAGGCTTTTGAGAAAAGTAGACCTAGAATCCTCGCCTCGTAGAGTAGATTGAAAAGATACACTAATCCCAAGCGTAGGAACATGGAGTTCCAGGTTAGGGACTAAGTTTTTCTTTGAGTTTCATCATTGAAAGGAGTAAAATAGTTTGGGAAGAAGGGCAAGTTGAGCCCTAGGTTTGTAGGACCTTTCGAGATCCTTGAGAGGATTGGGCAAGTAGCTTACAAATTGGCTCTGCCCCCAGCTCTGTCGGGAGTTCATGATGTGTTTCATGTGTCGATGCTTTGGAGGTATGTATTGGATCGACACATGTACTGAGTTATGAGAACCTAGAATTACAAACAGATTTATCTTATGAAGAGAGGTGTTAGGTTCATTTTAGGTTTGTTTTAGAGATCGTTTTAGGTTGTGTTTTTAGTTATTTAGGATTGTTTAGTGCAGATTTATGCTTGTTTTCTTTTTGTTTCAGGTTTTAATGGTCAATTACATAATATGGAGTGAAATGAGAAGAAACATGTTAAATATGATAAATACGATGAATTTTGTGTTGATTGTGGAGTTTCAAGACATTATGTGTGAAAAATAATACATTGAAGATGCTCAACACACGTCATTTATGCTCTATAACGCAAGTCTGAAACTTCAAGCCACATTTTTACCATGATATATTCACTTTCTGGAAACAATTCTAGAAATAGAAGTTGTAGATATTTCTCTTAGCTTTGCCAATATTTTTGAATCATTCAATTCGAAGTTATATCGAAGGAGTTATGATCAAAATACGATGAGATGACGCTGCAGGCTGTTCGAACCGAGTTTTGTCGATTCTGACTTTAGCGCTACAGCGCCATAATAAGAGCGCTACAGCGCTAGTGCACCAGATTTTGAGGTATTTTTCCACTGTTAATAGCGCTACAGCGCTCCATAAGTAGCGCTACAGCGCTAGAGACGCGATTTTCACAAATATGATCATTTTTTTATGGGCAATTTGGTCCTTTCACTTGGAATTTGGTAGGGATTTTTGGAGAAACATAGTGTGCGACTGAAGGAGGTCTGAAGAGATAACGACGGCTGGAGTAAGAACACCATCTTGGAGGATTGATTGCTGGGTTTTTCATCTTTTTCTTTAAATTTTCATGTTTGTAATTGAACTATCGTATGGCTAGAATGAATATCATAGGCTAAATTCTCTTTTAGGGCTTTTATGTGAATCTTTTGGAAACCCTTGTTATGGTTTAATGCAGAATTATTGTTCTTCTTCATCTCTTTCAATTCCTTGCAATCTGTGTTATTTGTGCGATTATTGATTGATCACCTCTAATTGTTATTTCATGAATCAAATTGAAATCTGAAAAGTGAAATTTGATATGCTTTGATTGTTTGGATGCAAATTCAATTTAGAACGAAAGTATCTGAATTGTTTGCCTATTTTTCTGAGTTGCGTGTTTAATGCCTTCTTCATGATTCAACTTACCATAGAAATATAGGAAGTTGTCATTTAGATTGAATTTTATAAATCTTAACCAGATTATAAATTGTTTTTGCAACTTGTTCTTGAATAGGGAGAAGGGGATATAATTCTTGCATTAGTAAATAAAAGGGTGGAAAATAGAGGATCATAATTGTCCTAATTTCATTTTCTCTGTTATTTTGTTTAAATTCTCATTGTACTTCGTTAATATTTTTCTTAGTTTAAAATCTCTGAAAATTGTTTAATCAAATAGAATTAAAAAGATTGATTGATTGGTAATTGATAAATCGGTCCTTGAGGACGATACTTGGTTTTTACCATTTTATTACAAATTGCGACTGTGTGCACTTGCATAGCAAAAATATCGCAACAAGAGGCCAGTTCAGATTCTAGATAGGAAGGACAAAGTCCTATCGAACAAGACTCTTCCGTTAGTCAAGGTGTTGTGGAGGAACATCAAGGTGGAAGAAGGGACTTTGGAGCTAGATTTGGATATGTAAGGTCAGTATCCAGAGCTATTCAGAGTTATTCAGGTAAATTTCAAGGACAAAATTTCTATTAGGAGGGGATAGTTGTAACGTCCTAAAACTTCTAATAGAATTAAGTGCTTTGATTAGCGTGTCGAGAGGGTACGTGGGGTAATTATGTGTGAATTAATTGATTTATGTGATTTATATGCCTATATGATTGAGTATGCATGATTATGTGTATTAAATGTGTTTAAAGACCCGCTTTTGTTAAAAATGGGCTTTTTTGTAATTTTGGCCCGTTAAGGGAATAATTATAATTTTATATGCTATGTTCTGGAGACTACATTATTATGTGGATATATTTATAATATTCGGCATGAGTGGGTCCTTCCGAGCAATTTTAGCAGAAAAGTCACAACGGGGATAAATGCTCGGCTAGGGTCGAGTCTAGGGGTATTTTGGGACTTTTTGGATATTGTTGGAATTTATTGGTAAATGGAATTAATTGGGAAAAATATTTGGGTTTAGTGGATTAAATTGGGTATTAGTGGTGAAATTTGAGGTTTAACGGGAATTTTAGCAAAAGAATAAAATACCTTTGGGTTTGGTTAAGGGGAATTTGGATGGGAGGGGTAAAATGGTCATTTGACCAAGAAAGTATTTTTGGTTGAGTCATAGAGTGTAGCTTCCTTACATGTTTGGGACCTTTCCTCCTACACTAGCTTTTACTTCTTTCTTTTGGCTCAAGAGTTACTCAAGTTCTAAGGGATCATTTGTGAAGTTTGAGGAGTTCTAGTGAAGATTCAAGCCTCCATTGAGGTATTAGGATTTGCCAAGTTCATAAATAACCTCGGGGATCTCGAAATCTTCAGAGAGGTAAGCTTTCTTCTCTGTTTTTCTTCAAATTTTTGGCGTTCTTCATGTTCTTGAAGAAAATTTTGGAATTGGCTTGATTTTGTAAATTACATTGGTTCCAAGTTGTTTGATTAGGTGTTTTGATGTTAAGAATTTATTTAGAACTGTTGAGAAGATACAGTTGCAGCTGGAAGTTATGATTGAATGTTGAATTTCATATTTGGGGAAAATTTGGGGTTTAGAACCCTAATTGTGCAATTTGGGTTTTGATATGTAATTGGGTATGCTTTGGATGTTTTAATGTTTTTTAGTGCTTGGGTAAGCTATATTGGGGTCAGATTTTCATAAAAACGGGCTGGAATCTCGATATGGTTAATTTTGGGTTTGAGAAGTCGCTGGGGAAAACCCAGATTTTTTGGGTTTTTGCTGGAGTGATGTGGCGCTGAAGTAGGTTTTGGGGAGTTTTTGGTTCTCTCTACCCGCGCGCGGCACCAGGGGGTCGGCGTTGCGACGCCAGTACACTTTCAAGACGCAATTTTCTAATTTTGGGAATTAGGCTCAGGGGCTCGAGGGGACAATTTCATCACCCGGATTGATGGAATAGGAGGTCCCGAGAGCTAGGGATTAGTCATGGAACCTGTTTTCAGACATAGTTCTTAACGAAAATACAATTTATGTTGTGACTAGGATTTTCTCATGGCTTGGGAAAGGATTGCACTCGGGGTCGTTCTATTATCTACACATGACTCGAGGTAAGAAAACTGACACGTGCATCGTGTTTAGGGCATCAACCCCGAATTGTGAACGCGGTAATAACCGTCTACTGAATCTGTTTGGATTATTATATTATTATTTTGTAATTGTATTTAATGTATTTGTTGTCATGCATTTATTTGTGAATGATCGGCATGGGCCGGATTCGACAATAATCATGCGGAATGCAGGCCATAATGGTAGGGCCACTATGAAGGTGCAGTGCGCACTCACTAGACAAGGGTCGTGTAAATGAGTTAGATGCTTGGATGAGTTTATTTCTAATTTGTAAAGCATGTTATTTATGATTTATTTTTTGTTGAATATATGTTTTGCTAGGTTGGGTTTTCTTGTTGGGCCTTGACTCATCGGTGCTTTGTGGTGCAGGTAAGGGCAAGGGGAAACTGGACCAGCCATAAGTTGGAGGGCTCTAGGGGCGGTGTGTACATACTCAACTTGCTCAACTGCCACGGCCGAGGCTCTTTGGAGGGACTGGGGTATAAGTTCAGCTTTTGCTGTTTAGGTCGTCTATTTTTGTAACTCTGAACATATTCTATTTTATTTATAAACTTTTTGGGATCCCTTGTGTATACTCAAACTTTTCAATAAAAAGTTTAACTTCTTTCACCAAAAATTTTAGTACCTAAATCATCGTTTAACTTTGATTACACGTTTTATTTCAAATGACTCGCTTAATGAGTTAAGCACTATTTTAAACACATAGTGTAACGATCCTGGATTAGAAGGGCATTACAGTAGTCATCACAAGTCTTAGAATGTAAACACTTGTCTACACTATTTTGTCTAAACCCATAAGAAACAATGGGTTTATCAAACTTTTCATGCCATTGTTTTGATGCTTGTTTGAAACCATATAATGATTTAACAAGTATACACATTGTAACATCCCACTTTTTGGATGCCTACTAGTAACCGTGTCGGGGCGATGAAATAGGTATGGAGTATTATTTTGATTAATAATATATGCTTGAGAAGAAAATTTCATGTTGTTAGTGTTAGCCAATGTGTAAAATGCGCATTTTCGGTCAAACTTATTAAAATTCTGTCTTGGACCGAAATGGAAACACTAACCGGATAAATTCTTGGATAAAATATTATTTGAAGTGAATAATTATGAAATATGATTAATAGGCTTAAAAATTGTTGGTTTGTTTTATTTTAAGGTCTAAAAGTAAAATTTTTGTATAAAGAATTTTTAAAAGTGCATTTTTATGAGAAATGCTTATTTAGCTAAAAATAGAATTTTAGATAATTAGTTCCATGAAATATAAAATAGGAGTGTGACCACTTAAATTAAATGACAAGACACATTTAATTTAATTACCCTAAGTTATGAATTTAATTTAGAGAGGTAAGAAATTTGGGACAAATAATTACGCTAAGTAGTTAAGTAACAATTAAGGAAATAATTAAGGAGTTTAGTTTATTAAGTGGCCAGCCATAGGGGAGGGCAATTAGGTCATTTCACATATTTTTTTTAACCTTAGTGTTTAAGCTAAAAAAAATTAGGCTTCAATTCTCATTTTGTGTCTTCATTTTCTCTCTCAAGGATTTTTTTTCGTCCTCCTTCTCTCTCTAATTTTATTTTCTCTCAAACTCTACTAATCTCTCATAAACTCTCATCTTATCATTTTCTTTCAAAACAACCCTTAGATTCTAACTATTCTCTTAAGAAGCTAGGAAATACAAAGAAACTACAAGAGGTAACTCTAAACTCTTGTCTTGTCTTGTTTCTTTTATTTTTATTTTGTTAGTTAGTTTATAACTGATTATGGGGTTTTGGGGAGTATGTATGTGAAGGTTGAAAGCTTGAACAAGTGTTTGAGGAGCTATAGCCAAAACACCCTAGATACTACAAGAGGTATAAATGGTCACACTTGTATTATTTTTGGTTAAATATTGTGTAACTGTCTGGCATGTGTAATTTTGTTAGATTAAATTTATTTTTCGTACTGTAATAATGTATATTTGATGGATGATCATGCATGCATGTATGTTTTGTTGAATGGTTAGGAGAGGAACCCAATATTCCTCTAGGTTTCTATGATTTTATGTGCCAAAAGCTTTAGTCTTGACTTCCAAAGGGTCAATTGAACTCTATATGTACTTGTTTATGGAATTTCTTGTCTCTAATGTGTTTTTTAGAAGGATTATATGCTCATAGTATTTAAAAACGTCTAAAAAGATGTAATATTGACAAAGTTATTGCTTTTGCAAAAAAAATTTGCATATGTGAAAATGGTTTTAAAAAGTGTGCATGCAACCAATTTTGGACAATGTGTTCTATAAGCAAAATAATGTATTTTTAGCTGATTTTTGAACTAAACACTCTTGATATATTGGTAATAAAATTGATTAAGTTTCATGGAAAATATTTAAAAATGCTAGGAGTTTATATTTCCAAAGTTTAGAAAAATTAAGATTTTTAAAAGTAAGCTCTCTAGGCAGTACTTTTGTGAACGTTTTTCACCAAGTAAAATTATATTTGTGACCTAATTTTTCTTATGGACATTCTTAACATATCCTAATACGGACCTAAGAAATTTCATATCAAAATAATGAGCCAATTATATCGTATCAAAATAGTTTTCACTAAGTAAAGGTGTGAATTTATGTATAAAAATGAACAAGGGGACTTCTTGGTATAGCCAAGATTGATTCTAAAATAGATGAGAATTTTAGTGATAATTTTTTTAAAATATAACGTTCCAAAGTTAGGAAATTATCACAAAACTTGACAGTTTTTGCACATAGTAAAAAAATGGGGACTTTTCTAGAAAAGATTAGATTTTTGGTTTATTTTAATCTTAATAGTTATTGACTAAAATTTTGTACATTAAATAATTATTACGGTTAATGTGGATGTTAGAAATAATATTTTTATAAATTAATGAATTTTATTTAAAATAAGATAAAAAGGGTCCAAAACCCTAATTTTTAAGAAAGTACGAATAATTACCTTTTTAATCAAATTAATCTTCTCTTAGACTTTTAAAAAAAATTAATTATAATCATCTTTGTAATTATTTTTTCAACCAAATAAAACTAACTTATTTTCTCAAAGGGTTATAAATTAATAAATTCTACAAAAAATAATAAGTTCTTTATAAATTATCAAAAGAAAGGGAAATTTTGTAAAGTTAACACGTTTCCAAATAGCTAGGTTCGATAGTGGGAATGGGTCTAGAAAATACACTTAAATGGCAAAGTTTTTATAACTAGGTCTTGTTTTGGAATTTTTTCCAGAAACTTGGAATATCGTTTACGGTTTAAATAAAGTAAGGATGTTTATACCTTTACTAGGTATTCTACAATGACTTTAAGGTATTCTACAATGACTTTAATGCCCAAAGTAGTTTAATCTACTATAAATGTCAAAATTAATCCGAGTATATTGTATGCTAACTACAATATTGGCTAAATGGTACGGGACTGTCCGTGGAAGGATTTTTCCTGCACGCAGCTAAGGAGGACTTGTAAGTCAATCTTTGATTTACGTGACTACTACATGAAATTAACTAGTGTATTGTTTGCTAGACATGTGACTTTTACACTAGTAATAGAGGGCTCATTTAGGGACAATAACTAGGGGTGCTTATGCTCTACGTGAGAGATTTTATGGTTCGGTTTGCTACCGTGCATTTGGCCAGGAGATAAGTATGCTGGTAAAACTTAGGAGTCATGATGATCCTATGGGGTGTTTATGCTCCATTTAAATATTTTATGGTTTGATTCAAATTCGTGACACTGTTTACTATTGGGCTGGTTAGCTACCGTGACATTTGGCCAAGAGATAAGTATGCTGGTAAAACCTAGGAGTCTCGATGAGCCAGTGTCATTTCACTACCCTTGTAATAGTATTGTGCATTTTGTAACCTGTTGGTTACCCTCGAGAGGGATTTATGGCTGGGATATTGGTGTTGAGACTCGGGTCTTCACTATTTTTAGGGATGTGTGGCATTAGGGATATCTTTGGCAACTCCCATGTTGGTTTCTAGGGTTAATATTATTATTCTATATCTGTTCTCTGGACTAGTTTTCTGCAGGATTGTGTTTAATGTTGTTTCTGCTATCTGAGATGGTTCAATATTTCCAGGATGCTTAAGCATTGTTTAATTATTTGTTTAGGGCCCATATTTATAGAACCCTAAGGTTGGTATGTTATCTGATGCTCGGTCAATGACTTGACCATTGACCTTTTATTTTTTGTTATGATTTTGTGTTGTAAGATTGACCTTACTAAGTGTTATCGCTTACTGAGTTGTTTCATGTGTAGGTAAGTGTAATGTCAAATTGGGATATTGAGTACTGGAGTCTCCTTGTAGGATGTACATGTGGCTCGACCTTGGGGTGAAATGCTCTTTTGAAATAATTTTCATTTAACTATTTTGGCTCACTTCAAGACTTTAGTGTGGGCACACATTTCTTTTTAAAAAAATTATATGGATTTTTTAGACTTTAAATTAATGAAAATCCTTGATATTCTGCAATGTTTTGTGTTGGTATTTTTGGGTCATTACACACACCTTATGTTCATTTCCTCTTAGAACACACCCTTCCAGTTGTTCCTTGTAAACCTCCTCGTCGAGATTACCGTCTATGAATGCCATTTTGGCATCCATTTGATGAACATATAGGTTGTGTATTGATGATAAGGCAAACAACATTTTTATTGAAGTTTTCCTTGCTACCAGTGCCTAGGTATCAAAATAATATATGCCTTCCTTTTGCCACCAACCTTGCTTTAAAGGCTTGGATGGTCCCATTTGTGTGATATTTTCTTCTAAATACCCACTTACAACCTATTGACTTTGATCCTTGTGGTAGATCAAAAATCTCCCAAGTGTCATTAGAAATAATTCAATTCATCTCATCATTTATTGCCTCATTCCAAAATGTGGGGTCCGTTAAAGACATAACTCCTTGGAAGGTTTTACGATCATCCTCCACTTGAAGTACCATTGGATACTTCCAAGGGTCTCCCTTGTGATTACCCTCTACTAAGTAAAGAGTTTCAACTTGTGATTTTTTATCTTGTAACCTATCTCTTTAAGTCTTTGGCTTCTCCTATGCAATAGTGGTTGCTCTACAACCATTAAAGGTAACTCTTCTTGAGTTCCTTCCAATGAAATCAGTTCTTGAGGTTTGTTGTTGCTATACAACATGTTCTCAAGGAACTCAACTTTTCTTGATTCAATTATGATATTAGACTCCAAGTCTAATAGCCTACAAGCCTTGCTATTTTAGGCATAGCCTACAAATGCACACTTAACTGCCATTGAACATAACTTGGTAATTTTAGGTATGTGCTCTTGCAATAGGCAAGACACCCCTACATTTTGAGATACCCCGGGTTTGGTATCTTTCCTTTTCATATCTCATGTGATGAAATTTGATTCTTCTTTAAAGGAATCCGGTTTAGAATATGACCAGTGGATATCAAGGCTTCTCCCTATAACGCAAAATTCAAATTTGCATGTAATAGCATATCATTTATCATTTTGAGAAATGTTCTATTCTTTCTTTCCACTATACCATTTTGATGGGGTGTATAAGGGGATGTACATTCATGTATTATACCATGCATTTCACAAAACAAATTGAATTCATTGGAAAAGTATTCACCTCCCCTATCACTTCTTATTACTTTAATTTTCTTTTCCAATCGGTTTTCAATTTCGACTTTAAAGATTTTAAACATGCTAAAGGCTTCATCCTTATCTTAAGCAAGTAAACGTATGTGAATCTATAACGATCATCAATAAAGTTCATAAAGTACCTATGTCCACCCCTAGTTATTATTCAAATCAATTCACATAAACCACTATGTATCAAATCTAACAACTTAGTTTCTCTTTCGACACTTGGATAAGGTTTCTTAATCATTTTAGATTTAACGCATAGTTCACCTTTATCATGCTTAATATCACTACATACAATTAAACCACTTTAAATAATTATTTTAATTATACTATAACTTATATGAGCAAGTCTATTCTGCCACAAAGTAATAGAATCAAAGCCAAGCATATAACATGAAGATGTAGATGCATTATTATCAAAATTGGAGTCTTGAGTGCACAATTTAATAATTCTATCACACACATACTCTTTTCCCACAAAGTAATTACCCTTGGACAAAATTAGCTTACCGGACTCAAACACTGCTTTGATACCCAAGTTGCTCAATAAGTTTCCACTTACAGGGTTCCTACTTATATCTAGAACATACATCACCTTGGATCTATGCTCATTCCCCATTTAGATTTCATGGCCATCCCTGGTTTCTTAAAATTAATAAGTTACATGAATGGTGGCACAAGTTTCATACCACCATCCTTGCACTTTGCCTTGGATGATATTCACCTTACTTAAGGTTGCAACCAACTCCTCTGTTGTGTTGACCTTGGATTCAAAGTTGGTAGATTTTTGGAATTTGCATTCCCTAGCCAAGTGACCACTCTTGCCACAAAAAAAAAAAAAAAAACAACGACCCTTGACACCCTTGAATTGCCCTTCATTCTTCCTTGGGCTAGGAAGTTTTCCTTCTTTGATTGGGACTTCTTGTGAGATTTCCCTTTTAATTGAGAGGTTTTCTCTATAGCATTAGCCTTGTATGTCCCTCCATTGGACTCTTCCACACACTTGTCTCCAGAACGAGACTCATCTTCAATCCTTAGGTGCTTAAGGATTTCTTCCAAATATATCTCCTCATTCTTATGGAGAATCTTCTTCTAATAACCTCTCCAAGATAGATGCAAGTTGGCTATTATGACACTCACAATAAAGGAATCTGGCAAGGTTCTCTTAAGAGTAGATAACTTGTTCAAAATAAATTTTAATTTATGTACTTGTAGAAGTAAGGGTTTTTCATAAAAAAAATTAAACTCCATACATTGAGTTATGAGAAATTTCTTGGTACCTTATTCTTTGACTTTGTATTTCTTCTCAACTGCTTCCCAAATTTCCTTTGCTGATGTTGTGTTTGTGTAAAGATCATAGAGACAATCTCAGAGAGTGTTGAGGATGTGACCACGACATATGAGCTCATCTTCTTCGCGATTCTTCCTTTCTTTGATTACATCTTGAGAATAGTCATCCTTTCATGCATCCAAACTCTTCAAGTCTGTTTCAATTATGTTGCAGACCTTCAAAGTTGTGAGAATGAAATTGATCTTGTCTTACCATCGAAAAAAGTTAGGGCCATCAAATCGTTCTAGTCTTACTAGATCTTGGGACATGAACTTAAGGGCTGAGATAGATGAACTTTCTTCCATAGTGTTTAGGTTAGAATTTTAAATAAGAACCTTTGATACAAACAATATTTGAAGTGAAATCTAGGGTTCGGGAGTAAAGATTTTTTATTTTTGGGATTATGGCTTAACACAAAATTTGAATATTATAATTCAAAGAAATCAAACCCAAGATAACAATGTACACAATGGAAGAATAACACAAATAAGATAAGAAGATAGAGATGTCCTTTTGGAGAGAAAACCCTAGTTACATAGAATCATAAAGATTATGATATTATGTGAATCAATGGAGATGACAAAAAGGTTTGACACAAGTTGAATCTGGTGTCAAAAAGTCTCTATTTCTAGCCTCCCCTTAGAGATTGTTTGAAGCTACTACAAGTTGGAATGCGATTGGAATTTACAAGCCTTGATCTTCAAAATAAGTCAAGCTTTCTTGATGAAGATCTTGGAGAAAACTAGTAATCTTGTGAGTTAGAGAGAGAGTGGGTTTTAGAAAGAGAGAGTGGTGAGTGATCAATTCACCAAAATCTCAAATGAACCCCTTAAATAGTGTAGGAACCATCATTAGTGTTAACCAATGAGATTAGAGCATTTTGAAATAAGTTTTGAGCCAAAATCATGTAACTATATTGTCCTGTACAAACCGCCCAGGCGAAGCGTCACATGCATGTAGGCGATACATCGCCTGTCATGTTTTGACAGGCTGAGCGATGCATCCCCTTTAATAGGCGACACAATGCAGAACCCTCTGTAATGCCACCTCTGATATCGCCTCAAAACGTCTCCAAATGCCTCTAAACTTTTTGAGTACTCTTATATACTCTAAAGAAACACTTTTTACCCTAAAAGATTATTTTAAAATGGCTACACTATAAGTCAACCCGCTCATGTTGACTTTAGTGAAATCGTTATGGTTTTGCACCTCTTTGTGCTACACCAATTTCACTATGTATTTAATTAAACCTAACAGCTAGAATTGTTGATGAACTTTAATATATGATTTTGGAATGTTGTTTCAAGGAAACTTGAGTTGAATTTGTTGGTTTTTATAGATCAAATCAGAGATTATACGCAGCAGAACAACAATCAAAATTGTTAATTTAACCCCACAAGATTTCTAGATCTACTTCTTCACATACATACATATATTGAATCAAAGATATGAATAGAAAATTACCTCAAGCCCTTCCTTGTTGCTATCTTTTTGTATGGCGAAAATCCTTGAGATCTCACACCAAGATCTTCCAAAATGTTCTCAACACACAAAGAACGAGTGTGGGCTCGCTATACAAAACAATAGGAAAAATCTATTTATCAAATGTTCTCAACACATGAGATCTGATGAAGTTTGGACTTAAGTTTGTGAAGAACAGTGGCCTATGCTTGTATCACTATTCTATTTCTCTTAGGGAGATTTCACGATATATTTTCTATCATTGAAAAGTATCGCTATGAAATATATTTAATATATCCAATATATTAAAATAAAATATTAGTTATTTAAAACAATTTAAAAATAACTAATCAGTTATTAGATTTTGTTTAAATAATAATATTTTAATCATATTACAATATCTCATTATTTATTTAATATTTAAATAACTAAAATTGTGGAACAAAGAAACTTCTAGAAGCTTCTTGTGCGTGTAGCATAGTGACTATGCACTATGCTACACGTGTACCACATGCCAAGGAAGGCATGTGATTTTTCCCAATTTTTCTTATTATTTAAATACCAAAAATCCCAAAACTAAATTAATTCAAAATTATTTATATTTTTGTTAAATCAAATAATGAATTAATTCTCAATTAATTAATTACACATAATTATACAATAATTATGTTTAGTGCATAGAAAAATATTTTACTTATCAAATAAGTCATTTTGCCCATTTTGTATTTATCTTTGTCAGTATTTGTTTGAGCCATTTCAGGGACCATGGACCTATAACATTAAGATCCAATAAATTGAAACTAAATAATTAAGCTCTTTAATTATAATATTTAATTTATTAATTATGATATTTCTCCACTATAAATTCAGAATTGAACTCTTTATTTTATAGATATAATTTTATAGATCTCTTATTTTAAGCTGTCCATTGATATAACCATCTTACAATAGTTCAACCCTCTAATTAATTAGTTCATAAATTATAATGTAATAATTACCATTTTAACTTTCTAATTTACTTCTTATTCCTTAAGTACCATTAATTCACTAGTGAATAATTAATCTATGATCTAATTATAGATTTGAGCTCAAAATCATTCAGTTCCAGAATTAACCCTTAAGGGAACTGTTGACTGTGAGAACTCATCAATGAAGTTAAATTAGAAAAATCAAAGTATAGAACTTATCAATGAAGAACTTCAAAATATCTAAACAGAAACTTAGAGAATTATTGCAAAAAGAAAATGGTGAAAAGAACTTGTATTGCTTGTGGTATGATGCTACAATGTTTTTTCCAACCCCTTTCCATGTGGAAGTGGGATTCCTTTTATAGCGGGCTCTAATGGCCCCTGATACATTGTGGTCCAGGGGACCAGATGGTACACAGGTACACTGCTAGGAGAGTGGTCTCAAGGGTTGTGGTGTCGGCTCCAGTACACGGTCAGATTCCGTGGGGATGTCTCCACTATATGCCCAGCACTAGTGTCAGAAATGGGCTGGTGAGGACCACAACAGACACCTCATTTGTACGACCACTACTTGTCTGGTGTGGTCTTTAAGGTCAGTACCTTGGGGCATTCAGATTCGTACCACCGTACGACCACAACAGGCACCGCATTTGTATGCCCACTACTTGTCTGGTGTGGTCTTTAGTGTCAATACCCTGGGGCATTCAGAGTCGTACCCCCGTACATCCTTCATATCCGTATAATCTCTTTTGTGTCACTCGTGGGTTCTCTTATACTTATCATGTATCCTGCTTTCTTACCCTTTAGGTGTTGGAGTTTGTATGGGTTATCATGGGAGATATACTCCCACAAGGCATGGGTGGAAGGACCGCATGCGAGACGGAGTTGCGAAGTCGTTTGGTGCAGCTGGCAGCACGAGGCTCCTAGCGTGAAGGCGTGGTGTCTCGCAAGGTCGCGGTGCAGCTAGTGGCGCTTTGTGAGACCGTGATCTGTGCGCGCGACAATGGCGCGCTGATGTGTGGGGTGCGGGGCCATTGGCGCGTTGATGCGCGGGCCAGGTGCACGAGGCGCTAGGGGCTCGCGAGGACATTTTTCGAGGGCCAGGGGCGCGAGGCACTGGGGGCTTGCAAGGTTGTCTACCGAGGGCCAAGGGCGCAAGGCGCTAAGGTCTAGCGAGGCCATTTGCCGAGGGCCAGGGGCGCAAGGTGCTGGGGGCTCGCGAGGCCATCTGCTGAGGGCCAGGGGCGCAAGGCACTGGGGGCTCGCAAGGCCATCTGCCGAGGGACAGGGGCACGAGGCGTTGGGGGCTCGCGAGGCCTTCTACCAAGGGCCAGGGGAGCGAGGTACTGGGGGCTCGCGAGGCCATTTTCCAAGGGCCAGGAGCGCGAGGCGCTGGGTGCTCATGAGGCCATCTGCCGAGAGCCAGGGGCGCGAGACGCTGAGGTCCCGTGAGGCTGTCTTCCGAGGGTCAGGGCACAAGGCTGTTGGTGGGCGTATGAGGTGACACACGCTGGTGCGCGGAACTAATGGATGTGACGCACACCCGTACATGACCCTTCGGGCTCTCATCTAGTCGAGGCAAGGTGGGGTGCACCGAGAGGAGGCGCGAGGCAAGGGCCTCGCGAGACACTCCCACATGAGATGTGGCCTCACAGGGGCGCCGAGAGTAGGCAATTGCAAAACGACGATGGCCCAAGGGTCATCATAGCTCAATCATGTATTTAGACGTTCATGGGCCTAAGCATGTATTTTGGGTCTTTTACAAGCATGCAATTTTAGGAGAGGACCTTTAGGTGCTCTGGTAGACTCTCCTTTTTTATTCTTATAAATAGGTCTTCATGTCTAGCCTATTATTCACACCTTACCTCTTCAGCTTAGTGGTTTTGGGATCCTTGCTCATTTCAAGAGGTGATGGGTTCAATCCCCCACAAACTCATTTTTGTTATCTTTTCCCTTCTTTTTCCATTTTTTTTTATATATATTTGAGTTAATTTCTTGTATGTCTATATCCTTGCAGGCATTTGAGGACTAAAACGCCATTTTCCTTTGTTTTTGCAGACGCGTACTTCGGCCACTTGCCTCCGTTTGAATGTGACGGTGCTTTCGGCCCCCAACCTCCTTTTGACCACGACAGCACCCAATTTTACTTGCTTAAGGTATACTTTCTTTCTCCCTTATGTTTATAGGGTCCAAATTAGCACCACTCGGGAGGGGGTATTTTGGCCTGAGCTTGTCGTGAGTTAACCCAGTTGCATGCCCTCATTCATACCCCGCAGTGGGTTATTTAGAGCGCTTGTACCTAGAGGTTTTTAGCCCATTCCTTTGTGTTTTGTAGCAATCCTCTCATTTATACGTGAACCCTTTTTGCTTTCGGGACGGGGCCTCATGGCATGTGAAGGTTCATTCGACGCTCCTCCGGGGGTCGAGTTTGTTGACTTGTCTTCAGACTCAGAGTGCCCTGAGGACAATCCTCACCATGACTATGACACCTTAAGGTAGGCCCGCATTTGTCATCTTGAGCATATGGCTAAACTTAGGCTTAAAATTTTGGTGGTAGAGAGTAAAATAGACTCGGTGTCGAGGGGAGACGTAGTACCTTTCCCCATTGACCTTAATGACCATGTAGCGAGCCTTAGGGTAACCCTTTTAGATTTGCAGATGGAGCTGGAGTTCATGGAGGGAAATCTCTCGCTTGAGCCTCCTAACCCATTTTCCCCTAATGACTATCATGGGGTCGTCCTGTCTTCTCCTCAACCCTTATTCTCGATCTACCCTAGTTTAGCGCTTTCACAGCCGGTGCCTCGGTGGAAGACTCTTGCTAGGAAGAAAAAATGGAGGGTAAAGTGCCCTGTTTCCACCTCACCTTTTTCTTTTGCTTTTGCAGATATGCTGAAGAGAGGGCGACGACAGGTGACTGATGATCAAAAGACACTGGCCCCCTGTTGGCATCCACTCTAGTGTCCCATGTATCCGAAAATAAACTGTTGGAAATAACAGAGAACTACCGTGTTCCCCCATACTACACATTATACGTTCCTTCAAACACATGTCAGGGTGACTGCCCAAATTCGGGTTACGTGGCTATGAGCGAGCATATCTTGAAAGCGGCTGGTACAATCCCATTACACTCATTTTTCATTACGGTTCTCAATTATTTTGGCCTTGCTCCACTCCAGCTGGTGCCCAACAGCTGGCTGACCTTGAGTTGCCTCTTCATCTCGTATATGGATCGTGTCCAGCGTGCTCCTACGGCCCAAGAGGTGCATTTCATGTACAATCTTGTACCCTCTCCTAAGTCTAAGGGCTTTTATTTCCTGTAAAAAGCCAATACTTCGGTCCCCTTGATAGAGGGCGCTGTATCCAACTCAGGGTCCTGGAAGCTGGAATTTTTCTTTGTGAAGGATCCCCTCTCTGTCCGTGAGCACTTTCGCTTTCCTCCTAGTAAGTACTTCAAGCCTCCTTTTTTTTTAACTTACTATTTTAGAACTTATGTTTGTGTCGGCAACTGTGTGGATCGTGCAGAGCATTTCACCACGCCTGGAGTTATTGGGTCAGAGGCGGATGCAGTGGATGCATTCCTCAAGGCTAACCCTGTCAAGAAAATGGTTGCATACCTCTTCACCGTGGACAAACTCAAGCTTCACAAGCTGTCCACGGTTTTGGATCCCGGGTTGTTGTGGAGTATTTTTGGATCAAAGAAGAAGAAGGTTGCTACTGGTGAACATCACTCGGACGGGGGTGAGGCTGAGCGTGTGCCAGATGGGGTCTCCCTTGGACATGGGCAACCCAACCAACCGTCTTCGTCTCCCAGGGGATGCCTTCCTTTAGCCTCTACAGACTGTGACATGGCCTCCCACTCCCAGGATCAACAGGCAATGCTGAGATGTTTCGTCTGTCCTTATTCTGAGGACTTCAATGCTTTTCCTCAGGCTTCCCTTGACCCTGGTCCATCGGGAGCTCACTTTTCTGATCTTCATGCGCCCCCTCCTGGTCCATCGGGGGCTCATTTTTCCGATCTTCCTGCACCCCCTCCTCCTTTGGCGAGCGGGTCGTCTGTCCTTACTCAGCCAATCGCCCTTGGCTCAGAAGGGGCGCCCTAGGTGGGCCGCATGGCGGCCTCTTATGGGCGACGGTATGTACAGATCGCCACAGACCTTCCTGAGGCTGATTAGAGTGGTCTTGGGAGTTTTTCTATGTCGGATCTCGGGGAGACTCTTGCACGTTCTGCCACTTGGGTGAGTTCATGCATCTTATGTCGGCCTTATCCCTTTTTTCTCTCTTTCTCTTTTTTGTTTCTTATCATTGTTATTGTTATTTTTCTTGTGAAGACCTATACAGTGGCTCAACGATTTGCCGACTCGGCTCAAGACCTCTCCACATCGAATGCTGAGAGGGACCATCTTATGGTCCAGGTCCAGGAGCTCGAGAGGGAACTTGTTGAAACCAGGCTTAAGCTAGAGAAGGCCTTGGCGAAGGCTTCTTCCTCATCAAAAAAGAATAAGAGGGCAATTTCCAAGGCCACGATGGTGCAGGAAAGGGTCACTAGCTTAGAGACTGAACTTGAGGGTGTCAAGGCTACTATCGCAGCGTTGCAAGGGAGGGATGCTTCCTTAGAGGTGGGCAAGGTGTCTATGGAGGCGGACAAGGTGGCTATTGAGTATAGATCCATAGAGCGCGCCCTTTACGGAGTATGGAGGCAGAATCCTAACTTCGATTTCTCCTCCTTTGGCGAGCACGTCATTCCTCGAGCAGCTTAGTGGAATGCCCGTGGCAGGAGGCCTTGAGATTATCATTTTGCGATTTTTGCCTGTTAGTCCAATGTGGGTGTAGTGCCTACTCTGTGGCGCTGTAGCACTACCCTACCTTCAGGAGTTAATTTTTGGGTAATTTCTTAGGGTTTTTGCCTAGGGGCTCGAGGTTTGATTCCACCACCCCGTTTGGTGGAATTCAGGTTTCCTGAGGGCTCGGAATTGGTCTCGAGGTTAGGTTATGGAATTGAAGTTTAGTGTGGTTCTAATTTATGGCTATGACTAGGTGTACACTAGGGCTCGGACGGGATCACGCTTGAAGGTCGATTTCACTAGTCAAAGCTATCGGAATCAAAGGTAAGAAACTGCACCCGGTTATGTGAATATGTTGGGACTAAGAGCTCCCTATATTTGTATGCAATGTCATGAGATGGTATTATGCCATGGGGACATGTGATAAACAACCTAAGAGTGTCAGAGTCAATATTTGCACACAGGGCGCGGCTTGGCCACTGGTAGCTGAGGTTGAATACATAATCACTGAGCTCGGCCTAAGCGAGCCGGAGTCAGTGGGATAATCAGAGGGTGCGACCTAAGGGCGTCGACCCTGGACTTTGGTGTGATATGTTTATTGTTGTCTAAACTGTTAAGTGTGACGAGTTTGTTATCTGAATAACTGAATGTTGGCTGGTAGATTGATATCACTGTTTATGTGAGTTGTATGACTTGTTGTATATCTGATTGATGACTCGTAAATTGTCTATGCTATGTATTATAGTTTTCTTGCTGGGCCTTGGCTCATGGGTGCTACGTGGTGCAGGTAAAGGCAAGGGCAAGGTGGACCAGTCCTGAGTTGGAGAGCTTTGAGGCTGAATGTACATAGTCAGCTGATCGGCCGCCACGGCCGAGGAGCAATACAGGACAGGAGAAGCCTAAATGTATGTTTTGCCCTTAGAGTGGCCAGTACATATTTATAACCTGGAATTTTTGTAAACTGTCTTTTAAACTCTATTTCTTTTGGGATCCCATGTACGAAATGTTTATCTAAATGAAATGTATCTTTTATGGCCAAAATCTTTTAACCCTAGTTCAATTATGGTTTCAGTAACACATTTCTAACTAAATGACTTGATTAGCAAGTCTTGCACCTTTATAAACACACAGTGTAACGGTCTTGGCTACCCAGGGCGTTACAAAAATTCTTGTATTGATACCCCTGAACAAAATAGTGGTTCTGAAAGAAATCATAGGCACATTAGTAAACTACTCGTTCTCTTTTTCCATCATCTTCTGTTCCTATATGGACATATCATTGAATATTATTCTTTGAGAGTCTTTGGATTTACATGGTTTATTCTTCGTCTTGGTGTAGAGCGTACAAAACTTATTCATGCTCTGCATTTTGTGTGTTTCTTGGTTATGGTCAATGACAAAAAGGATACTATTGTTTTGATCCAATTTCACAAAAATTGTATGTAACTTGTCATGTTGTTTTTCTTGATCATATACCTTTTTTTTTCCTATTCTTGGTATTACTCACAACTTAACCAAATCATACCTTATTCATATTGATCCTTTCTCTAAGCATACAAGTACCTATCCTCAAATTATAGAGTTCAACTCATCTACTACTCCTGTAGTCTCTTTTCCTCTTCATTACTCTCGTAGATCTCAAGTCAAATATATTGGTACTTCATAGTAGGACACATTTGATACATCTCCTCCTATAGTTGCTCCAAATCCTTCTGATATTGTTGATGCTCCTTGTTATCCTCAACGCGCTCGTAAGTCTATTCAACCACCACATTTTGTTCATTCTTTTTATATTACTCCTTTCACTTCATTTTTAGCTTTTATTCATCGTCTCTCTGAGCCTTTATCTTATAAAGAGGCAATTATTTACCCTCTTTGGCAGCGTGCTATGCATGAGGAACTTTCAGCTTTACAAAATACATATACTTGGGATTTGGTACCTTTATCTTTTGGTAAAATTACAATTGTTCTAATTGGTTCTATAAAATGAAGACCAAGTCTGATGGGTATGTTGAACGCTACAAAGATAGCTCTTTTCTCAATAGTATGGTATGGATTTTGAGAAAACTTTTGCTGTTGTTGCAAAAATGGCCACTGTTCATACTCTTATAGCAGTTGCATCTATACGTCAATGGAATATATTTCAAATGGATGTTAAATGCTTTCTTAAATGGATATTTACATGAAGAAGCCTACATGATTCCTCCTCCTTGTGTTTCTCATAATCATTGAGAAGTTTGCAAGCTTAAGAAAGCATTATATAATCTCAATCAGGCTCCTTAGCATGGTTTGAGAAGTTCTCCAATGTTATCGCTTCTTTTAGGTTTCTCTCTAATGATCATGACTCAGCCTTGTTTGTCAAGTATACTGATACAACTCGTATTCTACTTTACTTATATGTTGATAATATAATCATTACTGGTGATGACTTCAATGGAGTAGCAGTGTTAAAATCATAATTAGCTTCCCAGTTTCAGATGAAGGACTTGGGTCCTTTTCGGTATTTTTTAGGTATTGAAGTTGCATTCTCTCCAAAAGGATAACTTCTTTCTTAGTCAAAATAAACTACTGACATCATTGAGCATGCTCATCTTATAGATACAAAAATAGTTGTCACTCCTCCTGAGCTCAATGTTCAATATTCTCCTTCTAATGACACTCCCTTGTAGAATCCTACTTTGTATCACACTATTGCTGGTAGTTTGGTTTATCTCACTATCACTCATCCTGACATTGCATACGCTATTCACATTGCTATCCAGTTTTTTGCCTCTCCTACTACTGTTCACTGGGCAGCTGTTCTTCGCATTTTGAGGTATCTTCGGGGTACTAGCTTTCAAAGTCCTTTATTTCCTTCTACCTCTTTCTTAGAGTTGTGTGTATACTCTGATTCTGATCATGGTCATGATCCCATAGAACAAAAGTCTGTTACTAATTTTTGTATCTTTTTGGGTGATTATCTTATTTCTTGGAAAAGTAAGAAACAAACAGTTGTCTCCCAATCTTCTACTAAAGTAGAGTACCATGTTATGTCATCTACTACCAAAGAAATTGGTTAAGATGGTTGCTTGTAGATATGGGTGTTTGTCATTCAGAATCAACTCATATGTATTGTGATAATCAAAGCACCATTTAGATTGCTCACAACTAAGTTTTTCATGAATGCACCAAGCACATCGAGATCGAATGTCATTTTACACGTTACCATTTGAAGCTTAGCACCATCACTTTGCCTTTTGTTCCTTCTTTATATATTTCTAACTTCTTTACTAAGTCATATTCTATTTCTCGTTTTCATTTTCTAGTTAGGCAAACTCTCAATACTTATTGTTACTGCATTGTGAGTTGGACGTAGTGTGGTGGGGGGGATTAAAATTAATATTATAGTATTAAGGGTATTTTAGTTTTTTTCCCTTTTAATGTTATATTATTTTTATTTGCTTTCATAAAGGCTTGGTTGATCACTTTTGTAAGAAACACATTTGGCTCTCTTTTTGACAATATACCCTAGTCTCTCCTTTTATTCATCTTTTTGCTCTCTCTATCTCTCTTTTGAGATGTATGGATTTCTCTTTTTTAATAATTATAAAAGGGAAATTTCCCTATTCATACTTAATAATTCCTTATTTTACCAAAAAATCCTAGCACTATTAATCTTTTCAATTTGATGCTAAACATTCTTCTCATACCCAAAATACCCCTCCCATTATATCAAGAAACATAAAACCTTCTCTTCCTCTCTCTTCTCTCTCTCCCTCTCCCTCTTTCATTCTCATAAATTCCTCCCTAAAACCTACAGATTTGTATGATTTTCTTGTTGAAATCGTTGTTAGTCATCTCCATTGTCTTTGTGAAGTCGCCAATATCAAAGGCAACATCCATTTTGAGGGTTTTTGGAGGAGAAAAACCATGGGTAAGAATATTGACTCATTTTATCTGTTGGGTATTGTTTATTTACATTTTTTTTGCTATTTCGAACAGATCTGAGCCTATATTGGTGTGTTTTTTTGGTTTTACTAGAGAGAATTCACGATCTGCATTTTTTTGGATTTTCTACAACTTTTTTGCTCGATAGGAGCTCGATAACAGTTCGATAGGGCTCGATAGTATGTAGACGAAGGTTCTTGTATGTGCTCGATAAGGGCTCGATGGAAACTTGATAAGGGTTCGATGGGACCATGGAATATTTGGTCTAGTTATTTTCTCAATATGTGCTCGATAGGGTTTGATGAAGGTTTTGGTTTGGTTTTATGTTCAGTTTAAGAACGTTTAGCTCGATACGAACTCGATAAGAGCTCGACAAGGGATTGATGCTAACTCGATATAGTTCGATTGAAGCTCGATAAAGCTCGTTAATATTCTTTTTTTCATGAATTTCTAAAAAATTGACAATTTTTTTTAACAATTTCAATGTTTTTTTTCCAACACAAGTTCCATTGTCTACGTTTTTGTATCCTGCAATGGTGTTTGGGAATTACAAAAGAATAAGTGGATTTCTAAGGACCCTCAAAGCATGGTGATACCAATGGAGGATACTGTAACGTACTTGCAACTTCTTGACATATTGCACAAGGAACTTAAAATTGATAAACAAATGTATGGGTTGAAATTGGAGGTTCCTTACACAAGCAGCGACCAACCGTTTACACCCGTTCTTGTTGAAAGTGATCTTGGTGTCTATGCATTCTTAGGAGTAACATCTAAAGAAAGGTTAGCCTTGTGTGTCACTCCAGTTAAAAAGATTTCCATTGCAGATCCATATTCCACTCTCGGACCTGAGGGAGCAGCCAATACTTTAGGATGTCCTATTGGTGACCTGAGGGACAACCAGTATGAGTACAAATCCTATGTGAATGACGATCCAGTAGTTGAACATATTGAGGACTCAGAATACAATTCAGAGGCATATTATAGTGTAGAATTGCTGATTGACATGTCTAATGATTTACAAGTCGAACAAGTACAAGAACAACCAATACGTCCTATTGCACGGGCGAACCCACCAAGTCAAGGACGTCGATCACCTGGCACCAGCTCCAGTCATCTTGGTGGAACTGAATATAAAAATACAAGGAACATTCCATTATGTTCAACAGAAGATCACAGAAGATGGAGTGCTCCTATGTTTACAAAAGAAGATATCATGGCTTCTAGTTGGTCTGAAACACCCTCATCCGGTGTACCGTTGGGAGAACTACACCTTGGAAAGACTTTTGAGAACAAGATGGAATTGAAAACCAAAGCGGCTCTCTTCGCAATGAAGAATAATTTTGAGTTTATGGCTAAAAAGTCTGGTACTGACGTGTTGTATATCACCTGCAAAGATCCTGATTGTGGTTGGAGAATAAAGGGGAAAAAAGTAGCGCGATCGGAGATGTTTGAGATCACTGTTTATAATAGTGTACATACTTGCTCACTAGAATTGCGACAGAAAGACTGCCGTCAAGCAACACATTGGGTCATTGGGCACCTTATCAAGAACAAATATGCTACTGGTGACACTAGCTACCCAGCAAACAACATAAAGGAGGATATGAAGAATAATTTTGGGATTGATATGAGTTATATGAAGGCTTGGAGATGCAGAGAGAAGGCACTCGATTATGTCATGGGGGCACCTGAAGATTCATACTCCAAGTTATCTTCTTACTTGTACATGCTGCAGCAAAAGAATCAAGGTACAATAACTAATTTTGTCACAGATGACGGTCACTTTCTTTACTGTTTCTTCTCACTTAGAGTTTGTAGAAGGGGATTTACATCATGTCATCCTGTTATATGCGTGGATAACACTTTCTTGAAGTCAAGGTATGGTGGCCACATGCTATGTGTTGTTGCATTGGATGCGAATAATCACATTTATCCAATTGCATTTGGAATTATTGACAGTGAGACTCATAATTCTTGGAAGTATTTCATGATGAAATTGAACGAAGCCATTGGAGTTGTTGATAATCTAGCTTTTGTATCAGAAAGGCATGCTAGCATTATTCATGCTCTTGAGTTGGTCTTCCCTGATGCCTACCACAGTGCATGCTACCATCACATAAGTATGAATGTAATTGCTAAGTTTAAGACTGATCACTGTCACAAGGATATGTGGAATGTGGCATATGCATTTCGAAAGTCAAAATTTCATAGGTTCTTCAACAATATAAAGCAAATGGATCCTGTCATAGCTCAATATCTCGAGGGTATTGGCTTCGATAAGTGGACTCATGCTTACTTTCCTGGGAATTGATACAATGTAAGGACAAGCAACTACGTTGAAAGTTTCAACAACAAAACCAGAGACGCAAGAACATTCCCAGACACTACTTTTGTGGAATTCATTCATTTCACAACTCAGTCATGGTTTGCTGCGTGTCATGAGGAGGTAGAGAAGTGCATGTCCAAATTATCAACAATGAGAAAGATGTCTCAGGCATTGCGGATGATGCAAGGTACTTGAAAGTCCATCCTCTTGGACAGTTCGAATTTCATGTGGTAGACCCAGAAGGTGATGGTGAGGTGAATTTGATGACCAAATCATGCTCCTATGGCATGTTTCAAATAATGGGTTGCCCTTGTGTTCATGGTGTGGCTGTGGCCATCCTGCACGGTGTCAACATTTACTCATTGTGTTCCCCATATTACACTACTAAGATGTGGAGGGAGTCTTACAACAAAACAATTTACCCAACTGGCAACGAGGATGATTGAGAAGTTCCCGAGAACATAGAGAAAATGCAAGTTGGGGTCCCCGTTGAAAAAAAACAGTTGGTCGACCGAAGAAGAAAAAGGTGGGAAGATGGAAGACAAACCGCACTCCATCGAATGGTGAAATCATTTGCAAAGAGCACAAGTGTAGTATGTGTGGTGGTCTTGGCCACAACAGGGCTACATGCAAAGCTAGGCTATAAAATTTTTTTCCCATTTGAACTTGCTTTATTAATAACATAGCTTGTTTTCCCTTCTTTTTTCTTTTATTTTTCTTAAAAGTGATGTTAAGCTCGATGTAAACTCGATGAGCTCGATTGTAGCTCAACATGAACTCGATGTTAACTTGATAGTAGCTCGATTTGAACTCGATAATATGGTTGTTAGGTTTTAAACTAAATTCAAATCTTAGCTCGATATTAGTTCGATAATGGTTTGATATAACTTGATAATGGTTCGATATGGCTCAATTTTAGTTCAATAATAACTAGATAATGGATATGAAAATGATATTGCTCAATTGAAGCTCAATATTAGTTCGATAACAGTTTGATATAGCTTGATATTAGTTCGATAATATTCGATATAGCTCGTTAACAGATATATAAAAGTTAAAAAAATGTGAACATAAAACTACTCATGTAAAGACCCTGTATATATACAATCGTCAAGGTAACAAATTTTGATACCACAAGTCTGTGGTCCACTTGTTCCTGAACACCTCTATATTTTCATCGCAGATGGTTTCTAATGGAAGGCTGACCATAAGATGCTCAATATGCTTGACAGCATACACACCACAATCCCCACTGTAAAAAAATGTAAACATTAAGTGTACGATACTATAATTTTAGTTAGAAACAAATATAGTATGAAGATGATGTTTGTTACCTTCTCTTTGACTAAGTGAGTTGTGTTTCTGTTTGCGATGCCATGTGAACCGATGAGATCTCTTTCTTGCTGTAGGAATCTTCAACATCAACCTATCAGTGAACAGTTTACTCTACATCAATAGAGAAGGAAGAAAAAATCACCATGGAGTCATAATTTCCTCCAGCTTTGCGTCACTAATCACCGAGTTGTCTGAATCATAAACAGTGAGAGTCCAACTAGAAATAGAAGCCTCAATGGCAAACCAATGTTGTCGTTCATAGTTCTAGCACCAATATACATCCTCAACTCCTCCCGAAGATGCCAGAAATTGTTGCTTGATGCCGGTCAACATGTACATAACGTCAAAATCCCACGTGTACTTTTTTTTGTCGGCAATTGTCTTATACTGATCATATCGGGCAGGTATCACCTGTGAGAAATAAATGTTCATCACAACAGCATTCTGGCGATATGTGTGGGGAAAATACTTGCGACACATACGAAGCATGTATTCTGCTGCATCAATATGCTACAAAGAGAGTACGATATAAAAAGTTAGCAAAGACCATCATAAATGGCTAAAAAATAGTGCATAAACGAATAAATTGAGTCATAATCAAGCACTATCAAGCTTATATCGAACTAAACATCGAGCTCATCGAGTCCATATTGAGCCCCATCGAGCTCATATCGAGCTATTCTTAGATGGTAAACAACACCCCCATCGATCTACTATCAAGCTCCATCAAGCTAATCTCAAACAGTAAACAACAGCCCTAGTTTAACACCCCTATCGATCTACTATCGAGCTCCATCAAGCTCACATCGAGCTAATCTCAAACAGTAAATAACAACCCTAATTTAACACCCCTATTGAGCCACTATCGAGTCATATCGATCTAGATAACCCCCCATCAAGCTCATATCGAGTAAAAAAAAATAGAACTTGTAAAATTGATTACAAAACATAATTTCTTAACATTAGGTATAAATGGCTTACCCCATCATTGAGCCACAACTGGGGTGCTTCCACATCAGAAACCATGCTGGACCGTGATTCCTAGTCTTTATATCCCTCGGGGTCTTCTTGGGAATGTCTCCAAGCAGTCACTTGGACACTGTCCTATATTGTTTGCGATCTAGCTTCTTGAGAGGGTCCAGCACCTGTGTAGCCTCCTCTTCTGGTGCAGTTGCATCAGTGCGAGGTATTTTCCTCGTGGGATCAGTGTAGTCCTCAAACCAATCTGGCTTGCATCTTTGGCATCTATTCTTCTGAAATCGAACCCCAGCATCATCCTCAGGGTTGACAATAACGCTCCCTGAGTCACAGCATCAGGTGTCACAATGATGGTAGGAGGTGTGGTTGGATCATCAATATAGTTCAGAGGAATATCCAGTGACTCTGATTCTGAATCTTCCTTGGGCCCCTCGGTTTCTCCTTAATAAATGTCAGGATCTGACTGACTGCGTCGAAGATCACTCACTGATTCTTCAGGAGGGTCTCCTGTCGACCCTCGACTCTGTCGAACTGCTCAATCAACTCGGCGAGCTCAGGGGGTTGGGGCTGGTGCTGGGGCAACAGGAGGGGTGGGACCTACAACCTCCTCCTCCGGGGCAGCATCATCAAATATCTCTACTGCCTCGGCTGCCTAAGAAACTATCTCCGCGACTTTCTCAAAAGTCACATCCTCCTTCTCATCAGCCTCCCCGGGATCCTAGCCAAGCCCGGGATAAAGGGGAAGATCTCCCTCTGTCAATGATAAATAATAGTCTTTTTCTATTGGTCAAGGCTTCAACATCGAAAGGATGATCAACTGCAAACAACATAAAACATTTGGTTAACTACAATAATCATAAAAAATAAGCATATAGATAAAAAATAATAATTTTTTAATGTCAATCAAATATAACTTACATTCTTCTTCGATAACATCGGTGAGATGACAGACTTGATGAATCCTTGTTCCTCCAATGCGACCAACTAAGCATCCTCAAGACCATGTTTCCTGAGCTCACAACAAACTCCGTCGCAAGCTGCTGGATAGCCTCATATTCCCAATACTATAAGGTTGGGGCATAACCATACATACTGTACTTGGACTCTTGCTAAACCTTCACATCCTTCTTTGATGTCATAGTTTGCCTTTTGCTTCACCATGTCCTTCTTACAAGACTGCAATAGCCTCTTGTTTACCGAGTTTTTCGAAAACTATAATAATAAAAGATAAGAGATATTAAAGAGAAAGGGTTTAGAAGTTATAAGCAAGATATTTACGTGGTTGGGGCATTAATGAGCCTTAGTCCACGAGACTGTTGTATTAGAGCTTAGAGGATCTATAACAATGGAGTTCTCTTAGTTTTATCAGAGTAACTGTATACATGCACCCCAAAAAGTCATTTCCCCAGCGCTCTGTTACATGTATTTATAGGTTCACAGGTGCACAGGCGTTGGCCGGGCTGACCCGGGCCCAATAAAGGTATAAATACAGCTAGCTTCTCTACCGGAAGCCCAAACAGAAGAATTAAAACACAAAAGAAAAATGCTAACTCGAGCCCATTCGGCCAGCCCAAACGGTATCTATCATCCGACAAATTGGAGCTTTTGGTCTGGGCATCTCGAGTTACGAGACAAATTCAGGGGAAAAGATCGGTCAGAGTAGTGGTGGCATAGGTCTGTACAAGCAGCGTACAATCCCGAGGTGGCCTTTTCCGCAGGTGAAACGTGGGGACAATTCCCACGCTTCATGGGGCGGAGTCAGGGTCACGGATGCTTTTCCCTGCCATCCTTAGGGACCCGACCCGGGTTCGTTTACCTATGTCCTCTGTTTACCACGATCCCGGATCATCCACCAGGAGCCCGAATCGTTTACCAGGCTTCGGGACCATTCGCACTGATCCCGACTGTTACCCCCAGCCAGTTGTACCATCTCCCGGATGACCGTCCCGGACAATACTCCCCCAGACGCCTTCCGGGCCTAACCTAGAATTGGGCTGTCGATATCCATCATACTCCTTGCCTGGACCCGGACTGGCCCAACCTCAATTGGTCAGCTAGTGGGCCCGGATCGCGATCCCGGGCCCATGTAGGAAACGGGGATAACATTTACCCCCCAAGCCTTCATCTGGGCCTGTGCGGTGGAGGCTTGCCTTGGTCCCGGATACTCCCTGCTATCTCCCCGGTTCCTTCTTAGAATAGTTGGTCAAGGGTAAGGGGCCTCGCGTGTCAGGCGACTGCGGAGCCCGAATCATTTACCAAGGTCTGGGTTCGTTTACCGATGCCCCGGTTCGCGACGAGGGGTACACGTGTCGTCTGGAAACCGTTGCACCGGTGGCACTTGACCTTGAAAAGTCATCAACCACCTCAAGGGTCATTAGGCCTAGGCTATTGCGTCGGCTCGGATTTCGAAGCGTCCCATCCGCATGGGGGCTTTCCATTAATGCTTCTGTGCTGAGGTGGACCATAGGATGGGGCGACCTTAAAGTGTCTCCTTTTCTGGGATGTTGGATGGAAAAGGAGCGGATCTAGCACTCGAGTGGATTCATTAATGCCTCTGTACAATCTTAGACCGTCCGATGGGGGATCGATCCTATCCGCTGGATCAGAGATCAGCATTTGGGTCTTTATAAATACCCCTCGGGCATTCATTTGAAACCTTTACACTCTCTAGCCAGTCTAAGAACCTGAAGGATTTGTTTATGTCCGATCTTGCCAACGAGATCTTCCACCGTCTGCTCATTCTGCGCCATCGCCTTTTTCCAACGATTCTGGCATCTGCACCCTTGCCCGAGCCTACGTCGTTAGCCTGTCCTCTCGACGAGTTACTGAACCATCTTCATCATTTCAAGACTAAGATTCTGCCATCCTTATCACCGAACAACCACCATTTTTTGCGACCAGCAACTCATAGTAAGTTCCTCTGCCTTTTGCCTATATAGATATACAAACGTAGATTTCCTGTCATTTTGCTTATCTACTTATGCTGCTAGAACTTGTCTGTGCTTAGAATTAGTTCTAGGGAAAGATTGCCTGGTCCAAACCACTCTGGGCCCTTCCGGGTCCGGATGCTTCCCAGACAAATGGTGATGGATCGACTTAGGAGTAGCCTACTTTTCGTTCCCGATCAGGGCCTTGTGGTTCCCTGGTGAACCCGGGCCTGATCCGGAGGGGACTCTAAGCAGTTCGTAGGAGACCCCCCGTACCTTAACCAACTTTCTTGGGTTTTGGTATTGACTGCTTGGTTTGTTTTTTCTTGGCTCCCAGATCACAAGCCATGACATCGAGTGTCACCCTTCATTTGGAGGAGGAATTCAACAAGGCCCCTGTCCTTCTTCCCGGGTCTGGGACCCCCAGAGGCAACAGATGGGAGATGGATGCGGTACCAAACTTGTTCCGGAACTACTAGATGTTGTACGCCTTGGAAAAGCGCTTGGGCGTAGAGTCAACTCCCGGACTCTTCCATAACCATCTCGCCAGGAAAAAGGAGAGGGCCCACACCTCCGTGAATGGGTTCGGGGCCTGGAGCGTAGGCCACATTTGTGCAGGAGCTACGCTCCCGCTTCATGATTATTTCGTGTAGTTCCTAACGTTCATGGGGATCGTGCCTTTCCAGCTTCTGCCCCAAGCTTACCGATTGCTTGCGGGATGGTGCGTCTTCTGCGCTGCAAAGGAGATCACAGAGCCAACCCCCACCGAGATCTTATACTTCTACAAGATGGAGTCGCAGGTCAACGCCAAGGACAAGACCCTAGATGGCTTCTACAGGCTCAAACCGCGGGGGAACTATCCCGCTCCTACTAGCGCCTGGAAGCATCCCCCGGACGTCCAACACTACTGTTTCATGACGTCCGAGTTTCTCGTAGACAAGAACCCCACACTGATGCTGGACTTCCAGCGAGTGGGTAAGTGGTTTCCCGATCCTTTACATTGTCTTTGTCTTCTTTTTCTTTTGTTCTCACTATATCACCTCGGGTGGCAAGACCTTTTGCCCAGACTCCCTTCACCCAGTTCATCTTGGAGCGGAAGAAAATATACTCTAAGTTGAGCGCGGAGGATCTGGACATGAGCGGCTACGTCACCACTGACAACCTCCGATTGATCGGATTGCTCGTAGCCCATCAAAATATCAACGCCCCGAGCCACCGAGGAATATAGTGCAAGAAAGATCCCGCTTTGAGGGAGCAGCTAGCCCTGGATCACACCAGGGCTGTAGAGGCCGCAACGCTCGTGGACGCGGTCAAGCGGAAGGGGGACTCAGCTCGGTCGAGGAGGCGGGCACCTCCGAGGAGTTGGAAGCCCGGGCCCGGAGAAGCTCACCTATGATTTTGACTTATGCTCCCCAAGTTGGGGACTTAACTAGGGCTAGGCTAGCACACCCCGCGTTTAGGGCTAACAAGGAAACAAGACCTTCGTCTCCCATTCCCGTAGGCTCGGAAATTCTCATGTACCTGTCCAGGTTCCTCCAATACGGGAATTTTCTAAACCCAGATGACATGGGGGACTGAGTCTACTCTTTCGCGTTAGATAAATTGAGTCATGTTCGGGGCTTAGATAAGGGTTCGTCCCGGGTCACTCTTAGTCTTAATTTCTCTGTTTGCTTGTTAATTGTACTGACTCCTTTTTATTTGTGTTTGTTTCAGAAGATTCTGACATGTCTGACCCCGTGGACGAGATGAGGCTGCTCCTCGAGGTCCGGGCTGCCAAGGCTGCGACAAGGAAAGCTGCAAAGAAAACATCCGAGGCGTCGGGCCCGGAGCTTCACCATAGCAAGGAGACGCTAGGGGCGGATCCTCGACCTGGCCAGGTTGCACTTGCCGCAGTTCCGATTACGGTCATGGACTCGGCCACTGTCCCCAACCTTCCCATTCCCCCTCCAGTGATTGATCTGGAGCTGGAAACAGCGGTAAGCCAGAGTTCCGAAAAAAGGGTCGCGGAGATAGGCGCGGCGGAGGCAGAAACTGGGAACAAGAGGGTCGGGACGAGGCGGGCTCATTCGACTGGGGAGTCTTTCGGGGAAAGCCGCCTTGCCGCGAAGGACCTTCCGGCAACACCGGCCCTTTCCGTCCATCCAACCTTACCTGAGGAGGGGAAGTCGTCTTGTGGGACGAGCAGTCCAAACTTATTTCCCGGACCTGAGAGAGTGGCCGAAAAAGGAAGGACGAGGTCTACAAGGCCTTGAAGATTCGTCGTCAGGTTGAATTCGCTGATCGCCCGGTGGCTTTTAGTGCCCCTCAGCTGATCGTGGATCGGCCAGTTGGTGAGATGGGTTTCCACCCCAAGCTGGGGTAGGACACGGCCCCATTTGTGGCAGACCTACTGGATCAGGTGGGGAACACCATGTTCAATCTCCAACTGAAGCGATATGCCACCATTGCCAACACGGACATGCTGTTCATTTCCCAAGCTCTCCGCCAACAAGCCACCGCTGTAAGTTTGTTTTGCATCTTCTCATTCTCCTTTTCCTTGTTCAGTAAGGATTCATCTAACTTTGCTTTGTTCCAGGATGCTCTATTATCCCATCAGAATGCCGACCTGGTGGCCAAGGCGGCCATGAAGATGGAGACGCTCCAGTTGGAGCTGGAGGTGGCCGTGAACCAAAGAGAAGCCGCCAAGGAGGCCTTGGCCATGGAGACTGTCCAGGCAAGGGAGTCCATGGCAAAAGCGGTTGCTCAGGCCGAAGAGGACCGCGCGGAGTTCGATCGGGCCACTCTCCAGCTCGAAGAGGCCAAGTCCCAGAAAAAAGCCGAGGCTGATGAGAAGATAGCCCTTCTGGAGGCAGAGCTTCTCCGGGCAAAGGTCGCACAGGAGGCAGCTGCGACTCAGTCCATTCAGGACCGGGAGAGGGTCAAAGGTTTAGAGGCCCGGATCCACGAGCTAGAAGGCTTGCTTCACAAGGAGGTGGAGGTGCATGAGGGGACCCACCGTAGAAAAGAGCAAGCAGATGACCTGCTGCGCGTCACCTTCGAGGAGGCCATCTACATGGCCTGGCGTAAGGACAAGAGCATGAACCTCCTGCTTTATCCTGACCCTGATTCAAAGAGAGACGAGTTTAAGGCCAAGGAGAAAGCTGATGCGGAGCTCCTGGATGACGAAGAGGCGGACGAAGACGCCCCGGGGGATCAGGGCCCAGCGGAGCCTACACCCGGATTTTCATCATTTTTTGCTCCTTTTATTTTGTAATATTTTTACGTACGTGTTCAAGACAGTTTTTGGTGTTTTATCCTTTCTTTTTTTTTTTGCTCTCTTTTTTACCATCATGCATGAATGATCTGAGCATTTGGTCCCAGTTCCAACGGCCTGGACTAGACTATTCCTGACTTTAACTTATCAATTCACTTTAATCCTGTTATCCAGGACCCGACGGCCTTGGCCATTAGGGAGTTGATATTCATTACTGAATCTACCCGTCCAGTCCTAAATTCGAAAATCTGACGGCCTGGGCCATCGGGGTTATTCGATTAGCTTATTTTGAAACCTAAACTAGGTTCCCACGGCCTGGGCTGCACTGCTTTTGCACACACCTGGGACCCGCACTCTAACAGTTGCGATCTATGTCCTTGCCCTGGGGCATACCGGATATTTCTATCCTCCGGACAACGTTCGTCCGGGGCAGGACCAGCCTGAGGCTTGGTCCTTTTTATTACACCCCCGGACATCGTTCGTCCGGGGCGGGACCAGCCTGAGGCTTGGTCCTTTTTATTACACCCCCGGACATCATTCGTCTAGGGCAGGACCAGCCTGAGGCTTGGTCTTTTTTATTACACCCCCGGACATCGTTCGTCTGGGGCGGGACCAGCCTGAGGCTCGTTCCTTTTTATTATACCCCTGGACATCGTTCGTCCGGGGCAGGACCAGCCTGGGGCTCAGTCCTTTTTATTATACCCCCAGACATCGTTCGTCCGGGGCGGGACCAGCCTGAGGCTTAGTCCTTTTTATTATACCCCCGGACATCATTCGTCCGGGGCAGGACCAGCCAGAGGCTCGGTCCTTTTTATTATATCCCCAGACATCGTTCGTCCGGGGCAGGACTAGCCTAAGGCTTGGTCCTTCGGGGTTTGTACCCCCCCAGACCTTGCCGATCTGGGTTGGGACTAGGCCTGAACCTTGTGCCCTACCTGGTATTTGTTCATACCGGGGACACCCCCCAAGTGAGCAGAGACTTGTCTGGGGTCACTTGAGTAGAATTTTCATTGTCTGATAACATTTCTTTATGGCGTTTTGTACACGCCATTTTTATTATTCAAGGGATCGCCCTGAGGCGTACATTATTTACAACGAAAATATAAAAATGGAACATGTTCTCCTGACTACTGATAGTATTTACAGAGATGTTCCGCGTTCCAGGCTCTTGGGACTTCTGTGCCATCGAGCCACTTTAAACGGTACGTCTCGGGGCACACTTCATGTTGGACTTCATATGGTCCTTCCACATTTGGGCCCAAAACCCCTACTCCTGGGTCTTGGGTAGCGGGGAAGACTCTTCTCAGGACCAGATCGCCTGTTTCGAACCTTCGGCTTTTTACTTTAGAGTTGAAATGTCAGGCGATCTTGCCTTGGTACATCTTCAGCTACACTTGTGACTCCTCTCGGATCTCCTCGATGAGATCTAAGGACTCCTGGAGTAAGGCGTGGTTCTGGGCAGGATCGTACGTGTCTCTTCGGTGAGACGGGACAGTCATCTCGACAGGGATGACGGCTTCGCATCCGTACACCATGGAGTAAGGAGTGTGACTGGTAGATGTCCTTTTGGTGGTCCGGTAAGCCCACAACACGTGGGGCAACTCTTCGGGCCACTTGCTTTTGCAGGCTTGGAGTTTTTTCTTTAACGTCCCTTTTAGGATTTTGTTGATGGCCTATGCCTGCCCGTTTTCTTGGGGCCTGGCAACCGTGGAGAAGCTTTTGACAATACCATGTCTTGCACAGAAATCTGTGAAGTGGATGTTGTCGAACTGCTTCCCGTTATCGGATACGATATTATAGGGGAGTCCGTACCGACACACAATATTGTTGATGACGAAAACCAGGGCCTTCTTCGAGGTGATTGTATTCATGGGCTCCGCCTCAACCCACTTGGTATAGTAGTCGACGGCCACGATGGCGTATTTCACCCCTCCCTTCCTGGTCGGGAGCGATCCTACCAGATCGATTCCTCACACTGCGAAATGCCATGGGCTGGTCATCAGGGTTATTTCTATTGGAGGGGCTCGCGGGACCTTCGCGTATCTTTGGCATTGCTCGCACTTGCGGACGTAGTCAATACAGTCCTTCTTCATGGTTGGACAGAAATATCCTTGGCATAGGATCTTTCTTGATAGACTGAGTCCGGCTGTGTGGTCTCTGCAGAAGCCTTCGTGCACTTCATGCATGATTGCGCTCAGTTCGGTCCCGAACACGCATCTGAGGTATGGCATGGACAACCCCCTGCGGTAGAGTTTTCTGTTCATCATGACATACCTGTGGACCTGGTATTGAAGCTTCCTGGCTGCGGCCTTGTCCGCTGGTACCCCACGGGTTGTCAGATAGTGGACAAGGGGTCCCATCCAGGACGTGGAGTGGTCAATGGTGTTGATCGCAGAGACTCGAATGCTTAGCATGAGGAGATGGTTAACGGGGACCAGTCTAGACAGCTCCGCTTTGGCATCAGTGGCTAAATTTGCTAGTGTGTCTGCGAATACATTTTGCTCTCTGGGGATCTGGCAGATGGAGTGCCTCTTGAATGCTTGCAGCATTTCTCTCGTCTGAGTGACATAAGTCGCCATTCTCTCCCCTTTGGTTTGATATTCTCTCGAGACTTGCCTGACAACCAGCTGGGAATCATTGTAGATCTCCAGGTTCGCGGCCCTTACTTCCCGGGCCAGACGCAACCCAGCTAGCATGGCCTCGTGCTCGGCCTCATTGTTCGATGCCTTGAAATGGAAACGTAGGGCGTTTTTCAACTGGTGTCCTTGTGGCGACACTAAGATGATTCCGGCCCCTGCTCCATTCTCATTTTAGGCTCCGTCCACGAACACTTTCCATACGGGCGCCGCAGGGTCCGTAGGATCGTCCCCTGGGGTGATCCTGGAACATTCCACGATGAAGTCGGCTAGGGCTTGCCCCTTGATTGAGACTCTAGGAACGTAGGCTATATCTAACTGACTTAGTTCCATGGCCCACTTTAAGAGTCTCCTTGACGACTCGGGCATCTGCAACACTTGCCGCAAGGGGTAGTTGGTCAGAACTTTTATGGTGTGGGCCTGGAAGTAAGGCCGGAGTTTTTGGGACACCATCAGCAGACAAAATGTCAACTTTTCAATCAGCGGATACCGTGACTCAGCCCCCAACAATCTTTTACTCACGTAGTATACCGAGAGCTGGGCTTTTTCCTCCTCCCGCACTAGTGCAACGCTGATCGCGTGCTCGGTTACTGCCAAATAGAGATATAGAGGCTCTCCGTCCATCGGTTTTGCCAATATCGGCGCTCGGGCCAGGTGCTCTATCAGCTTTTGAAAAGCCTCTTCACACTCAACTAACCATTTGAAACATTGGCTTCCCCGAAGAACATTGAAGAATGGGATGCACTTGTCCGTGGCCTTAGAGACGAAACAGCTTAGGGCGGCTATCTGCCTGGTCAGACTTTGCACGTCTTTATGCTTCTGGTGAGAGGGCATATCAATCAGTGCCTTGATCTTGTCCAGATTGGCTTCTATCCCCCGGAAGCTCACTATAAACCCCAAGAACTTCCCAGAGGGCACATCGAAAGTGCATTTCTTAGGATTCAGCTTCATCCCATACTTTCGAATGACCACGAAGGCCTCGGCCAGGTCGTCCGAATGTTTCCTGGAGGTCTTGGATTTGACCAGCATGTCGTCAATGTAGATTTCCATGTTTCGCCCCAGCTGGGCCCGGAACATCCGGTTGACGAGCCTCTGATAGGTGGCCCCGACGTTTTTGAGCCCGAAGGGCATGACAATGTAGCAGTATATCACCTTGTCAGTTTGGAAACTAGTATGCTCCTGGTCTGCTACATGCATAGAAATCTAATTGTAGCTGGAGTAAGCGCCCATGAAGCTTAAGATCTCGTACCCGGATGTCGCATCCACCATTTGATCCATCCGAGGAAGCGGGAAGCAATCCTTAAGGCAAGCCTTGTTGAGATCTGTGAAATCGATGCGTGTCCTCCATGTCCCATTTGGATTCGATACCAGAACAGGATTGGCCAGCCACACGGGGTATATAGCTTCGCGGATGAAGTTGATCGACGAAAGCTTCTCTACTTCCAGCTTGAGGGCCTCGGCCCTCTCCATTCCCAAGGGCCCTCATTTCTGCCGGACTGAGGTCGCGTCTGGTCGATATATGCAATGCATGGCAGATGATGTTACGGTCGATCCCCGTCATATCTGAATGAGACCAGGCTAGAATATCCTGGTTCTCTTTTACTTGGGCGATTATGGCGGCTCAGACCTCTGCCGGCAGTTTTTCCCGACTTGGATTATCCTGGTCGGATCGATGTCACTGATGCACACCTCCTCAATCTCGTCCATGGGCTCCAGGACGTGGTCGTCTCCTATCCTCGGGTCCATCTCGTCCTCCTCCCGAACCACTCTTCCAGCTGGAAGAAGAGGAACCGGGCCGATGACTTCCTCGAAGGGTTCCTCCCGGACCATGTAGATTGGTCGAGCGGACACGTGATAACATTTTCGGGCGCTCTTCTGATCTCCCCAGACTGTTCCCACCCCTCCGTTGTCGCAAGGGAATTTCATGCAAAGATGACGAATGGATGTGATTGCCCCGAACTCGACTAATGCGAGTCGGCCGACAATGACATTGTAAGCAATGGGGCAATCCACTACTACGAACATGCAGAATTTGAACAAGTACTGCAACTCGCTCCCCAATGTTATGGGCAACTGGATTTTTCCCATGGGGAGTATTGCGTCCTCGTTGAAGCCATAGATCTGGGTTGGGCATGATGCCAGGTCCGCTTCGGTCAAGCCAATCGCGGCAAAGGCGGGTTTGAACAAGATGTTGATGGAGCTTCCGTCATCCACCAGCACCTGGGACACTAGCTTATTGGCGATCTGGGCATCTATGACCAGAGGGTCATGGTGCGGGAAATGGATGTTACAGGCGTCGTCCTCCGTGAAGGTGATAGGGAGGTTCATCAGTTTCGGGCACTGAGACTGGGCCTGGACCAGAGCACACACCTCCTGATCGTGGTTGAGCTCGCTAAGGTAGCATTTTTTATCATTCCTGGACGGCCCTCCCAGGTGAGGCCCGCCCGAAATGGTGGCCACATGTTCGTCTACGTGGAGGGGTGCCATCCCAGATGGATAAGGCATTCCAGGTCCGGGTGATTACACAATGGGGACCCCCTGAGGGGTCTATGTCGTTGGGCCATGTGCATATCCTCCCTGAGGCGGATATGCTCCAAGGGCACCCGGGACCGCGGGTTGTCTGGGAACTGCTGACAGGCTCGGGACTCCCATGGGCATCCTGACCCACTGGTAAAGATGCCCCAGCTTGATCAGATTCTCGATCTCATCCTTGAGCTACCAGCACTCTTCAATCGTGTGGCCCACATCCTTATGGTAAGCACACCGTTTGTTGGTATCTCTTGGATTCCTCCCTCCTTTGAACATGGGGGTAGGCTTACGGTAGTGAATCGCCCTTTCTATGGCCAGGAAGATGTTCTTCCTGGTGTCCACCAAATTGGTGTATTCTGAATACTGAGGCTCGTAGCCCCTCTTGCCTTTCTTAGCCGGCTCAAACCGATTTTGGCCCTTGTCGAACCTCTTACCCCGGGAGGGGGTTGCACTTGCCTCAGTTCCCTCTGCTTGGGACTGCTGGGCCTCGAAGGGGGTGGAAATGTACCAGACTAGTGCGGCTCCATACCCGGAAAAAGGGGCTGATTGGACCAGGGCGTATCCGGAAGAGGTAGGACCGTACACTATAGGCGTGGTGTAGGTAACCCTGGGCATGGATACCGAACCTGGGGCAATCAGGGGAGTGACGTAGGGCTATGTCGGGAACCGTACCCCGTACCCTGGGAACGCCTGGGCATTGGGCTGAGGCGCCGGTGGCCACCTGAACGCTTGGATCTAAGCCTCCTCCCAGTTGATGAACCCTTGGGCCCTCCTTATGAATTCCTCTAAGGTAGCCGCCTTGCTACGCTGCATGTCATCCCATAGGGGGGACCCGGCCCGGATCCCGGATCGCAATGCCACCAGGCATTGCCCATCGTCCACCTTGGTCTTGGAGGCCTCTTCGGTGAAACGTTGGATGTAGGCCCTCAGTGTCTCCGCAGGGAGCTGTTTAAGGTTGGCGAGGGCACTAATTTGCATGTCCATTCTCATGGCGGCCACGAACTGCTTGCGAAACATCGACTGTAGCCCTGACCAGGATTGGATGGATCCTGGCTTGAGTCTCTTCCACCACTCCTCGGCGGGACCGTTTAGAGTGATCGAAAAACAGAGGCACTTACCGTCATCACTAACGTGGGCCACGGTCATAAGTCGGTTGTACCAGGACAGATGATCCCTAGGGTCGGTGTTCCCGGTATAGGCAGTGAGACTCGGCATCTTGAACCCCTGGGGGAGCACAATGTCCAGGATGTGCCTCGCACAAGGCTCTTTGTCCTCCTCATCGGAATCAGTGTCCGCTCCTTCCTGTTTGCGGACCAAGCGGCCTGTGACTTTTTTCAAGGCGGCCAGCTGCTCCATGAGCTGCTTGGCCACGCTTCCCTTCAGGGGAACTCTTTCATTCCTCCTATCGCTGATGTTGTTCCTAAGGTCGCCACCTCAGGGGCGAATCATTTCCTTACGAGCCCGCTCTTTCTGAGCATTCAGACCCTAGTGCAGGTCCACCCGGGACGTGTCGTCCCCAGAACTAAGGGCGTGGTGCTCCTCGTTGTGCGGGCGTTCCTGGCGATTTTTGTTCACCGAAGCGCTAGGATGCAAAGACCTTTCCCGCTCGCTAGCCCTGGGGCATACCGGGGCCTAGTACCCGGCGGCCGCATCCCCTGCGGATTGGTCGGGTGGCCCTGTCCTGGGACGGGGCACACCTTCTCTTTCCTAGGGAGCGGCCAGGGACGAGGCCCGGCTCTCTGGACAGGGGGATTTTTCCCTTGGGTATTTTCCCTGGCCTTCTTTTTCTCTCGGTCCGGGTTTCCTGGGCCTGGCTCCGGGGCCTGCCCTAGAGGAGGGGTCGGCCTCACGTCTTCAGGGGCCCCGGTTCTGGCCTGCAGAGCATGCAGCTGCGCTCCAGGAGGCAGACCAGCTGGTGGATTGGATGCTGGGCCCTGCGTGGCTATGAAAGCCTGCAAGGCTTGGAGGGACTCTTGCATCCACCGAGATGCCTCCGCCTGCTCAGCAATCCTGGCTTCTTGGTCCAGGACTTGCTGCCTCAGTCTAGTCACCTCCAGATCCTCCTGGTTGGAGTCCACTTCTCCTGAGATCTCAGGGTCCTCAGCTTCGTCGTGGTACTCCTCCTCATTCCCCTCCTCTTCCTCGTAATAGTCCTCCTTGTACTCCGTTCCACCTTCGTGGTCCTGTGACTCGTCAGGGTGGGACGTCTGATGAGGAGTGTCCTCAGGTGGACTTTGAGGAAGAGGTTGGGCAGTGGCTCTCCATTGCCCTGTTCTGGGTTAGTAGGGTTGAAAGTGGTGTGTCTTGTATTCACTATTGTGGTAGAGGTTTGACGCCAACACTAGCTTTCTCAGGCTCTCAATGAAAGCACCAAAATGTTTACTGAGTTTTTCGGAAACTATAATAATAAAAGATAAGAGAGATTAAAGAGAAAGGGTTTAGAAGTTATAAGCAAGATATTTACGTGGTTGGGGCATTAATGAGCCTTAGTCCACGAGACTGTTGTATTAGAGCTTAGAGAATCTATAACAATGGAGTTTTCTCTTAGTTTTAGCAGAGTAACTGTATACATGCACCCCAAAAAGTCATTTCCCCAGCGCTCTGTTACATGTATTTATAGGTTCACAGGTGCACTAGGCGTGGGCCAGGCTGACCCGGGCCCAATAAAGGTATAAATACAGCTAGCTTCTCTACCGGAAGCCCAAACAGAAGAATTAAAACACAAAAGAAAAATGCTAACTCGAGCCCATTGGACCAGCCCAAACTGTATCTATCATCCGACAAATTGGAGCTTTTGGTCTGGGCATCTCGAGTTACGAGACAGATTCAGGGGAAAAGATCAGTCAGAGTAGTGGTGGCATAGGTCTTAACCAGCAGCGTACAATCCCAAGGTGGCCTTTTCCGCAGGTGAAACGTGGGGACAATTCCCACGCTTCATGGGCGGAGTCAGGGTCACAGATACTTTTCCCTGCCAACCTTGGGGACCCTACCCAGGTTCGTTTACCTATGTCCCTCTCCGTTTACCGTGAGCTCGGATCATCCACCAGGAGTTTGGATCGTTTACCAGGCTTCGAGACCATTCGCACCGATCCCGACTGTTACCCCCAACCAATTGTACCGTCTCCCGGATGACCGTCCCGGACAATACTTCCTCAGACGCCTTCCAGGCCTAACCCAGAATTGGTCTGTCGATATCCATCATACTCCTTGCCTGGGCCCGGACTGGCCCAACCTTAATTGGTCAGCTAGTGGGCCTGGATCGCGGTCCCGGGCCCATGCAGTAAACGGGGATTACACCTCCCATAAGAGTACTTCTCCCATGGATAGTTGAAGAAGTACTCTACGTCCTCAACCATCTTCAGAATATCTCGCCATATGTGCAACTTTCCCTCTATGGCATTCAGAACCCCCTCAACCAACAAACATAGACCAAGCTTGTACACATCTTCCACAACAGTACAAGTCTTAAAATCATGGTCCACCTGTGAGAGCTTTACTTTCTCAGCATCATTGAAATACTCCTTTATCAAGCAGTCGCTGAGATTACGCTCTTCCAACTCTTCTGGTGACGAGAAGGTACTCAAATTCAACCCCGTCACCAGGGAAAACTCTCCCATGCAGAATCTACAAGACTTCGACCCCAAGAAGAAATGCACCTCACCTTCATTGTTAGTGGCGATTTTCCTCAAAAGTAGTTGATGCACCAAAACTCCAAAGAAATTAAACTATGAAGCCAAAAAGAACTACTTGAAAGGGGATTCCTTAGCCTCTTCTATCAGCCCAAGGTCCACAAACCTAGCCTTAATGTGATTTAAAGTGCTACTACCCTAATATGTGACTCGACTAGGAAAGTGATCACTAAACGGAACAAGAAATTTAGGCATCTGCAACAACACATGAAAAAAAATTGGTAAGAAAATAGAATGTTAAACAGAATCTAGAAAAAATTCATCTAGCATCTGTAATAAACATGGTTATCGAGATCTTGTCGAGTTCTATCGAGCTTATTGAGTACTAGTATCGAATCACTATCGAGCTCATATCGAGATAACTTATACAACAAATTCTAATCTACCTTAATAAGAACAATCGAGCTTATATCGAGCTTATATCGAGCTTATCGAGCCTAAAAAATTAGTTTTCTATCGAGCTAATATTGATCTCCTATCGAGCTCCTAACCGTAGATCCCATCGAGCCTCCTATCAAGTCTAACCACATACCCATTGAGTTTAATACTGAGTAACTATCGAGCTTATCTAGCCTAACCATACCCCATCGAGAATTCATCTTTAGCACCTATCAAGCTTATCTCGAATTTCTATCGATCCCTATCAATCTCTATCGAGCTCTAATCTAACCGAATGTTAGGCTAATGTTTCATCCCATCGATCTCATATTGAGGTTGCATCGAACCCTTTGAGCCCCATCGGAAAAACCAGAGACAAACCCAGCCCTAGGAACTGTCTTACCCATTCCACACCACCAGATTCAAAGGGAACAAAACAACAATAATCCTCACGAGGGTTCAAGAATTTACCTTAATTTAAATATGGGTTTGATTGGCGGGTTCGACACCGTGGTTTTTGAGCTTCGTTGTTGCCGTTGGTTCGACAGGTTCGAGGGGTTCTGGGTGGTCGACGTCAAAGAAAAGAAAGAGAGAGGGGGAGATCAATTATGGGTTTTTCTTTTTGGGGTTTGGCTTTCAATTTGGGTTTTCAGGAATTGAGAGCAACTGAGAGATAGAGAAAGTGTGAGAGAGTTTGTGGGGGGGAAATTTTGGATTGGAAAAAATGAGATGGGTATTTTTGGTACTTGGTGAAAGTTTAGCACCAATTTGAAAACTGAATAGTGCTGGTATTATTTAGTAATTAGACACCCTATTATGCATAAATAGTGAAATTTTCCTTATAAAAAATCCCATGCTAAGCGAGGACCAGGGAACCACAGGCACAAATTACGATACCAAAACAAGCAATACACTAGAAAAAACTAAAACCAAATCAGACATAAGAGAGAAGGGAGAGAGAGAGAGAGATCGAGTAACAAAGAGAAAGGAAGAGTGAGTGAAAAAAAATCAATAACCTTAAACAGACCTGCACAAATAAATCAAAATCTGTAAAAATCCACAAACTCGAAACAAATATTGTAGGTCACCTAAGAGAAGCCACAGGCTGGTGTCTGAGATGGAGATGAAGGTGCGACATATATCATTGCGAAGGCAGTGTTGAGGACGAGACAATGAACAAGACGATGTCCGAAACGATGAAGGAGAATGAGCCAACGTCTGGAACTGTGAGGGGGAACAAGCTGGTGAGGGTATCGTATGTCGGGAATGAGAGAACTGTCTTTTTTTTTTAAGAGAATAGAGATTGGAATTTTTTGGAACTATAGCGTCCAATAATTGATCTAGCCTCTTATTTTGAAACAAACACAAGAAATAACTTTTCCAAATAAAAAACTTGGATGACTTAGATTCCTATATCATTACTAAATTTCTTCCTACCACTACAACAAATTTGATATACAATGACTCCCTATAATGTCTTACACCATTGGTGTAAGACATTAAAACTTATCAAGGGTTTTAAATGTCTAATGGTGTAAGACATTGAAAATTTTTATTAATGGCTACAATTGAAAGACATTAAAAATTGTGGAAGACGTTGGAAATAGGCTGGAGAAATGGCCAGGGGTACATCCAACGTCTCCCACTGGGAGACGTGCCACGTGTCCCACGTCTCCCAGTGGGAGACGTTGGATGTCCCCCTAGCAACTTTAAGCCATTTTTCCTTCTTCTTCCCTCCTCATTCGAACATACAGCAAAAACCAGAGAGCAAAAACGAGAAGGGGCTACGTTTTTAGGGTTTTAAAGGTAAGTTTTTTTTAGTTTTCTTGAATTTTAGTTAATTATTTGGAAAAAAAAAATCATAGGTTTAGCATTAGAATGAGTAATATACATGATTTGGTGTTAGTTTTACATTTTTATGCGTTTTTTTCTATACATTGTATTTATTAGTTTTTTCATGAAGTTTTTTTATATAGATTTATGATTTCTTGGATTTTTTTTTTAATTTAACCTATCACATTGTATAGATTTTATTAGAGTATATATGTTCATGATTTTTTTTAATTTTTATCCTTTTTTATTTCGAAATTTAGATATATTTTTGTATATATATCATTTTTCAAACTTTCACTTTCAACCTCTCCCACTGGGAGACGTGGGAAGCCTCCCACTTCTCCCAATGGGAGACGTGAGACCTATACCTACAATGACCCTGCCTACAACGTCTTCCCAATTGGGAGACATTGTAGACTTTCAATGTCTCCCAAATAAGGTCATAAAACCCATATTTTGTTGTAGTGTACACAGAGGAAACTTTATTGACCACTTGAACTTGTTCCTCTCGAATAAAAAAGTAGTATAGCTCATCAACTTCTCTAGTACTACCAGTCATCCTCCATGAATCCAAAACCTAAAGCTCACAACGAGGGGAAATTTTAATTAGTGTGATGTAATTGTTGGTATTTGTAAACTTGTTCATTGAAAACAAATTACAAGAGAAATTCGGAACATGTAAAATAAAATAGATAATAGTGTTAAGTTTCTAAGAAGAGGAATATTTCCTTTTCCCACAATGAGAGAAAAAGATCCATCAACCACTTGAACATTATTATGACCAAAAAAATGAGTATAAGACATGAACAAATTAGATTGTCCAGTCTTATGATCCGAGGGCACCCGAGCCTATTTTCCAAGATATTGTAGGAAGAAATGCAGAGAAACCAATACTTTGTTGAGCTACATTGCATTTAGGATTGTCAATAGAAGAGGCAGACTAGGTATACCTATTAATAAAATGGTTGAGCAAGTCAAAGTGCTTCTTGGTAAACGGTGAACTTCCTAGTGTATAAACCTCGAATCCAAAAGTATAGGCAAAAGTAGGGTAGGTACATCTTGTTGTTTGGTCTTCTAGTATTTGGGCCACGCTTAGGAAGGTTGGGAGGGTGTCCATGAAGTACTTAGTAGGTATCTCTAGTGTGACGAGGCTTATTGTAGTGCTTGCACCAAAGATTGTTTTTTGGGTTCTTGTCTTTTCGGTCCTAAACAAGTAGATGGTCCTCCAACCAATGCATTTTTGTAAAGAACGCCCTAGACTAGTACTTATTAAAACATTCATATATCGTTGGTCCATAAAGAAAACCACTTTTTATAAAGGTCTCAGTAGGGACTTGCTTAAAACAATGCAAGTTGGGCCCATTAGTTTAAAAAGAAAATATGAGTTTTTATGCAAAGTTCAAAAGAAACAATATTAAATAAATAAGTCCCACTGATAATTTAGAAAGTCTCTTAAAACATTACATAATTAAAATGGCGTCCTAAAGTGATCGTTTATTCCGTCCATAGGATATCCCACGCCATACACCCTACGACGATAGAACTCATCACGTCACCACGCGTGCCACAGAGAAATCATATTTGCTACCTGGAAGGGAAAGTAAGGGGGTAAGCTAAAAGTCGAGTAAGGAAGTACAAACAATAAGCAAGTAAGGATACAACAAATAAGAACACTAACGCTCATCTAACACATCATGGCATATCATAACATTATCGTAACATATCATAACGTAATCGTAACATATCATCATAGCATATCATAACGTAATCGTAACATATCATCATTGCATATCATAACGTAATCGTAACATATATCATCATAGCATATCATAACGTAATCGTAACATATAATCATAGCATATCATAACGTAATCGTAACATATCATCATATCACATTCATACATCATACATGATGAGCATGGTCCACTAGTTGTCCATGTCACCCTATGAGGTAAACAAGAGTCTCTGGTCCTTGAATAACCTCGGCGCGTCCGCCCTAGGAGTTACATCTTTATATCCTTAGTAACTCGGGTTACGTCTTTATATCATTAGTAACCCATTTGATGTGTCGCGTTCATCACGCTAACATCCATTCAAAAACATATCATATTCATACAAGCCAACATATCATCACATTATGGCATTCATAATTCATAACAATTCATTCACACAACAGTCTTACCATTCATAGCATAAAATCATAGAATCTATCTAACTTCCATACCTCAGGTCCGAGCTAAGAAATTTCACAACCTCTCAACGAGCCTATACCATAACCAAAACAACATTTCTTAGGTTCATAAAATTACTATTTTGCCCTTCCATACAACTCATGTGTGCATGGGCCATGCACACATAATAATATTTGCACATAACATGCAATTATTCTTAACTACACATAAGCCATAAAAGAAAAATGCTCATTTTTTTACCTATTTTACATGCATGATCTTTCTATAAAAACCACATAGTTGAATAACAAACATAATTTTGGACATAAAAGTAGATTTGCATGTAACATGCATACGAGGGAACATTGCGTAATTGAGACGTTTTAAAAACAATAATTCTACATTTCTTACTTTTATCGTTTTAAAATTGATAGACATATAACATGCTTTATTTTTCTTAAAATTTCTAGGTTGATTAAATTTCTCAAAACATTATTTTATTTTATAAAATAATTTGATTTAGCTTTAAAAAAAAATGTGACAATTTCCTTTATTATTCTCAAATTACAAAGAAGTAACAAAAAGCTTGGAATTAATTAAAATACCTATGATTAATATGTTTATTTAGAAAAATAAATTTTAACATTGGTTAATTGTGTTACATAAATGATGTGAGAAAAATATATCTTTAAGTGTGGGAAAAATATATTTTATTTAAATGATTTAAGACTTAGTTTTATGTAACATAAATCCATATGTGACAATTAAATAATCATTTTTAATCCTTTAAACCAAACTTTCAGCCACTATTTAATTTCTTTCAAAATCACAAATAAATTGAATCTAAATATTTTTCTCAATCAAAATAAAGAAAAATCATAACTTATCAAAATATGCATTCATACCATATTAAAATACCATTTTTAATATTACCATAACTTAGGATAATAATTTTGTTTCAAAAACTCATCAAATTCATTTTAGTGAAACACACTTCACATTTTTTTACAAAAATTCCAGCAACCATTTTTATCTTTAAAAATCACCATATTCAATTTAAAAACTCCTATTTTTCTAAAAATTCAATAAAAATTCTGTAGGTATTTATTTGAGTAAAATATTATTTTATTGGGACTTAAAATAACCTTTTTAATTCCATAAAATTAACATAACATTAAGGACATTACTTATGCATGCAAATCTTTTTTTTTTTTTATCAAACTTTTACCCAATTACTTACAAAAATCAGCAAGCTTAATTTCTCATGAAATTCATCTTTTATCTCAAAAATTTCACATAAAATCATACATGTCCAAAATCTCATCATACTCTTATTATATACATAATTCTAAGAATATTACTAACATATTCACATGCAATCTTATAAAATCCCATTTTTTTTCTATTCCATTGAATATACACAAGAAATCCAACAAAACACTAACAATAACAATAACATACATTAATTCATAAACACCATATTCACATATGCCTTTATACTAACCTAATATGTTTCTATCATTATTTTCATGCATCTTAAAATTTATTCATTCACAATATCACATGCATCCTATCAAAATTTCATGGATCCAAATAACAAGATTTCCAATTATCATTTTACCCAAATTACATAGGTCCTAAAACATGGATCTAATATATTGAAAATCATACAACATCAAACAAAATATCAAGATGATCCTTAGGTATGCCTAGGCCGAAACCCCATATTTGCATTCATAATTACCACTAATCATTATACATAGAAAATCAACATCAAAACCCTTTTATACATCAAACCATAATACCCTTCATGCAAATCAAACAACTTATTATCAACAAGATATCAAGAACACAAAGTACCCATTTTTCCTACCCAAAACATAAATCCCCTTTAACCATAATCCCTCTAATAATCTATCCATCAAAACCAAAAATCACAAAATTTAGGAAGGGATTTCAATACCTCTTCTTGATAGAAAATCAAGAATCCAATCCAATCAAGAATCCAATAACCTCCTTGCTCAAACCCTAGGGGTAGTATATTTTGAATAATCAAGATGGAGAAGAAGATGAACAAGGTTAGAGACAACCCAATCAAAATACTAGATTAATCATAAGGAAAACAACCAAAAACCTTACCCTAGCTTGAACCCTTTTTCTTCTTCTTCTTCTTCTTCTTCTTCTTCTTCTTCTTCTCTCTCTAGGTCACGCCCTCTCTCTCTCTCTCTCTTCTCTCTATAATTTGGCAGCCCCAAGAGCATAATGCTCTTCCATTTTTCTCATTCCCTCTTTATCCGAATTTTCCCATAATGACTCAATAAAAGAAAAAAGGTAACTTTCCTATTCTCTTCCAAAATTTGTCTTAATTCATATTTATTTAATTATATCACAATAGGTGGAAAAATAAAAGATGATCACTTCCTTTCCCAAAATAACATTATCACCTTTTTTTTTAATTTATTCTATTTTTAAAAAATTATGGAAATAAGATGATAACTAGAATTGACCCAAATACAATAGAAATCCCAATCTTCCTTTCCCATTTTGGTTCACACGTCCAAGCATCTTCATTTCCCTTTTCTTTTTTTTTTCTTCATCATGTTAATTAACTAAAATAAATCTAATAAAGGAAAAAGTGTGTAGAAAATCTACACATGTGTACCATGCTACCATGCACTAGCACACACTAAATCACTAGGGTGCATCACTATCTACCATGCACCTTAGTGCGTTCAACCAAATCTCACATAATCACATCAATTGTCACACTTATTTAAAATGTAACACTAATAGTAAAATAAACATGTTACACAATTATTCACATATTAAAATAAATAACCAAACAAACAATTAACAAATTTAACTTCAAAAAGATTATACCAAACAATTCTAACAATTAAATAAAATAACAAACAATCAAATAAAACAAACAACAACTAAATAAAATAAACAACATTTAAATAAAAAAATTCATCACACTTAACATTTAAATAAAATAAATCACAAAATTTTAATAATCTAAAAAAGAAATTTTGGTGCACTACAATTTTCCATTGGTTCAACAAGTAAGGCCGATTTGTCAAGGGTAGGAATAGAACAAGGAACATTCATATTCCCTTTACGACATTCATCATGCCGAATATGGGGGAACCTTCCAAGGTTAATGAGAGTGTTTCCTAGCCAAAAAGACATTATCAACATGCATCAAACTCCACATTTATTCTACTAAGGAACTTATACACACAATCTTTCTCCAAGTGTTGTTAATAACAAGCACTATCACCTTAGCATTCTCATTCGATTATAGAAAATTAGTCGAGTTCTTGCCATAAGGTCTTCCGCTAGTTGTAATAACAATTCACGCCATGGTCTCCTTGTCAAATTTCCTACAATTAATTCTTTATAGCAAATGCCAAAGTTGAGTTGTCGCAGTTGGAGTATTTCGTTGCCATGGCTTTCTAAATAGCTGGTGCAATGGAAAGGAATAGATGGAGTTGGGCAATTTCAGACTCCATGGAATTAATGAGCTAAACCATGATCATAGCATTTTCATTATCCCAAGTAAACAAAGATGTTGAGTTATTAATGACTAGAGCATTGACATTTCCTATCAAATATCCCAGTTTGCCACGACCTGTTGTAAACATCTTGACGGACTTAGACCATTGTAGGTAGTTCAATCCATTAAGTTTTTGAGTAGTGATTTGTAAGGAGGGACTTTCAGAAGCAAAGGATGAATCATGGCAAATGATTGGTCCAACTATGTTCTGGGCTGTGTGGTCTTAATTACAGGGTTATTTTTCGGAGCTATCATTAGACATGGTGAACTCAGAGGTAGGTCAAGTAGTGTTTGTGGGACTGTAAAAATGCCTTTGCTGCTTTGATACCAAAAACACAATATTGATAGAAGATTTTTTTTTATTCTCCATTGAGGTATACACTATTTTTCTATGCTAGAATCATAACAGGTAGAATTGTAGCAATCGTAAAATTCTAATTTGATCGAATATCTAGTTTAATATGATTTTGCCATATATAGCCAATTAATAAGTTAGTCTATTTAGACTTTTTGTTTTTGTTTTGGAAATTTGATTTTTAATGCAATAAGTGACACTCCGTTTGAAAAATACCCTATCCCTATAAGTCTCTCGTTTTGGTCCTACTAATGTCGTTACTACCCAAAATACCCCTGGCATAATTTTCTCAAACTCTCCGTATTCTCTCCCAAAATACCCGAACCAAGCAAGCTTTGAAATCGATAGGCCTTGATTGAATCCGTAGAACCCAACCTTCATTATCTTCCACGAACACGAACAAGGGCTCCCAAAGGTCGGACTTGACGATCGGAGAAGGGGAAGGAGAAAACGTCGAGCAAGGCAACCAAATTTTTAGGAAACAACCTCAAAGAAAGCGAAGGTGAGGGATTTCGTTTTTAATCTGCAATATGTTTATGTGCCTGGTTTTTTTTTGTTGATTTTTGTTCATAGGATAGATCGGGGCTGGCAATGAAGAAATCTGGGTTTTTTTCGATATTTTCATGAAACTCGATAGGAATCGATAGGACTCGATAGCATAGGATGAGGAATGGATTAGACTGTGCTCGATAGGAATCGATAGGACTCGATGATACAAGGCTTTGGGAATTTTTAGAACTTACATCGATAGAACTCGATAGGACTCGATGATGCACAGCTTTGGGAATTTTTAGAACCTACCTCGATAGGGACTCAATGATACACGGCTTTGGGAATTTTTAGAACCTACCTCGATAGGAATCGATAGGACTCGATGATACAAGGCTTTATGAATTTTAGAACATAACTCGATATGAATCGATAGGACTCGATAAGACTCGATGATACATGGCTTTGGGATTTTAGGACCCACCTCGATAGGAATCGATAGGCCTCGATAGGACTCGATATGACTAGACTTTGGTTTTTTTGCCTTACCTCGATAGGCCTCGATAATAACCCGATTATATTAGTCTTTGTGATTTTGGAACCCACCTCGATAGGCATCGATAAGACTCGATAGAACTCGATTGTTTCTGCCTTGATAGTAACTGCCTTACCAGATTGTTTTACATTTTTAACATTTTTTTTTTGTTTTTTTTTTCCAGATGCCTGAACTTATTGTGCCGTTGGAGAAACACTTTCCTGGCCGTGTCACTTATAGGGGTAGTGCCTACTTGGATACCCTTATAGAGCAGTTTAAGAGGCATGGTCTTATTGAAAAGGCACAGGCATGCCCATTGGGACAGTTCTTTAAGGCAAAACCGTTTAGTTTTTCTGAGGTTCTGCTGCATCAGCTAATGTTGCGTAAGGTAGAAAGTAAGAAGCCTGAAGAGGGTCAGTTCTTCCTGGGCAACACTCTGTGTAGATTTGGTATTGCAGAGTTTGCCCTAGTTACCTGGCTAAATTTTGGGAAATCACCGTCCCCAGATGAATTGAAAGAGCATCTTTCAAGTGATCGGATCATCCAGGAATATTTTAATGGTGATTCGAAGGTTAGTTTTGGTCAGTTGGAAGATGCATTGAAGGCCTCCACAAACCCAGAAGATGCATTTAAGCTGGGTTTGTGCTATTTCATAGAGGGGGTACTGAATGCCCCAAACAAGACAACAACGATATGGGGAGATTACCTGAGGATGGTTGAGGATATTGATTACTTTTTCAAGTATCCTTGGGGGAAGTTGTCATTTAAGAAGGCTAGCAAAGGCCTTCAAAAGGACATGAAGAAGCAATTGAAACACTATGAGGAGAAGAAGAAAGAGGGGTCAAGTAAAAAACAGAAGGAGGCGAAGTATAGTTTCACTTGCTATGCACCCGCGCTTCTTTACTGGGCTTTTGAGGCCATGCCTTCTCTCGGGAGTAAGTTCGGTGAGAACAGTGGGAATCAGATTCCCAGGATGCTCAGCTGGGCTATGAAGACTGATATCACTATTTCGACAGCTCTGTTGGCTCCTATATTCGCCAATCGTCGAGTAAGTTCCATTTTATCTTGTTAAATGTCACAAATTAATTGATTAACAATTTATTTTATTAAAGTTTTTCTGACACATGTTATTCAACTATGCAGTTAGTGGTATTTTCCATGCTGAAGCCACGTCCCGGTGAGGTAGTCTACTACAATAGCCTCCCAGAAGTTGATTCCAAGTTATTACCTGAGTTGGAGGCTGGGACTGTAGTGGATGAAGTAGTGGTACCTGAGAAGGAGGCAGAGAAGCTAGCAGAAGTTGCAAAGGAAGCCTCCATTTTTTATGAGGATGTCCCGAGGGTTGATGAGGACACTTCACAGGCCTGTGCAGCTTCATCTAGTCAGGTTGCCCAGCTTGATTATGAGCAACTTCTGCAGAGGCTCAAGAGGGTTGAGGAGGGCTAGGCAACCTTACTACAGAATCAGACCACGATCATGGCTCATCAAACCACGATCATGGCTCAGTTGGCGCAGGTGCTTTCACTGGTCTCAGGTCGATCCACCAACGTAAAATCAGATACAGAGTCTGATATCTTGCCTGCAGACTACGAGCGCGGTGATCAACCCTCCACTCCATAGGCCCAAACATCTGTAGCTCCCAGTGATGCTGACAGTCCCAGTGTACGAGTACTGCAGCCCGAGGAGGCAGCTGGTCTTGAAGTTGTCAGGAAGAAACACAGGCCCAAGCGTTTTGATGACTTCACCGACCCAACAAAGAAGGTCAGACTAGATAAACAGGGGCTAGTTGTTGAACCACTGAGGAAGTGTGACCCACAGCAGGAGAAGAGCTTCCATAGGTGGATCGTCGGGAAGATCGACAATAAGAGAGACCGCGACGTGTATACTGGGACGCACGGTGTAGCATGGTTCTTACAGTTGCACACAATCCAGACTTGGCTTTGGGATTCGGTATGTAAATTACATTCATGTTTTCAATTCAATCTTAAAATTTATTGATGGTACTAACGAATTTTTATGTTTGTTTAGCATATTGATGCCGCTTTGCACATGCTACGCCGCCGACGCCACTTTTACCATGCTGCATTTCGGCAGGATGCTGCGATCATGAACACCACCTTCCCCCAGGTGTGCCTAGGTTGTTGGAATCATTTCAGAGAGACCGGCACTAAGTATACATGGGACGACGATGTGCTGAGAATGTTGAAGGGCGATGATAATCAATTCCTTGTATTATGGAAAAATGTGAGTGAAGTATATTTTTCCTTGCACGTCGAGAAAGCCGCACATTGGATCGCCATTGAAGTCTCAATTCCAACGTGGTGCATCAACGTTTATGATTCTAACCATAGCGTGCTCAGTCCTGCTCTGATGGAGGAAGCGATCAAGCCTTGGTGCTTATTGTTGCCTTCGTTGTTATGGTGTTCTGGCATGTTTAACGACCACGAGGACCTCCAGGTATATCCTGAGCAGAATGCAAAGCCTTTCTCATATTGTCGTATTCCTCCAGAGGAGTGTCCTCAGACTAAGACAAGGTATTTCCCTATTTAATTAGTGGATTTTGAAATTTGAAAATTAAAGTTATTTTTATATTTTATTGACACAAAATCGATTATATGCAGTGGGGATTGTGGTATGTTTGCCATCAAACATATCGAGCATCTGGTTGCCAGGCTACCACTCGATACTGTTATCGATGAGAACATCCAACATTTCAGGACCAAGTAGTGTGTGGACCTGTTCTATCAGAATTTGGCCCCGTGATGCTCTTTACATTTTTGTCTTACACATCTTGTATAGTATACCATATAGTTAGTTTTGTATATTATTTTTTTCCAAACAATATTTTTTGAAAAAGTTATTAAATAAAAAAATATTAAATTCACATAATGTGTCTGCCTTGACATCCAAACACACAAAGTATTAGACGAAGTATTCCATATGATAAATGCAGCAAAATCAATTAAATAATTACATAACACAATATTTTAAATCATAGCCTTACATGACTTCCTATTGTGTCCACTACCACCACATCTGCTACACTTACGTGGCTTGACAATCTTTTCCCCGCGTGAAGCATAGCGATTTGTCTTTCGCCTACCCACTTTCTGTTTCCTGGGCCTTCCTACAGGGGTTTTCTCAGCGGGGACGCCGACAACCGTATCTCTGATGTGATCAGGGATTACCCATTCATCCTCGTTCCCAATAGGGTAAATAGTATCTTTATAAGTGTCTTTCAATGCCTCGATTCTATAGTAAGGGGAACACAATGAGTAAATGTTTATGCTTCTTTTTCTGGCTACAGCAAAAGCATGTACACAGGGTATCCCAATGGTTTGGAACATGGCACAAGAGCATGATTTTGTGGCCAAGTTCACCTCACCATCACCATTACCATCGACCACAAGAAATTCGTGATGACCAAGGACTTGGACATCTAAAAAGATTGCTTTATCACCTATTTGCTTCAAATCCTTTTCCATCTCGGGTGATAACGATGTTGTTGCTTTTGCAGCTCTTTCACGTCTATCTGCAAACCAAGACTGAAGAGTGAATCTTATGAATTCAAGAAATGTGGCGACTGGGAAGCTCCTTGCCTCATTGATCTTATTGTTAAAGCTTTCTGCGTAGTTACTCGTCATGATATTGTATCGGTTACCAGGAAAATAAGCACTTCTCCACCTTTCAAAGCCAATTCCCTCTAGATATTGAGCAATGGGCGGATCAATTACCTTAATCTTGTCAAAGAACTTGTGAAATTCCGTTCTTCGAAATGCGTACGCTGCACACCCCATGATGTCTTGCACGTGGTCAGTTTTGAATTTTGCCACAACATTCATACAGATATGATGGTAACATGCACCGTGATACGCATCTGGGAACACAAGCTCCAAAGCATGATTAATGCTTTTATCCCTGTCCGATACAAAAGCAAGGTTCTCAACGTCCCCTATGGCTTCCTTCAATTTTCTCATGAAATAAGTCCAAGAGTTATGGTTCTCACTGTCCACCAATGCAAACGCAATTGGAAACAACTGATTGTTTGCATCCAACGCAACAGTACAGAGCATGTGGCCACCATACTTATTCTTCAAGAATGTTCCATCCACACAAATTACAGGACGACAGTTCTGGAAACCACACCTAGAAACACCGAGGGAAAAGAAGCAATACAAGAAACGACCATCTTCTGCTACAATATCAGTAATTGTACCTGGGTTCTTATGCTCCAAATGACACAGGTATCCAGGTAACTTGGAGTATGATTCCTCAGGTGTCCCTCTAACATACATAGGAGCCTTTTCTCTGCATCTCCATGCCTTCTCATAGCTCATTTCAACCCCAAAATGGTGCTTCATGTCCTCCCTTATGTTGTTTGCCATGTACCGAGTACCATCGGTAGCAAATTTCCTCTTGATTAGGTGCCCAACAACCCACGGTGATGCTTGACGGTGGTCCTTATCTCGAATTTCTTGTGAGCAAGTGTGTACTTCGTTGTATACAGTAATCTCGAACATTTCAGATCATATTTTTTTCTTACCTCTCAATCTCCAACCACAATCAGGATCCTTGCAGGTAATGTACCACACATCAGTCCCAGATTTCTTCACCATAAACTCAAAATTATTCTTCATCGCAAATATGGATGCTTTGGTTTTCAATTCAAGTTTGTTCTGAAAGAACTTCCCAAGGTGCAATTCTCCTGAAGCTTTGCTGGTTGAGGAATGATGTTGATGTGAGGCCTCTATATCCTCTTTGGTGAACATGGGAGCACTCCATGTTCTACGATCTTCACCTAAGTCCAATGGAGAACTCCATCTAAAACTATCATCAGTTCTACTTGGACCTGGACGACTACTGCTGGTCCTAGGTGTTTGCCGATCTTCTATTCTGCACTCCTCATCTATCATAACATCTTAACTCTGTGTTGGAAAATCTGCCCTAACATCTGGCCCACCAAGATCTGTTGCATCAGCAACAGGATCGTCGTTGACATAAAGTTCGTAGTCATAGGGATCGTACTCTGTCGTGTCATGCACATATGAAGGATCTCTAACCGGGATATCATCATGGACTATGACATCTGGATTTGTCTCGGGAACACATGTTCCAACATCACCTTGAGTTCCTTTGAAACCATGACATGGAGGAGAAATGTTCTCTTCAAATCGAACTTCTTTATTAACGCTGGCAGAAGCCGATGCATTTCTTACACCTCCCTTCTTAATCAATGTGACACATAGAGGAATGAGCTTCTCTACAGATTTCGATGCTAACCCAATGAATGCACGCACATGCCTATCATTTTTTATAACGGTAGGTTTGACGGATTGTGATAGGCATGTGTACGGGACCTCAATTTTCAAGTCATGCACACATTTATCCACTTCAAGCTCATCGTACAGCATGTCAAGCAGTTGCTCATATGTCACACCCTTCTCCACGGGCAGAACTTGATTTTCAACATCTCTGAAAATCCACTCCCTATTTTCGAGTTCCCAAACACCATTGAATGCAACAAATATGGAAACAGTCGAATCTGCAAAAAAAAAAAAAAAAGGACAAAAAGTTAAACTACAACATAAAACAGAAAATATCGATTTCTATCGATATATGTCGAGTCCTATCGAGGTCACACATATCGAGTTTTATCGAGTACAGTCGAGGACTATCGAGGCAATCAATCCAATTAAACTCTTATACACCTATCGAGTTTTATAGAGTATAATCGAGGCAATCAATCCAATTAAACTCTTATACACCAATCGAGTTTTATCGAGTACAATCGAGGCAAACAATCCAATTAAACTCTTATACACCTATCGAGTTTTATCGAGTACCATCAAGTTATTAAATCCAATTAAACTCTTATACACGTATCGAGTTTTATCGAGTACAATCGAGTACCATCGAGGTACTAACATCCTAACACTATCGAGGCACGTCGAGGACCATCGAGCCAGCATGCATGCAACACATCGAGACCTATCGAGTTTCATCGAAACTCATCGAGGCAGGAAAAAAATCTAGAAAAATAAAACATGAAGGCATACACAGATCTGTTCGAAATAAGACAAGTACCTCAATGAATGGAGAAGAAACTTGTTTATTCTTGATAGAAAATAAATGTTATTATAATTTCTTATTTAATTACATTATCATATTATTTGTACACATAGGACATATATATAGAATGCATTTATTACATATTATATATTATTATAATAATAATAGAGAATTTTCAGGCTATATGCTTGATAATATATACTCTATTTCATCTATATGACAAATTTAATATGCATCTCAAATATATGTCATTTTGTATAATTTTAACTATAATACCCCATTTCATTAAACTTCCCACTCTCTCTCACATTAATGTGCACCCATGATTAATTTTTGTGTTCTACATAAAAAATTTAAGGCTTTAAATATGCGAAACGTGTAGATCTCGAAAAAATACTAAGATTAAAAAATATATACTAAACGGATATTTAAGCAAAAAGTTATGACTCACCAAAATTTTCGTCAAATTTCAGCGCAGAGCATCGATATAGCATCGATGTACCATCAATTTTGCATTATTTTGGCCAAAAATAAAGTTTTCATGATTGCATCACAAGAACACCGAAACAGCATCGATTTTGCATCAAAAAAACATCGTTTTGGCAAAAAAAAACAAGTTTTCAAGATTGCATCAATTTTCCATCGAATTTGCATAGTACTAGCCAAAAAAATCAATTTTTGTGGAATCACAATTGCATCGAAGAAGCATCGAAATAACACCATTTTCGATGCAATCTTCAAAACTTGGTTTTTTTTTGTTGCCAAAACGATGCTTTTTCGATGCAAAATCAATGCTATTTTGATACTTTTTCGATGCTCTTGCGATGCAATCATGAAAACTTAATTTTTGGCCAAAATGATGCAAAATCGATGGTATATCGATGCTCTGTACTGAAATTTGACGAAAATTTTGGTGAGCCATAACTTTTTGCTTAAATATCTGTTTTAGTTGATTTTTTTTAGTCTTAGTATTTTTTTTTTTCAAATCTACACGTTTAACATAGTTAAAGCCTTAAATTTTTTATGTTGAACATGGATGCACATTAATGGGAGGAGTGTTTATGAAATAGCTATTTTTGTCCAAAACATGGTTGGTAGCACATTAATGGGAGCAGTGTTTAAGTTGGCATATTAATAAAATCTCCTATGTTATGATGCATAGAACCTAAAAATTCCCTAATAATATTTTATAACATGTGAATTTATGTTAATATAACTATTAAATATCTAATTTTGTATTAAATATTATTATAATAATGATATTTTATAATATTTGAATTTATATTAATATAATTAAGAATATATATTATATGTTATATATTATTATTATAATATTTATAACATTTAAATTTATATTAACATAATTATTAAATATTATTACAATAATGATATTTTATAACATTTTAAATTTATATTAATATAATTAATAAATATCTAGTTATAATAATGATATTTTATAATATTTGAATTTTTATTAATACAATTATAAATATATATTTTTAATTTTTTAATTATTAGATATTTAGTTTTGTATTATATATTATTAAAATAATAATATTTTATAACATTTGAATTTATATTAATATAATTAATAAATATTTAGTTATAATAATGCTATTTTATAATATTTGAATTTATATTAATATAATTAATAAGTATATATTTTAATTTTTTAAAAATATATTTCGTTAAATATTTAGAATATTTTATTAAAGTTAAAACCAATAAAATCTGTTATCTACACATTTTTTTATTTGTAGAGATATCATTTTCAATTTTTTTATATGTTGTTACAAGTAAAGTAATGAAGAAATTAGATTAGGTGCCCACTTTTAGATGGCCATTTTAACTTTTACCCATTTATTAATTCTCTTACTTTTATACCCAGATTTATAATAAATGTTCTCATTATACATTTTCTCTACACAAGGTCTCCAGACATGCTATAAAAAAATTGTATTAATTGTAGTTGCCAAGAGTCCAACACGTGCCCATGAGGATAGCATAAGAAGCCACATAACCATCATATACAACTCTTTTTACTGTTAGTTAATAGCTTTAAATAATATTTAATAACAAAGAAACACAACAAATACATAGTTAAATTAATAGCTAGAAATCTATATATTTTATTTTGTTAAGCCTAGTAGTATAACTTTTAAGAATTGTGATTTAAATTTTAAAGAACTGTGATTTAAAATTTAAGTCTTGTGGTTTAAACTTTAAGTCTTGTAGTTTAAATTTTAAAGATTAGTAGTTTAAATTTTAAGGAGCCGTGGTTTAGATTTTAAAAGATCGTGATTTATATTTTATATAATCATAGTATATATTTTATATGGTTGCAGTTTATATTTTAATCACATGGCTTAACTTTTAAGCCTTGTGGTTTAAATTTTAAAGAGTTGTAATTTAAATTTTAAGTCTTGTGGTTTAAATTTTAAGCCCTGTAGTTTAAAATTTAAAGACTAGGGGTTTAAATTTTAAGGATCCATGGTTTAGATTTTAAAAAATCATGATTTATATTTTATATGGTTGCGATTTAGATTTTAATCGTGGTTTAACTTTTAAGTCTCGTGGTTTAAATTTTAAAGAATATTTGTTTAAATTTTAAGTCTTGTGGTTTAAATTTTAAAGAGTCGTAGTTTAAATTTTAAGTCTTGTTTGAATTTAAAAGAGTCATGGTTTAAATTTTAAGTCTTGTGGTTTAAATTTTAAAGACTAGTGATTTAAATTTTAAAGAGTCGTGGTTTAGATTTTTAAGGATTGTTGTTTATATTTTATACGGTCGTGTTTTAGATTTTAAGCCTAGTGGTTTAACTTTTAAGCATTGTGGTTTAAATTTTAAAAAGTCGTGATTTAAATTTTAAGTCATGTGTTTTGAAATTTCAAGCCTTGTGGTTTAAATTTTAAGTCTTGTGGTTTAAATGTTAAAGAGTCTTGGTTTAAATTTTAAAGACTAGTGGTTTAAATTTTAAAGAGTCGTGGTTTATATTTTAAATGATCATGGTTTATATTTCATATGATCGTGGTTTAGATTTTAAGCCTAATAGTATAACTTTTAAGCATTGTGGTTTAAATTTTAAGCCTTGTGGTTTAAATTTTAAAGAGGCGTGGTTTAAATTTTAAAGACTAGTGGTTTAAATTTTAAAGTGTCGTGATTTATATTTTAAATGATCATGATTTATATTTTATATGGTCGTGGTTTAGATTTTAAGCCAGGTAGTTTGGATTTTAAGCCAAGTATTTTAACTTGTAAGCATCGTGGTTTAAATTTTAAAGAGTTATGGTTTAAATTCAAGCCCCGTGGTTTAAATTTTAAAGAGTTGTTATTTAAATTTTAAGTTGAATTTTAAAGAGAGGTTTTTAAATTTTACGCCTTGTGGTGGTTTATATTTTAAAGACTAGTGATTTAAATTTTAAAGAATCATAGCTTACATTTTAAAAGATTATGATTTATATTTTATATGGTCGTGGTTTAGATTTTAAGGCTAATGGTTTAACTTTAAGCCTTATGGTTTAAATTTTTATAACTCACGGTTTAAATTTTAAGGCTTGTGATTTAAATTTTAAAGAGTGATTGTTTATATTTTAAGCTTTGTGGTTTACATTTTGAAGAGTTGTGGTTTAGATTTTAAGCCTTGAGGTTAAACTTTTAAAGGGTCGTGGTTTAGATTTTATATCATGAGGTTTATATTTTAAATGATTGTTGTTTACATTTTAAGCCTTGATTTTTACATTTTGAAATAATAATTTTTCATAGATTGAATACATTCCTATAAATATAATTGTCACACATATATATGACACACTACAATTAGAATGCATTTCCAATTTAACTATAATATGACACATATAATACATATTACAACAACACTTAGAACTATGTGCTCAAATAAGGATAATTCGGGAAGTCTCATGATAATAATGAGTAAAATTCAACTAAATATATTTAGTGTATAATTTTAGTTAAATACTCCTAAAAGTATGTAATCTCAACTTTTCCCTAAAATAATTGTTATTTGATATAAATTTTAGATGCTACCTTGATGCGTATTTGTTGATATCAATTCAATGCATTTCGAAAACCACAAGAGTAAAAAATGTCTAAGCATTGAAATTTAACAAAATACTAATTGTTAATTGTTTTATGTTTCGAACATCATAGAATTTTACTAAGTAATCAAAATTTACCAATAATTTATATATGATTATTGGTAAATTTTGATTATTGAAAAAAGAAAAGATAAAATATTTAAAAAAATCAAAATCATATCACTAATAAATTTAATTGGTTAAATAAAACTGTCATGCCAGTAATAATATTTTGGTGCAGAATACTTAACAATTGTATCCGTAGTCATAGCCTTATAACCTAGTGCTACTATACCAATTCTCAGTCCCAAATTTGAATCTCTCTCCCTAATGTTAAAAAAATACAATTATATAGAGTGTCAATACTTATTTATTGGGTGGACAACCATTTTCCAGATTTCCACGAAAAACAATATTCTTAAAAATTGCATTTAACTTTACCGAACAAGTTTTGGAATTGCAATCGTGATTGTTTTTATGTTTTGAGAGATACTAGAGGCATGAAAAATGATTTTCTTTAAGCTTATGTGCATTTTTATACTCTTACTATACTAAGAGTAGTTTTGCCCCAAAATATACTCAAGGCATAGAAAACTAATATTTTAAAAAAGAGAGACATTTATTTAAAATATAAGGTCACATGAGGCATACTTTTTTCTAATTTCCCTTCTATATTTGAATTTTTCTAAAGCCAATGATCGCTAGCTAAAAGGATATAACAGCCTTGATTTTATTGGAACACTATGATCTAGTAGTAGCAGGCACCAATTTGGTCCCTACCGTGGTAACATTTAAAGTCAATGTAATTGATAATAAATTCAATTATAAACGTGCAAATCCAACACTCCTGGCCTCAACTCAAGTCAGTGAAATTGATAATGTATAAGAATATGAGCATTATAATATATATGCATCTGGGCAAGAAGTGTAAGGGAAGACATGATATCTTTGTAAATGAATTGCGGCATTTAGCCAAAATTTTGATTGGTCATTTGTGTGGATTACATGCCTAATATGCTGCACCTGACGTATTAACTGAAATGCAATAACAATTATCATGTAATGAAAAGCCAGGGCATACTGTTCAGGCTAGAATACACAAGATATCAGTTTCCAAGTAAGATTGTTGATTCTATGATCAAGGAAAGATAATACTCCAGTGGCTCATACAAAACCAACAGACCTGATTTATTTCATCTCTTGATGAGCTACTTTCCCCTTGATGCTTCCAATACAGCGCCTGCAACTTGCTAATCCGGAACCTGAAATTTATAGAATATGGATTGATGAGATGACTTGTTAAAGGATATTGATTGATTTAATTACAGTATTCAATGTCGATCCTATGTTTCCTGTTGATCAAACAATGTAGAAAATAAGAGAAACTCACAGTTTAAGCAGTCAGACAATGAATGTTCTTTGTGAGGATAAGTATTCATTCTCCCTTTCTATTTCTCTTAGATATTAATTTACAGGTACAGGTAGGAGGACAAATTGCATAACTACATCATGGCAAAACAAGCCTAATGAATTTTGAAAACCATTCTGAAATTTGGTTTTGGTTGGATTCCTAATGATTCTTGCAAAATAAGGCTAATGATTCTTGAGAAATATAATTGACAGGTAAAATACTTTCACCTATATGCTATTTGACACAAAGAAGTAGAGCATAAATAAATTATCTGATAACACATGTCATGAGGAAGACAAGACCTTATCTTTCTAGAAGCTAATATTTTTTTTAAAAAAAAAAGATAACGAGTTACAGTTTTATAGGCTAGTGAAGAATAATCATAACAGTCATTCAAATCTCATCTCCTTGATTAAATTTGTATCAGACCAGCCAGATATTTCAAAATCTATAAATCCAGTTGGTGCAACCATTTTCAATGGAACAACATTCCAGAGAAATATACATCAGGTGAAAGTAAGCAATTAATTTCTTTTAAAATTCAAAGTATTCAAACCACAACAAACTTCAGATAATCAAAGCAATTGCTGCCTTCATTGCATGCACAAGTACAAACCAAGCATAACAGTATACATTTCACTTGTATAGCCAATATTTTTATTTTTGAAACTAGGTTATCCGCCCAACCCTACAAAATTTGGGGGTAGGAAACTATAAGAATTGTATAGCCAGTATTTTCTGACACGCTATCATGGAGGTCATCATTCTTTGAAGTTTTTTAGTGAGCAGATCTTCACCAACATGGGCAGAGTTTTATTTTTATTTTTTAACTACATCTTTCAATATTTGCAAATGCTTCAGCACTTTGTCTATCTTGAATTTTAGGAGGGAAAAAAATGAATTCCAAAAAAAATTCATATTCTCTTATTTGGATTCTAACAAAAAAAAAAAATTTGAGAAATATTTTTTCTAGAAAAATTAGAACTTAAATGTAGTACAATTTTATAAACTGTAGAACCACAAATATATTCAAAAAAACAATATATTAAAAAAAAAATCTCTTATAAGATTTTAGAAAAACATTTTTTTTTTCCCTACTCTTTTCCCTCATAAAATTTTTCTTTTGTAAAATCCAAGATCCAAACATAGCGAATAAAGAAGAAATTAAGATAACTTTGTTGCCTTATCTTCTGAATACACTCCAAGTTCAATTATTAATAAAATGTCACAAATACAACATTTTCCCTCTCTATTTCTTTTAATATTTTACAGTATAAGAGCCAGTTCTGTAACATTAAGTAATTAACAAAGCGCTTTTAATCTTTTACGGTATTAGAGCCAGCTCTGTAAAATAAAATAATTAACAAAGATGCATTTGATAGCTTTTGAGTCGAGTTTTCTTTTATGTTGTTGATATATATGCATGGTGTTGTGCATCTAAATCGAGATTGGCGCTTGAATCTTTTAGACAAGAAAAATGCTTTTCACAATTGGCCTTGGAATATGAAATATACATGGAGATCCCACTTGGATTTGAGGCAAAAAAAAATATTGCTAACAAAGTTTGCAAGCCTCATAAATCTCTATATGAACTCAAACAATCTCTTAGAGCATTCCCAATGGATGCTCTAAACTAGCAAATATGCAAAAATAAATAGCTAAGGACTTAAAATTCATCTCCATTGGGTGCTCTAAAGGTTTAGCTATGATACATAGGCTCTAACACCAATATATTTTTCACCAAACGTAGCTAAGCTTTTAAAGCTTCATTAAATATCTTTTTAATACTTTTTTTATCTTTTTTTTCCTTTCTCTCTCCCATTAGTTATTTTTTATTATTATTATCATTTTGTTTTTCATTTTTTTTAATTTTAACTAATAAATAATATTTATAAATATAATATTTAAATGATGTAAAATAAAATATAAAGAATCTGATGTATGACATAATGTAAAAGTGTGAGGTAAAATTGAAAATGTTGGGTTTTGATGAGGTATTTTGAGAGATAGAGTAGAACACCCAATGTGAGTGCTCTTAGAGCATGGTTTGACAAGTTTTTAAAAACAATTAAGAAGCGTGGATACACTCAAGGCAAGCAAATCATTCCTTGCTTACAAACTTATGCTATAATATGGAAATTTCTATCATTATTGTGTATGTTGATAATATCCTAATATGTGACTATATTGAAGAAATTTCTCGCAAGAGGGTGAAATCAAAAGACTTAGGAACCATAGAATACTATCTAGCCATGAAGGTTGCATGTTCATAAACAAGCCAAATGAAGAACATCTTGCTCTTGGAGCAATTTATCAAATTCTTTAATACTTAAAATATGTCTCTTGGTAAAAGGAAGGAAATGGTAAGGAAGTTTGAAGTACGTCTAGACATAGAATGGGCAAGATCCATTATAGATCAAAGATCAACTCTTGCCTATTGTACCCACATGTGAGGAAACTTGGTAATATGCCATAGTAAGAAGCAATTTATTGCAAGGGGTACTATCGAAGTAGATTGTAGAGATTTAGCTCAGGGCATAGGTGAAGGAATTGTGGGTGAAAAGATTGTTGGATGAGTTAAGGATCTCACTAAAAAAGTAATGAAGGTTTGTTTTCACCATAATAAGACAAAATATGTGGACTTAGAGCACCATTTCTTTATAAAAAAAGTTGAAGAGATTGTGAACTTGATTCATGCTCTTCCCATCTTCACGTGGCTAATAATCTAACGAAAGTTCTTCCAAGATATTTTGAAGAATCAATTTCCAAACTAAGAATGATAAACATATATTCCTCACCTTGAGATGGTGTGTTGCGTAAATATTTGTTGAACTTGATGTCAACAATTAGTTTAGTTGTTTCTTCACTAGAGTTTGTTATATCTATTAAAATTATTATTCTATTATTTAGAGATGAGAATAAGATTTATGTCTACAAATAGTGTCATCAACTACACTCTTCAAATGTTGGTTTTAGGTATGTTACTCTACACATAAGGTGTATTTTGCTGAGGGTTCCTTGACTATATTTTAAGAAGAGAATTGGGAGATAGCTCATGCTTGTAGTTGGATACTACAATGGAGTCTTGAAGGGATTTCAGAAGAGACCTTGAGGGGAGCTTTAGTTAAAAAACTAAAGGTATTTCAGTGTTGCTTACAGGAGGGATTCCTGCCCGTGATGAAAATTTTCCTCACGGGGACGGGGTGGGGGGGACAAGAGTGAGGATGGTATTCCTTGTCCCATAGGACCCCATTTAGTTTTTTAGTATTAAATATATATTTATTATAAAGTATGGATATGGTGACTTTTCATAAGGTTTTAAGTTTTATTTTGAGACAATATTTGCTATTTGGATGATGAAGTATATGTAATATGACTTGGATAATATTAGATTATGGTTGTGTGTTATTTTTTATTTAAAATATCAATAGTTTTTTCTTAATTAATCAAATGGGACCATACGGATTCCCCGCTCCACCCTTGTGAGGAATACGCAGAGATGGGGAATAAAAAGGGGTCATGAGGACAGGGAATGCATTCCTCGCACATTTTTCACCCTGTTGGCATCGCTAATTCCATCTACAAAAAGGATTGAGTGGGACACTCAAGAACAATGAAGATCTTCATTGAAAAAGGTATCATGTACTTACAAGAATAGGAAAAATCCCTTCTTGGAATTTTTCATTTACTTGATCTCGGTGAATTTGTTTCTCTAAACTGGGTCTTATGGAGTAGGTGGTGAGAAATCTCATCCACACCACATATAAAATTGGCGGTGTATTTTTGTTGAATTGTTTCACTTTGACTCTTTAGTTTTCAATCTCATTGGAAATGAATCCAAGTGCTTAAAAATGTTGATTTTTGTTTTGGATAAATGAGATTAGGATTTAAATATCAAAGATATCTTTATCTTTTTCAGCCATGTATATCCCATATTCTAAGGAATTATTTTGCTGAAATGAAAAGAGATTTTATGACAGCCTGTTGTCATATCTTCTATGTACATTCCAGGTTTCATTCTTTTAAAATATCTCAAATACAACAGAGTTTTCCTCCTTATTTCTTTTAAACTATATATGCTGATGACACATCATTGCTTGAATTGAATCTCAACTAAAACCTAGTCCTTAGGGAAATAATAATGACAATCATGGGAAGAAAATAATTATGAAGCTGGGACCATACCTCTAACGTATGCAATTGTATGACATTCTTTCCCTCCCTCTTAGATCTAAATCTTGGAGGTGGAACTGGAACCACGTATCTTGAACCTTACTACCCATCTTGTGCTACTCAACATACGGATCTCAGCACCATCAGAATCATCTGCTTGAAGCTTATCATTTAAGCCTTCTTCTGTAACTTCAGATTCACAGCTACCCTCGGCTTTGGTAAAAAAATTTCTTCTTTCGATGCAGTGTTCTTTGGTATCCTGGTTTCTTCCTTCGATGCCATGCTCAACTCTGGTAATCTTTTTTCGTGCTTTGACACTGTGCTCATGAGGCCGTTTTCTTAAACCATAGTGTGATCTGCCAATCCTACAAGGATCTTCTTTCCTACAAGGCTGTGCTTCAGCTAAAACATCTGTAACTGAATTCTTCCTATGCTTTTCCTTACCCTTATCCATTATACACTTCAGCTGCAGCCCCTTGGGAGAACTCACTGTATTATCACACAAATCAGGAACATGGAGGAAGGAACTTGGTATGTTAGCAGAAGGTTGATCTCTAGAAACTATGTCATTAGAAGTAACATCAGAACTGAGGTGAGGATCATTCTCTTCATGCTTAGAAGTATTGGAAGAAGAAGATAAAGGGAAATCTGGACAGCAGATATTGGATATCGTTTCACCAGACTTCAAATTGCACTCATCTTTCAAAATTTGCTCTTCTTCTACAGTAATTTGATGAAGATTATCGTAGGAACCACCAGCATTTTCTTTATTCTGTTGGGAACAATTCTTACGTAGATGATTTCCTCTAAGAGATTGAATAGCTAAGAGATGGGGGTCAAACGGTGGCAAGACATTATCAATACCATGTTTTAAAAAGATTTGCAAGAACTTATCTGGAAATGGCCAGTTGTGAAAGATATCTTTCTGACGAGAGGCAAGAACATATTCTCTGCAGTCAGAAAACGTAGTTAAAAGCTGAAATGCTACTGTTCTTTTGGAGAAAATAACTTTCACTTGAATGCATTAGTATAAAAGGAATCACTATAAAACACATTAGGTTATTGCAGAAAGCTAGAAAAAACAGATTTATACCAAGATTACAAACACAAAAATTTACTTAATGAACTTGTTGAAATTGAAGTGCAAGAGGCCAACACAGATATTAACATTAGAACATTTATAACTACAGACAAAATATCAGTGACAAACAGAAAAAACCCCAAAACAAAATCCAAAATAATAAGCAATATTTTCTGTAAAGACCAATCACCTCATTGAGAAGGGTTTGAAATCTGGTCTGCCATTATTGCCATCGAGCTCATTGGAATTTAGCAAAACCTCATGTGGGTTTTGCTGCTGAGACATTATAGTGCAGCAAATAGCTCAATTTTTGAACAATAAACGGACACAATCCACAACAAAAGAATAAAATCCCAGATCAAATTACCCTCCCTGCGAACAAATGAAACTAGGCTAAAACCACCATAAAATTACGAGCTATCATCAGAGTTTCAAGACCAGTGAACCCAGACGAACAGGATTATAGAGCCAAAATGCTAGAAAGAAAAGTGCTGGGCAGCGAAGAGATTGAGAAACCAACCAGAAGAAAAAGCGAAAGAATGAAACTGTAATACGCAACTGGTTCACCGAGCCTTCGAATGAAACAACAGCGAGAGAATTAAAAAGCGTTGAGAAAATCTCAGGAATCAAACAATAGGGGAGGAAATCGAAATGGGCTTAAATAAAAAGGGACGGCAGAAAAGGATGATAATATCTTCGAGAAAGAAAAATGGAGGACAATAAATCGAAGAACGAAAAGTTAAAAGATATTTGTATCAAGGGAATATTCAGAACAGCTTTTTTAAGAGAAAAATTGAACATGCAATTTGTGTAGTTGAAAGAGAAGTGGGATTATGGAGCTGAAGTTTCAAGATTTAGAAAGAATAAGTTAGAAATATGAAAAACAATACAAATGGGTGTGAAGAAGTAGTAGTAGAAGAGTCTAAAACTCGTGAGGTTTCTCTGCATTAAAAAAATTATATATTACTATTTTGAAAAAAAAGAAAAAAAAAAAAAACAGGGCAACTAAAGCTCATATTCCTGAGATGCCCAATAAGAAAAAAGAAAATGAAAGAAAGAAAGCCCCAGCACCTGATCCAAAGGACTGGGATTAAAAAGAATCAGTTTAAATTATGAAGTACCTGAATGTTGTTGGCCTTGCCCTTTATCCTCTTCTGTTGAGCTGCTCATCAATTTTGTCATGTTTTACTTGGTGTCTTTTTATATAAAATTTGTTTAGAGAATGTTAATTAAGGCTAGTGATTGATTAGTAAGCTGTTAAATATGGTTAGCTGGTTGTTAGGGGCTGTCCGATTTCTCTTACATTTCAGCTTTGTGATAACAATTTCTGTTAGAAAGCTTGGCTGATATAGTTGTATATATAATTAATAGTCGACTTTATAAGTTATATTATTAGGCCCAAAAACATGTAAACAATAAAGGCTACAACCATGAATTAGCAACCTCTAATCATATGCATGTATGCGTAACTACTGTAATAAAACACCCTCTTAACTGAATCTGATGTTAGTCTACGTATACCCATAGCGCCTGAGCACAGTATAGATATATATTTGGCAAGTGATCTTCTCTAATTTTTATTTATTTTTATATAATGATGATTATATATAGAATTTGAACAATGGATATCGCAACATAATTAACTTCTCTAACTAGGTGGGGCTAACTTGAGTACTGATTGATCTACCGTTATGGATCGACTTCAATTGGCTAGTTAACTCATGGGTTTAAAACTTTTCCTCATTTATCAGCTGATTTTATTGGTAGGGAGAAGCTCAATATTTATTTAACTAAAGGCAGGAGTATCTACTCTTATGAGTTTAAAAACAACTCCATCAACCAAGTTAAGGGGGTGAAAAGAGGCTTGGCATATATAGCTCCAAAACACCAGTAGTGCACTAGAGTCAATACTATATAGCCCTTATATATATAAACGCTTCGTCTGTTTTTAACTTGAGCAAATTACCATCATCTGAAGGAACCCAACTCTTATAATCTCGGGCACTACTTGTTAGCTTTGGCTCAAACTCCACCGAGCTGAGTTGCTAATCAGATTCAGCAATATATCTATTCAAAGCAGACCATGAAACCATATAAAAAAGCTGATAACAGCTAGTTTTAAAGAATTATTCTTTGTTCAATTGTTTAGCAACAAAAACACACTATTGATTTGATCAACTTTGTTGAGACTTTAACATTACAGCTGCACTTTTTATTATGTATAATTGGATATGTTTAAAGTATTAATTCTATACTTTAATTCCCTTTCAAATTCTAACTAAACATATGGAGATTTAATACTCCACATCATTATTAGATAAAACTAAAAGCGGTTCCAATCCTTACAATTTATAAACTGATCGACCTGAATGAGCACTAAGATATTCACAATCTTGCTTTTTTATTAGTAAAAAAATTTCATTTTGGCAAATGGGTTTGTGTTTGTGTATGGTGCAGTCCGTACAAGTAATTTTGTTATTAGTATTAGATGACCAGCAGAAAACGGTTAAAGTTGGATAAATATGAGAAATATTTAAGGCCTCGTCACGTCAGTACTTCGTGACAATTAAATATACTATAATGAAAGATAGTGCTTCAAGAAAACTGGAATTTTTTCCTTCTTCAACCTTGATAAATGCATCACATATAAAATTCAAGTGAACCTTGCTTCTGAGACATTTACAAATTATATCGTATGTATAAATATATATTAAGTTATATGTTCTATTTTTCACGAGTAGTGATTAAAAATTCTTAATATATGTATAATTTTAAGTTTGTTCGTAGATAAACTCTGTTATATATGTTAACATTATTTTAATAATGACTGCATGATATATTTGTCATTGTGTTCATAAAGGTTCTTCTCTTGGTGATGTATATAATTTCAGTGATTAAATAAATCTGCATGTTAATTTCATGACATGATTTTAAGCTCCTAGTTATAACATTCTTACTTTTGTATCTATGGTCTGCGCCATACTGTCATGCTATTATATTAAGATCGATATTAATATTCTGTAGAGGTGTATTGTACATTTTAAAGAGTTATTAATTGGGCTAATTGTGTATTCATGCATATGAAACTGGACCAGCTGACCACAGTTTTTTTATTGATCAAAGTATTTTTTTTTTTATATAAAGTTCATATATATATATATATAAACTTAGCAGTAGCACTATGTTTAGTCAAGCTTTAGTTTAGAGTCAAGTGCATCCTGCAAAATGCTGACTATGAAAACTCAATAATTTTCATGCCAAAATACTAGGCAAAATTTTGAAAACAAACCATTTTTTAGGCTTATTCATATGTAATAAAGAAAGCATGTCAACAATCTATTATAAACCTCATGAAATACTATACATTTCTACTTCGGTATCCGTTATTATCTTAACCTCAAACACAGATAGCTAGCCTTCGAAGTTTCCAACGGCATATATATACACATATGCAATAATTGAATTACTGAAGTCTGTCTTTACATAGAGCTTTACTACGAGACCTCTGGGTGATATTACACTCTGAGATTGGGGTGTGCACAAGAAGTGTTTATGGTGAGTTCCGTCTTTGAAATTTTTTATGCTGAGGTCTTGGTGGAAGACAGTATGGCACATGGTCTAGACTAGCTTTTGATCTAATAAAGGAATACAGGTACTCGTTTGAAATTGAAGCTAAACCAAATATACATGCATGGTAGCTAGTGATCATATGTATATAAATGTATGTATGTATGTATGTATGTATAGTCGTCTCTTGACACTTTACACATCTTCTTGAGGTCAAAATAACCAAAAAATACATTAGCTGATATCCAAGTTATAGCATACAGTGAGTGTGATATTACATTAATGCATACTGTTGAGGAAATAATTTAACTAAACAACCATTCCTACTTCTCAGCCAATTTGTTATTTAACGATTGGTATCTATAGAATTCGCTCATTGTCTTTCTCTCTAAAAAAAATCCCCTTTTTGTCTTTTATTTGGAAAAATTACACATGGCATTGTAAATTTAGAAATTTTTTGAAGAATACTAAAATTTTGAAAAATTACAAAAATACGGATAACAGTTTGTTACGATTATGTAATCATCTGTTATAATTTTTTATTTAGCCTGTAAATATTATTTGCAAAATTGTAACATATGGATAAAAATTTGTAAATTTTGGTTACAAAAATCCTGTATTGTGACACATGTATAAACTTTGTTTACAAAAAAAACTTTGGATTTACGATTATGTTACTCCGTATTTTTGTAATTTTTTACAGATTCCGTATTTTTAGTATTTTTTTTTAAAACCTTAAGTATTTTTGCAAATTTCACTTATATGAACCTCTCCTCTAGCTCTACAAAAAAACTAGTAATTTTAGAGCTGTTTCGTTACTTTCATACATTGTCCATTTATAGGTCAAAATCGACTTATATGTGATCGTGTGTAAAAATTTAATGCATAATTAACTTTAATTTAACCAAAAATCTCATTAATAAATATTGTTAAAATTATGAGATAACTATTGTTATACCAAATTAAATCGTACATGCAAATTAACTAATCTTACTAACTAAATTAAGGAACATTTGTCTGCCTAGTAATAATTAACAAAACTTATTCTTATCTGTGGATCTTTTAACCAATTATTCAAGCTTTAATAATGTGAGGTTATGAATCCTGTTTTGCTACCTTGTCAGAGCACCTACACACATGAACACACGGCACACAGTGACAGTGCAAGATCACAGAGAAACTTTGAAAGAAAACAATGTAAAACTTGAGAAGAGCATAAAATATTTACTTGGTTCGGATCATGAAGATCCTAGAAACTATGCTCTCCAATTTATTACTCTTACCCTTAGTCTTCACAACAGAAATAACATAATTAACTTTCAAAGAAGTTGAGGTGAAATCAATACAAACAACACAAATTCCATACCTTTTATGTCTTGATGGACAGATGAGTGAAAGACAAGAGAGCTCCCTTGCAAATAATTGGCAACTTATTCTGGGGACATTTTAAGCATGTCCAGAGTATGTCTTTTGATGGTATCTTCTTCATTTCCAGATCTCCCCTTTCAAAAATGTCATGAACAAAATGTAATCTGATGTGATGTCAATGTGTTTTGTTTGCGTTATATGATATTCTTTGTGAGATGATGAATGGCACTTTGTGTGTGAATCACAGTATAATACAGATTGGTCTTCATTGTAACCAATTAAGTTCATTGATAAATCCTTTTTGATCCACAAGCCTTCTTTAACTGCCTCTATGATAGCCATGTATTGAGCTTCCGTTGTGGACAATGCCACAACTTATTGCAGTGTTGACTTCCAACTCTTGGTGTTGTCACCAACTGTAAAGATATACTTGTGCTTGTACCAAGTCCTTTGCATAATTTGAATCACAAAATCCCTTTATAAAGCTGCCTGAAGATTTACTAGAGTAATTTAGCTTCAGTTTTGAAGCATATCAACCACTTATCCATTGGGATTGCTCATAATCCTTCTGATTATTCCAATCCCTTAAGCTATGTCTGGCCTAGTGCTGACCATAGTATACATTACACTCCATGCTGCATTAGGATAAGGAACTATCTTCATAAAACGTTGTTCAATCTCAGCTTCTTCTTTATCCAAGGATGATAGTTTAAAGCGAGGTCAATTGGAGCCAAAACCGTTTTGGCATCCTCAAGATTGATTTTCTTCACACTCTTATTTATACATGTTTGCTGAGACATGTTAGTTTTGATCTTAATATGTACGAGTGCAACGGAAGTATAAAGCATATATAATCGTATAAAATAATATTTTGATCAAGATCACACTCTAGCTATCATGATTAGAATAAGATTTTTTCATGCACATGGGTCTATAAATAATTAAACAAAAGCTGAATTAGAGTTTTTACCACAATAGAGCAAAAACTGAATTAGAGTTTTTACCACAATAGAGCGTGAGATCCAAACCACAAATGCAAGAGACTTTCTCACCAATTGCCTTCCAAAGTATGTCTTGCACAAGATAGGTTCAAAAGTAGATTTCATATGCTATTAATTGATAGGATGTGTAAGGGAGAAAACGAGGAGCAAGCAAAGTAAATGAAACCAGTGTTTGCATATTGATTTTGTGTAGTGTAAACACTGATTATAAATCAGCTTATATACAGATATGTACAGAAGGAAGTTTCTCTAATGTTATATGATACACACTTTTGATAGTGAATGTCTTTTGCAAAACTCAAGAGACTTTTTCCAAAAGTTTTTGATGTTATGCGTGTAGGCTAAAGAAGGAAAATGAGCATTTGTGACTTGAGAATCTATTTATAGAACTCAAAATAAGACGTAGCCATGTTTTCACAAATAAAAACTTACCCATTTTATTTATTGATATATTATAATTATTAGGATAATTAATTTTTCTGCAAAATTAATTCTTTTAAAAATATTAGAATATTTTTCTTTTCCAAATTTTATTATTTCTAATAATAATTTTAAATATCAAATATCTTACTTGTGTTATCAAGCTAGTTCAAGAATAATATGGACATGTAGTTTAGAACTTTTATAAATGAATTATTTTATTAACTATGAAATATTCTACTAGAAATTCATAGTTGCACTATCAAAACTATAGTCTTACTTTATTAGAAGTTGGAACTCATAAAACCATCCATTGATATCGTCCTTGCATAAGTTATGATCCTCCACTAGTTGTTCATAATTAGAGCTAGGTCTAATATTTTTTAACCTCTAATTATATTTTTACCATTCAATGCTATTGATACTCTAGTAGACATGCATTTCTATAATTTACTTACAGATAAAATTCTTGTTCTCAATAAAAATTGAGGGCTCTATGTTCAAGTTGTTTATCAATACTGAGATGAACACCTAATCTACGTACTCTCACTCAAAGAGTGAATTCCATATTTGTAAAGTATGTTCTCAGTCACCTGCATCCCTATGACTCCAAGATATCAAGAAATTGATGTATGATCTTTCATAGAAATCACCCAATAAGCCAAAAAGCATAGGAATACTAATAAGAGTCCGTCATTTACTTCGGGAATAAGGTCAATTCTCAAACAACCATCGAGTGATGAATGTAAAACTCATATATTCTAACAAAGATTACTAAAAGTGTATACTTTCATTGTGTCCCAGTCTTATCCAATCTATATTGTATGTGACACATTTATCTTTTGTGTCACTATACTAAACAACCCATATTAGTTGTTCTGTCTAATACCAAGATAGATCATACACATAATCTTAATTAAATAAAGCTCTCACTTTATATGGTGACTGCAGAAAATTTTATATGATTATCTTGAAATAAATCATCATGTATATACATCAACATGCATATACTTAATTCAAGTTATATTAATAATATTGGAGATTATGACATGTATATAAAGAAATACAATTATGAGTAAAAACATTATCTTTATTAAATAAACTTGCACATTCATTTCAATAAGATAGAGTTAGAATACCTCGTACCATGTTCCTTGATATTTCAATTTGGTGTGTGTCGTATGTCGTACCAAATTTAATTATATTTTATTTATGAGTTTTTCCAACTATTTCAGTATATCGTTAAATAAAAGTCGAACCTACTAGGATTACTATTCAATTTATCATTCAAAATTAAAAACAAGAATTAAAAAAGGGATTTTAAACTTTGAAATAAAAAATAGCATAAAATGATGAACAAGGCAATTGTACTGATAATAACGATTTCAAGAAATAACTAAGAGTCAATTCTCCACCTTCAGCAATCATTCAAGAATAACAATGATTACTATTATTCCATATTCCAAATCAAATTATTAACCGCACAGATAACACATACCCCGTCATTATCCCAAATGTCCCTTATGTACTTTATTAAAGCAAAGCGCTCTTAACAAATTATTTTGACTAACAACCTAATGGAAAAACACCTTAGATAACTTAAGTGGAGATGAGTTAATCTAAGCAACAAACATAACAAGCGTGTGATTCATTTAACCTAGGTCATATTCTTCATCACAACTAAAGATAACTTTGATATTACCTTTAACTGCAATATTATCACTTTAATCTAGAATTCTAAACTATTAGGTGAATAGAAATTCTAAGATGATAATGATTAAAGCATAACTCTAATTAGGCCCCTCTAAGCAAGATTAGACCATAATCATGAAATTAATATAGAAGAATATAAGCAATTCAATATTAAGGAATAAGAAGATTAATAATCATCATTGAAATCAATAATTCATGTCTAAAGTTTTGAAATAACCCATAATTTAGAAAGAAACTACTCCACAATCTCAAATATAATAACATCATAATTTAAAATAATAGATTTTAAGAAGATAAAAAAACTAGATTGTTGGTGATGATGATGTTCAATCCTCCTTATCTCTCAAGTTCTCTCTGAGTTTAAGTCTATCAAAAACTTAATTAAAAGTTATTTTGGAATTTCTCCTAATTTCTCTGTTATAGCCCATCTTAATTGTAATTAAAAATACAATTTAAATTGTAGAACTACGTCCTAGGCCGCGGCCTGGGATATTCAGTGCGACCTAAAATTGGGATTTAAAATAGTAACGCGGGCTACAACCATGGTCTACCTTTCCTCCATCGCAGCCTGGGGGCCTGGAAATGCTTAGGCTGCGGCCTGGAATGTTCTTCGTCGCGGCCGCAAGTCGCTATCTCTTTTCTTCAATTTCCTAGCTAGATTTTCCTTTGCTGCAGCCATTGACAATATTTTAACCATAACTTTCTCGATATAACTTGAAATTATATGATTTGGAAATCTGATAAAAAAAATCTCTACAACTTGTATATCTGGAAAAATTCCCAAAAGTTGGCCGGAACAATGTCAAAATTGAGTATAAAGTTTCAGACTTGTAATATCGAGCTTAACCATCGCGTGTAAAACATCTCTAATTCATTATTTTTCACCCAAATGTCTTGAAATGCCTAAAAACATAAAATAAACTAATTAAACATACAAATAAATAATCAAGTGCATTATCATAGAATAATGATGAATTAAGAATAAACAAATTCGACATTTATCACAATCCCTAATATGCTTCGAGCTGGACCAAGGTCCTTCATTTCAAATTTAGCAACAAAAGCATTCTTTAAAATTTTAACTTCTTACAAATCCTTGCATGTTGTTAGCATATCATACACAGATCAGTAGGTATATGTAATCTCTAGAATTGCCTCTAAATATATACATAGTGGATATTGGATTCTTGTAAACTTATTTCTAAGCATAAATCATTAAAGCATTTGTTCCAATGGCATGGTGATTATTTCAATCCATACAATGACTTCTGTAACAGGCTTACTATCCCAACATTTTTCTTGTCTTCAAATTGTCTTATTGTTGCATGAAAATTCTTTCTTCAAGCTGTCCATGTAAAAATGTTATCTTCACATCAAGATGCTCTAACTCCACATTTCCTTTTTTAACCAAGGCCAAAATAATTCTGATTGAAGTCATTTTGGCAACTATTAAAAATACACCATGATAATTGTAGTGGCCAAAAGTTTATAACAAGAATGAATAACGAAACATGCCCAAGCAAGCTAATAAAGGTTTAGTGAATCAACCATGAAGGGCCTACAAAGGCATTCATAAGCCCATAAAGATCAGACCAAACCACTACAAATGTTGAGCCATGAAATTTGGGTCGTGACCCAAATTCAAAGGCCCAAGAATGTGGGCTTAACCCATGTCCAGATTGAATAACCAACAAGGCAACTAGGTGTCAAAGGGTTGTTAGTAGAAGGCGCCTAGTCCTCAAATGGTTGCTTGCCTGCTGGGGTGAACACCACTTTTCTGCGCTTGCAGTTGATAACGGCCCTATATTTGGTTAACCAATCCATACCAAATATCGCGCCATACTCGTGTAAGAATAAGACTAACAGGTCGTTTGTCAACTCACGACCTTTTACCCAGACTAGCATGGCTTTAACCCATGACCTTACTAGCATGTCCTCCCCCGAAGGTAAGGATACCCCACAAACATTAGACATAGGCTAAAGCCTTCTATCTATTTTCTCAACAAAGAAATGAGATATGAAAGAATGTGATGCACCAATGTCCATCAATGCATATGTTGAGGTTTAGGAGATATGAATCTGACCTGACACCATCTCTAATGGTCCAAATCCCTTATCTTCTCGAGTGAGAGCGAAAACCCATGGCAAGGCTCCTGTCTTTTTCTGCTAGCCATTTCCGCTTTTCTAACCAAAACTTGTACATTCCCTAACAAAGTGTTTGTTGCCACCACACGTGTAACCGACTTTGGAATTGAAATCCCCTAGATGGCGTTGGTTGCATTTGGTATGGACATGCCAATTCCCAAAGTCATGCCTAGGTTGCATATTAAATTTTGACCCCCAACTGGGAGGTCCTGCCTTCCTCTTGTTATTTCAACCATTGTTAAATCTTGAGCCACATTGGTTGTTGGATCTTCCACAATTTTGGTTGAACCTGGGAGTGAACTTTCCCCTTGGTCCATTTTTGTTGGCCTGGAATTGGCCCTGAGTATTGGGAGTATACCTTTTCTCCTCAATTCTCTAGGGTTCATTTATGTCTTGTACTACCCATGACTCTCGGTGGATAGCTAACCCTGCTGCTTCTATGTAAGTTTTTGAGTCCGCTCTCCTGGTATCCATAAACGGTACGATGTCTCCCTTAAGCCCTTCATGAACCTCATAATTTTTTTTGACGTGGTACTGATCAAATCTGGCGCGAATCTTGACAACTGGTCAAACTTGCAAACATAATCTTGCACATTCATCACTTCTTGCTTAAGGTTGGAGAATTCAACCACCTTATGGTCTATCATAGTCCGATTGTAATACTTGAAGTTAAATAGCACCAAAACTCTGACCACTCCATCTCAACTACATTGTGATTTTTCATTGCTGCGTCCTACCAGATGCGGACATCCTTCCTCAACATATACACAATGCATACAACCTTGTCTCGTTCATAAATTTTTATGAACTCAAAGATTCATTTCATAATGCTAATCCACTATTTGACCACCATAGGATCCAGTAGTTCCCTCAAAGAATGGTGGGCTTTACTTACCGAATCTTTCTGAGATAGGTTTTGGTTTAGCTGCTCCTGGTACTGTTGTTGGAAGATTAACCCGTTCGTCCTCGGCCTGTGGCTCAGGATTCTATACCTCAACTGCGAGTGGTACTTGATTGTTCTGAGCGTTGTTAGGTGCTGCAGGAAGTCATTGCAATAGTGTTTGAAACAATTTAGCTTGGTTTTCTTCAGCATCCACCCTTCGCTTCCTGTCTTGCTCCTGTTGACTTCCTTGTTCTTCGAAATCCCTTTGCAACTATTCTACTTGCTCAACCAAAGTATGTTAACCTCAGGTTGACCTAGTTCTAGGCGCCATGATTTGTTTCTATGTAAATGCTCCTAGTGAGATAACGACGAGTGGTTAGCACCAGAATAAATAATTACTTAGCATATTAATTAAGTACACCAAAAATATCACAGACCACACAATAATTAACAATTTAGAACAGAAAATAACAACTTTATTACATAATATAGTAAACTTTATACAAGTTTTAAGTTTGGGCTTGGTCATCCTATGAGATTTACAAAATTAGCCCTAGGGTATAGGTTAGTTTGTGCTTAGTATAGATGACTAATAAGTCTATCTCTGTATAGATGACTAATAAGTCTATCTCTGTGTAGATGACTAATAAGTCTATCTTTTTATAGATGACTAATAAGTCTATCTTTGTGTAGGTGGCTAATGAGTCACTCTCTAGGGCTCTGCACCCTAAGCCCTGTGACGTTACAGTCACCTGAGCCTTTTGGCCCTGGCTCTAAATAATTAGCCTTTAGACTAGACAAGTGCTTTTAATTTTCTTCGACCTTTGGGTCGGTGAAGCATTTAATGCGCATGTTGATTAGATCTAATCATTTCAGCTTGCGTTAAACATGCTAATACGGTTCTTGACTCATAAGCCAATACCATATGACCAGTGCTCAGTACTATTGCTGAACTTGACTGATAAATCACAACTTCACAATCAATACTGACACCAATGACGTTCCCTGACTAATAAGTTAGTGCTTCCTCAATGGGGTAATGCAAACAGACATATATCATATGTCAAATATGCAGATATAAGGCATTCAACATGCTTAATCAATAATCACAAGCATAATTATAATCATGCACAATTACAAAGACTAAAGCTCTGGCAAATTCCATATTTCACATTCATGCCACGCCATAATCACATGTATCGCATGCATCACGTACTGGGTGCAATTTTCTTACCTTTGGTCCAAGCACGGACTACCAATAAACGACCCTCAAGCACGATCCTGTTTCTAAGCCCCTAGCGATAACCTAGTCACAACCATAATATAAAACCCCATAAAAAATGAGTAAATAAATACTTCTGGGCCAAGTCCTAGCCTTTGGGACGTCGAATCCTACTTAACTGGGTAGTAGGATCGATCTCGAGCCCTTAGAGTTAAGCTCCCACGACTAAAAACCCAAAATGACCAAAACTGCCTTAAGCGTCACGGCCCTCCCCCAGCTTTGAGCCGCGGCCCGCCTCCAAACAGAGGCCAAGCCTCTTCTCTGCCTGCCTAGCGTTGCGGCGCACCTACCTTGCGCCGCGACCCTAACTGCCCATCAGCCAACTCCATCATCTTCGTTAAGCCTGGGCCACAGCGCCCAAGAACAGGGTCGCAACCCGACTACGAACCCAGCCATAACCTAAGTATTCTCCCATTTAAAACCTTCCAAAAACCTATCCAAATCCCAAAATCAAAGTTCCCAAACATCCCAATTATCCAAAACCATCAAAACCCGAGGCTCAAACAACTCAAAAACTCACCAACACATAAGATCCAATTCAAAGCTCAGAAACTCAAAACTTAAAGCTTGGATTACCTCTGATTAATTCGTTTCCCAACTAAATCCTCCGGATAATATGCTTCCAATCTTTCCTAGAATTTCTATGCCTTGATCCTTGCTTGAATCCAAGTCCTAAAACTCGAGTTTCCTTCAAAAAAAATGCGAACGAGTGTCGAAAAGGGAACAGGAGAGAGAGAGAGAGAATTATGAGCGTTCTTTTATAATTCTGACAGGTTACTTCAAGCTTAAGTAACTTCAAGCAAATCCTAATGCTCGGGGTCCCAAAAATGCCCCTCAGGGGTAAAATAGTCAAAGTTCCTAGAATTCCCTCATGATCTCACTAACTCCCAATTTATCATCAAATATTTATTCCAATTACCCAATATCCCGGTAATGTACTAAATACCTAATATACCCCTTGACTCACTCCGAGTCAAGTATGGATCCCGTTGTGACTTTCCCACTGGCTTGCCTCCTAGGATCGTCTCATGCTGAGTAACTTAAGCATAACCAAACAATAATGAAGTACCACACACATACCACATATATGCCAAATATACCCATAACGGGCCCAATTATGAAAATTACTCAATTAAACATAAATGGGCTCACATTCATATTTAATACACCTAAACATACATATCAAATCATATTATAATATAACTCACATAATTACATAATGATACACATAAATATCATATAATCACATAATTCCAAAATTTGTCATCTTGGCCCATAATCAAGACCCTAAGCCTTATTAGGAAATTTGGGTCGTTACATAGGCTCTCTAGATATTATAAACACATGAGATCTAGAGAGTTTGGAGAAGAGAGAAGGTTGTAGAGAATTCTAGAAAATTTTCTATCGATACTTTTTCTTAGACTGGTAGGTCTGATTCAACTTATTTAAAAAAAATTGCATATTTGTAGACTTATAAAGAAAGTAAAAAAAATATTTTCTTTTAATTTAATTAATTCAAACTAATTATGTTATTTCTGTAACAACCCATAAAAAATGACCAGCATAATTGCGGAAAACATACATCATTTGGGGAAAACATCTTACTTTCATTTAGTTAAAAGACCCAAAAATTCGTATAAAAAAACTTTTAATTACTTACTTAGCTTAGAAGCATGTGCATGCTTAAAATAAGATTACAATATTTGAAACTTTAAAACAACGTAAACATAAACAACACAAAGTTTTTACATAAATTAAAACTTGACAAAAGCGTAGTGACTTCCACAATCGGGTCACATGTACATTCTGCATGACAGACTCCAACGCTCACTAATCTGTCTTGCCGTTTTGCTTACCTACAACATGAAACAACTAGGTAAGCGAAACACTTAGTAAGAAGAACTAAACATACATAACATAAAGAAGACAAACATGAAGCCCTAACAATGATCATATAGATATTCAACCATAAATAGGGTTTCAGATTGACCGAACCCTAACATACAATTCAAGAACCTGTGAACGTCCTGGCAACTTATGGTCATGCCTAATAACTAGATTTCGTAACTAAGTAAGCTTGTACGCAGAAAATCCCAGAGCAAGTGTATATAAGATATAAATGCATAACACCATTCTACAATGGCTACCAAAAATCATTGAAGAGCTACAAAAATATTATGAGGTGTTCAGGCACCTCTTAGATCACAACCACTAAATTCACCGGGTACTTACTACCTGTTTAAAAATTTCATTGGTCGACCGTACTTCCCCTTACAACAATCACCAGCTCGAGTGCCAGTGTTACCTAGTAATCACTGGATTTCATTGGAACATTCTGTACAATTAATAGTACCACCTAGCCATTACTAATCCAGCATTTAATCAATCTAGTGTAAAGACCTATATCAGACAATACACTAGCATGTTTCATGTTGTAGCCAACAAAGTCAAGATTAACTTACTTAACTTACTCAGCACAAACACGAGTGTATACTTAAAATACACCGGTTACTAAGACTCCTAGGGGAATTCAACATACTCTCATAATCTTAATAGTTTGATTCCAGAATCATCTTACATACATGTGTCATGGAGTTTAACCAGACTCTTATGTCACGGGTTTTAAGCCGAACGTCTTATTTATATCGGTGGTCAATCGAGCTTATTTACCAAGTCACCAGGGACATCTGATGCTTGCTTACTTACTTATCAGGAGATACCCAGTTCTTACTTACTTGATACAAGTAGCTAGCCAGGTGTCATAATCATCACTGCTTACCTTACTTATGAGTTTGTGAACCCTCTTAGGAAAACGATCTTGAGTAACCTTCTAGAACTAGTTTTCAACTGTGTCCTTAAGTCTTAAATTAAAGATAGTCATGTCATGCTGTAGCCAAACATTCATAAGTTGTCTTACTAGTTGTCCTTAGCGGATAAGCGAGATTCTTGAGTCTAGAAATGAGCTTTCCTGTGAAAATAACACTGTAATGGAATTTATACAATGACTCGGATTAATTATGAAGTTTGATTAATATGTTTATGTCTTTAAGTTGAGCAATTAGGGATGAACTTAACAAAATTTTAAAACTTTAAAAGCATTTTTTCTTAAATCTTAAAACTTAGACTAAACCCTTGAATCTATAGCCTTATCACATCATTCATAAAAGTATGCCTACAAATAATGGTGCCGGAAATTTGGAAATAAATTTCCAATTGCATAAAGAGACCACATTCTTAAGCCTAAAGAAAACTTTCATTACCGCTTTCTTGTTTTCCTTATAAAATAAAAGTGTTAAACGCTATCTCCCGCTTTATTAAAATTGTAAAGGAAAACATTCTGAAATTAGAATTACCAAGTTTGAAAAATAGATTTTTATTTTACTAATCTTGTAAATTCAGTAAATTAAGAAACCCATAAGTTTTATTATCCAAAAATATTTTATTTTCTCAATTAACCAAATAAACAAATTTTAGTCTTAAGTGATAATTATTTTTGTAAATAAAAAATAATGTCATATCTCACACAAGAGTACTATCTTAAGATTTTTCAATAAAATATAAAACCTCATTATATTTTAAGTCACTTAAATCTTAACCCTTAATCTATAGAAAGTTATCTTGTATCTACTTTAAGAAAAAGAAACATGATTTGACTAGTGAATTATGACTTAAAGTTTAAAAATCAAATCTGTCCAAAACATAATTTGATTTGACAACCCTTTTAGAAGAAAACAAAAACTCACAATCTATGGGTATTTCTTTGTCAACTCTTGCAGGACTTTTAACTAATATAAAAAGAGTCTAAATAATTAAAATCAGCTTAAAATGTTGATTTTAAACTTGTCAAAATGTTGCTCAAACATGCACTCTTCATGCTGTTAGTTTTTCACTCCAGCTTGCACATCAATCACAAAAAGCATATAACTTGACCTAGACATAACGTTTTTTAGTGTTTCAAAATGCTAAAATGAAGTAATCTTCCTAAATAATGAATTTATAAAAGTCTCATTTTAAATTTTGATCAATAACCTAGTGTTTTGCCTGTTGGAAACCACTATAACAACACCATCTTGGGAGCAAACAGTTTTGAGTATCTAAGTTAGAGAATTCATAACTCACAAAATATAGTCAATGTTTAAAAAATATTTTATAGGTTTAATATTAAATATACCAAGAATTTTCAGTTAAAATTTTAGCCACTAATAATTAGTTTAACCCATTAAAATTGTTACTCAAAGTCTCAGTATTAAATTTGTCAGCCAACATTTCAGATTGCACATGAAATCCCAAAATGCTCATTACTTGAGTTATACAAAACGTTTTGCAGTGGTTCAAAAGCCTAAACGTATCTAATCTTACCATATTTAACAGTGGTAAAATCTTTTTTATGAGAACATATTGTAAAATTAGGGTTTGACTCGTTGGAAGTCACCCATAAAATCTGGCAGCAAGAAAATTTTATAGCCTCCTATGGAAACTTTGGATTTCCACTAAAATACCAACATAGCACACATGCATGCATCATATAATGCTATAAAACACCTTATTACAACATAAACAAGAGATCAAAACCTTCCTTGCTTCTCAAAAACTCAGATTGGAAGATTAAACATAAACTATTACCAAAACACAAGACTTTTACCCTTGATGTTTTAGGTTTTGTTTCTCTTGGGTCCTTGAGCTTTTTGAACCACTCTTCTACCCTATTGGAACCTTAACACTCATATCAAACTCCCCATGATCAGATTGAAACCAAATTTAGAATAAAGAAGGAAATAGAGAGATTTTGAAACCCTAAAGCTTACCTTGAAATCTTAGAAATAAGGCTTGCATGCACAAGCTTTTAGCTCCTCTCCCTACTTGAAATGGATTCCTACTCTTTCAAAATACATGATCTGAGTTAGATAGAGCTACAACTCAATTAAAAAAATGAGAAAGAACCCAAGGGTGCTCGACCAAGAGAAGGGAAGAAGAGCAGGAAATGTTCACGAGAACTTACCTCTTTGATAAGCTCAAGCTTGGAGAAGCTCTAATGGAGTTCTTGAGAGGAGAGAGAAAGATTTATTTTTAAGATTTTCGAGTGAGATGGTAGAGCTTTCTTGCTGAAATGGTAGAGAAAGAAGAAAAAAAATGAAAGATGAGAGAGAGAGAGAGAGGCTAGGCGTGTAGAGAGGAAAAGAAAGAGGAAGAATGAGTTGTTGGTTTTCCTTTTAGCTAGTTTAATGTAAGACTTCAAGTGACAATAGGAATATGATGACTCTCTTACCACTCACATGCCAGCCAACCCCTCTAAAAGACACTTATGCCCTCCTATTTTCTTTTATTTTTAAACAAAGCTACTTATTTCTCAAGGCTAGAATGATATTTTTTGTAAAAATATAATTTCCTATAGTTTTCAACAAAAGGAGCTTAGGATTTTTAATATAATTGAATGTCATATAAAAAATATTTGATGACAATAGTCTTACAAAAGTAAATATTACATAATTCTACTTATGTAATTTCCTTTGGTCTTAATTCTACCTTAAGTAGCATTAAGTATTTTCCCATAGCTTGGACATATTGAATTTTGCAGGAAAATTCATTAAAATTATTTTTTTTCTCTTATTCATAATTATTTTATGCTCAACTTAATTTTCCTTTTGCCATAATTATTGGATAATATTTTAGATCCGAGATTTTTACCCGATTAGGGATTTTAACTTGGTCTGCGACCGCAGTCTTAGTTTGATTACATAACCAAACTTATTATACAATAATCAATATTTAAACACATAACTTACATACAAGGCATACCATATTTCTTACAAGAATAAATATAGTTGGAAATAAAATTTATGTGAATAAAATTTCCTGTAAACCCGAATTTTACCCAATGCCCTAAACGTGGGGCGTTACAATTTCTTTATTTGAATTATTTATTTTAATCAAATTAAAATAATAATTAAATAATTAAATAAACAAATAATATTTGAAATTCAAAATTCAAATCTCAGGGACATGTGGCAATGTAAGTGGTGTGTCCCTAATTTTTCTCATTTGTTTGTTTGATTAATATGGATGCTCAAAATCCCACATTTGTAAAAAGACCAAGAGCACTTGCTAAGGTCCCATAAACGCCTAAATACATGCCCGTGTCGCGAGGCCCTTGGGCCACCATCTTCTCGCAAGGAGGCACGTGAGGCTATTCTCGGTATGCCTAGCACCCATGCACCCCGTGGGACCTCTCACACCTAGCCCTGCACCTCGCGAGACCGGTCTCACGCGCCTATCACCCACGCCTCGTGGGTGAGCCTGAGGTGCTTTGGGCGTCTCACAACAACTGCTCAAGGGCCCCGTCTCGCGCGCACCTGGCCTCTCACCCGCGCGCTTCTGGCCTTACGTCCACGCGCTCATGGCCTCGCGTCTGCGCACTCCTGGCCTCGCAATCGTGCATTCCTGGCCTCGCGCCCGTGCGCTCCTGGCCTCTCACCCGCACGCTCTTGGCCTCGCGCCCGAACGCTCCTGGCCTCGCGCCCGCGTCCTTAAGAGTCTTGCCATAGCCACGTCCTAAGGGGTCTCATGAGAGGCGTGTCCTTAGGAGCCTCGCCGCGGCCGCGTCCTTCAGATCCTCGCTACAGCCACGTCCTAAGGGGCCTCGCGAGAGGCGTGTCCTTAGGAGCCTCGCGAAAGACACCCTCGCCACAGCCACGTCCTAAGGGGCCTCATGAGAGACGCGTCCTTATGAGCCTCGCGAGACAGGGTCTCCACTAAGTGTCTCGCGCGCTTATCATTCACACCTCGTGGGTGGCCTTGAGGTGCTTCAGGTGCCTCGCGCCAAGGGACCTGTCTCATGCCAAGGGCCCAAGAACCCTGTCTCGCGTCGCGACCCCAACGTGCACCAGGTGTCTCGCACACTGAACCTCAAGGTGGTGTTTCCTATGAAGATCTACGAAGACTCCAATGTTTAGAGGTAAAAACCCAAGTATAATTCAAAAGGATCATACAAGTACGAGGCTTGTACGGGGTATGACCTTTAAGACCCCGTATGTCTGATCCAGATACCCACGCCAGGCAAGTAGTGGGAGTACTAGGAGAGGTGACATGGCATGCATGTCTCTGACCACATACTGGAGCCGACACCACTACACCTGAAACCACTACACTTGAAACCACACTCCTGACAATGTTCTTATGTACGATCTGGTTCCCTGGACCACAATGTATGAACGACCATTAGAGCCTACTATAAAGGGAACCATTCTTCAACATTGAGGGGGTTGGTAGGAAAAAACTATGTAGCATCATACCACGAGAAATACAAGTTCTTTTCACCATTTTCTTTCTGCAACTATTCTTTAAGTTTCTTATTAAGTTCGTTTTTCATCTTTGAGCTATATATTTTGATTTTTTTTAACTTAACTTCATTGACGAGTTCTCACCGTCAATAGTTTGGCGCCGTCTGTGGGAAGAATAAGTGTCAAGCCACTATTCTTCCATCGATTTCGATAAGAAAGAGATGCCACGACGTTCAAAACGATTGAGAGAGTCGCAAGAGGTGGAGGTCCATCTCGATGGAGATCAGCTAAAAGCCTCTATGAAGGATCATCCTCCACCGCAAACGTGGAGGCCCCAAAGGAGCACGAGGTTCACGAAGATGAAAGGGAAGCCTCATCCTCGGCAGTCCCACCTGAGGAGGATCGTCCAAGGCTAACGGCTGCCCCAGCAAGGGATGTCAGCGAGTTCCTGCCTCCAAGGCTGCCGCAGGTGTCAAACTCCGGCCAGCAGGATCCAGGCCCATCGGCACCTAGACCTGACAAGCACCCTTGGGTCCACTCCATGAGCTCGAGTTCCTGATCTCGATTCTACGAAGACGAGATACGTGAACTTCACCGTAAGAACCAAAGGCTAGAAACCACCCTGGAAACACATGCAAGAGGTGTTAAATGGCCTGTTGCAAGGGAGATCAAACGTAACACTCCCTAAGCAAAAAGAGAGAGGTCAAGAGGGGACAGAAACCACCGTCCCAGTAGACGACAGAAGGACTCGACTCTCCACCAGTAACACCCCCCGGATGAAGCAACAGGAACGTCCCGGACCACCGAAGCAGCCCCAGAGGCCAGAGCCGAAGACCAACGCTGGCCCTCGTAACGATGTCGAAGTCACCTCAAGGAGAACACCCTCAGATTTACGAGAGGAACTCAACAAAAAGAGGGCGGGTAAAAGGACCATGCCTCCTATAGCGCCCCGGGAAGGCAAAGGAAAGGGAGATCCTAACCCATCCACGCTAAGAGACTCCTTAGACAAGAGGAGACAAGACGTAGACACAAAAATAAGGAGCCTACGAAGCAAAATCATCACCGCCTCTGGAGGACAAGCCATTGAGGACGAGTTCGACCATGAGTCGCCCTTCATCAAGGAGATCCAAGCCATCCAGCTCCCATCCAACTTCAAGGAGCCCCATATGACCCCATATGAAGGAATCACAGATCCTAAATATCATCTGGATGCATTTAACGACCTGATGAAGTTAAGGGGGATTAGTAGCGGGGTCAGATGCCATTGCTTCGTTGTCACATTGAAAGGACCTGCATACAAATGGTTCAAAAGACTTAGACCAGGGTCCATCAGATCTTGGCAGCAATTTTCCAATGAATTTCTCCAGCAACACCACGCCGTGCAGGACTACACGATGCCGGGCACCAGCCTCGCTAATGTAAAGAGAGGAGAAAATGGGAGTCTAAAGAGCTACATTCACAGGTTCAATATGGAGGCGGCCAAAGTAGGGAGTTTGACTCGTAGAGAGCTAAAAATGGCCATCACAGCCGGAGTGCACCCGAGAAGCAAGTTATGGGATAACATGCTCAAGAGGGAGGTCACAGATTTGGACGACTTCTACAAGCGGGCACAAAACTACATTCGCATAGAAGATGGTCACGAGAGCCTTAAGGCTAGAAAAGGCCAGTCCCCACCAAAACCCTCAATCCGAGAAAGCCAAAGTGGTGCAAAGAAGAAGAGAGCCTATGAAGGAACAAGGGATGATCGGCCTCGAAAGCCCTAGCGCACTGATGAGCGCAGGCAGGGCCCCTACACCTTTTATACTGACCTCACCCACGCTAGAGAACATATTTTCATCACGAATGATAACCAGGTCCCTTTCAGAGGGCCCCCGCCAATGAAAACAGATCGGTCCAAAAGAGACCCCAGCAAATATTGCTAGTATCACAAAGATATCGGCCACACCACCGCGGAATGCAACCATTTGAAGGTAGAAATCGAGGAGCTTATACGCAGGGGACATTTGGGCAGATATGTCCGCAAGGAGAACCAAAGGCCGGAAGAAGGAGCATCCTCGCCGAGGGCACGAGAGGTGGCCCCAGAAGTACAAGGAGAGGTTAGGACCATCTTTGGAGGGCCAGGATTCGGGGGCAAATCAAGGAAGGGGCGAGATAAATATACCAGGGAGGCCAGACGAAGTCCACCACCATGCATCTTAAGTTTGGAGCAATGCCCTCCAAATAATTTTAAGGGTGACAATGACTCAATAACCTTCATTGAGGAAGACGCCCTGGGTGTACATTTCCCCCATAGTGACCCCTAGTGTTGATTGTCCAGCTCGCAAACATGAGGGTGCATCGGGTCTTAGTGGATAACGGAAGCTCTATGGACATCTTATATTGCCCAGCTTTGGAGAAGATGGGACTAAACATCCGACACCTAAAGCCTTGCAGTACCTCCTTGTACGGATTTACGGGAGATTCAATACAACCCCTAGGGGCGATCGAGTTAGCCCTCACTATGGGAGAACAGCCCAGAAAAACCACCATAATGGCAAACTTTTTTGTGGTAGATTGCGCCTCAGCCTTTAATGCGGTATTAGGGAGACCTTCCCTAAGAGAATTGAAGGTGATAACTTATGTGTACCACTTAGCTATGAAATTCCCAACTCCTGGGGGAATACCATGCATGAAAGGAGAGCAGAAGGAAGCGAGGGAATGCTATAACACATCCCTCCGCACGGCCACAAAGCCATCGGTGCCTATGGCAATGGTTGTGCATGAAGGCGAGAACCCACACAAGTTAGACCCACGAGTCACAGAAGAACCTAGAGCCGAACCGGTTGAAGAGTTGGAAGAAGTCACAGTCATGAATGAGCCGTTGAGAAAGTTGAAGGTAGGGAAAAACCTTCTAGGTGACGTGAAGGAGAAGCTAGTAGAATTCTTGAAATCCAACCTCGACGTATTCGCCTGGAGTCACGAGGACATGGTGGGGATAGACCCAGCAGTCATGTGCCACCACCTAAACATCAACCTAAAAACAAGGCCTGTGAGGCAGAAAAGGAGAGCGCTGGACCCAGAGAGATACGCGGCCCTAAAAGAGGAGGTTGACAAGTTGAAGGCAAATGGGTTTATCCGAGAGGCATTTTACCCACTATGGGTATCAAACCCAGTGCTAGTCCCGAAGCCCAACGGAAAGTGGAGGACTTGTGTGGACTTTACTAACCTCAATAAGGCCTGCCCTAAGGACAGCTTCCCGCTTCCTAGGATAGACCAGTTAGTAGACGCTACAGCGGGGTACGAATTACTTAGCTTCATGGATGTAGGGTACAACCAAATACCCATGAACCCGGCTGATGAAGAGCACACTTCGTTCATAACAGAAAAAGGGTTGTATTGCTACAAAGTGATGCCTTTTGGTTTAAAAAACGCAGGTGCTACTTATCAAAGGCTGGTGAACAAAATGTTTGCAAATTAAATAGGAAGGAATATGGAAGTATACATGGACGATATGCTGGTAAAGACAAAGAAGGTGGGATAGCTCACCAACGATCTCATGGAAATTTTCGACACCCTTTGAAAGTTTAAAATGAAGCTAAACCCGCTCAAGTGCACCTTCGGAGTTTCGTCAGGAAAGTTCGTGGGTTTTATGCTGAATTCTGGAGGTATCGAGGCTAACCATGAAAAAATCAAGGCATTGCTGGAAATGAGCCCACCACGAAGCAAGGAGGTGCAGTGCTTAGGAAGAGTAGCAGCTCTCAATAGGTTCATCTTCAGGTCTACTGACAAATGCCTCCCTTTCTTCAACATCCTAAAAGGGAACAAAAAGTTCGCTTGGGATGATTAATGCCAAGATGCCTTCACCAAGCTAAAGGAACATCTTGGAAAACCACCCCTTTTGGCCAAGCCAGAAAAAGGGGAAAGGTTGTATTTGTATCTAGCTATATCAGAGCATGCTATAAGCGCCGCCTTGGTCAAAGGAGAAAAGAAGCACCAGCAGCCCGCGTACTATGTGAGTAAACGGTTAATAGACGCAGAAGCCCGATACCCAGAAATAGAGAAGTTAGCATATGCCTTAATAGTGGCTTCTTGAAAGTTGAGGCCCTATTTTCATGCTCATGCTATCGAGGTGCTCACAAACACCCATCTGCGTCAAGTCTTGCACAAGCTGGAGACTTCGGGAAGGTTGTTAAAATGGTCGATTGAATTAAGTCAATTCGACATCACTTACACCCCAAGGATCTCAATCAACGGGCAGGTACTTGCAGACTTTATAGTCGAGTTTGCACACCGATCCCATGGGGAGGGAGAAATAGAAGAGAATGAACCAGCGCATGAAGAGGAAAAGCACCCTGAAGAATGGAGCCTCCATGTAGACGGGGCATTTAATGAAGGAGGAGCCGGCACTGGCATAGTAATGATGGGACCTGAGGGGCACAAGATGTATTGTGCCTTGAGATTTGGATTCAAAACTTCCAACAATGAGGCAGAATACGAGGCGCTGTTGGCCGGCCTACGGCTAGCTAGGGAGTTAAAGGTAACCCATTTGCATGTCTTTAGTGACTCACAGCTGGTGGTGTTTCAGGTGAAGGGTGAATACTAAGCTAGAGGTCCAAAAATGGCTGCATATCTCGCCAATGTGAAGGGGTATTTGGATCAGTTCGAAAAATACACCATAGAACAGATCCCAAGGGAGCAAAACACAAACATCGATGCACTCGCGAAACTCGCCTCCACACGAGACGAAGGCACGCTTGAGTCCATCCCGGTCGAATACCTCCCCAAGCCAAGCATAGCAGAGGAAAGGATCAACATGGTCAATAGCACTGAGGAGTCATGGTTTGCACCGATCATGAGGTACTTAAATGACAGGACCTTGCCTTTGGACAAAAAAGATGCCCGTAAACTGACTTACAAAGCCGCTTAGTACACCCTAGTAGATGGAGCCTTATATAAGAGAGGCTTCTCTACCCCGCTCCCGCGGTGCGTAGATAAGGGAGAGGCTTTAAATTTTTTACAAGAGATACACGAAGGGGAATGTGGAAATCATGCTGGGGGGCAGTCCACGGCAAAAAAGGCCATCCACCAGGGGTATTATTGGACTACCATGGAGAAGGATGGGAGTGACTTCGCGAGAATGTGTGACAAGTGCCAGAGACATGCAAATTACCCCCGACAGCCACCAAATGAGCTGGTGAACATGACCAGTCTGTGGCCCTTCGCTGTGTGGGGGAATTGATTTGATTGGAGCGTTGCCAACAGGAAGAGGAAGAGCTAAATACGCGATGGTAGCAGTCGATTGTTTCACTAAGTGGGTGGAAGCAGAGCCTTTAGTCAACATAACGGCTAAGCAAATCACCACCTTTGTCAACAAGTATATCGTCTGCAGATTTGGAGTACCCTACAAGATTATCTCCGACAATGGAACGCAGTTTGAAGGAGGAATACTGCAAGGAAAAAGGAATCAAGAGGAGTTTCTCTGCAGTAGTACACCCACAAGCTAATGGACAAGTAGAGGCCATCAACAAGATCCTAAAAAGGAACTTGGAAACAAAGTTGGAAAGTTGAAAGGGGCCTGGGTCGAGGAACTCCCCAATGTACTCTGGGCCTATAGGACCACCCCTCGTTCCACCACTGGGGAGACGCCTTTCGCCTTAGCCTACGGCTGTGAGGCTGTCCTTCCGATAGAAATGAAGATTAACTCCATCCGCACGCAAGCATATGATGACCAAGCTAATATCGCAGCATTGGTCAGGAATTTGGACCTGTTGGAAGCCAAGAGAGAAAGAGCACAACTGAGGTTACCCACATATCAACAACGAGCAGTGAGGTACTACAACTCAAGGGTACGAGAGAGAATGTTCAGGGTAGGAGATTTGTACTGAGAAAAGTACTCCCCAACACGTGAGACTCGGGGGCGGGGGTGCTAGGGGCGAACTAAGAAGGACCCTACCAAGTCGTTCAATGCATACTACCAAACACCTATAAATTGGCTCGCATGGATAACATCGTCATACCACGAGCATGGAATGCAGAACACCTCAAAAAATACTACCAGTGAGACTCCTGCACCCGATGCAAAGAAGACCTATGTTTAGTTTGTTCCTTGTTATGTTAACTTAGTAGATAGGAATCAAGGAGGCTACCCGGGTAACCTCCCAATTAGATGTAACCCTTTCATATATATCATTGTAACCCCCTGCTATGAATGAAATTGTTCGAAACTTAACATGTTATTTTTCTTCTCTATAGCTTCCACCAAAGTGCCTGCTGGAATCAATTCCACCAAGCACTTGGGGGGGTAGGACAGGAGGCAAAATATATAGCAAAGAAGAGGATCCTAAAAGGACCCTTATATCAAGAGGATCCTAAAAGACCCCTTATATCAAAAGGATCCTAAAAGGACCCCTGATATCAAAAGGATCCTAAAAGGACCCCTTATATCATAGGGATCCTAAAAGGACCCCTTATCAAGAGGACCCTAAAAGGACCCCCTATCTCAGGATCCTAAAAGGACCCCTTATATCAGAGGGATCCTAAAAGGAACCCCTTATTAGAGGGATCCTAAAAGGACCCCCTATCAGGAGGATCCTAAAAAGACCCCCTTATCAGGAGGACCCTAAAAGGACCCCTTATCTCAGGATCCTAAACGAGATTCTTATATATATATAAACCCTTTATAAGTCAAGAAGAAGACCTTGTAAGGTACCGCTTGAGTTCACAAGGATTAGCTACCCTTATGAACATCAAGGAGGCCAAAAGGTCCTACAAGAAAAGCATCTAAATAGGAGTAAATGCTTCCACAAGAGGAAGTGCCTCAGGGGAAGCACCCTTCGATAAGCCTAGAGCGGCCACCAAGCCGTCTAGCCAAAAAGGGTCCTAAAAGAGACCCTTGCAAAAAAAAGTACTATGAATAATGACGAGAAGGACGCTTCTCGTAAGAAATAATAAGCGCACGCAAAAATATATAAAAGGATAACTAGAACCCAAGGGGTCAATATATCCTTATAGGAGCAATCAAGAGGCACCAAAGAGGGACCTATTGAACCCCTTCGCATGGGCCCCAAAGGACCTCAAGCTTGATAAATAAAAAAGAGGACCTATCAAACCCCATTGTGCGGGCTCAAAAGGACCTCGAACACAGAGGAATAAAGATGAGTGATCACATATGTATATATATAAAAAAAGGAGTTTTGATAATATAACAGGACTCGGAGAAATTACAAGCAAAATAGGGCTCAAATGAGCATACAACTGCATTGGACTAAATGGAAAAAATCGCAGAATGATAATCTCAAGGCATCCTGCCATGGGCGTTCCACTCAGCCGCCCGGGCAACAGCGTGCTCACCAAAAGAGGAGAAATCAAAGTTAGGGTTCTGCCTCCATACTCCGTAGAGGGCGCACTCTATGGATCTATACTCAATATTCGCCTTGTTCACCTCTAAGGAAGCAATCCTCCCCTTCAACCCTGCGATGGTAGCCTTGGCACCCTCAAGTTCGGTCTCTAAGCAAGTGACCCTTTCCTACATCATCATGGCCTTGGCAATCGCCCTCCTTTTCTTTTTTGATGAGGAAGAGGCCTTTGCCAGGGCCTTCTCTAGCTTAAGCCTGGTTTCAGCAAGTTCCTTCTCGAGCCCCTGGACCGTAAGACGGTCCCTCTCAGCATTCGACGTGGAGAGGTCTTAAGCCGAGTCGGCAAATCGTTGAGCCACTGTATAGGTCTGCACAAGGAAAATAACAATAACAATGACAAGCAACAAAAAAAAGAGAGAGAGAATGGATAAGGCCGACGTAAGATGCATGAACTCACCCAAGCGGCGGAACGCACAAGAGTCTCCCCGAGCTCCGACATGGAAAAACTCCCGAGACCACTCCAATCAGCCTCAGGAAGATCCGTGGCGACCTGGACATACCGTCGCCCATAAGAGGCCGCCATGCGGCCCACCCAGGGTGCCCCTTCCGAGCCAAGGGTGCTTGGCTGGGTGGGGACAGATGACCCGCTCGCTGAAGGAGGAGGGGGCGCAGGAAGATCAGAAAAATGAGCCCCCGATGGACCAGGAGGGGGCACAGGAAGATTAGAAAAATGAGCCCCCGGTGGACCAGGATCAAGGGAAGCCTGAGGAAAAGTATCGAAGTCCTCAGAATAAGGACAGACAAAACCCCTCGGCATGGCCTGTTGATTTTGGGAGTGGGAGGCCATGTCACGGTTTGTAGGGGCCAAAGGAGGGCACCCCTGGGAGATAAATATGGTCAGTGGGGTTGCCCATGTTCTAGGAAACCCCCTCTGGCACACGCTTGGCCTCACCCCTATCTGAGTGATGTTCAGCCAAAACAACCTTTTTCTTCTTTGTTCCAGAAATAGTCCACAACAACCCGGGCACCGAAACTGGGGACAGCTTGTGAAAGTTGAGTTTGGTCACGGTGAAGAGGTGTACAACCATTTTCTCGGCAGGGTCAACCTCGAGAAATTTATCCACTGCATTCACCTCTGACCCAACAACTTCAGGCATGGCGAAATGCTCTGTACAATCAACACAGTTGTCGACACAAACATAAGTTCCAAAACAGTAAGTTCCAAAAAAAAGGGGGCTTGAAGTACTTACTAAGGACTGAGCAAAATTGCTCACGAACAGAGAGGGGACCCTTCACAAAAAAGAAGTCCTGCTTCCAAGACCCTGGATTGGATACAGAGCCCTCTATCAAGGAGACCGAAGTATTGGCATTTTGCAGGAAGTAAAAGCCCTTAGATTAGGGGAGGGCATGAGGTTGTACATGAAATGCACCTCTTGGGCCATAGGAGCACACTTGAAACACTCCATATACGTGATGAAGAGGCAACTCAAGGTCAGCTAGTTGTTGGGCGCCAGCTGAAGCGGATCAAGGTCAAAATAATTGAGAACTGTGACGAAAAACGGGTGTAATGGGATTGTGCCACCCGCTTTCAAGATATGCTCGCTCATGGCCACGTAACCCGGACTTGGGCAATCAGCTAGGCACTTGTTCGAAGGAACGTATAACGTGTATTCCGAGCCAACACGGTAGTTCCCCATTATCTCCAACAGTTTATTTTCAGACACATGGGACACTAGGGTGGATGCCAACAGGGGGCCAGTGTCTTGACCATCAGTAGTCACCTATCGTCATTCTCTCTTCGACATATCTACAAAACCAAAAGAAAAAGGTGAGGTGGAAACAGGGCACTTTACCCTCCATTTTTTCTTCCTAGCGAGGGTCTTCCACCGAGGCACCGGGTGTGAAAGCGCTAAGCAAGGGTAGATCGAGAATAAGGGTTGAGGAGAAGACAGGACGACCCCATGATAGTCATTAGGGGAAAACGGGGTAGGAGGCTCAGGCGGGAGATTTCCCTCTATAAACTCCAACTCCATCTGCAAATCTAAAAGAGTCGCCCTAAGGTTCGCTACATGGTCGCTAAGGTTAAGGGGGAAAGGTACTCCGTCTCCCCTTAAAATTGAGTCTATTTCGCTCTCTACCATCCAAATTTTACGCCTAAGTTCAGCCATATGCTCAATATGACAAATACGGGCCTGCCTTAAGGTGTCGTAGTCATGGTGAGGATTGTCCTCGGGGGACTCCAAGTCTGAAGATAAGTCAACAAACTCGACCCCCGGAGGAGCGTCGAATGGACCTTCACATGCCATTAGACCTCGTCCCGAAAGCAAAAGGGGTTCACGTATAAATGAGAGGATTGCTACAAAACACAAAGGAATTCGGTCAAAACCAATAGGTACAAGCGCTCTAAATAACCCACTACGGGGTATGAATAAGGTTATGCAACTGGGTTAACTCACGATGAACTCAGGCCAAAATACCCCCTCCCGAGTGGTGCTAATTTGGACCCAATAAACATAAGGGAGAAAGAAAGTATACCTCAATCAAGTAAAATTGGGCGCTGTCATGGTCAAAAGGAGGTCGAGAGCCGAAAGCACCATCACGATCAAATAGAGGCAAGTGGTCGAAAGTACGCGTCTGCAAAAACAAAGGAAAAGGGTGTTTTAGTCCTCAAATGACTGCACGGATATGGACATACAAGAAATGAACTCAAGTATAAAAAAAAAAAAGGGAAAAGATAACAAAAGTGAGGTTGTGGGGGATTGAACCCCTTACCTCTTGAAAGGAGCAAGGATCTAAAAACCACTTTGCTAAGAAGAAGGGGGTGTAAATAATGGGCTAGATGTGAAGGCTTATTTATAGGAGCCACACGCTCATCATGACCATCGAACCTAACGACTGATCAATGGCCAAAATGGGAGCTTGGCATATGAATTGGGATCCACGAAGCAAGATGATAGGATCACATTCAATCTCAAAGTAATGACAATGATCATCACAAACACCACCTATGCTTTGGAAGCCTATTTCTAAGAACCAAAGAGAAAAGTCCACTAGAGCACCTAAAGGTCCTCTCCTAGACTGGGGGGCAAGTGTGGATGCTCAAAATCCCACATTTGTAAAAAGGCCAAGAGTGCGTGCTAAGGTCCCATAAACGCCTAAATACATGCCCGTGCCGCAAGGCCCTTGGGCCACCATCTTCTCGCAAGGAGGCACGTGAGGCTATTCTTGGCATGCCTAGCACCCATGCACCCCATGGGACCTCTCATGCCTAGCCCTACACCTCACGAGACCGGTCTCACGCGCCTATCACCCACGCCTCGTGGGTGAGCTTGAGGTGCTTCGGGCGTCTCGCACCAACTTCTCAAGGGCCACGTCTCGCGCTCGCATGCACCTGGCCTCTCACTCGCGCGCTCATGGCCTCACGTCTGCGCGCTCCTGGCCTTGCACCCGCGTCCTTAAGAGTCTCTCCACAACCACGTCATGGTCATGGTCAAAAGGAGGTCGAGAGCCGAAAGCACCATCACGATCAAATAGAGGCAAGTGGTCGAAAGTACGCGTCTGCAAAAACAAAGGAAAAGGGTGTTTTAGTCCTCAAATGACTGCACGGATATGGACATACAAGAAATGAACTCAAGTATAAAAAAAAAAAAGGGAAAAGATAACAAAAGTGAGGTTGTGGGGGATTGAACCCCTTACCTCTTGAAAGGAGCAAGGATCTAAAAACCACTTTGCTAAGAAGAAGGGGGTGTAAATAATGGGCTAGATGTGAAGGCTTATTTATAGGAGCCACACGCTCATCATGACCATCGAACCTAACGACTGATCAATGGCCAAAATGGGAGCTTGGCATATGAATTGGGATCCACGAAGCAAGATGATAGGATCACATTCAATCTCAAAGTAATGACAATGATCATCACAAACACCACCTATGCTTTGGAAGCCTATTTCTAAGAACCAAAGAGAAAAGTCCACTAGAGCACCTAAAGGTCCTCTCCTAGACTGGGGGGCAAGTGTGGATGCTCAAAATCCCACATTTGTAAAAAGGCCAAGAGTGCGTGCTAAGGTCCCATAAACGCCTAAATACATGCCCGTGCCGCAAGGCCCTTGGGCCACCATCTTCTCGCAAGGAGGCACGTGAGGCTATTCTTGGCATGCCTAGCACCCATGCACCCCATGGGACCTCTCATGCCTAGCCCTACACCTCACGAGACCGGTCTCACGCGCCTATCACCCACGCCTCGTGGGTGAGCTTGAGGTGCTTCGGGCGTCTCGCACCAACTTCTCAAGGGCCACGTCTCGCGCTCGCATGCACCTGGCCTCTCACTCGCGCGCTCATGGCCTCACGTCTGCGCGCTCCTGGCCTTGCACCCGCGTCCTTAAGAGTCTCTCCACAACCACGTCATGGTCATGGTCAAAAGGAGGTCGAGAGCCGAAAGCACCATCACGATCAAATAGAGGCAAGTGGTCGAAAGTACGCGTCTGCAAAAACAAAGGAAAAGGGTGTTTTAGTCCTCAAATGACTGCACGGATATGGACATACAAGAAATGAACTCAAGTATAAAAAAAAAAAAGGGAAAAGATAACAAAAGTGAGGTTGTGGGGGATTGAACCCCTTACCTCTTGAAAGGAGCAAGGATCTAAAAACCACTTTGCTAAGAAGAAGGGGGTGTAAATAATGGGCTAGATGTGAAGGCTTATTTATAGGAGCCACACGCTCATCATGACCATCGAACCTAACGACTGATCAATGGCCAAAATGGGAGCTTGGCATATGAATTGGGATCCACGAAGCAAGATGATAGGATCACATTCAATCTCAAAGTAATGACAATGATCATCACAAACACCACCTATGCTTTGGAAGCCTATTTCTAAGAACCAAAGAGAAAAGTCCACTAGAGCACCTAAAGGTCCTCTCCTAGACTGGGGGGCAAGTGTGGATGCTCAAAATCCCACATTTGTAAAAAGGCCAAGAGTGCGTGCTAAGGTCCCATAAACGCCTAAATACATGCCCGTGCCGCAAGGCCCTTGGGCCACCATCTTCTCGCAAGGAGGCACGTGAGGCTATTCTTGGCATGCCTAGCACCCATGCACCCCATGGGACCTCTCATGCCTAGCCCTACACCTCACGAGACCGGTCTCACGCGCCTATCACCCACGCCTCGTGGGTGAGCTTGAGGTGCTTCGGGCGTCTCGCACCAACTTCTCAAGGGCCACGTCTCGCGCTCGCATGCACCTGGCCTCTCACTCGCGCGCTCATGGCCTCACGTCTGCGCGCTCCTGGCCTTGCACCCGCGTCCTTAAGAGTCTCTCCACAACCACGTCCTAAGGGCCCTTGCGAGAGGTGTGTCCTTAGGAGCCTCGCCACGGTCGCATCCTTCGGATCCTTGCCACAGCCACAGCCACGTCCTAAGGGGCCTCGCGAAAGGCGTGTCCTTAGGAGCCTCGCCACGACCGCGCCCTTCGGATCCTCACCATAGCCACAACCACGTCCTAAGGGGCCACGCGAGAGGCGTGTCCTTAGGAGCCTCGCGAGAGACACCCTCGCCACAGCCACATCCTAAGGGGCCTCGTGAGAGATGCGTCCTTAGGAGCCTCGCAAGATAGGGTCTCCACTAAGTGTCTCGCGCGCTTATCACTCACACCTCGTGGGTGGCCCTGAGGTGCTTCAGGTGCCTCGCACCAAGGGCCTCGTCTCGCACCAAGGGCCCAAGAACCCCATCTCGCACTGTGACCCCAACGTGCACCAGGTGTCTCGCACACTGAACCTCAAGGTGGTGTTTCCTATGAAGACCTACGGAGACTCCAACATTTAGAGGTAAAAACCCAAGTATAATTCAAAACGATCGTACAAGTACGAGGCTTGTACGGGGTACGACCTTTAAGACCCCGTATGTCTGATCCAGATACCCATGCCAGACAAGTAGTGGGAGTACTAGGAGAGGTGACATGGCCTGCATGTCTCTGACCACGTACTGGAGCCGACACCACTACACCTAAAACCACTACACCTGAAACCACACTCCTGACAATGTACTTGTGTACGATCTGGTCCCCTGGACCACAATGTATCAAGGGCCATTAGAGCCTACTATAAAGGGAACCCTTCTTCAACATTGAGGGGGTTGGTAGGAAAAAACACTGTAGCATCATACCACCAGAAATACAAGTTCTTTTCACAGTTTTCTTTCTGCAACTATTCTTTAAGTTTCTTATTAAGTTCATTTTTCATCTTTGAGCTATATATTTTGATTTTTCTAACTTAACTTCGTTGACGAGTTCTCACCGTCAACAATTAACTTTAAGATAATATATTTATTCCCAAAAATATAAATATCAGTTAATTCAAAATTAACTTTATCTTAATTTATCAGCTTGAATTATTATCTTATACTAAGATAATATTTAACTCTCTTTAATATTAATCCAAACATTGATCAATATTAATTTCAACTAATACAAAGTTTTTCAAATAAAAAATAATTAATAAAATAATTAATTAATTGCACATAATTATCACTTAGCCACGGAAAATTATTTCTTTTAAAATTTAGTTCTTTTATCCATTAATCTTGCCTGTGACATATCTTTACCCTTGACAGTGTAGGAGAGAGGCAACTCGAGGACCATGGACCTATAATACTAAGCTCCAATAATCCAGACTATTAATTAAACTCTTTAATTAAATAATCTTATTTATTGATTCCATTATTACTCCACTATAAATATGGAATTGCACTCCTAGTAATTATAGAATTATATTTACAGAGTATTCTCTTGTAGTCCATTGATATAATCAATATATATATAGTTATGTCCTCCATTTATTGATTGGCTAATTAGAGTTGTGTTGATGCCAAAAATCCACAAGGAAAAATATATGGTCCCATGTTGAAATAAATAAGGGTCTATGAACATGAAAGAATTGATCCAACAAGCAATGTGTGGACACAAAAAACTTCCCACTCTAAAAGGACCTTCATTACATGTCCCCCAAGGCATCAGACAAGCATAGGAAACAAAAGAGTACAATCCAGCACAAAGCGCACCTCGCAAGAGGTCACCTTACACCTTACTCAAAGTATCGTGCTCCATGGACAAGCCAACTTGCACCAAGGAAAAGTAGCACCAACAGAGGTGGCCTCTCGCGAGGGTTGTGGCCTCGCGTCGATGGAAACACCTCACGAAGGACATTGCCTCACGCCAAAGAGGTGCCTCAAGCCAAGAGGGCACCTCCCGCTAGGAGGGCCTCATGCCTGAAAGAGGGCCTCACGTCAGGAGAGCGCCTCGCGCCTGGAGGATACCTCACTCCAGGAAGGTGCCTCACGCCTAGAAGGGTGTCTCATGCCTAGAAAGGTGTCTCGTGCTAGGAGGGCTTCGTGCCAGGAGGGCCTCACTCCTTGAAGAGGCCCTCGCATTAGGAGGGCGCCTCGCGCCTGGAGGGTTGCCTGGAAGGGTGTCTCGTGCCAGGAGCGTCTCGCGCATGGAAACCATGGGGAAATCGTCTCGGGAAGTGATACCCTCATCTCACACATGGGCATCATGTTTCATTTCATGTGCAGCAAGCCTTGTTGAAGAGCCCTTATCTCTCTCCCTGAGATAAGCGCCACCAACGGAGCACCTCTTTCCCTATGGGTCTCACGAGATGCAGAGTCAAGGACCTCTTGAACATGCATTCGAGGAAGGTTAGGAAAGGCCTCACAATGATTCGGTATGAAGTCAGAAGAGGTACAGAATGCACTTACAAACCAAGAGGAGTTAGAGTACGGACACAATGTCCACGCCAGACAAGTAGTGGCAGTACTAGAATGGTACATAGTAAGGACTCCCCAAGCACGCCTATGACGTTCGTACCCAAAAAGTAGTGGAGGTACGACATGGTACCAAGGCAGGAGTAATTTTGCAGACCCCTAACATATACTGGAGCTGACCACCACTCCTCCAACACCACTACCACCTGCAGCCTAGATATGCTACTCCTTGTCTCTTCGGGACCACAATGTACCAAGGGCCATTAGAGCTCACCTATAAATAGGGCCTCACTTCATCATTGAAGGGGGTTCGAAAATTCATTGTATACTCAGGCTATTAAACAATATACGAGTTTTTACTCTATTGTTGATCTGCACTTATCTTTCCTCAAGTCTATTCTACGTTCTTACTTAGTTATTCTCTTACTAAACTTTGAGTTTTCTGACCTAACATAGTTGACGAGTTCTCACCATCAACAAGCTGGTAAAGAATTATCTCTTTACCCTTCTAATTGCTTCTTGTTTCTTAAGTACCATTAATTCACTAGTGAATAATTAATTTATAATCATATTATAGATTTGAGCTCAATAACAATTCAGTCCCAGAATTAACCCTTAAGGGAACCAATATTCGATCCGTTAGGAAAGCATGGATTTCCAATATTGTAAAATCAAGTTCCCGATCATTCATGATATTGAATCTCCAAAATAAAAGTCACTAGCCTCATTGTATTAAGAGACATTGACGAATGAATCAAAAGATCCAATAAACATGAACAAGAGTTCATGACAACTCAAAATTTAGACTGATCTACAAATGATCATCTTTTCGGATATTAATTAAATCTTTATGGAAAATGGTAAGTTTATAAAGATATTAATTCACACCGATCCTGTCATATATAATCACAATTATATAAAGTATATTTACCAAGCTGTCCATCCTCATCAGTTAGTCCAAATCTAGATTATTTGCATCCCATATGCTTAGTAAACCATACTAGCAACCATTCGTTAAAGATTTTGTACTTTAATTTGTTGCTGACTATTTTATTCATTATACATGATCTTAATTCTCTTGTATGCATACAAGATCATATTATCATAAATGAATGTGGAATTTTATGATATTTATATATAAATTATTCAAACAATAATTTCAATAATCAAATATAATAAAAATATACTTTTATTAAATCAATACAAAAATGTCTTTTCACGTGCTTGTAGGGCACCAACCCTAGTAGTTTATAACTCATGAAATTTAATTAACCGAAATTCCATTTTTGGCTAATTAAGCATTTTTCACAAAAATACATTTTTAGAGTTTTTTCACACAAAAATCAAACTTTTTAGACCTTAATATAAAATAATTGAATAATTTTATGCCCATTAATATTTACCATAATTATACTTCTCCAATAATATTTTATCCGAGAATTTACCCGGTTAGGGTTTCCATTTCGGTATGAGACCAAAATGATCGGTTTGCACAAAACTGTCCATTTCACACTTTGACTAACAATAACAATATGAAATTTGCTTCTCAATCATATATTATTATTCAAAATAATATGGATAGATATCTCACCACCCTATTCTTAGATACAGGTAGGTGCCTGAAACGAGGGGCATTACATAGTAGATGGGTCCTATATACCATTGTTGTACGTATTTTCACCAAGTGTCACGTGGCATGCATTAAGGAGTAATTAAGCCTTCACAGAAGCTAATTGGGTCCCATGGAGCTTGCTTGGAGCTCCACGAAAGGAAAGCTTGCCTCCAATCATCATTCACCTCCACCAGAGGAGTGTGTCCTCATGGAAAAACTACTTCCCGATGTTGTCCCAAGTCATTAACAGGACCTTCTCTTCTACTCATGTCCTCTAGGTCTGCGGGAAATCATCCTCCGACCCTGGAGTAGAGCTGCCAGGTGTCAAGCATAGTGACCCTGGACCACAAGCAACCCTCTGACATTAACTGTTACACAAATTGTGGTGTCAATTTCGTACAAGCGACAAGAAAGATGTGTCACGACGTCGAATGACATGGAAAAACATGAAACTACCCTCTAACACTATCAAGAGCATGTTGCCCCAAAAAGTAGTGGGTTAATACCTTGTAATTGGGCCCACTAAGCTACGCAAGGGCCCACCAACATTATAAATGAAGGAATTTATCATTTATTGTAAATTTATGTCCCCATTAAAGGAGGATAAGTATAATTAGCCTTGATTAGGGAATTAATTTCCCTCAACCATCTATAAATAGGACTAGGGGCACACTTTGTAAAGGATCCAAGATTTTATCTTGTACTTAGAGCATTGCCAAAATGGTGCCTGAAAACCTCCATAGAAGCTTGATACCTCCAAGCTTTTATCATCCTAATACAAGTGACTCATGGACTAGGGTTTATTCATAACTTGAACCACGTAAACCTTTGTGTCTCAACTTTCATTTCTTTAAGCTTTATTATAATTAGTTGTTATTGAAAAATCTTGTCAACATTTTGGTGCTTTCATTTAGAGCTTGAGGAAAGCTTTGAGTTACAAAATGGTGAACACCAGAAGATGCTCCCTCCACTGTCGTTGTGGGAGAAGAACCAAGCTGACCACCTCCACCAGCTAATCCGGAGCTGACCCATGACGATTGTTACGATGGTAACGATGGCTACGACAGTGAGGATGGAGATCACTATGAAAGTGAGCACTCACAGTTATACCACATAGATGAGCAACCAAAAGTGGTGGCCTTTCAAATTGTCGCCTTACAGGAGGTAGTTAACACCATGAAAGCCTTTTTTACAACTCAAGGGTTGTAAGTGGACCCTTAGAGCAAAGTAACACCTATGCAACCAGATGGCGTGCCACCTACACACCCAGTCGGGGTGTCATCTATGCAACCAGTGGGCATGCCTCTTGTGTACCCCACTGACGCGATGCAAGAACATCCAACTGGTGTGCCACCTGTGCACCCGGCTTAAGCACCACCCATGCCTCCAGCCCGCAGGAAAGTGTAGCGTACCAATTTTTTTATTTGTTTATATTATTTTAATTGTTGTTTGTTAAGTTTTAGAATTTTATTTTAAATTTTGAATTTTTGATATTAATTATATGAATTGGAATTTAATTATTTTATTTTGTGAAATTGTATATGAGTTTTGATGGTGTGCAAGGAGGTGCATGCTTAGTAGTGATGGACTAGAGCACTTGGGTGTGTGCTTGTGCATGGTATGCATGGTGAGCATGCATTAGTTTCCATGCAAATTATATTATTATATTTATTTATTATGTATGGAAAGGTCTAGAACACTTGTGTTCACACAAGTGTAAATGGGAAATCATTTTTCTATTTTATTTTATTTTTTATTGATAGGAAATTAAAAGAAATAGGTAAGGGATTTGTGATTTGGTTTACTTGAGTTATTTTTTAAAGTAGAAAATTGAGGTTGAGTGTGTGTATTAGCCTTGGTGGCCGAGTAGAGTGAGAGAGGGAATGGGGTCGGTCAAGGTAATGGATTGAGAGTGGATGGGAGTTTCCTTTTTGGTGAGGATTCAAATCATTTTCATAGTTGGAAATGACTTGATTTGGGAGAGGGAATTACGGGGAGAATAAGGCTCTTAATTGGGAACTTTCCCATTCACACTAGGCTAGGATTCTCATCTCTTAGGATGAATAAAAGGGAAACAAAGGAGTCTTGGGACTCATATGTGACTGATGACATAGAGGAGAAGAGAAAGAGAGAGAGAGAGCTCGTGGGGAAGAAAAGGAGAGGAGGAAAAATGTGATTCAAGCTAGGTTTGTGTTCTTGTTCTCTTAGTGATTTATTCCTCTACTCCATTTTCTATTTCATTTTATTGTTGCTAAGTCTTTTATTTCTTGGTTGTTGTTGGTTTCTTTCTTTAATGTGGGTTCAAAAACCCTAGGTTTGCCAAGAGGGTGACCATCATCTTTTCCTTTCTTGAGTTTTGATTTCTACCAAAAGGAGGTAACATAAATCTCTAACTCTTTTGTTGTTTTAATGGTTACATTTTCTTTTTGTTTATGTTTTTGGGTTATGTTGTTGAGACATGATATTGAGATATGGAAATATGTTGATCTTGATGGGTTTGTTCTATGGTGTTTTCAGTCAACATATGTGTAAAGCGTGCCCTGATTATATTCCTTTATAAAAACATCGCTCAACTCATAGTTGTTAGAAAATACCATTTTAAGAAAAAACTCAGTGGGGCCTTGATAAAACATGAAAATTGGGCCCAACAGTTTAAAAAATAAAATATTGTGTCTTTATGCAATATTTAGAAATGAAATAAAATTGTAAGTCCCACTGACGTAATTGAAATAAAAATCATAACATAAATTCTTTTATTCTTGGCTCAACTTAATAGTTATTCGTTCATAGGACACCCCACGCCATACATACTCAGACGTTGGAACTCCCCACATCACTGTGCGTACCAAGGAGAAACTCTATTTTTACTTGAAATGGGGAAAGTAAGGGGGTGAGCTAAAAGCTCAGTAAGGAAGTACAACAAATACAACAATGTCAAAGAAAATGCAAGAAGAGCATGTATCGTAGCTCAGGGCAAAACACATCATCTTCATACTCATAGTTTATAATCATTATCATAATCATAATCATAGTCATACATCACAATCACACATCATAATCATACTCTTTGTGATCATGGCGCCCCTATTGTCTATGTCACATCTTGAGGTAACTAGTAAAAACATAAACTGGTAAGACCTCCTATATGAGGCACACATGATCTCAGGTCCTTGAGTAACCTCGGCGCCCTTTGAGTTACGTCATATCCTCAGTAACTCATTTGTTGTGTCGTGTTCAGCACGCTAGCAATCTTTTCTTTTCATTCATCATACAAGCACATGTGTCACAATTCACATCAAAACAAATAAATTACACTTTCCATAGCACTTGACTTATCATAACATATCAAAACATAGAATTTACACTTTTCATAACAGTTGACTTATCATGACATATCAAAACATAGAGTTTACACTTTTCATAGCACTTGACTTATCACATATGCTTTCCATAACACTTTATTTCTTGCAACATAACAAGTCATACCTTTCATAGCATAATACATAGAAAAATCTAACTAACTTCCTTACCTCAGATCCAAGCAAAAGTAAACTGCGAATACGTCACAATGAGCCTATAATCATAATCAAGCATTCATCTTTAAAATCATGTAAGAATACCCATGCCCAACATACATACTCCACATGTGCATGACCCATGTGGAGGGTCTTGACCCTGGTTGTTATCTTCGACCATATTGTCGCAGAATCGATTTGATCGCTAAGGCATAACTTCAATATTCTTGCAATCAATGAAACCACACATTAGACATGATAACAACATCCAAAGAAACCAACACGATGCATACACAACATAATCAAACACAAATAACAAACCAACACGATGCATACACAACATAATCATATAGTAATCAAAGGGGCCATGCCCTAGCATTATATATATATACTAATCATGCTCTACATATATCAACAAGTAGATAGGAAATTCAGATAAGCAATCAAAAAAGTATTTCACTTAATACCGGCCAACCCAAAGTCGAGCTTGTCTCTCACAACAAGCGTGCATGTTCGGTCAATCTCTAAGAACCATAAACCTTGGCACGCTCTGATACCAAGTTGTAACACCCTACTACCCTAGAGAGGTTACCACGTGATTTTAAAATGTGTATTTGACTCACTAATCAAGGTGTTAGACTCAAAAGTGTGATTAAATTAAAGTAAAAACTTATTTAATTAAACTTTAATATAAAATGTTTGGACATTCATTAAGATCGTAAAAGAGTTACATTGGGATCCCAAAATATTTTTTAAAACATATTTACAACTCAAAAGTAAGTATATAGTCGACCTAGGCCAAAATCAGACATTTACACAACGTTCCTCAAAACTACCCTAGCTGTGGCCGCCAGGTAGGCCAAACATGTACGCACTGATCCATGCCCTCCAACTCATGCTTGGCCAGCCTTACCCTTGCCCTTACTTGCACCATAGAGCACCCATGAGCCAAGGTCTAGCAAGAAAACTCCACAAACATAGCATATAACTACTCATTTTAATAAGTGCATAATTAAACAACCATAAAAAAAAATTCACAACAGTGACCTGAGCTGATCAAGGTGCATTACCAGGAACCAAGTTCACGGTCCTAACCAAGCAGGTGAATACAACACCCTAGATGGCCATGCCATGGCAGCCTGCATTCAACATGCTTATTGCTGATTTTGGCTCTTGCCGATCCCAAGCCTTGCTACTCAATCACAACATATATATATAATGTAATAGTTGCATACATATACACATAACACTAAACACAATACAAGCACAGATAATCAGACCATGCCTTGCTCTATTGCACAGACAGTTTTCTTACCTTGAGTCCTGAGCTAACAATACAAGGCGATCCCAAGCACGATCCTTAATCCCGAGCCTTAGCGGTAAAACCTAGTCACAATGTAATAATAAATAACCATCACAATCCAAACCGATTAAAAGCTTTCGAATCATATACTAGCCTTCGGGACCTCAAATTCTACTAAACCAGTTAGTAGAATCCTTCCTGAGCCCTTAAGTTTGAGTTCGCGATATTAAAAACCTATTTTGGCTAACATTTTCTATTTGTGTTGCAACCCTCCTCAGAGGCGCTGCGACCCTCTACAAGTCAGAGAGCAAACTTAGACATTTCCCTAGACACGCACCGCGTCCTGCCCAGTGTCGTAGTGCTAAGGCGATTAAGCAAACCTCCTTAGACCTCCTGAGTTCATTCGGGTTGCGGCGTGACCCCGCGAACCCAATTTTTCCAACATTTTCTTGCATTTTCCCCGAGCTAGAACCTTTCCAAACAAAATTTCTAACCATCTACAAGCCTAAGCCTTGCCATAGATCAGTAATACAACCCCTCCTTACCATAAAACAACATTGAGGTGCACCCAAAACCCCACAAACCTCATGAATCATAAGCTAATTAAACATCCTTAAGAATATCCAAAACCAAACTAGAAATTCAACAGATCAAGATTTACAACCTTACCTCAGTAATAATTTTGATCCTCAATTGTCCCCTATTCTGCTCCTGGCTTGATTCCCTAATTCTCAGCCTCAATTTTTGAGCTTCCTCTTCAAAACTTCCAAAGTCTTCCAAATCCTTAGAGAGATAGATGAATGAGAGAGAGAGAGTGTAGGAGAGAAACTGAGTGTTGCCTTCTGTTTTGGTTCTAGACTCCTAAGGTGTTAACCCTAAGGCTATCCCTTGGCACCAAAATGACCAAAATGCCCCTAGATCAACTCTTAGACCTTTAGCGCCTCTAAGGGCAAACCCATCATTTGCCACATTCTTGCTAATTCCTCGAGTAGTCCTATAAATCCCCAATTAATCCTAGCATACCCAAATAACCACTGAATAACTACCCGTTACCTGGTAAATCCTGAATACACGCTAAGTTCCCAAAATACCCCTAGGCTCACCCCGAGCTAGGTATTTGACCCCGTTATGACTATTCCGCTAATCTGCCCACCAGGATCGCCTCGAGCCCAATATCATAAATATATCCACATAATAATGTGGTCTCAGCTGTAACACACATAATTACACGTATGCCCTTAATGGGCCAAAATTACAAATACACCCTTATTAACCATAACGGACCCACATGCATATTTAATACACCTAAACATGCATATCTAGTCATGTTATATCATAACTCAAGCAATCTAATAATGATACATATATATCATGATTAATCACGTAATAATACAATTAAATCAATTATTGCCCTCCTGGCACACTAATCAAGGCACCAAGCCTTATTAGCAAATTTGGGATGTTACAGTCATCGTCATAAGTTCACACCACACTAAAAGAAATTTGTATTCATTGGTTATCCTGAATGTATGAAAGCCTATACTTTGCTTGACCTTCAGACAAACCAATTTTTTATTCTCGTGATGTTCAATTCCACGAGAATATGTTTCCTTTTCATAGTGATAATCAATCTAACTTGACTGATTCTTTGTTTCCATCAGCTACATTACCATATTCCAGGTCTGAAAACTCCGGTGCAACCATTCTACCAGCTTCAAACTCTATCAAAGATGATAACACAACTCGGGCTGGCAGACTTGTCTCTCAGCCTCCTCACTTAGCTGACTACGTTTGCAATAATATCCACTATTCTACAGCTCATTCTATTACTTCTTTCTTATCTTATAACAAGTTCTCTTCTCCTTTAAGAGCTGCAATACTTGTTGTAAATTATATAGCTGAACCAACTAATTTTAAAATAGCTTCTACCTTACTAGAATGGAAGCTTTTACCTTATGCAGGTAGAACTCCAAGCTTTACAACACAATAGCACTTGAGAAATAGTCACTCTTCCTCTTGGTTTCAACACAGTTGGTAGAAAATGGATTTACAAGGTCAAATACACTCCAGTTGGTACAATAGACCGTTACAAGGCTCGATTAGTAGCTAAGGGCTACAATAAAAAACATGGTGTTGACTACCTCGACACATATGCACCAGTTGCAAAATTTAACACCTTCAAACTCATTCTAGCTTTGGCAGCCATATATAATTGGAGTCTACACCAAATGGATATCAACAACACATTTTTTCATGGTGACCTTGATGAAGCCGTGTACATGAAACTTCCCCAAGGTTATGTACACAATGGAACACTCCTCCAAATCCAGTTTGCAAACTCAACAAAAGCTTGTATGGACTGAAACAAGCTTCAAGGCAATGGTACTCCAAGCTTAGCAATACTCCCATACAACATGGCTTCACTCAGTCCTCATCCGACCATTCACTTTTCATCAAAAATCAATCAGGTGTATTCCTTGACCTCTTAATATATGTAGAAGAAATACTTGTTGATACTAACAATGAATATGCTATTGTTTCATTTAAAAAAAATAAACACCAAATTTAAACTCAAGGAGTTAGGCCTTCTTCGGTTCTTTCTTGGTTTAGAAATTGGTAAGAATAAAAATGGCATTTCTATCAACTTTTGTCTGATACAAGTTATTTGGGTTCGAAGGTCGCTTCCACTCCGATGGAACCAAACCTTAAACTCAGCAAAGACATTGGTGATTTATTACCCGATGCAACCTCCTAAAGAAGCCTCATTAGTAAGCTATTATATCTAACTATCACAAGACCTTCCATTTGTTTTGTTGTTAACAGATTGAGCCAATTCCTCTTTGAACCCTGACTCCCTCATCTTCATGCTTCTTAAAAGGTCCTCTAATACCTCAAAGCCACTGTGGGCTAGGGATTATTTTTTCAATCTCTGCACCAACAAACCATCAATCAAGCTCTTCAATTCAAAGCATTCGATGATGCCGACTGAGGCAGCTACATTGACACTAGACAATCTACTTCTGGTTACTGTGTGTTTCTCGAACACTCCGTAGTTTCATTGAAATCGAAGAAACAAAGTACATTACCTCGTTCATTTGTCGAAGCTGAGTATCGTGCTATGGCCAATGCCACTTGTGAGCTTACTTGGAAACTAGCTATCATCAAAGACTTCGGCATAAAACATCAAGGACCTGTCATTATTTTTTGTGATAATAATGCAGCGATACATATCTCAAAGAATCCATTCTTCCATGAGAGAACAAAATATGTCGACATCGATTGTCACATAGTTTGGGAGAAGGTTAACACTGGCATCCTCAAAATGAACCATGTCACCAGCAAAGATAATCTAGCCGATGTTTTTACAAAAGCTTTATTTCCTTATGTATTCAATGACCTACCAAAATTGGTGTTAAAAATCTATACACTCCATTTTAATATGGGCTATTAGAGTTAGCAGTCTGTTAGGTTTATGTAAGTTTGTTTCCCTGATTAGTTAGCAAGTTAACTAACTCCGTTAAGTTTTCCTTGGTCTATAAGACCCTCTCATGTAACGGCTTTGACAATTCAATTCAATACATTTTCTTTCCTAATAATTTTGGAGGTCGTCATGGCTCACTTGACAATGGCCTATATATAAGAGCATTAGTAGCACTCACTGACTTAACAATTGAAATAAGAACCACATCAATGACTTCAAAAGTGAAAACAATGAAACTGGGCTCACAAGGCCTTGAGGTCTCCGCTTAGGGCCTAAGATGTATGGGCATGTCGGCCTTCTATGGCCCACCCAAGCCTGACCCCGAAATGATCACTCTCATCCACCACGCCATTAATTTCGACATCACCTTTCTTGACACTTCCAACGTATACGGGCCATTCACTAATGAAATCCTTACCAGAAAGGTTTTTACGACTTCTCTTATTTTTCTCCCTTTTCTTTTCCATCTACTTTGTGTTTTGTTTTTCAAATTCAATCTTTTGTATTGGGCAAGCGCTTAAAAGGGAAATAAGAGAGAAAGTTCAGTTGGATACCAAATTCAGAGTCAAATTTTGCAACAACGGTAACATTAAGGTTCATGGCGAGCCGGTTTATGTCAGAGCTGCTTGTGAAGCCAACCTGAAAAGACTCGATGTCGATTGTATAGATCTATATTACCAGCATCGTATCAATACAAGCATCCCCATTGAAGTCATGGTCTGACTTCTTCTTCTATTTATATACAAGATTTCTTTGGGATTCTATAGCAAGCATGTTACCTGCATTAAATTTTAGTCTAGAAGACATAGATGGGATGTGATTCTTTTAAATCAAAAGAAACCTCACCATAGTCAAATCTTCTAGGCAGAGGCCTCAGCTTCAACCATAAGAAGAAACTAGTTGAAGACGGTAAAGTGAAGTACATTAATTTGTCAGAGGCCTCAGCTTCAACCATAAGAGCTCATGTTGTTCATCCATTCTCAGCTATCCAATTGGAGTGGTCCTTGTGGAGTAGAGACATTGAGAACGAAATTATTCTCGTTTACAGGTGAGACTAGTTAATAAAGCTTATGATATACATAAAATATACACACATAGTGATGTTCTACTAGCTAGTGTTAAGAGTTTTCCTTTTATTTTCTGCCACAGAAATAGGCTTTGGTATTGTTGCATATAGCCATCTAGGATGAGGATTCTTATCATCTGGGCCTCAACTTCTAGATACTCTATCTAAGGATGACGTTCGGAAGGTATATCAACTGTTCATTATTGATTGATTAGTATAGCTTTTTTATAATGCCAAAGAGTACATATTATAATATAGCATTTGTATTATAAACTTATGTTTAATTATCCTTTTGAATAGATGAATCTACAATTCAACTGTAATATACACTAAAATATTTGCATGTATGTGTACTTATTGCAGACTCATATTCCCAGGTTACAACCGAAAAACATTTTACATAATATCGGGTGCATGAAATTACAACAAGAAAATGATGCACTCCTCCACAGTTAGGTGTGGATCCACCACTAAGGAAATGATGTGTGTCCCATCCCTGGAACTACCAAGGTAGAAAATTTCAACCAAAATATTGAAGCCTTGTCTGTGAAACTTACACTAGAAGAATTGGTCGAGCTTGAATTGCTTGCTTCCGTAGATGCTGTGAAAGGTGATAATTATGATAAGTCCACAAGTACTTGGAAAAACTCTAAAACTCCATCGTTATCATCTTGGAAGTTGGAGTGAATACACCTACCTATTGTTGGTATATCTATTGTGTAACTCTATCTATTTGGAATATTCTAATATTATTGGGACGAGTTATAAATAAAACAAATGTATTTTTTTTTACATATATTTCAAGGAATTCATAATTATCTAAATATTGTAAAAATAATGTATGCTATATAATTTCATATAAAATAAAATATTTATCTTAAATTATTTGAGACAATATTTTATCAAGATTTATTAAATATTTGAACTTGCATTATGTATTTATAACTTGTAAATACTCATCTTCTTATTGAAGTTAAAATATTTCTAGTTGTAACCTATTAAATTAAAACGTATTTATAATATAAAAATTATTCAAGTCTGAAGGGATTTTGAGTATCTTTGTTTATCCAAAAATCAGTTGCTGATGACGTGGCAAGGATTTTCGACACATAGCAGAGATACGGCTCGTCTATCGACCAGCATTATTTCTGCGCGAAGAGATCAAGTTCTATAAACGACCAGCCTGGTCGTATATTCGCTCATTTATGTAAAGATCTGTACAGTTGTGATGATATCCGAGAATATCTCTTCATTATGACCTACAAATCCCATCATTAAGGATAGATATTATTTCCTAATTCATGTAACTCTTCCTGAGCCTATAAATACACGAGAGATAGCTTAAGGAAGGGGGATCGATCTTTTTTGCTTAGAGAATTATATTACTATTATCCATCGTTGTATTATTTTCTTCTTCGAAGGTCTGTGAAACTCAAGAACCCTAGTTCTTTGATCACACCTTGGGAGATCAATATTAATAATAGTATCAAGTGGACGTAGGTCATTACCAATCGCTGGGACCGAACCACTATAAATCCCTGTGTTCTTTATTTTTCCATTAGATTATTTTCAAGCTCTATATCATTTTCTTGTCATTTTCTAGAATCCGTGTCGTTGACCAAAATCAGGGTCAACATTCTGGTGCTTTCATTGAGAGACTTGAACCCGAGAAAATCTAATGGCAAAGACTACCAAGAAAACTGGACAGGTTGTTGCCGCTCCATCCCAGCCTCCTCCAACAAGTATGGCTGAAGACGAACCTCATTTGGAGTTCGATGAGGAGGAAGTGGACTCTGAGGCCCTCAAGACAACGCTGGGGGTGTTGCAAGATGAATTGGCCGCTCTGAGGGCCAATCAAGAGAGTGCCGCCAAGATAATTGCGTCACAGCAGAGGGAGATAGAGCGCCAGCGCCAAGAGCTGAGCGAGAGACAGGCGGAGATGGACCGTCATCAAAGGGACGCCATGGCAGCCCTTGAAGCAGCCCTCCAGCTGGCTAGGAATCAGGCTGCACCTGCCTCACAGCCTGATCAACCCCCGAGTGGGCCACCTCAAAGAGGTCCCAATCCTAGCCCTCCGCTCCAGCCAACAAGCCCTCAAAGGCCAGAGCAGCCACCAATGCCTCAGGATGATGTCCCGCCTAGGGACCTTGAGACGCAGCCTCCATCCCAGGCTGGTCAAGGCAATCCCCCGCGTCCAAGGCAAAATAGGGCCGGGCAGCAGCCCCACAACCCTAGACGCACAGGGGGTGAAGAGCCGCACCCACCGAGCAGGGGGCAGTGTCCTTCTGCCAACAGAAGGAATTCAGAGACAGGCTCTGCGGTCAGAGACCCTCCATGGCATGAAAATGCATGGGGACCCACCGACCAGTGCAGGCCTCCCCCTAATGTTCGGGAAGTTCCAGCCCAAGGAGGCAACAGAGGAAGTAGTCGGTCCCACCATAGCCAGTCAAGGTTCAGAGATGGCCACGGCTACAATGAGGCCGACTCAGGCAGAGGGAATGCTGGTCGGAGAAATGAGGAGAGAGGTGGAGGCAGAAGCCCACCACCTAGAGAAGACTGACAAGCAGGACATAATGCTGGGGGGCAGCCCAGACAAAACAACGTCTTTAGCCAGCTTGGAACCAGTGAGCAGCGGCAAAGAGATGACGACTTGAGGGATGTACTCAACGACCACCGAGAAAGGCACGATGAGTACATTCCCCTCGCACCAGAGGCCCCAGCAATTCCTGAAGCCGTTCAAGCTCAAATCGATCAACCGAACCAGGCTGTGCAACAACTGATCGGGGGGCGGACATCATATATCGAGTACGATTGGAGGAGAGGCACCCTTTTCATACAAAGGATTGCTGTGGCAGAAAACCCCAGTAAGTTCAAGATGTCGACTCTGCCAAACTTTGACGGGTACAGAGACCCGGTGTCTCATGTAAACAAAATTGAGATACAAATGGACATTAAAAAAGTCTCTGAAGACGCTCGCTGCAGGATCTTCCCAGCGACCCTTTCTGATGCCGCTCAGGAGTGGTTCTTTAAGTTCCCTCCTGCAAGTATAATATCCTGGGAAATGTTCGTGAAGGAGTTTTACAAACAGTTCTATGCGGGTCGTGTGCACCCCACTGAGGCAAACCAACTGGTCGAGATACGCCAGAAAGAAGGGGTGCCTTTGAAGGAGTATGTTCAGCGCTTCATGCGAGCCGCAACAGGAGCCAAGATTATGGGCAATGAAGGCAAGATGATGGCCCTACCTACTGGGGTTAGGCGCCATTCTCCCCTCTGGAAATGCCTTAGAAAGCATGGGGTTAACACTACCCAGGAGTTTTTAGATCGAGCTGATCGGTACATCAAGCTTGAGGATGCGATTGCCAACGAAGGCAAATCGCTAGCAAAGGACAAGGGGCCCAAAGAAGAACCCGCCAAAGCCGCCAACGGGTCTAAGCCCAATGGCAACGGGAATGGCAACGGTAAAAATGGTGGAAAGTGGGTGAATGGCGAACCCTCGACCTACGAGAATAAATGCCCCAAAAATAATCGATATGAACTGAAATTCACCAATTACACCGCCCTTGTCGAAAGCTGAGCCGATGTGTTCCAAGCGACCAGCTCGAGCATGCCCTACAGACGACCCACGCCTATAAGAAAGGATATCTCCAAGAGAGATTCGACAAAGTTCTGTCGTTATCATAACAACTACGGGCACGACACTAATGAGTGCAACCAGCTGAAGGACGAGATTGAGTTCCTGATAAGACAGGGACACTTAAGAAGGCGAGCCGCGAGAGGTTCTCAGTGAGAGGCTTAAGGTGGCAACAAGTCGGCGCCTGCACGCCAACGCTCGCCACCTTTACAGCCAGCTCCCATGGCAGGTACTCTACTCACCATCTGCGGAGGCCCACATCTTGCAGGAGATAGTGGAAAATCGAGGGAACGATACGCTCGAACCCTACGCCACGACCAGGACATCGAGATGATGAGTGTGGAGGATCGTGCACCCAAAAAGGCTCAAACAGAAGAGGAACCGATCACCTTCTCTGATGACGACGCCCAGCATGTGCGATTCCCACACTCCGATCCGCTGGTCGTGGATGTCCAAATCGCAAATATGATGGTGAAAAAGGTGTTGGTCGATACAGGAAGTTTTGTCAACTTCCTGTATAAGTCCTCGCTAGAAAGAATGAAACTGTTCATCAAGGACCTAGAACCATGTAACCAAACCATTTATGGTTTTTCTGGAGAAGGGCTCGCCCCAGTAGGGTCAATTAGACTCCCAGTCATAGCAGATACCGCGCCTGCTAACAGGACATTACTCACCCCTTTTATAGTGGTTGATTGTCCTTCGGCGTATAATGCCGTGATAGGGAGACCTATTCTGGTTGACCTCCGATTCGTCACATCTGTATGGCACCTCGCCATGAAATTCCCAACAGACGCAGGAGTAGGATGCGTACTGAGAAACTAGCGAGAGGCGAGAGAATGCTACAACACCTCGATCACCAAGGCAAAGAAGGGTGTATCGAGGGATGCTGCCGGAAAAGAGTTGCAAATGGCATATGATGTTCAAGCCCGCTCAGGTGATAATCTCACCAAATAAGGCGTTGCCCAAAGTGAGGATAGAGACTTAGATCCTCACTTTGGGAATTTCAAAGAAGCAGTAGGCCCCATCGAGGACCTTGAAGAAGTCCAACTCGATGAGGAAAATCCGACCAGAGTCATGAAAGTCGGTAAAAACTTGGAGACAACAACAAAACAATCACTGGTGGAGTTCTTGAAAAGGAACCAGGACGTCTTTTCCTGGTCGCATAAAGACATGGTTGGGATAGATCCTGCAATCATCAGCCATGTCCTGAACATTGACAAAAGCTTTCCACCTGTGCAGCAGAAAAGAAGGCTACTCGACAAAGACCAATCGAAAGCTTTGAAGGAAGAAGTCGAGAAGCTGAAGGAGAATGGGTTCATCAGGGTGGCGTTTTATCCATCATGGGTCTCCAATCCCGTACTCGTGCCCAAGCCGAATGGCAAGTGGCGTACGTGCGTGGATTTTAGAGACCTCAATAAAGCCTGCCCTAAAGACTGCTTCCCACTCCCGAGGATCGACTAGCTGGTCGATGCCACTGCAAGACATGAGATCCTCTCATTTATGGATGCATACTCTGGGTATAACCAAATTAGTATGCATCCCCCTGATGAGGATCACACTAGCTTTCAAACCGATACAAGACTCTACTGTTACAAGGTGATGCCCTTTAGTTTGAAAAATGCTGGTGCGACTTACCAAAGACTCATCAACCACATGTTTAAGGAGCTGATCGGGGCAAACATGGAGGTTTACATCGACGACATGCTGGTTAAGTCGAAGAAGGCAGAAGGACATGTAAGGGATTTGCAGGAATGCTTCAACGTCCTTAATAAATATAGGATGAAGCTGAATCCCCTTAAATGTTCCTTCGAGGTTGGATCAGGGAAGTTCTTGGGATTCATAGTTAACTCAAGAGGAATTGCAGCTAATCTTGAGAAGATAAAAGCCCTGATCGAGATGAAGTCGCCAGTGAAGATTAAGGATGTCCAAAGTCTGACTGGGAGAATTGCCGCCCTTAGTAGATTTATTTCAAAATCAACGGACAAGTGTGTCCCATTTTTCAATCTACTCAGAGGCAGCAAAAAATTTGAATGGACAGATGAGTGCGAACAGGCCTTTCAAGCACTGAAAGCGCATATGGCGCAACTGCCCATCCTGGCGAAGCCAGTGGATAAAGAGACTTTTTTTGTCTACCTAGCAATCACAGATTATGCTGATAGTGCTATTCTGGTGAGAGAAGAAGAAGGTATGCAGAAGGCTGTCTATTACATAAGCAAAAGGCTGATCGGAGCAGAATTAAGATATCCCCCCATTGAAAGGTTAGCCTAATGCTTAGTATTGGCCTCTAGGAAGCTGCGGCCTTATTTCCAGGCCCATCCGATTACGGTATTGACCGACCAGCCTCGTCGGCAAGTGTTGCAAAAGCCAGAGGCTTCCGGAAGATTACTAAAGTGGGCAGTCGAGCTCGGGCAATTCGACATATCGTACCTACCATGAGCAGCGATAAAAAGACATGCCTTAGCTGACTTCATCGCCGAGTTTATAGAGCCCACGGGTGGCGAGCAGATCGAGGAGCCTAGTGAGTCTGAATGTCAAACCCAAGCACCCTCGTAGAAATTATTCACCGACGGATCATCTAACGAATCCCACACAGGAGTAGGAGTGATATTGATAACGCCGGAAGGGCATCGATTTCACTGTGCAATAAGATTTGACTTCACTGCCTCTAACAATGAGGCTGAATATGAAGCACTGCTCACTGGACTGCGGTTAGCCAAGGACATGAACATAAAATAGCTTGACATTTATAGTGATTCTCAGTTAGTCGTGAATCAGATCTTGGGAGAGTATCAAGCGCGGGGATTAAAGATGGTCGCTTATCTGAACAAAGCAAAGGATCTGTTAGCCCAATTCGGTAGATACACTCTACAGCAAGTGCCTCGTGATCCGAATTCCAATGCAGATGCTTTGGTAAGGTTGGCAAGTGCAAAAGATGTTGATACTTTGAACATAGTGCCAGTCGAGCGACTACCCGCACCCAGCATCCAAACAACAGAAACCACTTTAGTCATCCAGATGGTGGATACATGGATGGCGCCATATGTAGAGTATCTATCAAGCGGCGTGCTACCAGTGGACAGAAACAAAGCTAGGACCCTTCAGCGGCAGGCTGCTAGGTATATCCTAGTAGATGAAATTCTGTATCGAAGGGGATACTCACTGCCACTTCTCAGGTGTATTACAAAGGAGAAATCCAAAGAGTTGATGAAGGAGGTACATGAAGGTTTTTGCGGAGACCACGCTGGGGGGCAAAGCCTGTCGAAAAAGATCCTAAGGCAGGGATATTTCTAGCCAACAATGAATGAAGACTCCATGGAGTTCGTGCGAAAATGTGACAAGTGTCAAAGGTTTTCTAAGATCCCAAGAGCATCTCCCAATGAGTTAAAGCAGATGCAGAGTCCATGGCCCTTTGCGGTTTGGGGAATAGATCTAATCAGATCTTTGCCTACGGGGAAAGGTGGTGTAAAGTACGCAGTGGTTGCCGTCAACTACTTCACCAAATGGGCCGAAGCTGAGCCACTCACGACCATAACAACGAAGAAAGTTCTTGACTTCGTGGTCAAAAACATCATCTGTCGCTATGGATTGCCAAAAAATATAGTCTCATATAACGGCACCCAGTTTGACAGTGATCTATTCACAGATTTCTGCAAGCGTCACGACATTATTAAAAACTTTTCTTCAGTCACTCATCCCCAAGCGAATGGACAGGTCGAGGCAGTCAACAAAACGCTGAAGGATACACTGAAGAAAAGACTTGAAGAAGCGAAGGGAGCATGGCCAGAACAGTTTCCTGAAGTCCTCTGGTCGTACAGAACTTCCCACCGAACAGCAACAGGTCATACCCCGTTTTCCTTGGCATACGGGTATGAAGCCATGTTGCCTGTTGAGTTGGATCCACCCTCTCACCGCAGATTAACATACGACCAGGATTCTAATAGCCAGCTACTCATGGAATCCTTGGACTCGATTGATGAAAGGCGAGAACAAGCTCAGCTCCGAGTAGCTGCATACCAGCAGAAGGTCGCCCAGTATTTCAACTCCAAAGTTCGAGAAAGAAAGTTCAACATTGGAGACCTTGTGCTCCGAAGATTTTTTCTTAACACTCGCGACCAAGCTGCTGGAGTCCTCGGGCCAAATTGGGAAGGGCCTTGCCAGATTGATGAAGTCCTTCACCCAGGCACTTATAAACTTGCCCGCTTAAACAGAGATCTCGTTCCTCAATATTGGAATGGAGAACACCTGCGCAAGTATTATCAATGAACAATTATTCTTAAAGAATTGGCTTGTATAAATTTTACTTTTGACAAGTTTTGTGTAAGATCTTATTAATCACTCGTAAAGACATGTTTCATCCATTTACTACGAGAATAAAAGGGACTGTGCTCAGCCAGTCATTTCTTGCCAACTATTGTATTTATTACAAGTATTTTCTCATTGCATGTGTTGTTTTGCTGTATTATAATTCTAATCGCATTGCTGCGAGCAGTAACGTTCGGACAGGTTCTAGTCAAGGCAAGTGACCGAGGACCTAAAAGCTCCCCGATCACTTGGGGGGCATACAAGGTACAAGTAAGCAAAGCATATCGTTAAAAGGTATGTAAACACATGAGCAAAATAAGTGAAAGCATGCTAGGGCACTTAGAGTATTTTTCAAAATTTTGATATTTTGTTAAATCAAACCAAAGTGCTATGCTAAGTTCGATCATGCGAACAATTAGATGTTATAATAATATGCAAATATATTGTAATATCAAAGCGATCCTTTTACACCGTAAGCAGTAACTGCTTGGATGTAATTGTTTAAAATAAAAGTAAAAGTTTCCCGTGCATCAAACCAAAAAATTATATTGTCTTTACATCACGACCCGTAGGTCGTGTAATTAGAAAAGAAATATAAAAGAAAAAAAAAACTAAGGAGCTTGAGGAGCTGGAGGATCCTGGGGAAGGTTCTGGTCGACAGCTTCATTGTCTGCACCCTCCATCCCGGCGGCCAGCAAGATTTCGGGGGAGGCAGGGACCCTCGACCCTTCTTCTTCAGCCAGTTGAGTCGCGCAGCGAGCCATCTCAGCTTCCCTCGCGTTCTCAGGAAGATAATCAAAATTGGCACCCTGATTGTGCTTCCAAAAGTCATAGAAGCACCTTAGGGTGGCATTTTTATACCTCTCTAAGTTGGCAGCATTAGTCTTCTCCAAGTCCTTAACTCGGTCCTCCATGTCTCTGGTTTCTAGCCTGCTTGTGATCAAGTCCAGCTCGAGCTGCTTAGCCACCTTATAGTTAGAGCGGTTGGACTCCTTGTATTGGTCCCTCAGCTCGCGGGCTTTAGCTTCTCCTCCAACTCCTTGGCCAGTTGGGCCTTTTTCGCAGTCACCACTGCCAGCTGATCAGCATGTATGGCCTCGGCAGCTTTGAGTTCGTCCTCGTGCCGTTGATCTGAGGTCCTGGCCTCCTCGGTGACAGCACCCAGGCAGATGCGGCTGGTAGTAAGGGTTAGCATGGCCTGGATACAGAACAAAAATTAGACAAACAGTAAATTACCGAAGACCTAATTTCACAAAAGGAGACAACTTACACTGGTGAACTCATTCAAGGCTCAGTTCAGAATTGGGTCAACGCCCATCGTCTCTGTAGCCGCCATTGCCGCTCGGCAGCGATCGTGCTTGGCAATTTTGGTAAGCCTCTCCTTGATCAGTTTACAGGAACGGCCAACCATCAGGTTCCCGGTTGAGGCAGGAGCTTCCTGCTGGGTTTGGTCAGAAGGGGCAGCAGGAGAAGGAGTCGACCCGGCCACAGCAGATGGTGTTTGCTGCTCGCGGGGGGAAGGCGGAGTCGCGGTGGTCGAGGGACCATCCTCCAAAGGGCCTGCATTCCGGACCTTCTTCGCCTGGGGCTCTTTGCTGCTCTCCCTAGCATGTCTCTTGCTGGTTTTCTTTTTTCTCGGAGGGGCAGCAGCAGCCTCTGGGGTGCTGTAAAGGTCGAACACATTGGTGGAGTCCATGCCTGAAAAATGATAACAAAGTCAAACAATGAGATAGCATGAACAGCCAAACACATCACATCAGAAGAAGAAAATAAAAAAGATTGCAAAGTCCAGTACCCGAGCTATTATTACTGGTCGCTACACTACAGACTCTACTAGTCTTACACTCATTCTTTGACATGAAGAAGTCTGGCCCTAAGTGTGGAGCATATTTAAAATTGTCGTCCCCGTCAAATAGATGACAGGGAATTGGCAAATTGTTTAAAAGAGAAATTACTATACCGTTGTCATCCGACGAGTCGTCAGAGAGGTCAACAGGCTCGGTGACCTTCTGCTTTCCTTTTCCTAAGGGGGCCGAGGGCCTCTCTGCTTGAGGAGTGCTAGCAGGTTCCATGATCGTGACCCCAGTCGATCTCCTCTGCGGAGGAGATGCTTGAGGTTGCTACTTGGGTTCCCCTTCGGCGCGAGCACTCCCTGCCAAAGGCCCCCTCGTATCTGATTGAGGGGCCCAGAGGCCAACCAACCTAAGGTTAGCCTCTGTAACTAGATTCCTGACACTCTTCTCAGCATCTAACATGCTGACTAAGAGTGTCGATATTGACTCCATTCCCGGAGTTGGGTTTGGTTGCAGCCACGGGCCTAGAAAACATTAAAATTTTAAGAAATTGTGGAGGAAAACACTAAGTGAAGAAGTCGGCCAGCGATACGAAAGTTTTACCTCCTCGTGCGAAAGCCAGGTTGTCCGCGACCAGGTCCGCCGTAAGGAAGTACTCTTGATAGTACCTCCCCATGTTTGAGATGTGGGTCGTGTCAATCAGGAAAGTGCGTCCGTTTTCCTGATGACAAAGGTGGAAGAACCCCGTGCCTTCATGGTTGGGGTTAGATTTGAGGTCGAACAAATAGTTGACCTCATGAGGCGATGGCACGGGCCATTTTTTCTGGCTGTACAGGATATAGAGTGTAGCAAGCATCCTATATCCATTTTGGGTAATTTGAAAGGGGGCAACTCCAAAATAGTTGGCTACCCCCTGAAAGAATGGGTGAAGAGGCAAGGTGGCCCCTGCCTCAATATGAAACCGTGACCAAGCACTATAGGCGCCTCCAGGCAGATTAGCCCTTTGGTCTGGGTTGGGCTTGACTAGGGTCACCCCTGGCAGACCGTATTTTCTTAAGTAGTTGGCGATCATTCTGATCGTCACCCTACTTTCAGAGACTACATGCCACTCGACATCCGGCTGAATAACATGTCGGGGGTGGGCATGTCTTTGGATGTTTGGATCAGGGGCATTTTCGTCTCGACCACTGGTCGAGGGAGCATCAGTCGTAGCAGCAGGCTGATGAGAAGTTTCGAAGGTTTTTATTTTCTGGGCCTTGGTTTTGGTGCGAGCCATGTTTCGGGTCAAAACTGGGGAAGTGTTTGGATTAGTACGAGAAAAAGGAATATCGGGTATCAATGTCGAGGGTTGTTCTTCATCCTCGAGCAGTTGAGCTAGCAGATCGTCGTCGATGGGTCTTTCTCCCCCCCACGGGTCTTGCATATAAACTACAAACAGACAAAGGAGGAGATAAGACGCACAGCCTGGGAGCTTATGTTGAAAGGTGGAATAACGTTGCTCGCGTCTATCGACCAACAGCATTCTAACCGAAACACTAAGTTTTATGCGAGCAGTTTGAAAAATGGATCAAAAAGTGAAAGTAAAAAGTTTTTCTGGAAAAAGCTTTTTCAACTCCAAAAGGGCGGGAAAAACCCAGTTTTTCAGCTAGCCTAAAAATCAAATTTTTACTTCGATTTTACGCCCTAAACCCATGATCCTGACTATCAAACTGATTCCTAACTTATATAGAGCAAAAGTACACTACCCTATCAAGCATCAAACGGTATATGCAAAATCTTCACAAATTTCTACCCAAGAACACAAAAAGTTTCAAAGCATAGAAACAGCATGCATGGCATCTCAAAGGGTTAAACGTCGAAGAAAGTTTACCTACGTGAAGATTGAAGATCTTGAAAAGGAGGGACTTTGAGTTTGCAGGTGAGAGATCCTCGGCGAAGCGTCTGAAAACTTTAAAGTCTTGGGCTCTGGAATATATTTCTTGAGAGTTCTTGGCAAAAGGATGGCGTGTAAAGAGTTAAAAGGAGAATGTGGGGATTATTTATAGAACTGAGGTGTGCCGAAAAGGGGTAATCATGGGTTACCTTTTTCAAGGCATGGGGGAGTGTAACAGCCGTCGGAATGATTTCTTGAAAACTAAAAAGGCATGATTGGACGTGATTAGGTCACTATTTTCAAGAACGCAAGAGAGTTCTGACAGATTTTGTGGGGCATACGAAAAGTTATTTTCCTAAGTTTACTTATTGCTGGTCACGATAAATAAACTTGGGGGGCAAATGTTTATCCAAAAATCAGTTGCTGATGATGTGGCAAGGATTAGTTATCTTTAATGAGAGACTTTGTTAATTTAAATGCTCATTAATGATAGTTTACTTTTGTATCAATTTGTATCATAAAATGTTATTGTGCATTGGAGTGCATTGCAAATATTACGCTGAATATAACATTTGTTTATATTTTTACGTCAAATTTGGTACTATATTTAGATCATGTTGGAGATAGTATTACTTTAATAGCTAACTAGTGTGTTCATGAGTAGTACAAATAATTTTGTTAAGTGAGTTTCATTCTAGTTATTATTCAAACTAATAAAAGCTTTTAAGAGTTTATAAGGACTATTGGTTTTCAACTTGAAAATAATAATTTTGAGAAATTAGTTTGAAATTTTATAAAATGTGGAATGAAAACTACAATTTTGTGTCTCCAAATATTTGATTGGTGTTTAACAAAAAATCTAAAAGTATCATCGCTCTCACTCACCCACCCACACCACCTCACACCCATCCACCCTTGGTTTTTGTTAAAAAGAAATTTGATATTGTTTTTGTAGATTAAAAGTGTAATATGATTATTTTAGTAAATTATAAGTATTAATAAGGAATTAGGTTTATTCCTGGAGTGTAAAGCTTGAAAATTTGAAGAAAAAAAATAGTGGTTTTGACCATTTTCGAGGAAAAAGAAACTCATTATTTTTCGACAACTTGTCTATTTTTTCGATAGGGTGTCTGATATTTCAGACTAGGTGTCTGTCTTTTAGACCAGTCGTCATATATTTTCGACCACCAGTCTAATTTTAGACCACCTGTTAAATTTTCAAACAGCGTGTCGTATATTTTTGCCGACCTGTCGAATTTTCAAACGGGTTATCCAAATTCTAGATTTTCATGATTTTTAACATAATTTTCATTTTTTTGTATAATTTTTTAATTTAAGAAATACCAATATTTATAGTTGTTTATTGTATTATTATTTTTTTAGATTTCATCCAAAATTATTGTAATATTATGTGATAGATTGTGGAAAAAGAATGAAGACTCATCGAAATTGATTTCAAATGGCTCACAATCAAGATCAACTTTGGTACTATTATACCTAGTTTTGGTATCGCAACGTGGCATACCACATAGTATCAAAATGAGTGATGACGTGGCAAGACTCAACGATCGTCATCCCTCACCAAAAAAGTGACCCTAATCGTTCTCAAAACATTTAGGTGAAAATAGAGCTTATCACTCATGTTAGGTCTCACTGATGAGGTCTCAACTCGCCAATCACACGAGTATGTTTCCAGTATTTAGTCACCAGCCGCCACTCCTGTAATGACCCGGATTTTCAATACTCGATAATGCGGAAATATAAATGTTTTCATTTAACAAAATGTCTCAAAAACCCATAGAAAAAAAAACTTTTTAAAAAGTCGTATGGCCATACTTAACATTTAGTTACAAACATGTTTTATAAAGATTAGAGTGAGCTTAGTTTAGGGAAAATTACACAACATTTCCAAAAATAAAAAGGCTTCCCAAAAGGTCGGTCCACATGTACATTTGCAAGGAAGACTCCAGCGCTCACTGCTCTGCCTTGCCCTTGCCCTTACCTACAACATGAAACAACTAGGTAAGCGAAAACGCTTAGTAAGATCAACTTTCAAACAAAGCAGATAGAGAATTAGGGTTCCGGACCCTACACAATCAATTTCAAGAACGCTAAAGCGTCCTGGCAAACTTATGGTCATGCCTGATAACCAAGGATAAATTAATTCATAACTAGATAAAAATCATGCACTCAGAAAAATCCCAAAACAAGCAGATATATTATATCACAACTATAACTTATCAACAATTATATCCCTACACTCAGAAAATCCCAGAGCAAGCAGATATATTATATCACAACTATATCTTATCAACAATTATATCCTTGCACTCAGAAAATCCCAGAGCAAGCAGATATATTATATCACAATATAATTCGAGACCAACGCTCTACAATTTCCATCAATTCAGGTGTAACGCGCCCTCCAACATAATTGCTAATCTGTAAAAGAGAATCGAGTCTCCACACTAAGATCTAGCCAATAAATATCCTCAACAATGGTAACTATCATGTTACCTAGGGCATCGCTACTTATCTAAGAGTGAAATCTAATTTACACGGTTTTACGGAGACTTCTATGTTAATCAGTGGTGCTGGTGAGCAGTTGCCCCTAGGGTGTTCAGCCTCACTCAATCTTGGCAACCCCTAGTATCTCTAGGCACTCTCACTGAATGGCCAATATTCACGGCTGCTATCCGGGAATAACTTATCAGAGCACTTGCTCAGATTCTAACCGTCAATGATTAAGTAAGCATGAGGGCCCCTAGGTCCCATTTATTTTGGCGCCCCTAGGTTTAACCAGCTTATCCTCATCTCATGGCCACTCGTCGCGGTAATGAACCAGACATAAATAAAACCAAGCAATGTGACGGGGATCAACCATCTAGGATATGACGGACATCTACCGTTCATATTTTCTAAATCAGCACTCACTAGACTAACGTCTCTAAGCAACTTTCTATGACAATCTATATATGTGCATGTATCCCTATACTAACATACAAGACAATAATCATTTCATGTTGCAGCCATACAATATAAGTTGACTTACATGGAGTCCTTAGCGCTCAGCAGGTTTTCACCCTCCAACGTTCAGTCCAGTTACGCTTAGCCAATACTGTAGTTATCCATACAGTATACTCGAATTAATTATGGCACTCATAATTCATTATTATTATTTTGGGCAGTTTGGTCATTTTAATAGAAGTCATTTGTAACGATTTATAATCCTTATTTGGTTTTAAACCTATTAAGGAAAGTCATACAAAATATTCGAGACTAAACCCTAAGTCTCGGGGAGACCTATCCTAAGGTCTCGATACCTAGGCTCAGGTATCACAATGGTATTTCCCCACAACCCGCTAAAAATCTTATTCTTTCAAGGTATCGCTATTAACCCGCACTTTCGACTAGTCGGTTAAAATATGTAAGATTTTAGCCGGTATTATATCCAGAAAATACAAATAAATTCCTTAATTATTTTTAAAGAAAATAAACTCTTTAAATTTTCCTTTTATTTTTCTTAAGGTTTTAATATCTAAAAACCGTTTTAAGAAAATTGTCTAATTTGTCTTAATTAGGAAAACCGTTATAAATTTTTCATCTTGACTAATTAATTTTCCAAAATCAATTAATCAATTTTACTTACTATAAAAATAATTCATTTAATTATTTTCTCAAAATATAGGGTTTTAAACCCTCTTTTAATTTATTAACTATTAATAAATTAAATCTCTTATTTTTAAAAAGAATAAAAACTCTTTAATAAAAATAATTCATTTAAACTCAAAGGGGTAATTTTAGTGAAAATATGATTTCAAGACTTACCATTTTATATCTTAAAATAAGCAAAATTTTACTTTTTACCTTATGTTCCAAAAATCTCATTTTTACACTAAGTGTGAAAAGCCTATTTTTCACATTTTTAACTACATACTTCGTTAGTTCATAACTTGACATTTACTTACCCAATTGTTACCAAAATTTCCCAATTCCATTTTTGTTATGTCATTTAGGTCTTTGTAAAATCTTAGGTCAAAATGAGCATTTTTTATTGGTGAAATCATTTTCCAACAATGAGGTAAAAATGACCTTATTTTCAAGTCCTTATTTTTTCCAAACTTTGACAGTTAATAACTTTCAAACCGTTCAATATTTTCTTACCAAATTTTACAGTGGAATAATAGGTTATGCCAGAAATATGTCCACAAAAGTTTAGAAAAAACTGGGTTCATTTTCCCTATACAGTGGCTGTCCAAACTAGGTTCCGAAAATAAGAATACGAAAAAACAGTTTTTTACCTAAACTTTGAAATAGCATAACTTACTCATTTCTAAACATTTTTTAGTGTTTCAAAAGCTCAATTTTATGTACTCAATCTCAACAACATCACAGTACAATTTAATTTTACAAAACCAATATACAGTGGCTGCTTGACCCCTTGGAAGTCACAGCTCAAAACATGTTTTGTTTTAGGGTATCCTACGAAACCCTTGGGGGTTTTCGTTCCCATTTTCAAAAATCAATACACATGCATCATAAAAATTATTAAACAACTACCATAACCTTATTACATCACCAACAAGAAACTTCAAGCATTAAATATACAAAATAATGCTTAAAACTAAAAACCCTACAACAAAATCATCAAAAGTAAACTTTTTACCTCTTTGGTGTTCTTGCTTAAGGTTTGGACCTTCCTATTAGCTTTGGCTCCTCCAAAACCTTTCAAAAACCCTAACCAACTTCCCCCAACAACATAGTTAATTAGCTATTTGAAACTCTATGCTTAAAACTTTACAAAAGCCTAGATTCGTGAAGCTTTACCTTAGGGAAAATACTTCCTAGACGAAGACTTAGCCTCCAAGTTTTCCTTGGTGTTCTTGAGGTTGAATATTGAGGGAACACTTTGAGAGGTCTTCAAAAATCAGATGAGTGAATGACAGAGGGAGAGTGGTCGGTTCTTAGAGTTAGAATTGCTCACAAAACTCTTCAAAATATCACAAAGTACTTGAGTGCTTTTCTACCCACTTGCCCACTTGACTTCTTCATTAAATGGGATTTAATATTTTATAAAATTGGGTTCACACCACTCTAAATTACCACATGGCCGGCCACCCTTTTAAATTTTATCTATGTTTTATATAATTTTTTTTTTATAAAGGTTAATAAATGTTTCATAAGAAGAAATGTCCAAATTGGTTTTTGACACATTTTTCACTCTTATTAAGTTTTAATCACCAAACTTAACATTAATTAATTAAATTAAATGTCTCTCACATTTAATTTAATTAATCACATAATAAAATTTAACCTAAGGTCCATTCATGGAATAAAATTCCTCATTTCGGCAAAATTAGGCATTTAACACAAAATGCCTTAAAATTTCCATTTTCTTTTAGGTTTATTATTTTTGACCAAACTTTAACTTTTATGAATGTATTTTATGCCTAAAATATAATTGCCATGATTTTTCATTTTATTTTCTGAGATTTTTACCCGATCAGGGTTTTTGTGTCGGTCCAGGACCGAAAGTCTTATCTTGACTTTTAAAATCACAAAATTCATATTTTGGCTAGCAATAACTCATGGAATACTTTCAAACAAAATATAATATTATTTAAAATAATATTCTTAACCCGGGGGAGAAATCCCGACCCGAGTCGTTTAAAGGTACCCGAAAACGTAGGACGTTACAACTCCCTTGCTCATCTATCGCCTAGGAGCCCATCCCCAGTGGCCCTAGGCCATCCCTGATCACTTGGTAATCCATCACCAATGTCTTGAGGTCATCGTTTCTCATCACGAAAAGAATCACTCGTTCTGCGATGGTTGTTCGTCACCATCGCCAAGGGCTCATCACCCATTCCCCATCACCAATGACCCATCAGCGATGTCCCATCGCCACTCACATTTAACCCTTGGCACTCAAGCTTCCCTTAGAAAAAATATGTAATCAACCACCTCAGGTGAATGACACGCTGGATTGCCATATTTGAAGGGTACAAAAACCTAGAGCTCCTCTGCGTGTCTCAGGAATTAGCCGAATCGATAAATGACTTTCTGTTGGGAATATGGCTAAACACGCAACTTGAACGTTATAATTCAAATAAATCAAACCCAAGATAACCTAGTTTACAATAGAGGAATAACACAAATGAGATCAAGAGATAGGACCTTTGGAGAGAAAACCCTTAGTTACATAAAATCATAGCCTCCCCTTAAAAGGCTTGACACAAATTGAATTTGTTGTCTAAAAAATTATATTCTTAGCCTCCCCTTAAAGATTCCTTGAAGCTCCTACCAGTTGGAATGAGATTGTGAATTACAAGCCTTAATCATCATGCAAGTCAAACTTTCTTGATGAAGATCTTGAAGAAAACTAGTAATCTTTGTGAGTTAGAGAGAGAGAGAGTGTGGTGAATGATCAATTCACCAAAATCTCAAATGAACCCTTTAAATAGTATCGGAACCCTCATTATTGTCAACAAATGAGAGCAAATCATTTTAGACTAAGTTTTGGAGGAAAAAATACGTAACTGTACCCTCCCGTACGAACCGCCCAGATGATGGATCGCCTATTTGGGGTTTTGTATCCCGAGCAATGCGTCACCTCCCACATGTGACACAATGCTGATACCTCTGACTTAGCGCCCCCAAACTCACCCCAAAATGTCTCAAAATGCTTTTAAACTTTTTAGGTACTCTCATATACTCCAAAGAAACACTTTGGACCCAAAAAAATAATTTATAGATGCCTACACCAGTAGTCAACCCACTCATGTAGAGTTTAGTGAAATCGTTACGGTTTTTGCACCTCTTTGTGCCTATCTAATTTCACTATGTATTTAACCAACCCAAACAATCCCCCACTTGGTTAAATGCATCTTCTTTCTCTAGCCCGAACAATATTGGTGCATAAAAAAGGTACCTTTTGGGTTTGAACTTTATCTTAGTAAAAATACTACAAAGCTTCTATCGAAATGCTATGGTATTCTTAAAAGGTTGAACCCAACATTCCTAGTGATAAAAACTGGTATTGTCTCACACACCTCTACCTGATTACTCATGTATTTCTCACTTTGCGCGCTCAACACTTTTATGGCCTTGTGCTTATCCAATCATGAACCATCCGAAGAAAAAACTCTTACTCTCTTGAGAGACAACACCACCTCTAGGTTCATATAGGTGAAATTCTAACAGCATCTTTGTTACCTTTAGAGATGTTTTTTGCTCTTCAACTGAATTTCATTAAAAGCCTATGGCTTAACCCTTGATGGACCCAAAACGAGTATGTTTTAAAAATTTATACTCGCAAGCGCACAAATCGTATATAAAATATAGTGTTCGTGTAAGCACGAGATCGAACCCAAATGAGTTGTCTAAAATAAAAAAGAAAACTATTTTAAACCAAAATTAATAAATTCTAACCTAGCTCCAAAGATTGATGAGAATTTGTGACAATAAAATAAAATAAAAGATAATAATAAAGATATTAAAGACAATATAAATAACTACATTAATAATTGTGAACAAGATGGTAAAAGAAAGATTATAAAGATAATAGAATCCACAAAATATAAGTTTAATAATATTTATAAGTACATTGATTTCCAAGTTTTAGTAATAGTATAAATTAATCAAACTATCACTTATTCAAGTTAGATGTTCTATTTAAGCACAAGTTTTTATAAAAAAGATAGGATTTATCTTCACTTTTAAAATTATAATCCCAAAGTATTTAATGTAAATCAATCTAATGAAATAACAAATAAATCAATGAATATTATTTATAAGGCAAAACATAATATTTTTGTTCTAAGCATTTGATGTGCACAATTTAATGGCACACATTAATCAAAGAATATTATGATTTTACACTAATGAAGAACAAAGTGTAAATATGTTCTAACAATAAAAAATACAAGATATTTAAGATGAAAGAAAATATTTGAAGAAGAAAATCCATAAACTTTATTGCACAAAATGGGAAATCAACATACAAAATAAACACTATCTAGTTACATATTGTTTCATCATCACCTTAATAATCTTAAAAAGATTAGAAACTCATAACTAGCATAGAAAATACAAACCAAAAAATTACAAACATAACTAAGAAAATTTGGAGGAACACCCCCAAATTGTTCCTCTAAAAATACATAGAAAATTAACCAAAAAAAAAAAGAAGAAGAAGACAAAGAGAATTGAGAGGTTTTGAAAGTGTAGAAATTTTGTGTAGTGTAACCTCTCCTCAAATTAGCACTCACAAATGGTCTTGAAAATTCCCTATTTATAGCCAAAATGAGAGTATTAAAATAATCAATTTAAATTAATTAAATTGATTAAATTAATTAAATTATTAATAATAATATAGAAAATAGGGGTAAATTATAGGGTGTAATGATGATGTTGGGGTAAAATGTGTAGAAAAATTTGGATAAAAAATGGCATTTTTGGGCAAAGGGGACAAGGGAACATATATGCTATTGTTGGGCTAAAAAAAATACAAAAGGTGCTAGGACAGGCAAGATTTCGGCTGGGCTTATGGGACGAGTGGGCCTGGGTTGAAAGCTGCTTGGAGAAGGCTGAGTTGGCTGGGTGAGTCGGCTGGTGAGGTGCCAGGCGTGATAGGGTGTTGGGCCTGGCGGATTGGGCAGGTTGGATGCAGACTTCTGGTGTGGTGTTGATGGTAGGAGCTTGGGGAGGCAGCTGCGTCTGGGCAGGAGTGCTGTTGGAGGTGGGCCGGATGTGTGCTGGCGGGCTGGGTGCAGCTGACGAGCCCGAGTGGCAGTGGGCTGGGGAGAAACAGAACCAGGCGTTGATGGGCTTTTGCTTGCTTATGGCATTTTAAAAATGTCATTTTTCCTTTCTTTCTTTAGCATTTTATCCTTTTCTCCAAACACAAACATACCACAAATTCCCTAACAAAATAAACATAAAATAAATCATAATAAAATATTTCCACTATAAAATAAATCAAGTTAATTCTTTGAAAATATTAATTATAACTTAATTTATATTTAACATTTTTTTACCTCAAATTAAACAACAATAATTCCAATAATTAACTACAAGATTTTACAACAAAATAACTATAAAAACACACAAAAATATATATAATCAAAATAAACCCAATAAATTCAAAATTACTTTAAAACTTAATAAATCAATTAAAAACTCAAGAATTAAGCAACAATTAGCACATAAAAAATGGTAAAATAACTCTATTTTGTAGAGTTATCAACCCTCATGTCCGGTAGCAACAAACATTAACTATCTTAGATGGGACTTTAAGTCATTAATGTTGTCAACTAGTCATTTATCAACAACTTGTTTTTACCCATTGAACTCTACACTCGATGTAAATGAGCTTTGAGTTTGGTTGTCATCATTGGGGAATCTATTTGTCAAGGAGTTTTAGTCCCATCCCTCTATTTGAATAACTAACCAAATCTATCCCTGGAGCTTTAGTGAATGGATTCGCTAAGTTCTCACACGATTTGACATACGAAATTGATATAACTCCCTTATCAATCAATTCTCTCATGTAGTCATGTCTTAGACTTATATGTCTAGACTTCCCATTATATATCTTATTGTAAGCTCTAATCAAAGTGACTTGATTATCACAATGTATCGAGATCATTGATACATCAACCACGGTTTTTGTTATCTCCAACATGAGATCTCTTAGCCACTCGACCTCTTTGCCAGTTGCCACTAGAGCAACAAACTTGGACTCCATGGTTGAGTTTAGTATACATGTTTGTTTCTTAGATCCCCAACAAATCGCACCCCCACCAAGGGTGAACACCCAACTGGTTGTAAAGAGATTATCTCCTACACTGGATATTCAACTTGCATCAGAATATCCTTCAAGTATCTTAGGAAACTTCGAATATTGGAGTTATAGTTCCTTGGTCCTTTCTAGGTATCCAAAATCTCTTTCTATGGCTTTCAAATGTTTGGTACTCGTATTGCTAGTAAATCTAATTAGTTTACTGACCACAAATGCTCCATTCTTGTACAATGTGTGGCATAGATTAGACTCCCTATTGCACTTGCGTACTCTAATTGAGTCGCCACTCCTTTCATTATTTTCAAGGTTTTGGATTGAATCAAAGGGTGTGTTTACCTCTTTGATATTAAGATGACCAAAATTTCCAAGCATCTTCTCAATATAATGAGCCTGTCGTAAGGCATATCCATCTACACTTCTTCTAACTTTGAGACCTAGTATGATATCAACCTCTCCAAGGTCTTTCATCTTGAAAGTAAAAGATAGAAACCTGTTTCTATAATGTCTTTCATGTTATTACTTAATATCAACATATAGACATGCTAGAATGACATAGTCATCACAAGTCCTAGAGCATAAGTACTTGTCTGCACTATTGTGTCTAAACACATTCGAAACAATGGCTTCATCAAAATTATCATGCCATTGTTTTGGAGCTTGTTTTAAACCCTATAAAGATTTAACAAGCCTACACACCTTATGTTATTTTCCTCTTAGAGCAAACCCTTCTGGTTGTTCCATGTAAATCTCCTCATCGAGATTACCATTTAGGAATGTCATTTTGACATCCATTAAATGAACATATAGGTTTTGTATTGATGATATGAAAAACAACATTCTTATTGAACTTATCCTTGATAACGGTGCATAGGTATTAAAATAGTCTATGCCTTCCTTTTTTCTAAACCCTTTTGCCACCAATTTAGGCTTTGATGGTTCCATTAGCGTGATATTTTCTTTTAAATTCCACTTACAACCTATTGGCATTGATCCTTATGGTAAATCAACAATCTCCCAAGTTTGGTTAAAAATAACTGAATCTATCTTATCTTTTATTGCCTCCTTCCAAAAAGTGGAGTCCTTTGAAGACATAGCTTCTTGGAATGTTTTATAATCATCCTCTACTTGAAGTACCATTCGATACTTCCAAATGTCTCCCTTGTGATTTCCCTCTACTAAATAAAAGGTCTCAACTTGTGAGTTTTTATCTTGTGATCATTTCTCTTTAAGCCTTTAGCTTCTTCTAGGCAATAGTGGTTGCTCTTCAACCCTTGAAGATAACTCATTTTGAGTTTATTCCAATGAGATCGGTACTATACAACAAGTTCTCAAAGAACTCAACTTCTCTCGATTCAATTATAACATTAGACTCCAAGTCTACAGGCCTTGCCCCTTAGCATTTATCTTTCTTTTGTAACTCATGTGTTACTAACATTTATCACTTATTGATTGGTCCATTCCTTAAAAATTAAAAAATATATATTTTTAAGAATAAAAAAAATAATAAAATAATTTAAAAACTACAAAAGTATTTTAAAAAATAAAATGATTTTTTTTCACCACAAAAATTAAAATGAAATTTTACTCAAAGAAAATTAACCTTACATTTAAAATAAATTAAAAGCTAAAAAATATATCAAAACTACAATATATATATATACTAGTGGTAGGGCATATGCATTGCACATGTTCCTACCCTAACAGGAATATTACTATGAGTCAGACTTCTGGAGTAAAATTTATGCTCCTTGATAACACACTTGTAGCAGCTATGTTTAATAATTCCCTCTTGCATTTTTATAAATGCTACTCATGTAAATGAGGCGGGTATGCCCCGCCTTGCTCCGCAAACACTTTTCCCCACCCCGGCTTAATCGGGGCGGGTCTGCCCCACCCTATTTAACTTTTTTTTTTAAGAAACATTAAATTATAATTTTAGAATTCTCCCTAACCCTAAATATTGTTTTTTTATTGCAATCCTTATTTTCTACACTTTGTATAAACTACATCATTAAATATTTTATTTTGTTGTTTTATTTTAAAATTTACAAAAGTAACTACAAGAATAAAGATGAATTATATAAAACAGTTTTTTCAATATTTACAATTATTTCATAGAATAGTTGTGGAATAAAAAATCATATAAATCTTACATCTAAAGTCTTTTTAGAATTAAGGATATTCTAAACCACATATAAAATATTAATTTTACGTACTATGCATGTATATGAGTAGCATGAGAGAATTGAGTTATAATATAGAAAAAAAAATCGGGGTGGGACGACCCCGCCTCACTTGAATTAATAGTGAGGCGGGGCAGCCCCGCTTCACTTGAATGCATGCCCCGCCCCGAATTCCGCCCCATTTTTACCGAGGCAAAGACGCCCCGTCCTACCTCACTGTCCCATTTTGCCATGACTAATAAATGTCAGGTCTTGTACCTGTCTCAATACTCCTATACAAGAAAAAAAATGAATACTTGGATTGATGAACAATAAGCTGCAAGACATTTCATTCATTAAAGAAGAAAGAGGAAGCTCTAAGCATAAATAAAAAAGATAAAAGCTATGCCAGTCCAACTCTCATGTATATAGCTATGCAGAAGCTTAAGAATGAAATCTCAATCAACACACAATAGATAAGTCATTAAAGCAATATCCAAGTATGCAAACTAAGAACTTTCAACGAAGAAGAAAAAAAAACTATTGACTTCTTATCTCTCTATAGTCAGTAACTTGGGCACTTTAATTAATACAAATAAATTTTGAAATCTTTCAAAATATCATAATTCTTAAGAATAGCAAAGAAAAATGAAAAAATTTGAGAGGTGAAAACCAAACTCTCCAAAGTCAAATTTGACTTATAGTTCAGTAGCTAATTCTCTCTCTTTTCTCACTCTTATATTCTCTTCATACAACTAAGCCACCTCAGCAAACACACACAATTATATAAAGCCCAACATCAAAATTTTCATATAAGAAAAATGAGAAAATTGAGTAGAATATGAACCTGCTCAAGTTCCTCTTTGTGGAAAGTGATAACTATTTCAGTACAACAAAAGAGTTGATAGAGAGAAAAGTTGAGAGACTCTCTGATAGAATATTCAAAGACAGTGACGAGCTTGTTATTTATAGAGATAGAAAGAGTATAGGAAGTTACAATAATCGAATAACAAATACATATTGTGGAAAGTTGTACAATTAGTTACATAATAGTTGTAACAACTCTAACCGAATTCAGAATTAAGCTCACTCGATTCTTCTAAGGACTCACTATTTGATTAGTGTGCAAAGTTTTATATTGTAAGGTGTATTTGGGTAAATAAATTATAATTAAGTTACATATTTTTATCATTTTAATTGCAAAATTATTTTATGAATGAAAATATTAGTTTAATCATTTTAGTTGCATATTATTGTGCTTAATCTCATATTTGGAGCAAGAAAATGGTAAAAATAAAATTGTGATAAAGCCCAAATCAAATTTGAAGCCTAACCCAACAGAGAATCAACCCAAGCCATTTTTGAGTCGACCAGCCACTCAAGAGCCAAGCCGCCACTCCTTGTAGCTCACTCTCCCTGGTTACAAGTGTACACCGCAGGCCTTCAAAGGCGTGAGTGCACTTCACATGTGCATGGGCTTTAGCCTTTGAAGCATGCAGCAGACAAGCAGGTGCACCATGCTGCCACTTCCCTGCCGAGTCCAACTGCGCGTGCCACCTGTCCAAGCTTGTCCCCCACCATTTGAGCTTGTTCCTACCGGACTCTACCTGTGCGCAATACGTGTCCTTGTTGTCTCCCAATTTGCACTCCTCAACGTGAGTTTGACATGTGTAAGAGTTTGAAAGCTTCAATGAATTATATGGTGACACGTGGCCCATTACTCTCACTCAGCTTTTGGAGCCATTTCTCGGACTACACAGTACACGATTTTTTAGCCAATTTTCTCTATAAATAGAGGACCAAAATCTTTGCAAAAGATATCAGCTTTTTAACTAAGGAAAATTCTTTTATATTTCTGGTATATTTTTTAGTGAACATAATGTTTATTTTAGGCTAAATTTATTTTATGAAAAAGCTAGAGTGGAATTTATATTAAACATTATTTCTTTTAATATATTTAGTCTAGGTTCTTCATTTCCATATTAGTTTTAATTAAATTTGTCTTATTTTAGTTTTTGCTCTAATTTAATTGATGTCTTTTACATAAGTTTAGTAGTGTTTTTCTTATTTAACTTAAGCTATTGATTTAATTTAGAGTATGTGTTATTTTATATGCTTTTTACTACATTATGTCATTAATATTATGTTGCTATAATGTATATAATATGGTAGGTTTTAAAGTTAGAATTTAGTGTTAATTTAATTAAGAACATATTTTAAGGTGAGCTTTATCATATATATTTTCCAACTATAATTAATGGTGTAGAATTGTAGTTGTGTAATGCCATGAATTCTCCGATGTGGTTTAATGGCAGGATTAGTAGGCCGGGAGGGCCATAACTGTTTAATTATGTCATTAAATGATAATATGCATGTCTATATGAATTATATTATAATATGATGTTATATGCATGCATGAGGGTCTACATTTAAATATTGTGATATTTTGGTAATTTGGCCTATTGAGGGCATATTTGCTTATTTGGGTGCATATTGTGATTTGTGAATGAGAATCCATTATTATGGAGATATATTCGAGCTATTCGACATGAGATGATCCTATATAATGGATTAGCGGTTTTATCATAACGAGGTCAATTATGGGGTAATAGGAATGTTTATTTGATGAAAAATTAGGAATATTTGAGATCATGAGGAAATTCTGGAAGTTTTGACTATAATGTTCTCGGGGGCGTTTTCGGGACCCCGAGCACTAGGTTTTATTTGAGGTTACTTAAGCTTGAAGTAGCTTATCAGATAGAACATACGTTAGAAAACCTCTCGTTCTCCCTTTCATCAGTTCGTTTTACCGTTTAAGCCTTTTCGAAGAAATCTCAAGTTCTAGGAGTCGGAATCAAGCGAGGATCGAGGCATAGCGATCCTAGGAAATATTAGAAGCTTCTTAACCGAAGGATTTGACAGAAAATAACCCAATCGAAGGTAATCGAAGTTTAAGTTTTGAGTTTTTCGAGTTTCTAAGCTTTGAATTAGATTTTATAAATTGTTGAGTTTTCGGTTTGTTCGAACCTTGGGTTATGAGGGTTTTGGAGCATTGGGAAGCTTGGGAACTTTGATTTGATGATTGGGGAATGTTTAGGTATGATTTTGGAGGCTTTGGAGTGTTAAAAACGTGTTTTGGAATGGCCCAGAGTTGGGGGCCGCGACCCTGTTCTTGGGGTGCCGTGGCCCTGACATGAAGAAGCAGGTGGGGCTCTTTGTGCCTGCTGGGCGCCGCGGCCCTTGCTTCAGGAAGTTCTGGGGGCCGCGGCCCAAGGTGCTAGGGCCGCAGCCCTTGCCCAGTTTTCACCCCGTTTGCATGTTTTGACCCCGGGAACTTAGTTATAGGCCTCAGGAGTGTTCCTACTACTTGGATTAGTTTGGATTGATGTCCCAGAGGCTAGATGTTGGTTTGGAAACCTATGTTGATCATTATTATTAATGATGTCTCGTATTTGGTTATGATTAGGTGACCGCTAAAGGACGAAAGGTTGATCGTTCTCAAGGGTCATTCTTTTAATCGTTCTACCTCGAATCTGAGGTAAGAAAACAGTGTAAGAATACAACTGCACCCTGTATATGTATATGACATGCGTGATTGTTATTGAGGCATGCTGGTTGATAAATGTGGACATGGATTGCATATTATATGCTAGTGAATATTGTGTATATGTATATGGCACTGACTAGTTAGGGATACTGACCTAAAGGTCAGAACCGGCATAAGCGTCCTGAACGCAGGGCTGAATGAAGATTAGATCTAATCGATATCAGCGTTGAATGGCTCTAAGGCATTAACGCTAGACTGACCCTAAGGTCGATGAACTTATAAGCGCTTGTCTAGTCTAAGACTAGTTACTAGAGCCAGGGCCCAGGTGACTGCTTGTCACATGGCTAGGGAACGATGTTCCAAGGTTATGACTCTATGGTCATGAGGAAGGTTATGTTGGTGACTAATCACCATGCACCTATCCTGTTTAAGCTATGGAAGGTTCACTTATCTGTTAATCCCTAGTGACCCTATCGTCACATGGCTAGAGGGGGCTGTACCCACTTTTGTGACTTTTGCGACTGTCACCTATCTGTTTTTGACTGATAGTCCTGAATGATTATCATGATCATTGTTGATATTATATCATGCTATATTATGTTTTCTTGCTGGGCCTTGGCTCATGGGTGCTATGTGGTGCAGGTAAAGGGAAAGAAAAGCTCACCCAGCCTTGAGTGGAGAGCTTAGGTGGTGATGTGTACATATGCAGTCGCTTGACCACCACGGCCAAGGAGTTCTCAGAGGGACTAGGGGGTTTACCTCATTTTACTGCTTAGGTCGGCGGGTTTGTAAATTTAAAATAGTAGTGACCATTTTGAGTTATAGATAACTTGTAAATGTTCGATAAGCTCATGAGCAGTTTATAATAAAATATATCATTTCCTTTTTATTGGTTTTCCACCTTAACCTGTTAATAACACTTAGAGCACGTTTTTAACCAAAGGACTCGGGTAGCGAGTCAAATTTCCGGTTCACCGTAACTGTTCTGGGGTAACCAGGGCGTTACAAGTTGGGTCAAAAGAATCAATTTTATTAAATAAATATGTTTACATGTATGAAACTTGTGCTTTCCATCTTCTCTTTCTGATCAAAATTCTTTTTAATTTTACACAATAATTTTTCTCAAAGCTACCATCATTTCCAAGTTTCTTATTTCTGATTTCTTAATTTACTAAACCGCTACAACAACAAAAGTTATTTAGGTCTCTTTTTGCGAGACATGAAAGGCTTTTCACACCCCCTAGGCGCGATTCATGGTGTTTGAGGTCGTTAATGTTGGTTTTTATTGATCAAATCAGAGATTATGCGCAGCGGAACAACAATCAAATTGTCAGATTAATCCCATAAGATTTCTAGATCTACTTCTTCACACTCATATATATATTGAATCAAGGACAAGAATAGAAAAATTACCTCAGGTCCTTCCTTGCTGCTATCTTTTCGTATGGCTGAATCCTTGAGATCTCACACCAAGATCTTCCAAAATGTTTGCAGGCACACAAAGAACGAGTGTGGGCTCGCTATACAAATAATAAGCAATAACTATTTATCAGATGTTCTCAACACATGAGATCTGATAAAGTTTGGACCTAGGTTTTGTGAAGAACAATGACCTTTGTTTTTGTCACTGTTCTCTTTTCTCTAAGAGAATCCTAGATATTTTTCTATCCCTGAAAAATTACGTTCTGTGAAAACTGATATCCAATATTTAATAATATCCAATATATTAAAATATTTGTTATTTTAAACAAATTCAAAATAACTGATCAGTTATCAGATTTTTGTTTAAATAATAATATTATTTTAATCATATTAAAATATCTCATTATTTATTTAATATTTAAATAACTAAAATTGTGGAATCAAGAGACTAAGTCCATCTCTTATGCGTGTAGCACAGTGCCTGTGCACTGTGCCACACGTGTACCACATGCCTGTGCAGGCATGTGATTTTTCCCAATTTTTATTATTATTTAAATACCAAAAATCCCAAAAATAAATTAATTCAAAATTAATTATATTTTTTTAAATCAAATAATTAATTAATTAATTACACATAATTAAACAATAATTATGTTTGATACATAGAAAAATATTTTACTTATCACATAAGTCCTTTTTGCCCATTTTTTGTATTTGCCTTTGACAATGATTGTTTGAGCCATTTCGAGGACTATGGACCTATAACATTAAGCACCAATAAATTGAAACTAAATAATTAAACTCTTTAATTATAATAGTTAATTTATTAATTCTGATATTACTCCACTATAAATTCAGAATTGTACTCTTTATGTTATAGATATACTTTTACATAAATCTTTTTCTTAAGTCATCCATTGATATAATCATCTTACAATAGTTCAACCCTCTAATTAATTAGTTCATAAATTATAATGGGAGAATTACCATTTAACCTTTATAATTTACTTCTTATTCCTTAAGTACCATTAATTCACTAGTGAATAATTAATCTATAATCTAATTATAGATTGAGCTCAAAATCATTCAGTGCCAGAATTAACCCTTAAGGGAACTAATATACGATCCGTTAGGAAAGATTAAATTCCGTATTGTTGATACATGTTCCCAGCCATCCATGATATTAAATCTCCAAAACAAAAGTCATTAGCCTCATTCTTTGAAGAGACCTTAACGAATAAATCAAAAGATTTAATAAACATGAACAGGAGTTCATGAACACTCAAGATTTAGGTTGATCTATAAATGATCATCAGTTATGATATGAATTACAAGTCTTTATTGTTAAATGGTTTTTGGATAAAGACTTTAATTCATATCGGTCCATGTCATATATAATCATATTATATAAAGCACATTTACCGAGATGTCTTACCACATCAATAATCCGAATCTAGATTATTTGTATCATTATGATACTCAGTAAACCGTACTTACAACTCCAATTAAAGAATTCCATAACTTTAATTTGTCGTTGTTGACTATTTTTATTCATTCATGTGATCTTAATTCTCTCGTACTAATACAAGATCACATCCTCAATAATGAATATGGAATTTTTGTGATATTTACAAAATTATTCAAACAATAATTTAACAATCTAAATATGACAATAATAATAAACCATTGTATTTATTTATTCACAGAAAAAATAAATGTCTTTACATGCTTTTAGGACACACTCCTAACAATCTCCCACTTGTACTTAAAGCAAGTGAGGCATTTCGCTCAATCCCATATTACGTACATGACCCACGAATTGCTTTGCAAGAAGCGTCTTCGTAAACGGGTCTGCAAGGTTGTGTTCTGATACGACTTCAGAATGGACACATCTCCTCTATGTACGATTTCTCTGACTAACTGGTATTTGCGCTCTATATGCTTTCCCCTCTAATGGCTTCTTGGTTATTTAGAATTGGCCACTACTCTCTACTGTTGTCACAGTAAAGAACAAGTGGTTTCTCCACTTCTGGAAAAACTTTCAGATCAGAGTAGAACCTTTTTAAGTCACAGAGCCTCCTTAGTTGCTTCACAAGCCACTATATACTCAGCTTCTATGGTGGAGTCTGCAATGTTGGTTTGCTTAATGCTTTTCCAGACTAATGCTCCTCCTGCAAGGATAAACACTGATCCAGAAGTCAATTCCTGACTATCTCTTTCTGATTGAAAATCAGAATCAGTGTAACCAATGGGGTTCAGGTCTCCACCTGAATATACTAGCATATAGTTTCTTTAGTATTTCTAAGATACTTGAGAATATTCATCACTGCAATCCAATGAATCAATCCAGGATTGGATTGATAACGGCTGACTATCCCTACTGCATAACAAATGTCAGGTCTTGTACACTACATGGCGTACATTAGACTGCCTACTGCTGAGGCATAGGGATACTGTCTCATGTCTTCCTTTTCCTGAGGTGTCTTGAGACACTACTTCTTGGAAAGGAATACTCCAGAATGGGTTGGCATATCACCCTTCTTGGAGTTTTACATATTAAAGCGTTCTAGCAGCTTATCAATATAAGTTGCTTGAGACAGTGCCAAAGTTTTGTTCTGTCTATCTCTAAGAATCTTAATGCCCAGAACATACTTGGCTTCTCCCAAATCTTACATTTGGAATTGTTCAGCTAATCAATTCTTTACCCTTGATAATGTCTCTACATCATTTCCAATGAGTAGGATATCATTAACATAAAGAACGAGGAATACTACTATACCATCTTTGATTTGTTTATAGACATAAAGATCGTCAATATCTTGTTCAACAACCAAATGTTTTTCTTGTGTCATCAAATCTAAGATTCCAAGATCTAGAAGCTTGTTTGAGTCCATGAATGGACCTAAGAAGCTTGCAAACCTTTTGCTCTTGATCTTTTAATTCAATCCCTTCTGGTTGAGACATGTAAATGGTTTTGTCAAGGCAACCATTCAGAAAAGGTGCTTTGACATCCATTTGCCAGATCTCTTAATCCATGCACGCAGCTATGGACAAGAGTATACAAATGGATTTTAGCATGGCTAATGGAGAAAAGGTTTCTTCATAGTCAACCCCTTCTTTCTGTGTGTAACCTTTGGCTACAGGCCTTGCTTTGAAAGTCTCTACTTTCCCATTCACTCCTCTTTTCTTCTTGAATATCCACTTGCAACCAATGGGTTTGATATTCTCAGGTGGATTTTCAAGAACCCAGACAGAATTGGAACACATCGATTCCGTTTCTTGGTTCATGGCTTCTTGCCATTTTTCCTTATCAGAATGATTCATTGCATTTTCAAATGTCAATGGATCATCTTTGTTTGTGTCAAACACAAGCATTTGAACTTCGTGTCACAGTACGTGGGTTACTTACTAACCCTCCCACTACGATGAAGTTCTCTACTATTCTGACTAGAACTAGGAGTTTCCTCTTGCCGTTTTTCATTGGTTATTGCTGGTGACTTTGCGACTTTATTTGAGACCATCTCCTCTAGTACAACCTTACTACGAGGTTTGTGGTTATTAACATAGTCATATTCAAGAAAAGTTGCATTTGTCAATACAAATGTTTTATTTTCTTTTGGACTATTGAAAATTCCACCTCTAGTCTCTTTGGAATATCCCACAAACATACATACTTCAGAGTACGTTTCCAACTTCCCGGTCTTCCTATTAGGCACGTATGCACGACACCCCCAAATTCTAAATTGGTGTAAACTAAGTTTACAACCATTCCATAATTCTATGGATGTCTTTTGGATAGACTTAGGTGGAACATCATTTAATGTGTATAGAACACATTGAATCGTATAGCCCCTGAATGACAGTGGTAATGATGAGAAACTCATCATTTGTCTAACCATATCTAATAACGTTCTATTCTGATTTTCTGAAACATCATTTTACTGTGTTGTTTCAGGTGTAGTGAGTTGGAATTGAATACCATGCTCACATTGATGGTTCATGAATTCACAGTCCAAGTACTCTCTTCCTCGATCAGATCGAAGTGCTTTTTAGTGATTTACCTAATTGCTTTTTAGCCTTTGCTTGAAATTATTTGGACTTTCCAAAAGTCTTAGATTTTCTTTGCATAAGTATAGGTAACCATATCTCGAATAATCGTCAATGAAAGTGACGAAATATTCACAACCTCCTCTTGCTTGTACATTAAGTGGATTGCAAAATCCATATGTATTAGCTGAAGTGGTCCTGTGGCTCTTGAACCTTTAGCAGAGAAATGTCTCTTGGTCATTTTGTTTTCTATACAGGATTTACAAACAGGGAGAGATCCAATAAATGGTTCTCCTAAAGGACTATCCTTTACAAGCCTATTTATTCTGTCTAGACGAATATGGTCAAATCTCAAGTGTCACAGATATGTTTCACTATCAGAATCAGTTTAATAGATCTAGGATTAGTTGTTTTTAAATAATTCAAAAATTATAAAAATTTGTCATTCAATATAAGTATGTAAACTTTGTTTATCCCAATGCATTTGCATAACAAATAAATAGATAATATCTTTAAATAATAACTACTTTATTAATAAAAGAAATAAATGTTATGCAAAAATAGAAATAAGTTTCCAAACATTAATAATCAAAATTATTAACAATAAACTAAATTTCTAGACTATAGTTTTCTTTGTTTAAAGAAATCTAAAATTTCTAAAACAAAATAAAGAAATTTAAATTGTTCAACTAACAATGAAATTACTAAATAAAAACTATTGCTCTTCAACTTCTCCAGCTCCTTACTTGCTACCAAAATCCTCATCAGTCTTTTCCTCCTTTTCAGGGTTCTGATTCTGCAAAAGGAAAGACAAAAGAAAAATAGATTAATGACATATATTTTGAATCTACTATTCAAAAAATTTGAATCTGATATTCATAATCTTTGAATCAATTATTCAAAGTTGAAAAATATATGTAAATCTTATTTACCTTTTTCGTTTGATATAAACGATGACACTCAGCATAGACTTCCTCTGTCATTGCTTGCCACATCTCATGGGCTGAGTCATAGTGTATATATTTTTCATTTGTTTCGTCAGGCATGGTTGAAAGCATGCAATAACGTGCCATACGATAGGATTTCATCCAATCTGCATATTTTTCTTCTGCTTCATAGCTAGTAGCTAGAGGTGGTTCTGTTAGAGGTTTTTCACAAACGGTTGACATCATCTTCTTATAAGAAAAAATATTCAACATGCCTCGAAACCAGTGTTTCATATTTCCAGGTTCAAAAACCAAGGATTTGAGAAAGGCATCAGTGTGTGATTCACCAATAGACATTTTGCTAGTAATAAATAAGTACAAATAAATATTATTATATTTAGAAAAATAAATATCAAAGTTTCGGAAATTAAACGTGATGCATGAGCACAATTAAAACACATAAAATAAAGATTAATTTCCACGATAAAATTTTCTAACAATTAAAGTGCCGCCTTAGAGTCGGTCAAATTAATTTTAGAGAATTTATAAGACATTCTTATCTTTATTGTTTAATACTTAAAATAACTCTTTATTTTCTCTTTTAAACATTAAAGTACCGCTTAGTTTGGTCAAGTTATGATTATCCACTCTCAAGCTTAATCATAACTTTGTGAGTGTAACCCAATATTTCGGAGTTCATGACTTAACTTAGGACATGCCGCCTTAGGGTCGGTCAAGCCTAAAATACATCATTAGTTCCTATCTATGTAAGAAATACAACCTTGCTATTGATATGTCCAGACACATTCCTTAGGGGGACGAAAACAAAGCCGTCGCGAGGCGCTATTCATATCTCACGGTGTTATATTAATAATGGAGACCATGGGTTATGTTTGAGATATCAACCCTCTCCCACTCACTATTTTGAAATAAGTGTTTTTAACCTAATTAATTCCAAATTAATTATAGTTTCTTTAAACTTTATGAACACAATTAAAATTGGAAAGAAAGCGAGTTTCTAGGTCCATGTCCAATTTTAAATTACCAATCATGTTCATCTAAACTTTACTAAAAAACACTTTTTAAAATAAAGTTGGTTTAAAGAAATTAAGTCATAAAGACTTAAAAAAAATTGGTGTGATATTTTACCAAGTTTTCAAAATAAAACTAAGTAATTTACATGCAATTGATTTCACAAAACAATTCATATAAACATATAGGACAATCCTAATAATCATGTTTCTACTAATGAGATGCATGATTATAACTGTGTGGGTTTTCATTTATGGCATACAATGCATGAACATGTTATCAATCACATTAACCACATGAAAATAATTATTTAAATAAATAAATAAACAATAAATGTTGAACCAGGTGCTTTTGGGTATTTCTAATTTTACAACCACTTTATAAAATTAAAATAAATAAAATAAAATGCCTTGATCTCCATCGGGCTTCTTTACTTTAATGTCGGTAGGATTTGTGGCATTGTTGGTCCAGAATAATAATAAGAAAACAATTTTCAAATTATTTTGATTAATTAAAACAAACTTTTAAATAATCATTATTTTTGTTTTTCTTTTTTAATTAAAACAACTTTTAATTAAAACTGAAATGAATTTAAATTAAAATCTGTTATTTTGAAAAAAAAAAATTTAAATAAGATATTCAAAAAAGTTTGTTAAGACAACAAAAATATCTCATTATTTAAATATCAAATTTCAAAAATAGGATATTTAAACATTTTAAATTTTTTAAAAAAATAACAGATTAATTTCAGAAAAAATAATAAAAAATAATAAATAAATTCTGGACCGTCAGACGGGGACACATGGCGTCAAAACGGGGCCGCCGGGGCTGGACCGTACGGATCCGTACGGACACGTCTATACGGGGTCCGTACAACGTCCAACAGCGACTCGGAGGTCGGCCTCGGAGGTGCGGTGGCTGAGTTCTGAATCCCGGGCTCCGTTCTGACTTTTGTGTGATCAGAATTACAATTTTATGGTGTCGAAAACCAAATAAAATTACATAAATCCTATGCCCTTTAATGGCTTACACAATGATCTAATCATAAACAAATCCTAACCCAAAAACACCATACAATTAACGATTCAACATTCCCACACATTCAATCATATTAAGTCATCCATTCATTCATCAAAATAAATAAATGCATAAAATTAAACCCACACAGATTCAATACATATATATGTGAAGATGGCTTTGGTACCATTTGTTGGTTTTTATTGATCAAATTAGAGATTATGCGCAGCGGAACAAAAATCAAATTGTCAGATTAATCCCATAAGATTTCTAGATCTACTTCTTCACACTCATATATATATTGAATCAAGGACAAGAATAGAAAAATTACCTCAGGTCCTTCCTTGCTACTATCTTTTCGTATGGCTGAATCCTTGAGATCTCACACCAAGATCTTCCAAAATGTTCTCAGGCACACAAAGAACGAGTGTGGGCTCGCTATACAAATAATATGCAATAACTATTTATCAGATGTTCTCAACACATGAGATCTGATAAAGTTTGGACCTAGGTTTTGTAAAGAACAATGACCTTTGTTTTTGTCACTGTTCTCTTTTCTCTAAGAGAATCCTAGATATTTTTCTATCCCTGAAAAATTACGTTATGTGAAAACTGATATCCAATATTTAATAATATCCAATATATTAAAATATTTGTTATTTTAAACAAATTCAAAATAACTGATCAGTTATCAGATTTTTGTTTAAATAATAATAATAATATTTTAATCATATTAAAGTATCTCATTATTTATTTAATATTTAAATAACTAAAATTGTGGAATCAAAAGACTAAGTCCATCTCTTATGCGTGTAGCACAGTGCCTGTGCACTGTGCCACACGTGTACCACATGCCTGTGCAGGCATGTGATTTTTCCCAATTTTTATTATTATTTAAATACCAAAAATCCCAAAAATAAATTAATTCAAAATGAATTATATTTTTGTTAAATCAAATAATTAATTAATTCTTAATTAATTAATTACACATAATTAAAAAATAATTATGTTTGATACATAGAAAAATATTTTACTTATCACATAAGTCCTTTTTGCCCATTTTTTGTATTTGCCTTTGACAGTGATTGTTCGAGCCATTTCGGGGACCATGGACCTATAACATTAAGCTCTAATAAATTGAAACTAAATAATTAAACTCTTTAATTATAATAGTTAATTTATTAATTCTAATATTACTCCACTATAAATTCAGAATTGTACTCTTTATGTTATAGATATACTTTTACAGAAATCTTTTTCTTAAGTTGTCCATTGATATAACCATCTTACAATAGTTCAACCCTCTAATTAATTAGTTCATAAATTAGAATGGGAGAATTACCATTTAACCTTTCTAATTTACTTCTTATTCCTTAAGTACCATTAATTCACTAGTGAATAATTAATCTATAATCTAATTATAGATTTGAGCTCAAAATCATTCAGTTCCAGAATTAACCCTTAAGGGAACTAATATACAATCCGTTAGGAAAGATTAAATTTCGTATTGTTGATACATGTTCCCAGCCATCCATGATATTAAATCTCCAAAACAAAAGTCATTAGCCTCATTCTTTGAAGAGACCTTAACGAATGAATCAAAAGATTTAATAAACATGAACAGGAGTTCATGAACACTCAAGATTTAGGTTGATCTATAAATGATCATCAGTTATGATATGAATTACAAGTCTTTATTGTTAAATGGTTTTTGGATAAAGACTTTAATTCATATCGGTCCATGTCATATATAATCATATTATATAAAGCACATTTACCGAGATGTCTTACCACATCAATAATCTGAATCTAGATTATTTGTATCATTATGATACTCAGTAAACCGTACTTACAACTCCAATTAAAGAATTCCATAACTTTAATTTGTCGTTGTTGACTATTTTTATTCATTCATGTGATCTTAATTCTCTCGTACTAACACAAGATCACATCCTCAATAATGAATATGGAATTTTTGTGATATTTACAAAATTATTCAAACAATAATTTAACAATCTAAATATGACAATAATAATAAACCATTGTATTTATTTATTCACAGAAAAAACAAATGTCTTTACATGCTTTTAGGACACACTCCTAACAGTTAAAAGTGCACATTTTACATGTTCCACAAAGAGGAACATGAAAGGCATTTCATGTCCCTATGTGGGGGACGTGAAAAGTGGTCCTATGCCCACAAAGAAGGACATGAAAGGAATTTCACAACCCCCTCAGTGAGTCGTGAAAAGTAGTCCTAGGGAGACCACGTGATAGTCCCAGGGAAACCACTTTTGTTGGAGATTCGGCTTAATCAACCATGTTTTGTATTACAACTCAAAGCATAAAACAAAAAAACTCTATAGGTAGATAACCGCAAATTACATAAACTCAAAAGAATCAAAGTGTAGAGTAGACCATTCTTGAAGAACAATCTTTAAACACAAACTCACAAAGGTATGATTTTATGTGGAATACAAAAATGACAAGGCTTGACACAAATGTAGGTTTGTTATCCAAAAATCTCTATTCCTAGCCTTCTCCTTGGAATTGGTTGAAGTGTAGAGTCTCAGAATGTTTACTTAGCTAGCTAGATAGTAATAGTAGTTAGTATTTGTTAGTAGTATGTTAGTTACCGTGGATTTTGGTTCAAGTCGGGATTTAGTTGGAAACTCATAACAACAGTTATGGATTTTATAAGTTTAACCTATAGTTTAAGAATATTAATTATAACATAAGGTTTGATTAATATTGCTGGATCTAGAAGTATATTTAGTATAACCTAAGGTTTAGATAGAACCATTAAGAGCATGACACTTGTCATAATCATGATTATTAAGGAATTAAGTAATTTTGATGAATAGTTTTAATAAAAGAAAGATCTAGAAGCTCTAGAACCTTCCAGCAGCTATTAGGATCATATTATGACTCAGTCAAAGCTGTTTATCCAATTCAAATTATGCTGAAAAAGTGCAAATACGTGTTTACTATATCAACGTATGCCGATATATCGCAGCATAGAGGCTGATATATCGCCTACGGAAGATACAGAAAATACGTCGACTTTGCACGAACGATCGAACGAGGCTCGGGAATACAGGGTGAGGCAATATATCGCCTATGGGGGGGGGGGGGGGGGGGGGGGGGATATATCGGCTCAATTTATGTATTTTTGAATGTTTGATTTTTGAATTTTAAAAATAGCCTTAACCACTTAGACCTGCCTTTGAACGATTTTGACCAAGTTCTGGGCGTCAGTTGAACGAAAATTCAAATCTTTTCCATTTTATAATCATTTATTTATTCAAATTAAAATGGGTGAGCCTTGAACTCTATACATAGGACCTAGTGCTTAGCCATTTTCTTCATTCTTCAAGCATTTGATTAGAGCCTCTAAGGTGCTAGTGTTATTATAGAGAGATACACTTGGGTTTTGGGTTAAAGCTTTATCATTCTAAGCTTTTATAAACACTTAGGAAGTGAGAAATAGTGTGATTTTGGTATTGAGGTTTAGACCAATCCATAAGGTCATTCAAGGTATTTCTATTCCTAAGTTCAGTTCTATATTGTTCTTTAGTTTTCTTTATTCAGATCCTAACTCTTGTTTATGATTTTCGATTAGGTATTTAAGTTCTTGAAACTTAAGGTTCTTCTTGGTAAGTTTCTTCTTGATGGTTTAGTTCTCATTTCATCTTTATTCTTTAGAGATTCTCACCATTTTACTGTTGGTTTATAGGAGTTTCTAATCCCGTTCTTGTTCCCAAATATCCTGGCTTTTAGTAAGAAAAATAGGATAGATTTTATGTTCTTATATGTTATAATATGTTATGATATGATATGTTTATGTTATGATATGTATATGTATAGTATGTTTTATAGTCCTCGGGCATATGACTTGTTTAGCTAGCAAGCCCCAAGAATTATTGGGCATATGACTTGCTTAGATAGCAAGCCCCACAAATTTATGGGCATATGACTTGCTTAGCTAACGAACCCCAAGAAGTATAATGGCCATTGTAGTCGTATATGATATATGTTTTATAGTCATATGTTTTCTAGTATATGTTATTTGATTATTAGTATATTTTCCTTGCTGGGCATTAGGCTCACTCCTTTATTTTTAGTGTGATGCAGGAAAATAAATATGGAAGGCGGAAGGATTCTTGGCAGCTTGGCTTGAGTGTTGAGGATGAATGGAATGAATGGACTGTGTGTCGATCGAGGATGACGTTTATTTTAATCTTTTGAATTATGTTGCTTTTGTAATTTTGCATTTAGTTTTTGAACAATTGATTTAAAGTTATGTTTTATTAAACAATGGTGTTGACCCTCGATTTGGCCAACGACACGGAGTCATAATAATGACAAAGAAACAAGAAGGAAATGAAGAATGAAATCAAATGGGAAGAAGGTGACACAAATGATTTATAGTGGTTCGGCCCCAACTGTGTGGTAATAACCTACGTCCACTTAGTGTTCTTATTGATGTTGAATCCTAATGCCGTGATCAAAGAACTAGGGTTCTTGAGTTTCACCAGCCTTAGGAGAATTACAACTTTTCGGTGGATAATCACACTATGTTCTCTCTATGAGTATTCAAGTTCCACGTTAAAAAAAAATCCCTTCCTTGAGCCTTCTCAATCATATTTATAGGCTCAAGGGGGTTACATGGGCCAATGGGCCTTAATTATCTTTAATATCAGCGTATCAAGGCAATAAAGAGAAAATATAATAAATTTAGCTATTACAAGATTACATATCTTTAAAGGAAATAAACCGAAGCATGCGATTAGACTGGTCGCATCTAATCGCGAGATTTTATGAGGAAAGAAACACCTGGTCGATAAGCGAACAACATCCCTTCACTTCAACGCTGCCACGTGCCAGACACGTGTAATAATTCTTGCCACGTCATCAAGAGTAATTTTTTGGTAAACATTTGCCCCCCAAGTTTATTTTATTGCGACCAGCATAAAGTAAACTTAGGAGATTGACCCTTCACATACCCCACCAAATCTGTCAGAGCCGCCCATGCCTTCTCGAAAAAGGCAACCAATCATGTCTTTTTGGTTTCCAAAAAGTTTTCTGACGGATATTGCGTTTCCTCATGTCTTGAAAAAGTAATTCCCATTATTACCTCTTTTACAGTGCCACGATCAATATAAATAACCCATTTTCTTCACTTTTCACTCTTTACCAATCTTCTTGTCTTCAAGAACTCTGAAGAACAAAGCAAAACAAACCCAGAAAACTTCGCTGATTCAAGGTGTGCTTGTCCATTCTTCTGCAATCTTCACTCCAATCCTTCATCCAAGTAAGCTTTCTGGTCGATTTTTTTTTTGTTATGCTGTGTTGTGCCTGTTTTCCCCTTTATTTTTTATTTATGAGTTCTTTAATATCCCTATCAGTTCTTGCAAAATGATTTCAAGGTAAATGGGTATATTGATTTGCATTGAGTTTGGTAGGAAAATAACACTTTGCTAGGATGATGAATTAGTTGGGTAGTTAGGATTATAATTTTAGGGCGTGAAATCGAAGTAAAAATTCGATTTCTAAGCTTGTAGAAAAAACTGGGTTTTTCCCACCCTTTCAGAGTTAAAAAGTTTTTCCTGAAAAAATTTTCACTTCTGCTTTTTAATCCATTTTCCAAACAGTTCGCTTGAAATGTAGTGTTTTTTGTCAGAATGTTGCTGGTCGTATAAAAGCTTAACTTTTATACGCAAGCAACGTTATTCCAACTTTTAACACAAGTTTTTAGGTCGTAGATTCTCATCTCCCCTTCTCTGTTCGCAGATTTTCATGCAAGATCCATGGGGAGGTGAGAGGCCAATTGACGACGACCTGCTTGGACAACTGCTCGTGGATGAAGAACAGTCGTCGCTTCTTATTCCAGAAATCCCTTTTTCTCGAATTCCACCCAACAAACCTCCTTCCAGTCCATTCACAATGGGTAGAGTAAAATCCACTGCCCAGAAAAAGAAACCATCAAAACCTTCTGAAAATCAGTCTGCTCCTCGGGCTGAGATTCCTTTGACCAGTGGTAGAGCCAAAACCACTGATCCCGAAATCCAAACACAAGCTCGTCTCTGCAATGCCATTCGACCAGACGTCGAATGGTACCTTGCTCCCCCTAGCACAATCACTGCTAGGATGGTAATAATTTCCTCAGAAAGTACGGACTTTCTGGGGTTTCTTTATTCCTTCCTACCACTGACCAACGGGCAAACCTGCCTGGTGGCACCTTCAGCGCCTGGTCGAGGTACCACATTGAGCCAGGAGCAATCCTGCCTCTTCATCCTTACTTCTAAGGAGTGGCCAATTACTTCAGGGTCGCTCCCTTCCAAATAACTCCAAACGGGTATAGAATGCTTTCCGCACTCTATATCCTTTACAACCATAAAAAATGACATGTCCCTTCACCTCACGAGATCAACTACCTGTTCGATCTCAAATCTAACCCAACCAGGACAGCACGGGGTTCTTTCATCTCTGCCACCAGGAAACGAACCACACCTTCCTGAGTGAGACTACCTACAAGTCTAATGTAGGAAAGTACCACCAGGAGTACTTTTTAACCACCGACCTGGTTGCCAACAACCTAGCCTTCACCCAAGGAGGTAACCTCTTCGTTCTCATGGTCGTTTATTTTCTTTTATTTTATCTGCATTTTCCTTAGAAAATTAGTTCTATTCAGGTCCATGGCTGTGACCAGCTCCTACTCCAGAAATGGAGCTTCGAGCAGCGCTACTGGCTAGCATGACTGATGTAGAAAAAAGCGTCAAACAGCTGGTCACTGAAGCCAACCTAAGACTGGTCGGGCTTTTGGCACCTCACCAGGGCGTGAGGGAAACCACTATGGGGAGTGCCACTAATGAAGGAGTTCCTGAGCAGCACCCAGATGTGTCACAACCCCCAAGGAGGAGGACAACTGGAGTGACAATCAGGGGACCCTCCAGCACCCCGCGAGCAGATGCTCCTCGAGCCCTTTTAGGGAAGGGCAAGAAGAAGGCTTCCAAACCCTCTGTACCCATCGACGAGTCTTCAGATGAGAACGGTACTAATCTCTCGCTTTTAGATAGTTTGCCTATTCCCTGTCACTTATTTGACGGGGACGACAAATTTAAGTACACTCCCACTTTAGATTCAGACTTCTTCATGCCAAAGAGTGAGTGTAACACTAGTAAAGTATATAATGTAGCGACTAGTAATTATAGCTCGGGTATTTTACTTACAATTTCCTTTGTTTCCTTTTTTAGCATAGCACACTCATTTATTTTTACTGTCTAACTGTTCGTGTACTTGCCTTCTTGCAGACATGCCATCCGAATTATAATATGTTCGTCTAAATATCCCGGCTTTGGTAAAGAAAATAGGATAGATTTTATGTTCTTATATGTTATAATATGTTATGATATGATATGTTTATGTTATGATATGTATATGTATAGTATGTTTTATAGTCCTTGGGCATATGACTTGTTTAGCTAGCAAGCCCCAAGAATTATTGAGCATATGACTTGCTTAGATAGCAAGCCCCCCAAATTTATGGGAATATGACTTGCTTAGCTAACGAGCCCCAAGAAGTATGATGGCCATTGTAGTCCTATATGATATATGTTTTATAGTTATTTTTTCTAGTATATGTTTGTGATATAGTTTTATACTTATGTTATTTGATTATTAGTATATTTTCCTTACTGGGCATTAGGTTCACTCCTTTATTTTTAGTGTGATGCAGGAAAATAAATATGGAAGGCGGAAGGATTCTTGGTAGCTTGGCTTGTGTGTTGAGGATGAATGGAATGAATGGAGTGCGTGTCGATCGAGGATGACATTTCTTTTAGTCTTTTGAATTATGTTGCTTTTGTAATTTCGCATTTAGTTTTTGAACAATTGATTTAAAGTTATGTTTTATGTTTTATTAAACAATGGGTACCCATACCATATTTTAAATCTTATTTTGTAATTTGCACAATATTTATTTTGGGGTTTAATAAAGTTATGAATTTTTTTCTTATGTATGTTTTCCCAAAAGTAGTAGCTATGTCTAGTAGTTTTAATGGTCCAATGTCTTAGAAATAGTTGGGTCATTACATGAAGTTACTAAAATGGAATGAGAATGGGATTCATAAGCCTTGATCCTTCATACAAGCCAAGCTTTCTTGATGAAGATCTTGGAGAAAACTAGTAATCTTGAAAGCTAGAGAGAGAGAGGTGAGTGATCAAGTCACCAATTAAATCAAATGAACCATTTAAATAGAATATGAACCTCATTAGACTCAACCAATGATATTAGAGAATTTTAGTTTAACTTTTGGAGCCAAAAACATGTCATTCTACGAACCCGTACCAACGGTCCAGGCGATGCACCGCCTGGTACCAGGCAATGCATCGCCTGCCAGGCGACTTGTCGCCTGGTCTACCATTTTTTGGTCGTGCGACGCTCCAAAATTTGTCTCAAAACATCCACAAATGCTCCCAAACTTTTTGGGTACTCTCATATTTTCCAAAGAAACACTTTGAAAAAAAAATATATAATTTATAAATGCCTATATTGAAAGTCAACTCTCACATGTTGACTTTTGTGAAATCATTATGGTTTTTGCACCTCTTCATGCCTAACCAACTTCACCATGTATTTAACCAATCACAACATTCCCCCACTTGGTTAAATACACCATCAATTCTCTAGCCAAACGATATTAGTGCATAAAGTAAAGTACCTTTTGGGTTTGAACTTTACCGTAGTGAAAACACTACACAACTTCTACCGAAATGCTAAGGTATTCTTAAAATATTGAACCCAACATTCCTAGTGATAAAAATCGATAATGTCTTGCAAACCTCTATCTGATTACTCATGCATTTCCCATTGTTCGCACTTAACACTTTTAATGGCCTTGTGCTTGATCCATTCATGAACCATCAGGAGAGAAAACTCTTTCTCTCTTGAGAGGCATCTCCACCTCTATGTTCACATAGGTGGAATTCTTACAACATCTTTGCTACCTTTAGAGATGTTTTTTGCTCTTCAACTGAATTTTATTAAAATCCTATGGCTTCACCTTCATGCTCGGTAGCAACCAACATTAACTTGCTCTTGACGGGACTTTTAAATTGTTATTGTTGAAACTATTCCCTTATTAATGACTCGTTCTTACCCATTGAACTCTACACTTGATGTATACAAGTTTTGAGTTGAGTTTCCATCATTGGGAAATCTATTTATCAAGGAGTTTTAGTCACATTGCTATATTTGTGGAACTAACCAAATCTCTCCTAAGAGGTTTTCTAAACGGATCAACTAAGTTCTTACAAGATTTCACATATTAAATTGATATGATACTCTTATCAATCAATTCCCTCACATAATCATGTCTTAGAATTATATGTCTAGACTTCCCATTGTATATCTCTAATCAAAGTTGCTTGATTATCACATTGTATCAAAATCGTCGATACATCAACCACAATTTTATGTATCTCCAACATGAGATCTCTTAGCCAATCGGTCTCTTTTCCGATTGCTGCTAGAGCTACAAACTTAGACTCCATGGTTGAGTGACATATACATGTTTGTTTCTTAGATCTCCAAGAAATCGCACCCCTACATAGGGTGAACACCCAACCAGTTGTAGAGAGATTATCTCCTACACCAGATATCCAACTTGTGTCGAAATATCCATCAACTGTCTTAGGAAAATTAATATATTAGACGCATAACTCTTTTGTCCTTTTAAGGTATCCAAATACTCTTTCCACGACCTTCCAATATAAGATACTTGAGTTACTAGTAAACGTACATAGTTTACTAACCACAAATGCAATGTGCGCTCTAGTACAATGAGCGGCATACATCAAACTCCAAATTGCATTTGCATGCTCTAGTTGAGCCACTGCTCTCCTTTCATTCTTTTCAAGCTTTAGACTTGATTCGAAGGGTGAGTTTTCCTCTTTGATATTATGATGACAAAATATGTCAAGCATTTTCTCAACATAATGAGCTCGACCTAAGGAATAACCATCCACATTTCTTCTAACTTTGATACCTAATATGGTATGAACCTCCCAAAGTCCTTCATTTTGAACTTAGAATATAGAAACCTCTTCGCTTCTATTATGCCTTTCACGTCATTACTTAATATCAACATATAGACACACTAAGATGACATAGTCATCACAAGTCTTAGAGTATAAGCACTTGTCCGCATTATTGTGTCTAAACCCATCCGAAACAATGGCCTCATCAAACTTCTCATGCCATTGTAACATCCCAAAACTGCTAATAGGGTTTAGTGCCTTGATTAGCGTGCCGAGGGGGCATAATTGGATATATGTGTGATTAACTGGTTAAATGCGTGACTATGTAGCATGCATGATATATATGAAGATATGAATATATTTAGATGCATGTTTATGAGTATTAAATATGCATGTGGGCCCATTCTTGATAATAAGGGCATACTTGTAATATTGGCCTGCTGCAGGCATAAATGTGATTATATGTGAGTAAATGATTGAGGTCAAATTATTAGGTGGATATATTTTCAGTATACGGCTTGAGGCGTTCCTAGTGAGCGGATTGGCGGAATAGTCACAGTGGGGAATAATACGCAGCTCGGGGTGAGCTTAGGGGTATTTTTGGAGCATAGAATATGTTTTTGGGTTTATTGAGTAATGAGTAAGTATTTGGTGATTAAATGGGCATATCGGGATTAATTTGGAATCGATAGGACTACTCGAGGAATTAGCGGGAAATGTGGCAAATGACGATTTCGCCCTTAGGGCCATTTAAGGTTAATGGTATACTTAGGGGGGCAATATGGTCTTTCGGTAAGTGGATAGGCTCATTAGAAGCATGTGGACACAAGGAAAAAGCAGGCTCTTTCTATATATCTCTCTCTCTCTCTCTCTCCTTAGTCGGTTTGCATATTTCCCTTTGGAATGCTTTGAGGCTGAAGGAAAAACTTGAGGAAAGCCTGGGCTTGAGCTGGGAAAAAGTCTGAAGATATAACTTTGGAATTGAAGAGGGTGGAGGCTAGGACTACTGGGGTTCAACTTAGAGGTCGAATCTCTGTTGAGGTAAGTTGTACAATCTGAATTTCTTTGTGAATTTATGGGTTTGGATAGTGCTTTGGTTGAGTTTAGCTCTAGCTTTGGTACCGAGTTGGATTGAGGATTTTATTATGGATTCCAGGATGTTTGTGTTGTTTATGATGTGGGGTTTATAGTTTTACGCTTGAATCTAGCTTTGGCACAAATTTGGGATGATTTCTGTTGAGTTTGGTTGGGAAAAACGTTGAAGAAACCCAGGGACTTCTGGGTTCACGGGGGTGCGTTGCGACCTAGTTCATGGGCACCGCGGCCCGCGTGCCCCAGAACGTCCTGGGAGGGCTGCTGGCATGAAGGCACATCAACACCCTATGGGGAAAGTTTCGGCCCGCCTCCCCACAGATGCAGAGGCTGCGCCTCTAACTTGAGGTGCCCTGCGACTCAGGGCCAGGTCGCGACCCGCCTAGAGAGTTTTGGCCTAGGTTTGTCTTAAGGTTTGGGGAGGCTCGAAGATTAAAACTTAAGCGCTCGGAACGATTTCCACTACCTGGTTTAGTAGAAATCGAGGTCCCGGAGGCTAGTATTTGAATCCAAAGTTTTTAAATGATTTAGGATCTTATGGTTATAAATTATTGCATTGTGACTAGGTTATGCCGCAAGGGCTCAGGACTAGGGATCATGCTCGAGATTACTGTATGCTAGCTGCTCGGGACCTGAGGTAAGAAAACAGCACCCGAGTTGTGGTTGGGGCTTAAACCCCTTGTATGAATATATTATGAACATGAACATATTTGTAGTTGAGAATAACTGATTAGGCATGCTTGTATAGGTTTCCATTGATTACTTGCTATGCATTGTGCATCTGTGATTATATTTGTTTACAGGCCTCCCTAAGGGTGCTGGGGGCCGATATCAAGCGTGCAGAACACAACCCTGCCTAAGGGTGTCAGGGTCGGCCATAAAACTAGTGAACTTGGCCTAAGGGCGCTAGGTTTGGATATTATACAATAAACAGAAGCGTGGTTCACGCTTAACTATTTTGTATTGGTTTATGAGGTTGATTTATATGCTTGATTAAGTTGAGTACCTTTATTAAGATTGTTTCATACATTCTATTCTCAGTTGAATCTGGTGAATTATATTTAATGCTTTTATATTGTTGCCTAGTTGGGCATGTTGTTTTAAGTTTTCTTGTTGTGCTTTGGCTCACGGGTGCTACGTGATGCAGGTAAAGGAGTTGATAGCTAGACCAGCCATGAGTTGGAGAGCTTCAGGGGCGGTGTGTACATATGCGGCCTGCTCGATCGCCACGGTCGGGATAACTTGGGAGGAACTAGGGTTAAATCCTGTTTTAGTCGCTTAGGTTGGAAAAAATTGTATATGTTTATCTTTTACAAATTTGGAAATTTATTTTTGGGATCTCGTGTACAGACTCGATAATTTAATGAAAAATAATTATTTTGTTGACCAAATCTTTTAATACTTGACCTTGACTTAGTCTTTAATTACACATTTAAGTTCAAACGACTTGCTTAGCAGGTTATCCAAGGCGTTACAACTTGGTATCAGAGCGGTCGAGGTTTAAGTGTAACGACCCAAAATTGCTAATAGGGCTTAGTGCCTTGGTTAACGTGCTAGGAGGGCATAATTGGATATATGTATGTTTAATTGATTAAATTCTTGATTATGTGGCATGCATGATTAATATGAATGTATTATATGCATGTTTATGAGTATTAGATATGCATGTGGGCCATTTATAGTTATAAGGGCATATTTGTAATTTTGACCTGTTGAGGACATAAATGTGATTTTACGCGATATATGCTTGAGACCACATTATTATGTGGATATATTTGCAGCATATGGCTCAAGATAGTCCTAGTGAGCGAATTATCAAAATAGTCACAACGAGGTTTAATACCCGGCTTGGGGGAGCCTAGGGGTATTTTGAGAATTTAGAGAATATTTTGGGATTTATTGAGTAATGAATAAATAATCGGTAATTAATTGGACACGACGGGATTAACTAGTAAATGGTAGGAACACTTGAGGAATTAGTAGGAATAAAAAAATGACTATTTTACCCCTATAAGAAATTAGAGGGTTGGGAAAGCTTGAGGTAGTTTGGTCTTTTTGGATTAAGGATATACACAGAATAAGTCTTAGGAAATAATGAGAAACGTTAGGAATGCTCTCAAACCCTCTTATTCCCTCACACTCACGTACTCTCTCTCTCCTTTTCCTTGTATCTTGAAGTTGAAGGAAAAACAGAATGAAAGTTTAAGGTGATCAAGCTGGGAATTACGCTGGAAATCAGAGGGAATTCAAGCTGGGAATAATCAGAGAAATTGCTGAGGAATTAGGTTGGCGCTTGAGGTAAGAATTCAGGCTAGAATCTCTAAATTATGTTGAAACTATGTTAAAAGTTAGAGTTTGCATGAGTTTTGGTTTGCTAGCTGATTTTAGGTGTTTGATAGTGTAAGAAAATTGTTATAGGTTAGTTGTGATGGTTGGGATATAAGGATAGATTTTTTGGGCTAAGTTTTGAGATTTGCTGAGGATTTGGGGTGTGAATTTGAGGTTAGGTTCATGGAAAAACGTTGAGAAAAAGGTGGTTTTTCTAGGTATAGGGGCTCGGGTCGCGACCCTGTTCTTCAGGCACCGTGGCCCGTATGAGTTTTTAGAGGTTACGAGCCTCTGTTTGCTAGGTGCGTCGCGACTCGGTGAAGGCAAGTCGCGGTCCGTGTTCCCCATCAGGGGGGGATTGAGCCTCTGTCTAAGGGGCAGGTCGCAGCCCAAATTAGAGAATTAAGGGGAAAAGAGGTTTTAGGCTCGAGGAGGCTCGGGAATTCAAACCTAGGCTCTCGGGACAATTTTTGCCACCCGGTTTGGTAAAAATCGAGGTCCCGGGGGCTAGCTATTGTTTTCTAAGTATTTATTTGGATTAGAAATTGATGGTTACCCATTAACACTGTGACTAGGATTATCGCCAAGGCTCAGGACTAAGGATTGTGCTCAGGACCGTTCTATATTCTTCGCTCGGGATTCGAGGTAAGAAAACTGCACCGATGTGGTTGTGTTTGGGAGTAAGGTTCCTTGTATCTAGATATATGTGTTATGTAACTTCTTTATTATTATGAGAAATGTTAAAGTACGACCTAAGGGAATCAGGGCTGACGATTAGCGCATTGGACGCAACTTGGCCACTGTGAGCCGGGGTTAGCTAAATAAACAATGACTCGGCCTAAGTGAGCTGGGGTCAATTTAGTAAACAGAGGGCTTGGCCTAAGGGCGTCGACCTTGAACTTTTATATTGTTGGTTAATATATATACTCTTGAAATACATGTTTACTATTATTAGCTTGATGCTTATAATCTACTGAGTTTCTGAATGATTGTTTAGAGATTGATTGGATGCTACTATTGTTTATGTGTTTGTTGTTTATGGTTTTCTTGTTGAGCCTTGGCTCACGGGTGCTACGTGGTGCAGGTAAGGGCAAAGGAAAGCTGGACCAACCATGAGTTGGAGAGCTCTGGGGGCAGAGTGTACATAGTCAGCTACTCGACTGCCACGGCCGAGGGAAAGTACAGGGACAGAGGCCTAAAACTTGTATTTTTCCATTAGAGTGGCTTTTGTTTGTATTAAACTTTCGATGATTGTAAATTGTCACATAAACCCTATTTTTGGGATCCCATGTACCAAACATCTGTTTTAATGAAAATTAACTATTTATAGTCAAAGTCTTTTGACCCTAACCTGATAGTTGACCTTAGGAAAGTAATATTGTTCAAACAACTTGATTAGCAAGTCTTGCACTATTTTAAAATACACAGTCTAATGGTCTTAGTTATCCAGGGCGTTACAACTTGGTATTAGAGCGGTCTAGGTTTAAAGGTTCCTGAAGAATCGCTAGACATGTACACTCGCTGCTAAAGACAAGCTCGACTCAGGGTTTGGTAACTGTATATATGTGATCACATGCTTAAATGTTTGAGTGTGAAATAACTGTTTTATTGCATGATTAATGGGGAGCATGAGATACTGATAGGGCATGGCCCTTGACTGTTGTATGATTATTGTGAGGCATGCTTATTATCATTGCTGCAACATGTGAAATAATATTTAAATGATTGTTTGCATCTTGATTGCTTATGGTTGGTTGAGTTTTAATGGTGGGCTATGGAAAGACTGTTAACCTGTCATCATTGCCTGACTGGCGAGTCATTGATTGCAGATAAAGTTGGATAGTTATTCATCCAAGGCGATCGATACGACTAGCAGGCACAGGGTCTGAGGCTAGAGATGATGAACAGGGCCAGAACCCTACGCCAGTCTCTGAGAACTGGCAGCAGATACTTGCTGATATGCAAGCTTGGTTACAAAGTCAGGAAGAGAGAATCCGTCTCTTGAGACAGCAGGCTCCGTCAGGGAATGTTACACCTATTATGCCACCTGCTGTGGCATCAGTTGTACAGCCACCTGAGGTTGGGAACAGGTGGGAGCCACTATATGAACGATTCAGGAGACAACATCCTCCAACCTTTGAGGGAATACCAGACCTACTGTAGGCTGAACAGTGGATGAGTATGATCACCTCCATCCTAGATTTTATGAGGGTGGAAGGTAATGACAGGGTGGCCTGTGCCACCTATATGCTTAGGGAGGATGCCCGTATTTGGTGGGAGGTGGCATCACAGACCATGGATATTTCTAATTTAAGTTGGGATGGGTTCAGAGATCTGTTTAGCCAGAAATATTATAATGTTGTCGTCACGGCAGCAAAGGTGAATGAGTTTGTTGGGTTAGTGCAGGGCAGTATGACAGTTACTGAGTATGCCTTGAAATTTGACAGGCTTGGGAAGTTCACACCAGACTTAGAGCCTACCGATGCAGCCATACATGATAGATTTATTCAAGGGCTTAATGCTATGATAGCCCGGGATGTGAGAATCACAATAGTACTTGGGGGATCGACCTATGCCCAGGCTGTTGAGAAGGCTCTTACTACTGAAGAAGTAGAGAATAAGATCTGGAGGGAGAACGCTGCGAGACAGGATGTTCGTAGGGCAGTGCCTCCATATACAGGGTCTTGTAGGGGCGGAGGCACTAGTGATTTGAAGAGGAAGATCCCTGACACTTTGACCACTGCTGGTCCTGATAGGAGGGGTCGGGGTGCTGAAGGTGGCCGCCAGGGAGGTGATAAGACATGGAGAAGTTATCTAGAGTGCACGAGATGCAGGAAGTGCCATCTGGGCAAATGTCGAGCAAAAGCTTACTACTTGTGTGGGGTGGTGGGACACCTCAAGAAGGGTTGCCCAACAGCGAAGAAGGAGGAACCCGGGAAGGTGGACAGCTGGACTCCAGCTTGAATGTTCACCTTGACGCAGGCAGAGGCCGAGGCTAGTCCCTCGGTAGTGACAGGTCAGCTTTCTAGCGCTGACTCTTCTTATACTGTATTGATTGACTCTGGTGCTACACATTTGTTTGTTTCTAGTAAGGTAATTGTTAGATTGTGTAAACCTAGTGAGTATTATACTACGAGGTTTATGACTATACTGCCTATAGGGGAACTGGTAGTTTCTAGAAGATGGATTAGAGCACTGCCAGTGATGGTAGATAGTAGGGAACTATCAGTAGATTTGGTCGAGTTGAGTATGGACGATTTTGATATGATTCTATAGATGGATTGGCTTATTAGATATGGGGCTACTATAGACTGCAGGAAGAAGATGGTGACTTTTGAGCCTGAAGGAGTGGATCCCTTTGTTTTCGTGGGTGCTGTGCATGGACCCCGCATACCCATGATATTATCATTGAGGGCTAGGACCTATTGTAGGGAGGTTGTATAGGTTTTCTAGCCAGTGTGGTGGATACTACCAGAATTATGCCAGCAGGGCCGGGAGAGACCAAATTGGTATGCAAATTCTTGGATGTGTTTCCTGAGGATTTACCAGGACTGCCACCGCACAGGGAGATTCAATTCGTTATCGAGTTAGCATCGGGTATAGAGCCAGTGTCAAGGGCACCATATAGGATTGCTCCGACGGAACTGAAGGATTTGAAGATACAACTACAAGAGCTTCTTGATTTGGGGTTTATTATACCTATTTTCTCGCCATGGGGCACTCTAGTTTTGTGTGTGAAGAAGAAGGATGGGACTCTAAGAATGTGTATAGACTACAGAGAATTAAACAAGTTGACCATCAAGAACAAATACCCCTTACCAAGGATCGATGACCTGTTCGATCAGCTGTAGGGAAAGGCGGTATTCTCGAAGATTGATCTTCGATTTGGTTATCACTAGCTGAGGATCAAGGATGAGGATATACCAAAGATGGCCTTCTAAACGAGGTATGGGCCTTATGAGTTCTTGGCTATGTCATTTGGTTTGAACAATGCCCCAGCAACATTTATGGATTTGATGAACAGGGTGTTTAAGGACTTCTTGGATTAGTTTGTGATTGTTTTCATTGATGACATTTTGGTTTACTCTAGTTCAGAGGCAGAACATGAGCAACATCTCCGGCAGCTATTGTAGAGACTGAGAGAGAATCGGTTGTATGCCAAGTTTAAGAAGTGCGACTTCTGGCTACCAGAAGTGACATTCCTTGGACACATTGTCAGTCGAGATGGGATTATGGTGGATCCAGCTAAGGTAGAGGCAATGAGAGATTGGATGTGTCCAAGGAACGCCTTAGAGGTTAGGAGTTCCTTGGATTAGCGGGATATTAAAGACGGTTCGTGGAAGGGTTCTTGAAGATTGCTGCATCGATGACAGAATTGACACGAAAGAATCTGAAGTTCGTCTGGTCTGACAAGTGTGAGAATAACTTCCAAGAACTGAAGCGATGGTTGATTACTGCTTCTGTGTTGAGTCTTCCTTCGAAGGGAGGGAAGTTTGTGGTATATTATGACGCATCAAGATTGGGATTGGGATGTGTGTTTATGCAGAATGAGAAGGTTATTGCTTACGCGTCACAACAACTGAAGGAGTATGAGCAGCGGTATCCTACCCATGACCTGGAGTTGGCAGCGGTGGTAATCGCACTAAAAGTTTGGCGACATTATTTATATGGAGAAAAGTGCGAGATATACACTAATCATAAGAGCTTGAAATATTTCTTCACCCAGAAGGACTTGAATATGAGGTAGAGGCATTGGTTAGAGTTGGTGAAGGACTACGATTGTGATATCCTTTACCACCCTGGGAAAGCCAATGTGGTGGCAGATGCGTTGAGCCAGAGGGATCCGACACAGTTATTCGGTTATACACAGATATTAAAGGAGTTGGTAGAGGAGATGGCTGGAGCAAGGATAGAGCTGTGTGTGGGTCGGTTGGCCAATATTACCTTACAATCGACTCTTCTGGAAAGGATAAGAAAGGATCAGTTGGATGATATACAACTGTAGGAGGTTAAACAGAATGTCCTAGCTGGAGTGGCTAAGGAATATTCCACTTCAGAGACAGGTTTACTACGGTATAAGGATCAGATTTGTGTCCCGATAGATGTGGGTATTAGATGAGAGATACTTGATGAATCTCATACCACACCATACTCACTCCATCCGGACACCACGAAGATGTATTAGGACTTACAGACTTTTTATTGGTGGCCCGGGATGAAGAAGGATGTAGTGGAGTATGTGGCCATGTGTTTAACATGTCAGTAGATGAAGGCTGAGTATCAGCGACCAGCGGGGTTGCTACAACCTTTGGGTATTCCCGAATGGAAGTGGGAGGATATCAGTATGGATTTTGTGGGAGGTGTACCCAAGACAGTGGGGTTACATGACTCGGTGTGGGTGATAAAAGACAGATACACCAAGTCAGCTCACTTTTTACCAGTGAGGACGACCTATATTGTGGATCAGTATGCGTAGTTGTACATGAGGGAGATTGTACATATCCATGGGGTTACCAAGTCTATAGTATCAAATCGGGATCCCATATTTACCTCCAAGTTTTGGGGTAGTTTGCAGAATGCTATGGGGACTCAGTTGAAGTTTAATACAACATTTCATCCTCAAACAAATGGACAGTCTGAGAGGACCCTTTAGTTATTGGAAGACATGCTTAGAGCATGTGTGTTGGATTTTGAGGGGTCTTAGAGTAAATATCTCCCGTTGATTGAGTTTTCATACAACAACAGTTATCAATCAATGATTGGAGTAGCTCCATATGAGATGTTATATGGAGGAAGGTGTAGATCGCCAATTCATTGGGATCAGATGGGTGAGAGGAAGTATTTGGGACCGGAGTTGGTTCAGAAGACTAATGAAGCTATTGCGAAGATCTGAGCTCGAATACTCGCCTCGCCTCGCAGATAGAAAAGCTACGCTGACCCTAAGCATAGGGACGTGGAGTTCCAGGTAGGGGACCATGTGTTTTTGTGAGTCTCACCATTGCGACGGGTGAGGAGGTTTGGGGATAAGGGCAAGCTAAGCCCTAGATTCATATGAACTTTTGAGATCCTAGAAAGGATTGGGCTAATGGCCTACAGGTTGGCACTGCCACCATCATTATCAGGGGTTCACGATGTATTCCACATTTCTATGCTTCAGAAGTACATCTCAGACACCACTCATGTATTGAAGTATGAGGATTTTGAGTTGCAAACAGATTTGACATATGAGGAACGACCAGTTCAGGTCCTAGACAGGAAAGATAAGGTTCTATGGAACAAAACGATTCCTCTAGTCAAAGTGTTATGGAAGAATAGCAAGGTCAAAGAAGTGACCTGGGAACTGGAGTCAGCAATGCGGGATCAGTATCCCGAGTTATTCATGTAAATTTCGAGGATGAAATTCTCAGTAGGAGGGGATAGTTGTAACGACAAGAAATTGCTAATAAGGATTGGTGCCTTGGTTAGCATGCTAGGAGGGCATAATTGGATATATGTATGTTTAATTGGTTAAATGCGTGATTATGTGGCATGTATGATTAATATGATTATATAAATGTATTATATGCATGTTTATGAGTATTAGATATGCATGTGGGCCCTTTATAGCTTATAAGGGCATATTTGTAATTTTGACCCGTTGAGGGCATAAATGTGATTTTACATGATATATGGATGAGACCACATTATTATGTGGATATATTTGCAGCATATGGCTCGAGACGGTCCTAGTGAGCAGATTAGCGAAATAGTCACAGCAGGGTTTAACACCCGACTCGGGGGGAGCCTAGAGGTATTTTGGGAATTTATAGAATATTTTGGGATTTATTGAGTAATGAATAAATAATTGGTAATTAATTGGACACGACGGGATTAACTGGTAAATTGTAGGAACACTTAAGGAATTAGCATAAATAAAAAAATGACTATTTTACCCCTAGAAGCAATTAGAGGGCTGGGAAAGCTTGAGGGTAGTTTGGTCTTTTTGGATTAAGGATATACACAGAATAAGTCTTAGGAAATAATGAGAAACGTTAGGAATGCTCTCAAACCCTCCTATTCCCTCACACTCACGTACTCTCTCTCTCTCCTTTTCCTTGTATCTTGAAGTTGAAGGAAAAACAGAATGAAAGTTTAAGGTGATCAAGCTGGGAATTACGCTGGAAATCAGAGGGAATTCAAGCTGGGAATAATCAGAGAAATTGCTGAGGAATTAGGTTGGCGCTTGAGGTAAGAATTCAGGCTAGAATCTCTAAATTATGTTGAAACTATGTTAAAAGTTAGAGTTTGCATGAGTTTTGGTTTGCTAGCTGATTTTAGGTGTTTGATAGTGTGAGAAAATTGTTATAGGTTAGTTGTGATGGTTGGGACATAAGGATAGATTTTCTGGGCTTAGTTCTGAGATTTGCTGAGGATTTGGGGTGTGAATTTGAGGTTAGGTTTGTGGGAAAACGTTGAGAAAAAGTTGGTTTTTCTGGGTATAGGGGATCGGGTCGCAACCCTGTTCTTCAGGCGCCGTGGCCCACATGAGTTTTTAGAGGCTGGGAGCCTTTGTTCGCTAGGCGTGCCGCGACTCAGTGAGGGAAAGTCGCAGCCCATGTCCCCCATCAGGGGGGGATTGAGCCTCTGTCCAAGGGACAGGTCACGGCCCTCAAGGACAAGTCGCGATCCTAATTAGAGAATTAAGGGGAAAAGAGGTTTAAGGCTCGGGGAGGCTCAAGAATTCAAACCTAGGCTCTCGGGACGATTTTTACCACCCAGTTTGGTAAAAATCGAGGTCCCGGAGGCTAGCTATTGTTTTTAAGTATTTATTTGGATTAGAAATGGATGGTTACCCATTGACACTGTGACTAGGATTATCACCAAGGCTCAGGACTAAGGATTGTGCTCAAGACCATTCTGTATTCTTCACTCGGGATTCGAGGGAAGAAAACTGCACCGATGTTGTTGTGTTTGGGACTAAGGTTCCTTGTATCTAGATATATGTGTTATGTAACTTCTTTATTATTATGAGAAATGTTAAAGTACGACCTAAGGGAATCGGGGCTGACGATTAGCGCATTGGACGCGGCTTGGCCACTGTGAGCCAGGGTTAGCTAAATAAACAATGACTCGACCTAAGCGAGCCGGGGTCAACTTAGTAAACAGAGGGTTTGGCCTAAGGGCGCCGACCTTGAACTTTTATATTGTTGGTTAATATATATATACTCTTGAAATACATGTTTACTATTATTAGCTTGATGCTTATAATATGCTGAGTTTCTGAATGATTGTTTGGAGATTGATTGGATGTTATTACTGTTTATGTGTTTGTTGTTTGTGGTTTTCTTGTTGAGCCTTGGCTCACGGGTGCTGCATGGTGCAGGTAAGGGCAAAGGAAAGCTGGACCAACCATGAGTTGGAGAGCTTTGGAGGCAGAGTGTACATAGTCAGCTGCTTGACTGCCACGACCGAGGGAAAGTACAGGGACAAAGGCCTAAAACTTGTATTTTTCCATTAGAGTGGCTTTTGTTTGTATTGAACTTTCGAGGATTGTAAATTGTCACATAAATCCTGTTTTTTGGGATCCCATGTACCAAACATCTATTTTAATGAAAATTAACTGTTTCCAATCAAAATCTTGTAACCCTAACCTGATACTTGACCATAGGAACACATTATTGTTCAAACGACTTGATTAGCATGTCTTGACCTATTTTAAAATACACAGTGTAACGTTCTTGGTTATCCAGAGCATTACATTAAGGGTTCCTGAATATTGGCTGGGCGTGTACACTCGCTGCTAAAGATAAGCTCGACTCACAGTTAGGTATCTAATGATATGATTATGTGGTTAATTGTTTAAATTGAACCTATATGCCTTATATGCGTGTTAGTATAGAGAAAGCATGATGTGTATGAGTATATTTGGTAGTAATGAAATTTGTTAATTAATGCATGAGTGATATAGATTGGCGATTGATATGTATATTGTGCGTGTGATTATTATAATTGTTTGGACCTGCCCGTGGGATGATTCTGGATATGAATATCAGGGCTGAGGGGTTAAGTCGGTGATTACGGACTGATTCAGTATGTACTCAAGATAGTTATTGGACATGACATTGCTAGAATTGGGGTTGTAGATGATAGTTAGGGTTGGAACCCTCCATCTGTCCCTGGTATTCGCAGCAAATGTTTCTTGATATGCGAGTAAGGCTACTAGATCAGGATAAGGGAATTAGATGGTTGAGACAACGAGTTCCGTTGGGGAAACGCTGCTTCGTATGTCTTGACAGTAAGGGCACCAATGTTGTTTCAACCTGAGGATGGAAACAGATAAGAGTTATTGTATAAACGACGTTAGAAGCCTTATCCTCTAGTTTGTGAGGAAGGTTTGGGGTTTGCTCAGGAATTAATCAGTGGATGGGCGTGATTAGCTCTGTCCTTGATAATATGAGAATGGTAGGCCATGATAGAGTAGTTACGTCATGCATATGCGGCAAGAGGATGCTCGAATGTGGTGGGAAATAGTATCCCATACCCAGAATGTTGTCATGATGGGTTGGGAGGAATTCAGACAGTGATTTGATAAAAGAGACTACTATGATGCAGTTTGAACTGCGAAGACTAATGAGTTTACAAACTCAGTTTAGAATGGTAAGACAGCAACAGGGTATGTCAATGAATTTGGTGGGTTGGTCAATTCGCTTTTGATTTGGTATAAGCGAATGTAGCCCGGAAAGAACGATTTATTTAAAGACTGAACTCTGGGATGGCCCAAACCATTAGGGTCACTCCAGTGCATGAGATTTTCATCTATGCTCGGGCAGTAGGGAGGGCCTTGTTATGAAAGACATAAGCGATGAGGTATAGAGTGTGAAAGTCGTAGGGCAAGAAGTGCAGGTAGTGGTATTCCCATTTGCGGGATTTAGTAAGGGAAGATGCCCAGTAACCAGACAAGAAGGACCCCTGATAGTTCTACTACTCCTGGTTTTGATAGGAAGGGTTATAGATTACAGGTTAGTCGTCGAGGCGGTGATAAGGCCTGGTAAAGTTATTTAGTATGCGCCAGATGTGGGAGACACCATCTGGGAGGACGCTAAGGGAAGGTATGTTTTCCATATAGAATAGTTTAGCACATTAGGGCGGATTGCCTGAGATTAGAGAAAGGAGGATTGGTCTGCCTTGTTACAGTTAGAGCTTGAGGATAGTCCCTCGGAGGCAACCGATTGACTAGTTAGACCTCATTCTTTGTTATATAATGAGCTGGAAGAATTCGGTGTTGCGTATCTCTCAGAAAAGACTCAGATATGAAGTGCATGCCTCAAGGTTGTTATACAATGGGGCTTGAGATATTAATGTTGCTGGGGAAGAGTTGGTAGCTTTCAAGAGAAGAATTGGAATACCAGTGGTAAAAGGTTTACAGTAAAAATGATTGAGCTTGTCATATGAGAGTTTTGATATGAGCCTGAATAGGAGCTAATTTGTTAAATAAGGGACAACCATGGATTATAAAAGATGGTGGTAATGTCTGGATTTGAAAGGGGATGACCTGGTTGCATCTACGGGATGCCAAGATATTGTGGTAGGTACCACTTGGAATATATATTAGTTGGATAGAATGGAAATTGGATTGGCCAATAGGGTTTCAGATGGGTGCACAAAGAAATGTTCAATACACTACGGCTTAAGGTGTAGATAGACTCAGTATCAGGACATCATGAAGAATGATATTAGCTTAACAGAAAGAATTAATGGTTCAGCTGAAGAAGTATTTGATTTAAGGATGGATCAGACGATGCATCGTATCATGGGACACGTCGACATCGCCTATTAAGGATAAAGGATTCAATTGCCCAGTGCAAGATAGGACAATGTTCTCAGGAATTGATCTTCAATCTGGTTATTACCAACTGAGGATCAAGGAAAGAGACATTCTAGGAATTATTCCTTGCACCAAGTAGGAAATGGTGGATTATCAGTGAAGGTTCTTAACCGACCAATGCTTCAATGACACAGATAAGTTCGACATGCAAAGAGTACAAAAATGACATGGATGAGTCATATCCAGATTGGTTAGGAATGTGTTGGTCTACTCCCAGTTAAAAGAAGAACATGAATGACTACTACGTTGATAATACTAGGACTGATGATGTAATGCCCTAATTCCTTAGAGCCGTTACTAAGTGAATTTAAAAATGTGCATTCAACTCGCTAATCGAGGCTTTTAGAACAAATAGTGTAATTAAGCCATAAACAGAGGAAAAACTTTTAGAAATAATTCCATTTCATTGAAAATCATAAAAATTTGACACCTGGGATCCCAAAATACAGTTTAGAAACATTAACATCATATAAATCGAACCAAGTCGACTAAACGACAAAATCTAAGTTTATTTACAACCATCTCCCAAAATCCTCTAGCTGTGCCAGCCAGGCTGGCCCAACATGTACACGCCGCCTCACGCCTACTAAACTCATGGTCGGTTGGCTTTCTCCTTACCCTTACCTACACCACAGAGCCTATGTGAGCCGAAGCCCATCAAAAAAACCCACAAACAGATAACATATGCAACACATATACCAAGCATATAAACAGGCCACAAATGGGCTAAACACATACGGCCTAGCTGTCCCAGGCGTTTACCAGGCCCTGGGTTTGCGGTCCACACCGTGAGGATATCCCAGGTATCATTTTAGGGAATCACCCTGGCAACTCGCACTCCACGTGCTCAACGCTGCTCCCGGCCCCTTGCCGTACTTGGCCTTGCACTCAACGTGCCTAACGCCGTTCCCGGCCCCCTGCCGACCTCGGCCTACACTGTTCCCAGCTCTTGCCGATCATTCACATAATAACATTCATAGCATAATAAGCAAGTACAGAATTCTAGAAAATTCAGTCAAAGGGCTACGCCCTGCAGTTCAACACATTACGCTCAGCCCTGCATACTAGTTCTATTCAAACACTTTGGTCTTAGCCCTGCATACAAGCTCTATGGGAACAAGGGTTTTCTTACCTGAGTCTCGAGCTTTCCGAGCACCGATGCCTCGAGCACAGTCCTCTAACTTGAGCCTCGCCGAAACCCTAGTCACAACACATTAACAATATCCATCCATCAAGTTCTAATCCAATAAATAACTTGAGCCATAACCATAACCTCCGTGACCTTGAATTCTATCAATCCGGGTGATAAAATCCATCCCGAGCCTTAACCATTGAGTTCCTAAGCCTAAACACCCTTAAAAACACAAACTGACACTAAGAGCCGCGGCCCCACCCACAAGCGTTGCAGCTAGCCTCGAAACAAAGGCTAGCACCTCACTGACACCCACACGGGCCGCGACGCGCACATCAAGCACCGCGGAACGCATGAACTTCTCGGCCTCCCATGGCCGCGCGCGCACACGGGCCGCGACGTGCCCCACCTAGGGCCGCGACCCTCACCTCCAAACCCAGAATTTTCATCATCTTCCCTGCATTTTTCCTCAAACCAACTCACCCAAAGCTTATCTAACAGTCCCAGATAATCAACACAAACATCCAGGTTAGTATCAACATCAAAACCCACCAGAATCTGCTCCAAAACTCAACTAAGACACTCAAGAACATATCAAGCTTAACTAACATGCAAACTCTAACAAACCAGCAACAATTCTAAACATAATCTTTATAATTAAAGCTTACCTTTGCAGAGCTTAGTCCCTGAGTTTGATCCTTAATCCTCAAGCTTTTAGCTCCTAAGATTTCTCAGCCCAATTCCTTGCTTTAACTAGCTTTCACCAGAATTTTCCTTGAGTTTTGTCTTAGGGAGTGAAAGAGAGAAAGAGATAAGAACTATCTTCTGCTTGGAGGAAGTAAATGTCGGTTTCTAAAACTTCTCAATAATTCTTCCTTTTTGTTTTACTTAACTTAAGTATATAGGGTTACCTCAAGGCTCGGGGTACCAAAACGTCCCCGAGGGAAAAATGGTAAATTTCCACAATATTCCCTCCTAGACATTCTATCCTCAAATATATCTCCAAATATTTATTTTCACAACCCGATAACCCCATAACTCATCTAAAACCTGAACTACCCCTTAACTCGCCCCGAGTCGGAATCTTAACCCTGTTGTGACTTTCTGGCTAACCACTCCCCAGGACTGTCTCAGATCGTGCTGCACAGACACATCACGTATATATAACATTTATCACATTTATGCCCCTAATATCCAGACGGGGCCCACATGCACATTTAACTCAACTAAACATGCATCATTATCATATATTCACATAAATCCACATATTAGCATAGTAATCCATTTATTGCCCTCCAGGCACACTAATCAAGGCCCTAAGTCTTATTAGCAAATTCGGGTCATTACAACCATCCCCTATTAGCAAGCTCGATCAAAGGGAGATACCTACTCCACGATCCCCCAAAATCTAGCACACAAGCTCGCAACATATCCTCCAATATCTGAATCGTCCTCTCAGACTGCCCATCCGTCTGAGGATGATAAGCGGTACTAAACCGTAACTACGTGCCCATAGCCTTCTGCAGACTCTCCCAAAACTTGGAAGTGAAGGTTGGGTCTCTGTCGGATACTATCGACCTCGGAGCCCCATGAAGTCGAACAATCTCCTTCACATACAACTCAGCATACTGCTCCACAGTATAAGTTGTCCTAACAGGCAAAAAGTGGGCGGACTTGGTATACCTATCCATAATCACCCACACCGAGTCATGCTGTCCCACAGTTCTCGGTAAACCAACCACAAAGTCCATAGTAATATCTTCCCACTTCCATTCTGGGATCCCCAGAGGCTGCAACAACCCTGCTGGCCTCTGGTGCTCAGCCTTAACCTGCTGGCAAGTTAAGCACTTAGCCACATAATCCACCACATCCCTCTTCATGCCCGACCACCAATATAGAGCTCTCAAGTCCTGGTACATCTTGGTCGTACCCGGGTGCAAGGTATAGGGAGTGGTATGCGATTCATCTAAGATCTCTCGCCGAATATCAGAATCCATCAGAACGCAAATGCGACCCTTGTACTTTAGTAACCCCATCTCTGAAATGGAAAAGTCCTTAGTCACTCCGACTAAGGCACTCTCCATAGGACCTCTCAACTGGGAATCTTTCCCCTGCGCTTCCTTGATCCTCTCAAGGAGTGTAGACTGAAGAGTGATGTTGGCCAACTGACCAACCACCAACTCTATATCTGCTCTGTTCATCTCCTCAGCTAGCTTGTCAGATATCTGCCTCGAACTGAACAACTGTCCTGGGCCTTTCTGACTCAATGCATCAACCACTACATTAGCCTTCCCAGGATGGTATAGGATATCGCAATAATAATCCTTAACCAAATCCAGCCACCGTCTCTGGCGCATATTCAGATCCTTCTGAGTAAAGAAATACTTTAGGCTCTTATGGTCGGTGTATATCTCACACTTGTCACCATAAAGATAATGTCTCCAAATCTTAAGTGCAAACACCACCGCTGCCAGCTCCAGATCATGCGTAGGGTATCTCTGCTCGTATTCCTTTAACTGTCTCGATGCATAGGCTATCACCTTACCAGCTTGCATCAACACGCACCCCAAACCCTGTCTGGATGCATCACAGTAAACCACAAACTTTTCATTCTCTGTCTGCAAGCTTAACACTGGCGCAGTGATCAATCGCCGCTTCAACTCCTTAAAACTGTTCTCACATCTATCCGTCCAGACATACCTTGTCCTCTTCTTTGTCAGTTCTATCAATGGCGTAGCTATTCTGGAGAATCCCTCAACAAACCACCGGTAATACCCTGCTAAACCCAGAAAGCTTCTCACTTCAGGAACATTACTCGGTCTAGGCCAATCTCTGACCGCCTCAATCTTACTTGGGTCAACCAGAATCCCCTCCTTACTGATGATATGGCCCAGAAATGTAACTTGTGGCAACTAGAACTCACACTTACTGAACTCAGCATATAACTTATGCTCCCTCAACCGCTGTAGAACCAGCTGTAGATGCTGCTCGTCCTCTGTCTCCGACTGGGAGTACACTAGGATGTCGTCGATGAATACAATCACAAACTTGTCCAGATAATCCTTGAAAACCCTATTCATCAGGTCCATGAAGGCTGTTGGGGCATTGGTTAATCCAAAGGACATAACCAGGAATTCATAATGTCCATACCTTGTTCAGAAAGCAGTCTTTGGTATGTCCTTCTCTTTAATCCTTAACTGGTGGTAACCTGATCGGAGATCTATCTTGGAAAACACTGTTCTTCCCTGTAGCTGATCAAATAAATCGTCGATCCTAGGCAGTGGATACTTGTTCTTAATGGTTAACTTGTTCAACTCCCTATAATAAATACACATCCTAAGGGACCCATCCTTCTTCTTAACGAACAACACTGGAGCACCCCATGGCGAGAAACTCGGTCTGATGAACCCTAAATCAAGTAACTCCTGCAACTGAATCTTCAATTCCTTTAACTCCGCCGGAGCCATTATATAAGGTGTCCTAGATACTGGCTCCACTCCTGGTACCAATTCTATAACAAAGTCAATCTCCCGCTACGGCGGCAACCCTGGCAAATCCGCTGGAAACAAATCTGGAAACTCACACACCAATCTAGTCTCACCCGGTCCAACCGACACCACCCTAGAGGTATCCACAACGCTCGCTAGGAATCCTATGCAACCTTCCTGCATCAGGTCTCTAGCCCTCAATGCTGAAATCATCGGTACACGTGGTCCACTAACTGACCCCACAAACACAAAGGGTACCTCCCCTGCTGGTTCAAAAGTCACCATTCTGCGCTTGCAGTCAATCGTTGCCCCATACTTTGATAACCAATCCATTCCCAAAATAATGTCAAAATCATCCATCTCTAACTCAATCAGATCAACAGACAGTTCACTACCATCTACCTCTAGTGGCAATGCTCTAATCCACTTCCTAGAGACTACCAATTCTCCTGTTGGCAACAAAGTCTGAAATCCCCTAGCATACACACCACTAGGTCTACAAAGCTGGTCTATCACTCTAGCATATACAAATGAATGGGTAGCCCCTGAATCAAACAATGCAGTATACAAAGAACCAGCACTAGAGATCTGACCTGTCACAACTGAGGGGCTAGCCTCCGCCTCAGTCTGTGTCAAAATGAATACCCTGGCAGGAGCAAGACTGTCACTCTGCTTCTGCTCCTCCTTCTTAACTTGAGGGCAATCCCTCTTCAGATGGCTGGCACTCCCACAAACAAAGCAGGCCCTGATCCTGCACTCACCCTGGTGTCGTCGCCTGCACCGCGGACACACTGGAAAACTCCTCCAGTTGTCACTGCTAGCCAGACGGCCAGTGGAAGCACCCCGTGCCCTCCTATCTGAACTAGGAGAAACAAAGGAATATGGGGCCTTCCTCTTATGCTCACCAGAACCACCACCACAACTGAACCCAACAAAAGGAGGCACTGTCCTCCTGGCATCGCGCCTAACAACGCTATCCTTCCAAATCTGATCTTCGGTCCTCTCAGCAGTAAGGGCCTTGTCCACCACCTGGCCATAAGTAATAGTCTCTGGATCGAAGGTAATATTTACATCGCGGGCGATCATAACATTCAACCCCCGCACAAACCTATCCCTTCTTGCCGCATCAGTCGGCACTAGATCTGGCGCAAACTTCGCCAATCTATCAAACTTTATAGCATACTCCGTCACTGTTGATCGATTCTGAGTCAGGTTGATAAACTCATCAACCTTCGCAGCTCGAACTGCCACACTATAATACTTCTCATTAAACAAGTTTCTGAATTCTTCCCAGGTCATCACTGATACATCCCTTCTCTAACCCACCACATCCCACCAAATGCGGGCATCCTCTCTAAACATGTAGCTGGCACAGGCTACCCTCTCATTCCCCTGAACTCTCATAAAATCCAGAATTGAGGAAATCATATTCATCCACTGCTCTGCCCGCAGTGGGTCTGATCCACCCTCGAAGGTAGGAGGATGCTGCTTCCTGAACCTCTCATACAAAGGTTCCCATTTATTCTCCTCAATAGACTGCACTGGCACTGGCGCTGCAACCTGCTGCACTGGCAGCCCAGTAACCTGAGGCGGGGCCTGCTGCCTCAACTGTCACAACTCTTCCTCTGTTCGTTGTAGTCTTGCTTCCATCTCAGCAAACATCTCTTGCCAATTCTATGGGGCAGGTGGAGGGTCCTGACCCTGGTTGTCATCCTCGGCCCTACTGCCGCGGAGTTTAGCTGATTGTCGAGGCATCTCAACAAATATGCCTGCAACCAATGACGCCGCTCATCAGGCATGATAACAACATCCAAAACCACCTCCCAAACACATCAGTCATCCACAAATAATAACTCATATAACATATAACTCACAATGGGCCATGCCCTAGCATCATGCATATGTTAACTCATTCATAATGCTCTATATAAGATAAGCAGGCAAACAGGGCATTCAAACACATATTCAAACATATTATCCAATCTTACCAGCCAACCCTGAGTTGAGCCTATCACTGACAACGAGTGTACATGTTTGGTCAATCTCCAGAACCAATAACCTGGGCTCGCTCTGATACCAAGTTGTAACACCCTACTTCCTTAGAGGCGTTACTAAGTGAATTTAAAAATGTGCATTCAACTCGCTAATCGAGGTTTTAGAATAAATAGTGTAATTAAGCCATAAACAGAGGAAAAACTTTTAGAAATAATTCCATTTCATTAAAAATCATAAGAGTTTGACACCTGGGATCCCAAAATACAGTTTATAAACATTTACATCATATAAATCGAACCAAGTCGACTAAACAACAAAATCTAAGTTTATTTACAACCATCTCCCAAAATCCTCTAGCTGTGGCAGCCAGGCTGGCCCAACATGTACACGCCGCCTCACGCCTGCTACACTCATGGTCAGTTGGCTTTCTCCTTACCCTTACCTGCACCACAGAGCATCTGTGAGCCGAAGCCCAGTAAGAAAACCCACAAACAGATAACATATACAACACATATACCAAGCATATAAACAGGCCACCAATGGGCTAAACACATACGACCTAGCCATCCCAGGCATTTACCAAGCCCTGGGTTCGTGGTCCACGCTGTGAGGATATCCCAAGTATCCTTTTAGGGACTCGCCCTGGCAACTCGCACTCCACATGCTCAACGCTGCTCCCGGCCCCTTGCCGTACTCGGCCTTGGACTCAACGTGCCTAACGTCGTTCCCGGCCCCCTATCGACCTCGGCCTACACCGTTCCCGGCTCTTGCCGATCATTCACATAATAACATTCATAGCATAATAAGCAAGTATAGAATTCTAGTAAATTCACTCAAAGGGCTACGCCCTGCAGTTCAACACATTGGGCTCAACCCTGCATACCAGTTCTATTCAAACACTTTGGGCTTAGCCCTGCATACAAGCTCTATGGGAACAAGGGTTTTCTTACCTGAGTCCCGAGCTTTCCGAGCACCGATGCCCCGAGCACAGTCCTCTAACTTGAGCCTCGCTGAAACCCTAGTCACAACACATTAACAATATCCATCCATCAAGTTCTAATCCAATAAATAACTTGAGCCATAACCCTAACCTCCGGGACCTTGAATTCTATCAATCCGGGTGATAAAATCCATCCCGAGCCTTAACCATTGAGTTCCCAAGCCTAAACACCCTTAAAAACACAAACAGACACTAAGAGCCGCAGCCCCACCCACAAGCCCCGCGACTAGCCTCGAAACAGAGGCTAGCACCTCACTGACACCCACACGGGCCGCGGCGCACACACCAAGCACCGCGGTGCGAATGAACTTCTCGGCCTCCCATGGCCCCGCGCGCACACAGGTTGTGGCGCGCCCCACCTAGGGTCGCAGCCCTCACCTCCAAACCCAGAATTTTCATCATCTTCCCTGCATTTTTCCTCAAACCAACTCACCCAAAGCTTATCTAACAGTCCTAGATAATCAACACAAACATCTACCTCAGTATCAACATCAAAACCCACCAGAATCTGCTCCAAAACTCAACTAAGACACTCAAGAACAGATCAAGCTTAACTAACATGCAAACTCTAACAAACCAGCAGCAATTCTAAACATAATCTTTATAATTAAAGCTTACCTTTCTAGAGCTTAGTCCCTGAGTTTGATCCTTAATCCTTAAGCTTTTAGCTCCTAAGATTTCTCAGCCCAATTCCTTGCTTTAACTAGCTTCCACCAGAATTTTCCTTGAGTTTTGTCTTAGGGAGTGAAAGAGAGAAAGAGATAAGAACTATCTTTTGCTGGGAGGAAGTAAATGTCAGTTTCTAAAACTTCTCAATAATTCTTCCTTTTTGTTTTACTTAACTTCAGTCTATAGGGTTACCTCAAGGCTCGGGGTACCAAAACGTCCCCGAGGGAAAAATGGTAAATTTCCCCAATATTCCCTCCTAGACATTCTATCCTCAAATATATCTCCAAATATTTATTTTCACAACCCGATAACCCCATAACACATCTAAAACCCGAACTACCCTTCGACTCACCCCGAGTCGGAATCTCAACCCTGTTGTGACTTTCTGGCTAACCGCTCCCCAGGACTGTCTCGGATCGTGCTGCACAGACACATCACGTATATATAACATTTATCACATTTATGCCCCTAATATCCAGACGGGGCCCACATGCACATTTAACTCAACTAAACATGCATCATTATCATATATTCGTATAAATCCACATATTAGCATAGTAATCCATTTATTGCCCTCTAGGCACACTAATCAAGGCCCTAAGCCCTATTAGCAAATTTGGGTCGTTACAGATGAAGCAGGGTTTCAGGTAAGGCTCTAGAAAGTGTAAGCTTTGATTTCGCCAAGGATATTCGAGGTCACGTTATAGGAAGTGATAGGATCATGTATGAAGGAATTCAACCAGAAGTCACAGAGAAATTACTGAAGAACGCTTGAGGGGTGAGAAGTATAGTGAGACCAATAAGACACGCCAGTTACTACCTGAAGCATCTTTGAATATAGCTATACCCAACATTGGGATGACACAAGAACCTAAAGTTGGACTGAATCGATATTTTTATATCAGATTTTCAGAAGATAGAATAGGGATTGGTTAGCACCCTATGGTATTAGAATCCGAATGCAATGGATTGATATGGAAAGGCAACGTGAAGGATATTTTCTTTGCTTAAGACATGAAACTGTAAGGCGATGCATCAAAGACTAAGATGCGCCCAGGTATAGACTAAAAGGATGGTTGTTCGTGCTTCACGGTAGATGAAAGAATAAGAACACGAATGGTATACATGAAGCATTAAGTTGGTGGCAATGCTAGATAGCCACGGTTAAGATGCAGTGTTGCCACCCATGGAATAGAAGTGAATGTATTAGCACAAAGAATTTGAGCGTTTGGTCATCTGTAGAGAAATAACCTTGAGACCAAAACCTAGTGGAAATTAATGGGCGATTCACATTGGAAACCCTTGATTGCATAAGAGAAGATTAACATGGAAGCTGACCTTCTAAGTTGGAGAGATCTGTGCCAGCTGGATAGGACTCCATGGATTACAGTAAAGCCAGACAAGGTAACGATCAAAATTGATATAATATCTGCAGTTGATAGTGGACAAATATATCTCTGTGGACAATGAAATTCAGAGAAAAGATCTTGTAGGAATGGTTTAGAACCCTACAATTTTAGTATGAGTGGATTAAGATGTGAAGATCGGATGAGTGATTCGATGGAACCTGGTGTTGAGGTGGAGATTCTAGATGGATATTGTAACAGGAAAATTAAATGGATGTTGAAATCTAAAATTCACATATTGGAAGGTAAAAATGCATAGTAGTGGATCGTAAGAGTGGACCACATTAGACGGCAAGTAAGAAGGTTGGACATGAAAGGTTGCAACTCAACAGATTGAGTTAACACACTTTGGTTCGTGTGAATGGGTGACACAAAAAAGGCATTTGGGCGACAAAAGATTGTGTGTCTCCGTGGAACACCGAAGTTGATAGTGTCGAGTTAAGACCCTTTTTTTTTTTCCAAGTTCTTGAAAAGTAGAAAACAAAGAGTATAAGATTGAAACCTATAATTATTGGTCACCTTCAAATAGACTGACAATCTAAAGAAGTGACTCAGATTTTGAAGAATTACACATCGAATGTGTAAGTGTTTGGGGCATTGAGATAAGTACAGTCCCTTGATTGATTAGTCATAGTGGTGGATGTCGGTCAACAGCTAGGGTGACTTTGCATAAGATATAGTAAGGTAGAGAGCGAGAAGTATTTGTTCCAAGTAATGAAATGAAAGACAAAGAATATAGTGGTTTGGTATTGGTTCGGGGAAACCAATGAAGGGCAAAAGTGTCTGCCTATTTGAAAGGACATAAGAGTTTGCAAATTTCAAATATGAGAACACGAAGTTCCAGGACGGGAGACTTTGTATTTCTTCAAATATTGTAGACAAGAAAAGATAAGATATTTTGGGAAAGAAAAAGGAGTTTTGATTCCCGATTTAATAAGACTTTTAAGATCTTACTAAGGACTAGGCTGGGGGCCTACATATTAGCCTTACCCTAGTATTGGTGCTGGATTTTGAATGTTACCGGTGACAATGTCAAGGGAATAAATGTATGATATCACCGCTGATGAGGCGAGGAGACCCAAGGATTTCAGTGGGAATTGTTGCGCAAGGAAAAGCTAATGGAATTATGATAAGGAGATAAGGTCTCATGGAATAAGATTGTCACTCTAATGAGAGTGTTACTGAAGGATAAAAGGTAAAGGACTGGACTCTGTGATTACAGCCAGATTCACGGGATTTGTATCCGAAATGTTTGAATAAATTTCAAGGATTAAATTTCAGTAAGGAGGGGATAGTTGTAATGTCCCAAAAATGCTAATAGGGTTTAATGCCTTGATTAGTGTGTCGGGAGGGCATAATTGGATATATGTGTGATTAACTAGTAAAATGCATGCCTATGTGGCATGCATGATATATATGAAGATATGAATATATTTAGATGCATGTGTTATGAGTATTAAATATGCATGTGGGCCCATTCTTGATAATAAGGGCATACTTGTAATATTGGCCCGTTGCGGCCATAAATGTGATTATATGTGAGTAAATGATTGAGACCACATTATTATGAGGATATATTTGCAGTATATAGCTTGAGGCAATCCTAGTGAGCGGATTGGCGGAATAGTCACAGCGGGGAATAATACTCAGCTCGGGGTGAGCTTAGGGGTATTTTGGGAACTTAGAATATATTTTGGGGTATATTGAGTAATGAGTAAGTTTTGGCGATTAAATGTACATGTCGGGATTAATTGGGAATCTATAGGACTACTCGAGAAATTAGCGGGAAATGTGGCAAATGACAATTTTTCCCTTGGGGCCATTTAAGGTTAAGGGTATACTTAGGGGGCAATATGGTCTTTTAGTAAGTGGATAGGCTCATTAGAAGCCTATGGACACAAGGAAAAGGCAGACTCTTTCTCTCTCTCTCCTTAGTCGATTTGCACATCTCCCTTTAGAATGCTTTGAGGCTGAAGGAAAAACTTGAGGAAAGCCTAGGCTTGAGCTGGGAAAAAGTCTGAAGATATAGCTTAGGAATTGAAGAGGGTGGAGGCTAGGACTACTGGGGTTCAACTGAGGTGGAATCTCTGTTGAGGTAAGTTTTACAATCTGAATTTCTTTGTGAATTTCTGGGTTTGGATAATGCTTTGGCTGAGTTTAGCTCTAGCTTTGGTTATGAGTTGGATTGAGGATATTATTATGGTTCCAGGATGTTTGTGTTGTTTATGATGTGGGGTTGAGAGTTTTAGGCTTGATTCTAGCTTTGGCACACATTTGGGATGATTTCTGTTGAGTTTGGTTGGGAAAAACGTTGAAGAAACCCAAGGATTTTTGGGTTCACGGGGGCGTGCCGCGACCCAGCTCATGGGCGCTGCGGCCTGCGTACCACAGAAGGCCCTAGGAGTGCTATTGGCATGAAGGCGCGTCATGACCCTAGGGGCAAGTCACTGCCCGCCTCCCCCCAGATGCAGAGGCTACGCCTCTGACTTGAGGCGCGCTGCGACCCTCAGGGCCAGGTCGCGGCCTGCCTAGAGAGTTTTGGCCTAGGTTTGTCTTAAGGCTTGGGGAGGTTTAGGGATTAAAACTTAAGCGCTCGAAACGATTTCTACTACCCGGTTTAGTAGAAATCGAGGTCCCGGAAGCTAGTATTTGAATCCAAAGTTTTTAAATGATTTAGGATCTTATGGTTATCCATTATTGCATTGTGACTAGTTTATGCCGCAAGGGCTCAGGACTAGGAATCGTGCTCGGGATTGTTGTATGCTAGCTACTCGGGACCTAAGGTAAGAAAGCTGCACCCGAGTTGTGGTTGGGGCTTAAACCCCTTGCATGAATATATTATGAACATGAACATATCTATAGTTAAGAATAACTGATTTGGCATGTTTGTATGCACTGCCATTGATTACTTGTTATGCCTTGTGCATCCATGATTATATTTGTTTACAGGGTGGCCTAAGGGTGCCGGGGGCCGATATCAAGCGTGCAGAATGCAGTCCGACCTAAGGGTGCTGGGGTTGGCCATAAAACCAGTGGACTCGGCCTAAGGGCAGCGGACCTAGATATTATACAATAAACATAAGCATGGTTCACACTTAATTATTTGTATTGTTTTGTGAGGTTGATTTATATGCTTGATTAAGTTGAGTACCTTTATTGATATTGTTTCACATATTCTATTTTCATTTGAATCTACTGAATTATATTTATTGCTTTTATACTATTGCCTAGTTGTGCATATTGTTTTAAGTTTTCTTGCTGAGCTTTGGCTCACGGGTGCTACATGGTGCAGGTAAGGGAGTTGATAGCTGGACCAGCCATGAGTTGGAGAGCTTCAGGGGTGGTGTGTACATATGCAGCCTGCTTGATCGCCACGGTCGAGATAGCTTGGGAGGAACTAGGGTTAAACCCTATTTTTGCCGCTTAGGTCGACTAAAATTGTAAATGTTTTTTTTTTACAAATTTGGAAACTGATTTTTGGGATCCCGTGTACAGACTCGATAATTTAATGAACAATAATTATTTTGTTGACCAAATATTTTATTACTTGACCTTGACTTAGTCTTTAATTACACATTTAAGTTCAAATTACTTGCTTAGCTTATTAAGCACTATTTTAAACACACAGTGTAACAGTCTTGGTTATCCAGGGTGTTACATCCATTGTTTTGGTGCTTGTGTTAAGCTTACACACCTTATGTTCATTTCCCTTTATAACAAACCCTTCCGGTTGCTCCATGTACACCTCCTCATCGAGGTTACCATTTACGAATGTTGTTTTGACATCCAATTGATGAATATATATAGGTTGTGTATTGATGATAATGCAAACAACAATCTCATAGAGGTTGTCCTTGCTACCGGTGCATAAGTATCAAAATAATCTAAGCTCTCCTTTTGCCTAAACCCTTTGGCCACCAATCTTGCCTTATAAGCTTGAATTTCCTTATTAGTATTGTATTTTCTTCGAAATACCCACTTCCAACCTATTGGCTTTGATCCTTGTGGTAGATCAACAATCTCCCAAGTGTGGTTAGACATAATTGAATACATCTCATCAATTGTTGCCTTTTTCCAAAAATTTATAGTCATTTGAGATTCTTGGAAAGTTTTAGGATCATTCTCCACTTGAAGTACCATAGGATACTTCAGGTGTCTCCCTTGTGGTTTCCCTCTACTAGGTAAATAGTCTCCACTTTATAGGTTTCATTTTGTGATCCACTCTCTTTAAGTATTTGGCTTCTTCTAGGCATTATCGGTTGCTCTACAACCCTTGAAGTGGACTCCTCTTGAGTTCCTTCTAATGAGATCAGTCCTTGAGGCTTATTGTCACTATACAACAAACTTTCAAAGAACTCAACTTCCCTTGATTAAATTATCACATTAGACTCCAAGTATAATATCCTATAGGCCTTGCTATTTTAGGCATAGCCTACAAATACACATTTGATTGCCCTTGGACCCAACTTGGTCCTTTTAGGTTTCGTGCTCTTGCAATAAGCTAGACCCCCCCCCCCCCCCCCCCCCCCCCACACACACACACACACACACTTTGAGATACCCTAGGTTGGGTATTTTTCCCTTTCATATCTCATATGGTGCAATTTAATTATTCTTTAGAGGAATCTGGTTTAGAATAGGACAAGTGGTAAGCAAGGCTTCTCCCCATAATGCAAAACTTAATTTTGTATATAATAGTATAGCATTTATCATTTCAATATATGTTCTATTCTTTCTTTCCGCTATACCATTTTGTTGGGGTGTATAAGGGGCTGTACATTCAAGTATTATACCATGCATCGCACAACACACATTGGGTCTATGCATTCATTTATTATACCATACATCTTACAACACAAATTGAATTCATTGGAAAAGTATTCACCGCCCCTATCATATCTAATCACTTTTATTTTCTTTTCCAATTGATTTTCAACTTCGACTTGATAGATTTTAAACACGCTGAAGGCCTCATCCTTATTCTTAAGCAATTATACATATGTGTATCTAGAACAATCATCAATAAATGTAATAAAATACGTATGTCAACCTCTATTAACTATTCCATTTAATCTACATAAATTACTATGTATCAAATCTAACAAATTAGTTTTCCTTTCAACACTTGGAAAATGTTTCTTTACCACATAATTCACAATTATCATGCTAAACTTCATTGCATACAATTAAACCACATTTGATAACTTTTTTAATTGTATTATATCCTATACAAGTAAGTCTATTATGCCACAAAGTAATTGAATCAAAACCAAACACATAAGAGGAAAACGAGCATGCATTTATTATCAAAACTACTGTCTTTGATACACAATTTAATCATCTCATCAAACACATACCCTTTCCCCACAAAGTAGTTGCCCTTGGATAGAATTAACTTGTTGGACTCAAACACTGCTTTGATGCCGATTTTCTCAACAAATGCCTCTCACAAGATTCCTACTCATATCTGGAACATACAACACATTGGTCTATAAAATCTTCTTTCTAGATGTGAAGTAAAGATAAAAATTCCCCTTGTCCAACACCTTGTACCTATGCTTATTCCCCATTTGGATCTCATGCACATCCTTTGACTCTTCAAAAGTTTTGAAGATCTCTCTATCATAAGTAACATGAATGGTGGCACAAGTGTCATAGCGCCATCTTTGCACTTTCCATTGGATGGCATTCACCTCACTCAAGGTTGAAACCAACTCCTCTTCAATTGTGTTGATATTGGATCCATGGTTATGGGGCGTTCGATACTTGCATTATCTAGCCATGTGGCCACTCTTGCCACAAACAAAACAAGGGCCTCTTACACCCTTGAATTGCCATTCATTCTTTCTTGGGGCTAGATGAGTATCCTTCTTTGATTGAGACTTCTTGTGAGTCTTCCCTTTGGATTGAGAGGGTTTCTATATGGCGTTAACCTTGAATGTCCCAACATTGGACTCTCTCATGCACTTGTCTCTAGAATGAGACTTCTCTTCAATCCTTAGGTGCTTCAAGATCTCTTCCAAGTATATCTCTTCATTCTTATGGATGATATTCTATCTATAGCTTCTCCAAGATGGAGGTAGTTTAGCTATAATCCTTCCCACAATGAAGGGTTTCGTCAATGTTATCTTAAGAGTAGACAACTTATTCACAATAACTTGAAGTTTATGTACTTAGGTGAGTAAGGATTTAGCATCAATGAATTTAAATTCCATGTATTGAGTGATAAGGAACTTCTTGGTACCTTCTTCTCAAGAGCTTCCCGTATCTCCTTTGTCGATGCAGTGTTTGTGTAGGGATCATAGAGACAATTCAAAAAATCATTGAGTATGTGGCCTCTACAAAATGAGTTCATCCTCTTCCATTTTCTTCCGTTCTTTGATCACATCTTGAGAATCATCATCCTTTGGGGGCTTCAAAGTCTTCAAATCTTTGTCAAGAATGTAGTGCACCTTCAAAGTTGTGAGGAGAAACTTGATCTTGTCTTGCCATCTTACAAAATTTGAGTCATCAAACCTATCTAGTCTTACTAGATCTTGAGACATGAACTTAAGAGCTGAGATTGAGGAGCTTTCTTCCATGGATTTGGTTAGTAGAGAACCATAGAGATAGACAAACTTTAATACAAAACAAAGGTTAAGAGATATAGATTTTTGATTGTTGGAGATTAGGCTTAATCAACCTTGTTTTGTATTACAACTCGAAGCACAAAACAACAAGCAATCTAACTCTACAGGTAGATAATCACAAACTACATAAACTTAAAAGAATCAAAGTGTAGAGTGGACATTTCTTGAAGAACAACATTCAAACGCAAAATCACAAAGCTATGATTTTATGTGGAACACAAAAGTGACAAGGCTTGACACAAATGTAGATTTGTTGTCCAAAAATCTCTATTCTTGGCCTTCTCCTTGGAATTGGTTGAAGCTACTACAATGGAATGAGATTGAGATTCACAAGCCTTGATCATTTATACAAGTCAAGATTTCTTGATGAAGATCTTGGAGAAAACTAGTAATCTTGAAAGCTAGAGAGAGAGAGAGAGAGAGAGAGAGAGAGAGAGAGAGGTGAGTGATCAAGTCACCAATCAACTCAAACGAAGTGTTTAAATAGTATAGGAACCTCATTAGACTCAACCAATGAGATTAGAGAATTTTAATGTGAATTTTGGAGCAAAAAACACGTCATTGTACAGACCCGTACGAATGACCGAGTCGATGTGTCGCCTGGCACCAGACGGCGTGTCACCTGCATTTTTTGGCTGTGCGACACGTCGCCTCCCAGAGGCGACGCATCGCTGATGCCTCTGTTTTGATGCTCCAAAATTTATCTCAAAACATCCCCAAATTCTCCCAAACTTTTTGGATACTCTCATATACTCCAAAGAAACACTTTGGACCCAAACAAATGATTTATAAATGTCGATACTGAAAGTCAACTTTCACATGTTGAATTTTGTGAAAGCGCTATGGTTTTTGCACCTCTTCGTGTCTAACCAATTTTACCATGTATTTAACCAACCAGAACACTTTTTACACCCTACATATGGGGACGTTAAATGCCTTTCATGTCCCTCTTGTGGGACATGAAAAGTAGGCACTTATTTATATCAAATTTTAATAAAACGTCTTTTTTTTATAATTAATTTTATTTAATATTTAATTAAGTAATAAAATAATTAATTATTAGGAATTAATTATTAATATAAAATAATAATAAATGTAAATATTTTATTTATTTTGTTTAGAAATATAGTGTGTTGCTGTTATAGAAGGGAGAAAGGGGATGTATGTTGTTTTCAAACGATATGAGACTTTTTGTTTAGTAATGAAATATGCATTTCACGTCCACCAATGTGGTACATTTTTTTTTAAATGGGGAAATTCACGTCACTCATTGGGGGACCTAAAATGTAGTTCTTTATATATATATTTTTTTTAAATGAGGCATTTCACGTCCCCCATAGGGGTCTTGAAAAATGAGCTTAATACTTTTCATATCTCTCATTGTAGGACTTGAAAAGTTCTTTGAACTTTTAATGACTTGCATCTATTGTGTAAGACATAAAAAGGTGACTAGGAAAGTTTAAACTGTAGGAATGAACTTTTGTTGTATTTTGCCTCTTTGTGGATATGACAAAGCATGTTTACAACTGCGACCGCTTGAGAATTTATTGGGAGATATCACTATTTTTCTGGAAGATGTTTCAATATTCCCACTCAAACGAAAGGGAGAACTCAAAACCTTGAGCTTGTCTCGAAATCTCAGAAACCTTTCAACTGAGAGCCTTTTAGTCAACACATTTGTAATTTGATCATATGTTGGAACATATCTGATTTCTATGAGCTTTTGCAGAACCATGTCTCTTACAAAGTGAACATCAATCTCAATATATTTTGTTCTTGCATGATGCACCAGATTGGCTCCAAGTGAAGCAGCTCCAAGATTATCACACTAAGTAATCAGTGGCTGGTGTATAGGAACCTTCATCTCTTTAATGAGTGTTGTCAACCATACTATTTCAACTGTTGTATGTGCCAAAGCACAATATTCTAACTCAGTACTAGACCAAGCAATTACATTTTTCTTCTTAGAGCTCCAAGACACCAGACATGAGCCTAATACACAATATGCACCAATTGACTTCATGTTATCAAGGCAACTTGCCCAATCATCATTAGTAAAATCATGTAGAATGAGTGTTTTAGAGGATCCTAGCTTGAAGCTAATGCCATGAGTAATAGTATTCTTTAGATATCTTAATTGTTATACCCATTTTTTGAGTGCCACTGCCCATCGGCCCAGATCATGCCTAAGGCCCAATCACTTGTTACTTTGTCTAATTATTGGGCCAAGCCGAATAACTTAAGCCCACTCAAATGATACCTAACTCCTCAATATAAATAAGAGGAGTAGTGACCAAAAATAGGGGGTGAGAGAGAGGTGCGACAACTTTTTATAGAGAGAGTTCTCCATCTTCAATGGAGCCAAATAGCTTAAAGCTAAATACAAATGTAACCCATGGCTGGCAAGATGAATAATAGTGACTAAGTGGATATAGGCCATCTTTTTGGGGCTGAACCACTATAAAATTCCATCTCTATCCATTATTTTTGGGCACTAGAAGCATCCCATATGCTTTATTTAGCTCTCACAATTCTTCTCAATATTATTCTTTGGGTGTTAGACGAGTTAAAGAAAAAACGAGTCACATCAATTGTTGGGTTTTATACCCTTAATAAAACCATATTTCTCATGTAACTTGTTGCATTATCAATAAAAGTAATAGAAATCATTTTGTTTATTTAATCCCATTGTTCGCCTGTGTTTATAACATCTTTATTCAATCAAGACAAACATTCATAGAATCCTGAACATATGGATAATTACAATTATAGTGACTAGGTCATAGTGGATTATAGTTGTAATTATATGTTCAAAAGAACGAGTCATACGATTAAATCAGTGCATTGGATTTTCAATGATTTGGTAATCATCGATATGATCTACTTATACATTCTGAGTGTGATGTCTTGTCCAAGGCATTCACCAAGTAGATAAGATCAAATGTATTTGGTTACATCGAACTAGGACAGATTTGTATTATTGATAGATGAATAAGTATCGTTGTTATCGAATCTAATCAATGTCGCAATGTTGACCATAAGTCAAATCGATCTTAATTCTAAGTAATAATATTATGCTAATTATATTATTTAAATCTTTTGACTTGTCCATTACCAACTTACCCTACGGTCTAGCCCATACTTACATCTTGGAGATTTAATAGTGTAATTGAGTGGGAGTATTATTCATAGATATGAAATCTATAACTTCTGTATGAGAAGTGAAAAAAATGATTTCCTTAATTGCTTTCTCAAAAGGTTAAATGATTGAGATCTCATTTATGTGATTAAGTTCATGGAAATATCATTTATAAGGAACTTAGTGAGAGTTAATGATAAAATACTGATGAGGAGTAAAACGGTAATTTGCTCCCGGCTCGTTAGTAACTCATCGATAGAGTATTGACTGACTGTAATGGTTATAACAATGGATAACATATTTGTGGTTTGGAAAATGCGTTCTGTAAACTCAAGAGTTCAATTCCGATACTATAATATGGAGTCACGAGGAATTAATAAGTTGTGAGATAATTTATTACGTATAAATAAACTCATGGGAACTTATTGTAACTTGGGTTCATGGATCCATGATCCTCATGCCGTCTCTAATAAAATTAGATCTAATAGTTCCAAATAATTTATTTAATTATCAATTAGTAATATCGAGTTGACTGGGTGAACATAAATATATAATTGTGAATTATTTATTAATATTAGGTAAGAATTAGAAATAAGTGAAAGTTTGAGGATTTTACTAGAAATTCTCCAAAGATAGTTTTATAGACAATTGAGCATTTTTATTGATATTAATATGTTAGTATTAATATTAGTAAAATAAATTAAATTAAGGTTAAAAATATAAATAATTATTTTGAACAAGTATTTAATTAATTATTGTTTAAAATAAATAAATAAGGATTTGATTTTGGATAATTTTGGAAACAAAATTGAAAAATCAAAATGACATATATGCACATATGTGGCCGTCCATGTGTGTGCTTTGTGAGAAAGAAATTGCTCCAATTATAGACTTATTTATTTAATTAAATGATTACATAAAGGTACAATCCTAATTTAGTTGCCCTAGTATTTGCCTATAAATAGAACCTTAAGTGAGTGCTTTTCTAAGGTTTTGAGGTAAGAAAATTCTGTCAAAATTCTTACTCTAGGCCACCTCTCTCTCTCTCTCTTGTTGTCTGTATTTCTATTTTCTCATGTGTTGAGACTTAATCTGCCATTTGTTAGATCTAAATTAGAGAAAATATTTGGAAGATTGTGGTATTGTGTTCTAGCGGTTTTAATTCCTCACAATACCTAGCACTCAACCAGGATAAAATATTAGGGAATTCAAAAGAATGAGACAATGTCTCACTACACATTTTGTTAGTATTCTATGTCTATTTGAGTATTTACATGAATGATTCACATGTTAGCATGTTTTGGTATTTTGTATTTTATATTATGTATATGAAAGTAGGAAGAATGCATCTAGACTAAAGATATCAGATCCTACATCAATATCCTCTTACAAGTCTTCCAATGAGTTGTTGTTGGAGCTTGTAAAAACGGACTTAGCTTCGAAACAATGTAGGCTATATCCGGCCTTGTGATTTTCAAGTATTATAGCGCCCCTATTGTGCTTCTGTACAATCGTGATCTTCCATGGGTTCCCCCACTCTCAGAGAGGGTTGGTCTTGGTGTAGTGGGAGTAGAGTAGCCTTTGGCTTCATTCATCTTAACCTTGGTTAAAAGTTCAGAAATATACTTGGATTGGGACACGAGCTACTTGTCAAATATATTCCTACTGAGGAAGAAGTTGCAGACATATTTACGAAGCATCTGTCTTCTGCAAGGTTCCTCACTCTCAAAGGCAAACTCACTATACTTCCTAGGCCGTTTCATTTGAGGAGGGATAAAGATTAAAGTAGTTTGTTTATAGTTGGTTGTTATCAGTTGACTTTCGCTAGTTGTAAAGTCTATTAAGACTGTTATGTTGGTCATTTCCCTCCACTGTATAACTTTTTGATTTGTTGTACTACTCTACGTATATAAATACACGTTCTTTGACTAAGCTAATTAACAAAGCTTAAGTCACGTGGTCGATTACTTTAATGAACTTATTTTCTTAGGAAAAAAATTGAAAATAAAAAATTAAGGTGATGTTGGTAATACTTAAAAAAACAATGTTTTATTTAATTAATTAAAAATTTGACAACTAAACATAAAACAGTAATTGATAATTTTATTTTTATTTATTATTTTTTAAAATTTTAAATAAAATTTATTAAATTTTGAAAATAGAATATTTTACTTTCAAAATATTTTTTAAATTGTTTTTGACTTTTTGTTTATTTTTTTATTCTCTTTTTTTAATCGACACTTCATTTTATATTGTTAAAAAAATAAAAATAAAAATTATCAAACACATTTATTCTTTTTTATGTTTAAAAACAAAAAATAAAAATAATTACCAAATATATTTTTATTTTTTTAAAATAAAGAAACAAAAATAAAAATAATATTTTAATTTTTGTGTTTAAAAATTTACAAAACAAAAATTTTACCAAAAACAACCTAAGTTTAACTATATTGGTAATATTAATGACAAATTTATGATAAAGATGAGGGAATGTGGAACTTTAGGTGGAAGGAAGAAAGAGAAACAAACTTGATTTTTTTTTAAAAAGTTTAATTAAATTATATGTGTTTTTTTTTTTTGTTATTTATTCATAGTTGATTTTTAGTTATTTATTAAATAATTTTGGTATTTGTGTAGTTGTTTTGAGGAATATTTGAGTGCAATTTTAATTTTCCTAAAGTATTATTGAACTGATGTATAGTTGATATTTAATTAAGTATATATATTTTTTTATTTTCAATATATATTTGGTATATTTAGTTTTTTTAACAATGAATATTTTAGTTTATTTACTGTAATATGTATTATTATTTTTTATCTTTTTTGGTAATTTTATCAAGGTTGATTGTTTGTTTGTTTTTTTAGTTTATGCTAGTTGATTTTTTTTTTTTTTTTGACATCATTTTACAATTAGTTAATATTTAATTGATTTTAATTCTGTTTTTTGACACCGTATTTTTTGCAATTATAAAACTTTAAAAATCGTATTTTTAAAAACTTGAGATCGTATTTTTGAAAAAAAAAACTATAAAAATATAGGAAGAAATAAAAAAATATGTATTTATGAAAAAATACTTATTTTTTTTTATGTTCAAACTAGTGCGAATCCGTGGTCTTTGAGACACTTTTTCGTCACTAAAAAAATTTAGTAGATTTAAATGTGGCTGGCGAGGCACTAGTGGTTCTTGGCTAGGATTGGTCGGGGTCGCAAGTGGTTGTGGTTGACACTTTTGTATCAAATCTGGGTTGCTTTAGGCTTAGCTTTTATTTTGGTTTAGTTTATGATTTTACCTTGTTAATAATGTCCCCTTATGAGAGTGAGTGTAGATGGTAAGTATTAGATAGTATGATAATTCATTTACTTTGTCATATACATATCATTGTTTCAAGTTTCAAGTGGCCCGATAGTGTAATAAAGTTAGGCTTTGAGATGCATTATGCTTCGGATTGCCTTTTTACACATTGTTTAGGAATACTAAATGTATGATGTTTCACCCTCTAGATAATTGAGATTTTTGCCTCTTAATCAATGAAATTGTTCTTATTTAAATTTTTTTTTTACAAATATCATTCTATAAATTTTTTGTCGCAAATCATAAAAAAAAAAACTTTTATTATCTCGTAAAGATTAAGTTAAAAATAAAAACAATACAAATATTAAAATAACAGATTTTACTCTGATTGTCAAAGATTTGGGGATGTATTACTGAAAAGCCTAAATATGAACATAAAGCTGGGTCTGTAGAGAAAAACATTCTTAAATCTCTACTGCGACTGTCTCAATATCATTCAAGTTGGAGAGGAAGATTCAGAGTAGAGATTGGACGATGAAACCTCTCATGCTGATCAGAAGAGTTTCTGGTAATTATTCTCATTGTCTTTCGTCTTCTTCTTTCGTTTCTCTTTTAGGGCTTTACAGACTTCAAATTCGTTCTTATGATTCGAACCATGGCAATGTTAGACAATTGGAGAAATTGATTCGAACCCGCTGTAGAACTGGAAGCCTTGAGGTAGAACAAATTTTAAGTCTCTATAATTCCATGATTCAAATGCAACCCATTCCCCCTGTTTGGGTTCTTAATGATTTGCTTGGGGCACTCTCCAAGAAGAACCAATACTCCACTGTTATTTCTCTGTACAAACAGTTGTCGATGCGTTGTCGTCATTTTCATCCAAATGTCTATACTCTGACTATTGTTATCAAATGTCTGTGTCGTTTGAAGAAAACGGGTTTAGGGTTTTCTGTTTTGGCAATTTTCTACAAATATGGCCTTCACCCAAATGGCCATACCTTAAGTACTCTGCTTCACGGACTTTGTATGGAAGGTTACATGGTTGAAGCCCTGGAGTTGTTCCACAAAATTGTAGACAAGGAATTCCCATGTGATGAATATATTTATGCAATAATCATTAATGGGCTTTGTAAATCCGGAAAAATTGACAAGGCATTTAAGGTGCTTAGGCAAATTTACCACCATCAGAAGCTTAGTCCCACTGTTGAATGTTTCAATCCCATCATTGATAGTCTTTGTAAAGAAGGTCATATAGATAAGGCCACGAGTCTATTTCAAGAAATGATCAGTTGTGGTTTTCCTCCGAATGTTGTAACTTATACTTCTTTGATTCATGGATTATGCAAATTTGGTAATTGGGAAGAAGCCAATAGACTCCTAATCAGCATGACTGAGTCTGGAATTTCACTGGATGTATATACTTACAGTATTGTAATTGATTCTCTTTGCAAAGTAGATAAACCCCATAAAGCAATTTTATTGTTTGAATCGATGACTGATAAAGGTGTGGAGCCTAATGTTGTCATATATACTTCGCTCATATCTGCCCTATCTAAGGAAGGAAAAACAAAGAAATCGTTTGATCTCATGGAAGTAATGACTAATAGAGGTCTAAAGCCTGATATCATTACTTATACCTCTTTACTTCATGGATTGTGTGATTTAGGTAAATGGGGGGAAGCCTTCATGTTGTTAGCTAAAATGAAGGAACAAGATGTTAGGCCAAATCTTGTAACTTTCAATATTCTCATAGATGCTCTTTGCAAAGATGGAAATATGAAGGAGTCTTTCGATGTGTTTGATCTAATGGCTCAATGGAATGTCAAACCAAATATTATCACTTACACTTCTTTACTTTGTGGATTAAGTCATTCAGGTAGCTTGGAAGAAATTGGTAGGGTGTTTAAGGACATGCTGAGTGAGAATATCTACCCTAACATTATAACTTTTACTGTACTCTTAGATGCTTACTCCAAAAGAGGTATGATGGACAAGGCTCAAAATATTTTTGACGAAATGGTTCAACATGGTGAAAAGCCTAATACCTTAACTTATAATAAAATGATTAAAGGGTATTGTTTGGTAAAAAAAGTAGACAAGGCTGAAGAGATGTTTCAACAAATGTTATCGAATGGTGTTCTGCCAGATTTTGATTCCTATTGCACCTTGGCTGAAGCCTATATGATGATTGACCAAACAGACGTTGCTCTCAAGTTTAGTAAAGAAATGATTGAGAAAGGATTGGTGCCTGTTCATGTAAGACGAAACGTTGTGACGAAGGTTTTTCTTGACAGACTTTAGTTATGAGTACAAAATTCTTCGGGTGGCATAATTTTGAACTTTTTTATTATGATGAGATATATTTTACTTGGTTAATGAGGTGGTGGTGGTGGAAGAAGACTTCCTAGGGCTCGGTTTTCATTAGAACTTGTGAGAAGATCACATTGGAGGACCAAAATGTATGTAGCCGACCCCGAGTGTATCGGCAATGGGCTAGGATAATGATGATCGTCATGACATATTAGACCTTGTTTGTTTGTAGACTTTATAATTGCTGCTGCCATTTACTCCATGTTAATGATAATCTGTTATTTATACTTGTGCATTTTTATGTATGTATTAAAACCTTGTATCATTTGGCAATGTTCAATTTGGCAATCTAGAGAATAATGATTGCTTTCTCTGTATCAAATTAGATAACTTGCTATACTTGTAAGTTGTAATTTAGTTAGAATTCTCTTTATAATGATGATTATGTTATTATTTCTGGTGATTGTGTGGTGGTGAGTTTCTTTATCCCTTTAAATATTTCTATCTAGTACAAGTCATATGGAAAAATCATACTCTTTTTAATTATACATATCAGAGCAGGACAATCCTCTGAAATACATATTTGGTATTTGGGTTTATAATTCGTTTCAATATATAGGTTTTGGTTATGCCTATTTTTTTCTGTGTTGAGAATTTTATTCTATTAGAGGATCTGCATATTATTCATGTCACATCTTTTGTTGTATAGACCCGAGAGAGTCTCAAGTTCAGTCTCTCTGCCATCTTTTTGCTCTAATCTACTTTACTAGATGATTAAGAATGTTATGAGGAGTCTTCTCAGTTGCAGAAACAATAATTGTCGCTGTAAAATCTGGTCATGATTTTAAGACACTTGTTCCTAGTAAGAGGGGCGAGGTCCCTTGATTTTCTCAATAAGTTACTATGTTGCTTATGAAGAATTTCTATACTTCTAAGGATGTAATGGAATTTCATTTGTTTATTTATTTTAAAGTTAAGACTATATGCTCAAACATACCAACAGCAACGAGAAGATCCATTGTTGGTGAGTAAACTACTATACTCGAATAAAACATAAGTCCAACAAAATTAGATTTACATGCATTTAATTAAAATCAATTGCAAGATAAAACAAAATAAAAGAAAAGGACAAAAGTGAGAGAGAACTTCTCTCGGAATTGCCAAATAAGGATTCCTACTCTCTCGTGAAGAGACCAAATTTCCAAAAATTAGGTAAGTCTTTTGAATCATTCAAAATAATTATAATTTATAACTATTTCACATTAAGTTAATAAGAAACAAACTCGTTATTTTCTTCCTCAATACATTGTTGTTAGCCGCCTTATTATATTACTTATATTTCTTTTTCACTACGAGTACTATATTATAATCAGCCCATTATGTTTATATATTTTACAGATAAAAAAATGCGTTATTATATATTTAGCTTGTCTCGAACACATCCCCCACTCACAACCGGGAGGTATTTTTCTTTCATTATTTATTATTTTTGTCTCCCGAACTATTACCAATACATTATTATGCTCCTTAATTTTTTCGAGCTGTTAAAAGTTAACCCTAAATTATTAACAGTGTTGTAAAGTGAGACTTTTGTTAAATGTTATCATATGTAACTAAAAGATTGCTGACGTGGTTATTTGGTCACTGACTTATCATTATCACGTCAGAGTCATGTGTATAATTTAAAATAAAAAATAAATTAAAAAATATATATTTCTTATAAAAAAATAATTCAAATTTTTTTCTTTTTAATTCTTAAAAGATTAATGTTTTTAATAAATTATTAAAATATTAATTAAATAAAATTTTTAATTATACACGTGACGTTGATGTGAATACAAGTCAGTGACCAAATAGTCACGCTAGCAATCTGTTAGTCACATAGGATAAAACTTAACAAAAGTCATATTTTACAATACTATGAACAATTTGGAGGTAATTTTTAACGGCTCAAAAAAAAAAATCAAGAGAGACAATAATGTATTGGTGATATTTCAAGGTACAAAAATCCTAAATAGCCTTTTCCTTTGGGAAATTTCATGTTATACGCATGATAACTTAGTAAAATTTTTTAATATGCCAACATAAATTACTATCCTAAATAATTGACAATTTCAATTTTTTAGACAAAAATACATTTAACATTCGAACACTCATTTTCTCTCTCAATCTGAACGCTCTCTCTAACATCTCTCATTCTTTCACTCTCTCTCTCTCTCTCTCTCTCTCTCTCTCTCATTCTAATCTTGTAGATCTCGAAAAAATATCAAAATTTAAAAAAAAAATCATCTCAAACAGACAATTGAGTGAAAAAATATGAACCTCCAAAATTTTCGTCAAATTTCACTGTAGAGTATCGAAATTGCATCAAAAAAGCATTGTTTTGGCCAAAAATCAAGTTTTCATTATTGCATTGCAACAACATCGAAGCATCATCAATTTTGCATCGAAAAAACATCGTTTTGCCCAATAAAACAAGTTTTCATGATTAAATCAGAAGAGCATCGAAACACCATCGATTTTGTACGAAATTTTGATAGTGTTTTGATGCAATTTCGATACAAAATTGATGGTGTTTCAATGCAAAATCGATGGTGTTTCGATACTCTTGCAATGCAATCATGAAAACTTGTTTTTTGGGCAAAACGATGCTTTTTCGATGCAAAATCGATGGTGTTTCGATGCTGTTGCGATGCAATCATGAAAACTTGATTTTTGGCAAAAATGATGCTTTTTCGATGCAATTCGATGCAAAATCGATGGTATTTCGATGCAAAATTGATGGTGGTTCGATGCTCTTGCGATGCAATCATAAAAACTTATTTTTTGGGCAAAATGATGTTTTTTCGATGCAAAATAGATGGTGTTTCAATCCTATTGCGATGCAATGATGAAAACTTATTTTTGGCCAAAACGATGCTTTTTTTATGCGAAATCGATGGTGTTTCGATATTGTTGTGATGCGATCATGAAAACTTGATTTTTGGCCAAAACAATGCTTTTTCGATGGTGTTTCAATGCAAAATCGATGGTGTTTTGATGCAAAATTGATGGTGTTTCGATGTTCTAGCGATGTAATCATGAAAACCTTTTTTTTGGCCAAAACGATGCTGTTTCGATGAAAATCGATGTTGTTTCGATGCAAAATCGATGGTGTTTGATGTTGTTGCGATACAATCGTGAAAACTTGATTTTTAGCTAGAACGATGTTTTTTCGATACAATTTCGATGCTCTGCACTGAAATTTGACGAAAACTTTGGAGTTTCATATTTTTTCACTCAAATGTCTGTTTCAGATGATTTTTTTTTAATTTTGGTATTTTTTTCGAGATCTACAATATTAGAATGAGAGAGAGTGAGAGAATGATAGATGTTAGAGAGAGAGAGAGTTCAGATTGAGAAAGAAAAGAGGTGTTTGAATGTTAAGGGTACTTTTGTCTAAAAAATTAAAATTGTCATATATTTGGGATAGTAACTTATGTTTACATATTAAAATACTTCACTAAATTATCATGCATATAACATGAAATTTTCATATTCTTTTGTCATTACTTTTGTTCTTTCATCCATTTTTTAATAATTTTCACACACTAACAACCCCAATTACAAAAGATAATATTATACTATCAAAATAATAAAGCACGACTTTACATTCTTAATAAACCACGATTTTACACTACCAAACAAAAAATTCATATATATATATACTTGTAAAAATAGTGTAAAATGTACGTTTGTTTAGTTTTAAAGTTATAAACATACTTATTTAATTATGTATTTACTTTTAAAATATTTTTTATAATTTTAATAAAAATTTGTTCACTTTTTTTTTTCTTTTAATTTTTAATAGAATGAATTACAGTTCTATAGTACATATAAATATTTATATCAAGAATGTCTACATATATGACATCTAAACACAACATTAACATAAATATATATATTTATATGACTACATGACATATATATAAATTACATAATATCTAAAAAGAAATTAATAATAGAATAAAATAATAATAGAAAAAGTCATCGTGTATAGCAGTATACATGTACTAATTATTTTTAGTTTATAATGTAACTCGAAATGTCATTTGGTAAATTTGATGTCGGAAAAGAGCTCTAATCATATTAATATTATACATAGATTTTAAATTTAAGTTTATTTCTAGTTGATAGGAGATTATATTATGTTATATGTTTAATATGATATTATTCAAATACGTATAGTTTAATTTTAATTAAATTTTATTTAAGCTATAAAATATATGGTTTTATTATTTTAATTTGTTTAATTAATTATTTATTTAATTTAATTTAAATTTAAATTTAAATTATATTTATAATTTACTATTAAATACAAGAATATTATATTATATATAAAATTATTCTATTAAAATTAAATAAAAAAATAAAAAAATTATTAAAATTAAAAATTTCTATTATCTATCCACTTGTTATACAGAAGATGTTATATAGAAGAGACATCCAGCCATTACTATATAAAATCAACGAGGCATTTCCACTCAGAGAAAGAAAGCATAGAAAAATGGCGACAGTAAAAAGGATGATCAAATTGGGTTCAGGAGGGCTAGAGGTACCAGCTCAGGGCCTAGGCTGCATGGGCATGTCGGCCTACTACGGCCCACCCAAGCCCGAATCCGACATGATCGCTCTTCTCCGCCACGCCATCATCAACTCCGGTATTACCTTTCTAGACACCTCCGACATATACGGACCATTCACCAATGAGATCCTTCTGGGCAAGGTTTATACATAGGGTCTTTTTTTGTTGTATTATGTAATATTATTAGCTTTTTATTATCATTATTATTTAGTATTTATTTTTCTTAAAAAGCAGGCGCTTAAGGGAGGAATGAGAGAAAAAGTTCAGCTGGCTACTAAATTTGGCATCAAATACGACGAGGATGGCCAGAATTTTGAGGTGAAAGGCGACCCAACGTATGTTAGAGCTGCTTGCGAGGCCAGCCTGAAGCGGCTTGAGGTGGATTATATTGATCTCTATTACCAGCATCGGATTGACACACATGTCCCAATTGAAGTCACGGTAATTAATTACCCTCTTTTTCTTCTTATAACTTGTACTCATAATAATTGATTGACCAAAGTATCATATTAACCTCTTCCAAATAAATAAATATTCTTTTCTCTGTCCCTATTTTTATTATTTTTAACTTTCTCGTATTACTTAATTTCTCCTTCATTTTTCCTTTCATTAATACTATTTTAATATTTTTATATAATTATACATGTTAAATCAGTTCAAAATTATAAAATTTAACCAATTTTAGTAAATAATTTTTTTATAAAAAAATTATAAACTCATTTTAAATCTTGAAAAGAATAAAAGAAATAATTCAAAACATATTTATAAACTTTCTATTTCTCAACACTTTTTTTTTTCATTATATTCTCTCTTCTAGTTTTTATTTATAAATCTCTTCACGGGGCCTTCAATTTTTTTTTTAAAAAAATATGTAGTATTTCTATAATATTTTTTTAGTATTTTTTAAAAACTTATAGTTTTTCCCACCCTTAATATTTTTTGTTACATTTTGGCCCCCTTACCTAACACCTCTGCCTCCGTCTCTGTCTTCATGCATCCATTTTTTAAAATGAATTACATATATTTTTAATATATTTAGACTTTTGTTATAAATAATCTTATTTTCTTTAGAAATCAATTGCCTTAAATATTCTAAAAACAACACACATTTTTTTTATTCTCATTTTCTTGAACATAACTTTTCAAAATATTATATCAAGCATACATCTTAAGTCTTTAATTTCTTGGTAATAAAATTAACATTAAAAATAGAAGAAGCCCGTTTTTTTTTCTCAAGCAAAAATTAACAAGCAAAATTTTTTTTTCTCAAACATTAAAAATTAACATTAATATATTTAACAAGCAAAAATGTTGCAAAAACAACTTCCTATTTCAATTTTTTAGTCAACTTTCACCTTCGAAAACACATGATGGTATATTTTCTTTCCTAATTTTTTTACGGTGGTATTTTTGTTGTAATTACAATATATATTCTACAAATTTTCAATAAATTCAGAATAGTTTACAGTGTCGAAAAAAATTTGTAATTTTTTGAATCCGCGTGGTAAATCAGAATATCAAGAAATGTCATGAACTCTGTTTTCAGCATTGTAAACTATTCAGAATTTTTTAAATTTTTTTAAAAAATTTACAATAAGAATGTTAAAACTACAACCAACACCTCATGAAAATGATTGGGAAAAAAAATACAAAGTGATAGAAAATGAAGAGTGACAGGTAACGAGAGAAAAAGGAATGAAAGGAATATGTTGTACACTATGTATTTAGATAAAGCAATATAAAAGTGAAAGTGGTGAAAAATAAATAAGAAAATTGATGAATAAAAAATAAGGAGATAAAGTAATAATAAAGAGACAAATTGAGAAATTAGAAAGAAAAAAAATGTAACAAGTCAAAGTGATGTAAAAGAAAATGATTCTAATGGAGAAAATAAGGAGAGAAAAAACAAAATAAGAAAGAGAGAAAAGTGATATGATTGAAAAAGTAGAGAAAGTTATTGAAAAATTTTGACAAAAAAAAATATTTAAAATGTAGGAAATATCGTAAATAAAGTTTTTTTTCCTCAAAATTTTCTATTAATAAAATTTTGTTCTTAAAAATTATTTCCTTAAAATAATATCAAATACACTCTATTTTGTTTTTAATTATTAGTAAGCAATTTTTTTTACAACTAATTAAATTAGTATAATGCCGAAGAATAAGCCCGTATAATCAAATTGTTTCGGTTCTTGAAACTTGAAAAACCCACACACACACACAATATTTATTTACTTACATATATGCTAAAACCACTCTAGTAAATTGGTTGGATTGATCAGATTGATTAGTTAAGGGTATTTTAATTAGTATTGTTAAACAAATAATGAGAGCTCTTATATATTTAAGATTTGATTTTTCTATAACTGTATATCTTCACGACTTTTAAAGATTGGAGAGCTGAAGAAACTAGTTGAAGAAGGTAAAATAAAGTACATTGGATTATCCGAGGCCTCAGCTTCAACCATAAGAAGAGCTCATGCTGTTCATCCAATTACAGCTGTTCAATTAGAATGGTCCTTGTGGACCAGAGATAGTGAGCAAGACATTATTCCTACTTGCAGGTGAGTATAGTCTTACAGTTTTTTACTAATGGAAATCGTATAAATATAGTAATAACAAATGACCAACTACATATATTTTCCTTGTTTTATAGAGAACTGGGCATCGGTATTGTGGCATACAGTCCTCTTGGAAGAGGATTCATGTCAGCTGGCTCTAAGATTGTGGAAACTCTTTCCGATGATGACTATCGGAAGGTACCTAATAAAATGTGTACAAATTCCTCGTTATTAAAAGGATATATATAAATATAATAGTTGATATTATTGCAGAATCTACCAAGGTTTCAACCCGAAAACATGGAACACAACCAAAAGATATACGAGCAGGTGAAGGAGATTGCAGCAAGAAAAGGATGCACTCCGTCGCAGCTAGCGTTGGCTTGGGTTCACCACCAGGGAGACGATGTCTGTCCCATCCCGGGAACAACCAAGATTGAGAATTTCAACCAGAATGTTGGTGCCCTGTCTGTGAAACTGACACCAGAAGAAATGGTGGAGCTTGAATCTTTGGCTTCTGCAGGTGCTGTTAAAGGTGATAGATATGATCAGTCCTTACTTACTTGGAAAGACTCTGAAACTCCACCACTTTCTTCATGGAAATTCGAATGAACACTTGCCTGGCTATAGTTAATATGCATGCAATCATCGCCATCTCTGAGAAGACGACATCGTGTGTGCTTTTTTTTATTGATGAAATAATAAATTGTTTTCTGTCAAACCGGTGGCATATGTCTTAATTTTCGGAGTATCAAAATCTGTTAATCTGTGTGATAATATATGTTTCGGTTCTTAGATAAATAAGTTATATTCCCTTATAAAAACTAAAATATATTAAAATAAAAAAATCTTAAAAATAAATATTTTCAAATCTTGAAATATTTTTTTTCTTTTAAAATATATATTAAATTATTAATGATAAATCAACAAAACTTATTAAACAAAAATCAGCTAAATAATCTATTATTTTTTTGCTGATTTAGTAATTAATAATTTAATATATGCTTGACAAAGTTTACTTTAGAATTTTTATTTATTAATTTTTTTAGAAATTTAATTTATTACAAAAATTCTAAAATGATTTATTTTAGATTTTTAAGGGATTATAGTTTATTTATTTAAGATTTTAAAGATTTTTTTTTATATATTGTTAAAATCACACCTAAAATGCAATGTTAAGGATTTTTACACTAAAAAAATTGAAAATATATGTGCAAGAAATTGGATATATTATAAACTTTCCCTGTAAATATCTTAAGAAATTAATGGCAACACTAGAACATAACATTAAAAAATATTTAAGGATATAAATACAATAAATTAAAAATATTAAATTTAATAATTTTAATATTTTAAATTAGGATATGTTGGGATGTAATTTTAATTGGGCCATACTATTTTGGCACATGTGTTTTGCAAAAGTTACCCATAAGATCATCTGCTTTGTTAAATGATAATCCATACTTTATGTTTTGCAAAATGAAACAAAATAATACTCTGAGCTTGATTTTGGTTAAACTTTTTTTAAATATAACCAGAATACCTTTAAAGTTTTTAATTATTGAGTTAATTGAATAATTAAAATTATATTTTAAAATAAAAAATAAATTAACATGATGCAAAAATAAACAATAATTAAAAAACACATCACTTAATTATAACCTAAATTTTGCATTAATATCAAAATCTGACCATAATTAAACCACATCTCAAACCCAGATTTCTTCCAAAATCAATTAAAAAATTCAAACCAAATTCATTCATAAGAGCACAGTGAACAGACAACGATAAATAAACACAAACTCATCAACAAAAAATTATAATCTAAACACCCAAATACAAAAATAAACTCTATTTAAAAACCCTAACCTCCATTGACGCTGAAATACATAGAATTCCTTGAAACCAAGCAATTTTTTTAAAACCCTAAACTCTTTCTCCTTTTATTTTGTAGATGGTTGGTGCTAGGAGACACAGGGGCAGTGTAGCTTTGGAGCTGGGGGCTAGTTGCTTCAGTTGTCGAAGGAGATGCGGGGTGGGCGACGACAGTGACAGGATTGGTCTGCAACGGTGACAAGTTAGGTGCTGGACAATCCGATGCTAGCCTAGGTTCAAAATGAAGAAGACGAGGTCATGGCTGAGACAATCTCAAGCTTTGGTCTCCTAGGTGCAGTCAGATTTGAAGCATCGGTCATGCCGATGTTGGGGCTGGCCAGGTGCATGACGATGAGGTCATGGAGACAATCTGAAGCTTGGGTTGGGGATAGGTTAGGTGCGTTTTTCCAAACCTGGGTTGAAGGAAATGACTTGTAGAAGGAAGAAGAAGAAGAAGAAGAAGAAAAGATGATTTGATTTTTTGTTTTTGATTAAATATGTTTCTAATTTAGTTTTATATGTTTATTTTTATTTAAATATATTGATTTTATTTATAAAATTATTTTAATTAAGTAATATATTTTTTATTTTAAAATCATTTTAATTTAATTTCTTTAAAATATGTTTTTTAATTTTTCAATTAACTCAATAATTAAGCACCTTGTGGGCATTTTTGTCATATTAAAAAAAAGTTTGACTAAAATCAGGATTAGTGTACTATTTAGATCCATTTTGTAAATACATAGGATCCGAATTGTCATTTAACAAAACAGCTGGCCTGATCGATAATTTTTGCAAAATACAGGGGCCAAAATGGTATCTACCCTTTTAACTTTAACGAATTATAAAATATGGCATCAAGTGTGGTAATGCACACTGTTGACTGCCTTTTTTGCTACCAACTTTAAGAAAAGAGATTAAAGAAACAAACAATACGAACACAAAGGATTTTACATAGTTCAGGTTAAAAAAGAACCCTAGTCCACGAGTCTATGGTATTAAGAGGATTAGAAGCTTGTGATGGCAAGCTCCAATGGTATTAGATTGTTCTGAGTACAAAGTGTTTTCTCTCTAAAAAACCGAACTCTTTACAATGAGACTCTCAACTCTTTTATAGAGGTTGGGGTAATTAATACTAATCATTTGTAATTAATATACATTCTTCCCGTTATTTGGGAATTAATACCAATTCAATGCATTGGGCTGCATTGAATAGAGACCACGACCCAAGCGAGATCCGCGGGGCCCACTGCAGAAAGGTACCCACTTTATGGGGAACATGCCCCTAGTACTGTCAGGGCAAGTTGTACGTATTTCTGTGTCAGACGACGTAGTGGGAGTGCGAATGGTCGATTCGTACAATCGACAACACTATAGGCGGATCGCCCAAAAAGGTTGTCAGGTATTCCTCTGATGCTGCTAACCCGCATTGGCTGACACCTGGCTTATCCTTTAGATCCCAAGGGCAAGGTCCTCACCCTGGAATATAACTGACGGCAGGAAACCCGTGGACTGCCAAGCAGCTCTCGGGACATAGCCTTAGGAAGACGATCTGTAGAGTCCAAGAACTTTACTTAGCTAATTGTTTAGTAGTATTATAGTATGTATAGTATTATCTTTGTTACTGTGGATTTTTGGTTCAGACCGGGAATTATTTGGACACTCATAGTAGTACTTGTAGATTTTCTAAGTTTAACCTATAGTTTAAGAATATTAATTTTAACCTAAGGTTGATTAATATGACTGATATTAAGGATTATATTTATTGTACTATGAGGTTTAGATATCAACCAATAGGATTTTAAGCACATGTTATGAATGGTGATTAAGGATTAAGTATTTTTGAGGATTAAATTTAATAAGGAGTAAAGTTTGAATGTTATAGGATCAGTCAGCAGCTTTGAATACGTTGAGGGCTTAGTCAAGGCTGTTACTCCATTCAAACTTAGCTAAAATTGTGTAATTTCGTGTTTAAATATTCAGCGTGTGCCGATATATCGCAGCTATAGGGGGCGATATGTCGCAGCACGTAGATACGGAAAACACGAAACGATGCACGGTCGCCTCGGGCATACTGGCCCAGGCGATATATCGCCTACAGGGGGCGATATATCGCCTCCTCCAGCATAAATTCAAACACTTTTGAATTCTTTTCCTTTCAGCCATTCAAACTCCTTCATAAGTCCAGCATCTTTTGAACGAGTCTTCAGCCTCTGCTGAACGATTATTCAAATATTTTTCACCTAAAAAGCCATTATTTTTATTCAAGTAAAATCAAGATACTTTCATTCCCAAACTCTATAAATAGGACCTAGTACCCAGCCATTATTCACCTTTTGCTCTAAGTTCAGAAGCTGCTAGTGTTAAGTGAGTGTGAGAGTGTAAACACCTGGTTTGGGAGAATCATAAGCTTATCAAACACTTTGGGAAGTGAGGTTCGTTAGTATTTCGGTTGTGGTTAGATTGGTCTTGCAAGTCTTTAAGGTAAACCCGAAACTCTATTTCATTTGTTTCATGTTGTTTTCTTTCTCAAAGCCTTCTACTCAGTCCCCTAACCTCATTCTTATTTTGGTTAGGGAATCCAAGTTCTTAAGCACATAAGTTGTGGTAAGCATATTTCCCAATGGTTTAGTCTTCCTATTCATTTTCATTTCTTCTTCTTAAGACTCACTCTTTCTCATATGGTTTTAGGAGTGTTCCAAAAGTCCCAACTCAGTCCATCATATCCCGGTAACTTTGGTAAGGAAAATAGGATAGAATCTATATGTGTATTGCTTATGTTATCTTATGTGTTATGTTATGAAAAATGATATGTTATGAATATGTTATGAATGTGTATGTTTGTAGGCTTGGGCTTATGCCCTATTTGACTAACAAGACCCCAAAAAGATTATGGGCATATGCCTACTTAGCTAGTAGGACCCCACTAATCTCATGGGCATAAGCTTGTTTAGTCTATGGGACCCCAAGTAATAATGGCCATTATAATAAGTGTATGTATTAAGTGTTATGATATGTCTTTACGTTTATTATGAAATTTATGTTTATGACTATGTGTTAGATTTTCCTTGCTGGGCATTAGGCTCATTCCTTTCTGTTTTATATGCAGGAAAATAAACTTTAGAGGCGGTAAGATTCGTGACGCTTAGAGGATGTGTATCGATGGTGAATGGAGTCAAGGGGCCGAGCGTTATTCGATTCGAGGATGTAGTCTCATTTTATCTTTTTATGGTTTTATATGTATTTTCCGCATTTCTTATGTAATTCTTCTCATTTAAATCATGTTTTGTTTTTAAAGACAATGGGATCCCATATCCTTCTTAGTATTTATTTGTAAGTAACTCTTATTTTACAAGTTACTCAATAAAATTATGGTATTTTCGTAAAAATGTAAGTTTATGTATAGTTTCGTTAATGGTCCAAAAAGTCTAGATTAGTGGGTCATTACACGTTCGTAGCTCTCGGGACATGGCTCTGGGAAGTTGTCCACATCCTTCCTCTATCCGAGGGGATTAATCTCTGGCTGTAGGATCGACTTCCCAAGGACTTATCCTTGGGGCGTGGCCTCATCGAAAGAAGCACATGTCCTGCCACATGTCCTACTCGGACTGCCACATTTCATACCCGGACGATCACGTGTCCTTGGGTGAAAACACGGACAACACACAGTATATGTTACCCATAACCACTAGCATACAAAAATTGAATACTATTATGTCCAATATGATGTAGTGTAAATATTTGATATAAAATTAAAAAATATATAATATTTTTAGTATTTTAATGAATAAAAATATCATATTTTGGAGAAGTTGATGTATGACGTAATGCAAATATTTGATATAAAATTAAAAAAAATTAAAATTTTAGTGATGTATTAAAAAAATAGAGTAGAACATTTGTTGTGAATAGGGTCGTACGTGGTAGGTAAGAGGACTACCATGTGTGTAGTGTGCATGCTTGAACATATGGAGTAATATTATTTATTAAAGTAAAATATATATATATATATAATAAGGGGCTTCGAGTGTTAGAGAATATATTATATTTCTCAATGGAAAAAATAAAACCAAAATACAGCTCTATGCAAAAAATACAATTGACAAGGCAATATTTAAACAATTGTTACAACTCTATTGCTTAGAATACAAATGAATAGAAAGATTTAGAAGAGGAAGATCACAAACTCAAAACTATAATAATACAAGTAAATAAGAACAACAAGATCAAAAGAATGAAAAGAACAATAAAAAGAACACAATCTCTCACACAACCAAAGTGTAGAGTAGTGGGGATCACCAACTTGAACAAGGTTCAAGACTTTTGTCCAAAAGCTTATTTCTCCCTATTCTCTAAGCACTAAGGGATCTCTCTAGGAAATAGCTCTCCGGAATTATCAAGCATCTATGGTGTATTTTCCAGCCAAGTGCTTTGTGGATGGAAAATGGTGTCTTACAAGTGAGCATTAAGCTCATATTTATAGAGTTTTGAGGCACCCTTTGAATTTCAAATTTCACCAACCCCCCATGGCTGTTACCAATGATTAATTGGATGTTTATGAAATTAAAATAGAGATTTTGAAGTTACTTGGCTGTTGGAAATATTCAAAATTGGATAAAACCAAAGTTTAGAAAATGCTGTCAGCCACTCTGGCCGCGACCTGAAAAACACTGGTCGTGGCCCACGATGTTTTTATGCCTCTTGGGCCGCGGCCTGAAAAACACTGGCCGCGACCCAAGATGTTTTTTCAGCAACCAATTTTCCAAATTTGCCAAAACGTTCCAAATTCATTCTCATTTGATTTTGTAACTTCCATACACATTATGGGAGTTAAAATCACATCTCTAACAGCCATTTCACATATGGTTTTAAGAAATTCATCTCAATATTGTGTAACAACAAATCTACACAATAATGGGTGATGGCTGTCGTATACCACACAAATTTAACAATAATTTTTCTTTCAATACTTCCAATTATTTCAGTATAATAGCAAGCACAGGTCGAACCCACGAGGACTATCGTTCACTTTATTATTCGAGAATTAACACTAAAACTTAAAAGGGGATTTTTATTTTTAACTCAAAATTAAAATAGCATAAACTAGAAAGCAAAATAAAGATTGGGATTACGATATTAAGAAACAGTTAAAGGTTAATCTTCACCCTCAACAATCATTCCTAATCACTAATAATAAATATTATTCCAATTTCTCAATTAAACTATTAACCTCATAGATAACGCTAAAGCACACAATTATCCCAGTCTCCCTATTATAAGTAATCAAGGCGAAGCGCTCAATAATTAACTCTTTTATCTAAGCAATAAATCTATGAAGCATACAATCTATTTAACTTAGATAAAGCATTAAGTTCTATTGAAACAAGTTAATCTAGGCAATAAATTAATGAAACATATAATTCATTTAACCTAGGTTCTATTTTTCATCACAATCAACAATTCTTTTGACTTAACTATCAATTGCAATTTATCACACACACTTAGAATCCTAAACTATTAGGTGAGTAGTAATTCTAAGATGACAATTGAACAATGTAAAACCTTAATTAGTTGGCCACCTAACAAGAAATTACAAGATTCATAACATTCAATTGGAAAAATAGAAACAATCTAATATTGAGAGAAATTGAAGAACAATATTCATTATTAATAATCAAGAATTCATGTCTTGGGTTTTGAATTAACCCTTAACCTAAAAAGAATCTACTCCATAATTATAATCATAATCACAAACATAATTACAATTAAGATTATAAAGATTAAGGGAAGAAAAGAAACTAGATGGATGAACAAGATTGTTGTCGCGTTGTAGTCTTCTCTCCAGCCCCTTCAGAGTCTCTTTTTCTCTCTAAACCGTAATCAAAACTTCTCTAAAATTAACCCTAATAATTATTTATAGTCTCAATTAAATTCTAATTAAAAAGAAACAAAAAATCTGAAAACGACGTCGCGAGCCGCGGCCTGAAAAATGCGAGCCGCGACCTAGAACGAAATCTGTGCCTAAATCTGTCCCTCAGGCAACGGCCTGAAATTTTAGCGCAGCGGCCTGTCTGGAAGAAAAAATTTTGACATTGCAATTTCCATTTAAAGTGCCGCGGCCTACCTCAAAATTCTTCAATTCTTGATCTTAGAAAGCTTCCATGTTGCCACCACTTCCACATTTCAATCCTGAAAGCTTTGAATACTCCTAAAACTTTATTTTAACTACACTTGCCATCAAAATGTCAGATTTATCATCATAAAACGCAACGTAGAAAATATGTGTTAGAATCACGAAACTTAGTGAAAAATATTAAAAATGCTATCATAACACCATCCAAGCATAGAAAAACTTAACAAATATTAATACAAAAATGACCTTATCAATGGGTAATATTTGGAAGTTACAAATTTGTGATTGAATTTGTAACACTAAATATGCTACATATTTGAATATTTCACATATATCTAAATAATGTAACTCTCTATTATATGTTACAATATGTGACACTCTTTGTCACATTTATTTAATCTAAAACATTATATTATAAAATAATATAATATTACATTATATTATAAAATAATAATATTACATTATATTATAAATAATATAACATTCCCCCACTAGATTAAATAGTTTATCTATTGTAACACTTATTTAATCAATCAAACATTATATAAAATATAATATCCCCCTACTTGATTAAATAATCACTCTCTATAGAAACTTTTGCATTGGTGCATAAAGTAAAATGTCTTTCGAATTGAATTTTACTTTAGTGTAATTACCACAAAGTTTGTTGAAATTTTGGTTGTCGAAGCATTGAACCACTATCCCTTGATAACAAACCGGTGATAACACACACACTTTTGCTATGTTCACTTGAGACCTCAATGTCTCGTTTTTGTACCGTTAATGGCCATGTGCACATTCCATTCATAGACTTTTCTTGAGAATGACTCCAATTCTCATGAGGGGCGGCACCACCCCAGGTCTATATAGGTAATACTCTTACAGTATTTTGTTACCCTAAAATACTTATCTTTTCAAGACTGAGTTCTATTAAAAAACCTTTCGGTTTTAACCCTCATTTTGGTAACACACTAGTACTCATATCTTAGATGTGACAAAATATGAGTACTACTATTATTCACTTGATTGATTTGTTATTACCTATTGAACCTAATACTAGTTTGATTACTAGTAGTAAGATAGATTACCATCAACCGCGAATCTCTTTAGGGAGTCTAAGTCCCATCCCTTGAGATGTAGTCCATTTGAATCATTTATTTCCTCATGTATGCATACTTAGACACTCTCATTATTTTTTATTCAAACTTTGTTGCTAGCTATAGTTTGATTAAAATAGTGATTTTGACCATAGTCAACACCCCCACTATTTTATAGTTCAATATCCAAGATAAACGTTTGAATATTAATTCTATAAACCTCTTTGTTTCTATAATTCTCCTTTATGTTTTAAATTGATTCCTTCTTGAATCAAAATATTACAAAAAATAACTTTAGACACCAATCATGTCTAGATTTGTTCATTCTATACACATATAGCCAATGTGATTTAGAATGTGGAATTCCAAATCACCTATAGGATGATCGAATTAATCAATTATTATCAACAAAATAAATTGATTAACTTTTGGAGCATCACCTGCACACTTCATAGTGATAATCACCTTTAAGAAGAAATTTCTTCATTTTTATTAAGTCATTTATCCTCCAAGATATAAATCTAGACTTATAATTCTCAAAGTTCATCATGAGTCCTCTAAGCCACATGATAAACTCTCAATAGATCAAGATAAAAAACCTCAATGTTTATCTTGATTTATTTACTTGCAAAAACAAGATACACTTCTTTGAAAATAACTTTCACTTTGTTGCTTTCTTTTATATATTTCATAAAATAAAATATGTGAACACAAATGTCATGTGAAAATTTCTCAAACAAATAATCACTAATTTTCACTTTTAGTTGTCTAAATAATCTCAAAATCACTTAAACAACTTTTGTGTATTTCTTAAGAGTTTCTTTGAGATTCTTTTCAAAACACCAATTTTACATATATTGATTTTCTCATCAAAATCAATTTGAAGATGTCAAATTTTTAAACACTTTAAATCAAAGAAAATAAACCCTCATTGATTTATTTAAACACTTTAATTTCTTATGTTTTAGTTTAAAATATCTCCTCTTTGAGATTAATTTAAACATATCACCATCTTTAACCTAGGGATGCACATTTTTCCCATTGGGACGGGGCCCCGCGGGGATCGCCCCTAATGGGGCGGGGATGGGGATAACTTTCAATCCCCGAATGTTAAATGGGGCGGGGACAGGGATAGCACTCCCCGCCCCGACAGGACCCCGTTTAAATTTTTATATATTTTTGTAATATTTTATATGTATTTTATATCTTTCTTTATGTGTTTTTGTAGTATAGTAGTAAATTTTTTAATATTTTAAATTTTATTTAGGATAGTGTTTAATATTTTAAATAATAAATATTGTGCAATATTTTAATTTACATATAATTTACGATTTTTATTTTAACATTTTAATTAAAAATTTATTTTTTAAATCTCCACAAAAAAATATTTTTTAAATAAATGGGTTCCCCGTGGGGATTCCCCGCCCCAATAGGGGATTCCCCACCTCGTCCCCGACGGGGAATAAGCGGGGATGGGGATTAGAAATATAAACGGGGACGGGGACGGGGACGGGGACGGGGACGGGGGGGAGCACTCTTCGCCAATTCCCCACTCCGTGTGCATCACTACTTTAACCAAAATGAATAAAGTTCACTTTAATCTATTCACTATTGGTGTAAAGATTCAAAATTGCTTCTTCCAATTTTGAAATGTCTTCTCATTGAATATTTAAGAATTATTGTCACTAAATAATTCTGAAATATATTTTATTTGACCACACTCTTTACTATAAGTCTATTGAGTCAATATGTCATCCCACACTTTTTTAATCCACTTTGATCCATTTTCTTGCAATTGCAAGACACAACCATTGAAAGATGTAACCCCTTAGGTTCATCTTTTCTTATCTCATAAAATGAGATGCTCATCTTTTAAATGAGAAAAAATTTAAATTCTCAAATAATTCTTTTATTCACAAATCACATACTAACAATAATATAGAATAAAACCTATTAACATCTCACAAATGTTTGCATGATTATATTTAAATATAATTTCACATTTTTGTCAACATATATGACTTATATCATACTAACATGGCTCTTTATTAATATGTAAACATAAATTACAAATATCATACACATATGATTTCATATTTTTATTGATTCACAAAATCAATATATTTAAGCATGTCATAAAAAACTCATAAAATTGTCATTCTAATAATTTATCATTATCACATAGTAAGACAATTTCGCTAGCATATAACCTAATAATCTACTAAATTATGTATACATTAATCACATATAACAAAAACTCAAGATATTAAATTATCTTCTAATCTAACCACTATATTTGAAAAAACAAAGGAGATTGGAAAACAATGAACCTCATTTATAAAATTTTCTTCTTCTCATTTCTATCACTATATGAAAACTATTAGATCTTCTAAGAAAACAAAAGAAGAACATTACATTATCTTACCATCTTTTCAAAGTTGGATCCTCACAAGATCTCTATGGTTTCTTCCTCCATTGAAAAGGAATATAAGCTTTTGAATGTTAGAGAACATATTATATTGCTCAATGGAAATGGTAAAACCAAAATACAACTCTATGCAAAAAATACAATTGACAAGGTAATATTTAAACAATTGTTACAACTCTATTGCTTAGAATACAATTAAATAAAAAGATTTAGAAGAGGAAGATCACAAACTCAAAACTATAATAATACAAGTAAATAAGAACAACAAGATCAAAAAAGAATAAAAAGAACACAAACTCTCACACAACCAAAGTGTAGAGTAGTGGGGATCACCAACTTGAACAAGGTTCAAGACCTTTGTCCAAAAGCTTATTTCCCCCTATTCTCTAAGCACTAAGGGATCTCTCTAGGAAATAGCTCTCTGGAATTATCAAGCCTCTATGGTATATTTTCTAGCCAAGTGCTTTGTGGATGGAAAATGGTGTGTCTTACAAGTGAACATTAGGCTCCTATTTATAGAGTTTTGAGACACCCTTTGAATTTCAAATTTCACCAATCCCCATGGCTGTTACCAATGATTAATTGGATGTTTATGGAATTAAAATAGAGATTTTGGAGTTACTTGGTTGTTGGAAATGTTCAAAATTGGATAAAACCGAAGTTTTGAAAATACTGTCAGCCACTCTGGCCATGGCCTGAAAAACACTGGCCGCGACCCACGATGTTTTTATGCCTCTTGCGCTGTGGCCTGAAAAACACTGGCCACGGCCCAAGACGTTTTTTCAGCAACCAATTTTCCAAATTTGCCAAAACGTTCCAAATTCATTCCCACTTGATTTTGTAACTTCCATACACATTATGGGAGTTAAAATCACATCCCTAACAACCATTTCACATATGGCTTTAAGAAATTCATCTCAATATTGTGTAAAAACAAATCTACACAATAATGGGTAATATTTGGAAGTTACAAATTTGTGATTGAATTTGTAACACCAAATATGTTACATATTTGGATATTTCACATATATCTAAATAATGTAACTCTCTATTATATGTTACAATATATGACACTCTTTGTCACATTTATTTAATCTAAAACATTATATTATAAAATAATATAATATTACATTATATCATAAATAATATAACATGGAGAATAATAGCCCCAAACTTAGACACTAATTAGACAAATTTCAACGTTTTCAAAATTTTAACAAAATGGCCAAATAGTGCTAATTAGAGTAAAAAATTTTACAAAAATAACCTTTTTATTCAAAATCCCTAATTTTTCACATTCACCACTTTTCCCTTTTCATTATTCACTTCTATCAACTTTCAGCTCTCAACTCTAACATCACCACCAACATCAACGACATCTCCGACCACCATCAGCGCTGAAGACCGAAGCTAAGCCAATCACACCGCCATTGTCGAAGACCGAAGCTAAGTCACTCACTACCATTGTCGAAGACCAAAACTAACACCTCAAATTGACCGTTGTTGAATCCTCTAAGCCCTTTGTAAGTTCTATATTTCTGTCTCTTTGACTCTTATTTGATCATTTGCTTCAGAGCTGATTAGAGCTTGGTGGAGCTATAAGAGCAATGGCTCCACACCCCTCCAATGGTCTCACTGGCCTCAAAAACTATGGGGTCATGGTGCCTAAGCTGTTTGGCTGCAGCAATACCACTAACACTGGCTCCTATTATGCCAATTTTCGAAAAGATAGGAGAGGCCATATAAATTTGTTATGTGTAACACTTAGATCGATGTGTGTGTATATAGCTTAGAAATATAAATGAGATTAGTTTGCTTTGCAGATATATAGAATACTGGGTTGGGATTTTGTTATGAGAGTGTGGTGATATAAATATATATATATAGGAGGAGTTGAATGAGTTTTGGTCAAGCTTAGAAGCATGTGAAATAGACTTTGATATGTCTGAGTCATTGGCATGGCCATGGCTGGGGCTAAGGGGTACCAAATCATGACTCTAACTCTTTTTACTATTCCTCTTATTCTTTAAAAACAATCAAAACTAAACTATACCACTCATAATTTTGTCAAATATGGTTTATCTCAACACCCCTTCTATTCTTTTCTGTTATTAGTACAGACTTTTTATGTAAAATCATAAACACACACCAAAATGCATTTATGTCAGTCAAATCTTATTCACACCACAAGGTTGTGCAGTAATGAGTCTACACCAAATTGAAACTATGTCCCTAATTGGACACAAGGTTACCAAAATCAAAAATTTTATCAAAAAGAGGGATCTATCTCTATAAAGCAAGACAAATTTATAATTATATATTTAAATGTATGGTTTAGGTACATTTTCCAAATCAGAAAAATAAGTTTAGAATTGAGTTGGCAGACAATATATAACACTGGTTGTCCTTCTACCATTATCATTTCCCTCTTTTTTGGTATGTTTCCATAGCCAAATAATAGTGAACAATCTTCTTCACTAATTCATATTCAAATTCATGTTCATCAAAAAGTAAAACCAAGAAAACAACAATTGGTTGTGAATTTAATATTTGTTTGTATAAAGTAAGATTATTATTATGGATGGATATGGTTGGTGAGTGAGGGTTGGATCACAGGGAAAGGATAGCATAATTTGTTGTGATAAGGAAAACATGAGAGAAAGAGGTCCCATTTGGTAAAACAAAAAGTCAACTAATATATGCCCATCCAACGTTTTTAAAAATCTTAATTCTTAGATTATTAAATGAGTGCCCTATACTATTAATATTGCTACATCATTTTATTTTCATTTTCTCACCTTTTTGCCTTATCTTTTTTCCCACAACTAAGTCTACTACTACTACTAACTCTAATTGATTAAAACTTCTCATTGGTAAAAGAATTTGCCGATCAAAATCTACTATCACATTATCAAAGAGAAGAGAGGAGAAGAAAAGAAAGGACAAGAAAGAACAAAAATGTAGAAGGGCTTTAAAGGCATGATACATTTTTTTATTATTTTTGTTATAAAAAGTTAGTGTAACATATCCACCCTTGACAAATATTAAAAAGATAGACAGTTAGGAAATGAATAAGGAGAAGATATTGTATTGATTGATATAGATTACTTCTGTGGTATACATAAACTTTTGTAATGTCATGTTGATTTATAATTTGTTAGCTATTATGTTGTTTGGTATATTTAATTTGACATGTGGTATATATGAATTTTCTCAATATTATCCTGATTTTTTTTAATGAATGAATGAATTTCAGATTTGTTAGAATGATATGTGTTTATGAATGAATGAATCAATCAATATCTTTTCTAAATTATGGTATATCACTTTTGTTTATACGTGTATATGCATTGTGATTTGATATGTCTTTTTTACAATTTGGTATATTACTTTTGTTCATGTGTATATATGTTTTGTGGGTTGTTTGGTTTTTTTTAGTTTCACCTACTTGTTGCTGAAACTTGAATCTATTTTGTCACCAGACGCATAGCTGCTCTCAAGTATACCTATTTTCTACTCTTCTTGCTTTTCTCTTTGGTTTAATTTACATGCCATTGTTTGTATTTTACTGGTTTTGTTTTTCATATTAACTTATGGTCTGACATATGTGTTTTATACAGGAGTACAAGAAAATGGAATATATTACATCTGTAGATCAATGGAACAAAAAGAAGCTTCAGTTTCAAGGAAAGTTGGGAGTTATAGAATCGATAAAAACAAAATTAGGTGCTAGGTTGATGAGTATTTTTAAGAAAGGCTGTCTAGGACATTGATAACTCTACAAAATAGAGTTATTTTACCACTTTTTATGTGCTAATTATTGCTTAATTCTTGAGTTTTTAATTGATTTATTAAGTTTTAAAGTAATTTTGAATTTATTTGGTTTATTTTGATTTTATATATTTTTGTGTATTTTTATAGTTATATTATTGTAAAATGTTATAGTTTAATTATTTAAAATTAATATTGTTAAGTTAGGAGTAAAAAGATGCAATTTTGAGTTTAAATGTTTAAGTAAATTAAATTTTAATTAATATTTTCATGGAAGTTATATGGTATAGTTTATTAGAGAAAATAATTAATTTTAAATTTGTTTATGATTGTTTTGTAGAAAACAATGTGCATTTTGGTACTTTGAAAAGAAGAGAAAAGAAAATAATCAAAGTTGAAGAAAGGAGAAAAAAATGGCAATACTGAAAAATTAAACGCCTAGCCCGCCAGCCTTCAGGCCCGAAGCCTGCCTCTCCCAGCTGCTCCTTCCAGCCACACGGGCCCAGGCCCAATCCAACTCCAGCTTCCCAACGTCCTAGCCACCTGCGCAACACTCCTGAAGACCTCTCCACGCCGCCAGCTGTCACCATCTTCAATTCAGCCGAGTGATCCCTGCCTTCAACTTAGTCCCACCAAAGCAGCTCCCGCCAGCCTCCAAAGCTCCTTCCTGGGCCCACGCCATAGCCAGGCCCATGCCCAAAAGGACCCCAGCTGCTGCCATTTCCTCCTGGGCCCGTCTGCCCAGCCAGGCCCAAGGCCCGTTGTTCCAGCCCGCCTGACCCCTGCAAGCTCTCCCACGAGCCCAACTTGCCTTCAGCAAGCATTTTGCACATGGCCAGCCACAACCGAACACGGCCACCAAAAAGGCTAAAAATCATATTCTTTCCCAATGTTTTATTTTTCTTTTCACTCAAATATCAATTCACTCTTCCCTATTTTTTCTTACCTAAATAAACATTCCTAATTCATTTTTTTACCCTAGTTTTTCACCAATCTTCCATCCAACCAAACATTTCATCATTCCAATACTCTTACACTTACTCTTTTTATCCTACCACTTCCCAACACAATTAAATTTATCAATTTATTTATTTTAATTTGATTAATTTAATCTCCATATTTTGCCTATAAATAGAGTCTTGTAAGACCATTTGGGGGGCTCTTCTTCATCTTTTCAACCTCTTCCACACTTCATATTTTTTCTCTCTTCTTTTCCTCTCTACCATTTTCATCTTTTGAAGAGCATGTCAAGTATGTTATTTTGTAATATTTATTTCAATCTAGTTATGAGCTTCTAATCTTTTTCAAGATTATTAAGATGATGATGAAGCAAAATGTAACTAGATAGTATTTTTTATTGTATGTTGATTTCCCATTTGTGCAACATTGTTTATGGATTTTTCTATCAAAGATATGCATTTTTCATCTATTATTGATTGTTAAAGCATATTACACTTAGTTCTTCACTATGCAAAAATATGATATTCTTTGATTAAATGTTTTTCATTAAATTGTTCACATCTAATTCTTAGAGCATAAGTATCATATTTTGCCTAAACATAATCTCTTTGATTTTTTGTAGTTTCATTAGGTTGTAACACAACTAATTCTTAGAAATTATATCTTATATAAGTGAAGAAAAATCCTACCTTTTTTAAAGTAACTTGTGCTTGAATAGAAAATGTATTTTGAAAAAAATATAGTGTGATTTATTTCAACTATATCTAAACTTGGGAATCAATATACTTATAAATATTATTGAACTTGCATTTTGTGGATTCTAATATCTTAATAATATTATTTTACATATCTCATTTGAAAACCATTTTTTCTATTTAATCATTAATCTTTTTATTACTTGTCTTTTATTTTTCTAAAACAAAATCTCATCAAATATTTGGAACTAGGTTAGAATCTTCTTGCTTTGTTTGAAATAGTTTCTTTTGATGTTAGTCAACTCCCATGGGTTCGACCTCGTACTTACATGAACATTATATTCCAAAACGATTCGTGCACTTGCGAGCATAAATATTAAAACACCCTCTTTTGGGCTCAACAGACATTTATTAGACTTAAAGATTACACCCATGAATGCACTAGTACACCATATGGTGCTTAGGACTCTGGAGAGTGGAGATGATGAATTAAAATACATGGTGAATGACCATGTATACAGTTTTGGTTTGAAAGAGTTTAGTATTATCATGGGATTGAAAACAAAAATTGATCCTTCTATAGAAAGCATGACATTTAAGCGGGGTTCTATTTGGACAAACTTATTTCCTGAAAATAAATCGATCAAAAAAAAAATAATTGGAAGAAACTTTTATAAATTATGATGGATGTGATGAGGATTTGTTGTTGAAGCTTGCTAGGTTACATTTAGTAGAAAATTTTCTTCTTGGGAGCCAACCAACAAAAGTTATTGAAAAAAACATATAGATATGGTGGATAATTATTTTGTTTTTGATGATTATCATTGGGGGAGACTATCATTTGATCTCACCTTTAAAGGGCTAAAAAAGGCACCACGTAGGACGAGTGATAGGGGGAATTATCCTGCTGATGGATGTCCAGTTGCCTTACAAATTTTTGCATTTGAGATCATAGGAACTACCCACATCTATGCGAACAAAATAGGAGACCAAATCCCTAGAATAACAAATTGGTCATCTACTGAGCAACCAACTTTTGAGAACATTTCCACCAAAGTGTTATAGGCTCTCAATGTAAGTAATCCAAACTTAATACTCTTATGATGTTTCAAATAAATATGTGTATATTTAGTAGATTATGCTATTTCTATTTTGGTATATAAAACTTCAACTTTGGTATATAGTTCGGTCTACTATGTTTTGTGACTAATTGAAATATAATTTGTCATTTTTAGGTTTCTTTATTTCAAATCATACCAACTGATAAAGAGATGAGGAAAAGCTACATGGTTGAATTCAGAGATGCTGAATTCAATGAGGAAATTCAAGAAGAAGCTGAACAATCTTCTAAAGCTGAGTACAATTTCGACATCAGTGAGCTTCTCAAGCAAAATGAGAAGCTTCTTAGACAAAATGAGAAGATTTTGAGACAAAATGATCACTTGGAATCTTAAATAAATGACATGAAGGGGATAATTTGTGCCATCCACAAGAAATTTTTTGAAGACAACTTGGAAAAAAACAAAGGCAATACAAATATGTCATCGGCAAGAAGAACAACAGGGGCACAAACATATGATCAAGAAGAACCAATGGAGGTATATGAAGTATATATATATATATATTTAATATGCAATATAAAATATTTAAAGTTTTTTTTTATCTTTGATAGATATTTATAATTGTGTTAGGTATATATGTTTTTACCTTAGGTATATCTATTTTGGGTTAAGGTATATGTGTTTATATACTAATGTAAATTTTCTTCTAAAATACTAAAAATGAAAATCAATTTGTAGGATGAATCACCAATAATGACCAGCCCATCACCACTGCAACAAGAACCTGTTGAAGTATAAATTGAAGTTGAGGTAATTGTTTGGTGGTTTGCCTTTGATATATATATATATATATATATAATTTAATGTTATACTTACTTTTCTAACAAACAAAAGTGATTGAAGGGAAAATTTCAGATAAGGTATATTTGATATATACTTTTTGAATAGGGCATATATATTTTTATTTAGTTCAATTATCTTTTTAGCTCTTATATCATTTGTGGCCTATGGTGTATACCTTAATTTTCTTCTAAAATACTAAATTTTACCATTGTTTTTAGGAACAAGCAACAACTATTGAAGGAAAAGAACAAGAAAATATCGAACAACAGGTTGAAATTGAGGTATATGTTATACAATTATTTGGTAATTTGTCTATTGTTTCTCATTTATTTTTGGTTATATATATATGCATAAATTCATATTTATATTTGTTTTTGCTCTTGTATATTTATTATAGCCTGTGGTATATATATTTATATACATGCATCATTTTTCTTCAAAAATATTTAAACTTATCAATTGTTATTTAGGAACAATCAGCTACAATTGTAGAACAAGAGCAAGAAAATATAGAAGCAAAATTTAAAATTCTGGTATATATCAGTATATATTATATAATTATTTGGTCTTTGAAATATTTCAATGATATATTTAATTTTGCCCTTGCAATATTAATATATATCTCTCTATTCTATTTGTGCAAAAATAAGTTTTTTTTTTCTTTTTGTTAATTTTGTAGAAAAAAAAATGAAAAGAAGCGAGGAGTGTACTCAAGAAAAAAGAAAGTTGAAGAAAAAAAGGTAGGTCCCTTGAAGAAGAAGAAGAAGAAGAGGAAGACTAATAATTGAATACTTTAATAATAACTATTGTTTAACTTTATATCAATAGCTATTGTTGTTTAATTTATGAAAAACTTCATATCCTTTGTTGTTTAACTTCATGTTAGTAGCTGCACTATACTTTTTATAACATTATGTAAATATATGAACTTCATTTCATATTTATAATATATGAAATATGATGATTATTAAAATATGCTAATGTCTTAAGCTATCAATATATACATGATATTTTTATGATGTAAATATAAGATTGGTATATCGAATGATATACTAGCTAACATGAAAATATGTATATTGATTTTTTTTGTTGCTATAGGTTTTTGAAGAACCCAAGGAGCTTGGAAAAAGGAAAATAAAATCTGGAATTGCTGAAAAGTCACCATACACTACAAAGTTTGGGTCAGCTGAAGGAGGGAGTACACGGATAAAGAGAGCAAAGCCAGACACTCCCACAACACCAAAACACTCTCAACCTTCTTTTGATTTAGGGATATCACCTTTGGGAGCTCCATTGCTTGTCTCCCCACTTCAAGCAGTCCAACAACTTGAAGAAATCTCACCATTTCAACAAGTTTCATTGCTTGTCTCCCCACTTCAAGCAGTTCCACCACTTAAACAAGCCTCACCATTTCAGCAAGCCTTAACTTTAGAAGATGAACAAAACATAATAAATCACCCATTTACAGATGAGTTGGACAAACCACTGGCACTAACATTATGTAAGGATTTCGCAAAGTGGCTGAAAGAAGGTTTCGATGAACGAAAAGGGTAAAATTATTCACTATTTTAATTTAAGAAATATTAAAAATTTAATTACATATAATGATCATTTTATCTTTTCTTTTATAGGATATATGTAGAAAAGGAAGCGATTGATCCACCATTTAACTTCGTGGAAGATGTTGTGAAGCACAAAATGTGGTTCTATGATATATGGTCACCGATAAAATGTATCAGTGATTATGTAAGTTTCTTTTCTTTTGTGTTTTGCCTCATATAATGTATATTTTTATTTGCAAAACTTATTCTTTGGACTAGAGTATTTGTTATTGCTGCTGCATTAGTTTATTTATTTTATTTGTTGGTATATGTATTTTGAATAATAGTATATTTGTCTTGTGCTCTTTTTTATTTTCTGGTATATATACTTTGAATAATGGTATATTTGTCTTGCTCTTTTGTATTTTTTTGGTATATGTATTTTCAATAATGATATATTTATCTTATTCTCTTTTTTATTTTTGGTGTATGTATTTTGAAGGATGGTATATTTGTCTTGCTCTTTTGTATTTTCTGGTATATGTATTTTGAATAATGGTATATGTATTTTAAATAATGGTATATTTTTCTTGTGCTCTTTTTTATTTCTGGTATATGTATTTTGAAAGATGGTATATTTTCCTTGTGCTCTTTTTTTTGTATGTCTTTTGATGAATGATATATTTGTCTTGCTCCTTTTTATTTTCTTATATATGAATATTGAAGAATGATATATTTGTCATGTTTTCTTCCATGCATGTATCTTAATAGATGCATTTAATAATATTAATTTATTGTTCTTTCAGCATATGGATGTTGTGTTTTATTATTTGCGTAAACAATTTAGACACAATAACACAAGGTACACAACAATGGATGCCATATGTGATCGCTACATCAACAAAGTTTGGGAAACATATATCAACAATCCAAGCGAACAATTCTCTTGGGAAAAAAAACCTTATGCTTACCTACTGAATTGAAAGAAAATGAGAATTATGCAAATGGAAAGAAAATGAGAATTGTTACACCATGGATTAATGTGGACTTTATTTACAGCCCTATTTACATACGCGATATGTACCATTGGGTGCTTGTTGAAATCGTCTTGAAGAGCAAAAAGATTAAAATATATGTTAGCATGGCTGGGAAAGGGCACAAGAAGAATGTTATGATAGCTGTAACTGCATACTCAGTGATGATACCCATGCTTTTACAATCTCTAAATTTTTACAAGGAAAGGAAAGATATTGAAGAAGGGGATTTTGATATGGAATTTGTGGAAGACCTGGAAGTTCAACAAAATGGGTAAGTTTAAATATATTTTTTTTGCAAACTTTGAATAAAAATGAATCTTCTTGGCTATATGCCAAACTTTTTAGTATATATCTTTACATTTTAGCTTTGTTAAAATGATGGGGATGTTTGTCTCTACTACAAAAGCTCTTGTATATCACTTTTGTTTGTTGTATATATGCTTTGTCATCTGGTATATCTTGTTTTTTTAGAAAAAAAATATGACTTTTTTGTGTGTATATTATCTAATGCGGATTTGATTGTGGAATGTTTGTCATCAAGAGAGCTGAAGCTTTGATGTCGAACAATAGTTTAGAAGATATCACAAACAAAAAAAATGCGATTCTTTCGTGAAAAGTTAGTTGTGCAGCTTTATGCTTGGGGAAAGGAAAAACAGAGGAGAAATATTGATAGAGATACAGAAATGGTTTTGTAAACTTACCACATAGGAACAACTTTTTTTTTTTTGGATATTTCTGTAGAAAAAATTGGACATCCATATGTAATTAAAATATATCTTAGTTAAAAGATGTTATTCAATTATACTAATATACTGTTGTTCACTATAAATATACTATTTTTAATAAACTCGTATAACACAACATATATAGAGAAACCACAAATATACTAAAGTTGTAAACTTATATACCATGAGACAAACCACAGATATGCCAAAGTTGTAAACTTATATACTATAATATATGCAAAGACAAGCTATTGATAATTATGATATACTGTAATATAAATTACAGATATGCTATACTATTAAACATATATACCATAAGCTTTTATTTTTTATTTTTTATTTTTTATCATATGGTATAACATAAAACAAATAATAAATAAAACATAGTATAAATAATAGATATAAATGTATTTTTTATTTTTAACAAAATTAATTAATATGGATACTTGAATATGGAATACTACAACTCAAATAACATATATACCATGCAAATAAAACCATAGTTAAAAAATATATATTTCTCCATAACATAAAGAAATTACCATTCATGAGCTCTAATATACCATAGAAAAAAAATAATCTTATACTCATTTTAAAACTATATACCAATAAAATTATTTAATTTATATATCATAAGCTCATTTTTTAATTTACGAGAAGCAATAGAGACAATGATATACCGTTATACAAATAACATATATACCATACTTTTAAACTTATATACCACAAATATATATACCATTTTTTTCTTTTTATAGCTAAATAGAATTAACCTAAACTAATATACCAGTTTTCAAAACAAATATACTATAATATAAAACTCATATACCACAACATATATATACAAAGAGATATACTTTAAGAAATAAATAATAGTGTTATTATTATTGAAAGTTAACAGAAACAAGTTTCCTTTCTGAACTTTTATTTTTTAACAAACAAAATTTAATTCTAATATACCATAAAATAAACAATCAATAAGTAATAGAGGCACTGATATACCATTATAAAAATATCACAAATACTATATTTTTACTTTTATATACCACAAATAAATATACCATTTTTTCTCTTCATAAAACATAGCTAATTGAAATTAACCAAAATTAATATACCGGTGTTCACTATAGACATACTATTTTAATAAACTCATATACCACAACATACATATATATATATAGAGAGAGAGAGAGACGTATTGTAAGAAATCAATAACAGTGGTATATCGTAAAGCAAATAATAGATATACGGATCTTGTAAACTTATGTGCCATACCAGATTTTTTTTTCTATTGCAAGTTATACATACAAAATACATATACCGTAATACAAATAGAAGATATACCATGCTAATGAAATTATGTACAAAAAAAAAATTCTCTTCAGATATTTCTATATCTGATATACTATAACACAAATAACATATATACCGTTATGATAAATTTATACACCATAATTTTTTTTTATATGTAATCAAAAGCAACATGTGTTGTGATATACTACAATAAATAATTATATATGTACCATAGACAATAATATATGTACCCTATTTTTTTTAATAAACCATAAGCAATAGCCACTGTCATATATCATAGTTCAAATAACAAATATACTTTTAAACTTATATACTATTTTAAATTTGATTACAAAAGATACCATAATGTATTTGAAACATCAAATCTAATTGAGATATAACACTTTCAAAGATAAATGTTGTCAATTAATTCAACACACTCATATTTCTAACATGACCTATAACCAATTGAATGTAGTCAAATTATTAGTGGAAAACATCCTGATGTTCCAAATCCAACAAATAGTAAACTAAAAATGGCAAAACTAAAGTTAATGTTTAATGAGCACGAACACAAGATTTCAGTCTCTTCATAGATTATCTTCACAGGAATAACATTTCTACATCTTTTACGATTGTGTCCACTTTCATTGAACCTACCACACTTGATTTGCCTCTTTTTTTCACCAGCCGAAGGAATCCTCTTCTTTTTTGGTCTGCTAGCTCTTCTCCTTACAATGGGTGGCAGCACAACATGATCTTTGACAATATCAGAAATATCCCAAAACTTTTGACTTCCCACTGGATGGGTTATTCCATTATATGTGCTCACAAAAACATCCTTCATGTAAAAGTCAGAGACATAAGTATAATGGCAAAAGTTTGCTTTTCTTATGGCAGCACATGCACGCGAGCAAGGAATTTCATCTAAGTCCCACTTGCGACAAGTGCAACTTCGCTTTAGAATTTCAACAACAAATTCTAAGTTACCATAACAACTTGGTAAATTTGATGACCAACAGAGTATACCTGAGTATGAATAGCATTAATCAATATTGAAACATGTGCACTAAGGGAACTATATATATACTGTCCTTGGTAAAAATTATACACATAGCTAAATAAAAGATAGCTAAAGTTGACTTACATTCATAGTTCTACCTAGACGATTTTGCTCAACAAGCTGGCCTTCTGCCCATGTTGATAACCTTGTAAATGTGCTTGCTGCTTCCAAACAACGTGTATCAAACCAATTTTGAACCTTTTGCCTTAAATTTTCCAAAAAAGCTACAAATGATAGTTAATAAACAACATTAGATCAACATATAAAAACAATATATATTACATACATATACATGCTACTGGAAATCATATACCATAAACTTTATAATTTTTTCTTTAGTTTAAAAAATAAAATAAACAATACTTGTTGCTGCATCTTGTATATTTCTCAATATACCAGTTACAAAATACAATATACCATAATGGAAAATGAATATACCAAACAACAGATAACAAACAAAAATTGAAAAAACAAAAAACAAAAAAGATAAAATTCCCTATTTTGGTGTTTCACCGGAGCTATGGCGAAAGGAGCGAAGGCAACCGGAAAAACCAAATCGAAGCCGAAATCTAAGAAAACTGGTCCATCTTCTTCTGATAGGATCATCAAAACGAGATCAATGGATGAGGTACTGGGTGTGAAAGAGTTGGAGGTTGATGAAGAGAAGGAGACGGATGAACAATGGGTGGAGACGCTTTACTCTCCCGAAGAGACGGAGGAGATTTTCAGGAAACGAAGTGAGATTCGACAAGACTTCTCTGACTGGTTAACGATAGCGAATCGCACGACACAGGATGTAAATTAGGGTAAGAAAACGTCTCCTCTGATTTTGCGATCTAACATTGTTAAGAATTTGGAATCCTGTTTTGTTGGATCATCAAAGGAGAAGGGTGACTGTCAAGAGGCTATTGCCTGTGAGAGTGGTATGGGTCCGTTGAAAGAGCAAGGCGATTGTCTGAATGTCTCTGGCAGCGATGGTGATCTGAAGCGAGGTACTAGCTCTAAAGTGAAAATTAGCTTTGATGATATTGCAGAGGAGGTTAACTATTGGCAACCATCAATAGTTTGCTTTGTAATGGGAGTCAATCTGCCACTTCATATACTTGATGGTTTTGCAAGAAGAATGTGGAAAGAGGCTGTGGTTAAGGTGGGATTGATTGCTCGGGGGATCTTTATCATTAGATTTCAGAATATGGAGCAACGAGATCAGGTCTTACAGGGAGGATACATATTCTTTGATCGGAAACCAGTGGTTATGAAGCCTTGGAACCCGATAGATGATTTCTCTAAGGATGAGATTACTAGCATGCCGACTTGGATACAATTGAAAGGATTGGACATCAAGTATTGGGGGGAAAAATTTTTATTCAAGATTGTTGGGCAGATTGGCACACCTCTACAAGTTGACAATATTACCAAACACAGGGATCGGCTGATGTACCCTCGTGTGTTAATAGAGGTTAACTTTGCTCAAGAATTTCCTGCTTCAATTTCATTTACGGATGAGTTTAATCGGGACATTGCTTTGGAAGTGAAGTATGAATGGTTGCCTCTTGTTTGCTATAGCTGTTCAGGTTTGGGACATGAAACTAAGCTTTGTAGGAACAAGCCTATAGAGAAGGAAACAGAGAAGCAACAATGGGTTCCTAAAGTAAAAGTGAATAAGATGGAGAAAATGGTACCAACTGTGGATAAGGAGGGTTTTCAAAGAGTTGAGAAGGGGAAAAGAGTAGAAAAGGAAGCTGTACCAGTTATGACTAAGGTGGCTAATAGATTTGATCTACTGGATAGTCAGGAGCAGGAGGCTTTAATTTGTCATATGGAATAGGGGGAGATCCCTCTACTTCCAATGGATAAGATACTGTGTTGGAATGTTAGGGGGATCAATAGCCATCAAAAGCATCAAGAAATCAAGCAATTGATTTTTTCTAAAAAGTTGGGCTAGTTAGTCTCCTTGAAACTAAGGTAAAGAATAAAAGCATGGGTTCTCTATACTCTAGTCTTTTTCCGAATTGGTGTTTTACAAATAATAATCCTTGGCTTGATAAAGGGAGGATAGTTGTAGCATGGCTACCAAGTTTGTTTACTGTTGATATTAGCTTATGTACAGCTCAATTAATTCATTGTGTTGTTCACCCGAGACAGAAACAAGACAGGTTTTACGTTACATTTGTCTATGGTTTTAATGAAGATAAGAAGAGAGCTCAACTTTGGGTAGAGTTGGAGGAGATTTCAACACAAATACAGGGGCCTTGGATAATTATGGGTGACTTTAATGATATTCTGTTCTCTAATGAAAGAGTGGGAAAAAGATGTACTAAAAGTCCTACTCAAGATTTTTGAGATTGTGTGGAAAAGTGCCAATTGGAAGACCTTAAATATTCTGGGATTTTTTATACCTGGAATAATAAACAAAAGCCAGAGGATCGAGTTTTCTCTAAACTAGACCGAGCCTTGGTTAATTCTAAATGGGCAGACTGTTTTCAGCATTCAGAGGCAATTTTCTTACCTGAGGGCTACTTTGATCACATTCCCATCTTGGTTTCTTTATACCAGGATATGATTAGTGGCAAAAAGCCTTTTCGATATTTTCGAATGTGGAAAGATGCAGATGATTTTGGTGAAAGAATTGCTAAGAGTTGGCAGGAAGGAGCTTCTGATACTGATATGTATAAGCTGACAGTAAAACTTAAGCGTTTGAAGCAGATTCTTAAGTGTATTAATAAAGAAGGATTCAATGATATACACAAAGCAAAAATGATTGCTAAGGAGGAACTGATGGAATTGCAGGCAAAAGTGAGTAAAGACCCCCATGATACTTGATTACTGGTTGAGGAACAGATTGCTCGGGAAAAATATGCTAAAGTATACAAGGCCTATTATCTTTTTCTAGCTCAGAAAGCTAAAATTTCTTGGGCTAAAAATGGTGATGAAAACACAGCAATCTTTCATGCTTCTCTGCGGGCAAGGAGGCTTCAGAATAGAATATATACAATAGAAGATGCGCAGGGGATCTGGTGTGATACACCTCATGCTGTTCAGGAAGATTTTTTACATTATTATCAGCAGCTCCATGGCTCTGAGATGCAAAACAGATATCGGGTGAAGCAATGTATTATCAATCTTGGACAAAAAATCTCTGAGATGCATTCTAGTAGCCTTGAAGCCGAGTACACAGCTCAGGAGGTCAAAGAAGCTATGTTCTCTATCCTTGGTTTGAAATCTCCAGGCCCTGATGGTTTTGGAAGTAGTTTTTACCAAGATAACTGGGATTTGGTTGGGCCTGATGTGATATCTGCGGTTCTTTCTTTTTTGAACTCAGGTAGAATTCTCAAGGCAATTAATACGACTACCATTACGCTTATTCCTAAGAGTAATTTTCCGCGAAGTGTGAGTGATTTTCGGCCCATCTCGTGCTGCAATGTGATTTACAAGGCTGCATCAAAAGTAATCTGCTCGAGATTGAGACAAGTTTTGCCTGATTTAATTGCAGAAAACCAGGGGGGTTTTGTACATGGTAGATATATTGCCCATAATATCATGGTGTGTCAGGATTTGGTGAGATTATATGGGCAGAACAATTGCAAATCTAGCTGTATGATCAAGATTGACTTAAGGAAAGCATATGACACCATAGAATGGGGGTTCATTGAAGAGATGCTCAAGGCTTTTGATTTTCCTCAAACCTTTTCAGATTTAATAATGGCGTGTGTAACAACTCCCATGTTTTCCTTGCTTCTCAATGGTTCGTTACATGGTTTCTTTGCATCAAAAAGAGGACTTAGACAAGGGGATCCTATTTCCCCCTTGTTATTTGTTCTTGGAATGGAATACTTGTCCCGAATTATGTGTAAGGTGGGATCTTTTCCTGGGTTCAAGTACCACGATAAATGCTCAAATTTGAAGTTGAATCACTTATGTTTTGCGGACGACCTACTTATTTTCTGTAATGGAGATTTTGTTTCAATTCTGCTCATGCTGAGGGGCTTAAAGCTATTCTCTTCTTCTTCGGGTTTGCTCCCTAACTCTGAGAAATCTGCAATTTACTGTCATGGAATGCCTGATGCTATAGTAGATCGAGTTTTGGAGGTTTCTGGTTTTTCTCGCAGCCACCTCCCGTTCAGGTATCTCGGTATACCTATTTGTTCAAAAAAAAATTCTTCTGCAGAATGTAAATGTATTTTGGAGAAGATGACTAGTAGGATTCGAACTTGGAGCACTCGGAATCTATCTTATATGGGGAGAGTCACTTTGATTAATTCAGTACTTATCTCGATTCATTCATATTGGGCTCAGATAATGATTTTGCCCAAGAAATTGCTCAAAGATGTTGAAGCAATATGTAGGGCCTTTCTTTGGAAAGGTATCTCAGATTCTCATATGCCAGGGTTGATTGCTTGGGAGTATATTTGCTTATCAAGGGCTGCTGGTGGCTTGGGTTTTCGGAGGATACATGATTGGAATTTGGCTGCCATGGGAAAGTATGTTTGGGAAATTTCCAAGAAGATAGATAATCTATTTGTCAAGTGGATAAATAATGTCTATTTGCTGAATCAAAATTGGTGGGATTACAAGTGTCCCACGGATTGCAGTTGGTACTGGAAGCATTTAGTTGCTGTGAAGGATAGTTTCAAAGCGAAAATTTCTCATGATTCTTTTTGTCTCAGATATATAATATCAAACTTGGTTTAAACTTGTTGTTCCCTCAAGAATCTAGAGTGCCATGGAGGAAATTTGTTTGGGATAGATTTATTACTCCCAAGCATCGATTTATTATGTGGTTAGTCATGTGGGAGCGTCTGCACACAAAGGATCGAATAGTTAAATATAATCTCAATATTGATCAGGTTTGTTTTTTGTGTGGGGTAGACAATGAAACCATTGACCATCTCTTTTTCAAGTGTACATACAGTAAGAGGTGTTTAGAGGCTATCAAAAGTTGGCTTCATTGGAATGCACAATCCATCAATCTTACCCGTCTCTAGCATTGGATTTCTCATGCCAAGCATGTATCGAGTACATATAAAAGCATGATGTTCTCTTTTCTTGCTGCGACAGTGTACCATATCTGGCGAGTAAGAAATGATGCACTTTGGAATCACAAGCTTTTGCAAGTTCACCATACAGTTAGTAGAATTCAAAATGACTGTAAATTTCGTTTACTTAGTGTGTTCCCATGTAAAGCCTCTAGGATAGATAGAGAGTTTATTAATAGATTGTTTTGAATTGATATGTACAGAATTATATAGGGGTTAGTTGACTTGTTCTGGCAACCCTGTTCGGGTTAGTCTGGGGTTCTTGTATCTGTGTTGGGTGTTCATAGACTTGGCTTGTAATTGATTGTTTGAGCAATACAATGATCTTATTCATCAAAAAAAAAAAAAAAAAACTGAAAACCAGAAACAAAAAAAAAATCTGAAACAAAAATATACCAGGAAAGTGTCTAGCTTCTTTCCAAACGGAATTTAAGCTTTCTGATATATTTGAAGTCATAATGTTGTATCTTCTTCTGGTAGAATATGATCTAGCCCATTTCTCGTATCCAACTTGAAGAAGATATTCACGAATTCTTGGTTTGATGGACTCCATTTGGCGCATATAAAACTCAAAGTCAATCTTTAAATAAGCTCTTGAACAATTCTCAAATAGCACATCATGACCCTTGAACTTCAATGCAAATTTTAGGTTGTTCAACAAGTGATAGGTGCATAGAACATGTTCTGCATCTGGATACACAATAGATATTGCATTCTCAATACCCCTGTGTCTGTCTGAAACAATAACCAAATTATCTCGAGTTCCTAATTCACCTCTTAACCTTTGGAAAAACCAAATCCAAGAAGAATCATTCTCGGAATCTCCTATGCCAAAACCAATTGGGAATATATGATTATTGGCATCCATGGCACATGCCATGAACAATGTTCCTGCAAATTTAGTTGTTAAAAATGTTCCGTCAACTGATATGACTGGCCTACAATACTTCCATCCTTCAATTGAAGCTCCAAATGCCATGAACATATATAAGAATCTGCCTTTATCATCAGTTTGATAATCAACCACTGAGCCTACAAACGGAAATGATTATACAAATCATAAACACAATTTATATAAAATTATGGCTTGTTTTTCCCCCTCAGTACATGAAACACATATACTATAGGTGAAAAAATATATATACTGATGACAAGAACTGATATACTAAACATGATAAACAATAAATAAATAAAAAAATTATATAAAAATATGTGTTATTTATTGAAATATGTGCTGAGTACATCATAAACATATTTTATTAAAGAAAAATATATAGATATATCAATAAAAAAACTACACCATAAAGACATACACAAAAACAAAACAAAAAATTACAAACCAAACAACCACATACTAGGATTAAAAGGCTTTAGAGCATGAAGATATGATGGCAATAGAGCACATGACTCATTAGCAGATCCTTGTAATGCCTCCAATGCTTTTTCCTTTGCCATACGAGCTTTGAAGTAACTAATATGGACATCATATTCTCTCAACATATGAGCTACTATCTTTTTAGGACATGTTGTTGCATCATCCTTAGCAAGTTAGTTACACAATCACTCACTAATTTGCTAGTAGCTTGACCATGATCATTTAACACAACATCAATTGGACAAGTATGATTCTTGACATACTTCCTAACCATCCAAAAATCTCCATTTCCATACTTTGAAGCCATCATGTACCATTCACAATTTGGAACTACACATCTGACAACCAATCTAGTTTGGTTAGACTTAATAGTTACAAATTCAAAAAAATTCTTAATTGAGATCAACCCTTATGCAGTCTTCAACTTTTCTTTATTTTCAAAGAGGTATTTGACTTTTAGATATTCCAATCCAATGGGATCTACAAATATAGAGTCTATGTTTTCTGAAGTTGGAGAATTGTTCATGTTGGTACTTAGAACAGTTGAACTACCACTGCTCCCACCATGAGAACAGGACGATGAACCTACTTCAAAGTTTGTGCTAAACTTTGAAGACAAATCTGATTCCATCATAGAGGAGTGATCAACAACAGACTCCAACAACAAATGATTATTCTCAATGGACTTTTGAATTAGTTCAACCATTGGACGCTCCTCAAAACTTACAATGAGTGGGTATTTCATTTCTTTATCAGATTTGGCCATACCACTATCACCCATAACCTCTAAAATATTGTTTCCATTCTCTCCAAGGCTCATATCAACAAAAATCCTAATGTGGTGGCGATGACAATCCAACTTTCGAGGCAACTCTTTATACAATAGTTCTAAAGCATCTAAAAATGTAGCATTGCCATTAAGCAACATAGCTGCCAACCTATAACCCACGAATTTTTTGTTGTCATTCCAATGTCCATCATACAATATTGTAATAGGAACCTTTCCCATAACTGAAAAAAAAAATTATAAGAAAGAAGGAAGATTAGAAAACACAACTTAGTATACCACAACATTTTACATATGCCAGAAAGTAAAATAACATAAGATATTAAAATACAAATACCAAAATTATGAAACTATATATAACATAAAAAAGAGAAACAAATTGGAATAATATTGGCAAACCAAGTATGGTATATGACACCACACAAAACAGATATACCAATCAAATACATTTCAACAAACTCATTTAATACATTTAAGCAATTTCAGCAATTTTAGCAAGTGCATTTAATAATTTATACTGCAACTAAACTTCATGGGCACCTTCCAATGGTTAAATAGCCTATTTAATTCAAAATTTTGATCAAATATATGATGACAAAACCAAATTAAAAGAGACTTTCATTGATGGAAGAGATGAGTTGTGGAAAAGAAACTAAAATTGACATGTCTTATTATATTTGCTTCACAAAACTATTTGACCACTCTAGCATTTAGAACACCACCATGTGTTTATGCACTTTATGAACTCAGAAAGCAACCATATAATCAAGGCAAAGATTCTCAAAAATAAATATACCCTTCCAAGAAACTCAGTAAAATATAATCATAAACAATTGTGAGGCAAAATTAATAATCTTGTATTTAGAAGCAAATTAGTAAAAAATGGACAGCTGGGATTGCAAAAGACTTCAATCCAAATGACTTAAATTGCCAATTTGTAATGAAGACCCATTAATATTTAACACATAAAACTTTTAAAATTAATAATAATAACAAAAAAGCTAATGGTGGCACAAGAAATCATCCCATTTGTATTAGATGCTAGGATATAAAATACATATGCTCACATAAATGATAACCAGAAAGCATTTGTTCGTATACCTCAATACAATTTCCAAGAGAAAATGATAAGAATCCCGAATAGTAACTCCAAATGACAAAATACTAAAATTGCACATAAATTAAAACCTTATTCATTTAGCTATGAGATGCAAACTAAATGCTTGAAGAGCTATAAGAACTTCTTTTAAACTCTCCTTGGCCAGTTCATTGCAAACACATCTAAGTCTTTGGCTATAACAATAATACAATGTTAAAACCAAATTTGTTGAACCTCATCAAAATTGCTATCCATAATGGGTTGTATGCTATCACTTATTGTCTACATACAACATATGTAGAGGTAAATTAAAAATATACAATTATGAAAATGCATTTAGTTCTAGGCCACAATGGTTTCACAGAAACAATACCAGAGACAAAATCAATCAATGCTAGATTGATGGCCACCTAAAACAAAATATTTCTGTACCGTACAAAGAATATATGGAAGAGAAATAATTGTTCATTTCAATTTATATAATATCGCATGAATGAGAATACGCAATTCAATATAATATCGCATGAATGTCATTAAGCAATTCAATATACATAATATCACATGAATGAGAATAAGAAATTCAGTATATATGGAATAAGCAATTTATATAAGATCGCAAGATCGCATGAATGAGAGTGATCAATTCAGTATATATGGAAGAGAAATAAATGTTCATTTCAATTTATATAATATCACCAATCAAGTTATATATATTTGAGCAATTAAGTTAGCAACTTCAGTTTATATAATATAACAAATAGTCTCTAAACCATTTATACAGGAAAATGGGTATACTAATCAAAAAGAAAAACAAAAAAGAATGAAAAGGAAAAGAAACACCTTGATTTGTGGAAAAATGGTCCGAAATATTGGATGATGGCCTAAATAAAGCAAATATAGTCTAAATTTTGTTTTAAAACACTAAAAAGAAAATGAAAAATGTTGTAAAGATGGAGAGGGCAATATAAAACAAGTGAAAGTTAACCAAACATTCTTCTTTACCGGAAAAAATGGAGGAAAGTAGAGTGAGTTCCAATTGCCGACGACCACAGAAGGATACATTCGACTTCTCCCTCTCCTTCTCGTTGTTTTTTTCTTTGGTGAGAAATTTTTTGATAGTGTCGTTAAGTGATAGAAATGATACTGTAAGAGTAATTTAGGTAACTAATAATTTAAAAAGTTCATTTTTCTACCATTTTTAAAATAGAAACATTAGATTTCAAATGCACTTATTTTTGGCCCATTTGTTATAAATTCTCGTGTAATAACTCAAATTTAGCTCACCTAAGCTCATTTTTACCATGATTTTCTATATTTTAAAAAATGAGCAAGTTTAGTTTTAGTGCTCTAAAGAACTATCATAGCAATACAATTATAAATGAATAACACGCAAGAGGTGACGAAAACATCACAAACGTAAGTGGTGACGAGAACGTAATTGTAGATGTGGTTGACTTTTGCGTCACTTCACCCTTCAATCCAAAACTGCCGTCAGACATCTTTCTATCCTTTTTGTTCGGAATCTTTATATGGAGAAGACCACAGCAACAGGTTACAGACAACCAACACTCTCTCAGTCGCTCACTACTCTAACTCTGTCTAGAACCAGTTTCTGTACACTGTACTTCCACGAAATCAAAAATGGCGACGGTTAGAAGGACTAAGCTGGGCTCACAAGGTCTAGAAGTCTCTGCTCAGGGCCTGGGATGCATGGGTATGTCTGCCTTCTACGGCCCACCCAAGCCCGATACGGACATGATCGCTCTCATCCACCACGCCATTGATTCCGGCATTACCTTCCTCGACACCTCCGACATTTATGGCCCCTTCACTAACGAAATCCTTCTCGGAAAGGTTCTTTTCTTCTCCTGATTTATATATGTATATATTTACTCTTTCCTCAAGTTTTGTCTGGGATTTTGGGACTGATCGATTTTTGAAATTGAAATTGAGGATCAGGCGCTTAAAGAAGTGAGGGAGAAAGTTGAGTTAGCAACCAAGTTTGGAATAAGCTTAGCCGACGGCAAGCGGGAGATTCGAGGTGACCCGGCGTATGTTAGAGCCGCCTGCGAGGCCAGCCTGAAGCGGCTCGATGTAGATTGTGTGGATCTCTATTACCAGCACCGGATCGACACTCGTTTGCCCATTGAAGTCACGGTCTGCTTCATCTTTCTTTCTTTTTCCGTTGTTTACCAAAAAATTATCACTTCTTCTCTGTTAAGATCTGACCTCAAATTTTAGTGTAGATATTAGGCGCTAGCATCACATTTTAATCTTACGGCGTGATTGGTATGTGATAATGATTCAATTTTATGTTTCAAAAACTAAAAGTAGGTGGACCCAATAATCCATGGATGGTTAGTTATTTCATAAAACAATTATAATATATATTTATATATATGATTGTATTTTGAATGGTTACTAGATAATTATTTTAATATTATTAGATTAAAATCAATAATCCATATTTATAATTGTTAATTAATATTTCTAAACATAAATTTTGATTTTTTTCAAATTTTTAGAAGGGTTACTGGAAGAAAAACGTGTATTTATTATAAAAATATAATATTGTAAACTTTTTATTTCTCAAATGCATGTCAATTTCTAAATATAGCTAGTGTCTCTCATTAGTTGGAAACAACATTAATTATGACAAAAACAAAAACTAAATTTGAAATTAATGTAGAAAAAAATATATTTATTTGCTAGTGATTTACTATACCAAGTCACTATGTTATCACATCATCATAATTGTTAATACACATCTATGGGTAGTAATCATTGAAAAATTTTCTATATATATATATATATATATATACTGAAGCAATAAAACACTTATATGCTGAAGCAAATTTATGAATTTAATCAATGTACTATTATTAAATTTTACTTAATTAAATCTATTGACAAATCAAAATTTAATATTATATAACCTATGTATATAGAATATATAAAATTAAAATAATATTTAGATTCAGACGAACCAATTACGCATTCAAATTTAATATTAATCACAGATTCAGTTTTTTAAAACTCACAAACAGTTTACAGATATTGAACCAATCACATTTTCAAAAACATATTTTTAGTCACTAAATTCAGATTTTCATTTCAGAATCTCACTTTTCAAAAATACAGTTTTCCAATCACGAACCAATCAGACCCTCAAAGACTGTAAATTGTAGAAGTCGTATCACTAATTTTAGAAAGCTTTAGTGTAGATTTTAATGAAGTATATTAAAGTAGTTGTATCCAATTCCAAGTCTTTTATTTCTCTATATCTATTAACTGTATCAGTTGTTTACCAAAAAGAACAACTGAAGACAAATTTATTCTATAAGATTAAAAAATTGATACACGAAACTTTGATTAATTATTCAATTGAAAAAAGTCTAAACATTGTTTAACTTATGTACATAAATATATGGTTTCTTTGACTAAAATACAGTACGGACTGTAAAATAGTTAGACAAAATAAACACATGGGTGGCGAGGGAATTATTCTCCTCATTTGGCCAGCAGCTAGCGTAACTCACCTAACTTCCCTTACCTCATGAATCTTCGTTTACCCTGTATTCTCTCTCTATCTCTGTTTTTGTTCGTTATTTGTTAAATAAGTTTATTCTTGTGAATTTAGCAATCGCAGATTGCAATTGGTTGGGATTACAAATTACCATCATGGAATATGATGGTTGTCTCTTAGGTACAACTAATGGGCTGCCTTCTTGTTATAAAGTTTTTTATATAGGAAATCAAAATTTTCAAACTTTATCAAACATACTTGACCAGCATTCGGTAGGAGGACCTGCTAGTTGAATCGTAAATTGTGTATCCAGACGTAGCAAAATCACACAACTCATACTTGGCTTTGCTTATTTTCATTTTAAATACTTTGTACAAGCTTTCTGTTTGAAATTTCTCATTTTATCTTTCGTTCTCAAAAGATTGGGGAGCTGAAGAAACTAGTTGAAGAGGGCAAAATAAAGTACATTGGTCTGTCAGAGGCCTCAGCATCAACAATTAGAAGGGCACATGCTGTTCATCCAATAACAGTTGTGCAGCTTGAATGGTCCTTGTGGTCTAGAGATGTTGAGCAAGATATAATTCCAACATGCAGGTAAGGCTCAATGGAAATAACCAGAATGTATGTCTTATATGGTTAGTAATTCAACACGATCTTATGCTGTTTTCTGTATGTATCAGGGAATTGGGCATTGGTATTGTTGCATACAGCCCTCTTGGACGCGGTTTCCTCTCATCAGGACCCAAGTTTGTGGAAAGTTTGCATGATAGTGACTTCCGCAAGGTTTGTTGATCGCCAACAAAATTATCAAGCATGAATCCTGTGCACATATTCTTGTAGTTGGTGTTTGGTGTTTGTCATGAAAGCATAGTTTATTATATTCTAGAGAATCTCCATGACTATATCTGAAACCTACATATTGTGTGATGACTAATAAAATAGCACCTGTTGGAACTTGCTGAGAAAATATCATGTTGGGGTACTGAATCTAAAGATGTGTGGCGGAAATTCCTATTTTTTCTTCCCAAGACTGCAATCTCATGTACTATCATTTTTTCAGTTGTTTTTCAATGCGGGTGCTTAAGTTGGTTTTTTTTTTTTTTTTTGCAGCATCTTCCAAGGTTTCAAGGTGAAAATCTTGAACATAACAAGACTATATACGAGAAAGTCAATGAAATGGCAGCCAGAAAGGCGTGCACTCCTGCGCAGCTAGCATTGGCCTGGGTTCATCACCAAGGAGATGATGTAGTTCCCATCCCTGGAACTACCAAGATTGAAAATTTCAACCAAAATATTGGAGCCTTATCAGTTAAGCTGACACCAGAGCAAATGGCTGAGCTTGAATCTTATGCTTCAGCAGACGCTGTAAAGGGTGACAGGTACGCATTTTCCTCAGGAACTTGGAAGGAGTCTGATACTCCACCACTATCTTCATGGAAAAGCGAGTGAGGACATGTCTTTCTCCATCTCATATTGTATTCGCTTTCTAAGTCACTGACATTCGCAACATGTCAAAAATATTACTACAGAATAACTGGTTTTCTGCCAAGTGGGTATCAAGGCTAGGTTTGTGTTACCCATTTGTAGAGTTTTTAAACTTTCATGTTTATTTAAAGAATAAGTGATTTTCTACCAAGTGGCCTCCATGAGATTTTGTATTCTCACTTGTAAGATTTTAAACTGCATGTGTGGCAATGTACTCAAGGTATTATTTCTTATGAAATGATGTAGAGGCATTTGGGAGAGGAAACTCCTTTGGGGCCTTGAGTGAGAGTTGTGTATAATATAATATCCAAGTTAAATAATTCTTCCATATGCAATGAAAAATCTGTGAATGATTTGTAGATTATAATATCAAAGTTCGTTTTATCCGTTGATGGATACGTAACATTAGATTTCTCCTATGTTTGTTTCGTGGTTGGTATACGTAACTTGTTTCATTACAAATTGGAAGGGATTGCGTGTAAACGTAAATTTTATTATATCTTTAAATATAATAGGAAGAAATGTTAATGAGCATCTTAGGCTATCCAATACTCTATATCTTTTTAGGACAAATAAATATCGAGTCTCACATATTTTAATTTAAATTAAAATATGTGGGATATTAGATTTTTTGTTCGGTAAATCAAATTTGATGTGTAATAACACAAATTATTATCAATAAAGAAATAGAAATGATTTTTGTTATCATTGCTTACATTTTTTATTATATAATTATTATAATACAAATATCTATAAAATTTATATTATTTTAACCAAAATACATTTATTTTTACAAATAATTGTTAATCAAATTATTATTTTTTAATATTAGATTTTATTATATACCTAATTATCATTTTTATTCTAAATCATATTTTTTTTATTAAATTATCCTTATAAACAAAAATATTTTGTAGAAAAAAGTACAATAAAATATCATTAATACTTAAAAATTGTACTTAATTGAAAGATATTGTTTTTTTTCTTAAAAAATTGAAATCTAATTTTATTTTAAATTCAAATTGATGTTATATTTTAAATAATTTAAAATTTTAACCTGACTTCTTAAAAAAAAATATATTTATAATATACACACATATATAATTTGAGCATATAATACATATACATATATATAGTATTTTCCATGTTTAAAAATTCACAAGTTATACATACACAAATTTGTAGAAAAAAAAAGATATAATGCCATTTCAAGCTTGATGTATATATAATTTTATTATCAAATTTTATTATAAAAAATATTATATAATATATATATATACATATGAAGGAATGACTTATTTCAAATATAATAAAAATGTTGTTAAAATAAATAAAGGGTCATAATGTAATTAATATAAGAATAATATTTTTTTCAATAATATAATAATGTAAATGATGGAATGGAATGATTTTTCCACCCAATTTTGAGTGTAATAACAATTCCATCAAAATGTGTAATGATAATTCCATTGGAAAACTCTTTCCTATTTCAATTTACCAACCAAACAATGGAATGGAATAAAAAGACATTTCATTCCATTCCATTCCATTCATTTCCCTTAAACCAAATACTACCTATGATCTAAGCGAAGTTCAGTCTGTAGTGCAAGCCTACGAAGACTTTTTAGGTAAGCTCATTCCCGAACATTTCTATTTAGCTATTATTTATATATAGATTATTTTACTATGCCATTATAATGCTAAAATTTATATATAGATTATTTTACTATGTTGTTATAATAATGCCAAAATTTATATATAGATTATTTTACTATGTCATTATAATGCCAAATTTATATATAGATTATTTTACTATGCCATTATAATGCTAACATTTATATAACGATTATTTTACTATGCCGTTATAATGCTATGCCGTTATAATGCCAAAATTTATATATAGTTTATTTTACTATGACGTTACAATGCCAAAAATTATAATATAAACTATTTTTAATGTATCATTATAATACTAAAATGTATATAGGCTACGGTCACACTGCGGACTATTATATAGAATTTTATTATATAACCTTGTTCCCTATTATTATGCTATGGTATTGTGACCTAGACATTTCTGTATGATCATGACCATGACCACGACTATTAGACTGAGATCTTACCATGGGCAATTATGGTTTGACCATATGCTTGGACATAAAATAAACAAAAAAAATAAAATAGGAAAAATAGAATAATAACAATTATAAACTAAAATGATATCATGTAGATTTTATGTAAGTTAATAGTTTGTGTTTTTATCAGGAAGCTAACAATTTCAGTTATTTTATTAGGACGCGAGGTAAGTAGAATCCTCATCTACAACACAAGTCTTTTATGTGTCTTATATGCATTTATATTTACTGTGCATAAGGATGCTTAATGTTTACATATAAGTTATGGAAAGCGCTAAATTAGAGGTCTGCTTGGGAGACTTATGTCCCAAAATGTAACAAGGGGGACTTAATTCCCTATGTAATGAATGTTTATGAGGGAAAAAGTCTCTATTATCATGTTTATGTTTAGGTGGGAATGCGATTCCCTATATAATGCCGACAACAACATCCTCTAGGGCGCAAAGAAAGGAAAGTGAAAAGATGAAAGTGAAAGAAAGAAAAATACACAACTACAAGAAAAAACAGTATTCATAACACTTAAAATCTGCTAACCGGGACTATTGATAGCACTTCTGAAAATGCTAACATAGCCCCTGCTATTAAAAGTCCAGTCTTTTCTATAACAGTTTTTGAATGTTATGTTCGGTGTTATTTTAAACTATTCAATAACACATTTTTAGGTGCTATAATATTCAAATAATAACATTTAGATAGAGTTTTTGGTTATAAATTTGAAGTTTAATCTTATACTTTTTTCATAACACTTTTCAACTGTTACACATTTGATTATTTTGATAACATTTTTAGTTTGTTATATTATATAAACCATAACGATTTTTTACGCTTATAATATGTTTTTAAATCATAACATATAGTAATAACATTTTAAATTTTATTTTGATAAGTATACTTATATGGTTTTTTTTTTTAATTAAAATATTTTCATTATTGTATTTTGATAAAAAAAATTCAAAATTAATCATAAAATGTAATTCTCAATAGATTGATAAACCATAAGTATTACATTAAACAATAACTAATTCAAACCATGAATGTGTCTACTTCATGAGATCTTAGTTCTAACTTAAGTTTGAAAGCATAACATAATAAAGTTTTATAATCTTGAACAATTTTTACTTCAAAAATGAAAAATAGAAACATTATAAGATACACAAAAGTAAACCATGCGTGAAACTTGCTCCATCCTTCAATTCATCATCCTTTGTGCACTTGTCTTTGTTGTGAGTCCATTTGTTTAGCTACAACAAAATTTAAATAAGTAATGCTTCAACTTAAAGTTATAGTAAACTAAAAGAGTACATAAAAAAAATTAATTACCTAATTATAACTTTATCAGCTTGCCATGCAATTATACTACCTACATCATCTTCTATAGTAGACATAATTGTTGAAGGCCTCCACAGAAATGCATCATTCTTTCTCACAAGATCTATCCCCACTTTCACAGCACTAGGCCCAAGAGGAACATGGTGAACCTCATCCTTTGGGTCACTTGAGATAAAATTACCTTCTGCAATAATTTCTCCAGATCCAATCCAATCTAATATTTTGCATTTTGAGCCAAATGTGTGGTTCTTGACACTCTAACAATATATCAATATAACAAATTCAGCAGCAGTAAATGATTTTATATTGAATATTATATGTTTTAGATTTTATCATTTTCATATAATTAGTATCATAATTACCTAAGTGGAATGAACATGAGAATTTGATTGAACATTGACATTTGATTGCTCCTCACTCTGAGTAGATGTATTATATTTACAAGTAAGATAGAAAGACATGAATTCAACATCAAAATTAAAAAAAATACAAAAGTAAAGACTAACCAAAAAATTAAACATGAATCTTAGTTATTATTGCAATTCAGCCACATGAAAATATAGTTTCAGCATCAAAATACTTACTTGATTTTTCATTAAAGAAACAATGAGTTGCTCCATGTGTTGCATTTTGTCTTTCAAATATAGTACCATAAGTGGGCCAGTAAACAATTAAAAATGATAAATAGTGTTATAACATGTAAGACCCATATTTTTTTTAATAATATTTTATAATATTTTTTTAAAATAAAAGGGGTTTGACTTGGTCAAAAAATAAATATATGTATATATATATATTCAAATTGTTTTCTTCTTCGCCCTCCCACGTGCCGAGCTTTTCTTCTTCTTCCTCTTCTTATTCTTCTTCTTCATTTTTTTTTCTTTCTTTCGTTCTCTTCAAAACCAGCCATGACCACAACCCAAACAGACCTCGCCGGAGCTCCATTTCCGACACGCGCCAGTGCTGCAGCTTCCCCGGCTGACGACGACGACAACCCCAAAGTTTGGTGACCATCGGATCAAGGACGTGCTCGTACAGTCACTCCGAAGTTTCACCGTCGAAACTTTGAGGCGACATTCCGGCCAGCTCCGACCTCCATTTGACGAGTGGTTGGTACCATTGGAATCAGCGTCGCAAGAGGAGCATCGCCCACTAAGTCATTCCAGTCAACTCGCCATTTTTCTCCGGCGAGATTTTGGGTATCACCGCCCCTTTGGAAGCATTTTCCGGTGACACTGGTGGTCATTTGGGCGAAGGAGTTGTACTTTAGTGATGTACTCATCGAGAGGATTGTTTTGATATATGCCATGCATATATTCATTGACGTTCCGGTACTGCCACCAACCGCTATTGTGCACTGCGTGGGTGAGGTTTCGAAACTTGAAGTTTTAAATATGGTCATATTATATGTCATTGGACACGATTTTTAATAAAGAATGCTATGATGATAATCGTTTGCTCATTTGGTGCACGTAGGGAAAACGTGATATTAAAATCGGACTAAATCATTCTAAGATCATCGTTAAGCTTAGGAGCGTCGCTTTGGGCTCGGATTAAATTCTAAGGAGGTATCTAAAGAGGTAGGGACTCAACTTGACTATTGGACTTATTTTACTCGTATTGAATTGCATTAAACATATTCCAATTTCGATATTTATAAAATGTTTGAAAAAATTGAAAACTTAATCTGCATGTTTTCTGATCTGTTCTGAGGGCACTGGGTGCCAAATATATTTTTGTTCACTTATTTATGCAGATTATGATTTTTGGGTTTTATTCAAATGCAGTTGTTATGCTGCCCAAATTTCTAAAATATAAAGGGAATATGTTTCTTTCTTTTCATGTTTATCTGCATTTGGTTATACCGATGAGAGCCATAGTGATCATGATTGGTGCACGTTGTTGTTTCACGACCTAGTCTCTGTGTCATCATAGGTAGATCAGGTGTCCACTCACCTGTAGGTGTAAAGACCTAGCATCTGTATACAGGAAGTGTTCTGAGCCTCCCCTTGTGGTGGTTATCAGGTCCGGCTACCCGGTTTAGGATGTCGGTTTTTCTATGGTGGGTAACGGGAACTAGGGATCTAGTGGACGTGTGATGTGCACTTGTAGCTATGCTCTTATGATTATTTGTGGTTTCTCTCTATTTTGGTTTATACATGATGATGTATGTTTTGTTTTCAAAGCTAACCATGCAGGGGTTGTATTAAACTTTTGGGTCCTATGTTAGTAGTTACTTTCCTACTGGGCTTTATAAGCTCACCCCTATCTCTCCCATTCCAGGAGCCTAGTGACGCGAACGTGGAAAAGATGAATTATCGATGGAGTCAATGTGTTTAGCCTATGTATATTTCCTATCTTTGTCTTATCTTTTGAGCATTATGTATGTATTCGACTTCGAATCTAATGATCGGTATATCTGAATGAGTTATGAAACAGTTAGGGATGAGGAATGGTGGATGCTAGGTATTATTTTGGGTGTTTATGACTTATTAACTTTAACTATTTGGTGATTACATAACTGTGGGAATATTATTGTTTTATGTATAATGATAAGTGATCATACTTTTATTACTAATATTTTTATATATAATTATAGGAGTTATTTCATTATTTTAACTTATAATTATAGTACGATTTAATATAAATTAAATGATCATTTATAAAGACTATTTTTCAACGAGGGTCAAAGTTTGACCTTTGACCACCCAAGTTATGGATATTACAAATCTGTCATGGCCTAGGGCTCGGGTTGTGACATAACATATATCACTTTTTGAATTATATGATTTTTTTTTCTAAGTACTAATACGTATACAATAGTACAATAACACCTACTTTGTTACTCTGTTTTTAACCTTTAAAACAATTTTTTTTTGTTAACCAATAAATCGTTAAACAAATTTAGAACGAGTAGAATTTGCCTATTTTGATGCTAATTATTACGAGTCAAATTACACTTATTACTCTTTAGAAATATTTTGTTAAGAAAATTATTTTATGTGTTTTATGATCAACTATTAAAGCTAATGTGGAAATATAAATAGTGTTGAAAAAAATATAAAAAATAGTGAGAAAAATAATAATGAAATCTTCCACGGAAGAGGTTTTCTCCAAACTCATTTATTTAGTCATTAAAAATTGGGAGGAAAATTAAAAAAAAGAAAAACTGACAAAGAAAAGTCAAGAAACACTCTGTTTTCCTCTTCTCTTTTCTTCTCTTCTACATCAAAGAGAAGACAGAATTCAGTTTTCACTAGGCCGAGGGATTCATTCGATAGTTGAGGTTGTTTGTGACCAGTTTAGCTTTACTGGGTGTGTTTAAGAGTTTAGAAGAAGTACTCATCTTAGATCATTAATTCTGTTACATAATCACTCCATTTTCAACCAAAAAATGCAAATAAATCTTAGAATTTTTAAATTAATTCATTTTTTTTTCCAAAAACATCAAACAGTGCATATTACATTTTTTTTCCTCCAAAAAATGCTTAGAATTTTTAAATTAATTCATTGAATCTTTGAAGCGTTGCATGTATTAGGAAATGTTAGTTCTTACGTTTGAAGCTGTGATGTTGTCACTTGACAAGCCTAAATGTTTACCTGTGACAAATTTTACAATATTCAATTTCTAATATAAATGTATATTATGTTTTATTGTTTCTATTAGGGTTACCGCATGCAACCCAACACCTAGACCTCGAGACACATCCCAAGTGTTTTTTTTTTCTTTTGAATAAACCAAGTGTTTTATTGTTAATGTTTCATTTGAAAAATGCATTTGGAAACCAGTTTTAAATTGTGATGACTACTGTTGTTGAAGTTACAGACCACCTTAAAGCTATCTCTTTAAAATGACACCTTAAAAAAATAAAGATTTAGGTTATATAGTAGAAGATAAAACTTCGAACTGGGTTATCATATCATATTGGCAGTTTCACTCTAAAATTGGAATCCCCCATCAATTATATATCATGCTTAACTGTAAGATTGAAGTGACTAAAAGCACAAATTGTAAAATGGTCGAGCCATGAGATGATATGATTAAGTGCTTATGTGCTAATTCGCTTTTTACCTTTTTTTATGGGTTGAATTTTTTGGCGGTTCAATGATCAAAGAATTAATAAAAGTTAAATGTTGTTTTTATATTATGTTGAGTTGGGCTATTTTGTTTTGTTTCGAAGCACCATTTCTTTTCAATGTAGTTAAGTGGCACCACAACCTCAGCCATTCACTTAAGCATGATGTTCTTAGGGATGAAATCGAGAATGTAAATTTTTTCTTGTAATATTTTTTTGTTTGTTTGTTATGATGCTTTTAACATATTTTTCATCAACTACTGAACTATTTTGTTCCTTCACTCATTAAGTTGATCCTCTAATCTATTATAGGTGTATACAAAAGGGATACTACTGTTTACAGAGGTTTCAAACTCATTAAAGGAAGTTAAATCCCAATTTGAAGGCCTAACTAAAGGGTTCAAATTTATTGAGATGATTTAATACTTGACAAAATATGTGATCTAACTAATTATATACATGTGTCTTAATATAATTAATTAAAAGTAAAATTTAAATTATTTAAAATTAAAAAAAAAACTAAAATTAAACCATAACAATTGCAATAAATTGAAACTGTGTGATGGTTAGTTATAGATATATAGTTAGTGTTGACATGAACTGTGAATATACATTTGTTTTGGATGGATCCACTAGATATTTTGAATCAAATTTTGAGGTTCAAATGCTGTATATTTATTTATTTTTGATTTTGTAGTAATCATAATTTGTAGGTACGTATGAATAGCATTCAATCATTGAGAAAGAAGAATCAAAGGGTCAAAAATGGAAAATGATCCAACCAAAATGATTGAAGCTAGACTGTTATCTTATGTTCTTCTGGACCACTTGAAAACATATTATCAAATGAATAGGGTCCACTCTTATGGAATTATCAATCTGTCTGTACTAGACTACATTGGTTTTTTAAAACTATATATAGTTACCATAGCGTTATTAAGTACCGTTATGACTTAAAATAATTAAGTAAAAGGAACATGTTAATTTCTTTAGTTCTTTTCTTTACTTTCCATAAAATAAAAATAAAAAGGAACATGTTAACTTCTTTAGTTCTTTTCTTTATTTTCAATGTATGCATTTGTTTTTCATATGCTAGAACTACTTTTTTTGGTATTCTACAAGACTTGCACTTAATATATAAATTTTAAACAGGAAAATATCCAAAGAATTTTCTCATAAATAGTACTTTTGTTAATGGGATGTTACTCTTTCTTTTGTATTTGGTTTTTTATGTATATATCCAAACTAAAATTTTTTATGTACTGGCCTTGCACTAAAAAATGTTTTACATTTTATTACCCATGTTTTTGAATTGCAAGAAGCTATTTCTATAATTATTCTAATATATTTCCCCACATGGGTTTCGATTCTACTTTCAAATTTCTATGGTTTTTGAAGTTTATTAGATATACATCAAATAACTAACAGAAGATCAGAAAACATTCCAGCCATATTTATTAACCAACCATCAATCATTATCAATTCAAAATATTCAATCATTCTAAAGTTTATATATTCTCTTTTTCTTTTTTTACCTATTAAAATTCATTCCTTATTGCTCAAATGGTTTTGATTGTTCTAGTGCTGAGATTTTTAATTGTATGTTATAGCAGTTACTTGATTTTCTAGTACCATGATTCTTAGTCCCACTGAAGATATCTTGGTCTAAATCTATTACTAATTTCTAGTACTTTAGTTTCATTAAGCTTTCAAGAGATTCTAAAATGGTAGCCACTAACTAATTGGGTTTGGATCAAAGACAAGATTTTAGCTTGGGTTGTGGCAATTAAATCTAATCTATACATATGAAAATAATGAAAACAATATGACTAAATGAAAAATTTAATCTATACGTATAATGAAAAATCTAATCTATACATATAAAAGCTTACCTAACCATCTATCAATACCAAGTCAAAAAATTCAAACAACACACAATAAGTTTTCTTCCTTATATCACCGCAGCACACAAACAAATTTTCCAGAACCTACTTCTCTAATACACACAAGTTTTCAACCTGCCGTTATCACTGCAGCACACAATTTTAATCTCATAACCTACTTCTCTATTGATGAATATTTAAGATATTCAAACTCTTCTAACATTTTAAAGATATTAATAATAAGAGTTAAAAGAACAAATTCCGTACCTCTTGCAAATTACCTTTGCAATGCTCCTTGCCAATTCGATCTCCAACCTAAAGAATATAATCAATACTTAAAAGATTAATACAAAATTAAAATTTGTCAATAGATATTAAACAAGCATGTATGATAAACTAACAAACTAAACAACATGGCAAGCAAGCTCAAACAACCAAAAATAAAAGTTGGAATATGACCAATCAGAATAAGGCTTAACTGTACAGTGGATGGGTTTAAACTTTACAAGAGTAATATTACATTGAAATATTGGGCTTTCTATTTTTCTTATTGTTTTCATTTTCAGAATCTGAAGAGATTTTTCTTACTGTTTAAACTGTTCAGTGGATGCTTTCTATAAGTGTTTAGTGTAAAGCAGACCCAAAGTTGGGTTCCCCTTAAAAAAATGAAAAAGAAAAAGAAAGACCCAAAGTTGGGTTTAGTCTAGATCAGCATTCCTATAAATTAAGATTAAAGGTACATATTATTTTGTATTAACTTTTCATGACCTTTACCACTTCCTCAGCCTATCAACTCTATTTGGTAAGATTGCTGGTTTTTAGACTTGTCAGTAATAAATTGGAATACTAGATGGAATACACTGTTGCTATAATGGTTTATTCTACATGGTTCCTGAGATCTGAAGCAATCATGATGTTGGGTTTTCTATTTGGTGGAATTAAGTTAAAGAATTTGACTTGAAATTTATGAAATTGTTCAAATGGTTTTGTTGTTTGATGGCCTGATATTAAGGTTCATATTGCACTAGGATACCAACTTGGGAAGACATAAATAGTGTTCATGGGTTACAATGGCCTAACCAGGTTCAAGTAAAGTGTTTTACTGCATGTAAGTTAGCAAGAAACAAAAGGTTGTCGAGAGCAAATTAGTAACTTATAAATTCATCAACTGTACTTCTGGTTTATAAGATAAACATGTGTCAAGTAGACTTCTGTAACTTGTTATATTTTAATTTCCTGGTTATTATTTATGTATACATTAATACATGATATATACAAATACCACTATCCTTATTCTAGACATAATAGTAACTTACAAAAACTACAATATTATAGAGTTCCAATTCTAGTGAAAAACAAGATTAGCTGTACCAAATTTGCAGAAGAATAATGAAACAACTACCTGATTATATGCATATTATTCATATGTTTTTCACAATTTAAACACTATACTTTCATGAAGTCTCAATTATATTCTCTTAGAAGAAGTGTATTCTCGTCACATTTTTAACGCCTAGAATCAAGATATAAAGCATTTCTAGACATCTTTTTCGATGAATTATATGGTAGAAGTTTTAATATCCTTGCAGCACACACACACACTCACATGCATCCACATAGTTGGAACTTTCCTGACAGTGCTCGTGAAGCAATAAATATTATAAGTTCCAGAACTTACACTCCTGCCATTCGTGGCTGGAATAAGATTTCTCCTGTTTGAAACCGCTCTTTTGAAAGAGTGAACTGACCTTCTCCTGCTGCGTGAGATGATGCTCGTGTATCTTTGAGTAGCTCAGCCTCATAATCATAGGCAACATAATAGAGATTATGTATAGAAATAAGGTCATAAATAGAACTCAGCTTCAGCAAGGTCTCCTTACAAAAATGAGAGAGAAGAGCAGTAGAAAACAAAATTGAAACATTCCACTAAAACATAGGATACTAATGGTATTAGTAGTTTAATGTACCATGAGAAAAATATTTTCTTTGAGGGTGCAAAGCTGATAGTATTAAAACAGAATAACTACAGTCAGGAAAAATGAGGATAAATATTCAACAACAATATTCTGCACTCAAGAAACAAGCAAGACTTGTACCTCTTTCAAAGTGCGAACGGTGTACAGCGATTCAAAACTAATATTGTTCTGCTGCATCAACTCCTTAAGAAACCCGGTAAGTTTTAGTGCTCCCATTCCCACAACCTCCACACCCACTTTGCGCATTACTTTACCATGTAAAACTAGAAGCTGAAAAAGAAAAGAAAAGAGTATATTTCAGATCCCCAAACATTGAATGCAACCAATATATGATATAAAAAAAAAGCACTGGAAAATCCATAGAATGAAAATGAAAAAAGAAGAATAAAAGCAGCAAGGCTGCATGGAAAGTTAAAACTGTAACTTATACTGCAGGGCTAATCAGTATATATCATAGGTAAATGAAACCTTGTTGATAGTTTAAGGAAGCATAAAGCATATAAAAGATCAAAGAGAAACTATCACTCCTTACTTGGAACAACTGATGTGACTTGAAACCCAATATTTACAACAATTCCTGAAGTTCTTCTAGCAGCATACAAAGCTAAAGTTGCCTACATTTTCAAAAACAGAAAATGGATAAGATCTTACAAATAAAAAACATCTATCAAAGAATCAATCGAACATTTTAAGCCAAAAGCAAAAGGTCCAAATTACTCATAAACAAGCATAAGTACATAAAGCATCTCAGCTTATAGTGTTAATAAGTAAATTTGGTGACTGTTCAGGATTGTCAACCACTCAAGTCACAGAAGCTTGCTTTACAAAAGGAAAATGAAGAATGAAAATTGGATCAAGGCCTCGAAATCTATATCCGATGGTAAATGTCATTTTTGCATGAAACAAACTAATCTTAATTCTTTACCAAAGAGGGGTAGCTCAAATGATAAGGCATATGGCTTGCTATATCACAAGGTATGAGGTTTAAGTTTCTCTTGGATACCTACATAGCAATTGTTAGCGGAATCCTAGTTTTAAAAAAATAAAAAATTACTCTTATTTCTTTTAGTATAAATATTTTAGAATTAAATATTTTAGAATATTAAACAGCATCGGCAAGTTAAGGCTTAGCGAAATTTACCTGATTAATTGCACAAACAGCAGGAACATTCATGTTAAATAGTGTTGTATATATAACTTCCTTGAGTTGTCGTCTTGATGCTTTTGTAGATTCAGTATCTGCAATAAAAAGACAGAAACCACATCATAAGGACAGAAAGTGTCTCAAACAAGAAAAACACACAATTCTCAAGTGTCTCACTAAGGAATTACACGACCAAACTTCAAAAAAATTGAACTATCTAAATTACAGAAAAGGCAATGAATATATAGAAGCTGACCATCATAATGCAATATTGGTATAGACACAACCACTGGCTGTGATGGTGCTCTTACCTGCATCCTGTAAAAGACATATCAAATATACATATGTGAGTAAAGAAGCTCATTTCATGAAAGCCAAAGCAAAGAAAAAGAGAGGAGCTACCTGCTATAAATAGTGGAAAAAAACTGTCTAAGTCTGGTATACATTGGAGACTCAATGTTACCAAATTCCTACATATGAGAAAGTGACAATTGGGATTACACACAGTTGTGGTTAATGAATGAATGAATGATGAAACTTTGAAGCTGGTAGTTAAAAGGTGACCGAGAAAGTAGCAGAGCGCACAGATGGAGCAGCATACTTGCTCCAACCGTATTTGCAATAGCCAGAGCCACCTGGTCAAAGGACAGAGAAGAACATAATAATAGAAAACAAGAAATGGGTATTGACTAGTGTTCCTTCCTATATAATAACACCACAAGGAGCATATAGTTATATTTTAATTGCCTGGTTATTATTTATGTATACATTTGTTGGCATTATGTGGTCATTAATATTATTGATTATTTGTAGATATCAGACTTAAAGGAAACCAAGAACCCGTGCACACGTGCCTTACACTAGAATATCATGTATACATTTATGAGGTGCATGTACCAACACAGATTTAATACATACTTTAAGCATAAACCTTCCCCTGTTTTAGCAAAAGACTGAATTGTTCGATCACATCTTACTATTTAATTAGGATCTGGAAATGAAAAGAGACCATTTTTCATCTAGACCAGATTTAAAAAGGTCAAACAAGAAAAACCTAATTTAAGAATACCATCATATGATCAGTCATCATATAGCAAAGCAAGTACGACACGCTACTAAATTCTGAGACCACCTGATTCATTTACAAGAGTGCAATTTTCTTTTTCCATTCAAGTAAGACTGTATTCTATCATATACAAGATTTACAACACCAAAGAAAAATGTGAACAAAGTAAAAAAAAAAACATAAAAGAAGTTAATTAAGCAAAAGAAACATGAAAACAGTAAAGGTGCCTAATTTGTGTACCTGAGAATGAGTGAAACAACTGGTGGGTTTGAGGTATTTCTCATAACAGAAGAGGCTCCTCCATTGATAGAGCAAAGGAGAACTTGGTACAAAGAGAGGGCTGACCTGCAAGAGCAAGCTACGGGACCTGCAAGACTGCAAGTTCAAATGACTCGATCTCTACATCTTTTTTATCTCTTGACTTATAATCTTCATAGCTGTTTCTCTTGAACATTGAACATAACAATATCTAAAATTGCATATCAATCTAGTTTCTATCAAAGATGGGTTTTTTATCATATCAATCTACAACATTCAACCAACAATTTGTATTATCAGGGATGAGAGAAACGAACCTGAGATAGTGGGCGTGAGGCATAGAACTCGTGAGGCAGAGAAGCTCCACTCTGGAGCGTGACTTCGTGAGGCGGAGAAAGAGCTCCACTTTGGAGCGAGTCTTCGTGAGGCAGAGATGAGTTGAGGGCGGAGAGACTTCGTGAGGGCGATGAGGGCGGAGAGGGCGGAGTGAGTCTTCGTGAGTGAGAGATGGAGGCTAAGAGAAAGGGTAACTTAGAGAAAGGCTGAGAGAAAGGGAATTTGGCAGAAATTCATTTTGGCGCCTGAGTTTTAGTCATATGGCGCCAAAATATGTCTTATTCAGATCCGTGTGTTTTTAATCCCCCACTTAATAATAGCACTTCTAAATATATGCTATTCTTTAATGTAATATATACTAAATATTGTTGTAGTTGCATGTTTATTTTAATGCATATGAGGTAGTTATTCTGCTTACTGAGCTTTAGCACATCAAATAATGTTTGGGTTGTAGGTAAGATGCCCAAAGTATAAATTGGTGATGAGTATATGTGGAGCCAACATGACTGTACATATGGGGCTGACTTGAGGGAAGTGAAGTTCTGCTATGCTATTTTATGAATAAACGAGAAACTTTGTTCTATATTTATATTTTATTTAAAATATTTTGTGAACTTTATATTATACATAAAGATTTAAAGTTTATTGGCTAGATACAACCATTGTTGTACAATAAGGTGTAATAACGTCACATAAATTATTACTAAAATTATAAAAAGTAGTATATAAAATAAAGTTTTTGGGTGTGAGTATTGTATGGTTTGAAGTTACGAATAATAATTTATGTATTTTTAATAATTTTTTTGTAAATTCGGAATTTCAAAATTTTTGTATTCAAGTATAAATTTTGTTTTACACTTATTTATATATATATATATGTGTGTGTGTGTGTATGTTTAGTAAGGAGGTCATTACAGTCTACTTACACAATGGTGTGATATTCTAACCAAGACATTAACTAAGTAGACCAAGATCAGATGTATTTTGTTACATCAGACTAGGAACGATATTGATTATTGATAGATAAATAAGTAACGTTATTATTGAATCTAATCAAATCAATGTCATAACATTGATCATTGGTTAAGTCAATCTCAATTCTGAGCGATAATATTTCTATTGATTAAATTATTTGGGTCTTTTGACTTGTTTGTTAAAGCTTGCCCTTTTGATATGGCTAATACTTACATTTTGGAGATTCAATAATATAATTGAAAGAGAGTATCTATCTTAGCTATGAAATCTATAGCTTTCGTATAAGAAGGGAAAATGCGACTTCCTTTATTACTTAGTCTAAATGGTTAAATGATTGAGTGCTCATATTTGTGATTCACTTCACAAATTTATCATTTATAATGGACTTAGTGGGAGTTAAGGACAAAATACTAATGAGGGGTAAAACAGTAATTTACACCCAACTTGTTAGTATGTCACTGATTGATGATTGACAGACTGAAATGATTATAACAATGGATTACGCTTTTATACGTGTAAATACATTCTATGAATCAAGAGTTCAATTTCAAATCTATAGTTAGTCATTCGAAATTAATAAGTTGTGATGACATTTATTTGTTGAATGATATCACAAGAACTAATTGTAGCTTGCATTCATGTATCCATGGTCCCCATGTCGTCTCTGATGAAATCAAACCTAATAGTTTCAAACAGTTAATTTATTTATCAACTATAAATATCATGTTGACTGGGTCAATGGGAAGAAATAATGTCACATTATTTATCACTACTACGAAAAAGGCTAGCGAGCCCTAAAAAAGATTTTAGGACTCGCGAGGCGCAAGGCTAGTGAGCATTGCAAGTCCTAAAAAGTTTTATTTTTAATTTAAAAAAAATTAATTGGTGGGTTTTGAAGCCCAAAGCACGGTGATGGTCGCCAACCGAGACCCTCGACGGAGCTCAGGCGATGGCGGCGCCACCATTCAAAGCTGGTGGTTCGAAAAACAAATTAATGGGTTTCAAAGCCCAAGCCAAGGGAAATGTCGTGGTTGTAGTGGTTTAGTTTGAAATGACTCAGAAAAGCTCGGATGTATGCTTGAAGGTTAAGAAATCACCATAGATTCCGACAAACATTGAATTCCAACTGCAGTGACCATTTAGTCTGATTCTTTAGTGGGTTTTAAAGCCTAAGAAGAAAGGAGTATGGTGGTGGTTGTGGTTTAGCTCGTGGTGGCTCGAGGTTGCCGAAAAGTGCTCGGAAAGTTTGGGAGAAACCCCAAATCATAGAACTTCAAGTGCCCCATTGAAGGCCTTAGGCCACACATGAGATGCTGGTCTTCGAGGGTTGGGAGTTTCGGGGGATGGCGCGTCGACTGGGCTGGCGCGTGGCGGTATCCTGCGACGAGAGGGCAGCTGTTTGGCCCTGGCAAAGATGACGTAGGGGGAGAGAGAGAGAGGAGCTTTGGGAGAGAGGGAGAGGGATCAGAGGAGAGAGAGAAAAAGGGGCTGAGTGATTTTTTGTTGTTGTTTTTTTTTTAAAATTTAGTTATTAATAAAACTTTATTTTTTTTTCTTTTTTGATTTAATATATAGTAAAACTTTTGTTAAAAAAAATTATTCAAACTTTTAGGACACTCATAAGTTTTTAGGGCTCGCACTGCGTGTCTTAAAAGAATTTTTTTAAGGACTCTCAATGAGTGTCCTAAAAAGTCCAGGAACTTTTGTTAAAAAAAAATCAAACTTTTAGGACACACATCAATTTTTAGGGCTCACACCGCGTGTCCTAAAAGAAATTTTTTAAAGACTCTCAATAAGTGTCCTAAAAAGTCCAGTAGTTGTTTTTAGGGCTTGCATCTAGGTGAGTGCCCTAAAAAAGTGTCTTAAAAGCCTGTGTTTTGTAGTAGTGTATTGATGTTTTATGAGAAAAGAAATAACAGAAAGATTGACGGTTTAATTGCAAATTCTCATAAGAGTAATTTTATAGCCACTTGGGCCATTTTATTAATATAGATAAATTAATATTCATATTAATAAAATAGATTAAATCAATTTTCAAATTATAATTATTTAATTTGAAAATGGTTTAATTAATATTAAAATAAATAAATAAAGAATTGAAATTTTTAATCAAATTTGAAACAAAAATTCGAAACCGATATTTTTGTTTCCCATTCGATAAGGGGCGGCCAAAGGTTGGCATTTTGGCTGATATCACTTTTATTTATTTTTTATTAATTATTAATTGGTAATTAAATGTATAAGTTAATGCCCTACATGTTCCCTATAACTATGAAGTTTATGAGAGGATTAGGGTTACACAATTTTGGGTAAGTGACACTTCCAAATCCCCTCATTGTTGTCACCCTCATACTCTCACATTCTCTCTTTGTTTTTCTTATCTCATGTGTTGAGAACAAGCCCACACTAAATTAGGTTTGATATAGAGAAAGACTTGGAAGATTGTGGTTTCGTTATTGTAGTTTTTTTTATTCTTGACAATACCTAGCATTCAACAATGACAAAATGTTACAGAATCAAAAAGGAGGTGTTCATATTTTTCGTTGCCTACATGTAAGTGATTTACATGTATTTCTGTTTAAGTTTTCAATATGAACATGTTCTTGTTGTTTTCATGTTTTGATTGTTTCTAAATATGAAAACCTTGTCTTAAACATTTATGCATGAGATCCTACTTGGGACCCGCTACTAAATTGCACCAATGGTGATATGATGTCTTAGGGTGAACACCAAGACTTCATAGTGGTTTGACCCCATGAATTGGAAATAACCTTTGTCCACTTGATACTTTTACTGAATAGAATTGAATACTCAAGATCAGAAGAACAAGATTCAACTGAGTTTCTTAAGAGAGAATACAAAATATTGGAATTTTTGTATGTTAATTAAGTGTGCATGAAAAAAAAAAGAGTCATTCAGTCTTGTATTTATAGACTTTCTGATCTTACATAACGGGCCTTGGGCTTTAAATAATATTTTATCATGATATTTACACATAAATGATTTAAGAATACATTCAAAATAGATATTTACGTAATAAGATGCTCAAGTTACACGTTCTGACCTTCATACTCGACTAGCTACATATTACTCGAACAACTACATTTTCAATGACCAACAATATTATTGTAGCAAGTCTTTCGTAGTGCATTCACTTATCCTGGTTTTTTCTTTCAACCAGTATTCGATGTCATATGTGATTTTCTTTTTGCCACATGTCGTTCAAGAATATTAATAAGGGCATTTCAGATTATATATTTTTGGTTCTTTCTCACTTAGATATTGTTGATTCTTAGTGTTTTATGATTCTTTGATTTTTAGGCCATAATACATTTTATGAGAGTTAATTTACCAATTATGTGCATTTTGTGGCTAGATATTGATAGGAGACAAGAAGGCTCAAGAAAATGAAGTTAAGATAAAGTTGAAGTATTTTAGAAGTCCCTAAACTCGAGACTTGAGGCAAGAGTAGAAGAAATTGAGGCATCGACTTCGAAATTGAAGAAAAATGAAGAAAACATAAAAAGTGTGTATGACTGCGACAGACACATTCTAGGTCGCGATGATGGATATTGTAGGCTGTGACCTGTGCCTGTGGTTTTGCCAATCGACAACTATGATGATGGCGGTGCACATTTACAGCCGCGACATGTGATGTTTTTTCAGATTTTAAGTTGAATTTTTAAATGTAATTAAAGGGGATATAAAGGGGGGGGGGGGGGGGTTTGAAGGGAATTTCTAAAAGAACTTTTATCACGTTTTTTAGAGGTAAACTCAGAGAGAAATAGAGAGAGGAGGAGAAGTGCTCAACATCTACATTCAACATTCTAGCTTTTCTTCTTCTTAAACTCTATTATTTTTAATTATGAGTATGATTGTGTTTGATGATATGGAGTAGTATCTTTCTAGTATAAGGGTTATTTCAAAACCCTAGACATGATTTCTTGATTTCAATGATTATTATTCTACTTATTCCTTGATATTGAATTGCTTAGATTGTTCCATGCTTAATATTATGATTAATGTGAAAGCTTGTATAGACGGTCATTAATTATAGTTTTGCATTATTCTACTATCACCTTAAGGTTTCTATTCACCTAATCGTTTGGAGTTCTAGGTCTTTGTGATAATGTCATTTTTAAAATTTAAAATCCTCTATTTTCATTATTGTTTATAATTTTGAATAATAAATTAAATAATAGTTCTCGTGGGTGCGACCTTTGTTTGCCACTAAATTGAAGTAGTTGGAAAGTTAATAAAGAAAATATAATTAAATATTGTACGGCTAACGACACAACCAAATGCCACGTCATCAAGCTAATTCATAGGGATAACACTATAATATCTGTATTAGATGACATTTCTTAGTTAAAAGGAAATTCTTAATTTTCCACTTAAGTTAACATGTAGACAATAAAATTTGTTAAAAGTAGGTTTGAATCCACCCCATTCAACATCGATTAAAATTGACTAAAAATAATATATTCAGCACTCAATGATCGATTCAAATTCAATACTGATTGAAATAAATAAATAAATGTAACAACCAAATGGGAAAACCAATGGCCTCACCAGTCACTAGGAGCACTTTCTATGGTGAAGGAAAATGAGGCGTATAAAATATGTTTTCTTCTTTAAGTACTCTGATTTTTTTGTTTGGTAATTTAGATTGTGAGTTGAGAAATATTAGTGATGAGTTTGGTGGAGTAGAGATTCTGGTGAACGACTTCTTGTCCTCGCTTTATGTATTCCTATCTCTCCCAATGGCTTTCTTAGGATTAATCCCAAACCACATTCGTATTGCCCTCTAAAACGTCCTAACGAGATTCAATGCAAAGGTAAGAAGATGTTTTGTTGACTCTCATTGGTATTTCTTTTGGTTATTTGACGGAAATCTCAACTGGGTCTTGTTTATTTTGACAGAAAATGTGGAAAAGATAAAAGGAAATGAGGATTTTGTCAATTGATTGGATAATTCACTAGGTGTGGTTTAAGCTTAGTTGGGAGTTTTAATTGGATTTTGTTTAAGGATGGATAATTTTGTATCTTAGAGCCTCAATGTTTTATTATATTTTGGTTATAATAGACTAAGATGGGGAAGTAAATGCTATAGTAATTTTATTTAGGATATTATGCGTGGACAAAGATGGGGGAGTTAACGCTATAGTGATTTTATTTTTGGTGGCCAGTATGTTCCATCCACATATCTATGCATCGAGTTCTACCGATTGTGTTCTACTTCTGGTTGGAGAGGATTGGTGTTGTCAACTCTGTCTTTAGTGACTGGGCAATACTCTTTCTTCACGAAGGTGGGGGAGGCAGTGGTGTTGGCTCAACGCGGGTGGGCTGGGAGATGTAGAGGCTGGTCAATTTTCTTTGGGAGATGGAAAACTCAGAGGTGGTTGGGTGTAGAGGTTGCTGTGATGTTCTCTTTTTTGCAATGTTTTAGTTTTTGTATTGTGTTTTTAAGTTTTGTTGTCAATTTGTTAGTTTGCTTAATTTTCATAATAATAGTGTCTATCACCTACCGTCTCGTCTCACTCTCTCATTGTGGGGGGGATAGTGGCTCTTTTGTCAGTATTTTATTGTGCTAATTTAGTAAAGTCAATCAATGTATTTATTATGGAAAACACTTGGGTGGATTGCTTTCAGATTCGGTTTGAAGGTTTATCTAGATGGTTATTGTTCCCTTAATCTATATTCTATCGCATTATGCATTGGTGGCCATGAAATTTGTGGGTAGCTATTTTATTTTTAATAATGGTACCTTAATCTTCTGTTTTGATTATAAGTTTTAAGCTTTTAATAGGGTTGATATATCTTTAATGGTGAACATTGTACAAAGATTTCTATGCCCAAGTTGATCATTTGAATTTTCTTTGTAAAGTGATTGGACCTATTATGTACGTTGTTGAATTAATCCCACCAAAGAAATTACCTATTGTTTTTTTTTAAAAGGTAATGGATCATAGAATGCCAGCCTTGTAATGCCCATTACTCGGTTCTCTGTTTTTTTTTTATTTGTATTCTTCTTCTTTTTCATGTTTCTTTTTGGTCCTTCGGTACTTCTGCTTCTATGAAGCAATTTATTTATTTTTTCTTAGGTTCAATTGCTTCTTCTACCAAGCAGTTTGGTCTTTGGGCAGATTTAAGACTTGGTCGGCCTTAAGCTTTTAGCTTTTTAAAAGCACTTCTTGGAGAAACTCCTACTTGTTGCTTCTTGAAAAATGATTTTTCAAAGTAAAATGCTATTTTATAGAGTAAATCTAACCAACCTCCAAAATAGTTTATTTAAAAAGTAAAAAAAAAAAGTGTCATTGGAAGCCTAGCCAACTACACCCTTACTATTTTTGGTCAATGTCTCAGTGATTTGACCCAACAAGATGCTAGTGATATTGAGCCAACCGTGAAATGATTTGGATTATAGATGTAATTTTGTTTTTATTTCATACCAAAGTTTCAAGATGACAATAATTTTAATTAAGGTTTATAATGTTTACTAAAAAAAAGCTAAATTAATCATTATTTTTTAGGAGATAATTTAATTATGTTTAAGTTAGGAAATATATATTTATAATATTTTAAAAATATTAATTAAGCTTTTATAAGTTTCTAAAAAAAGCTTTTATAAATTATATATAAAAAAATTGTCCAATTTTATGCAATAACAAACATGAAATTAATATTTTAAATATTTCCCGTGTTGTTTTCTTTCACCATTGTAATAGAAACTCTAATGGCATTGCGCATGCTTTGGCTAAGTTAGCCTGTGCTTGGCCATAGTTCATTTTTGTGTAATATGTTATCATCCAAATAATATTATCATTTTCCTTAGAAAAAATAAATATTTCCCTAAAATATAAAAAATTAAGTAATACTTAATCCAATTCAACATTTTACCAAACACTATTAAATACGATACAATCAAATCTTATCATTTCTAGTCTAATCTATATTAATCCAGTCCATTTCCAAATAACAAACACTCTAAGCTTAATTAAAAGACAATAATAAGAAGTTCTATGTCAAGTGTGTACACTGTATTATGTGTCATAAGTTCTCCAATTAACAGATATTTGTTGCTTATCGACTCCACACTGATTCAATTTAGTCATTATTTATGATATTGCTCAGCATATTGTACCAATCAACAGTGTCTTCACTAGAGTATTAGCTTGGCACATTTCACTATCTCTGAATAATTAAACTTTTGTCACATATATGGATGCTTTTGTTACAAGTAATGTCTTTTGGTTGTATCCTAGTGCTGCTAAATCTTTAACCAATAATTGAAAAGAAAAAAAATAATGAATTTAGAATCATTCAATCACTGATATAGTCAATAGCGGACCCAATAAAGAATTTTTAAAAATTGCCACATCCGCTGAATATTTTTCTGATTATTAATTTACAATAATATATATTGCAGTATACAATAATATTAGTTTAATAAAATAGAAAATATTATTAAGAAAATGTAAACATCTTATGCACGCATATAGGTAGCCACTTCCCCGTGGAATGATGTATTTTTTTTTACCCTGTATAATGCAAAAATGTAATGAAAAATATGTAAACCCTATAAATGAACATTTAACTATATCATGTGTATGAGAAAACCCTAGTTTTCTCTATCCTTTTATTAGTTCGCCACTGACTTTCTTCATTGCCTCCGGCCAGGGCTCGCCGACCCTTTTTAGGGTCTGGGTGTGGCTCTGGTCGGGATGCGTTGCTATGTGCACATCCGGACTTCCCATGGTCCGGATTGTTTACCTCTACCCTGGGTTTTTTCTCTCTTCTCCTGCTTCGTGGCTCCCATGTTGTTTGGGTCGTCAGGCTCTCTTCTTTGGCCAGTGCTTTCGTGTTCTTGTGCGTGGGCCTCTCCTTCGATTGGTTCGACTTGGCTGGGCTGTGATTTTCTCGTCTGAGAGGTGTGGGCGCCTAGTTGGGCTTGCGTTGGTGGGGATGGTAGATAACTTTTCAGTGGTAGTGGTTGGCACCGGAAAAGCAAGGGACTTTAAGGTTGGGTCGGTGTTGGATTGCATTGGGAGTTATCTCTATTTGTGTTCTAATATCTCAGGTTTCTTTTATTTTATTGTCTTTTTTTTTTATTTCCAGAATAAAGGTGGAGTTTATCCATTGTATTGCTAGATTAGTGGGGGTTTAGTTTGTATGGCAAGGGAGGATAACTTTGAGTCCTATTGGGTGGTTGGTGTTTCATCTAGTTGCTTAGTTTGCTTTTGCTGGGATCTCGATCATGCTTTCCTTCGCCTTTAGATTTGAGGGATTCCTCGATATCTATCTTTATTGACCCTGTGCTTCATGAATTACCATTCTCTTGAGTCGTGGTTCATGAGCATGGGTTGTCGTTACTATGTTGACCTTATTTCTTATTTGAATAACGAGTTTGTTTTTTTCCAATTTTTATTGGAAGACTTTTGGTTGATTTTCATTAGTGGGATAAACTTTTCTTATGCTCATTTGGTTTGGAAACCTAGTTTACCTCACACTCTTTTGATTCTCGATAACTGACGGCTTATTGGACCTTTAGTTAGGGTAGTTATTAGGGTTTTTTTCATTTTTATTGTAAACGACTTGGTAAGTCTATTATTGTTAATCATGCTCTATGAGTGTTATCTTCATGTAATGGACTGTGTCCAATTTACCTAATAGTGAAAGTTTCCTTACCTTAAAAAAAAACTGTATCATGTGTATCATATGTTCTGTTAAAAAAAATTGTATCATATGTATGCCTTTACTATAGAAAAATATATATTTACACAGTTACACCAAAAATATTTAATTTGTTCTAAAAATTACACTTTAAATAACTTTATCGACAACAAAGTATACCTTCTGTCAAATATTTATTGTTATTGTTGTTGATAAGTGTGATCCAAAATTGAATAAGTATGATAAAAATACTAATTTATTCTATACATATTTTTATATTTGTCTATTTTAAAAATAAAATAAAAAATTCTTCTAAATCCATTTAAAAAATAAAAATAAATTTTAATTTTTTTTTTACTAAAACTAAAATAAAAATAGAAAAAAAAGATAATATTGTATTATTCTCAAATAAATTTTTGAATTTTTGGTAACTTTTTTTATATATAGAGATTATATTTATGGGAATTTACTCATTTGGTACCCTATGTTTTTGCAAAGTATCATTTTGGTACCATCTGTTTTCAATAATGCTCATATGGTACCCTGTATTTTAAAATTATACATATTTGATACTCTAGACTCAGATTTGATAGATAAAATTTTGTCAATATGATCAAACTGTCATCAGTTATATATAATTAAGTAATTAAATTTAAATTTGAAACTTACATAATTGACAGCAGTTTGATTAAATTGGTAAAATTTTATTAATTAAATTTGAGTTTAGGGTACCAAATATGTACGATTTTAAAATACAGGGTACCATATGAGCATTATTGAAAACAGAGGGTACCAAAATGATATTTTGCAAAAACACAGGGTACCAAATGGTTACCTACCCTATATTTATATATAAAAATGTATTCAAATAAATCCATGAATGAAAGTAATATTTGTTGTACCCTAAAAACACGAGCTCAACTATCTAGCTCAGGGTACTGCTGGCGCGAAATAAATAAAGGAGACAATACTCAGAGATGTTTCCTTAACTCTGGACCTAATAGCTTGAGGTTGTGTTACTGAGTTCGGAACATCCTAGGATCTTATAGATCATCATAGATGTGAATGACGGTGGTCGAGGTACCCAGCATCCAGATTGCCTGCATCAAGCCTGGGCATTATCTATGTCAAACCATCATGTTCCAGTCATATACAGCTTGAGAATGACATCTAGCTAAGATGGGAGAATTCCTACAAACTCGAAAGCCCAATATGAAAAATAAATGCACATTATCGTTATATACATTTATAGATTGATGTAAAACGAAAATAGGCTTTATTAGGATATTTAAATGTCCATTAACTTGTGAAGTTACCCAATATTGTATGTCACCATTTATATTACGGTTATCCAATATTGTCCACCATAATTCCCTATAAATACAAGGATAATGGAGAGTAAAAGGGACTGACACTCTGTATGCAAAAACTCTGCCAAAATTGTCATAAATAATTTTACCTTGAGTTCCTAAACAAATTAATAATAATGACTCGTGGACTAGGTGGATTTTAACCACTGCACCACATAAAATTTTGGGTGTTTTTATATTTCATCATATTTGGTTTACAATAAGCTTAATCTCTTTATTTCATATTCGTAAATCCCCTTCAATAGATTGGTGCTTTCATTGAGAGCAGATTAAGCTTGAAATCTTGCATGATATTGAACCCAACAATCATCATGGTGGTTACTCATTCCATGCGCGACAATGAAACAGAGCAACCTGATGATCAAGGAGGACACCGTACGACCATCCCCACTTGAGAAGGCACGCCCGCACAGTGCTGCCCTGGAAAGCAACATGTGGATCAGGACGATGCCGGAAGTTCGGCCTCACACCCACCGAACCCCAATCCTGGGTACCTAACTTTCATTTAAATGGATAATGCTTAGCTGAGGAGCCACCTTGCCCGGGCTAATAGGCCAATAAATGAGATCATGGCTCAACTACCTCCTCCTACAACCGAAGAGAATGTCGGAAGGAGGCAAAGTGGGTCCCACATATCTCGGTCCCATCGAAATAATCGACCTAATGTAAGCTACTCTGTTAGAACAGCAACACCAAGCTCCGTGCCTTCTAAATAGATTCCTAGGAACAACCCTCCTACTAATAACCTTAGGGATGGACAAACGACTCACACTCACAGAAATCAGTTTGGAGATGCAAGGCGAGCTAAGATCACATCGAGAAGGGTGGAAGTCCCTGTGAATCCACCAGCGCCTCAGCCAGCTGCTTAGGTACCATGTAATAATTATGTGTTGCCACCATCTTGAGAAATTGAGTAGACAATGGGCGCACCAATCTGGTTAGTTCTGAGGGGATATAGATTGCTTCACCAATAAGACATCATCCCTAAAATATTTGTCATCCAACACCCCCACACCCATAGAGGAATGCTCCAGGGTGCGGGAATGAAATGAGGCATTCTATACATGCAGAAGACACATATGCCCCGCGATCTTGCGCTAATAATCAAGCTCCTCAACCTGAACCACTTGCAATAAGCTTCGGTGAGGGTAGTTATTGGACGGAAAGCCATCGCAGGGGTAGGACTAGGGATCCATCCCTCGAATGGTTGGCCCTAATGGAAGAGCAAATGAAAAGGATTTTTTTTGGAAAAAATATAGACGAATGCGATTCTGATGAGGAGCTCGAGTCTTTTGCTCCTCATATCTCACCAGCTCCATATCTTGTTGACTTCAAGATGCTAACTGTGCCCACATACAACGGAACCACTGATTTGTCTAACCATACTGGGACCTACAACAATTTGATGATGGCCAACAATGTGAGCCGCGATCTGCGATGTGTTCTATTCCCAATTACGTTGACTGGACCAGCCAAACTATGGTTCAATAAATATAAGAAACACTCAATCAACTTCTGGAAAAAGTTTTCCTCTGAGTTCAAGAGACAGTTTGAGCTGCAAAAGAGGTTTGAGTGGAGGCCAAATCACTGGCCAACATTAAGAAGCATCCCGATGAGTCCCTGAATTCCTACCTCAATCAATCTACTAATGTAGTGGCCCGAGCTAGAGACGCTAACGATAGTGCCAAGCTCATGGCAATGGGAACCAGAATCAATGTAGGGTGAGATTTATGGAAGGAGCTCCAAATGAAAGGAGTGAAAAGTGTAGATGAATTCTTGGCTTGAGCTCAAGAGTTGATAAACCTAGAAGAGGCATAATTTGTTGTTGTATGAACCATCCAGACCCTCGTTCAACCCGTTGAAGTGGTGGCGGATGCTGTGGCTACGGCTCAGCCCACTGCCTAGAATAACCGGGCTGGGGGCAATAAACAAAAAGGGAATGGTGAGGACAAACAGAACGGGTCCAAGAAAAATAATCACGAGGAGAAATATAGCTCCATCTACACTGCCTATTTTGATTTAACAGATACACGAGAGCGTATTTATTTAGCTAATTCAACTTTCCTTTCAAGGAAGAAGCCTAAGCCCATGAAGCATCAAAGGGCGAAGATGACATCCCACAATACAAGCGATTTTCATCAATTAAAAGAAGAAATCAAGACTCTCATTTGGGCTAGACCGTTAGTTCAATACGCTGAGAACAGGGTAGTTCCTAACCAAGAGGAGGGGCAGAACCCTCAACCAGCTCAGGATAACCAAGTAAATCTAGCACAAGCTCATGGAAATCAGATCATCCCCCCGACCCTATTGAAAAGAGGGACATAATAACCATTGCAGGCAAACCTCATTTGGCAGGAATGCGCAATGAAGCTCAGAAGAGATATATCCATGAGCTAAAAACATATGATGGCACCGAGTTTGTTCCGAAGCAAAGGTTATCTAAACAACAACGATTGGATAAACAACCAATCATTTTTACGGAAGAGGACACTAGCCATGTCCAATTCCCTCATAATGATATGCTGGTGATAATTATTCAACTCGCTAATCGGAGGGTGCGAAGAATATTGATTGACAATGGGAGCTCCATGAATGTGTTATTCAAGCCCACCCTTGAAAAAATGGGGCTATCTGTAGCCGATCTTAAGGTGACCTTTATGATCCTTTATGGATTTTCAGGAGAGGGAATGACATCCATAGGAACCATCGAGCTTGTAGTAACATTGGGTGATGAGACACGAGTTGTCGCCAAGATGCTCGAGTTCATGGTAATTGATGTCTGGCTACCTACAATGCAATTTTTGGAAGACCTGCGCTAATGGCGTTTGAACCTATTGCTTTAGTTTGCCACTTGGCCATGACTTTCCATCATCATCAAGAATATGTACCATAAGAGGAGATTAGCTCGCTGCCAGGGAATGCTAGAGCATTGCCATGAAGGTAAAATCACAACCCGGGCAACAAGCCATGGTAATAATCGAAGAGAATGAGGAACTCTAGGAAATGGTAAGGTGGAGGAACCTTAGGAAGTTGGAAATGTGGTTGCCCAACCCGAACAAATTGATTCGAGATTAGGAGAAGACAGATATGAGCTTCCAGCTTTGGAGGAGCTAGAGGAAATCATTCTCGACCTAGAATTTCCTTCGAGGGTAATAAAGGTTGGAAAAATTCTCAACACCAAATGAAAGAATAAATTGGTCGAGTTTCTGAGGAAGAACCTCGATGTCTTTTCCTGGTTGCATGAGGGTATGGTAGGATTTAGTCCAAGCATAATGATGCATACCTTGAACCTGGACAAAAACGTGCATGCGAAGGTGCAAAAGTGAAGGTTGTTGGGAAAAGAGTGAGGAGAAGCTCTGAAAGAAGAGGTAGCTCGCTTATTGAAATGCGGGTTCATTAGGGAGGCTAAGTATCCGACCTGGATTGCCAACCCCATTTTGGTACGGAAGCCTAATGGAAAGTAGAGGACCTGCATTGATTTCTTTGACCTCAACAAAACTTGTCCTAAAGATTGTTTCCCACTACTGAGAATACATCAGCTAGTTGACGCCATAGCCAGCCACAAGCTCATGTCCTTCATGGACGCTGATTCTAGATATAACCAGATCGTGATGAACCAGGCGGACCAAGAGCACACCAGTTTGATGACCGAACATAACGTATACTGCTACAAGGTCAAGCCATTCGGGCTAAAGAACGCTGGTGCAATGTATCAAAGGCTGGTCAATAAGACGTTCGTCAATTAGATCGGGAAGAACATGGCGGTGTATGTCAACGACATGCTCGTCAAGTCAAAGATTTCCAATGAACATGTATCTGATCTGGAAGAATGTTTTGGCGTGCTGAGAAAATACAACATGAAGCTGAACCCCCATAAATGTACTTTTGGGGTTTCGTCAGGGAAGTTCTTAGGCTTTATAATCAACGAAAAGGGGATCAAAGCAAACCTAGAGAAGATCCAGTCACTATTAGAAATTACTTCACCAAGGTAGCGAAAAGAAGTACAAAGCCTAACTGGAAAGGTCACGACCTTAAACCAGTTCATAATGAAGTCCGCAGACAATTGTCTTACCTTCTACAACTTGCTCAGGGGAAATAAACGATATGAATGGATAGAAGAATGTGAAAAGGAATTTTAGGATCTGAAGACTCATCTGGCTAAGCCCCCCGTGTTATCAAAACCAGTTCCTACAGAATGTTTATACTTATACCTAACAGTAACAGAAAATGCGCTCAACGCTTTGTTAGTTTGTGAAGAAAATCGAACACAGAAACCAGTGTATTATGTGAGTAAGAGGCCTTTGGGAGCTGAATCTAGATATCCTCTAATTGAAAAACTCACATTCTGTTTGATCTTGGCCTCGAGGAAACTCAGGCTGTATTTCCAATCCCACACTGTACACGTCTTGACTGATCGACCTTTAAGGCAGGTCTTACAAAAGCCTGAGACATTGGGACATTTGTTAAAGTGGGCCATCAAACTCGGTTAGTTCAAGATACTACATAAACCACAAACAACAATCAAAGGCCAAGCGCTCGCTGACTTTGTGGCTGAATGTATTGGGTTTCAGGAGGAACCAATGAAAGAGCTAGTACAAGAATTTTGGAAACACTTCGTTGACGGATCGTCAACGAGAACGAATCTAGAGCTGGAATAATTCTAATCTCACCCAAAGGACATCACTTCCATACTGCTCTCAGATTTGGTTTTGATGCTTCCAATAACAAAGAGGAGTACGAGGCATTATTGGCTGTAGTTCGGGTAGCGAAGGAGCTGAAAGCAAGAGCAATCCAATGCTTTAGTGATTCTCAGCTTGTGGTTAACCGAGTATTAAGAGAATACCAAGCTCGATGAATCAAAATGGAAACTTATCTAGCTCAGGTTAAAGGTGAACTATCAGAATTCTAGTTTTATTCCATCAAGCAGTTCCCCCACGAGTAGAATACGAATGCAAATGCTTTAACCCGACTCATCACAACAAAAGAAGAGAACACATTAAATGTGGTCCCCGTAGAATTCTTGGACAAACCAAGCATCAATGAAGAGCTAGTAGAGGTCGGAGTGATTTGTGAAAAATTGACTTGGAGGAATCTCATAGTTGAATACCTCACGACTGAAAAGATGCCAGAAGATCGAAAGAATGCACGAAAGTTGTTGTATCAACAACTGTAGTACGTTATAGTCGACAAAATTCTCTACAGGCGAGGTCATTCTTTGCCCCTCCTAAGGTACATTTTGCCCGAGGAAGCTTAGGATACCCTTCGAGAAATCCACGAGGAATTTTTTGGAGACCACACTGGGGGACAAAAATTTTCTCTAAAGGTATTAAGGCAAGGTTATTTTTGGCCCACACTGAAAAAGGACTCGACCTCATTTTTCCTATGTGTGACAAATGCCAGCGTTTTTCCACCATTGCCCATGCTGCACCCATGGAGCTAACTATGATTTCCTCACCATGGCCATTTTCTATATGGGGGATAGACTTAATTGGCTTGTTGCCTATTGGAAAAGGAGGAGTTCGCTACGCAGTTGTCGCAATCGACTATTTTACTAAGTTGGTTGAGGCTGAGACTCTGGTTACTATCACCTCAAAAAGAGTGCTAGATTTCTTCGTGAAAAACATCGTGTGCCGTTTTGGACTCCCAAAGAAGATCATGTCAGATAACGGAACTCAATTTGATAGCGACCTATTCACAACTTTTTGCGAGAAATACAACATAATGAAGAGTTTCTCTTCAGTGGCATACCCTCAAGCCAATGGGCAGGTCGAAGCAGTAAACAAAACCCTAAAGGTAAGCTTAAAGAAGCGCCTAGAAGATGCTAAAGAGCTATGGCCTGAACAACTCCCGCAAGTGCTCTGGGCCTACATGACCTCACATCACACTTTTACTAGGCATACTCCTCTCCCAGCTGAGGCTCAGGTGTCGTCACATAGGCAATGGACCTACAACTAGGATCAGAATCATGACCTGCTTAATGCATCCCTGGATCTAATTAAAGAGCAATAGGAGGAATCTTAGTTCCAACTCGCCCATTACCAGCAAAGAGTAGCTCGGTATTTTAATTCAAAAGTCAAAGGGCGTAGACTCGAGCTGGGGGATTTGGTGCTTCGGAGGGTGTTTCTATCTAACAAAGACCCTAAAGACGGTGTATTGGGAAGGACCCTATCAGATTGCGGAGACCTTACGGGAAGGAACCTTAAAACTAGCTCGGCTAAGTAGAGAATTAGTTTCACGAACTTGGAACGCTCTACATCTAAATAAGTATTATCAGTAATGGGATGTCTTTGTTAGATTTATTGAGGTTTGTTTTTTGTAAGGCTTATTTGTAAATTCCATTTCATTCTATTCGAACTTGAATAATAAAGAGTTGCAACGCATTTTAAACGTGGTATCAGTTCATTTTATTCTTCTAATTTAACATGAGTTAATTATGTAAAAGCGATCTAAAATATTTATAAATTCTGATTGCTTGGGGGGCATATAAATCTCGAACATTCTTTGCAACATTCGACAAATTTAGGTTTAAAAATATTTGCAACTTAGAATTTGGAAAATTGATTACTCTACGGCTTCTTCAAGCCCGAGTTTTCAAAGAAATTCAGAATATGAACTAAGTTAAGAAAATTCAAAGCATAACAAACAAAATCCTAAAATTTAACTAGGTAAAAGAATCTTGGAACTAAACCAGGTCCAATGTAACACCCTGGATAATCAAGGCCATTACATAGTGTGATTATAAATGTGCAAGACTTGCTAATCAAGTCATATAGTTGAAAACGTGATTCTAAAGTTATAATCAGGTTAGGGTTAACAGATTTTGGTCATAAACGGGAAATTTCTCATTTAAATAAACATTTAGTACATGGGATCCCAAAAACAGGTTTTAAAGGGAAGTTTACAAAAAATTTCAAAGTTATATACAACCACAAGCCACTCTAATGGCAAAATACGGATTTCAGGTTTTCCTGTCCCTGCACTATCCCTCGGCCGTGGCGGACGAGGAGCTGACTATGTACATTTTGCCCCAGAGCTCTCCAACTTCAAGATTGGTCCACCTTGCCCTTGCCTTTACCTGTACCACGTAGCACCCGTGAGCCAAGGCCCAGCAAGAAAACCATAATGCAGAGCATAAACAATATAGACAATCAAATAATCCATAAAGCTATTAACCATGTATTCAGCATGCCATAACAGTCATCTAATCAGAGAGGTCAATCAATTATTCACAAACCATTCATCTTAGTATTAAACAATCTATAAACAATAGACAACAATGATAACATATCAATATTCATCATACAATACTCAGGGTCGACGCCCTTAGGCTGCACCCTCTATTTAACCCATTGTCTCCGGCTCACTTAGGTCGAGCCCAGTGTTTAACCCACTGACTACGACCCGCTTAAGCTGAGCTCAGTGATTATTTAGCTGTCCCCAGATACCAATGGCTGAGCCGCATCCTGTGCGCAAATATCAATTCTGGCATTCTTAGGCCATTTATTTCATGCTCACATGGCATATCACAATCACACAACATATGCATTCAAATACAGGGAATCTCAGTCCCACATAGTCACATAAGGGTGCAGTTTTCTTACCGTTAATTCCGAGTGCTTTAGTTACTACGAATGACCCTCAAGCACGATCCCATTCCGAGCCCTAGCGTACACCTAGTCACAATCCATAAATGGTACTTCGATGAGTTTATATTCCAAAGGACAATCCCGGGACCAAACTCACACTCTCGAGACCTCTAATTCCACCAAACAAAGTGGTGAAACCGTCCCCCGAGCCCCAAAGTAAAAACCCTAAAAAGTACCCAAAAACCAAGTTTTGAAAGCTGAGTAGCGCTACAACGCTACCTGATGGGCGCTACAGTGCTAGAGTCAAAGACTCCAGCCCCCCAAGAACACAGCCTTGCACTGTAGTGCTCCCAACCTAGCGCTACAGCGCTGCAACCAGAACATGCAATTTTTCTGGGTTTCTCCCTTCGCATCTCCTGAGCCAAAGCTTCAAATATCCTCCCCAAACCTTAGCCAAACTCAAAATTGAACCCATAAATCACTATAGCTCACCTAGAACACCCAAATAACACCAAAACTTGGCTAACAACCTCATCAAACACAGAAATCAAAATTGAGCTTTGAAGCTCAAGAACACTAACTAAAACCAGAAAACCCAAGACAATTAAGGCCATAAATTGTTACCTCAGTTGGATGAATTCGACTCTAGGTTGCCTTCAGTGGCCTTCCAAGCTTTAATCCCTCCAATTCCCAAGCTTGAGTCCTTAAACTTCCATCCAAAATCCAAACTCAGAAATCAACCTCAACAAAAACTCAGCAAACTCAAAAATCTTAAACCTTACCTCAACTTGGGAGCTAAATTTCCAGCTGAACTCCTTCAATTACTCCAAAGATCACAGCCCCAAAGCCTAGCCCATACTTCTATTAAAGGAAGAAAGTGCGACTTGAAATCCCATGGCTTTATCACTTGACCTAAGGCATCTACAAGTCAAGCGTAGGCTTAATACCCTAACGCGTGGTCCCACGCACATTTCTAGTTCATGTTCATGAATCTCGAGAAGGTATTGACATTTCAGGATTCGTGTGTCAGACGCAGTGGTTTCGAGAGGCAATTTAATGCAAAACCGCTCCAATACCCTAACCCTTAAGCTACCAAAAACTGAACTTAAGACCCTTGAATCTTCAAACCTAGAAATTCAAACATTCATCTTTTAAACCCAGAAAACCCAGAAAATAGCTCATTTTTTTTATCATTGTTTCTAATCGTTTCTAGTGTTATTGTTTTTGGCCTAGTAAAATCCTACACTAAACTAATACAGAGCCAAAGTAAGGAAAACGCGCTGGAAAATTTCATAAAACTTATTGAAAAATGAGAGAATGAATTTTAAACTACGGGCAAGCATACTTATAGATTGGTTTTTTGATGGACGAGTGAGTAAGAGATGAAAATGCCTGAAAAATCCAAGCGTGGACCTGAAAATTTTTGGGAACCGAAGGATTTAAGAGAGTTTGAATGTTTTGAGAGGAAGAGAGACAAAAGGAAAATTTTGAGTGCAAAGGTGGCTAGACACAAATTCTGATCTTCTATTTATACGTAAACTTTGGGGACAAATTTGAGCCATACGATTAAAGCAGGAAGAGATCTGATGGTCAGAATTAAATAAACCAAAAAGTGGCAAAAGTTGTTGACAAGACAATTTTCATAGTATTCAAAACCCGAACAGTCACCTATAACAAGCAGACATGTGTCCCATACTCGAGTGAGTGGGTGGGCACATTTTCTCTTGACAAAACCTGAAAAGCCCCTATCGTGCGTGTCAGAAGTGATGTAATGCACAAGCAGGAGCTTGGGGGGGAAAATGTTGTACCATAAAAACATGAGCTCAACAATCTAGCTCGGGGTACAGCTGGTGCGAAATAAATAAAGGAGGCAAGACTTTAGAGATGATTCCTTAACCCCGGACCTAATAGCTCAAGGTTGTGTCAGTGAGTCCGGAACAGCCTAGGATCTTCCAAATCGTCAGAGATGCAAATGACGGAGATCGAAGTACCTAGCATCCAGATCGCCTACATCAAGCCCGTACATTATCTAAGTCAAACTATCCTGTTCCAGTCATATCCAGCTCGAGAATAACATCTTGCTCGGATGGGAGAATCCCTATAGACTTGGAAGCCTAATATGCGAAATAAATGCATATTACCGCTATATACTTTTATAGATTGATGTAAAATAGAAATAGGCTTTATTAGGATATTTAAATGTCCATTAACTTGGGAAGTTACCCAATATTGTACGTTACCATTTTTATTACGGTTACCCAATATTGTCCACCATAATTTCTATAAATACAAGAGGAATGGATAGTAAAAGAGATCAACACTCTGTATGCAAAAACTCTGCTAAAATTGCCATAAATTCTTTTGCCTTGAGTTTCTAAACAGATTAATAATAGTGACTCGTGGACTAGGTGAATTTTAACCACCGAACCACGTAAATTGTGGGTGTTCTTATTTTTCTTTCGGTTTAATTATTTTTTCAATGGAGATTATTTTATTTTTATTTTGAATGTTTAAGATTGATAAAATACAATTTAATACTGTTGATTCACAATTTCATCAAGCCAAAAATTATAAAAGATATAGTTTATGAATCATAAAGATTCAAGAGATGTATAGATACCAAATATATAGTAGTTCGACCATTAAAAGTGACCTACGTGCTTAGATGATTTTTATTTGCTTTTATAGTGCAATTTTGGCAGTATGTTTTAATACTCAAAATTGACTTACATTCTTCACCAAGACCCTCTTATTTATAAATTGGGTTGTCATTTAACCCGCGGATACCCGCTCCTAATGGGGTGAGAGCAAAGGACATGACACCCACCCCAAACTCTCCCTATTTATATTTTAAGTTTATTTTTTTATAAATATTATTTAAAATATAGATGGTATAATAATTTATATATAAAAATATATTTCTAATGATATAATTTTATTTTTATTATTTTATATTTGAAAAGTATTAATTTTTTTTTTAATTATTTTACAAATTTTGAAGAAAAAAAATCACATCCCTATTTATAGAGTGACATTTGTACTAGGTTTCTCTATGATCAAGAAAGATGTTAGCCCAATTTGTTACAATTCAAACATTCGAATTCGGGTAATTAAATCTCATACATTTAAACATATTAAACAATATTTTCCTATTTTACACACTTAACTAAGCAACAATAAAGAAGACACTAAATGCTAATGAATGTAGATTGCATTGTGTGGTCAAGCTTAAACTATTTCATCTTTTGTTGGTTGCTTCTAGAGCATGGTTTCGAGAGCTAATTACCTTGTCTCAGCTAAGAATCACTGTAACACCCTACTAATCCAGTACCGCTACACTGTGTGTTTAAAATAGTACTTAATTTGTTAAATGCGTCATTTAGACTCAAAAGTATAATTAAAAGTAAAATAAAGGTTTAGGTACTAAATTTTTTGGTCAAAATGTATAAACTTTTCCATTAAAACTTTAAACAATTATAGGGGATCCCAAAAGAGTTCAAATAAAATACAATTACATTTAATGTTCTCAAAATAGTGGACCTAAGCGACAAAAGTGGATTTCTACTCTAAGTCCCTCCAAATATCCCGACCGAGGTGGCCGAGCAGGTTGAACATGTATGTGTCGCTCCAATGCCCCGCAACTCATGCCCGATTAACTTTTCCCTTGCCCTTACAGTTGGTTTTTGATCATGTGATTGATAGTGCAGTGGAAGCATGAGATAACATTTAAATGCAACAACAACAACAACAACAACAACAACAACAACAACAACAACAACAACAACAACAACAACAACAACAATAATAATAATAACAACAACAACAACAACAACAACAACAACAACAACAACAACAACAACAACAACAACAATAATAATAATAATAATAATAATTAAAGTATAAGAACGAATTACTCTAGGAACCATAACTAGAATGAGATCTTTCTCATGTGACATGAATTTGAATAAAAAGAATAATACAAATACATTTTCGTAGATGTAGAACACTTGTAGATCAAATAGTCTCTTAGCCTCCTAACCCACCATCTTCCATACCATGGCTCGCACAAAGAGAAGGAGAGAGGTGAATTTCTATGCTATTTGGTAGGATACACAAGAACACACTTTTTTAATCTCAACACATGAGAGAGTGTTCTTCTCACAATATTGAGAGAACATAATTCTCTATCTTTCTCTCCTGCAAAAATAACGTGAAATGCATATAATGTCTTCTCTTGATGATATATTCTATTAATATAACAATAGAAATAATACCTAACCCTAATCTCATTGGGCCTATGCATGGGTCACAATCCATTTGGACTGTGGTTGGCGCCAACTATAAGGCTTTGGGCTCTGTGATATTTTATCTCTATAAAATGTTATTTGTTGGGTTTTTATCATATTATTTTATGTAGTATACCACTATACCACAAAATTAAATATGATTAAATTAATTTTCAATAAAAATTAATTTCACAAAATTATTAATATAAATTTATTTGCCATAAAATATTATTTCATAAATAACATTTAAAATATTATTTCACAAATAATATTAATTTGTGAGATTAAAATTAATACTTTAGTATTTTTAATTATTTTATAATAATACCAAAATCATACCTCTATGTTATCAAGCTAGTACGGGGACCTAATGGACCCGTAGTTCTAAACTCTAATAATTTAATTAATTTCACTAACTCTAAGTTCCATTAATTAATTTATTAACTATGAATTATTCCACTAGAAATTCATAGTTGAACTCTCCAAACTACACTTATATTATTAGAAGCTATAACTATAAAACCATCCATTGATTTACTCATTGCATGAGTTATGATCATCTGCTAGTTGTTCATAATTATAGCTAATGTTCGTTAACCTCTCTAATTACGTTTTATCAATTAGTTCCATTGATCCTCTAATGAAAAATATTCTATAAATTTAATTACATAATGCAATTTCTGTTCTCCAACAGAAATTGAGCACTCTATGTTCAAGCCCCGAATCAACACTAAAATGAACATCTAATCTTCTTTCATTTAAGTAAGAAGTAGATTCCATATCTGTGAAGTATGTTCCCAGCCAATTATAGTTCTATGACTCCAAGATATCAGGAATTCGGTCGTAGGAATATTGAACCTTACCTGATAAGTCAAAAGTCATAAAAGCACAAATAGGAGTTCATTACTCACTTAAGGATTGAGGTCAAGTCTTAAATGACCATCAATTTATGAATGTTGAACTTCTATATTTTAACGGAGATTATCAGAAGTTATTTCTTTCCTAAGGTAGTTAGCAAGCATCCTAGGAGTCACTAGGCTGGTCGGGGAGAAATACCACTCGACATCAGGCAGATTCTAATGGCGAGGGCGGGCTCTAGTTTGGATGTTAGGGTCAGGAGCAGGATTTTCTCGGCCACTGGTCGAAGGAACCCTGGCCTGTGAATCAGGTTGGGCAGGAGGGTTTGGACTATCGTCGGATTCAGGTCTTTTCTTGCCTAAGGATTTGGAACGAGCCATTTGAGGAGGAGAAGGACGAGGTCTGGATGAAGATCGTGAAAAAGGAATCTCGTGGATTCGGTTGGTCGGTTGTTCTTCGCCTTCGAGCAGCTGGGTGAGAAGATCGTCGTCGATGGGCCGTTCACCTCCCCAAAAATCTGGCATCAAAGTCTGCAAACAGAAGAATGGGGAGGTGAGACAGAGAATTTTTAAAAGGCTTTTTAGAATAACGCTGGTCGAGTATAAAAGCCAAGCTTTTATACAGTAGCATTCTAACAAAAATTAAAATTTTCCACACGAACAATTTGAGAAACGGATCAAAGGGTGAAAGCAAACAGTTTTTTCATAAAAGCTTTTTCAACTCCCCTTAGGGCGGGAAAAATCTATTTTTCGGCTGGCCTAAAAATTGAATTTTTACTTCGGTTTTACATCCTAAAAGTATGATCCCAACTATCAAACTAACTCATAACCTTTTTCGCCTAAAAGTCATTCTACTGACAAACATCTCAAACCAGAAGAAGATGAACTCAAACAGTCAACATACAGAAGCATGCATTACGAAAATATGAAGCATAAGGATTCAAAAACTTACCAGAAAGAAGATCGTGGAGATTGGTAAAGGGTCTTCGGAAATCGAGGAACTCTCTGGCCGAGTCTTGAAAGTGCAGAAGAGCGGTCTCCAGGAGATGATGGAAGCTCTGGTTTTAGGGTTTCTGAAATGAGTAATAGCGTGCGTAAAAAGAAAAAGAAAACTTCGGAGATGTTATATAAGTTTGTCTGTGGCATTAAAAAGGTGTAATCATCAGTTTCCCTTTTTCGAAGTATGGGGAAGCGGGATAGCCGTCGAATTATTACTAGGGAACCGAAAAAACATGATTAGACAGGAGTAGGTTGCTTTTTCCAAGAACACACGAAGGGTTTTGACACGTATGGCGGGGTCACCGAAGGGTCGTTCGCTCAGAAGTTTATTTATTGCTCGTAATAAATAAACTTGGGGGGCAAATGTTATCCAAAAAATTGGCATTGATGACGTGGCAAGTGATCCCTGGACATGTGGCTGACATCTGGAGGAACTCTGCTAGTGTATCGACCAGAAGGTACATTATAAGCAGGAGGCGGCCCAGTCTTTCCTGCGACCAGTCTGGTGGATGGTTCCGCATACAACATAATGTTACAATAAAGATCTTTGTAAATCCAGAAATTAACTCACACAATCTCCTGAGTATCCGATTATTCAGGAGAGAATATCTGTAACAATCTCGTGTAATCCCCCTTGAGCCTATAAATAGAGAAAGATAGCTCAAGGGAGGGACTTTTGGCTTTTGAATTATTTTAGACTAGAGTAATTCTACCCGAAATATTGTATTGTTCTTTAGAGGTTAGTGAAACTCATTGAACCTTTGTTCTTTGATCACTCATTTTATTCTCACATCAATAACAATCTAAGTGGACGTAGGTTATTACCAGATCCTGGGGCCGAACCACTATAAAACATCGTGTTCTTATTACTTTTGTCATTGGATTCTTTTCAACGCATTCATTCACATCAAGCATATTTTGACTCCGTGTCAGTTGTCCAAAATCTAGGTCAATAGTAGCGCTACTTTGTTAGCGCTGTAGTTCTATTTACAGAATCATTAGTCGAACATAATGCTCCCGAAAGACGCCAATTTCCCCAAAATAACTCCATTTTCTTCCACTTTCACTGTATTCCACTCTTTTCACCATCTTAGCGTGAAAAACCCGAAACATGAACAAACGAGTGTAATTCTACAATAAAATAGCCCTAAACTAATGAAAACCTTCATAAAAACTAAATCCTAAACGGGCCTAAAACTCATTTATCAATTATAAATATGCTCATTTCAAACGCATAAACCATTTACATGGCCAAGCCAAGCAGCCTTTCCGAACGGCCCAATCGAGCATGGTGCTGTTGGGTTTTATGCCCTTATAAAACCATGTCAAACATGTAGCACGATTTCATATTATCAATAAAAGTAGTAGAAATCATTTAGTTTGACAACTGTGTTGCTTGCTTGTTTTATTACATGATTATTGAAATGATACAAACATTTATAAAATCTCGAACATATGGATAGTTACAATTATAGTGACTAGGTCACAGTGGATTATAGTTTTAATTATATGTTCAAAAGAACGAGTCCTTAGATTAGATCAGTGCATTGGATTTTCACTGATTAGGCAATCTACGATATGATCTACTTACACATTCAGGGTATGATGTCTTGTCCAAGGCATCGACCAAGTAGATAAGATCAGATGTATTTAGTTACATCGGACTAGGACCGATATTGATTATTGATTGATAAATAAGTATCGTTGTTATCAAATCTAATCAATGTCACAACGTTGACCATATATTAAGTCGATCTTAATTCTGAGTGATAATATTCTACTAATTATATTATTTAAATCTTTTGACTTGTTCGTTACCAGCTTACCCTACGGTCTAGCCCATACTTACATCTTGGAGATTTATTAGTGTAATTGAGTGGGAGTATTATTCATAGATACGAAATCTATAACTTCTGTATGAGAAGTGAAAAGATGATTTCCTTAATTGCTTTGTTCAAAAGGTTAAATGATTGAGATCTCATTTCTGTGATTAAGTTCACAGAAATATCATTTATAAGGAACTTAGTGGGAGTTAAGGATAAAATATTGATGAGGGGTAAAACGGTAATTTGCACCCAGCTCGTTAGCAAGTCATCGATAGAGGATTGACTGATTGTAATGGTTATAACAATGGATAACGTATTTATGGTTTTGAAAATACGTTCTATGAATTCAAGAGTTCAATTCCAAGTCTGTAGTGGAGTCACGAGGAATTAATAAGGTAGTGAAATTATTCGTAAATAAATTCACGGTAACTTGTTGGAGCTTGATTTCATGGATCCATGGTCCCCGCATCACCTTTGAGTAAATCATCTAGAATGTCTCAATTAATTGATTTAATTATCAATTACGATTTTTAAAGTTGACTAGGTCAATTTTGGAAAATTTACAAAGATATGAGATTTAGAGAATAAAAGAGAATCTTTGGGTAAATTTATTAATATTGATAAATTGGTATCAATATAAATAAATAATATTAAATCAAGTTTCAAATTATAATTAGTTAATTTGAATAAGGATTTAATTAATTAATTAAAAAAATAAAATAAAAGGTTTTTGAATTTAGGCTCAGTTGGGATTTAAATTCAAAACAAAGAGATTTGGCCCAAGTCCATTTATGGCAGCCCAAGGCTTTTATTTTTGTTTATTATTTTTAATTAATTTAAATTTAAATAAATCCCATTAAGTTGCCTATATAAGGAATATGATATCTAGGGTTTTCATAAGGAAGTGAGTTTCAGTTGATTGGTAAGTGAAAACCTAGACAGTCTAACCTTTATTGGCCATTCTCTCTTCTTCTTCTCTGCAAGATTTCTATCTCATGTGTTGAGAACCAGCCCACACTAGTTCTAGATTGATCAAAGGCTTGGTGAGGAAGACTGTGTTGCTGATCTTGTTCAATCTCTTGATAATACTCTGCTATAGAAAGGAATCAAGGGTTAGAGAGATTGAAGGATGGAGTTGTTCCAGTTCCGCTGCGTATTCGTAAGTTTCTACATCATTGTGTTTATGTTAATTTACGAATCTAATGTTCATATGTATGTCATGTTATTCTATGTTTCTATTATGTATTTGAAAAATTAATAGGAATCATGCATCTAGATTTAAATTCCAAGATCCTACAGGTGCATCTCCTGACACCAATCTTACGGTCCATGCCCGGTGAGTGGGTACCGCACCTTCATGTTGACCCCGTCATCACGGCCAACGTTCCGCACGATTGCCGAATACAGATCGTGTCGATCATCTAGAGACAAATCAACACAAATAAGCATAGTAAACAATATTATGCATGAAGGGAAACTCAACCCTAACAAACTTAGATATACGGTTATAACCGTATCCCAATATAGCCGAGCAAACACCCTGCTCTATGTGCATATGCCAGTTTTCTTACCTCAGGTCCTGCGCTAGAGCAAAGACGACCTCGAGTGCAATCCTCTCTCGAGCCTCTAAAAAACCCTAGTCACAATGATATAACATAGGTTTTGTTTTCCTTAAACCACAACCTACCATAATTTTCTACAAACCCGACTAGAATTTTGCCCTCCATCTAATTCCCTATTTTTATTAACCCCAAGGGTAGTTTAGTCATTTATCTTAAATTCTAATATAATAAAATTCTCCAAATTATCACTAGAATTACTAAACATCATTATTTCACCCAATAATTTAATCTAATCAATATTCTCCAAAATACGAAAAAATTTCAAAAATTTCCTTAGGCTCGATTCGATCTGGGTATTTATCCCCGTTGTGACTTTTTCGCTAAAATTACTCGAAATGATCCACTTGTGCCGAAAATAAAAAATGTTCACTTAATGATGTGGTCTCAATGCACATAACAAGTAATATTTACAAATATACCACCAACTGATCAAAATTACAAAAATGCCAATTTTTAGCAAAATCGAGTCTTTAAACACATTTAATACACATATTCATCCATACTCAATTATATGATAATATAATTCACATAATTATTCCACGTGCCCTCCTGGTACGCTAATCAAAAAGCTAAACCTTATTAGAAGTATACTCTAATCCTTGTAATCTTACCCAAGCACTCTTCTACTCCAAGCCGAGCTTTTGTTCCTCCCTAATTTATAACAAATATTTTTATTTTAATCCATATTTTTAGTAGACATAAAAATTAAAAATTAAAAAAAATATATTCAAAGTATACTCAAACTAAACTAAAATTATATTAGTATATACTCAAAATATACCTAAATTAAACTTTAAAAAAGGACCAAAAATCGACTCAATGTATGCTTAATATAAATAATTAAGACTATATCCGAGGCTTGACAAAAAAAAAATAATTAAGACTATATCCAAAATCTACCCAAGGTATAGCAAAAGTATATTAAAAAAAAACTTAAGCTAAACTAAAACAAAAAAATCAACCAATTTTTTTTACCAAATTACACAAATACTCACACATACACAAAAGGGCCAAATATACTCAAAATAAACTATACAATTACTACCAAATATTAATTGGGTACATTTTGTTAAAGTTTCTTTGATAAATAATATATCGGTTTGGTTTGTTCTATACAATTCCTCTATCCATAATATATATAATACATTAAATTTTAATGCATACATAACATAACATCCCATCAATAATATATTTTTATATACATAAACTTAAAATTTAATGCATAATAACATTATCACATTACGTCTATGTATAACCCATGTGTAGACATACCCACATATATTAACACGCATGGTTAGGCAAGGTCGATCTTGAGTTATGGGGGTTCTACACAAAATATGCTATTTTAAAAAATATATATAAAGTGACAATTTTTAAAATTTTGGGACCTTTTTATATGTAATAAAAATGGTTATTTTAAAATTTCGAGGCCTTATTGTGTAGGGGCCCTAGGCACAAGCCTGGCCCGGCTCAGCCCGCCTATGCCCAGGGCTGGGCTTGTGGTTAGGTGTTGAAAGAAAGAATCATGCATGTTTGGACAAAGCCATCAATGAAGTTTTTTTCAACTCTTTGGTCATAAAAATAATGTTGTTGTCTGTGTTTTCTCCAAGTGACACTTGGCATTCATTAAGGAGTAACTAAGCTCCACAAGAAGAAAATGAAGCCCTTTTGAGCTTGCCTAGAGCTCCTCGGGAGGAAAGCCTCTCCTCTTGTTGACCGTTCACCGCCTCTGGATAAGTATGTCCTAAAGGAGGACTACGTCTCGAGGCCTACGGATAGGATGCCCTCCATGTCCTCTCCATCCAATTCCTCTAGGTCTGCGAGAACCATCCTTCAGGCCTGGAGTAGAGTGCCAGGTGTAAAGCGGAGCGACCTTGGTCAACAAGCAACTATTTGACATTTCATTGTTACCCAAGTCATGGTGTTGAGTCCGTACAAGCGACAAGTAGGATGTCTTCTGACATCGCCTACAATGGAAAGCGTGCTAGCCCAAAAAGTTGTGGGTTGTAACCTCATAAATGTGCCCACTGTAATACCCTTCCGCCCACCAGCTCTTTAACTAAGGGAATGCATATTTATTATTCATTAATATCCCATTGAGGGAGAATGTTTGTAAAAACTCACGATTAAGGGAATTAATTGTCCTCAACCATCTATAAATAAAGGTAAGGAACACATTGTAAAAGATCCGATCCCCACTTTTTATATTCAGAGCATTACTAAAACGCTGCATGAACTCAGAAGCTTGAGACCCCAAGCTTCTCAAATCCTAAGTGACCCGTGGACTAGGGTTAATTAATAACCTGAACCACGTAAAAATCTATGTTCTCTACTGCATTTCTTTAAAGCTTTGTTCAATTAGTTGATAGCAAAAAAGTGAGTCAACATTTTGGTGCTTTCATTGAGAGTTTGAAGCAAGCTTTGAAGATACGACCATGGTGACTATTAGGCACAATGTTATTGAAGAAACCCTTCCTCCTACCATCGTTGAGGGAGGAGAACCAAGCCGACCACCTCCACCGGTTGATCCGAAGGTGGTCCATGACGACGGCTATGACAAAACACTACAAGAAAAAATACTTTCAATAAGACCGAAAACGTATTATCAAATTTATACCATAACACTTTTTGATGTGTTAAGGAAAGCGGTGTTATAGTAAGTCAGAGCACTTTGCATAACATTTTTCCATAGTTATAGACATGTGTTATGGTATAGCCTACGATAACACTTTTGTTGTGTTATTTTAATAGCTAGATAAGTATTTCATTATGCTATTTATAAGTAGATTATATAACACTTTTTTGTACTTATAAAGTAGTGTTATGATACACTTTATAATAACACACTTTCTGCATTGTAGAAAATTGTTTGCATAACATAATTTTATGCTTATAAACCAATGTTATTGTAAAAGATGCAATAACACATTTTTTGTATTATTCTAATATTTGGATAAGCTTGAATTATTATTATATAAACCTATACATTATAATTATTTTTTATTTCTTTAATTCAAACCCGCTTCATTTAATATACTTAAGACACCCTTAACATTGTACAAATATATTTTTGAGTACCAATTATATGGTTCATAACACATATAACCAAATAATTGTGTCAAAATACATTCAAGAGTATCTAAAAAATAATCCAAAAGTCTTAAGATATTCAACACTTCCTAATTAACATAAACAAAACATTCTCACAATAGTCAACAAAATAGTCTTAAAAAGTTGCATATTCAAAAGTAAAGGTAGAAATACATGATCTTCGAAATGTCAGCACACCAAAGCCTTCCAGATCAGATTTTCTTTTGCACTTGACTTGTTGAATCTGGTAAATAAAACATAAAAGAAAAACTAATGAGGTCATGAAATATCATATCATTCATCTAAAATAGTCAATAACGCTATCATAATCTTGGATTGCATATCGGTTAATGTTGAAAAAGCATTATATAATCAAATAACCAAATAAATACCTCTTGGAATAACCTTTTGAGAAGGCCATGCAACTGTTGAACCAACAACTTCTCGTATAGTAAGCATCGCATAGTTAAGACGAAATAAATAAGCACCAGGCACAACGGTAACATCAACCCATACACGCATAAAATCTAGTCCAAGAAAAATTCCGTGCACCTCTAAGTTTGGATCACTAGAATCCCAACGGCCTTCAGCAATAATTGCATCTGACCAATCGAGCAACTAGCAAGCATTCCTTGCTTCTGTAAAGTTATGGCCCTTTTTAACTCCAACACTGTACAAACTTAATTTTGAAGACAGTATATTAATTTTTGTATTTGTTTCCTTAAAAATAAAGACTTTTTTTTTGAAGATTTACCTTAGGAGAAGGAATATTGTTGGATTGTGGAATATTGTGGGCATTTATGTATATATGATACAGTGCTAGAACATTACAGAGGATAAAAATTAAAGAATATAAGAGTTCTTATGTATATATGATAACAATTACTACAAACATGTTTTTCTATCCCTGAAATTATGTGTACAAAAATCCCTGAAATTTGGTATGGTTTCCATTCAGTTTTTCTATAACTGAATGTTCATTATCTGATTTAGACTAGCCATGTTTAAACACAAGCAGGGTTAGGTGTGAAGAGCTCATGGAGGCATTATCAGATTATGCGTTTTTCCAATCACAACTCATATGTATAATGTTTTATTATTCAAACCCTAAGGTTGGGGACATGAAAACTACCCTTATTCACACCCCAGGTGAGATATCTATCAATATAATCAAACCAATTCAAGTAAACACAATTTATTTGTAAGAAGATAATACTTAATTCTAGATAAAATCTGACATCATTTCCCATATAAAAGATTACCTAACCATCTATCAATACCAAGTGAAAAAATTCAAACAACACACAATAAGTTTTCTTCCTTATATCATCGCAACACACAAACAAATTTTCCAGAACCCACTTCTCTAAGACACACAAGTTTTCAACCTTTCGTTATCACCGCAGCACACAAGTTTAATCTCAGAACCTACTTCTCTATGAATGAATATTTAAGATATTCAAACTCCTCTAACATTTGTATGATATTAATAAAAGAGTTAAGAGAACACACTTTCGTACCTCTTACAATTAATAATCAAGTTAATTAACTTTGCTATGCTCCTCGCCAATTCGATCCACAACCTAAAGAATATAATCAATACCTAAAAGATTAATACAAAATTAAAATTAAATGATATAATAAAACCATAAAATTCATGAAATTACTTGTTACGAGTCTTAAAATCATAAACTATATTCATTAATGGTTCAAACTTAACATAAAGAAACATATTCCAACTCAAATGTCCAAAAAAATCATCATTTTCATAATCATCATCATTTCCGTTCATTCTATCTTCAATTCAGCTACTAAAAAACTAAAATAAACAATATTTCAACAACTTAAAAACAATATGTAACAAAAAAAATATATATACCTCAACCATAACATATGCATACCTCAACATAGTGCCGAAGGTTGCTAGAAGCATGTATGTGCCCTGTGCTGAAATATGACTGAGCATATTCTTCAATGCTCTCTACCCTGCAAAGCATTGTTCGAAATATTTTAGGAAAACTCCTGATAATATATTTTTTAAGTAAAGTTCATACTTTGAAAAAAAATATCGGCAAGATCAAAATAATTAGTCTAGCCCCAATCCAATGTGAGTTAATATAAAGCATATAGTTAGCAAGTGACAAGGCAGCAGACCTTCCATGAAAGCAATAATAACTAATGAGTTGGGTCCCATTCAATTTCATAAGATAATTTTGGAACATAAACTTTTTCAGAGAAACAAAATTTTTGGATGTGCCCAGTTTGAAAAAAAAAAGTTCGTTGTGATTAGAAAAATTACCTGTAAATTTACCATGGTTCCCCCACTTTGTCGTAGGCCTTTTTCTGAACGATCATCCATCCAATTTATTCGTTCAATCATCTGCGCAAACAGAATTCAATTAGTGTTTACCAAACTTGAACAACATCTACTTTTTGCTTTATAAATGCTTATAATTTTGCCCGTGTGTAAAGTCAATATAGTAATTGCAACATATTTTACCGCTGTCTTGACTCAGAATTCTTCCATTTGACCAAATAAAAAATTTAAGCCAAAATTTTTTTACAATCCAAGAACTTTTAATAGAATGACATACTGCTCCATTTTGCAAGTGAAAGTTTGCTACAGAATCTAGGGCTTTTCCTCTTTTTTTCTCTTGCAAAAGGTACCTTGGTCATAGAATCCATATCTGAATACAGAAACGAACAGTGTAGATCCCTTCATCGTTGTACTCTGAAGTAATAATTACTTCTAATATTTGTGAAACTTCTGTTAAAACAGCAACAACACTCAGAAACCACAATCACCCAATCGACCCTGTTTCAACACAAATAAACCTATTATAGAAGAAGTTAAGCAAAGAAAAACCTCAATGTCAAGTTGTAAAACAATCTGGACCTGAAAAACATCAGAAGGATTGGCAACCCCTTTAAATAAGCATGGTCAAGCATCAAGCTGGCTCTCCTTTGCTGTATCATCAGGCCTCATCCAATCAGAAACAACATAGATAACAAGCAAATACAAAAATTAGAGATTAAGAAAATAGATTCAAAGTACCAAAAAAGAAAAAGGAATATTTTTCATAAACTTACCTGTAACTTTTGAGGGGGATTGTCTGGATCTAAAAATAATGATTGATCACTTGGAGGGAACTCCTGATCAGTAAAATGTGTTTCGCCCCTTGCAGTAAGGGATTTCCCAACAAATTTTCTGCTGAAATTCAGTGCCTAGAAGGCAAACAGGTCTAGACTCAGGTTGAATCATCACAGCAATTGAAAAACTAACTTTTTTAGTTTGACATATGCTGGGATCAATCGGATCGTAATGTCTCCCACTTATAGTTGGTTCATCATCAAGAACACAAACAGCATCCGCAATACCCGTCTGTCAATAAATACAATAAATTTTACTAATTACCATTAACGTGGCCAAAAAAAATACATAAAGAAAAGGGATATAAACAAATAGACAATAAAAAGAGTTGCACACTATTGAAGAAACAACATTAGGTCCACTTATCTATTCTTATCCTAGATGGAGGCAACATAAATACCACATACAAAATGAAAGGTAAGAGTGGAGATTATCATGCTCTTAGGGCCAAAAATTTGTTGGAGCTAATTTGTTCAAGTCAGTATTGAGATGGCTAATTAAGATTCAAACCCCATTGGATAGTATGTGGATGCGAGAAAGAAATAATGAGCTTTAATGCAATCGCACCTTGTTTGATTTAAAACATGAAAATTTAAGCAATAGCATGCTGAAGAGGCTGATGTATAACTTACTAATTACAGAGTCTCAAGTGTCTTACACAGCTTAAACACTTTTATATAGTGATAATAATAAACAAACCTGAAGGGCTCGACGAGCTAACTGAGTTGAACGTATCCTGCGAGCAATGCTAGAAACTCTCTCTCGAGCAAAAGAATCATCAAGAACAGAATCACCTCCTACAGCACTAACAACAACTGCTGCTTCCCTGTTTCCAGCATTAGGAATAGAGGATATGAGAGAAGCTTCTATCTCCTTCCATTTACGTTCTTCCTTCTCCAAGAAGGCCTTTCGTCTTTCTTTACCTCTACCCTCCTCTTCACGTCTTTGCATTAATAACTCCTCTTCCATCTCTTTCTCTCTTATGTAACTGCAAATTGGTACATACAAGAGTATTTAGAAACTTGCACAAGACACTGCACAGTCTCATACATCGTAAAAGAACGATTTTCCTTTTATGAGCATTTGAAGGTAAGTAAAAATATATACACGTATTTACTTGCACATTAGAAAAGTTGAATACTTGAATTCAAGTGTCAAAACTCAACATGTTCACATATATTCTGATGCATTCAAAATCAAGAAAATTTCTCCTGCCATCGGAATATATGCTGTAATTCCATATCAAAATTCCATCTCACGCAAGTAAAAGGAAAAATACAAGAAAGATATGGATCTTGACAACGGTATTAGATACAATTCTTAACTGATGAAGACACTCTTATCCATCCTTTGGAAACATTAGCACCAAAATACCATAATTATAAAATTAAGGACCTTGAACTAAAGTTATGTGCACCACAACAAAATGTAAAGTAAGCGTGCACACACAAGCACGGAAGAATAGTTTCTTCAACATGCAAGTTGGAGTATCTCACAACAGTATTCGTACCTTTGTGGCAGATCTAGCAATAGCTTGAATAATAGTTTCCTTGCTGAGAAGTGAACGACATCTTCCATCATATAAAAATATAAAATAAAATGACATTTATTTTAACAAACTTATTGAATTGTATAATATTTATTTTACTAATAAAGGTGAACAACTGGTAATACATCCCACTTGATGAAATATTGAGCTTTCAAATTGAGAATGATGTGAACAAACCTTGAGAGTCAAGTAGGGACGGGACACAACAAAACCAAAGGAAACAACAAGGGTACTGCTGATACTGCAGCACCAGCAAATGGAGGATAAATTTTCAAACTGGCAACAACACCCCAGCCTTCGGTTGCCAATGCAATCCCATAGAGCATAAAAAATGCAACACTAAAAAGGAATTCAAGTGAGAACACATCAATAACTAATAATGTCACATCATGTGTTGTCTATGGTGATATGATCAATCAGTAAGATAGCAATGACATTGGCTATCATCAAGACTAACGTGACATTCTTTCTACATTCTGCATGAGAACGATAAACATATACAGGGAGAACTCGGGGAGAGTAAACTACAATAGGTGGTGAAAGAAGAACCTGCAAAGAAACAAAGAAAATGGATCAAAAAGAAATAAGAAATGAACCCAAAGTAATGACATTTAAAACATTATATAAAAAATACAAAAGCAGCTTACAGTCAATGCTCTCCCAGCAAGAAGAAACAAGAAAGAAAAGTAACCAACAGACGCTCCCACAAATGGTTTCTTTGAAACAACAGCGATATCAACATGTTTAGCAAAAGCAAGCAAAATGTAATTTATGCAATATCCTTGCAAAACCCAGCAAACAAAAATAGATGACAAAACTAGTTTTTACCTCTAAACCATTCGACAATGAATGCTGCCAGAGCCAAAAGGAAACCAAGGAAACAAACAAAGAATGTCTGAGTCCTTGTACAATGTCAAAAACTACACTTACACTCGATATTACTCTCCACTTTCGACACCAGTTCATGGGAAACTAAATAAAAACAACGATGATAGGAACAGGAAAAAAAGGCGCAATATAAAATTTAATTTTAGAATTTCAACATTCATGTCTATGAGTTATATTAGTTAATGAATACTGAAACACAGCTTGACAAACCTTTCTCTTTTAAGTAACTAGTTTATCCATAAAAATTAAAATATAAAGCAACGAAACTAGTAAACAAGATGTGTCCACAGGCAGTGTAAACGAAGCACAACAATAACAAAATATCCCCGCTATCCCTAAAGACTATACAAACAGAGATCTAAAGCATCATCCATGCAGCTTGGGCCAGGTGCATCCAACTAGAGTATCTAACTCAATCCCTAAGTAAGACTCTTCTTCACAAGGATCTACGAAAATTCTCTTGCTTCTTTCTAGCCAAATCACCTCAACTATAACTGAACCCTGCATTCCACATAATCCTACTTTCCCACTTAAAAAAAATATCGAATCCACTGTACAATGCAAAAATAGATGAGAAGAATTTCTCTGCTGTTTAGGAATTTTGAAAGGTAAATTTTACTTATTAAATGAAAATGAACAATCAAAAATAAATATTCTACTGGTTTAAATAGGAGAATAGTCAGCATAATTTACCCATTTAAGTGACCTCAATACATTAAGCAACAAAAAAAAAGTGACCTCGGTATAAAGTACTATTTAATGATAAGTGAAGGGTACATACCTCAAAAAAGAAAGCAGCAATCCAACACAGGTGCTAAGCAGCCAAGCAAGAAAGTCATACTGCAGAAACACAGAATTTTTGGAGTGCATAACAAAAAGCACAGTCAACTAAATGATTATGGAAGTCAATATTTCTACACAGAAAATTGAATGAATAGAAAATTTTGGGTGCATAAATAGAATAACACAATAAGAAGACACGACCACCCCAGGTGTTGTAGCCAAACAATTTGAAATGAATGGAAAATTTATATACAATGCGGAAGAATGATTTGAACGTTGTAGCTGAAGAACCAGTACACAAAGAGAACAAAAAAGAAATGGTAGAAATGAATGGCAAGTTAGCATAAAAATTCAGAAAAATATAGTTATCTTCATGTTATTCTTCCACTTTTATTTTCCGTATGAATATTTTTTTTGAAAAAGAGAGGAAGACCACATGTACATGAGTGGTCTACTCTCACAATTTATTAATAACCTCACTTGTGGCGGAGGAATACAATGATTACAAAAACCAAAACATCACAAAACTAAAATAAAAAGAAAGACCAAATACAATATGAATAACTCTTCAGAAACCTACTGAAGTTGGGGAATCCATTCACGATTGTCCCCTAGCGAAGATTGTGGAAAACTTAAGCTCCACCAAAAGTAAGTTTGTTTGATTGTTATCATTGGGGTGTCTAAACATTCATGATTTTCTTTAAAGGAGAAAAACCAAGTTGATCGGGTGGTGAGTAGTAATGGATAATATGCAGTTTTTCTCTTAATTTATGGAACAGAGTTTTGAGAGAATTTGAACTAGTGTGAGCTCTGCAAGAATGTTCCACCAAGCTCATGGGAATGGGATTAGAGTTTCCTTTCAATAAGAAGAGTCAAACTCTGTGGAACATAGCTATGAGGGCTTTATGCTGGTCTATATGGTTAATGACCAGAAAGAAATAAGAGAAAATTTAAAGATGTTGAAGACAATGTGGACTGTTTATGGAAAAATTAAATTTAGACTGGCTCTTTGGCTAATTGATGTAAAAGACTCTGTGAAGGATAGGAGCTTTTTTTTTTTGTAATTTTATTTTTATTTTCTTATAGTCTGATTTCCTTTCCCACAATTGTTTATTTGTATTATTATCACTACTCATTAATACTATTTTCATTTTTATTAAAAACTAATGATTATATATTAAAACAATTATACATACAGGAACCTACTAAAAATAAGTGCCCAACTCTTTTTAAAAAAAAAAGAAGTGTCCAACAAAATTTTCTAGACATTTTCTTTGGCTGTGTATTAAATTTGATTTAATCAAATTTATATCATTCACTTCTGATTGATTTACTTAATTGTTCATTTCTTTTAGGTCGTGTAGTTATTTTCAACTCAGAACCAACTTTTGAAATATTAGGGGTTTTTATTTTGTTAGCTTATTGGATTAACTTTGTGTTGTCTGCATGCATAATTATGTTTGTTGCAAATTAAATGCCCAAAACGGATATTCATTTAGCAAATTCAAGCCTAGAAGAGAAGCATACCTTGCAGGATTTCGAGGTCATAGCCATTTCTTCTACTTGAAGTGAACATAGAAAATCAATTATTGAACAAACAATGAGAGACAACAGCAGCACTGCAATCCCAAATTCAAACTACATACAACAAATTATGTATATGAGCACACATGAAAAACTGAGATCATATTTAAATCTACTTAGCCTATATGACTGAAGTACGCATAAAATCCACCAATGTCATTGCCACCTCATAAACAACCATTAACAGAAATAGAAATTACTTACCTGTTGGTGGGTGGCACTTATTATTTGTATCATCTTTGGGCAAATTTTTTCCACAAATACTGTTTCTAGGACAAAGACAAAACTAAACAGAACCCATGCTCACTCTGGAGTTCCTGCTACATGGTCCAAAACAAGCCTGGATAACTGAAGCCATTTTTCAAGCCCGTGAAGCCTCAGCTCTTCTGATAGAGAAATTTGATTTGGTAATGCATTCTCAACACTATTGGAGTCAATGATTTTGATATCAGTATTGTCACGATGATCTCTATCAGCGTCCAAACTACTCTTTTGAAGTAAAGCAAGAATAGTTGGATCTAAGCTCTTCTCCTTCAACATCATAACAAAGTTAGGATCCAAACCCTTATCCTATAGTAGGTTAGCCAGTTCACGATCACCTTGTCTTGCTCTTCGATTCAACATAGATGTGATCCTAGGGTCATTCAACCTTTCTTGCAAAGCCATAGCTAAATTTAAATCTAAAGTTGTTGGTTTGGGGAATTAGAAGTGCTAGATTCACAGCCTTGGCTTTCAAGACCACTGCTGGAACAAACCACCAAGGAATTATTGTGATCAAAGTTTTTTTCTGCGAAATATGTTCCTACTTCTGCTTCTTGAATTACCGAACGACAAGAACTTCTGCGCAATGCTAAACTTGGCCTTCCACTATCTATGCTCTTATCGCTATTAATGCCTTCACGGGAACTTGAAGTTCGATATAGAACATTCCAGTTGATAGCATCTTGTGTTGTAGTACTGTTGCTAGCTTCAATAACATTACCAAGAGGACCAGCTTCGACACTACTACTGCATTTCATGCTAGAGCCACAACCTTCAGATGAGCTTGATGAACTGTTATGATCCTTCCTACGAAACTGTAATGCCCCAAATTCTCCGATGTATTTAACGGCGTGAACAGTAGGCCGGGAGGGCCATACTTGCTTAATTATGCTATTAATTGATGAAATGCATGTATATGTTGATTATATTATGATATGATGTGAAATGCATGCATGTGAGTCCATATTTCTTTATACAGGGGTGTGATGGTAATTTGGCCCGTTAAGGGTAAATTGATTATTTGAATGCATGTTGGTGATATAAATTGAGACCACATTATGATGTGGGTTTGTTCGAGCCATTTGGCATGAGACGATCAAGGAATGTTGATTATCGGTTTGGTCATAACAGGCTTAAGCTCGGGGCTCGGGGTGAGTCTCGGGGTGTTTTAATGATTAGAGTGTTACCGGGCATTAAAGGGTAACGGGAAGTGAAATATTGGAGTTTGAGAATATTGAGATTAGCGGGAATTGGAAAGCGTTAATTATGATTAACGGTATAGGTGGAAAGTACCAAAATTACCCTTGAGTTGGTTTAGAAGCTTTAAAAGACCTAGGGGTACTTTGGTCATTTGGGGGTTTGGATATATATGGTTTTTGATGGCTGAAATAACAGAAGCAAAAACAGAGTTTCTCCACCCTTCCCGTACATTCATCTCTCTCACTTTCCTCTTTGAAGTTTTTGAGCTCAAGGTGTGGAACTAAGCTAGGAAACCAAGGGGCTTAAGTTATAGACTTGGTTCAGCCATTGGAGAAGGTTCAATTCCAGGTTTGAGGTAAGCTTTGCCCATTAACTTGCTGGTTTATCTCTGTTTTAGTATTAGATTTCAGCTTGTGTTTTTATGGAGAATTGTTGGAATTGATGGAAGTTTGATTGGGGTTTGTCTTGGGTTTTGCTAAGGGTGTGATATAGAACAAGTTTAGGGATTGTATTGGAGGTTTGAATGGTGTTTAAACTGGGTTTGATGGGCTGGTTCCAAGAGAAATCGGAAGGGAAGAAAAACAGGGGTTTTAGCTGTTCTGGGGGTTGCGCCGCGGCCCTTGGTGAAGGCTGATTTTGGGCGCCTCTGTTTGAGGGACGGGCCGCGGCATGGCCAAGGAGGGCCGCGGCCCTTAAGGCATTTTTGACCAGAATAGTGTTTCTAGTATGGGGATTCAAGCCTAAGGCCTCGGGATTGAACCTACTACCCGGTTGAGTAGTGTTTGAGGTCCCGGAGGTTAGGTTTTGGTTTGGGAACCTTTCATTATTCATTTTATTGATAGAATCCCATAATTTGGTTATGACTAGGTAACCGCTAAAGGACCAAAAAGTCGATCGTTCTCAGGGTTGTTCTTTTATTCGTTCTTGCTCGAACCAAAGGTAAGAAAACTGCACCCCAAATGTGACATGCATGGATATTCATGGGGCATGTTGATTGTGAGAATATGGACATGGATTGAATATAGAATGCTTAGCATATGTTGCTCATTTGTGCATGGTACTGACTTATTAGTCAGGTTTGGCAAGGGTGCTAGTATCAACTGTGAAGCTGTGACTTATTAGTCAGGTTCGGCGGTGGTACTAGGCACTGATCACGTTGAGCTGACTCATTAGTCAGGACGGCCTTAGCGTGTGTCACGCAAGCCAACAAGATTTTATCTGATCGATTATTAGCATTGAATGACTCAAACAGCATTAATGCCAGACCGACCCCGAGGGTCGATGAATGAAATAAGCGCTTGGAGGCTAGTGGCTTACTTAGCAGCCACTCTCCCACCTGAATTAGTGACATGCATGGCAGTCACTCAGTACGGTTTACCAGAACCTGTTGGAGGCTAGTGGCTTACTTAGCACCCACTCTCCCACCTGAATTAGTGACATGCATGGCAGTCACTCAGTATGGTTACCAGAACCTGTTGAAGGCTAGTGGCTTACCTATCAGCCACTCTTCCATTTGAATTAGTGACATGCATGGCAGTCACTCAGTACGGTTTACCAGAACCTGTTGAAGGCTAGTGGCTTACCCAACAGCCACTCTTCCATTTGAATTAGTGACTTGCTTGTCAGTCACTCAGTGTGGTTTATCAGAACCTCATGTGGTGTTCACTCATTTGTTTGAAGCTTTATGCTCAGTGTGATTATAATGATAATCATTTGATAATGTTTATATAAAGTGTTATGTTTTCTTGCTGGGCCTTGGCTCATGGGTGCTATGTGGTGCAGGTAAAGGGAAAGAGAAGCTCACCTAGCCTTGAGTGGAGAGCTGATGTGGTGGTGTGTACATATGCAGCCGCTTGACCACCACGGTCAAGGTGTTCTCAGAGGAACTAGGGGGTTTACCCTATTTTTGCCGCTTAGGTCGGCGGGATTGTAACTTTACAACAGTAGTGACCATTTTGTACTGAGAACAACCTGTAAACGTTTTGTTTAGCTCTGCAGAGCAGTTTGTAATGAAAATCTCCATTTCCTATTTATTGGTTTTATACCTTAGCCTGATAATTACACTTAGAGCACGTTTTTGACCAAAGGACTCAGGTAGTGAGTCAAATTTCCGGTTCACCGTTCACCGTAACTGTTCTGAGGTAGCCAGGGCGTTACAGAAACCCCTCTCGAAGGCGAATAACAGTGCTCTGTAAGGCATCTCTCCTTGAAAATAATTGGTTTGAAACTGAAAAATATCGAGAAACAGCAGCCCCCAATAGCACAGAAGCTACAACTACGTAGCTAATGCAATGCCCCAAGTACCTATCAAGAAAGAAAATCGGAAACAACTTACAAAAAGTAAACCAAAACCAAGAGATAATTTATTTGGAAAAATCTAACAGGCAATTACAAACCAGTAATGGACTCAAAAGCAAATGAGAAAAACCTGTGAAGTACCAGCAACAAATAGTGCTACAACATAACTTTGAAAAAGCTGGAAACCATACAAGCATGCTCCCATGTTCCAATCTGTAAAGTTAAACATATATGTAAGAAATTGTGTATGACTCTAAGAACATCCTCACTTTTTTTCTAACTCTTAATATTAGTTTTATGAAAAGTAAAAAAACTAGATAAAAAGTGAAAGCAATCCAACAAACCAAGAATAATAACAGCAGCTGATGTGGTAGCACCAAGCCAACGTGCTTCCTTCGCAGTCAGACCATATAAGATGGAATATACCAGAAGTACTACAAGTGAGCCAAGGTATAACAGCCCAAGATGTGAAGCCCTAAACAACCATTACAAATTTAGGGAAGAAGATAAGAAACAAAGTTCCAAGAAAATCTTAGCCCAATAACAAAATGAATATCCAACCGTTTTAATAAGATACATTTACGAGGACTTGAACCCTGCATTGCTCACACTTACCCACCCAACCACTTGGACTAATCACACACACACAACAATTAGATCTTGAGCCACACAGATCCTATCTCTAATTTGGAGATAACATTAACTAAAACAAAAGTACACAGATTTATACAAAAATAAATAAATGCAATCAAAACTTATCGACTATGTCTTAAAATTAACAGGACCCATTGTCTTATCTGAACATGCAATATAAAAGCTACACGAGACTCATAAAGAAGCTGTTACAAAGACAGACATATAATTTTTCGACAATAAGTAAAAATTAAAAATGGTAGAGACTTTACTAAACAAATCTAGATCAACAAAAACATAAACGATCGGCAAAAATGAGTATTGATATTAAAAGATTTTCATTATAGTATTTTGATAAAAAAAATCAAAATTAATCATAAAATGTAATTCTCAATAGATTGATAAACCATAAGTATTACATTAAACAATAACTAATTCAAACCATAAATGTGTCTACTTCATCAGATCTTAGTTCTAACTTAAGTTTGAAAGCATAACATAATAAAGTCTTATAATCTTGAACAATTTTTACTTCAAAAATGAAAAATAGAAACATTACAAGATACACAAAAGTAAACCATGCGTGAAACTTGCTCCATCCTTCAATTCATCATCCTTTGTGCATTTGTCTTTGTTGTGAGTCCATTTGCTTAACTACAACAAAATTTAAATAATTAATGCTTCAACTTAAAGTTATAGTAAACTAAAAGAGTACATAAAAAAAGTTAATTACCTAATTATAACTTTATCAGCTGGCCATGCAATTATACTACCTATAGCATCTTCTATAGTAGACATAACTGTTGAAGGCCTCCACTGAAATGCATCATTCTTTCTCACAAGATCTATCCCCACTTTCATATCACTAGGCCCAAGAGGAACATGGTGAACCTCATCTTTTGGGTCACTTGAGATAAAATAACCTTCTGCAATAATTTCTCCAGATCCAATCGAATCTAATATTTTGCATTTGGAGCCAAATGTGTGGTTCTTGACACTCTAACAATATATCAACAAAACAAATTCAGCAGCAGTAAATGATTTTATATTGAATATATATATTTGAATAAGAGGATTTCATTGAAGTCTAATTAACATTAGTCATAATAACAGGCCCATCATACGTGACTGGTCTCAAGAGAAATAGCTAACTTGGCATTTCTAGGACGATAACAAAATTTAATTAACATTGAACACCTTGTTACTAACAGTAAGAATATCTTTTATTCTAACTTGGCCTATTTGTATATTCTGTTATCACAAGTTATACACTTTCTTTAGCTTCGGGGAAACCAAGTATGAGGGTTTCATCTATTGTTAATTATCATCATGTTTCTCACTTTGTGGCATATTTGATACTAGACTGCCCAACATATTTTAGTCATCCTATTGATGCATCAATAGGACGAGAAAAAACTATGTGGTAACTGATCACTTTTTAGCATAACAAAAGTTCTAGTTCAAAAATATAAAAAGTAATAATGCCTATTGCCTACACATATTTTGCTTTGTCTTAATTGGTAGCATGATATTGATTCTAAATATTATCTTCAGAATCAATATTGTTGCTGTCAAAAACAGATTGAAACAGAGATTAGACACTCAGAAGTTTACAACTGAGAAATATCAGATTAAGCAAGGCTATCAGATATTATGCCCAGTGCTAAATTCAGTAAATTGGCAATAGATGGTTTGGACAGACTTAGTATTCCACGACATAAATTTCTGTTTTGGTTGATCATGGTGGGAAGGCTGTCAGTTTGAGAGAGGTTTAGTCGATTTCAAGTCTGTCAAGAAACAGACTGTGTTATCTGTGGAGATGGATTGGAAACTATACAACATTTATTTTTTGAATGCTTGTATAGCTGCAAGGTGTTACAAGATTTAAAGACATGGTTACATTGGAATACATCAGCTACTTCTTTACATAGGTTAATAAGTAGCATTAGACATAGCAAGCATAGCAGGTTTAAAAAAAGAGTGCTTATTGTCACAGTTGCTGCTATGGTCTATCAAATTTGGTTAAACAGAAATGAAACATTGTGGCATTTCAGATGTAAACAAGTAGATTCAACTGTACAGATTATAAAGAATGCGGTCAAATATAGAATTACAGGGATTTGGTCTAGGAAATTAACACAGTGATAAGCAATGGTTTGATCAATTGTGATGATAATTAAATGTATAGAATTCAGTCCTATTGGTGCTGTAGGTCGTAACAACAGATGGTATTTGGTTTTTGATGTATATATTCAAACTAAAAAATTTGATGTATTGGCCTTGCACTAAAAAATGTTTTACATTTTACTACCCAAGTTTTTGAATTTCAAGAAGCTATTTCTATAATTATTCTAATAGATTTCCCCACATGGGTTTGGATTCTCATATTGGAAGTATCTAATAGCAGAATAATAACTCAAAAATTCCTCAACTTCTAACTAGGGGTGTTCATTGGGCGGGTTGCAAATTTTTTGAACTTTACTTCTTACACGGGGAAAGTTTAAAATTCTATGAACTTGAAACAAGTAATGCAGAAGTTATTTGCTTAAATCTTACATTTTTTAATTATTTATTTTACTAATTGATTATTGTTATTTATATCTTCCATACATATAAAGGTCTCATAATACTTTGCATGCTGTAAAACAAGGCCCTTCAAAGTTGATGTGTTTTCATAAAATAAGTTCCTTCAAGCTTGATGTGTTATCATATTTCCCTAAAAGAAGCGATTTGCTTTAGTAAAAGTAGGCTTTATATGATTGTATTACTCATTTTATTTCTTGCTCTTTTGTCCTTTGAGTATCACCTGCTTCTAATCTGTCTGCTATATGTCTATTAGCGTTCTAGTGACAGTTCACCATTCCTTAGTCGTCAAACAGGAACTTTGGTATGTACAAGTTATACATATTTTGATTATATGTCTGTGAGTTTTGTAAATTAGATCACTCACGGATCTTGGTAGTTTTTTCATAAGTATTTTCTTCTTTGCAGTTTGTTTTCTTTACTGGTAGAACAAAAATAAATGACATGAAAAGATTGAAATTATTGTTTTTTCCATTGGAAGTTCAATGAAGTGGCAAAGCAACTGTTTCTTTCTTTTCACTGAAAACAACAACATCAGATGTTTTCTACCCATAATGGCTAGCATTCTTGTAGAGTAAAGAGGAGAAATCTATCTAATGTTAAAAGGGGAAGTTTGCCTAAAAAATATGCATATTAAAGGTGTTATTATGTTTTTCATTGAGGTTTCAAAATTTTGTTGTCTATATCATGTGAGTTACAGTACATCTTGAGAGGAGTAGTATAATTTTTTCGGGGTTATTACTAATTACATGTTTCCTAGAACATGTATCATATTCCAATTGAGTTTTTTTTTTCCTTTTCTCATAAATAGTTCTTTTGTTAATGGGATGTTACTCTTTCTTTTGTATTTGGTTTTTGATGTATATATTCAAACTAAAAAATTTGATGTACTGGCCTTGCACTAAAAAATGTTTTACATTTTATTACCCAAGTTTTTGAATTGCAAGAAGCTATTTCTATAATTATTCTAATACATTTCCCCACATGGGTTTGGATTCTACTTTCAAATTTATGTGGGTTTTTGAAATTTATTAGATATACATCAAATAACTAACAGAAAATCAGAAAACATTCCAGCTATATTTATTAACCAACCATCTATCATTATCAATTCAAAATATTCAAACAACACACAAGTTTTCTTCCTTATCTCGCCACAGCACACAAATTTCTCAGAACCTACTTCACTAAGACACACAAGTTCTCAACCTTCCGTTATCACCGCAACACACAATAATAATAATCTCAGGATCTACTTCACTATGGATGAATATCTAAGATATTCAAACTCTTCTAACATTTGTAAAATATTTTAACAAAAATAAAAGAGAACATACCTCTTGCAAACTGTTGCAAATCAAGTTCCTTCCAATTTGAAATCCAATGAAGCCACTAAAATGAAAGCAAAATTACATACCAATTAAAAAACTATCAACATCATTCGACCTTTAATTAGGAGTCATCATTAAAAAAAATGACAACTCTTACAACCAAGAAACTATCCAAACCCACTATAGAGTCCTTGGAAACTAGAGCTCACAAAATAAAAAGAACAACAAAACTCTTAAATACAACGACAAGAGGCAGCAAAAGCAGTAGAAAAACTAATAGCAAAGGCCAACAATAATGCAACAGTTTGAAAAAAAACCAACAATAAAAAGAAAAGCAGACACAACACACATAGAAAGAACAAAAAACCAAAAACAGTTTGTATTCCAATTTAAAAGGATGAAAAAAAATCAGATTTATTATCAATACAAATAAGGGAAATGATAAATCCATGAAAGTTTGTTCTATCATGAGCATATTCTCAAAAATAATGAATACCTTGAAAGTGAAAAAATAGCCAAATGAACCAAACCTAGCTGAGATGAAAATATGAGATCCCTTTATAAATGCCCCAGTTCCCTAAAGTTGCTTGTCTTCTTTTCTGAATTTCTGCAAGAGTTAAAGAAATTTAGAAACTTATGTAGAGAACCCAATAAATCAAAAAGTCATGTCACAATTATCTCATATTGAAAGAACAACATGCTTATAAGATCAAAATAAAAATTACATGAACAGAGACATAGATATTATTTACATGCTTAAATGATCATTGATTAAAAAAATATCAACATTCTTGTGCTACTAAAACCTCATACCATAGACAATAAAGCTTATAGGATCAAACAAGCAAAGCATATATCAAGTCGAATTGCAAAATATACCAACCCCAATAACAACTAGGACCTAAAATCAATCAAAAAAATCACAACCCCATAAAACATCCTTGAATGACGAAACCCCCTGCTGCTGTAAATTAACCATGCATGGAAGCCAATTGTGAGCAGCTTTCCAAACAAATAATATAACTTTACGAGGAAGGTCTAGTGTCCAAAGCATCTTCCACCATTTCACTAGTCCGCTAGACGAACTGGCTTGACCCAAATAAGATTCACGAATAGCAAAGCAAATTATGAAAATTAACAACTGAAATTTGAGACTAAAGTATCCTCTCCCGTACATAATTGAAGCTTCAGAGGGAAAGGAGGTTGAAACTCAGAAAACAACATGCTCACAAACATAAACTGTGAGACCATGATATATTATTGAAAAAACATAAACTCATCAACCATTCAAAAACATAAACACCCAAAGGATCAGAAATAGCTGTCCAAATAAGCATTAGCAACCAGCAAGTGTCATCAATTATAAAACCAGTCAAAAGAAACAAACTTGTAGCTCATTGCAGAAACTAGTCAAAACTCTCACCCCTTAGGCATTTAACTTAAAAGTACTCTCAATATATGTAATGAAGTATCATACCAAAACCAATAATTAGTTTCAGCCCTACAAATTACAAGTATCCCATTGCTCAAAAAATCTAATCCAAAACAGTCAGAACGTTGACCAACCCCACTTGAAAGAAGATTGCTCAAGTTGGTCGACAAATGCTTGAACCAAGAATTCGAGTCACCATATTTTTTTATAATTCAAATCTCAACTACTGTGATTTCATCCAAAGTGTAAAGAGAGAGACACCAAGAAAAGTTATATTTCATATTTCATATAATATCGTACCTTAAAAAAATGTAAGCAGAGGAGAGAATATCACCTGAGATAGTCAGTGTGAGGCAGAGATAAAACTCTGAAAGCTTGTGATAGTCGGCGTGAAGTTGTGAGGCAGAGATAGAACTCTGGAAGCTTTAGATAATCGGCGTGACTTCGGGAGGCAGAGAGAGATGAGTTGAGACGAGAGTGAGAGATGGAGGCTGAGAGAAATTGTTTGGGTAACTTAGATTTAGGGATTAAAATTTGGCTGAGAGAGATTAGACCCAAAAAAAATTCATTTGGCGCCTAGAGGTGTATTTCATATGGCGCCAAAATAGTTCCGTATTTTTTTAATCACCCATTAATAACGCTTTTAAATATGTGTTATTTTTTAATGTAATATATACTAAAAATTGTTGTAGTGTGAAAGACTTGGCAGAGGCATTCTCAGTCCTCTACAGATTTTGGGATGAAGTTTAACATCCAGAAATTCACATTTGGTGTAGCGTCCAGGATGTTCCTGGGATTCATTGTCAGTGCTCATGGAATTGAAGCAAATCCTGAGAAGATAAGAGCCTTGATCAAGATGTCATCCCCTAGAAAGCATAAGGATGTGAAAAGCTTGATCGGTCGGATAGCAACTCTCAGCCGCTTCATCTCTAAGATTACCGACAAGTGCGTTCTATTTTTCAATACGCTCTGAGGAGGTCAGCGATTCGAATGGATGGAGGAGTGTGAAAAAGAATTCCAGCAATTGAAGGCACATATGGTGAATTCTCCGATTCTGTCAAAACCCATTGATGGAGAACCCCTCATATTCTATATGACAATCACCGAGAACACCATTAGTGCTGCCTTGTTTCACGAGGAAGGTCAAGTCCAATACCCCATCTACTATGTAAGCGACAGACTCCTCAGGGCAGAGTCCAAATATCCGCTCATGGATAAGATAACCTTTTGTCTGATGATAGCTTCTCAGAAGCTCATGCCTTACTTCCAGGTACATCCCATCAAGGTCCTCACTAACCAACCTTTAAGGAAAGTCCTCCAAAAGATGAAGTCCTTAGGGAGACTCCTCAAGTGGGCGGTCGAACTCAGCCAGTTTCACATCACTTATCACTCGAGGACCGCCATAAAATAGAAAGCATTAGCGAGATTCATTGCCTAGTGCACAAGAACACATGAGAGACTCAAGGAGGCTCCGATTGTCGGGCCCATATGGAAGCTATTTGCAGATGGGTCCTCCAATGAAAATGGAGCAAGAGTAGGCCATATATTGGTGTCCCCCAAGGGACATAGAGTTCACAATGCTTTGAGATTTGGCTTCGACGCCTACAACAACAACGCTGACTACGAAGCCTTGATTTCCGGACTCCAAGTTGCCCTGGAGCTCAAAGATGAAGGCCTAGAGACATGCAAAAATTCTTAGCTTGTTGTGAACCAAGTCTTGGGAGAGTACCAAGCCTGAGAAACCAAGATGGTCTCTTATCTGGCCAAGACCAAAGAAATGTTGCACAACTTCAAAAGATTCACCATCTGACATGTGCCATAAGAACAAAATTCTAATGCTGACGCCCTGGCCAAACTTGCTCCCACCAAAGATGCAAAGTTGCTAAACGTGGTCCTATTTGACTTCTTGGCTTCTCCAAGAATCACAGGTCATGAGGAGGTAGAAATGGTCCAGCCCCAGGATGGTTGGATGGGATCCATTGTGAAGTATCTTGTGTTCGGAGAGTTACCGCAGGACAAAATAGTGGTTTGGAAGCTACTTTATCAGGCGCCTCAGTATGTAATCATGGATAGCAAGCTATACAGGCAAGGATATTCACTACCACTAGTTTGATGTGTATCCGATCAGGAAGCCAAGCTCATTTTTGAGAAGTGCATGAGGGCTTTTGTGGTGACCACGCTGGGTGGTAGAGCCTCGCTAAGAAAATTCTGATACAAGGGTACTTTTTCCCTACGATGAATATCGATTCGATGGATTGTTTTAAGAAATGCAAAAAATGCCAACTTTATTCCAACATCCCCAAGATCCTTCAAATAAGCTCACTCAGATGACAAGGTCGTGGCCGTTTGTAGTTTGGGGCATTGACTTAATTGGATCCTTGTCCACATGAAAGGAAGGAGTAAAGTATGTTATTATGGCAGTTGACTACTTCACGAAGTGGGTCGAAGTCGAACCTCTCGCTACGATCACCTCCAAGAAGGTGCTGGACTTCGTCATCGAGAATATCATTTGCCGTTACGAGCTCTCGAGGAAGATAATATCTGACAACGGCCTGTAGTTTGATAGTCTATTGTTTACCGACTTCTCTAAAAGGCATGGAGTCATGAATAGTTTCTCCTCTATATTCACCCTCATGCAAACAGACAAGTGGAAGCGGTCAACAAGACACTTAAGGCCATTTTGAAGAAAAGGCTAGAGCAGGTGAAAGGCTCATGACTTGAGGACTGGAGCTTGTAGAGCAATAGAGAGTTCCCGAATTCCAAAAGGACAAAATGTATAAAACCTAAGTCGCTTGTACTCGAGTCCAAGCCTTAAGTTGCCAAAACTTAAGCAAACAGCTCCGAGTAGCCGATACTTGGAGGAAAGTCTAAATTTTCCATAACTTAAGCAAAAAGACTCAAGTCTCCTAGACTGGGCTCACAAACTAAGAAACTCGGTGTGGCTTCCCGAGGACCAAGTGCTCGCGAAGCACCACTAAGTTTGTGAAATCCTAAGTTGTGTTGGCTTTCCAAGTCCTGAGTCACCTATACTCGAGTACAAGCATCAGGTGCCCAAACTTAGTGACAACCTAAAGTTACTGCCTAAGGATCGAGTGCCTGGGAAGCAATACTAAGTGTTGGGAAGCCAATAACATGTGGGTTATACAAGACCAGAGTCGCCAAGACTCAAACACAAGTCTCAAGTTTCAACAATTAGGGCATTGAAGACCTTAGTCTTGTAAGACTGAGGCTCACGTAAACAAGGTTAAATCAATCTTTTTCATGATGTCGCTTTATGTTAAAATATTGAAGAAAACATTGTAAATTTCAAGTCTAATTTGCATTATTACTAAATATTGTGTTAAAAATATGTTAAGTGAAAAAACAAAGAAGGCAAGTAAATAGAGTAAGCAAAAGCCATTCTCAAAAAATCATATATACACAATTCTGCTCAGGGGCTAAAGCATTTAGTTTTCTATACCCCCAAGGAAGTGAAGAGATGGCATGCATGCCTATATGCATAAAACCAAAAAAGGAAAAACAAGAGGTGGCTTAGTTCTCGCCAGGGGGAACCTTCTCAACAAAATCTATGATGGGATTGACCTTAGGAATTTGGCCTGCCTCCATGGTAGCCCGAGCAGTAGCAGCAGTGGCCTCCTTCGTACGAAGGCACTCTTCGAAAAGCAGCCTTATGTTGGGATCATCAGTGATAGCCAAGTCCATCTCCTTATTGCTCAACCAGGAACCATAGAGTGTGTCCTCGGTGAGTACATTGGCCTCTTAGTTTAGCTCATCGACTCTTTGTCGAATGTCCTCCACCTCAGACATGGTCACTTGGGCCTTCTCCACTACTTTGGAGACTTCTCCTTAGGCCATGGTGGCCTCATCTGCAAATTGGGAGGCTTTTCCCAAAGATTTTGCGGCTTCCTCCTGAGCATCCCTAGTCTCCTCCTGAGTAGCTTTGGTATCCTCCACCACCTTACCCGTAGCATCCTCGACAGCCTTGGTACGACCTATTGCCTCATCGACCAGCTTTGATGATGTCTCCTCCACTGCTTGGACTTGAAACTGCTCCTTGGCCACTCACTTTTCCAATTTATGGGGTCAAGCCTTCTAGAGTTGTGCAAGATCCTCGAGGGAGATCGGCCACTTGGCCAGCTCCTCATGTGCCTGCCTTAGCTTGAAGGACCTCGTGGTCACGATGTCCCCCAAGCGTTGACATAAGGCAGCAGCCTGAAAACAAAGAAACCAAGTTTAGAAAAAGATCATAAATGTGCTAACAAACTAGCTTAAAGCTCAAAGACCTAGCTGGGCGGTAGCATAGCGGAAGGAAACAAGGACGACAATTTTGTTGTTACCCCCTGAGCACATGTAGCTGCGAAAAGTCATTTTGGAGAAGGTCGTGCTCACTCCTTGGAAAAGCTCCACGGCAAGCGGAGTAGTGCGGGGCCCAAGCTTCATCGAGAAGAGGAACTTAAGTTCTGCCCGACCAATAAGAGGCCGGGGAGACTCGACTTTGGGAGGCTTATCCTGGCGAAGGTATTCGGCCAAGGTTTTTAACTCATGTTCTCCCTCCTCCACGCGCTCGTTGAAGTACTCCACCACGACCTTGTACTTATTCAACTCTTCTTCCTCGTAGTGTTCGGGGAAGATCACCAGCTGAGGAGTCTCAATTGGAGGGCTCTTCGACACTTCTAGTGACATCTGGCCTGCTTTTTCTCCAAACAACCCTTCCCCTAGGGTGGGGGACCCGCCAACGAGATCAATCGCTGGTGGATCCTCCACCGACGAGACCTCTTCTTTAATCATGGGTATCAAAGCATGAATTATGGGAAAAGCTGCTAGAGTTACAGGAGTAGCTTCTGGAGCGGGCACCACTACTGGTGTTGTAGGGACTTGTATTTAGGTTGGTCCCTCCAACCTCTGCCTCTTGGCACAAAAAGAGTTCACAAACTCCATTTGATCTACATGGAAGAAAGTAGACAGTTAGCATATACAAAACCATGAAGACAAGTATAAAATGTGTAAGATATTAAAAGACAGAGAGTTGAGAGTGTGTGGGCTCCTCGGGAGGCCCAACCACCTAGTGACTCCTCCGAGTGAAGGATCGAGTGTGCAGACCCTCACAAGTCTACCCATCTCCTGAGTAGTGTTGTGTCATACTGACAAAACCAATTTGCGTGGAAAAACTACACGTCATCTAGTGGCACGAAGCCCCACGGAGGCAACCTACTCGTTAGATGGTGGAGGTAAACGTCAATCAAATCTTGAGTCTTGAAATTCCTCCATGGTCCAGAGGCAGTCCGATGTGATCCTACATCGGAGGAGTAACAGAGCAACCCACACATGCTCAGAATTTACTTCGTCTCCTGCTTGTTTAGCATTATAAACATTAATCAGAGATTTACCTTGGTCGAGGGAAGAAGACTCTATCCCCACCTGAATCTCCTCCTCAAGCTCTTGGTCTTCCCGAGCTTCTTTGGCTACTCGGAAAATCTAAGCATTGTTGAACTGCTCTTCCAATAGCAGTTTGTTAAATATCTTGATGGCCCACCCATCGATATAATTGATATGGCGGGTATCCAGCTCGCGAGACTTGTTGGAAGTCCTATACTTGGTCATGTCAAAGTTTCTGATGCGCTGTCACGCTTGGAGAAGGTCGATGGAAATTTTGGTTCTCCTCCATGACTAGCTGGCCTAATTCCAGCTCCACGTCTAGGAGACCCTTCATCTTTTGCAAGTGATCCTCGTACGCTTGGAAGTATGGGGTTCGTCGGAAGGGACCTATAAAACAGAAACTAGTAAGTATTTTGAAACATCAAGACTGAGAATATCCAGCTCAAGCACAAAGACACTTACCAACCCTAGAGAACTCGAGGATAAGAGTAGGTTTCATATGCATAGGGAAACCATTCATGAAAAATAATTGTTCTTTGTAGTCTCGCGCATGGTCTCATTGTGATGAGGAGCCTTGTACACCATTTTGGGGTTGTCGAACTTCATCTAGGTGTAGCACCCATCGAGGTCACTCCATTTCTTCCTCGGCGTGGTACGGAAGCTGTAAAGGTACAAGACTTCGGTTTGAGAAGGCTTTGGAAAATTCCTTCTCTGCTACAAGATATACATGTTAGCATTAATGTCATAAAAGCATTTAAAGATATTTTATTGATTTAAATAAAAATATAGTTTTATTATATTTTAATATTATAATTATTGTTTGAATTAATTATATAATAATATCAAGAAAATTCCTTATGCATTCATGAGAATGTGATCTTGTATTAGTACGAGAAAATTAAAAAAATAGTCACTAACATATTAAAGTAAGGAATCTTTAATGAATGGTTACTTGTACGGTTTACTAAGCATATGAGATGCAAGTGATCTACATTCGAATTACTGATGTGGATAGACATCTTAGTAATGTGTTTTATATAATAGAGATTATATAAGACATGACCGATGATAATTATTATCTTTATAAACTTACTGTTTGACATAAAGATTTAATTCTTATCATAATAAATGATCATTTATAGATCAGTCTAAATCCTGAGTAGCATGAACTCATGTTTGTGTTTATTGGATCTATTGATTCACTCGTTAATGTTTCTTAGAATAATGAGGCTAATGACTTTTGTTTTAGAGATTTAATGTCATGAATGCCTAGGAACATGATATACAACAATGGTTCCCTTAAGGGTTAATTTTGGAACTAAATAGTTATTGAGTTCAAATCTATAATTTGATTATAGATTAATTATTCTTTAGTGAACTAATGGTACTTAAGGATCAAGAGGTAATTAGAAGGGTAAAATGGTAATCTTGACCAACTCTAATTAACGAACCAGTAAATGGAGGACATAACTATATTTATTGATTTTATCAATAGACTACAATAGAAAACTCTATAAATAAAATTCTATAAATACTTAGAGTGCAATTCCATATTTATAAATGGAGTAATCATTGAATTAATAAATAAGATTATTAGATTAAAGAGTTTAATTAATAGTCTGGTTTATTAGAGCTTCTTATTATAGGTTCATGGTCCCCAGATCACCTCTCTCCTACATTGTCAAGGGTAAGGAGGTCTAAAGAAAGATTTCTAGAGAGAACTAAATTGCAAATGAATTAATTTTCTAGAGGAAGGAAATAATTGCGCGATAGTTATGAGCAATTAATTAATTATTTAACTATATAGTTTTTATTTTTAAAATCTATATGTTAAAATAAATATTAATCATGTTTGGATTAATATAGAGAGAGATTAATAATTATCTTATTTATAATAAGATATTTATTTATTTAAAACTGACATTTTAAGATAAAATTAATTTTGAATTGACTGATATTTATTTTAGGATAAATATATTATCTTAAATCTTAATTAAACAAACAAATGAGAAAATAAAGAAAAACCCTAATGTGGCTCACGACACACTCACTATACAGTGAGTGTGTGTGGCGCCACACAGGGATAGAAATTTCCCTCGGATTTGAATTTTGAATTTCAAATTTATTTGTTTATTTAATTATATGTTTAATTATTCTTTTAAAATATGATTTAAATTAAATAATTAAATAGGTGACAACTGATTAGTTTTATTTTAAATAAAATAAAGATTAATTAATTAAGTTAATTATCTTTTTAAAACTGAAAGAAGTGATACTTTCAGGAATCAGAAAAATAAGCGATTAAGTTATTTTCAAAAGTTTTGACCGTCAGACTCTCTCTAAAAAAGAAACGATAGAATTTCCCAAACTTAAAATTTTATACACAACATCCTCTCTCTTCCCCAACCTCTCTAGATCTCTTGTGTTGAGTACATCTAGAGAGTTCTAAATCAACATTTAGAATCCTACGTGCCCACATACGTCCTTGTGTGTTTGAGGATTGGTTTGGAAGATCAAGGTGTGAGCTTTCAGAATAAGGATACGAAGATCGTTGATTTATATAAAAAGATTTGTGGTGTCTTGATAGGATACAATGGGTAATCTCTAATCTATTTGTGTTTGATTTAATATATATATATATATTTATAGATGATCTTGACTGGTATTAATAAATTTTTAAAAGATCAATTTCGTTGCGTATCCTGATTTATCATATTTAATACCAACAATTGGTATTAGAGCAGTCTACATATATATATTAATTGTTGTGTGCGTTTCCTTCATTTGTTATATGTATGTTGATATATATATTGAATGGATGGATGTGTTTTTTTGAATATATGGTTGAATGATGGATCATTGTGTAGGGTGAGGAATGGGAGTCAGGGCCAGGGGATGCTTTAACTTTCTGGGGAGCTGCTCCACCTCAAACCCAGCAGCCTTGTACCATTGGGTGGGGTGAGGAATGGGAGCCATGTTCGCATCCTCCTCCATCATGTATTGGTACGGGAGGATTGTGTTTGAGATAAATAAACTTGAATAATTCGCAGTAAAATAAAGTTATGGAATCTTTAGATTAATTACTGCAAGTACGGTCCACTAGTATTATGAATACATGTGATCTAGATCCGGATCACTAGTGTGGTAGGACAATTTAGTGGAGGTGCTTTATATATTAGAGAATATGTAGAACTGGACCAGATATGTTTATTAATACTTAGTTAAATGTCGTTTCGAAGTATTAATTAAATATATCAACTAATGATCATATACAAATAGATCTTAATCCTAAAGTTACTATGAACTCCTGTTTATGTTATACGAGTTCTTTGATTCACTTGTTAGGGTCTGCCAGAATGATCAGGCTAGAAACTTTTGTTTTGGGAACTCATTAATGTTTATGGCTGGGGACATAGTATACAGATATGGAATCTATGCCTTCTCGCAAGAGATTGAATGATGGTTCTCTTAAGGGTTGACTTTTGGGACTGAAAGGTTATTGAGCTCAAATTCATAATTTAGTTATGAATTAACCTTCACTAGTAAAGTCAATAGTACTTAAGGAAACAAGAGATAATTAAAAGTGTAAAACGGTAATTTTATTCCCGATTAATTATGAACCATTTTTAGAGGGTCAATTTGTATGCAATGATTATATCAATGGACGCTTTATAATTATAAAGTACTCAGTAAATGAAATGTCTATAATTACAAGAGTGTAGTCTCATATTTATAGTGGAATAATCATGAGATTAATAAATTAAGATTATTTAATTAAAAAGTTTAATTAATAATCTCAAATTTATTGGAGCATGGAATTATAGGTCCATAGGTCCCCATAGCGGCTCTATCAACACTATTCGAGGTAAGAGTTGATATGAAGGGAAAAATAGTTTAAAGACATATTTAAGAAGAAATTTGTTCTTCAGGCCAAATATACAATTATATGATAATAGTGATTAATTAATTAATTAAAAATTAGTTGTAGTTAGCAAAATTAATTAATATTTAATTATTGTATAATTTTCGAAATTATATTAAATAACTAAATTGATTTTTGAAATTTAATTAAATAATTAATTAATTATAATTTTTGAAATTATAATAAATTAAATATTTATTTTCGAAAATATTGATTTAATTAATTGGTAGAATTAATTAAATATCTTTATTTGAGTGAGAGATAATAATTTGATAAGTTCAAATTAGATTTGAATTTAAAAGATTAATATTTATTCAAATATTTAATTATATTTGATGATTAATTAAAAAGATAATTAATTTAAATTTGAATTAGTTATCAGGTTGTTAGATCTTATCTGACAAAGTAGTTTGAATAAATAATTAAATAAAAATTGAAAAAACCAACATCCCTAAGAATAGGGATGCTACACGTGCACACACAGTCCATGGACTGTGTGTGGCGTGTAGGGCTATTTTTCAGGGATAGGATTTTCATTTTTATTTATTTAATTAATTAATTAATGGATAATTCAAAAAATTAGTTTTTGGATTTTTTCATTAATAAGATAATTAATTACTTAAAAAGTAAATTGTAAGTTGGTTACAGATTTATTTTTTAAATTTGAATATTTTCTTTTAAGTATGACTAATCAGAAAATATTCAAAGATCTGAGACAACTCACTCTATTCGCTCTGTGAAAAATAGAATGATAGTATTCTCTCCCTGAAAAATAAAGAACCAATTCTCAGGCCTATTCTCTTGATCTCATGTGTTGAGTGCATAAAGTAGAATCATAAAATAAACTATCCTTCATTCTCTAAGTGCCCACACACTTCTTGAGGTGTAGAGAACGCTTTGGAAGACCTTGTGAGTACGTCGGAGAAGCTTGGATAGGAAGATCGTTCTAAATACGAAAAGATAGCAAGGACACTTGATAGGCTTCAAGAGGTATGAATTCTATCCTTAACTTGCTTATGATTAATGTATGTATATTAATGGATCCGCATATTTAACTTTTGTTGTAGACTAGGCCAACCCCACCACCCTTCCGCTGCGTATTAGGAAACTCGTTCCTAACATAGTTGACGAAAAACGGCGTCAATAGTTTGATGCTTTCATTGAGAGCATTAAGCAAGTCATTAGCATGTTTAATAAGAAACCTCCTGAATTATCAATGGCCGACACAAACAAACCCAGCACTGGTGGGCGACCATTGCCCAAAATACTAGAGGAACAAACTCCTTGCACTGAAGAATACCTGCATTGACCTGGGAAGCAGGCCATGGCTGACCAGGGCCTTGAGGAGAGGAGTGATTCATCCAATTCCCAGGGACCGCCTGCTCCCAGGCCTGATGAGGATCTCTACTATAATCTAGAGAGATACATAACTATTGTTGAACTGGAGAATCTACAACTACGCCAAAAATTGGCATAAGCTACAAGGCAAAACAAAGTGTTGGCCAGTCAGGCTGCTAAGGCCCAGGCACCATCTCAGAGGCCAAGAGGACGTCCTCGAGGGAGCATAACCACCAGGAGAGCTGAGCAAGGAGCCCAGCAGGCTCAACTGAGGCCTAAAACAAATCGCGGTGATGAACGCCCCAGGAGAAACACTCAGGTTGAGGCTATGCCAATCCAAATGCGGGGCTGTGTACAGGAACAAGGAATAATCGAGCTCCTCTAGTAGCTCGGAACCCGAACACTGAAACAGCAAGGAATAACCCAGAACCTGTCCGTGCCAATTCTAGACCATCTAGGCCCAACAATGGGAGGCCGCCACCATCACCAATAAGACATCCACCCTATCCAATAAGACACCCCTCACCAGTCTGAGAGGCCCCACGTCCTGCACTGCAAAGGCCCTCTTGCAGTGGCAGTCGAGATGGAAACCGTCAGACTAGACCCAGACATAGGAGCGAAAGGGAGGCAACCCGAGGACATAGGGCTCCCTAACTGTCGGGAAGCCACGTGTCAAGATCATAAATGGCCGGGGCGAGGAGGCCAGTGGATTATCCACATCGTAACCACCGAGCCTCTCAGCTGGAGAGAACTGTTAGCTTCGTAAGCGGGAGCTCAGATTACACCCGGTCCGTAAGCATATATAATACCGAGCCTAGGAATGTCGGGAATCAGAGGAATCATTCTGACCTTCATCTGAACCATAACCGGGGGCAGGCCAATCGTAACGACCTAAAAATCACTAATAAGGCTTAAGGGCCTTGATTAGTATGCCAGGAGGGTATAATTGGTTTATGTGTGAATTAAAAGATTTAATGCATGACTCCATGATAAGCATGCTTATATGATTATATGGATATATGAAATACATGTCTAAGAGTATTAGTATGCATGTAGGCCCTGTTTAGCTTAAAGTGAGATATTTGTAATTTTAGCCCTATGAGGGCATAAATGTGATTATATGTTATAATTGTGAAGACCACATTATTATGTGGATATATTTGCAGCATGCGGCTTGAGGCAATCCTAGGGAGCCAGTTAGCGAGAAAGTCACAACGGGACCCAATACTTGACTTGGGGTGAGTCAAGGGGTATTTTGGGTATTAGACAGTTATTTGGATTATCGGGCTATGGAAATAAATAATTGGAGATATATTTGAGGTTAGGAAGCTTAGGAGGGAATACTGGGGAAATTTACCGTTTTCCCTCGAGGACGTTTTTGGTACCCCGAGCTTTGGGATTAACTTAATTAACTAAGGATAGATCAAACAAAACTAAGGAAAACAGTGGAAACACCTAAATCGACCCTTCTATCTTCTATCTCTTTCTCTCTCAAGGAAATCACTGAAACCAAAGGGAAACTTGGCTGGAAACTCATAAATTTGAGTTGGAACCTTGGAGATTAGCTCAGTTTTAGCTAAGGAATTCAATCAGGAGTTGAGTTAAGACTTGAATCACATTCTTGGTCATTTAATTATGTAGCTTTGGGCTGGGTTCTAAGTGTTTTTGGGTTCTTGATTTTTAATATTAAATTGAGGCTAAGGATTTGGGAATTAGCTCAACAACTAATTGGTGGATTGGTTTTTTAGTGCAGGTAGGCTGTAATTTAAAGTTTAGCATCTGAATTTTGGAATTTCTGGCTGTTCTAAGGGGTTTATGAGCTTATGGGTTTCAAGGATTGAAGTGGGATTTTGATGAGTATCTAAGCTAGGTTTTGTTGCTGGGATTATGTTAGGATGTTTATGATAGTTGAATTGTGTTATTGGGATGGTGTTGGGTTAGTTTGGTTGAGGTTTAGTTGTTGAAAATGGTGAGTTTTCTGGGTTCGAAGGGGTCGGGTCGTGGCTTAGTTCTTGGTGTACTGCGGCCCTCTGGAGCAGATGGGAGCTGAGGAAGAGGGGCGGGCGCGGCATGGGGAATGTTGGGCCTCTAGATAGGGGCAGGCCGCGGCATAGAGAGCTTGGGCCACGACTCTTAAGGGAATTTTTGGCCTTAAGGAGGTTTTAAGCGCGGGAACCTAACCTAGGGTGCTCGGGATCGATTCCACTACAGTGTTTGGTGGAATTCAATGTTCTAGAGGCTATAAATTGGTTAAGAAACCTTTATACAATTATTATTGATGGAATCCCTTATCTTGGTTGTGACTAGGTGTAAGCTAGGGCTCGGGAAACGGATCGTGCTCAAGGGGTCATCTCTCGTAATCATAACAGTTGGAATCAAAGGTAAGAAAACTGCACCCGGTTGAAAGTTTATAACGGGACTAAGGGCTCCCTAGTCTTGTATGCATTATGTAAGATGATATTATGCCATGTGAATGTAAAACAAATGTCCTAAGAGTGTCAGAGTTTATATTGGCGCACAGGGCACGACTCAGCCACTGGTTGCTGAGGACAACTTAATATTCACTGAGATTGGTTTAAGCGGACCAGAGTCGGTGGTGTAAACAGAGGGTGCGACCTAAGGCGTTGACCCTGGTTATTGTATGATTTGGTTGCTATTGTTAATTGGCAAATATGACATGCTGAATATCTGAGTATTAGTTTGTGGATTTGCTGGTTATGTTTATTGAACTTGTGAATGTCATGGTTTGCTGAATATATGATCATACTTAAAGAATTATTTGGTTATTGTCATTGTTTATGCTATAATATTATGGTTTTCTTGCTGGGCATTGGCTCACGGGTGCTACCTGGTCCAGGTAAAGGCAAGGGTAAGCTTGATCAGCCCTGATTTGGAGAGCTTTAGAGGCGGAATGTACATGATTAGCTGCTTGGCCGCCACAGTTGAGGGAGGGACAGGAACAGGAGGATCTTAAATGTCTGTTTTTCCCTTAGAGTGTCCAATTGATGTATATACTCTGGAAAATTTTGTAAACTGTCCTTCAAACATTATTTCTTTTGGGAGCCCATGTATAAAACATTTATTTATATGCAATGTATCTTTTATGACCAAATCCTTTTAACCCTAGTTCACTAATGGTCTTAGCGACACGTTTACAACTAGCTGACTTGATAAGCAAGTCTTATTCTTTTATAAACACACAGTGTAATGGTCTTGGATTCCCAGGGCATTATAACTTTGTATCAGAGCATCCTAGGTTTAAGGGTTCTTGAAGACCAACTGGACATGTACATTCTGTAATGCCCCACTAATCTAGACTATTTGGACCATTAACGAAATTATACATAAAACTTACATTTTTACGAAAATACCATAATTTATTGAATAACTTGCAAAATAAGAGTTATTTACAAAGTAAATACCAAAACGGATATGGGATCCCATTGTCTTTAAAACAAAAACATAATTTAAAATAATAAAACATTACATAATTAGTGCGGAAAATACATATAAAAAGACTTAAACCGAAACTACATCCTCGAATCGATTAACGCTCGGCCCCTTGACTCCATTCATCATCGATACACATCCTCCAAGCGTCACGAATCTTACCGCCTCTAAAGCTTATTTTCCTGCACATAAAACAAAAAGGAATGAGCCTAATGCCCAGCAAGGAAAATCTAACACATAGTCATATACACAATTTCATAAGAAAACATAAAGACTTAATCATAATACATATAACATACACTTATTATAATGGCCATTATTACTTGGGGTCCCATAGACTAAACAAGCATATGCCCATGGAATTAGTGGGGTCCTACTAGCTAAGTAGGTCATATGCCCATAACCCATTTGGGGTCTTGTTAGCCATATGGGTCATATGCCCAAGCCTAAAAACATACATACATATCATAACACATTTAATAACATAAAACATATAGATAACATAAGCACATAACATATTGATTCTAGCCTATTTTCCTTACCAAAGTTACCGGGATATAATGGACTGAGTTGGGACTTTTGGAACACTCCTAAAACCATAATGAACAAGAGTGAGTTGAAAGAAGAAGAAGAAATGAAAAGGATGGAAAGACTAAACCATAAAAAACATACTTACCGACTTATATGCTTAAGAACTTGGATTCCCTAACCAAAATAAGAATGAGGTTAGGGGACTGAGTAGAAGGTTTTGAGAAAGGAAATAACATGAAATAAATGAAGTAGAGTTTCGGGTTTACCTCAAAGATTTGCAAGATCAATCTAACCTCCACCGAAATACTATAGAACTCACTTCCCAAAGTGTTTGATAAGCTTATGATGTTTAAGCTTATAGTTTTTCCCCAAACCAGGTGTTTACACTCTCACACTCACTTAACACTAGCAGCTTCTAAACTTAGAGCAAATGGTGAATAATGGCTGGGTACTAGGTCCTATTTATAGAGTTTGGGAATGAAAATATCTTGATTTTACTTGAATAAAAATAATGGCTTTTTAGGTGAAAATCATTTGAATAATCGTTCAGCAGAGGCTGAAGACTCGTTCAAAAGATGCTTGACTGTTGAAGGAGTTTGAATGGCTGAAAGGAAATGAATTCAAAAGAGTTTGAATTCATGCTGAAGGAGGCGATATATCGCCCCCTGTAGGCGATATATCGCCTGGGCCAGTATGCCCGAGGCGACCGTGCATCGTTTCGTGTTTTCCGTATTTACGTGCTGCGATATATCGCCCCCTATAGCTGCGATATATCGGCACATGCTGAATAATTAAACACGAAATTACACATTTTTAGCTAAGTTTGAATGGAGTAAACAGCCTTGACTAAGCCCTCAACGTATTCAAAGCTGCTGACTGACCCTATAACATTCAAACTTTACCCTTATTTAATTTAATCCTCAAAATTACTTAATCCTTAATTACCATTCATAACATGTGCTTAAAATCCTATTGGTTGATGTCTAAACCTTATAATATAATAAATATAATCCTTAATATCAGTCACATTAATCAAACCTTAGTTTATACTTAATATTCTTAAACTATAGATTAAACTTAGAAAATCTATAAGTACTACTACGAGTGTCCAAATAATTCCCGGTCTAAACCAAAAATCCATGGTAACAAAGATAACACTAAACATACTATAATACTACTAAACAATTAGCTAAGTAAAGTTCTTGGACTCTACACATTCGCTGCTAAAGAAAAGCTCGGTTCAGGGTTTGGTAAATGTGTATATCTGTTTATATGCTTAAGTGATTGGAAAGAATTATGATTGTTGTTATCTGTTAGATTAATAGGAAGCATGAGATACTGATAGAGCCTCGCTCTTGACAACTGTGTGACAATATTGAGGCGTGCTTATTAGCATTGCTATGCATGTAAATGAATATCTGAATAATTATCTGCATATTGCGTATATATGAGTGAGTATATGGATAGATGCCTATATCATGACTGTTGTGTGAAGATGTTGGGGCATGCTTATTAGCATTGCTGGTGCATGTGGATGAGCTATCATATCTTGATTGGTTGTGATTGATTATGTTCCATTGATGGATTTTGGAAAGGCCATTACCTTGCCATCATAGTCTGATTTCCGAGTCTTTGATTGCAGATTAACTTGGATAGCTATGCGTTGAAGAAAATCTATGCGGCTAGCCGACACTAGATCTAAGACTAGAGATGATGACCAGGGCTAGAACCCTCTGCTAGTCCCTGCGAACTGGCAGCAGACTATGGCAAAGATGCATGCGCGGCTTCAGAACCAAGATGAACAGATTCGTCTTCTGCAATAACAGGCTCCGGTAGAGAGTGCTGCACCCATTGCACCACCTGAAGTGGCACCAGTTATTCAGCCAGTGGAAGTTGGGAACAGGTGAGAGTCGTTGTATGAGCGGTTCCGGAAGCAGCATCCCCCAACTTTTGAGGGAGGACCTGATCCACTGAAGGCCGAATAGTGGATGACTATGATTACTGCTATCCTGGATTTTATGAGGGTAGAAGGTCATGACAGAGTGGCCTATGCCACATTTATGTTGAGAGAGGATGCCCGCATCTGGTGGGAAGTGGCATTACAGACCAGAGACGTTACTACTTTGAATTGGGATGGATTCAAGGATTTATTCAGCCATAAGTACTATAATGTTGCCATCATGGCGGCGAAGGTTAATGAATTTGTGGGATTGGTGCAGGAAAACATGATAGTTACTGAATATGCCCTGAAGTTCGACAGACTTGCAAAATTTGCACGAGATCTTGTCCCTATAGATGCAGCTAGGCAAGACAGATTTATTACAGGGATTAACGCTATGATAGCCTGCGATGTGAGGACTACAACAGTACCTGGGGGGACGACTTATGCCCAGGCTGTTGAGAAGGCTCTTATCACTGAAGAAGTAGAGAACAAGATCTGGAGGGAGGGTGCAGCGAGGCGAGAGGGTCGCAGAGCGGTGCCTCCATATTCAGGGTCTGGTAGGGGCAGAGGCCTTATTGATTTAAAGAGGAAGACCCCTGATACTTCGACCGTTGCTGGTTCTAATAGGAGGGGTCGGGGTATTCAGGGTGGTCGTCAGGGAGGCAGTGATTCATGGAGGAGTTACCTGGAGTGCACGAGGTGCAGAAGATGCCATCAGGGCGAGTGTCGGTCCAAGGCCTTCTTTGTGTGCGGGATAGTGGGGCACCTCAAGAAGGATTGCCCAACAATGAAGAAAGGGGAAGCAGGGAAGGTGGACAGCTCGACTCCAGCTTGAGTGTTCACCCTGACACAGGCAGAGGCCGAGGCTAGTCCCTTGGTGGTGACATGTAAGGTTTTTAGCGTTGGCTCTCCTTTTATTATATTGATTGACTCTGGTGCTACACATTCATTTATTTCTAGTAAGGTGATTGATAGACTGTGTAGAACTAGTGAGTACCATACTGCGGGGTTTGGGACCATATTATCTACTGGGGAACTGGTAGTTTCTAGGAGGTGGATTAGAGCACTGCCAATGATGATTGATAGAAGAGAGCTTTCAGTAGATTTGATTGAGCTAGACATGGAGGACTTTGACATGATTTTAGGGATGGATTGGCTGGTCAGATATGAGGCTACTATTGATTGCAGGAAGAAGATGGTGACTTTTGAGCCGAAGGGCGAGGATCCCTTCGTTTTCGTTAGTGCGGTATGTGGACCCCGCATACCCATGATTCAGCATTAAGAGCCAGAGACTTGTTATAGGGAGGATGTGTAGGTTTTCTGGCTAGTGTGGTGGATACTACTAGGGTTTTGCCAGCAGGGCTGGGAGAGACCGGATTGGTTTGTGAGTTCTTGGATGTATTTCTTGAGGATCTACCAGGACTGTCGTCGCGCAGGGAGATACAGTTTGTTATTAAGTTAGCACCGGGGACAGAACCAGTATCAAGAGCACCATATAGGATGGCACCACCAGAGTTGAAGGAATTGAAGATACAGTTACAAGAACTTCTGGATTTGGGATTCATCAGGCCCAGCTACTCTCCATGGGGAGTTCTGGTTTTATTTGTTAAGAAGAAGGATGGGACTTTGAGGATGTGTATAGACTATATAGAATTGAACAAGTTGACCATCAAGAATAAGTACCCTCTACCAAGGATCGATGACTTGTTCGATCAACTGTAGGGAAAGACAGTGTTCTAGAAGATTGATCTTCGATCTGGTTATCACCAGTTGAGGATCAAGGACGAGGACATACGGAAGACGGCCTTCCGAATGAGGTGTGGGCACTATGAGTTTTTGTTCATGTAATTTGGTTTGACCAATGCCCCGACAGCCTTTATGGATCTAATGAACAGAGTGTTCAAGGACTTCTTGGATCAGTTCGTCATTGTCTTCATCAATGACATCTTAGTGTACTCTAGTTCATAGGCAGAGCACGAGCAACATCTTCGACAGGTCCTGCAGAGGTTAAGGGAACATCGATTACATGCCAAGTTTAAGAAGTATGAGTTTTGGTTACCAGAAGTGACCTTTCTTGGACATATAGTTGGCGTAGAGGGGATTAAGGTGGATCCATCCAAGGTGGATTCAGTGAGAGAATGGCCGAGGCCAAGGAACGCCTCAGAGGTCCGGAGTTTCCTCGGGTTAGTAGGTTATTACAAGTGGTTTGTAGAAGGGTTCTCAAAGATTGCTACACCGATGACAGAGTTGACGCGGAAGAATCAGAAATTTGTTTGGTCGGAGAAGTGTGAGAATAGCTTCCAAGAATTGAAGCGACGACTTATTACTGCAACTGTGTTGATCCTTCCTTTGGAAGAAGGAAAGTTTGTGGTATATTGTGATTCATCAAGGTTGGGTTTGGACTGTGTGTTGATGTGGAATGAGAAGGTTATAGCTTATGCATCACGACAATTGAAGGAATATGAGCAGCGATATCCTACCCATGATTTGGAACTGGCAGCAGTGGTATTTGCACTGAAGGTGTGGCGACATTATCTGTATGGGGAGAAGTGCGAGATATACACTGATCACAAGAGTTTGAAGTATTTCTTCACCCAGAAGGATCTGAACAAGAGATAGAGGCGTTGGTTAGAGTTGGTGAAGGATTATGACTGTGACATTCTTTATCAACCAGGGAAAGCCAATGTAGTGGCAGATGCATTGAGCTGGAGAGGCTCGGGGCAGTTGTTTAGTTCTGTTCAAATTTCTATGGAGTTGGCTGATGAGATGACTAGGGCAATGATAGAATTGGTTGTGGGCTGATTGGCCAATGTTACTCTGCAGTCAACCCTACTAGAGCGAATCAAGGAGGGTCAATTGGTGGATGCGCAGTTACAGGAGATTAGTGAGAAAGTCTTAACGGGGGTAGCTAAGGATTATTCTATTTCTGAGGTTGGTATGCTACGGTATTAGGGGCAGATTTGTGTTCCCGCTGATGTAGGGATCAGACGAGAGATACTAGATGAGTCCCATACTACGCCATACTAGTTTCATCCAGGATCCACGAAGATGTATCAGGATCTACGGACAATACATTGGTGGCCCGGGATGAGAAAGGATGTAGTGGAGTACGTGGCCAGGTGTTTGACTTGTCAGCAGGTGAAAGCTGAGCATCAGCAACCAGCAGGGTTGCTTCAGCCTTTAGGCATTCCTGAGTGGAAATGGGAGGAGGTTACAATGGACTTTGTGGGAGGTCTACCAAGGACAGTGAGACTTTATGACTCGGTATGGGTGATAGTGGACAGATACACCAAGTCAGCTCATTTTCTACCAGTGAAGTCGACTTATACAGTGGAACAGTATGCAGAATTGTATGTGAGGGAGATCGTTCGTCTCCATGGGGTTCCTAAGTCTATTGTGTCTGATCGGGATCTTATCTTCACCTCCAAGTTCTGGGGTGCTCTGCAGAAAGCCATGGGGACTCAGTTGAAGTTTAGCACCGCCTTTCATCCTCAGACTAACGGACAGTCTGAGAGGACGATTCAGGTGTTGGAGGATATGCTGAGGGCATGTGTGATCGACTTTGAGGGATCTTGAAGTAAGTATCTCCCGTTGATTGAGTTTTCATATAACAACAATTATCAGTCCACGATTGGAGTGGCTCCATATGAGATGTTATATGGGAGGAAGTGTAGGTCACCCATTCATTGGGATTAGATGGATGAGAGGAAGTATTTGGGACCGGACATGGTTCAGAAGACTAATGAAGCTAATGAGAAGATCCAAGCCAGAATGCTTGCTTCACAGAGTAGACAGAAAACCTACGCTGACCCTAAGCGTAGAGATGTGGAGTTCCAGGTTGGGGACCACGTGTTTTTGCGAGTTGGAGGATATGTCGAGGGCATGTGCGATCGACTTTGAGGAATCTTGGAGTAAGTATCTCCCGTTGATTGAGTTTTCATATAACAACAGTTATCAGTCCACGATTGGAGTGGCTCCATATGAGATGTTATATCGGAGGAAGTGTAGGTCACCCATTCATTGAGATTAGATGGGTGAGAGGAAGTATTTTGGACTGGACATGGTTCAGAAGACTAATGAAGCTATTGAGAAGATCGGAGCCAGAATGCTTGCTTCACAGAGTAGAAAAAAAACCTACGCTGACCCTAAGTGTAGAGATGTGGAGTTCTAGGTTGGGGACCACGTGTTTCTGCAAGTTTCACCACTGCGTGGGGTGAGGAGATTTGGGGTGAAGGGCAAGCTGAGCCCTCGATTCATTGGACCTTTCGAGATTCTAGAAAGGATTGGACAAATGGCATACAGGTTGGCTTTTCCATCATCGTTGTCGGGAGTTCATGACGTATTCCATGTTTCAATGTTGCGGAAGTATGTCTCAAATACGACACATGTGCTGAAATATGAGGACTTGGAATTGCAGGCAGATTTATCCTATGAGGAACGACTGGTTCAGATTTTAGATTAGAAGGACAAGGTTCTACGGAATGAGACAATTCCGCTAGTTAAAGTATTGTGGAAGAATAGCAAGGTCGAGGAAGCGACCTGGGAGCTTGAGTTGGTGATGCGGGATCAACATCCCGAGTTTTTCAGGTAAATTTCAAGGACAAAATTCTCAGCAGGAGGGGATAGTTGTAATGACCCAAAAATCATCAATAAGGCTTAAGGGCCTAGATTAGTATGCCGGGCAAGCATAATTGGTTTATGTGTGAATTAAAAGATTTAATGCATGACTCCATGATAAGCATGCTTATATGATTATATGGATATATGAAATACATGTCTGAGAGTATAAGTATGCATGTAGGCCCTGTTTAGCTTAAAGGGGCATATTTGTAATTTTAGCCCTATGAGGGCATAAATGTGATTATATGTTATAATTGTGAAGACCACATTATTATGTGGATATATTTGCAGTATGGGGCTTGAGGCGATCCTAGGGAGCCAATTAGCGAGAAAGTCACAACGGGACCCAATACTTGACTCGGGGCGAGTCAAGGGGTATTTTGGGTATTAGACAGTTATTTGGATTATCGGGCTATGGAAATAAATAATTGGAGATATATTTGAGGTTAGGAAGCTTAGGAGGGAATACTGGGGAAATTTACCGTTTTCCCTCGAGGACGTTTTTGGTACCCCGAGCTTTGGGATTAACTTAATTAACTAAGGATAGATCAAACAAAACTAAGGAAAACAGTGGAAACACCTAAATCGACCCTTCTATCTTCTATCTCTTTCTCTCTCAAGGAAATCACTGAAACCAAAGGGAAACTTGGCTGGAAACTCATAAATTTGAGTTGGAACCTTGGAGATTAGCTCAGTTTTAGCTAAGGAATTCAATCAGGAGTTGAGTTAAGACTTGAATCACATTCTTGGTCATTTAATTATGTAGCTTTGGGCTGGGTTCTAAGTGTTTTTGGGTTCTTGATTTTTAATATTAAATTGAGGCTAAGGATTTGGGAATTAGCTCAACAACTAATTGGTGGATTGGTTTTTTAGTGCAGGTAGGCTGTAATTTAAAGTTTAGCATCTGAATTTTGGAATTTCTGGCTGTTCTAAGGGGTTTATGAGCTTATGGGTTTCAAGGATTGAAGTGGGATTTTGAAGAGTATCTAAGCTAGGTTTTGTTGTTGGGTTTTGCTATTGGGATTATGTTAGGGTGTTTATGATAGTTGAATTGTGTTATTTTGGGTTAGTTTGGTTGAGGTTTAGTTGTTGAAAATGGTGAGTTTTCTGGGTTCGAAGGGGTCGAGTCGCGGCTCAGTTCTTGGTGTGCCGCGGCCCTCTGGAGCAGATGGGAACTGAGGAAGAGGGGCGGGCCGCGGCATGGGGAGTGTTGGGCCGCGGCCCATGTTTGTTATTTGGTGAGGCTGGGCCTCTAGATGTGGCATAGAGAGCTTGCGCTATGGCTTTTATGGGTATTTTTGGCCTTAAAGAGATTTTTGGCGTGGGAACCTAACCTAGGGTGCTCGGGATCGATTCCACTACTGTGTTTGGTGGAATTCAATGTTCCGGAGGCTAGAACTTGGTTCGAAAACCTTTATACAATTATTATTGATGGAAACCCTTATCTTGGTTGTGACTAGGTGTAAGCTAGGGCTCGTGAAACAGATCGTGCTCAAGGGGTCATCTCTCGTAATTAGAACACTTAGAATTAAGAAAACTACACCCGGTTGTGAGTCTATAATGGGACTAAGGGCTCCCTATTCTTGTATGCATCATGCAAGATGGTATTATGCCATGTGAATGTAATACAAACGACCTAAGAGTACCAGAGTTTATATTGGCACACAGGGCGCGGCTTAACCACTGGTAGCTGAGGACAGCTTAATATTCACTGAGCTCGGTTTAAGTGGACCAGAGTCAGTGGTGTAAACAGAGGGTGCGACCTAAGGCGTCAAACCTGGTTATTGTAATGACCCAACTACTCTAGACCTTGGACCATTAACGAAAACTATACATAGACACTAATCTTTAACAAAACTTACAAGTGAAAAGATCATAACTTTATTAAAACTTGTAAAAACAAATGTTAAACTTACATAAAATTTAAAGTAGGATATGGGATCAAATTGTTTTAAAAATCAAAACATAACATAATGGTAATTAAAAAGAGATTACATAAATAAGTGCGGAAAAATACACATGAAACCATAAGTAAAGACTTCATCCTCGAATCGAAACTCTCGGCTCTTTGAATCCATTCCGCCTCAATACACATTCCCCATGCTTCCAAGAACCTTTCCTGCCACTAAGTTATTTTCCTGCACATATAAACGTAAAAGGAGTGAGCCTAATGCCCAGCAAAGAAAATCTAACACATAGACCATATACATAAATTTCATAAAGAAACATAAAACATATCATAACACTTATGTCACATACATACTATAATGGCCATTATTACTTGGGGTCCCATAAACTAAACAAGTCATATGCCCATTAGATTAGTGGGGCTTGCTAGCTAAGCAAGTCATATGCCCATAATCTACTTGGGGCTTGTTAGTTGTATGGGTCATATGCCCAAGTCTACAAACATACTTAACATAGCATATTACATAACACATAATCATAAGATAACATATAAAATCATATAACACATAAATCCTATCCTATTTTCCTTACCAAATTACCGGGATATGAGAACATATTTTGGGACTTTGGAACACTCCTAAAAACCATAAATGGGAGAGTGAGTATACTAAAGAGAATGAAATGAAAAGAATGGAAGAAATATACCATGGAGAATATACTTACCAAAAACTTATGTTCAAGACCTTAGGTTTCCTAACCAAGAATAAAGAATAAGGTTAGAATGCTGAGTAGAAGACTATACGAACTTAAAGAAAATAATACCAAATGAACTAGAGTGTGAAATACCTTGAATGCTTCTATAGCCAATCTAAACCTTGAACCGAAATGCTATAAACGTTACTTCCCAAGTGTTTGGTAAGCTTATAATGATCAAGCTTATAATTCCCAACCCAAGTGTTTACACTCTAAATATAATAACCTAGCAACTTGCAGCCTCTGAACTTAGAGTAATAGATGAATAAATGGCTGGGTACTATGTCCTATTTATAGAGTTTAGGAATGAAAAGATCTTCATTTAACTTGAATAAAAATAATGGCTTTTAAGTGAAAAACATTTGAATTATCGTTCAGCAGAGGCTGAAGACTCGTTCAAAAAGATGCTGGACTTATCAAGAGGTTGAAGATTTGAATGGAGAACATTTTCAAAATGTTTCAAAATGCCCTGAAGGAGGCGATATATCGCCTGGGCCAGTATGCCCGAGGCAATCGTGCGACGTTTTTTTTTTTTTTCCGTGCTGCGATATATCGCCCCCTATAGCTGCGATATATCGGCATACGCTGAATATTTAAACACGAAATTACACATTTTTAGCTTAATTTGAATTGAGTAAACAACCTTGACTAAGCCCTCTAACGTTTTCAAAGCTGCTGACTGACCCTAGGATATTCAAATTTTAACCTTCATAAATTTATTCCTCAAAATACTTAATCATTATTAATCATACACATGACATGTGCTATAATCTTATTGGGTCTTATCTAAACCTTATAATATAATAAATATTACCCTCAATATCAGTCATATTAATCAAACCTTAGGTTAAAATTATTATTCTTAAACTATAGGTTAAACTTAGAAAATCTACAAGTATTACTATGAGTGTCCAAATAAATCCCGGTCTGAACCAAAAATCCACAATCATAAAGATAATACTATTATTACTATTATACTACTATCTAACTTAGCTAAGTAAAGTTCTTGGACTCTACAGTTATTGTATGATTTGGTTGTTGTTGTTAATTGACAAATATGATATGCTGAATATTTGAGTATTAGTTTGTAGATTTGCTGGTTATGTTTACTGATCTTGTGAACGCCATGGTCTGCTGAATATATGATCATGCTTAAAGAATTATTTGGTTATTGTCATTGTTTATGCTATAATATTATGGTTTTCTTGCTGGGCCTTGGCTCACGGGTGCTACGTGGTCCAGGTAAAGGCAAGGGTAAGCTTTGTCAGCCCTGATTTGGAGAGCTTTAGAGGCAGAATGTACATGATTAGCAGCTCGTCCGCCACGGTTGAGGGAGGGACAAGAACAAGAGGACCTTAAATGTCTGTTTTGCCCTTAGAGTGGCCAATTGATGTATATACTCAGGGAAATTTTGTAAACTGTCCTTCAAACGTTATTTCTTTTGGGATCCCATGTTTAAAACATTTATTTATATGAAATGTATCTTTTATGACCAAAACCTTATAACCCTAGTTCACTAATGGTCTTAGCGACATGTTTACAACTAGCTGACTTGATGAACAAGTCTTATTCTTTTATAAACACACAGTGTAACGGTCTTGGCTACCCAAGACATTACACCAATCTCACAAACCTTGATTTACTCTACCATTTAAACAATCGAAAGCAATCGTCATATGGAAACCAGAATAACCCTATACCAGGACAAGGTGCTGGAGTTTTTATAAACAATAACCAGCTCCCCCAAGTTCAAGCTCGCCCTGCAGTGGACTTGGTCCATGAGAGAATTGACCAGCTCAAAAGAGCGTTCAGGCTTCTACAGGATGAAAGGAACATGGATAAGGCTGAAGACTCCGATGAGGATCTTGAGTCTTTGGCCCGGCATATCTCCAACACCCCGTTTCCACAGGGGTTTAGGATACCTCATGTAGCACCATTTGATGGGAACTTAGACCCACATAGTCATCTGGGCACTTTCAATACCATCACGCGAGCCAGCAATGTTGGTTATGAGCTCTGATGTATGTTGTTCCCGGCTACCCTGACAGGACCAGCAAAAAACTAGTTCTAGAAGTTTAGAAGACACTCGATCTCATCTTGGCATCAACTAGCAAGGGAGTTTAAAAAGAAGTTCAAATCCATTGTAGGCGTTAGATTCTAAGCCTTGGCTTTAACGAACATCAAAGAACATCATGGATAATCACTGAAGAGTTACCTTACAAAGTTTAATATAGAAGTGGCTCGGGCTCGCAACATCGATGACAGTGGCCACTTGATGGCTGTAAGGGTTAGTATATTACCAAGGAGTCCCCTTTGGGAGGATTTGCAAAGAAAACCCATAAGGTCATTAACCGAGTCAGCTGGAGGGCCCAGAGATTTGTCAATGTAGAAAAGGCGAGGTCAGCATTAAACCTGACCTCTCAGCCTGTAACTACAAAGACAAATGTTAACTCAGCCTCCACCTCGGCGGCCCTATCGACGTCAAGACCCTCTGGGGATAACCCTTCAAAGAGGAAGAAAAATGAAGGGAATAACCCCAACGCTCACAAAGGGAAAAGGAAGAAAAAAGACAAGCATTTCTCCATTTACACAGTGCACACTGAGCTCAATGAGACCCAGGAGAATATATTTATTGCCAATGAGAATCATGTCCCATTTAGACGACTTAACCTAATGCGGAATCAGAAGGCAAAGAGGGACTCCAATAAATATTGTAGATTCCATAGAGATGTCGGACATACAACTGATGAGTGTCGATAGCTGAAGGAGAAGATCGAGGGCTTGATCTTGAGGGGATATTTCAGACCGTATGTGAGAAACCAAAATCCTAATCAAGCCTCGACAGGACAAAGGGAAACAACTGCACAACCTACCTAACAAAACAACTCTTGAACATGGAAGGAAGATCGACCACCTCCAATAGATGGAGAAGATGTGGTAACCATCTCTGGGCGACCACATATTGCCAGATTGGGCAAAAACGCCCAAAAGAGATACATTAACGAGCTAAAGACCAAGGATAATTCTCCCTATGAACCCGAACCACAAGCTCCAAAGCAGCAGAGGGTTGAAACTCAACCCATCACATTTACCGACCAATTCCCTCACAATGACCCCCTGGTCATCACGCTTCAGCTCACGAACAGGAGGGCACATAGTGTCTTGATTGATAACCGGAGCTCTGTGAATATCCTTTACAAGGCCACTCTAGAAAATGACTCACGCTTCAAGATTTGAAAGCCTATGCAACCACATTGTATGGATTTTTAGGAGAAGGGATTATTTGTATGGGATCCATTGAACTCCTCGTAACCTTGGGCGATTATCCACTCTTGGTAACCAAGATGATTGAGTTCGTAGTGGTAGATGTACCGTCGGCCTACAACGTACTGCTCGGGAGACTAGCCTTGATTGGGCTGGGGGTAATATCATCTGTTAGGCACTTGGCCATCAAGTTCACGATGTCTAGTGGCATCAAGACACTGAAGGGAGACCATCTCGTAGGAACAGAATGCTACAACATTTCCGTGAGAGGGAAAAACCAAACAAGTGCCGAGACACATGTGATCATTCAGGAGATGTACGAATCCATCTTCGAGATAGAAGAAGAGATCGATCCTATAGTCAAAGAAAGGGCCGATCTCGAACCACTAGAGGAGCTCAAAGAGGTTGAGCTTGATGAAAAAGATACCACGAGGGTGGTAAAAATAGGAAAAAATCTTTTTGAACAAGCAAGATAGCAATTAACTTGCTTTTTGAAAGAAAACCATGATGTATTTGCATGGTCGCACTCGGACATGGTAGGAATTAGTCCGAATGTCATAAGACATGCACTTAACATCGATAAAAGCTTCCCCCTGAAGCAGCAAAAAGGAAGGCTCATGGACGATGATAGAAAGACGACCCTCAAAGAGGAGGTTGAGAGGTTAAAAGCAAATCAATTTATATGAGATGCTTTTTATCCTAAATGTATCACCAATCTGGTGCTAGTCCCAAAACCCAAGGGCAAATGGAGAACCTGCATCGACTATTCGGACCTCAACAAGGCATGCCCCAAAGACTGCTTCCCCTTGCCTCGAATAGAGCAACTCGAAGATGCAACTGCAGGCCATGACATCATGTCATTCATGGATGCTTATTCTGGATATAACCAGATTTCCATGCATGCACCTGACCAAGAACATACGAGCTTTGTAACTGATAAGGGATTGTATTGCTACAACGTCATGCCTTTCGGGTTCAAAAATGTTGGAGCCACATACCAAAGGCTGGTAAATAGGATGTTTGCTGAACAAATAGGGAATAACATGGAATTTTATATGGATGATATGTTTGTCAAATCTAAACATAACAATAACCATGTGGAAGATCTCGGTGAGTTCTTTGTTGTACTTCGAAAATACAACATGAAACTTAACCCGCAAAAATGCTCATTCGGAGCATCATCGGGTAAGTTCCTTGGTTTCATAGAAAATGCTCGGGGAATAGAGGTTAATCCTGACAAGATAAAGACGTTAATAGACATGCCCTCACCACGAAAATATAAAGATGTCCAGAGACTAATAGGACGAATGGTGGCCTTAAGTAGGTTTATCTTGAAATCTACAGACCGATGCCTTCCATTCTTTAATATTTTGAGAGGGGGAAAAAAGTTCGAGTGGTCGGAGGAGTGTGAACTTGCATTTTAAAATCTTAATAAACACCTCGCTGAACCACCAATCTTGTCCAAACCTAATACAAGAGAAATTTTGTACTTATACCTCACCACGACCAAGCTCGTCATTAGTTCAGTACTGGTACGGGAGGATAAGAAAGTACAAAAACTTGTATACTACGTCAAAAAGAGATTACTGGGGGTAGAATCAAGATATCCATTAATGGAGAAACTACTCTATGCCTAATGCACGCATCTCGAAAGCTTTGACCCTATTTCCAAGCATACCCTATCCATGTGTTAACTGACCAGGCATTGAGGCAGGTTTTATCCAAGCCTGAAGCATCCGAAAGACTGTTGAAGTGGGTTGTCGAGCTCGGACAGTTAGAGATCACTTATCACCCAAGAACGACAATCAAAGGACAGGCTCTGTCAGATTTTATTGTCAAACGTATTGGGATATCCAACGATGAAGTCATAACCCTAGCCCGCGAGCTGTGGAAACTTTATGTCGATGGATATTCTAATAAAAATGGATCGGGAACAGGCATCATTCTAATTACCCCAACAGAAAATTTCTTCCACTCGGCACTAAGGTTTGGCTTTGAGGTGTCAAACAATGAGGCTGAATATGAGGCGTTATTAGCAGGACTTCAAATAGCCACCGAACTCAAAGCAAAGGCTATACATTGCTATAGCGATTCGCAGTTGGTGGTTAACCAAGTCCTGGAGGAGTATCAGAGTTCATGGTATAAAAATGGCCGCGTACCTAGAGAAGGTAAAGGTAGCACTTGGAATGTTTGAGTTCTACGCTGTAGAACAAGTCCTTCGAGAACAAAATTCAAATGCAGACGCATTGGCCAGGCTTGCCACAACTAACGAAGCTGACACTCTGAACGTGGTCCCATTAGAATTTCTACCAACCCCGAGTATTAACGAGCTTGACAAAGAAGATGTATGTATGATCGACTCACAACCAACCTGGATGACCGCAATAGTGGACTACCTCGAAACTGGAAGTCTTCCAGCAAACCAGAACGAGGCTAGAAAGATGATGTACCAAATTCCAAGGTACACTATTGTGGAAGGGAAATTGTATAGAAATGGGGTATTCTATGCCAATACTTCAGTGTGTAACTCCTCCTGGGGCGACACATATTTTGGAAGAGATCCATGAAGGATTTTGTGGAGATCACACTGGGGGCATAGTTTGTTGAAAAAGGTGATTAGGCAGGGGTAATTTTGGCCCACAGTCAAGGCAGACTCGTTCGAGTATGTAAAACGTTGTGATAAATGTCAACGGTTTGCTTCAATTCCACGAGCACCACCAATCGAGCTCGCCATGATGAGTTCCCAATGGCCATTTGCAGTATGGGGGATTAACCTCATAGGCTCCTGGCCAACTAGAAAGATGGAGTGAGGTATGTTGTGGTCGTAGTAGATTATTTTACAAATGGACCGAAGCTGAGCCCCTGGCCACCATTACCTCAAAGAGATACCTAGATTTCATTGTAAAGAATATCATCTGCAGATATGGGGTGCCCAGAAAGATAGTATCAGATAATGGGACCCAATTCGACATTGATTTATTTACACATTTCTGCAAAAAAAAATGGGATAGTAAAAAATTTTTCCTCTGTGGCCCATTCCCAGTCAAATGGCAAGGTCGAAGCAGTCAATAAAACCTTAAAGAGCTCCATGAAGAAAAGGTTAAAAAAGGCAAAGGGGAAATGGCCAGAGAAGCTGCCTCGAGTCTTGTGGGCTTATAGAACCATAACATGAACTTCAACGGGGCATACCCCTTTCTCCCTAGCTTATAGGTGCGAGGCCATGTTACCTATTGAGGTCAAAATCCCAACAATACATTGCGATGCATACAATCAGGCCTCGAACCAATCCCAACTCGAAGAAAGTCTAACCTCATTGAAGAAAGACGAGATGAAGCCCAATTGAAAAATGTTGCATACCAGCAATGAGCTACTAGATATTTTAACAAGAAGGTCCAAGATAGAAAATTTGGATTGGGAGACCTGGTGCTAAGGCGCATATTCTTAGCAACGAGACCCGTCTGCTGAGGTACTTGGACCTAACTGGGAAGGACCTTACAAGATCAAGGCCATTATTCGACCTGGAGTGTGTAAGATAGCGAGGTTAAACGGAGAATTAGTTTCGCGAGCTTGGAAAGGTGAACATCTACGACCATATATTATCAGTAATGTAGGGGTGATGCTTTCATTGTAACTAAGCATGTGCTTGATTTTTTTGTTTTTTATCAATAAAATACTGAATTTCGTTCAAAAGTTGTATTTTTTATTGTTATACTTTTTTTTTGAAAACCCTCATAATTAAATAACCTAAGATCGCATTCATAGGATATTAATGGGGCATAAGTGGTATACAAATCATACCATAGGTTTGAAAAATATAACACAAATAAAAAGTAATGTCTGGATTATTAACCCGACATGAAAAAATTAATAAGTGTATGGATTATTAACCAAACACACGAACTAAAAATGTCTAGATTATGAACCCGACATGAAAAAATTAATAAGTGTATGGATTATTAACCAAACATGCGAACTAAAAATGTCTAGATTATTAACCCAACATGAAAAAATTAATGAGTGTATGGATCAAGAACCAAACACGCGAGCTAAATAAGTCGGGAACAAACCAGCAAAACCTAACCGACGCTAAAAAAGTTGGAATTCTAGATAAACCAACTGTAAACTAAGTCGAAACTAGGGCTGGAAAATTTTGAAAGCAAGTTTCGACCTTGCAACCTCGAGGCCATACTCGAGGATGAGGAAAATCAAAATATAACTAGACTATTAAGATTACATGCCAATTGAGAACTTTTCAAGTACATGGTCAAAGTAAAGTTTGACATTGACAATAACGAAGTTGAACATGGATATTTTGAAAAAAAAAACTATGCATGAATGCATTGAAATTCGAACCTAAATCCAATAGATATATTTGTACGAATAAACAAGTATAAAAGCACGTCCTTAATAGTGGCAAGCTCGAAATATTTTGATTCGGAAATGCAAAGCATAATATTAAGGCAAAAAGCTAAAGGAAAAATTGAGTGCATAAATATTTTCGAGTTAGAAAATTGTGTGCATAAAAATTGCTATTGTTATAAATTGATAATTAAGATAGCTCAAAATCAAGCTATAAATTGTCTTTGCCTTGAGGGCACAAAAATAATTGAATTAACTACAAAAATTATTAAAATGGGTCGCATCCCATAATCTTGGCCTCAAGACTTAGATGTTTCTCCAGCCGCAACCCTTGAAGCCTCTGCTGCTTCCTCAACCTCGAGCCTTGCCTCCTCCTCCTCCTCAAGCCAAGCCTGCCATTTGGCGATGAAAACGGCTTCCAAGTTGGCTAGGAAACTGGTGTCGAGGTTGAGATTGTTCACCTAAATCTGATACATCTCCATGTCTACGACGCGATCTTTTTGGTTTTGAACTCCTCTAGAAGACGAGCCTTCTCACCTTCAATAACTTTGAAGGTTATCTTCTTTTCCTCTTCCAACTCGGCATTGAGTTCACGAATTTCCTTGATCTTGGAATTCTTAGCCTAGACTTCCTTTAAGGTCATCGGCATCGTCGATTCGAGGTCGGGTATCTTCTGGACCTCTTTCAAAGCAACCTCCAGTTTTGACTCGAGCTCAGAAACCTTCTTAATGGCCGCATCCCTTGCTGCCACCTCTAGCTTCGCTGCTTTCAACTCATCCTCAAGCATCTGTTGGGCATCTCTAGCCTCTTGTGTAAGCGCCCTGCTCGTAGTCACTTCGTTATTCAGAATAAAGTTGTGCTAAACGAAGGATACGAGTGCCTACACACAAGTTAGCAAAGTGTAGCCTAAATTAATACAGAATAAGAAGGTCAAGGGAAAAGTAACTAACCGAGGAGAGAAGTTCGTCACCCTTATCAAAAATAGTGTTGGCATCTCGGCAGGAGGTCAGAAAATCCCATTGAGGGGCCCCGAGGTGGCTGAGACTGTGACCCACACGAGTCAAGGCATCAGAGCCTAGGTTGACTCCGTGAGATCTCGCTGCACTGTCGACAACGAACTCAAGAACATGAGTCAAGATCAATAGGAAGCGCTCCCGCACTGGAGCCAGGCCTTTTCGAGTTGGTACTGTAGGGATTCCTTGAATTGGTTGAGCAGTAGAGGGAGGCAAAATGGTGGGAGGCGTTGTGGGCTCAGTGGCTGTACTTGGTCCGACCTCAGGGGTAGGCTCGAAAGCTTGATTCGAATCTTGGGGAATTGAGACTGGATGGACTATCTCGGTCTTTTTGGGTATCTTGGAGGGGCGACCTCCTCTTTGCAAGGCTCGTTGGTGCTTACTCACCTTTGTAGCCATAGGCTTATTGAGCACATTGTCTAGGTCTGAGTCCATTTCACCTGAAACACATAAAGATCATACTTTAGTAATCAAGAAAGGGTTATTAAAATAAATAAGACACAAGGATAATAGAAACCTAATTGGTACTCTCGATCGAGCTTGAGCTCAGGGACTAGGAGATTCCCCTATCTTCTGACGACACTGGGGGAGTCCCATCTCTATAAGTGGGAGACAGCCCCAAAAGGTCCCTATAAACATTAGTCCCATATTTAACGACTACCCCATCCCAGACCTCATTTAAACTATACATGGTCTGGTACTGCCCTAACCAACTATCAAACCTACAAACTCTAAGGTCCACCCTTAACCATGTTAAGAAATTATTTCTAGTGTTATTGAAGATGACCATCACGTCAGACTTATGTTTAAGCATTGACGGAGACCACACGGAGTGGTCGAACACAACTTTACTTCCATCCGACGAGCTTGGTGAGGCCTCGTCATGGGCTTCATTGCCCGAGCCTGGTCGCTCGTGTAGAAGGGAGGCAATGGCATGGAATTGTGAGCCTGAAGGTTTCCTCCTGAGGGGGAAGTCTAGCAGTAGGGAGTGGAACATGTTCCCACCTCAGGTATTTGCAATACCCCGAGTCATCCGTGGACTCACCTTCGCCTAAAAGGCCACATTCTTGGAGCTTGTCTTCGTGAAGGAGGTAGGATAGGGACCTTCGACCGTAGGGAAGTTGAAGGATGTCTGCCTTATGTTCCATCATCGCTTCTGATGGAGTGGGGGCAATGGTTGTTGGCTGCAGGCAAGAACAAGTTTAAATATTTTGAGCCTGACTATTCAATGAAAAAAGGATAAGTATGTTGAAATACTTAAGGATGCGTTGGAAGGAGTAAAATCTAGAAGGTGTGAGACCATCCGTCCAGAAGAAGGCAAGCTTGAAATTTGGAGGATGATTTGGCATATCTTCAAAAAGTCATTTTTCCTTTGGATAGCTCGATAAATAATAGAAGTCGTCTCTTCCACGAGCTCGAGAAGGGTTGCTTTTAAGATAGAAGAGATATAATATCTCTTGTGCCGAAGGCCCTTCCCACTTCATCTCATGGTACAGTGACCTGAGGTCTGACAAGACCCTAAAGGAGTTGGTCTAGAGCTGGAAGGGGACGAGCCCGACAAAAAGTCCAAGAAATTCTTTAAGTATGTCTTCAGGGGTAGGAGAGCCCCAGCCCTCATGTGCTCGTGACTCTATGCGGCGAGCTTGATTTTGTTGTTGGGATTGTCATCCCCCAAGGCATAGCAGCTCCTTTCATTTGAGGTCGATGGTCAGCACATCAGGGTACCAGAGAGCTTAAGGCCATGATAAGCCAACAACTCGGATATTTTCTGGTGGATGTGACTGAGCTCTAGTAGTGCTCAGCCTCGAAAAACTCCTCCTTCGAGGTGGGGACTGAGAGAGCATGGGAGGTGGAAGGACATATTGAAGAGTCTTCCATTAGGGAGAATGAAAGTACACCAGGAGCGAAGGTGATGGTGGCTTTGAGCTTGGGATTTAACGGAATAGGCCTAATGGGGTCTGGATCAGGATAAGCCGCCACTCGGAGTCTCTTCCTCTTTTTCTCTTCGACATCATCTATCTGACGTAGAAATCGGTCTCGTATATCCTCTTGCTCACTCCTTTCTTTGTGCTCAATTGCTGATTTTCGGTGAAAGGTGACTCAGGACTGGGTGTTGATGGGTTGTAAGGGATAGCAAACTCGGGCCCCCACTAATTCGCAGAGTACTGCGACATCTAACAAGGAAGAAAAAGGTGAGGGCCCAACATACAGGAAATCATAAAGAAATTATAATTTTAATAACTCAAGCTCGAAAGCTCGAGATAACGAGATTGCCTCAATCAATATTGATGCCTCAAAAGAGCGAGATTAACTCAGATGTCATCCCCGAACTATTGTAAAGTTTGAGCATCGAGGGTGCACTCACGCGAGATTGGGAGGTTAATACCAGTTTAAAAGAATCCTGAATTTTCAGGAAAAATCTAGCAGTTACCCAAAAAGGTGATATATTTGGAATTCATGCGTTAAAAACTCTAAACCAAAAACCCTTATTTCTTAAGCTACACGAAGCCCTCTATTTCCAGAAAAAACCCCATTTTTACATGTTTATGCTAGAAATCTTTGGTCTAAAACCGTGATTCTGACTACATCAAAACAACTCGGATCAAAATCTTGCCTAATATCAACGTGAAACCCTAAAAAAAAGGCTGGTAAAAACCAGTAAAGATATTCTCACAAAATAGATGGAACATGTAAAAAAAAATGCATGTACATGCCAAAGAAGAAAGGAATCGAGAACATGAACTTAAACAAAGTTGATCGTGGGAATGAGGAAATTGTTGACTGGAGAAGCGGTTGAAGAAAAACTTTCACGGACTCGAATATACTGGAGGTACTTTGCTTTTTTGGCTTAGAGAACATGCAAGAGAAGGGATATGGCTCTAGTTCATTTTATTTTCTTCTCTCTAAATATTAGAATGAATGTGATGAAGGAGAAGAGAAGGCATGTATATATATGTCCCAGTGGGATATCAAAGGACGGATAAATCTGGACCTTTGGATTAGATTGGGATTTGATCTGATGGATGGGGTTTGGTTATAACATCAGTGACAAAAAGGAGATATATGAAAGGACGTGGGCAGAGATAAGGAGTACTTGAGTACTCTGGGTGTGCAATCCTTGAGTGACGTGTGTCTGTACTCGAGTATGGTAGGTGGCACGTTTGTCGAAGGAGAAGTTCAAAAGTTTCCTTCTCATAGGATTCGAACCAACACTTTTGAGGGGCAAAATGTTACACCCAAAGTTCGAGAATATAAATTATGATCTCGAAATGTAAGCTCGAAATAAGTAGGTATCTAAATTATACTTGTGTAGTTCATCATAAAGTTCTAGACACTACACATTTTTTAAAGTGTTATTATTGATTTAGCTATAAACAAAACACGGAGAGAAAAAATGAATGAAATATTGGCGCCAAGTGAATTAGTAATGGCGCCTTTACTTTTCAATTTTTTTTCTTATTTTACACAACACTCTCATTCTCTCTAATCTGAAAGCACAATGATAAAAAAAAAATCTCTTCCTGAATATGGGTTCTCTCTAACGCCTAAATCCCTTCATTTTCACCATATGGGTTCTCTCATTTCTCTTCTACTGGATCTCACTCTCTCATGATCGCTTGGTATACATTCTCTACCTCTCACCCTTTCTTATTAGGTGATAGGGTTTTTGTAAAGGATCTCATATTTTCATTTTAGTTAGGTTTGGTTCATTTGGATCTTTTTTCTCTTTTAAGGGTTTCATTACTGGAGTAAATATTCTCAAGAAACAACAAGTTTTTTTGTATTTATCATTTCCCTCTTTGTATTTATAATAAATCTGATTATATGTTTTTCTAGAATCTGGGTTTTCATTCACAGAGTAGTACGTTCCTTCTCCCAGGTTTGCTTCTCATTGTTCATCTTCTCTTATCTTAAATAAAATCAATATCTTTTTTTCCTGATAGTGAATTGAATATCTTACCAAACACAATATCGTATAAATATTGAAGTTTTTTTTGCTGTGTTTTCACTTGATATAGGATTTAGGCTGTCGTTTTTTTTAAATATATGTATATATAGAATGTATGCTCTTTCAACCTATTGTCTTTGAATATGAAAGAAAACTTTGATTTGGTGTTTTGCTCTCCGTTTGTGTGTTGTGTCTTATTTGTCTATTTTTTTGGTTTTATTTGTTGTATTGGCCTTTACTATAATTTTGTTAAGTTTGCTAGTTGCTTGTCCAACTTTTGGCCATTGTGTTTCCAAGGGCTCTGTAGTGACTTTACTAACTGGTTTAATTACTACAATAGAGATTGAGTTCCCTGTGTTATAATCTTTCTTAAAATGACTAGAGTATATATATTAATTATTGCAGCCTTTTTCGTGAGGTTTTTGGGATTTAATTGTTCCTCTGTTTGCCCTAATATTTATATCTACTATCTATGACTAAAATAGAGGGATTTGAGAAGTGAAAATCCAACAGCGTAAAAGACTTGGTAATTTATCCTTTTGTGGATGGAGCTTATGATTCAACATTTGAAAAACCATTTTAATTTCCGATCTTTACACTTGGTCATGTTTTTTGGATTGTTTAAAATATCAAAAAGTATGAGAATGGATCAGCACCTTGTTATTCTTTTTCGTAAAAAAAAAAAAGAAAGCATATTGGATCACTCTCTATATTAATTTATCATAAATTTTCAAATGAAATTGATCTTTCTTGAGCAATTAACCTTATATGAGACCTAGAAATGACAAGATAAATATTAAGTCCACACCCTTATAGTATATATTATTCATTTCGTTATAGCAGTCAACACAATATGACTTGGTATAAAAATGCTTCCATTATCATCAACCTTAACATACACACACTAATAAGCCGTTTAATTGGTTTTAAATTAACATATATAAAACCTCAAAAACTAGTAGAATATTGCGTATTATATGTATAAATATGTATTCTTATTTGTGTACTTATATATATTTCATTGTAATGTACCTGTAAAACAATTGAAATACAATTGTGCTGTGTATTCTATAGTCTATACATATATCTTGGCCTATCCAACTAAACATCAATCTTACAACAATAATAATAAATTTGTCTTTGGTATTGCCTCGATTGTGCTTATATATATGATATGTTAAATTTGTATATGTTGTTATATGGTCTCTTTCTCCTAGGTAGACGTCCGAGGAGCTAAACCAAGACAATATAGAACAATCTTAATTTCTCTCTTTCTCTATTCCAAATAAATGGCCATCTGCTGCAGCATTATTATTCTCTCTCTCTCTTTTTTTTTGTATAGAGTGGAGATACAACTGCTGCAACATTTGTTGGAATATATATAGTATTAATTAGTTGGCGTTCTTGTGTCTCAAGTTATGTTCTGTCTTTGTGTTAGTTGGTGGTATTTCATACTATTAGAGAGCTTGTTTGTATGTTTATGCACTTTCGTTTGTGTTTTTTTTTTCACTGGTGTTGGGTTGTTGCAGTTTGTTTTGTTTATGCTTTAGTATTGTAGAACTTTTTCTATGGTTGTCCTTTTATTAGTTTGCTGTGTCAAGGCAGTATAGTGTTTTTTGCTGTTGCCTAGTTGTTATACTAGAGTGGACTCTGGTATTTGTTTTCCAATTGGTGTTGGCTCTTAGTTATTATTGGACTCTGTAGCTAGGTAGATATTTTGGAGCTTAAAAAGAAATGCTTCTTCAAATATTTATTATCATATAGGAATTTATATATATAAATATATATATATATATGTATGTTTAAATGGGCTTTTTAAAGCAATCATTATGTTTTGTGTGAACGTTTAAATGGCACTTACTTTTTCAATTAACTATTCCTTTAGCATTGGCATAGTGAATTTTTTCTTTCACACTTTTTGTAAATATGTCATGATATATTTATAGATTAATGATATTCACTATATGACACACTAAACAGTGTGAAGAATATGCTATGTCTAAAATTTGAAGGTATACATTATAATTCAGGATCAGTATTTGGTCAAAAATGAGATACATGTGCTTTACATTGATAAAAATATTCTACATATCTCATTTTGAGTATTGGTTATGATCATTACAGATCAAGGCATTGAAAATTAAGTCAAATGTTTGAATACAAAATAGTTGCTGTGACATATAAGATAATGACAATATAAGATGAAATCTAGACTACAAGGGTACATATAGATTGCTTGGCAGTAAAAAAAACAAAGAAATGTCTAAACCCAACCCAAGAATATGAATGAATCTCAAATAAAACAATACTCAACTCACACTCTAAAGGATTTGAACCAGGAAACTTGCCCGCATGGATAGAATTTTTTTGAAATAAAGTGTGTGCTAACAAAATTTTTGTTGAAGGTTACAACTCTGACAAAGCTATGTTTTCTTAACCGACCTTACTTTGTTGTGCTTGCTCCTATCCTATCAAATAAGCGTGCTATTTTTAGTTTGCTATTATTGTTAGGCTTACTAATTCATTGATAAAGTGTACATTGAGCATATTTTAGACAAGCACTGACTGTTTTCTATGGATTCTAGATTAAAAAAAATCTTCTAAATTCTAATAAAATCTTTAATCGATCATGCCATTATTTTGTGGAGAATTTTTTTTTAGTTTAATTTTGTTTGCGATGACTAAGAGGAGAGACCTTTATATTGTATTGTGAGTTATATTGCACTCATTTTAAATAAAAGTTGAAAAGGGAACATCCTCAATTATTAAGTTGATATTTAAATAATTAATAAGAAAGTACAATGGTGTGGAGTATATACGTTGTAGGTATTGACTGATGTTATATACTAACTCATCATTATTTTTTTAATTCCATATGAGGGTATTGTTTTTACCTCAAGACAAGCAATTTGTTTTAATGTCATAACTCCTTAATTTCCAGCTAAATAATTTTTTTTAAAGTTTTTATTTTCCTTATATGAAGATGAGGAATAGATATTTTTTTTATATGGAATAGATATTTGTATTCATAGACATTCATATGTTCTTATATAGAAAAATGCAAGAATAGTTATATGTAAAATTGTATATTTACTTTAATGTTAGGATATTTGACAATGCAGATAGTTTGAAGGTGTGGAGGAATTTTTTCTCTTCTTTTGGTGGGGGCTCTATGTAGGAAGCCGCTTGTACGCCCTGATTTTCCCACGGGCTGATTAGCGAACTAAGCTACACCTAATCCTGACTACCTCGTGGACATCCCCAAAACTGAAGCTGCCATCGTAAGGTCCTACCTCCTTAGCTCGAGGTGACCTAAGGGTTCGCCAAGATGTACTTAGGTACTTATCCTGGACTCTGAAGACCACAGGTCGAGTTAAGTATCCAGCCCGCGGTACGAGCTAGAGGTGGAGGCTATGACCCCTTATAAAGTCAACCACGCAAGGTAAACGTGCATATATCAGACATCACGTGTCTGATATATCCCTGACTTCTCGGACACGCAGCGTGAACGTGCGTATTCAGACACCCACGACTGGGTTGGGCCATGCGGCCCATTATCCCCTTACCTATTGATTTGGCCACACTTATGTGTCAGGTTTAGGAATTAATCATGAATCTCATAGAGTTGACATGATAGGTAAGAAAGTCACGGGATGACCTTCTTACCAACTCCCAGGTGCCTTCTCCTATAAATATGGAGACCCTGGGAGTTAATAGAGGTTGGATTATTTGTTGTAAGAAAGACCCTGTAATCAAATATCCAGTATACAACAATAATACTGACTAGTGGAGTAGAAGGATTTTAACCTTTGAACCACTCAAAAACGTATTTTGTGTCACCATCCCATTTCCAAGATCATTCATCTGTTTCGGTTCAACATTAGCACTAATCCCTTTCTCTTCTTTTCTTAATTTCCTGTTGGCGAATAACCGCGTCAACAGTTTGGTGCTTTCGTTGAGAGCAAGTCAGATTAGTGCTGCCGCAAACATCCAACTATGGTGACTACTCGATCCAGGCACGGTAACGAGACAGAACAACACGATGGGCAGGAGGCTCATCATACTGCCATCCCTGGTGAACAAGTTCTTGAAGTCCAACAGTGACCAGGAAAACAGCCGGCGGGCCAAGATGACACTGGAAGTTTGGCGCCCCGACCACCTAATCCGAACCCCTGTTATTACACTGCGGTGGAGATGGAGAATGCTCAGCTGAGGAGCCAGCTAGCAATAGTTAACCAACAGATCAAGGATGTGCTGCCCCACTACCCCCTCTCACAACCGACGCTAACGTCGGAGAGAGGCAACGCGAGGCTCCTAAGTCTCGCCGGGGTAACCGGTCCAGGCATAGCTGCTCGGACAGACTTCCGGCAGCCAACTCCACTCCTTCATCACACCATCGAGAGGCAAAATTCGAAGAAATGCCTAGAGCCGGACAGCAGCAGTACAGCCGTTCGGTCAGGACGTCGACTCCTAGCTCCCAACCATCCTCGAGAGCGCCCAAGGGAGCCCGAGGAAACTCCCGAAGGAGATCTGGGGAGGCCCCGCGGCATCAGCCCGTCCCCAACAACCGTCCAACACTTCCTCCAGACCGCCAGGCGCGGGACCAGCAGGTCAGTAGGGCCGAAAGGCCCCTACCAAACTTAATCCGTCGAGACGAAACCAGGATCGCCTCTCCAGTCAGGCATCCTCCATCTCCAATCAGATATCCATCTCCTCCTCGACCCGTTCGAGATATTCCTGCCTACGGAAGTAGCAGGAGAGATCTGCCATCAGCTGGACCTTCCCGGCGTAGCAGGGTGCCAAGGGAAAGCCCAGATCCTCAGCACCAAAGGCGAGCTCCAAGCCTCTTCAACAGAGGCCACTAGACCGGCAGTCGCCGGAGTGATCTCTCTGGGGGAGACCTGCGTCAACGTTTGAGTTCGGCGCAAGGTCCTCAGGTCACCCAGGGAGGCGATCTGCGAGATCGCCTTAACTCTCATAGAGGGGAGCGAGTAGGAGGTGACAGCCATGCTCGCTCAGGGGGAGCCCTGTCCGAAGTACGTAACGGAGGGAATGCCCCAAATAACCTATCTCAAGATAGGAGGAGCAATAACCCACCAAATATGTACAATGGATCCGGAGCTGTTGAACAACCCCGGAATAACCGAGGACATCAGGACCTAACCCTCGAGCGCCTGGCTCAGATGGAGGAGTTAATGAGGAAGTTTATATCAGAAAAAGAGAAAGATGAATATGATTCTGGGGACGAGATGGAGCTCTTCGCCCCCAGCATAGCGGCAACGGCGTACCCACCAGGTTTCCGTATGCCGCACCTGTCAAAGTTCAATGGGGACGGAGACCCATCGGACCACCTGGGGATGTTCAACACCCTAATGATGGCCCACAACATTGGCCCCGAACTGAGGTGTTTAATCTTTCCTTCCACACTGACTGGACCAGCTAGGCAGTGGTTCAAGCAAGGCAAAAGACAGTCAATCAGCTCCTGGAAAGCCTTCTCAACTGACTTCAAAAGGGCATTCCGAGCCTCACAGGCTGGCCGCGTTCAGGCCGACTCTCTGGCTAACGTGAGGCAGCAACCCGGCGAAACTCTGAAGGCTTACCTGAGCAGATTGGCGAATGTCGCTGCTCGGGCCAGAGATGCGGATGACAGCTCCAAACTCATGGCCATGAGAATCAGAATCCTCGTTGGAGGAGAGCTCTGGAAGGATATACAAAGGAAGGGAGTTAGCTCGGTTAACGAATTCCTTAATAGGGCCCAAGAATGGATCAACTTGGAGGAGGCCGAAGCTTCTGCTGCAGGAACCAGCCAGGTCCCTGAGCAGCTCGCTGGAGTGGGGACGGAGGTCGTGGCAGTGACCCAAAATGTCACACAGAACAACCAGCCCGGTGGTTGCAAAAGAAAAGGAAATGGCGAGAGCAGTCAGCATGACCAAAAGAAGAATAAGTCCGTAGACAGGTTCAAGCCCGTCTTCGTGACCTATACAGAGCTCACCCAGTGTAGGGAGAACATCTTCCTAGCTAACTCTACTCGAGTCCCCTGGAAGAGGCTGGAGCCATTAAAGCAACACAAGGGGAAGAGAGACACCTCCAAGTTTTGTCGTTTTCATAACGATGTTGGCCACAATACCGACAATTGTAGACATCTAAAAGATGAGATCGAGACTCTCATCCGAGCTGGCCCCTTGGCTCAATATGCGTGGAACAGGGTTCCAGCAAGTCGACCTGCTCCAGAAGTCTCAGCCAGTCAACCCGGATCTCAGGTAGATTAGGACGTCCCTCCTCCCGTGGTTGGAGGGGAGATATCCACCATCTCTGGAGGTCCGCATATGGCCGACACGAGCAGGGGCGCCCAAAAGAGATACGTGAACGAACTAAAGGCTCATAACGGAGTAGAGTTTATCTCGGAGCAGCGTCAGTCAAAATAGCAGCGGTTGGAGAGACAACCGATCATTTTTACGGAGGAAGATGCGGGTCATGTCTAGTTCCCGCACAATGACCCTTTGGTCGTAGCAGTCCAGCTCGCCAATCAGAGAGTGAGGAGGGTGTTGATCGACAACGGGAGCTCGGTGAACCTCCTATTCCGGTCCACCTTAGAGAAGATGGGCTTGACTGTCACCGAGCTGAAGGCGACCTCCATGATGCTGTATGGTTTTTCGGGAAAAGGATCAGCAGCAATAGGGACGATCAAGCTGGTGATCACCCTAGGAGAAGGATCTCGGACAGTCTCCAAACTCCTCGAGTTTGTGGTCATTGACTGCACCGCTGCGTACAACGCAATTTTGGGACGACCTACGCTCATAGCTTTTGAGGCCGTCACTTCCATTCGCCACCTCGCGATGAAATTCCCTACTTCCACGGGAATATGCACTGTCCATGGCGATCAGCTCGCTGCCAGGGAATGCTACAGCATTTCCATGAAGGGAAAATCTAAACCCGGGCAGCTGGCAATGACCATTCAAGGTGAAGACGAGGAATCTCAGGTACCCTTAGCTGATCCTGAGATTGAAAAACCTCAAAGCACCAAAGGGGAACATATTGTCTTAAGTGAGGATATTGACCCCCGAATAGGCGAGGGCAGGTCCAAGCTCCTGGCTATTGAGGAGCTCAAGGAAGTAAACATCGATCCGTAGAACCCTTCGCGGAAGGTCAAACTCGGGAAAAACCTCTGTAGCAAGAGGAAGGCGGAGCTGACTAAGTTTCTGCGGGATAACCTGGACGTGTTTGCATGGTCACACGAGGATATGGTGGGAATTAGCCCGAGTGTCATCATGCACACACTTCATCTGGATAAAAGCGTTCCTGCCAAGTCCCAGAAGCAAAGACAATTAGGAACAACCCGGGCTGAAGCCCTAGAAGAAGAAGTAGCCCGGCTCAAGAAATGCGGCTTTATCCGTGAAGCCAAGTTTCTGATCTGGGTCGCCAACCCCGTGCTAGTTCCAAAGCCTAACGGGAAGTGGCGTACCTGCATCGACTTCTCCGACCTAAATAAAGCCTACCCCAAGGATTGTTTTCCATTGCCAAGGATCGACCAGTTGGTGGATGCCACGGCAGGGCACGAGCTCATGTCCTCTATGGACGCGTACTCAGGCTACAATCAGATCGCCATGAACCCGGCGGACCAGGAGCACACCAGCTTCATGACCCCGACTAACGTTTATTATTACAAGGTCATGCCGTTCAGGCTGAAGAACGTCGGGGCTACCTACCAAAGGTTAGTAAACAGAATGTTCGCAAGCCAGATCAGAAAAAACATGGAAGTGTACGTTGATGGCATGCTAGTCAAGTCAAAGACTGTCGATAACCATGTTTCCAACCTGGAAGAATGTTTTAAGATACTACGGGAATATGGCATGAGGCTTAATCCACAGAAGTGCACTTTTGGAGTTGCATCAAGGAAGTTCCTGGGGTTCATAGTCAATACTCGAGGAATCGAGGCAAACCCCGGCAAGATCAGATCATTGCTCGAGCTTCCCTCACCCAGGTCGCGCAAGGATGTCCAAGGCCTAACAGGAAGGGTGGCAGCCCTAAACCGGTTTATTTCGAAGTCCACCGATAAATGCTTGCCATTCTACAACCTGCTTCGAGGAAACAAGAAGTTCGAATGGATAGAAGAATGTGAAAGCGCTTTCCTCGACCTGAAGGCACATCTAGCCGAGCTGCCCGTGTTATCCAAGCCCAAAGCAGGAGAGCCTCTTTTTCTCTACCTAGCTGTCATAGAAGATGCAGCTAGTGCCGTATTAGTACGGGAAGAAGACTGAGTTCAGAGACCAGTCTACTACATCAGCAAGAGACTTCTCGGGGCTGAATCCCGGTACCCGTTGATGGAGAAATTGGCATTTTCCCTTATCACGGCCTCGCGAAAGCTCAGGCCGTACTTCCAGTCCCACTCGATACATGTCATGATCGATCAGCCTTTAAGGCAGGTTTTACAAAAACCTGAAGCATCGGGACGTTTGTTAAACTGGGCAATCGAACTCAGTCAGTTCGAGATTGTGTACACTTTGCGAATTGCTATAAAAGGTCAGGCCCTGGCCAATTTTGTAGCAGAGTGCACAGGATTCTAGGATGATCCCGCAGAACTCTCACCCCAGGTCACCTCGCCCCAGGCGTCATGGAGGATCTTTGTGGATGGTTCATCCAACGAAAATGGCTCTGGGGCTGGAATCATTTTGATATCCCTAGAGGGACATAGATTCCACTCGGCGCTGAGATTCAGATTCAAGGCCCCCAACGACGAGGCCGAATACGAAGCCTTGCTGGCAGGGCTGAGGATAGCCCAGGAGTTGAAGGCGAGCTCCGTCCAGTGCTTCAGTGACTCCCAGCTCGTGGTAAACCAGGTTCTGGGCGAATATCAAGCACGGGGACCCAAAATGGCTGCTTACCTAGCGAAGGTAAAAGTCGAGCTGTCCGCGTTTGAGCGAGGCTCGATCGAACAGATACCTTGGGAACAGAACGCTAATGCAGATGCTCTTGCCTAGCTAGCCACCTCTGGGGAGACGGAGACCTTGGGGTTAGTGCCAATAGAATTCTTGGAGAAACCAAGTATAGAAGTAGTCACGACGGAGGTCGAGATAATCGACGCCAGGCCGACCTGGATGACCCCCATCCTTGAGTATCTCATCGAGGGAAAGCTGCCTGAAGGGCGTAATGATGCACGACGAGTCCTGTATCAAGCTCCTCAGTGCACGGTACTAGATGGGGTGTTGTACCGACGTGGGCACTCCCTACCTCTCCTTCGATGTGTTCTTTCAGGCGAAGCAAAGGCCATCCTGCAGGAGGTGCATGAGGGTTTTTGCGGAGACCACACTGGGGGGCAGAGCCTGGCCTTAAAAGTCCTGAGGCAAGGATATTACTGGCCAACTCTGTCCAAAGACTCGATTTCATACGTGAAGAAGTGCGACAAGTGCCAGCGATTCGCCGCAGTTGCCCGAGCTCCTCCAGTCGAGCTGAAGATGATCTCATCCCCTTGGCCATTTGCAGTTTGGGGGATAGACTTGGTTGGCGCCCTCCCTACTAGAAAGGCCGGGGTCCGTTACGCCGTGGTAGCCATCGACTACTTTACGAAGTGGGCTGAGGCAGAACCTTTGGCAACGATAACGTCCAAAAAAGTGCTTGACTTCGTGGTTAAAAGCATTATTTTCCGATTCGGCCTGCCCAAGAAGATCGTTTCCGATAATGGCACTCAGTTCGACAACGACCTGTTCACCGAGTTTTGTGAAAGGTGCGGAATTGTGAAAAGTTTCTCCTCTGTGGCCTATCCTCAGGCGAATGGCCAGGTCGAGGCTGTCAACAAGACTCTAAAGGCGAGCCTCAAGAAGAGATTAGATGAAGCGAAGGGGGTCTGGCCAGAACAGCTCCCCTAGGTCCTATGGGCATACCGGACCTCGCATCGGAATCCTACGGGTCATACTCCTTTTTCCCTAACCTTTGGGAGTGAGGCAGTCCTCCCCGTGGAAATTAAGGTGCTTTCGCCTAGGGTCCAGTCTTACGACCAGGACCGCAACCACGAGCTTCTGTGCAATTCCCTTGACCTAGTTGATGAAAGGCGAGAAGATTCGCAACTCCAGCTCGCCCATTATCAGCAGAAAATCACTCGCTATTTCAACTCCAAGGTCAAAAAGCACGCCTTTAGCATTGGCGACCTGGTCCTAAGGAGAGTTTTCTTAGCCGGTAAGGATCCCAAAGATGGAGTCTTGGGACCGAACTGGGAGGGACCGTATCAGGTCATCGAAGTCATTAAAGAGGGAACTTACAAGTTAGCTCAACTCGACGGAGGGGCAGTCCCACGAACTTGGAATGCCATCCATTTAAAGAAATATTATCAATGATTCCCTTGTAAGGCCTGAAAGGCTATTTTTTCATGTATTAAGCAATGAGAATTAACTCTTCGTTTATAGTTGTACATGTTTTTCAAGTGTAATCTAAAGTAACCACGAAAGACCCTTTCCCAGTTACTTGGGGGGCATATGGTACCTGGATATAACCAGGTCTCCTTAATAACTTAGAAGTTGATTTAAATCTATTGATCGCTGCTCTTCCTAAAGAGCTCGAGATATGGATAAAAATTAACGCGAACTATAAGTTTTCAAATTAAGTCCCTGGATGTAACCAGGTCATAAAACTTAGAAGTTGATTTAAATCTATTGATCGTTGTTCTTCCTAAAGAGCTCAAGATATGGATAAAAATTAACGCGAACTATAAGTTTTCAAATTAAGTCCCTGGATGTAACCAGGTCATAAAACTTAGAAGTTGATTTAAATCTATTGATCGTTGCTCTTCCTAAAGAGCTCGAGATATGGATAAAGATTAACGCGAACTAAGTTTTCAAATTAAGTCCCTGGATGTAACCAGGTCATAAAACTTAGAAGTTGATTTAAATCTATTGATCGTTGTTCTTCCTAAAGAGCTTGAGATATGGATAAATATTAGCGCGAACTAAGTTTTCAAATTAAGTCCTAGGATGTAACCAGGTCATAAAACTTAGAAGTTGATTTAAATCTATTGATCGTTGCTCTTCCTAAAGAGCTCGAGATATGGATAAAGATTAACGCGAACTAAGTTTGTCAAAAATTGTAACCAAAATGCGTAGGGGCAAAGGAGTGAATCAATTAAAGAAAAAAAAATTGAGTTAAAGTGTCTCGAGGTGAAAGCACCTCATGCAAAGGTTACACAAAAAATTTTATTGAAAGAAAGGGCACGAGAGAGGAAAGCCCTAAGCTCCGCTAGGTGGCCCCTTGGAGGTCGCCGTCTCACCTTGCTCAGCTGCGCAGAGCCTTCCTCGGCCTCGGAGGGCGCTTCTTTATCGAGGCGAGCTTGGAACTTCACCAGCAAGCGCTCCCAGAGGCTCGCTAACAGGAAGGAGAAGTCAGCGTCTGGATTGTAGGCCCAGCAATGGTAGAACAGGTCTTCCAAGGCCTTTTCTGAAGTTTTCCGCTCAGCCTCTAGGGCGGCCTTGGCCTCAGCCTTCGCGGCATCTAGTTCTGTCCGCGCGGTGGCAAGGGCGGCCTCGAGCTCTTGGACCTTTGGGCGGGTTTTCTCCAGCTTGGTCTGCGAGGCCGCCAAGGCATCCTTAGCTGCCTGCAGAGAAGTCTGGTGCTCGCTCTTCATCTCCTTGAGCTGAGCCTTGGCCCTGGCGATGCTCCGGTGAAGGGCAACGACGCCCTGCGACAGATGAGGGACAATTGCCTTAGAGAAAAAAAAAAGGAGAAGGGAGAAAAGAAACACAGGGCAAGGTAGGATAACAAAAAGCCATAAAAGGGTAAAGTCAGCTTACCGTTACGGTCATGCCCATTGAAGACTCCATCACACCCACCGGGCTCATTTTCTCGATGGCCCTGAGCTCCTTCTCGTTGAACTTGTAAATGTGGCTGACGGCGTAATTCGCCGACTCATACACCGTTCCCCGGAAGGCCTCTGGAATCTTCTCCAGGTCCTGGGGATTGACTGGGATGCGTGCCTCGGAAGGCACAATCGCCGAGGCCCCGGGCTCCGCCCCAGCGTCCTGGACGAGGGCCGGAGCTCGCGGAGGAGGCGGGGGTATGTTGCTTCCCCATGCAGGGGGAACTGCTCCCACGACCTGGGCAGCTGGGGGTTGCTCCTTCTCCTTTGCAGGAGACTTGGTGGGGGTCCCGACGGCATGCTTGGACGTCCGGAGCCTCTTCATTCTTGGTCCAGCGGCCCCGGCGAACGCACCTCGCAGGCTCTCCTCGGGCTGAGACATCTCTTCTGTCAAAACAAAGACATGGTTAGTACAAGAGTTGGCAATCATACAGAAACAAAAACAAAGGGGGAAAAAAGATAAATTCAAGTATATGTATACTAAAGGGAATCCTACCCCCCGAGCTAGAAGAAGAATCTAAGTCGATTATCTCCCGAGCTGGCGAAAGTCCTGGATCTGACTCTGGTTCCGAGCTAGATTCTTCTACATATTGCCTAAGGCCCGGAGCTACGGCACCCCTCCGGAGTGACGGCCATGACCTAAGGTTGGTCCCATACACCTAAAGGCTAGGGTGTTATCTACTACTACGGTACCCCTAGGCCGGCTATCTTGGTAGTCCAACACAAGCCGGTCGACACAGTGGAGCAGGGTTGTGTTCAGGTCCGGATCACTTCGGTGACAATGGACGAGCTTCCTAGGATTGAACCTAGCTAGCCAGGGGTCTGCTGTGGCCCTATCTAAACTCCTAAACAAGTAAGGGTTACCTTGGCCAGAAGGACCCGCGGCTGCTCCGAACAGGATCCGCTCCTCGCCCGATGTCTGGGCGACCTCCAACGCCCACTTCTTGTTTCTCACGAGGGGAACCTCGTCCTCCTCTTCCTGCTCATCTTCATTCCCCGCGACCTCCTCCACGATGATGGGCCTAATATCGCGGGCTGGGGGAAGCCCCCGGGGCCTCTTTAGGTTCAAAGTCTGATTTGGGAAAATCAGCTTGCAGGCCACCATCGTCTCGTCTGTCACGAGCACGCGGTAGTCCTTTTCACTGGCGGGCAAGCCCGCCAGTGTCTCATATTGGGCCCCGAGGGTCACAGATTTCTCTGTCCTCGCAAAGATAGTTGCAGGATTAATCTGAATCAGAAAGGGATACAGGAGGAGCTGTATGATACTTAACTTACGAGCTAAGGTTGAAAAATACTTACGAGGATGATTAAAGTAGTGGAGCTCGCAGTTCCTGAACCCCGTCGACATAAAGAATTGATCTTTGAAGTCGTTGGGGTGGCTGGGCAGCTCAATGACCGCAGCCGTATTGCGAAATTGGGTTAAGTAATAAAACCCGTCGCCTCACCCCCGCAGATCCGGGCTGGCCTTGAGGCAAAAAGAATACAAAATATCCGCAGGAGTGGGGACCTCCCACTCGTGTTTCTGAAACAAGTATCTCAACCCCGCCAACAAACGGTAGGAGTTGGGGGGGAGCTGAAATGGGGCCATCCTCACGTAATTGAGGAAGTCAGCGAAATACTGGTCCAACGGGAGGAAGGCCCCCACCTTAAAATGCTCGCCGCTCTAGGCCGCGAACGACTCGTCGAGCAGCGCGCAGCTTCGCTCGCTCTCTGCAGGAGGTCGGGCAATCACTGATGCTCTCCCCAGCCCGATGTTGTGGGAGAGGAATATTTTGTTGATCTTCTTCTCGTCGGTAATCGTTGAGACAATCCTCTCCGCCTCAAAAAACGTATCAGGAGCCACCTCGAGCTCCCGTTCCACTGCCGGCCCAAAGTTGGGGATTGGGGATTCCGCCATCACCGCCTTCCCTTTGTCTTGTCGGGAGGCCGAGCTGGCAGCGGTCCTCTGTGGAGCATTCTTCTTCGGTGCCATCTGGTCGCCTGGCGAAAAAAAAGAAGAAATTTTAGAAAAAGGCGACCTGATAAGGAAGAATCAAAAGAAGTGTTCTTTGCACAAGCTGAGGTAAGCCCAGCCCGTGGAGAGTGAGACCACGCGGTTCTATGAACACGCGCCTGCGCTCCCAACAGATCCCAGATTACTCAGAATTCGTGTGTCAGGAGGGTCAGGATAGAATTTTCCTTGGAAGGAAAGTTTCAGTAGGCAAGGAGGGCAAAACTGCCTGTGAAGCGTGTCCCCTAAGCTACCCGATTTTGCACCCAAAATGTACCAAAAATCCTGCCCAGAAATTTTCCCTAGAAAATGCATCCTGTAAACCATGTTCCTAAACGATTTCCTACAGCAAAAATACCCTAACCCAAAAGACTTTCACCCTTCACACCCACAAAAAACCAGTATACCCTTGCATGCGGCTACAGTAAATATTTACCTAAGCTACAGTGAAAAATATTTTCAAAACATGCATAGTCAGGAGGACTTACAGAGTGTTTGGCTGGAAGGTGGATGAAGGTGTCGCCTAGGTGGGAGCTTCGTCGGAGTGTTTGTTTCCAAAGCTTTGAAGGAGTCCTCACGCCTGAGCTTCTTGAACGCTGAGGATGACAATCGGAAAGAAGAGGGTTTTTCTTCTGGGATGAAGAGAGAAGAAGGAGAGAATTTCTGAGAAATTTCAAATGAAAGGGTGGCCCATGCGTAGGGTGGCCACCCCTTTTATACATGTGAAGGGTCACGTAAAGAGGGCCATTGGATGGCCCTGATGTGGGATCCAAGGCCCTCCACTCAAAATACGAAACGACGGCTGGGCATAGGCTAAGCCATTAAATGCGGTTCTCGGAAGACGTACCGTCTCCAACCACGATGTTTCACGTATTAGGCACCTGCGTAAAGTGTGGAATGTGAAGAGTTCATGGGGAGCCTAAAAGTCCCTACTGTGGCCTTATACGACGTCGTATACCACGAGCAGGGGCTTGGGGGGCAGATGTACACCCTGGTTTTCCCACGGGCTGATTAGCGAACTAAGCTACGCCTAATCCTGACTACCTCGTGGACATCCCCAAAACCGGAGCTGCCATCGTAAGGTCCTACCTCCTTAGCTCGAGGTGACCTAAGGGTTCGCCAAGATGTACTTAGGTACTTATCCTGGACTCTGAAGACCACAAGTCGAGTTAAGTATCCAGCCTGCGGTACGAGCTAGAGGTGGAGGCTATGACCCCTTATAAAGTCAACCACGCAAGGTAAACGTGCATATATCAGACATCACGTGTCTGATATATCCCTGACTTCTCGGACACGCAGCATGAACGTGCGTATTCAGACACCCACGACTGGGTTGGGCCGTGCGGCCCATTATCCCCTTACCTATTGATTTGACCACACTTATGTGTCAGGTTTAGGAATTAATCATGAATGTCACAGAGTTGACATGATAGGTAAGAAAGTCACGGGATGACCTTCTTACCAACTCCCAGGTGCCTTCTCCTATAAATATGGAGACCCTGGGAGTTAATAGAGGTTGGATTCTTTGTTGTAAGAAAGACCCTGTAATCAAATATCCAGTATACAGCAATAATACTGACTAGTGGAGTAGAAGGATTTTAACCTTTGAACCACTCAAAAACGTATTTTGTGTCACCATCCCATTTCCAAGATCATTCATCTGTTTCGGTTCAACATTAGCACTAATCCCTTTCTCTTCTTTTCTTAATTTCCTGTTGGCGAAGAACCGCGTCAACACCGCTCTTAGGCATGGCCTTTTTTTTTATAAGTATTAACAATGCTAGTTGTCCAATAATTTCAGGTGCATGGCCTTCCTGATATCTTATTAGTACTCAAAGTACTCTCTCTTTCTGTGTTTAGTTATTGGGTTTTCAATATCAAGGAGGGGAGGTTCTATTTTTGGTTGGTATTTTTAATATGCATGCAATCATATTCATGAGTAGCTTTGGTTCAATTTGTTCTTCTTCACATTTATTGTTGATTTTTCATATGGGATTTCGTTTAAAAATGGAGTAATTATAGTTTTTCAATGTTTGGACTCCAATTCTTTTTATTGGAAGAGTTTGGCATATTTGAACAGAACATTAGGTGATGTGTTGATTTTTGTATTCAAACTATGCCTTTTTGTGTTATGTATATAAACTTGATGAACATGCAACTTAATGCCTCGTTAGAACTGATGAAAGAAAGACAAGTAATTGTGTGGAGAAAGGGGTGAGCTTGAATCACCAATTTTTGTGCTATGTTTTAAGTGTTGATGATAAGCGTAAGAAACTTTCTCTTAACAAAACTTACAAATTGGATTATTTAGTTCTTGAGGATAACCATTTTTAGCTGATTCGTTCTTCTTGTCATTGATGTCTGTGTCAAACTATGGGTCCATTTTCATCTTCATCTTCTTTATGTTTTTTTTTTTTCTTATAATTGTAATGAATTGAATTTTGATTGTTGTTGAATTATCTTCATTCTTTTTGGTTTTGGTTGAAAGTTCTATAACTAGATTAGTGAAAGACGAAAACCAAAGCATAATTATTCATGGATTGGAGGGTGGAGCTATCTTCAAACTTTTCTTTATTATGTCTAGTAGTTTATTATATATGTTTGTGTATGCTTCAAAACTTTAGTTAGAACTATAAGAAGCGGTGATTGTATATGGTTTGAATTGAATATTGTAACTTAATTGAGTTAGTGAATATTCAATGTTATAATACTATAGTTTGCGAGATATGTTTAATTTTATATTTGTTGATCAATTAATATTTTATTTTGAGGGGCTCGATCAATTAATACAAAAACATATTAAGTACACGGGAAGAAATGTTACAAATAATCTATTATAAAAAAGAAAAAGAAAAACAGTTTTATTCGAGTTTTTAAAGTTTTTATATTTTTTTATATACACATTACAAGTGCAACAAAAAGTTATAATTTATATAATATAACAATTTTAAAACGTTATAAAATGATCTATTATAATAGTGTACATAACAACGGGGAAGTGTTATGGAAAATGCATAGTATTTCCTATAAGAATGTAATTGTTAACATTAATGAAAAGTTATTAATTTAATATTATATCTACTTAAGAAGTGTTATGGAATAGTTTACTATAAAATTGAAAATAACATCTGAAAATTGTTATGGAAAAGGCTGGACTTTTAATAATAGGGGCTACGTTAGCGTTTCCAAAAGCGTTATAAATACTTACGGTTAACATATTTCAAATGTTATAAAAGTTGTTTTTTCTTGTAGTGAGAAGCCACATCATCAGCATATACGCGAATTGAGTTTACCAGTTTCGCTCGGTATCAAGGTGACGACGATGGAATTGGTGAGCTCGAAGCTACATGCGGTCTCGAAGGTGTTTCAAGGTTACAAGTCAACCTCGAATCCACGACTGATCAACTATAAGGGTTCAACACTTGTATAAATTTACATGTTTCTTGATTTGTTCCTATTAGCACCAGTCAGCAAGGTTCGAGCCTGGGCATTGCAAGCTCGAAGAGGATGATCTCGATAAAGTTATTGGCTAAGGACAAGGTTAACTAGAATGATGAGCTCATGATGTAGGTCGATCTCGAACATGTGTCAATTATATATTCGAGGTCAGTAATCCAATTTGAACGCGGGTGCTGTTTGAAAATCCTTATTACTTGGGGATTTGTTGTACTCTAATAATTAATCCCGATTATTATGGGATATTTTGTAATTAATGTATTTATTTCAAATTTAAATTGTAACTTCCCGAAATAAAATGAAAGATATTTTGTAAACCAATCGTAACGACCCAACTATTCTAGACCTTGGACCATTAATAACTACTATACTAATCTTGAGAAAACGTACATATGAAATAACCATAACTTTATTTAAAAACTGTAAAGTAAATGTTAAATACATAAAAATTCATTTAGGATATGGGATCCCATTGTTTTGAAAATAAAACAAAACATAACTTAAATAAATTGGTTACAAAATTAAATGCGGAAAAATAATACATAGAAATCATAACTAAAAGACTAAAAAAAAAAATTCATCCTCTAATCGAACGCTCAGTCCATCGATTCCATCCTGCCTCAATACACATCCCCAAGCTGCCAAGAATCTTTCCGCCGCCATAACTATTTTCCCGCACATATAAAACATAAAAGAATGAGCCTAATGCCCAACAATGAAAATCTACTACAAGCATGAAACATAATCATACACATAACTATAAACTCCCCTGCAGTACAATCAACATATCTCGAGTTGTAGAACTCAAATTTAGACTCTCTTTATACCGTTAGAAAGATAATTCAATTATCTACAACTTTCTAGAAATAATATTTTTCCAAATTCATAATATAACTAGGTCAAAAATAGGTCGGAAGTTACAGTACCCTAAAATTACGAAAAATCTATTTAATTATCTAAATCTCAAATAAATAAAATTGTGACAAATGTCATGCTCCTAACAAAATTTGGTGAACAATAAGTCTTATATTTCCCTTATTTTATCATTAAAATAATAATTCCTTAATAATCATACATAGGACAAGTGTTATATTCCTATTGGCTCTATCTAAACCTTAGGAATAACCATGCTCATGACAAGTGTCATATTCTTATTAACTTTATCTAAACCTTAGGTTATAATAATTATCATATTAATAACTAGCAATATTAATCAAACCTTATGTTATAATTAATATTCTTAAACTATAGGTTAAACTTATAAAATCCATAACTATTGCTAGGAGTTTCCAACTAAATCCCGGCTTAAACCAAAATCCACAGTCATAAACATACTACAACTACTACTAGCTATTACTATTACTAATACTATCTAACTAGCTAAGTAAAGTTCTTGGACTCTACACCAATCTATAAATAGATTGGAGAATTTCATTTGTAAACACAGACAACTTTGGTACTGAGAATACTCTATGAAAATTGCTTTCTAAAAGCTTTAAGGAGAATTCCACCACTCAATAATATTGACTCATGGACTAGGCATATTTTAACTGCTGAACCACGTAAAATTTTGCTTGTTTTTTATTTGTTTTCTTGATTTAGTGTTTAGTGCTATTCTTATTTAAGTTGACGAAAAACAGCGTCAACACTCGTAAACGGGCCCACTGTGATACGCCTGGACCTACCAACTCCTTAACTAAGGAAATGTATATTTATTATTCATTAATATCCCATTAAGGGATAATTGTAACACCCCAAGTTGCTAATAAGGTTTAGGACCTTGATTAGCGTGCCTGGAGGGCAATAAGTGAATTAACATGATGATATATGAATTTGAATGAATATGTGATTAGAATGCATGTTTAGGTGGTATAAATATGCATGTGGGCCCCGTTTGCGTGTTAGGGGTAAATTGGTAATTTTAACCCGTTGAGGGCATAAGTGTGATAATTGTATTATGTGACTTGTACCACGCGAGTGCGGTGATATTAATGTGATGCACGTGCCGAGATGGTCCTAGGGAGCTAGTTAATTTACAAGTCACAACGGGATTTTATATCTGGCTCGGGAGGAGCCTAGGGGTACTTTGGGATTCTTGTAAATTTGAGAATTAATGGTTAATGGTTATTGGTGATTGAGTAACCTGTGTAACCATTAGTAACTGTTGAGAGTAACAAGTTCATATGGAAAAATGGTAGAATTGTAATATAGGTGAAAGGACAAGAGTGCCCTTGAGGTTTAGTTAGGAGAGAATTTCTAGGGAAGGGTAGAATGGTCAATTGGCTAAGGATAGATAAGTTTGAGCTGAAGGGAAGGATGGTTCACGTATAACACTTGGTCATATATTGGTTTAAGCTGAAAATTGGGAAAAAAGGCTAGAAAGAAAGGGAAGCAAGAAGGAGGGCTGGAACTTGAAACCTAGGAGGAAATTCAATGGAGTTTGAGGCAACAAAAACCAAATTTAAGCTAGGATTGTTCAAAGGTAAGAATTGTGCTCTGTTTTTGATAAATTTAAGTCTGAATTTTCAGAGACTGAGTGTGGGAACCTAAAGGAAATATGGCTGGTTTTACTTGGAAATTCAGTTAGGATAATCAAGAGGAAAGAGGTTGGAGGCTGGAATTGAGAGGAGTTCAAGCTGAGTTTTGATTGAGGTAAGAATCCTTAGCATGTTTAATTTTCGTATCTGATGTGGTTCAAGATTTTAGAGGCATGATTTATAGTTTTCAAACTCTGGTTTAAGTCTTGGAAGCCATGGTTTAAGTTTCAGGAATTTGAAACTCAAGAATGGATTTTGAGTGTGATTGTGTAATTGAGTTTGTTTTTGATGTTTATAGGTTGTTAAAGGGTTCATTTGGGGTTTTAAATTGATTTTGGGGCTTAGGTACTTGTTTGGGTTGAATTGGAGTTGTTTTGGCTCGGGAAAATGCAGGGGGGAAACCTAGAAAGCTGGGTTCGCGTAGGGGCGCCGCGGACCTGTTCTTTGGTGCCGCGGCGCAAGCATGCATCAGGATTAGGGGAAAGCTTCTTGGCACCGCGCGCTCTTGATGGGAGTGCCGCGACCCTAGGCTATTTTTGGCAGCCAACTATTGCATTTTTAGGGCTTTTGCCCGGGGGCTCGGGGGATGGTTCCAATACATTGTTTTAGGGGATTAGAGGTCCCGAGAGTATGGGATTGGTCCCGGGAAGTGGTTTTGGGATTGGTTAGTATTAAAAGTATTTTATATGTGTTGTGACTAGGATTTTGGAGAGGCTCGTGATAGAGGACTGTGCTTGTGACCTTGGTGCATCGGAAAGCTCGGGATACAGGTAAGAAAACTATAACACCCGTAGAGAAGGGCATGGGCCCATAGTGTGGTTGCAGGGCACGACCCTAGATTGTATCATTGCTAGGATGTAGCTTTAAATGAATTATTATATGTTTGATTGTTGTTTGAGAGTGCTAAATGTGGTTATAGCAAAAAGAACGGCAAAGGAGCCGGGAATGGCGAAGAGCCGGGAACGGCGAAGGGCCAAGAACGGCAGTGGGGCTGGGAATACCACTTAGCACATGGGGTGCTTGTGGTTAGGGTGAGACCCCAATGGATACATGAGATATCCTTACGGTGTAGACCGAGATCCCAGGCTTTGGTAACGCTTTTGGGACGGCATGGCCGTATATGTGTTTAAATCCTATGGATTGTTTGATTAGATATGAGTTATCTGCTATAGTGGTTGTATGATATACATATGTTATGTGATGTATGAGTTTTCTTGCTGGGCTTCGGCTCACGGGTGCTCTGTGTTGCAGGTAAGGGCAAAGAGAAAGTCAACTAGCCATGAGTACGGAGAGCGCGGGGGCTGCACGTACATGTTTGGCCTGCCCGACTGCTTTGGTTGGGGGCATTTTGGGAAATGGCTGTACTAAACTGTGTTTTGGTAATTGGTCATCCGTAAATCTATTTTGAATTGTAAACATTTTACAAACCTCGTTTTGGGATCCCAACTGTTAAACTCTTGGAACTTTTAGTGAAATGGAGTACTTTTAAAGATGATAGCCTTGTCTTTTTGTTTAATCACACTTTTATTCTAAAAACCTCACTGAGCGAGTTAATTGCACATTTTAAACTCACTTAGTAACGGCTCTAAAGTAGTAGGGCGTTACAATAATGTTTGTAAAAAATCCCCGTTAATAGAATTAATTATCCTTAGCCATCTATAAATAGGGATAGGACACACATTGTAAAGGATCTGATCCCCACTTTTTGTATTTAGAGCATTGCTAAAATGATGTCTGAACTCCATAGAAGTTTGAGACCCCAAGCTTCTCAAATCCTAATACAAGTGATTCGTGGACTAGGATTAATCAATAACTTGAACCACATAAAAATCTGTGTTCTCTACTGTATTTCTTTAAGCTTCTGTTTAATTAGTTGATAGCGAAAAATGCAGTCAACAAATGTTATGGCTATTTGAGCTCACTATTTGTCGGCCATTGACCACAATGTCGTGACTATTTGCAAAGAGTATTAGATATGAAAGATTCTAAGCTAAATGTGTATTTCCAGCTAGGACAAGCGAAGTGGGTAGAAGAGAAAGGAGTTGCTAGCCTCAAGAGTTGTGGTTTACTCGAACCAAGATTCTATGCCTCTAACTCTAGAGCTCGATAATTTACTAAAACCACCACCATTTAAAATCAAAAGCATAGAAGGTGGTCAATAGGGTATCTTGGCGTGAAGAGGGTGCTCAGAATGAGCCATGGGACCAACAGACTGAAGAGCTATGAATATGATTCGTCTTCTCCGTCTGAAATTCACGATGGACCATTCAAAGGTGTTGTTGAAGATGTGTACACTGTAAAAGTGAAAATAAAAAAATAAACCGTATAAATAAAATAATCTTCGTGTCACCGTATAAAATGTTTTAATTTATTTTTGGCTTATGTAGTATCGTATGTACGTAATTTTGTCTAAAAAAATACAAACACATAGTTACTTTTATTAAAAAAAATAAAGAAACTGATTTTAAAATCAATATTGAATGGCGAATATATACTCATTTGATACCCTGTGTTTTATCGAAATACATATATACTTGGTACCTTATATTTTCAATAATACTTATATAGTACCATTTAATTTGAAATCGTACATATTTGGTACTATGGACTTAAATTTTATCAATATATCCTGAAACTGTCATCAATTATATGAGTTTCAAATTCAAATTTAATTACTTAACTACATATAATTGAGATTAGTTTGGTCAAATTGATAAAATTTTACTGTTCAAATTTAATCCAGGGTACCAAATGTGTACAATTTTAAATTACAGGGTACCAGATGACATTATTGAAAACACATAGTACCAAGTCTGTATTTCGATAAAACACATGGTACCAAATTGTTATATTCCCACATATATATAATCTTTATAACAATCTAATAACCATGTGAATAAATTGTTGGGATAATCTTATTATACAATATATACATATATATATAAGACAGGGCTCTCAGTGTTCTCGATCCGTGAATAGTTTTCGGCGCGATTTTTTTATGGCCGTGTATATTGTAGCTATTTAGAGCATCCTGCAATTTTTTAGAAAGTTCTGAATAGTTTACAGTACCGAAAACTAAGTTCAAACATGTTGTTGCACGTTTGACTAATTTTTTTTATGCGCGTGGAAAGCAATATGTTCAAACCTAGTTTTTGGTATAGTAAACTATTTGGAATTTTCTAAAAATTTGCAGGATACTCTAAACAAATACAATATACACGATCATAAAAAAAATCGTACCAAAAACTGTTCACAGGTCGAGAACACTGAGAGCCCCACCAGTATAGTTTAAAGTGAAGCCCCTATAGGAGAATTGTGTCATATATATTTCTCACACCAATATACATTAATCAACTATAATTTTATAGAAAATTATAAACGTTCCACTCAAAAGTTATATCCATATAATATGCTCTCATTCAATATTGGTGTTACATTTTCAAATACATATATATAAAAATATATATAATGGTGTTGAGTGTTCCATTTATACAAAATAAATTCTTACACTTATTGTTATAAGTAAATTGTGTGTTGCTGTCCGGAGAAAAATGGCTCCTATTTTATTTTACATTACAACTCAAGCTTTTCATAATTACTTATCTTATGTACATCTTAATTGGTTTTTATTACTATTTACTTATCAATAAAATGAATAGCTGATATGCGATCCGTCTGCAAAGGCAGCGCTTCTCCACACCGTTCCGAATCTTGAACAAGCTTCTCGATGATCTTATCCTTTTCCTCAATTACCTCAAAAAGCCTCCTATTCTCTTCTCGCAACGCCTCAAACTGGGCAACGATGCCTTTGATCTGCGCTTCAATGGCGTCGTCACTCAACTCGAACGCGCTCTCCACCACTCTCACCACACGCCACAAGCTCACCACCACTAGAAACCCTCCCCCTTCCCCTTCAAGAAAAATCTCCAAGACCAGCGCCACTGCTAAAACGACGCCGTCCACCACATACCCCGGACGCCTTACAATTGCGCGGCCGAGCCCCACGGCCATCACCACTATCTTTGAGAAAAGAAGGCAGAGGATCGTGATTCCCGCCCAGTGGTACAACTGCGTTGGTCCCAATCGGTCAGTGTCGGAGTGATGGCTGCTTTTATTACTCTTATGCTTGTTTTCATCGCAAGAAATCAGAGTGGAGGAGAGCTCGAGAGTGGTGAGAATTAAGTCAACAAGGATAAGAAAAATGGAGATACATCGAATCTGTTTGGATTCGAGGAAATCTGTCAGCTTTTTCCGCCATGGTGCTGTGTTTTGTCGGTTGGGGTGGGCGAAGAAGAGCTTCTTCCATTGTTGCCTTCTGCGCCAGTTCTTGAGGAGATTTTGAATGGAGGATTGGAGTGATTCATCAATGGCGATTGAGTTGGTTGAAAGCGGGGGCTCTTGTGAGGGTTTTTGTATGTGAATCTGGTCGAGAGAAGAAGAAGAAGAAGAATGGGGGTTGGTATTGTTAATGGTGGAAATGGTATTCATAATGATGAAATTTGTATGATTGAGGTGAATGTGTAACTAATTTGGTATATGTTTAATAGAATAATTATATATAGATATATATAAATAGAGAGAGAGAGAGAGAGAGAGAGAGAGGTTGTATTAGATAGAATAAGCTTTGGAGTCACGTTGAGTTGATGCAAGTGGCTGTATGTGTCGTCATATATAGCTTGAGGTTACGTTAAGCATGAAGAAACCTAAGCAATAATCCATTTCAGTAGAGTTGTACTGCTACTTTCCAAAAGTCGGTAAAAGCTACCCTAACTAACTTTCAAATATTTGAGTCACATTTTCTATCCCGTTCGGATTTGTTCAAATAAATAAATAAAATAAAACTTAAAAAAATTAAAAATAAAAATTGACGTATATTCATAAAATTAAAAAATTGAAGGAAAATTCGAGCATTTATGCTTACTAATACACAAAATGAAAATCTATGCCCCACACATAGAAATTGGAAAAGTATCATCATAACCTATTTGTGGAAAAAAACAAGTCTAACATTTAAAAACTTTGAGTGTTGTTTTTTTGTTTTTAAAACTTAAAATCTGTTTTCTGAAAACAAGTAGGAATGTTTTGCATTGTTTTCAGAAAACAGTTTTTAAAAATCAAAGAGGGTGTTTGGCACTTTAACTAAAAAACTATTTTTTGAAAACAAATTGAGTTGTTTGGCGTTGTTTTCAGAAAACAATTTTTTTAAAACAAAGTTACAAAAAACAGAAAATTTTGAGAACAACAAAAAGTTGTTTTCTGTTATTCTCAAAAAAAATTTGTCTATTTTTTTATTCTCATATCATTTATTTATTTATTATTATTTAACATCATTTATTGTCACATATTTTTCTCTCTCATTAGTTTCTCTCTCTTCAGTTTCTCTCACATCATTTTCTCTCTCATCATTTTTTCTCTCTTGTCATTTCCTCTCTCATTACTTTCTCTCTACTCACTTATCTCTTTTCACTTTCTTTCTCATCACATTCTCTCTCATTTTTTCTTGGATTAATTTATCTCTTCTCAATTTCTATTTCTTCAAATTTTCTCTCCTTATTTTCTCATTTCTTATTTTTCATCATTTTTTTCAAATTATTTTATCTCATTATTTATTACAAACTTTTAAAATATTTTTCTCTTTGTAAATATATTTGATAATATTTTATTTAAGATTTTAAAAAAATAAAACTAAAAAATCATTTTTAGAAAATATTAACCAAACACCTATTGTTTTTTGAAAACTACTAAAACAGTTTTCTGTTCTCATTTCTCAGAATACAACTTTGAAAACAAAAAACAGAAAATAATACCAAACAGGCCCAAAGCTACAAAAAACTGAAAATTTTGAGAACAACAAAAAGTTGTCTTTAGTTCTCAATTTTTTTTTCATATAACTTTTTTAATTATTATTATCTGACATCACTTTCTTTCTCATTAATTTATCTATCCCCACTTTCTCTCTCATCGCTTTCGATCTCCTTATTTTCTCTTTTATCACTTATTATCTCTCTCATCACTTTCTATATCCTCATTTTCTCTCTCCTCATTTTTTCTATCTCGTCATTTCCTCTCTCATTTATTTTCTTGCATCAATTTTTCTTCCTCAAAACTTCTCCCCTTACTTTCTCTCTCATTATTTTTCATATATTTTTCCTTTCACATTACTTTATCTCATTATTTATTACAAACTTTTAAAATATTTTTCTCTTTGTAAATATATTTATTAATTTTTTATTTAAGATTTAAAAAAAATAATAAAGCTACAAAATTATTTTTAGAAAACATTAACCAAACTTCTGTTGTATTTTGAAAACTACAAAAACTGTTTTCTGTTCTCATTTCTGAAAACACAATTTTAATAACAAAAAACAAAAATCAATGCCAAATAGGTCCTTTCTCTCTCTAAGCTCTCAATCTCTCTCCCTCACTGTGCAACACACACCACGAACCTTGGATTTTATGACCACCACCACCAACCGCAACAAACATTGTCATCTTCCTCTCTAGTCGAGATTAGTTTGGAAAAATATCAATTTGACCCTTGTGTTTTGCATGAATACTCATTCGGCCCTTGTGTTTCGTTAAATGATAATCGAGACTTCGTGTTTTGTAAAATAGATCAAAATAGTACACTAAGTTCAATTTTGGCCAAACTATTTTTCAATGTTACCAAAATACCATTACTTTTATAAATAAATTTATTTGTAAAAAAAATAAAAATAAAAAATGTAATTTTCAATAATAATATTATCATTATTAAGAAAACTAAAAAAAAAATCAAGAAAATTTAAACAATATTAAAATGAAAAAGAAAATAAAAAACATTAAACAATATTATCATTACACAATTAATTTTTTTGTTCTTTTTTATATCTTCTTCATCTTATTCAAGATCAACAACAAATAAAACCAAAATCAAAATGAAAAAAAATCTAGATTTATCAAGTTTTTCTTCATCATAAATTACATGAACCCTAAAACCAAAATCATATTTCATCATGCACCTCAAAGTCAAAATAAAATGTTAAATATATCACTAAAAATCAAAACCATTTCAAGCTTTCGTACCCGAGAACATTACAACAAAAACTCAAATCTTGAATGAACATACAAAAAAAAAAAAAAAAACAGATCAGAAAAAACCCCTATAAAAAATCACTAACTGGTGCACCCTTGAAATCGAGAAGCCTGAGAATGCATTCTTAAAACCCAGGACCCCCATATAACGTTGAGTAAAATCTCTTAACATAATTTGTGGAAAAACATAACCATTTTTCTAAAACTAAGATAACTAAAAATCCATATAAAAAAAACTTTTCAAAACATGCAAGAGATCAGAAGTATGCGCATACTGAAAAGTAAATTACAGTGTCATAATTTTAAAACATTTAACAAGCTCAAAATGATTTCTTAGTTATCATATGGGTTCTAGTTCCCAAAATATAAATTCACAAAAGGTCGGCCCACATGTACATCCTCGCAAATAAAGTCTAGCGCTCACTGATCCACTTTGCCTTTGAGCTTACCTACAACACGAAATAACTAGGTAAGCGAAATGCTTAGTAAGAACAACTTAACAAACATAACCACATAAATGAAGCTATGACTTAAACTAAATGTAACTAGGCAAATAACCAACCAAGAATAGGATTCTAATGAAGCCGAACCCAAACATACAATCTAAGAACGTGCGAACGTCCTGGAAAACTTATGGTCATGCCTCTAACCAAAATTCATATCTTGAAAGAACACATGCACGCATAAAATCCCAGATCATACATACACACTTAACTGGTAACATACATACTTACTTACTCAATCATATCTTAACATACATACTTACTTATTCATTCATATCTTACATACATACTTACTTAGTCATCTTAACGTACATATACATACTTAGTCATTCATATTTTAACGTACATACATACTGTGTCATGCATATTATTGGCTGTGTTTTTAGCCAACGACGCGAGAACGTCAATAACGACAAGCCTTCAAGAGAATGTAAACGACAACAGACAATTTAATCAATGAAAGTAAATAGCACGAGATTTTATAGTGGTTCAGCCCCGATAGTCGGTAATAGCCTAATCCACTTAGAGATTTTATTACTTTATTCACACTCAAGATCAGATGAACCAGTGTCAACTGAGTTTCTTAAATGTAAATATTCCAGAATACAAAAAAGGGATTCTCACACTTTCTCTCTCTAGAACACAGATTAATTCTCAATTTGCCAAAAAGTCCTTTTACGATCCCATCAACCCTCTATTTATAGGTTGGGATCCTCAACTGATATCTCCCTCAGATCGGGATATTTTATTATTCATCTTATATTTAAATTACAAGAAATATTTAAAATACAACAGATTCCTCAATTTGAGTGAGGAATGAGGGATTCCCGCGGTGCCCAGACCGATTCTTACTGAAGTAGCTTCCGGGAATTTGACGTAGTCTAGTTTGTTTGTTGATAATTATCATCTTCTGACCAAGGTCCGACCACATGCATTGGCTCTCCTCGGACATGGTCCGAGCCAAACCATTTGGCTCCTCGGACTAGGGTCCGATCGGACCTCCCTTTGCTTTCTCCTCGGACTAGGGTCCGAGGCAATCACCCTTGCCTCTCCTCGGACTTGGTCCAAGCCAACCAATTTTGGAAGCCTACCTCAGACATGTCCGAGCCAACCATTTTGGAAGCACCTCGGACATGTCCGAGCCAAATATCTTGGAAGTTCACCTCGGATAGGTCCGAGCCAAGCACCTAGTTCCTCCAACTAAGGTCCGATCGGACCTTTTGTGGCCTTTCCTTGGCCAAAATCTAAGTCCATCTCTTGGCATGCATGGGACTTCTCCTCGGACTTGGTCCGAGCCAACCATCCTAGAGGCTCACCTCGGACATGTTCGAGCCAAACCTCTTGAAAACTTACCTCGGATATGTCCGAGCCAAACCTCTTGAAAACTTACCTCGGATATGTCCGAGCCAAACCTCTTGAAAGCTTACCTCGGATAGGTTCGAGCCAAGCATCTAGGGGTTCTTCAAGCTAAGGTCCGATTGGACCTGCTGCTTCTGTCCCTCGAGCCAAAGTCCAAACCCATCCTTTAAGCTCCTTAGACTTGAGTTTGAACTAAACACTTGGGCTTCTCGGACAAGGGTCCGAGCCAAGCGCCCTTTAGCCCAAGTATTCTCCTCGGGTGTATTTGGCTTGACCATGGCATCTCTCAAGCAGTCCAAATTTTTCACTGATGCATTGGGCTACTGCTAAGCCAGATCACCCACCTAATCCATGCCACGTGTCAATTTTACTGCCACATCATCCTTTTCAAAATTTGGGATAACATTTGCCCCCCAAGTTTATTATATGATCGTGGAGAGAAAAAATAGTCCCGGAATGCCAAGGGTCCAAAAATAAACAATAAACCCCACTTTTTCCCTTTAAATAACCCAACTTTACACACTTTTCTTCACACAAGAAAAAATCACATTTTTCAAAAACCTCTCATCTTCTTCTTTCTCTTTTGGCCGAAATCCCCAAGACTTCTCTTCTTCTTGCCGAATTTCCAAGAACTTCAAGGGGAGCTCTCTATCTTCAACCAATCTTCAAGCAAACCAAAGGTTCTCCAACCTTGAGTAAGTCTTCTTTTCCATGCCTTTACATTGTTATAATTTTTCAAAATATTTCTAGGGAACCCATGCCATGGCCGAAACTTCTTGATAGCTTTGTTTGTTCTTGAAGTTCTTATGAATGCTTGTACAATGTGTTAGCTTGTGGTTTTGATGATGTTTGTGGTATGGGTAACCCAACATTACCTTTAATTTCATAGGAATTTCAAGAAAAATGGGCTAATTTGACATGAATCATGAGTATGGGTTTTGGGGTTTTTGATAGTATAGTGGGTTTTCAAGAACATAAAAAAAAAACTTTTCATTTCCATGTTTTGATCTTGTTTTTGTATGTGTGAATGAAGAAATGTGTTTAAGATAGGGATTTTAAGACTTTGCTTGTACGGTTTGGGGTATGAAAAGTGTGTAGTTATGGAAAGTGGCCAATCGGCCATTGAAAATTCTGGGCAAGTATGTGGTCCGATCGGACCACACTTACCATTCTTGACTGCCCATGTTCGATCGGACACGTTGGGCTCAGACGCTCGGATGCCACCGCTCGGACCGTGCGGCACGCCTCTCCTCGGGTGTGCTACGTCCGATCGGGTCTCTTGGGGGGACTTGGCGCTGGGCTCGCACGGAGGCAATTTCTTCGGTTTCCCACGGCTGCTGAACGTCTCTTCGGTCGTGCGCATTAGCGTGTCTAGGCATCCGATCGGATGCACTAGGCAAGGCCACCTCTTAGGATCAATAATGTGGTCTGATCGAACCACACTCACTTCCCTTGGCTTCAGCCTTCTTCATTTTCTTTTAAACACACACACAGCCCTTTGGCATGCACACATAGGGAATTTAGCCTCTATGGAAAACTCCAAAATTTTCCATTTATATAGATTTTAGTGACCTTAAATACTTCAAGTACTTTATAGGCACTTTTAGGCACTCTTGGGCACTAAGATCATTTTTTCCCTTGTGTGCTATACTTTTATAACTTAGATAAACTTTTCTAAGTATAAAAATAAATTTTATTCTTGGTGAATTTTTTCTGTATGGTTACTCACCTCCCCATTTCTTATTCATTTTTGTAGATGAATCGCTCTGACTATAGGGGAGGTGACAACCATACGGACTCCGATACATCCGTCCCGCAATCAATCGAGACTCCTATAAACAGCGATTCCTCACCCGACTCGTCCACCGGTTGTACCCCAGAGGACCGCCTTCGTCGCTTCAAGCAGATCCTCCCTCGCTCAGCCTTGTATCTTCTCCACGAGGAACAGTTTCTTCAACAAGTTTCTCAGTCGACGATGAGAGTGAAACAATCCAACAGACTTCCTCAGGAACGTGATCCACAGGTTGCCCGCAGAGCGGTGTAGAAGGTGGTAAAGTGCAGTCGCGCTCGCACTGCCACTCCTTCAGAAGAACCTTCTCAGAAATTTGCTACCGTGATCCAGGACTTGGCTGTTCAACGGTCACGTAAGGGGGGAGAAGAAGAACCTTCCTGGTTCATTGCCGAAGCTTCAAGGCTTAATCCCGCGTTATTCCAAAAACACATCGAGGCTTTGGGCTTGAGCGAGGCAAACGTGATATGCCCGGGCTCCCATCAGAGAGCCAATAGGCCTGGTGGAATATACTGCGCCTGGTCTAGGCACCATGTGCACGCCGGAGCGACACTTCCGCTACACCCCTATTTCCGGTCTGCAGCAGATTACTTCAATATCTCCCCATTCGAGATCGCACCGAATGGGATCCAGGCACTCTCTGTGTTGTACATCCTCTACTTCCTGCATGGTTGGGACGAGCCCACCCCTCACGAGGTGCACTACTTATTTGACCTTAGGACCAATCCCTCCCATAACAACACAGGCTTCTTTCACTTCTACCATAGGCAAAGAGGGACTACATACCTCAGTGGTATCTCTCACAAATCGAACCCCGGTAAGTATCACAAAGAATACTTCCTTACATCGGACATTAAGGCCAACAACCTGGCCTTTACACATGCAGGTCCATTCGAGCGACCCTTGCCTACTAAAGGGATGTTTGAACGAGCAGAGAAGTTGGCTAGCATGAGTCCTGGGGAGAAGGATGTGAAAAAGTTGGTCACCGTGGACCTCCTTCAGATGGTAAGCCTGATACCGTGTTGCCAAGATATGGTGGTGGAAAGTACCACCGGGGAGAACAACACGACTGATCAGTCCAACGCGGGCACGGAGCTAGTGACTGATCAGCTTTCTCCTGGACCTTCTCTGCTCTCTCGTAGACCTGGTTACCTTGTCATTAGGGAGCTTGAGCCTCAGCGCAGATCTGCCATTCCCGCTCAGTCCGGGAAAGGAAAGGCTATCCAGGTTGAGAGGGAACTCAGCTCATCCTCGGACGAAGAGGATGAGTTCCTCGATCAGATCCTCAACGCAAGTAACACATGTCTAGTGAACATAGGAATATTTTTGATAACTTGGTGATTCAAGAGTAACAAAATTGTAGTATATACTCATGCACATTTAATTATGTTTATATCTCTAACAACTTTGTGTTTTCCTTTTTTGCAGATCCAGACATGTTCAGACAGTGCGTTGCTTCTGCTCCAAAGAGGAAAGCTGGTGATGGAAGTGGCTCCATGCCCCCGAGGAAGATTCCGAAGGTAGTACCGCCCAGCCAAGGGAGATAACCCGAGGGATCGACTACACTCCCGTCGCTGACTCCTTCTTCACTTCCTCCCTCTGCGAGCTTAACTCCTACTCGCCTGGCTAGCTCGAGTGAGGTCCTCCGTGCTGCTAGTGACCTAGGAAAAGGACTACTTGAGGAGATCGACCATGATGCTTCAATGCTCCAAAGCTTCGAATCCTTCCCTCGGCTTAGCGTTGAAGTCGTCCTAAGAAGAGGGCTTGCTCAACTGATGAAGGTAGGTATTTTGTCTTAAGACAATTTGTTATTAATATTTTTGCTTGTAATAACCTTTCGTCTTTCATGCAGTCACTTGTCACCATCAGTCATGCTCAGCTCCGAGCGGTAGATTACAAGGAGTTGATCAAGGTGCTAAACGATCAACTGGTGGAGGCCCAGGCCAAAGTAGAGACTTTAACGGCTTCAGAAAAAGACTCCAAATCCAAGTTGGAGCAGGCAGAGAAAACCGTAGCTGAACGGGATGAGTCTCTTAGGAAACTTTCTAATGAGAATCAGCAGCAGGTTCAAAACAACAATTCCTTGACAGCCCAACTGGAGAAGCTGTCCCTCAAGAACAAGGAGTTAGCTCGGGATAATGAGAGACTGATCAGCGAAAATGAGGAGTTGAAACAAGAAAAGGAGTTTGATTTAATTCGCTTTGAGGAGGCCAGCTTCGACTGCTTTTATCAGGTCTGGAAGCTGAATAAACCTCTCAATCTCGATTTTTTCCCCAAGGAGGTTCAGGCAGAGGAGCTTGCCAGATGCGAAGCAAGGGCTGCTGAAGAAGCTGCCAATCCTCCTACACCTGCACCCGCCTCCTCTACCTTATCATTCCGAGCAAGAGGAGCAGCTGAAGCCGAGGAGGGGGTTGATCAACCCACCAGAGAAGCACGCCAGTGAATCCTTATCATAGTTTATCATAGTTTGTTTTACTTCGTATATTCTTGCTCGGATTAGTGAGCTATTTTGACACTTAGCACTTTACTTTTTTCTTTTTTGACTAACTCTAAACTTTTAAGTCTTTATTGTGAATAGTAAAGTTCCTCGATGCCTTAAATTTCACATGAGTGTTTAGTTTTCTAACTTAGAAATTCTAACCATTCCATAAGTCCATACTAAATATGCTTCCTCATGCTCTTATTGCTCTAACCTTTTATGAGCATAATTTTATCATTACACGGATATCTGTTTCTAACTTAAAATTTTAAAAATTCTAAGTTACTTAAGCTTTGTTAAACAAGTTAGCTTAATGGCCTTTTTAGACTTCCAAACTTACAAGTCAGCCCAAAAACAGATATATTTGCTCGTGCTCTTATTGCCTGTGTTGAAGTACAAAACAGTATACCCTATGTGCCCCCCAAGTGATTGAGGGTTGATAAACCCTTGATCACTTGCTACTTGATCGAATTTGTCTGAGTAGTCGCTACTCGTGAAACACATAAAATATACGAACATATTTCAGTAGTTGACCACTACAAAAACATTATTTAAACGTTGGTCATTCATATCATGATACCGACCCGACCAGTTGAACACTGTCCGGTATATATTTACACTTAGTTTTTAGAAGACCTGTTTTGTTTAAATCATTATGACAGTTGAACACTACCAAGCAAGAATAATCAACACATATGCAAAATTTGTAGCAAGATTCGACCACGCTACGCGTGGTCTCTTTTATTACTCGTAATAATAAGTGACAAAACGTGTCTAACAACGAGTTCCAAACAAAATAACATTGTTCAAAATAATGTGACTGGGTAGCAAATAACCAGTTCACAAACAAAAACTTAAATAACAAGTTAAGCACTTGATACAAAGCTACTACTCTGCAAGCAGTATTTATTGATAATATTTTCTCAAGTGCTCGCCATTCCAATAGTTCCTGATCAGCTCTCCATTTAACCAAGCAAGCTTGTAGGTGCCGGGTGGCAAGACTTGCTCAATTTGATACGGTCCTTCCCAGTTTGGTCCTAGCACACCAGCTGCTGGGTCTCTTACAAACACCTTTCTGAGGACCAAATCTCCGACCTGGAACTTTCGATCTCGCACTCTGGAATTGAAGTAGCGCGCCACTTTTTGCTGATGAGCAGCCACTCTGAGGCTTGCCTCCTCTCTTCTCTCCTCGAGGAAGTCCAATGATTCTGCTAACAACTGATGGTTCTCCTCTTGGTTGTACATGGTCCTTCTATGAGATGGTGGGTCTATCTCCACAGGTAGCATGGCCTCATACCCATATGCCAAAGAGAATGGGGTATGTCCTGTAGCCGTCCGAGCAGTAGTCCTATATGACCAAAGGACCTCTGGTAACTCTTCTGCCCAAGCACCCTTGGCTTGCTCCAGGCGCTTTTTTAGAGTGTCCTTCAATGTTTTGTTTACCGCTTCAACTTGCCCATTGGCTTGAGGATGGGCTACCGAGGAGAAACTTTTGGTGATGCCATGCCGAGTGCAAAAATTGGTAAATATGTCGCTGTCAAATTGGGTGCCATTGTCAGACACTATCTTCTTAGGCAGACCATAGCGACATATTATGTTCTTAACCACAAAGTCCAATACTTTCTTCTATGTGATCGTGGCTAATGGCTCGGCCTCAGTCCACTTAGTAAAATAATCTACCGCGACCACTGCAAACTGCACTCCTCCTTTTCCTTTGGGCAACTTCCCGATCAGATCAATACCCCACACTGCAAAAGGCCACGGACTTTGCATTTTCTTTAAGACATTTGGGGGCGCTCTGGGCACTTTAGAAAATCTTTGGAATTTGTCACACCTCCTCACGTATTCCATAGAGTCCTCGTTCATGGTAGGGCAGAAAAATCCTTGCCTCAAGATCTTTTTAGATAGACTCTGCCCCCTAGCATGATCTCCACAAAACCCCTCATGCACCTCAGCTAATAAGTTCTTTGACTGGTCGGGCGTTATGCACCTGAGTAGAGGTAGGGAATACCCTCTCCTATACAACACTCCATCTACCATGGTGTATCTAGCAACTTGCCTCATAACCTTCCTTGCTTCATTACGACCATCTGGGAGGGTCCCTTGCTCTAGGTAAGCAATGATGGGAGTCATCCAGGTGTCGGCTATCGTGATCGGCATGGCCTCTTGTTTATCAATGCTCAGCTCCACCAAGTATTCTATTGGTACTATATTCAGAGTTTCGGCATCTTTCGCACTAGCAAGCTTTGCTAGAGCATCTGCATTGGAATTCTGCTCCTGTGGTACTAGCTTGATGGTATACTCCTCGAACTGGGCTAGCAAATCTTTGGTTTTGTTTAAGTATGCCACCATGCGTAGGCCCCTTGCCTGGTATTCCCCCAATACTTGATAGACCACCAATTGGGAATCACTTTTTATCTCCACCGACCGGGCACGTACATCTCTAGCCAGTCGCAAGCCTGCTAAGAGGGCCTCATACTCCGCCTCATTGTTAGAAGCATTAAATCCGAATCTTAGTGCACAATGAATTTGGTGCTTCTCTGGTGTGACTAGTATAATCCCAGCTCCCGAATGGTGCTCATTCGACGACCCATCAACAAAAAGTTGCCAAGTAGGAATTTCTTCTTTTTGCCCAGTAACATTCTCTTGTTGGTCGGGAACATCAGCGATTCTGGTACATTCAGCGATGAAATTTGCCAAAACTTGACCTTTAATAGCAGTCCTCGGTTGGTACTTGATTTCAAATTGGCCTAGCTTAACTGCCCATTTAAGTAGCCGACCAGATGACTCCGGCTTCTGTAAAACTTGGCGTAGAGGCTGGTCAGTAAGGACCAAGCAGTAAGCCAACTTCTCGATCATGGGATGCCGGGACTCCGCCCCTATCAATCGCTTGCTAACATAATATACCGGGTGCTGCACTTTATCCTCCTCTCGTACTAAGGCAGCACTAACAGCGTGCTCCGTGACTGCTAGGTACAGAAATAAGTCTTCTCCGTCAACCGGCTTGGAAAGAACAGGAGGTTGGGCCAAATTCTCCTTTATTGCCTGGAAAGCTTGTTCACACTCTGCGGTCCACTCAAACTTCTTGCCTCCCTTAAGCAGGTTAAAAAACGGGACGCACTTGTCTGTTGATTTCGAAACGAGCCTGCTTAGAGCCGCAATTCGCCCAGTCAAGCTTTGCACATCCTTTATTCTTGTTGGAGACTTCATCTCTATGAGAGCCTTGATTTTCTCTGGGTTTGCCTCTATTCCTCGGGAGTTAACAATAAACCCAAGGAATTTTCCAGAACCCACTCAAAATGAACACTTGAGGGGGTTTAACTTCATGTTATACTTCCTCAAGATTGCAAAGCACTCCTCTAAGTCTCGCACGTGCCCCCAGCTTCCTTTGACTTCACCAGCATATCATCTACGTATACCTCCATGCTCTTGTCGATTAAGTCACGAAACATACCATTCACCAAGCGCTGGTAGGTAGCTCCTGCATTTTTCAATCCGAAGGGCATGACCTTATAGCAGTATAGCCCTATATCTGTTCAGAAGCTGGTATGCTCTTCATCAGGAGGATGCATGCTGATCTGGTTGTACCCCGAATACGCGTCCATGAAGGACAAGGTCTCGTGACCAGAAGTTTCATCTACCAACTGGTCGATTCTCGGTAAAGGAAAGCAATCCTTCGGGCATGCTTTGTTTAGATCAGTAAAATCTACACAAGTCCTCCACTTTCCATTGGGTTTGGGCACCAACACTGGGTTTGAAACCCAAGCTGGGTAGTATGCCTCTCTAATAAACCCATTCTCCTTCAATCGCTCTACCTCCTCCTTAAGAGCCTTTGCTCGATCCTTGTCAAGCAATCTCCTCTTTTGCTGCACCGCTGGATATCCTTCATCCACGTTGAGCACATGGCTGATCACAGTTGGTGAGATACCCACCATATCCTTGTGAGACCAGGCGAAGACATCTTGATTCCTTCGCAAGAATTCTATCAGCTGTACTCTCACCTCAGCTTTCAACTTCTTTCCAATCTTGACCCCTCTCGTCGGGTCATTCTCATCTATAGGGACCTCCTCTAACTCCTCGGACGGTCCCACATCACTCTCATAATCCCCAAAGCAAGGATCAAAATCTCTTCCCTCGCTTTGGGCAACGCTCTATTTGGTGACTTCATCACCGGATGGGGTCTTATGCTCTTTCAAACTAAGAGTGCTCTCCTGGCCACACTCCTCTAACATCTCTTCATCGTTTACTACTACAAGACTCTGGTCTACATTCATCTCATCCACCTCTTCTCTCTCAACACATACAATCATGTTGTTCTCCTTGGCACCTTTCTTCGCCTTAGCTATCGAGGCATTATAGCACTCCCTAGCCTCCCTTTGGTCTCCTTGGACACAACCTATGCCAGCGCTGGTCGAGAACTTCATGGATAGGTGCCAAATTGAAACTACCGCATGCAAGTTGGTGAGTAGTGGTCGACCGATAACCACATTATAGGCGGACGGACAGTCAACAATCAAAAACTCAGTCATTACAGTTTCATGCTTGGGGGCTTCCCCCGTCGTGACTGGTAACTTGATTGTCCCCGCTGGTGACAATCCTTCTCCAGTAAACCCATAAATGATGTGAGAGCATGGCTTCAATTCATTGATAGATAGCTTCATTTTCTCAAAGGAGGACTTATAAATGATGTTTACAGAGCTTCCTGTATCGACCAAACATCTCTTCACCTTCATATTAGCAATTTCGACTGTCACAACAAGAGGGTCATTGTGAGGATACCTCACGTGTTTAGCATCTTCCTCAGTGAAAGTGAGGGACTCACTTTCATACCTTGGGTTCTTTGATGGTCGCTCCTCCACCGTCATAATCTCGGAGGTGGATGCCGCACCCGACTCATGACGAAGGGTGCGAGCATACCTCTCCCTCGCCTTGTTGCTATCCCCGACAAGATGTGGTCCTCCACATATTATATCTAATGTGAAGTCCACAGGTTCAGGTTGCAAAGGTGGGGACCGTTGCCGCTTGAACCCAGGATTATTGTTGCTCCCCTTTCCCTGGGTCTTCTTTGCTTTGTACTTTTTTAGTTTCCCCGACCGGAGGAGAAACTCTATCTCATCTTTAAGGTGATTACACTCATTCGTGTCGTGACCATAGTCTCCATGGAAACGACAGAACTTGTTCATATCCCTCTTACTCATCTCCTTCTTGATTGGTGGGGGTTTCCGGTAAGGGACCTCCTGATGAATGGCTAAATATATCTCCGCCCAGGTTGCTGAAAGAGTGGTGTAGTTGGTGAATCGAGGCTCATACTTCGTTGGCTTGTCGTTTGATCCTGACTTAGCCTTTTTCTCATTGCGGCGGTCAGACCCGTTATTCCCACGTTTCTTACTACCACCTTGATCATTTCCTTCATCCTTGGGGGTATCACCTGATCCACTTGGTTTGTTCAACCCATTCTCTCCTTTCTCAATAGCATCATCCAACTTCATGTACTTATCTGCCCGATCTAAAAACTGCTGTAAAGTTGAAATTGGATGGCGGTGGATGCTGTCCCACAAAGGACTTCGATAGATAATACCAGAAGAGATTGCCACCATTTTCCCCTCATCTCCAACCACGGTAGCTCGGTTAGCTTCTCTCATGAACCTTTGAATGTAGTTCTTGAGAGACTCATCTTTAGCCTGCCTAATATCCACCAAGTGGTTGGCATAAACAGGAAGGGTTCGGACAGTACTAAACTGCCTGCAAAACTCCTTCCAAAAACTCTCCCAAGAGGTGATTGAGTCTGGTTTGAACTTCCAGTACCACTCCTGGGCGGTGTCTGACAATGTGGTGGGGAAGACTCTGCAGCGGTAGTCATCACTCACCCCGAGCAGCTCCATCTGATCTTCAAACTTCCCAACGTGCCTTACTAGGTCTGCCTTTTCTGTATAAACTGGCAGTACCGGTGCTTTATACTTCTTTGGTGGTTGAGCTGCTCTAATTCTAGCACAGAAAGGGCTACCACTTCTGTGGTCTACCGGATCGATAACTGGTTGTTTTGACAAACTTTGGACTGCCGCCGTCAAAGCATCAAGCTGGGCTTGGATGCCTGGGGCCACTGCTGGGGTCTCACTCTCGGGACCGCCTGGTCGGGCACTCCTATCCGGCATACCACCATCGAGTATTTCTACTCGACTGGTAGGACAGATTGGCTCCTGCCCTTCGACCGAGACGGTCCTCCTTCTATCATCAATGACGTCCCTCAGGTCCTTCTGAGCAATGTTCTTTCCCAACTGGTCGAACACCGTACTCCGAGTCTTCTCGAAAGGTCTGCTAGGTGGAGCATGCTCCTTGCCATTGCGTTGGTTGGGATTCCGTGGTGGGTTTCCTATTTGAGCTGGTCGATCCTCTCCTCCTCGTTGGTTATTATTCTTCTCCTTCGACTGGTTGGTGTGATGATTGTCAGCTTCATCACGCCTATGCCCATCTTTGAAGCGGGAAGTCTCTTTGCCACGAGGAGCTCTATTGTGCTCCTGCTCAGAAGGTGTTTTCTTACTGCCCGACCTATGACTCCCTGACCTGGAAGTCTCTGATCGGTGGCTCCTTGAGGGGGTCTTAGAGTTCCCCCTTTGGGTTGAGGCAGTGCGCGATTGGACTCCCTCCTCTTCATGACCAGGTGGGTTATCACCACCCCTGCCTGGTCTATCAGTTTTCTTACGACCAGCTTCTGTGGTCCTTGCCTCTGGGGTGGGTGTCACCCCAGGCGCAGCCTGAGCATTGGCTCTGGTCAGTTGTGTAGCTACCTCTAGAGCAAGTGCAGCTTCACGATGTCGCCTGTCGGCCTCCTCCTGCTGTCGACGGATCTCCTCGCTCCTAGCGTCCATCTCCCGTTTCTGCCTGGCCATTTCCTCAGCAAAGGCCTCCTGCCTAGCATTGAACTGAGCCAGCTCCTTCTGGAATGCGCTCATGGTCTCCTGGAGCTCTTCAACTTCTGGAGCTACATCCTCGAGCACAAATCTAGGCTCAGTCTCACGATCTTGAACGCTGGGACCCTCTGATCTAGCATGCTCCTTAGAGGTGCTTGCCCTCTTGGAGGCCGCATTAGTGTTCTTAGGCGCCATATAGTTTCAGGGACTGCCTGTCTTTCTCTTCAGGCTCTCAATGAAAGCATCAAAATGTTGGCTGTGTTTTTAGCCAACGACGCGAGAACGTCAATAGCGACAAGCCTTCAAGAGAATGTAAACGACAACATACAGTTTAATCAATGAAAGTAAATAACACGAGATTTTATAGTGGTTCAGCCCCGATAGTCAGTAATAGCCTAATCCACTTAGAGATTTTATTACTTTATTCACACTCAAGATCAGATGAACCAGTGTCAACTGAGTTTCTTAAATGTAAATATTCCAGAATACAAAAAAGGGATTCTCACACTTTCTCTCTCTAGAACACAGATTAATTCTCAATTTGCCAAAAAGTCCTTTTACGATCCCATCAACCCTCTATTTATAGGTTGGGATCCTCAACTGATATCCCCCTCAGATCGGGATATTTTATTATTCATCTTATATTTAAATTACAAGAAATATTTAAAATACAACAGATTCCTCAATTTGAGTGAGGAATGAGGGATTCCCGCGGTGCCCAGACCGATTCTTACTGAAGTAGCTTCCGGGAATTTGACGTAGTCTAGTTTGTTTGTTGATAATTATCATCTTCTGACCAAGGTCCGACCACATGCATTGGCTCTCCTCGGACATGGTCCGAGCCAAACCATTTGGCTCCTCGGACTAGGGTCCGATCGGACCTCCCTTTGCTTTCTCCTCGGACTAGGGTCCGAGGCAATCACCCTTGCCTCTCCTCGGACTTGGTCCAAGCCAACCAATTTTGGAAGCCTACCTCGGACATGTCCGAGCCAACCATTTTGGAAGCTCACCTCGGACATGTCCGAGCCAAAGATCTTGGAAGTTCACCTCGAATAGGTCCGAGCCAAGCACCTGGTTCCTCCAACTAAGGTCCGATCGGACCTTTTGTGGCCTTTCCTTGGCCAAAATCTAAGTCCATCTCTTGGCATGCATGGGACTTCTCCTCGGACTTGGTCCGAGCCAACCATCCTAGAGGCTCACCTCGGACATGTTCGAGCCAAACCTCTTGAAAACTTACCTCGGATATGTCCGAGCCAAACCTCTTGAAAACTTACCTCGGATATGTCCGAGCCAAACCTCTTGAAAGCTTACCTCGGATAGGTTCGAGCCAAGCATCTAGGGGCTCTTCAAGCTAAGGTCCGATTGGACCTGCTGCTTCTGTCCCTCGAGCCAAAGTCCAAACCCATCCTTTAAGCTCCTTAGACTTGAGTTTGAACTAAACACTTGGGCTTCTCGGACAAGGGTCCGAGCCAAGCGCCCTTTAGCCCAAGTATTCTCCTCGGGTGTATTTGGCTTGACCATGGCATCTCTCAAGCAGTCTAAATTTTTCACTGATGCATTGGGCTACTGCTAAGCCAGATCACCCACCTAATCCATGCCACGTGTCAATTTTACTGCCACATCATTCTTTTCAAATTTTGGGATAACACATATCTTAGCATACCTACACTTAGTCATTCATATCTCAGCGTACATAGATACTTGGTCATTCATATCTTAACATACATACTTACTTAGGGTTTTGGAGGAACCTTCAACATAACTTAACATATCTTAGCATATCTTAACATATTTTACCAAAGCATCGACGGGGGTAAACTAGTTACACCGGTTACCCAGACTCCTAAAAGAATTTAGCATACTTTCTTAGTCAAAGAGATTTGATTATGGAATTAACTTACTTGCGTGTCATAGGGTTTAACTGGACTCTTATGTCACGTGTGTTAAATCAGACTTCTTACATGTTGCGTTGGCCAACCATTCTTAGTTACATAGTAAATGGTTTCTTACTTAGTTCTCCGGTGGCTAGCCGGAGTCATAGTTGTCACTGTAGCTAGCCGGAATCAGAATCAACTTACTTATATGTCTCAGAGTTTAACCGGACTCTTATGTCACGAGCGTTAAACCAGACTTCTTAGATATTGCGGTGGCCAACCGACCTTAGTTACATGGTCACTGGTGGTGAACTGATTTCTTACTTACTTCTCGGTAGCTAGCTGGAGTTCGTAGTCGTCACAGTAGCTACCTGGACTGCTTACCTTAGTCATGAGTATGTGAACCCTCTAGGACCACGGTCTTGAGTAAACCTTTTAAGACTAGTTCAAATTATTACCTTATAACTTAGTTACCTAAACTAGTCATTAACGTGTTGTAGCCAAACATATCATAAGTTGTCTTAGCCGGATTCTTTAGCGCTTGCTTGTGGAGATCTTGTATCCAGAAGCAAGTCTTCCCGCTTAGATAACACTGTAGTGAAAACACATACAGTGACTCGGATTAATTATGGCGTTTGATTAATTAAGTTTATTTCTTTAAGTTGAGCAATTAGGGATGAACTTCTCAAATTTTCAATACTTTAAAAGCATTTGTTCTTAAATCTTAAAACTTAGACTAAACCCTTGAAGTTGTAGCCTTATTACATTATTCATAAAAAAAAAAAACATGCATACAAAAAATGGTTCTGGAAATTTAGAAATAAATTCCCAATTGAATAAAGAGACCACTTTCTTAAGCCTAAAGAAAACTTTCATTACCGCTTTCTTAATATCCTTATAAAATTAAAGTGTCAACCGCTATCTCCCGCCTTATTAAAATTGTAAATTAAAAAGGTCAATTTTCAGTTATTTAAGAAACCCATAAGTTTTATTATCAAAAAGATTTTATTTTCTCAATTAACAAAATAAACAAACTTTAGTCATATCTCACACACGAGTACTATCTTAAGATTTTTCAATAAAATGTGAAACCTCATTATATTTTAAGCCACTTAAATCTTAACCACTACTACAAAATACCCTTTACGGGACACTTTTTTAGAACACGCACATAAATGAAAGTCCTTAAAAATATTTATGGAGTTTTTAGGACACTCATTGAGAGTCCTGAAAAAACACAATTTAAGACTCGCAATGAGTGTCCTAAAAAAATATGCGAGTCTTAAAAAAATATGGGCTAAAAAATGAGTGTTTTACTTAACAATTTTAAGGACTTGCTTTGGGAGTCCTTAATATTCTTTAAGGACTCGCTTTGGGAGTCCTAAAAACACCTGGGCTGAAAAATTAGTTATGGTGACTTTTAAAGACTCACTTTGCGAGTCCTAAAAAAGTATTAAAGACTATCAAAGCAAGTCCTTAACATTATTTAGTAAAATAACATAAATTTATTTCAGTCACACACAAGATATTTTTAATTTAAATAAAAAAAATTGTGTTAATTAAAATAGAATTTATATATTAGAAATCTAATCCCTAATATACCACAAATGGATTGTAGCCGCAGACCCTCACCCTCACTCTCGATCTCTCCGTCGACGCACCCCTCACCCTCACTCTCACTCTCGATCTCTCTGTCGCCGCACCCTCACCCTTCCTCTCAATCTCTCCGTCGCCGCCTCTACCTCAGCCAGCTGATTGTAGCCGTACCGCCACCGTTGCCGACCGAATAACACAGGCTGAAGGGACGATTCGCACAGACCGAAGAGCACAGGCCGAAGGTATTAATCAATAATAATTTCCATTGCCAATAATAATAATAAAAAGGAAAAAAAATCAACCTAAGTTCTTGATATCTAAGCCAAGTGGAGTTGTTCAATATTAGTAGAAATGATGAAAATGAAATAAAAATCAACTCTGTCAACTTTTATTTTCTCATTTCTTTCTGGATATGATGCATGCTGGTTAATTGTATATATGTATTTACATATTTTATAAAGATCATTGAATCATTGCCTCGTTTGTTTGAACTTTGAACAATATTATTTTAGTTTGTGCTTTCATTCTATTGTAGATTGTGTGTATCTGGGTCTGGTTTTTCTGACCAATTTGAGTGTTGTTGATTTGTCTGGATTTTTTTTTTGTACATATATTTTTTTTTCTTTTCATTGGGTGATATCAAATAAAAGAAAGCTCGTGATTTTATTTTATTGTTCATCGAGGTGTATCATGGGATCCGTTTATTTCAATTTTTTTATTTTTCTGTTGCATTCTTTCTGCCTGACCATTCAAGTAACGAAAATAGCATTTATAATTTATTCCATTGTTTGAAGAAGTTTAATATATTTGCGTAAATTGGTAAGCAATGAATAAATTTTGCAACTTCAGAAAGTAGACCAATGTTATTCAGATTCTATATATATATTCATATAAATGGGGTGATAGTCTATAAAACCAGAGCTCACTGTGCAAGCTGAGCCAATCATGGACCCTTATGGCCCTTCTATAGTTGATGAAAATTTGGAAGCTATAGTGGTCAGGTTAGTTTTGGATTAACTTCTTTTTTGGGACATTTCATTGAAATTTATACATGATGATAAGAATTATGATTTGGCCATTAAACTGGTTTTTCAAGTGGATTAGTTGAATTTTGTTTGATTAATGAGCCAGAAGAAGAAAAGTTTGACTGATTTTGGTTATGGCAGTAAGGAGACTTTACCAGGTGGAGTTTCAATCAATAAAAAGAGAGTTGAAAAAGGACTTTCACAACTAAAGGTTTTCACTTTGTTTCTTTCTACTCTCTTCTGATTTTGGATTATCAAACCCAGTTTTAGATATTATTCAATTATGGAAGTTTATGGAACTAATAATAAACTATATTATATAATATAATCTCTTATACTATAACAAGCTCCCCTTTCTCCTTCAAGCAAGAGATGTTGGTCTCATTCTCACTTTCGTCTTGAGTAGTCTTTTATTTTTCTCTTTGGAAAGCAATTAATGTATGTATGCTAATATATAATATATTAAAAGCTACACATGAGGATATATAATGATAACTTCCATGTCTAATTTCAATAGCTCGAGTAATTAATAATCTCCAAAATGGCCAGTCGACAACATCATTCAATTCCTGTTATGTATAATTCATCTCAATAAGTTTAATTAATTTCTCAATATATATATATCTTTGCATAGCATGTTATATAGCTTGGTTCTTAGCAAAAATGGCATATATATGCATGCCTCTTCCCCTTGTGGTATTGAGGGTAATCAAATACTATCGATCAGATCATCACACTCTTCTTTGTATAGATTATTGAGTAGAACATCATTTATATCAATCATTAATATTAGTTTATGTAGCTATATATAGTTAATTAATTAGGAGACTCTAGCTATACATGATATGTTTCTTGAATTTGGTTTGTCTTGTTCATGCAGCTTCTAATTGATGGTAACTTATTATTACAGTAACATAATTGTTGGTCCCTTTTGTGTGTTTATAATTTGTTTTTGTTTGCATATTGTAATGTGGTACTGACAGCTTAAAACAATGGCCATGAGTACTTATCCCCAAAAAAATCAGAGCTCTATCTCGTCGTTCTCCTGACTCCCTACTCTCTCCATCTTGCTGTCATCTCTTGGTTTTTTGAGGTACTCTTGCTCGTCTTTGGTGTGTGTGGCGTCGTCTCCAGTGGTGGCTATTCTCTCTTCCCATTAAAGGTTTGGCGGTTCTTGGACTTAGTGTTACAAATAGCATTTGTTTATACTATGTACATTTACTTTTGTTGATTTGTTTATACTATCTAATATTTTACAAGTTTTTAGTCACGTACTCTATTAGAATATATAAAGCTGCTAATGTTTCCATTTGCACAAGTGTGGAGGTTGTGCAACTATTGAAATTGGTTTTGCAGCTTTTGAATTTCAAAGCAGGGATGATTAGTTTTTATCTATTTAAAATAGTATAGATTTGTTAAGGATTAATATATATGTAATCACTGTAACTTTGTGATTTGGAGTGATTTGGAGAGGGCTGTACAAGGGTCCTGTTATTAGAACTTGAGAATTTCTTATTTTGATGTTCTTTACATTTTAGTCAAATTTGCTTTACTTGATAGGAAACATTAGGGGGAACTATGGTATATGAGTGGTTGAAATGACCATGGCAATAATATTTTTGGCTATGTAAGTTGGGCATTTGGTTTTGTACATAATAAAACAGCCGTACACTCATTGATTTACTTACTGACCTCACATGAAGCTTGTAGAGTAGTCTTTGAAAGTTCTTTTGTACAGACATATTTTTTTCTTTTGTTTATGAGCTGATATTTGATATTTTTTATGTCTTTTGTAGGGCCTAATTTGAAGTAATTTGGATACAATTTTTAGTTTTGTTGTCTTAGTTTTGAAGTAAGCACAACATATGAACTTGAGATATATGGAAACTAGTGATTTTCTGCTAATTGTGGCCATTGCAACTTGCAAAGCTATTAAGTGTTGAAATTTTTGACTTAATTACTTGTGTTAATACAGGGTTGCCTACAAAATAATCAGACAACTCTGGAATGAACTCTTTTTCCTTGGATACATATTTGAAATCAAGTATGCCTCTCTTTCCCTCCACATATTGAAAGAGGTTTATTAGTCACTCCATTGGGACTGGGAGGGAGGTATTTATGAGAGAACATATAGTTTTATGGTGTCACACATGTATTAGTAGTTAAAGAACGAAGAACTTTTGTTGATAGATTTTTTTTTACACTCCAAAAAATAAATGACTTATTTTTTTTTTCTTGCTTGGGAAACCCCATGTATGTTTGTTTCATTTTTCAGTAAAGAATATAGTGAAGTAACTGCTTTATATCATGATTATAACTATTGAATTAGGCTAGAAACTGTTGAAAATATGATTTATAATATTTAGCATCCAAGAGGATGTAATAGTGCAGTATTTGTTCTATATTGATATTTGAACGGCTGTAGGTAGCAATTGAGGTCGTGAAAAGGTAGCCATCATCATAGAGATTTCCTAGCTTTTAGCAAAAAGAATATAACAATAGTTAAAAGACGGGACTAGGAAAGTTTGATGAAATTTTCATGCTATATAACCTTTTATAGGATAAGATCTTTGGCAAGCAATTAATTAAATGTATTGTTTTGTAAAAAGGTTTTGGATAATAAGTTGAGGGTAATATGATTCTTTTGAGAAGTTTCTGAATTACTTGGGATTTTGGCACTAAATAGATCCATGCATTATTTGTGAAATACAACTATATTTTTAGTTCTATATCTTGTATTAATTTTCTATTTCTAAGTATGCTCTCTTCCCCTAACATTTTCATTATATGACAAAGGATATTGGCTAATCGACAATCTGCTACTCGCTCAAAGGAGAGGAAAGCTCGCTATATACAGGAACTTGAGCGAAAATTTGAGACTCTTCAAATAGAAGCTACAACTCTATCTGCCCAACTCACACTCTTTCAGACTCTTCAAACATTGGTAGTTGAAGTTAGAATTTTACTAACTTTGTTGTAAATATTTAGAATATATTTCACTAACTTTGTATACATTTCTTGTTTAATATTTGGTGATGATAGAATTTGACTATAGTATAAACTATGTAATATGATTTTGTAAGCCGAGTAGAATAAATATTGAAATTATATTTTTGAGTAATTAATAAAAAATTATTTTTGTTGTATTTTCTTTTGAAAACTTTAGAAATCTAACATATATAATACATTTGGGACTCTCATAGAGATATTTTTTTTTAAAAATCAAAATGAATATTTGTAGCTGCATTTTTAAAAAAAAAAAATTTACTTTTAAGGGCATGCAAAGCGAGTCCTAAAATCTTAATTTAAAGACACTCAACGAGATCTTTTAGGACTCGCAACGCTAGTCCTAAAAAATTACTTAAAGGCACTCAACCCAATTTTTTAGGAGTCCTAAAAATATTCTTTTAGGACTCGCAACGGGAGTTTTTAGGACTTGTGTTGCGAGTCCTAAAAAACCTCAGTTTTTAAAGCTCTCAAATAGAGGACTCGTACCTCGTGAGTCCTAAAAAATTTTTTAGGACTCGCAATGCTAGTCCTAAAAAGTCTTTTTTGTAGTAGTGAACCCTTAATCTATAGAAAATATCTTATTTTTACTTTAAGAAAAAGAAACATGATTTGAATAGTGAATTATGACTTAAAGTTTTAAAAAAACAAATCTATCCAAAACATAATTTGATTTGACAACCTTTCAGGAAAAGTAAAACTCACAATCTATGGAGTATTTCTTAGCCAACTTTTGCAGTGCTTTTAATTAATATAAAAATAGTCTAAATAATTAAAACTATCTAAAAATATTGATTTTAAACTTGTCAAAACGTTGGTCAAACATGCACTTTTCAAGCTGTAATTATTTCACTTCAGCTTGCACATCAATCACAAAAAGCTTATAACTTGATGTAGACACAACATTTTTTGGTGTTTCAAAATGCTACAATCAAGTACTCTTCCTAAATAATGAAATTCTGAAAGTACCATTTGAAAATTTGACCAATAACCTAGTGTTTGACCCGTTGGAAGCCATTGTAACAACACCATCTTGGTAGCAAACAATTTTTAACATCTATGTTGGAACATTTATAACTCCCAAACTATAGTGAATTTTTAAAAACTGTTTCAAAAAATTAATATTAAATATGTCCATAACATTCAGTAAAAATTTCAGCCAAAAATAATAATTTTTTACCCACTCAACTAACTGTTCAAAATTGTAAGGTTTGAATTGCCAAATCCTAATCCAGCTTGCACTAGATTCCCGAAAAGAGCATAATTAACTTGAGTTATATAAAATTTTTTTCAGTAGTTCAAGATGGTAAAATCATGTACTCTATCAAAATAACGAATTACAAAAATTTCATTGAATAATTAGGTCATTTAGGTATGATTTGTCCCTTTGGATGCCATTGAAAAGTTTTGGCAGCGAGCATGCATCAACCAATCCTATGGAACTTTGGATTCCAAGCTACCAAAAACCACATAAACCACATGCATGCATCATCAACCCACAAAATATCCTTATTAAAACCCAAATAACTAATTTAACTCACAAAACAACAATCAAATTCAAATTTTCTAAAGCCATTAAAATGTTATGGTAAGAATCAAGATTTTTACCTCTTTATGTTCAAGCCTTTGGGGTGGTTGAGATCTTAGGGTTTCGGACCAGTTCTCAACACGTCACACACTTAAATTCCTTCCCATAAACACTAAGAATCAAATTATAGAGCTATAAAAAGAAAATGGGAGGGATGCTTAAAAAGATTTTGCTCTAGGGTTTACTTCTTTCAAAAATTTCCTTCTAAGCGTGCGTGCAAGTAGATGATGGTGCTCACACTTGCATCCACCACACCTAGGTTTTTAATGATGGCTGTGGTGAGTATTAAACAACCATGCATAGAGTTTTAAAACCCTTAAAGGTTCGGTAAACATAGGAAGAAGAAAATAAAGATGGTAAGAAGAACAAGAGAACTCACCCTTTTTTCTTAACTTTGGTTCAAACTTTTTGTAAAACCTTCAATGGAGCTTCTTCAATGGTGCTCTAAATTTCTAGAGAGAGAAGAGAGCTTTGAGAGAGATGAGTGTGTGCTGAAAAAAAAATCAAATAGAGTAAGAGAGAGGGAGGGTTCGATTGGGGACTTTGGGTAGTGAGATGGAGTGTTGAGTTAGCTTAGTTTTCTTTTCAATAAAAAAAAGATGAGAACATGGGAACATAATGATGGATATTTTCTTGAAATTCTATTGGGCAAGTTTTCCCACTCAAGCACTGTACATTACCAGCCACACATGCCTTAAAGTATCCGTAATTTAAATTTTATTAATCCTCAAATAAGCATGAACATAAGGTCAAAAAGGCATTAGCATAGTGTATAGTTTTGATTAATTTTTCTCAGTGAGAAAAATCAATTTAAATAAAATGTGGCATCACCAAACTTATCATTTAAAAAAAAAAAAAAACCTATAGTTATTTTTTTTAAGTTTACGTTCAAACTTAGTTTTGCCATAATTATTCCATCAAGAATATTTTATCTGAGATTTTTACTGATTAGGGTTTTTGACCCAGTCCACGACCAAAGGTCTCGATTTCTAAAAAAACTGCACTTAACACAATATGACTAGCATTCAAACATCACAAACTTCTTGTAACATAAAATGTTCCCCTGAAATAATATATAATACATAGAATTAAAATACTTGAACTAGGGTTTACCTGGTGCCCTAAACGTGGGGCGTTACAATACCTACCATTTATACAAGTTTCATCCTTGAAACTTAGAACAACTGTGGGTATAAATGTCTCATCCGGTCTTTGGGTTCCCATGTTGCTTCTTCTACCACGTGGTTACACCACTACACTTTTACCAAGGGTATAGTCTTATTACGCAGCACCTTATCCTTACGATCTAGAGTCCTCACCGGTTTCTCCTCGTAACACAGTTTCGGTTCCACCTCCTACCATTCATTACTAAGTACTTGGCTCGGGTCTTCCACATATTTTCTTAGCATAGATACATGGAATACATCATGTACTCAAGCCAACACCGGTGGGAGAGCTAATCGGTAGGCTACCATGCCGATTTTCTCCATTATCCCAAACTGATATACCTTATTTTGATGGTGAAATCTCGTCAACGAAATTAGATCAGAAAACTCAAAGATATGTGTGGAGATATTTAGATAAGAACTTAGAATAAACTTAAGGAAAAGTAAACATAGATCCATAATGGAGTGAGCCTTTGTATATTGCTGAATAGCCTGAGTGTACAATGAGTTTTCCAACCCCTTTTCTAGAGGGGTGATGATCTATTTATATTGGAGCTCTAATGGCTCCTCATACATTGTGGTCCCAGGGGACAAGATTGTACATAGGTACATTGTTAGGGAAGTGGCACAGGTCGTGGTGGAGCAGAAGGTCATGGTGTCGGCCTGGTACATAGTCAAAGGCATGCATGTAGTGCTTCCACTCTCGGTAGAAATCCGTACCTCCACTACTTGTGTTATACAGATGTCAGGGTCACGCTTCTGTCCTCCTCATGGTCGTACGTCCTGCACCCGTACACATACGGGTGCTTTGTACCTGATGGTTATTCTCGCATCTCCAAGGCATGTATATGCTCAAAGTTATCCCACGTTCTACTAAGTGTAGGAAAGCTTGCATGTTAACATGAACGATATACTCAGTCATCTACACCACTATTGGCTTGATACCAAATAGTTCTTGGGTCTCTCCTATTGCTTCTCGTACGCTCCTTCTAGAGGTCTTAGACCCCATACGAGTACGCGAGGCGCGAGACCATGGTGGTGCGAGGCACCTTGGGGGCCGCGGGACCATGGTGGTGCGAGGCCATGGGAGTCGCAAGACCATGGTGGTGCGGGGCCATGGGAGTCGTGAGACCATGGTGGTACGAGGCACCTTGGGGGGCCATGGGACCATGGTGATGCGAGGCCATGGGAGCCGCGAGACTATGGTGGTGCGTGCGGGGTGCACCTCACTTGGCGCGAGGCTCATGGGTGATGCCACTAGTGCACTTGCACGAGATGGCACCTGGGCGAGGTAGGGGTTGTGGCTGCGTGAGGCGCGAGGCCTGTTGGTGCACCTGTGCGAGATGCTGCCTACGCGAGGCTGCTGGAGCACCTGGGCAAGGCAGGGGTCATGGCTGCGTGAGGTGTGAGGCCTATTGGTGCACCTGCTCAAGACGCTGCCTGGGCGAGGCTGCTGGATCACCTGCGCGAGACGCTGCCTGTGCGAGGCTGCTGGAGCACCTGCGCGAGACGCTTCCTGGGCGAGGCTGCTGGAGCACCTGCGCGAGACGCTGCTTGGGCGAGGCTGCTGGAGCACCTGCGCGAGAGGCTGCATGGGAGAGGCTGCTGGAGCATCTGCGCGAGATGGCGCTTAGGCGAGGCCCATAGGTGCGCAGGCGGCCTTGCGAGGCGTGGTGCATCATGGTGCATATGTGCGAGAAGGGCATGTCTAGGATGTAGCCTCTATTGTGAGGATCGAAGATTCCATCATTTGATCCGTGGTCTCTTGGGACTACCTCGGGAGTGTGTTACGTTTTCTTTTGGCTTCTATAGAGGTTATTTTGCGCAATGTGGCCCATCCGCATATGAGCATTTAGGCCTTAGGCTCTAGGCTATATCGAACTCTATAACTTAGCTTGTGTTTCTTGTTGGGTCAATTCTTTCACGTTCGCAGACCCTTACTCATTTCAATATGGGATCATGTATTTTTTCTTTTAGTGTGGGTTTTTGGTATCCACACTTGCCCCGCAGTCTATAGGGAGGCCTTTAGGCGTTCTTGTAGACTCTTCTCTTTCTTTCTTTTTTTCATTATTATTATGCTCGAGGTCCTTTTGAGCCCACACGGAGGGGTTCGATAGGTCTCTCTTTGGTGCACCTTAATTGTATCTATAAGGATATGTTGACCTATTGGCTTCTAGTTATCCTTTTATATATTTTTGCGCGCGCTTATTATTTCTTGCGAGAAGCGTCCTTCTCGTCATTAGGCATAGTACTATTTTTGCAAGCGTCTTCTTTGAGACCCCTTTTGCAAGCGTCATATTTGAGACTCTTTTTGCAAGCGTCTTTGTTGAGACCCTTTTTGGCAAGCGTCTACTTCGAGACCCTTTTAGCAAGCGTCTACTTTGAGACCCTTTATGCAAGCGTCTACTTTGAGACCCTTTTTGCAAGCGTCTACTTTGAGACCATTTTAGCAAGCGTTTACTTTGAGACCCTTTTTGCAAGCATCTACTTTGAGACCCTTTTATGATTTTTGAGGTGATCTCCTCTCGGGTCGGGACTTTTATGGCTAGATAGTCCTCGTACAACTTTAAACTTGGTCAGCGACCTTTCTAGCACGACGTCCCCTTTTATATGGAATCTTCATAATTATTGGTAGTGGGGCGACTGGAGGAAGGTTCGCTTTCTTCAACATGCGAGTTCTTATGGCCCTCTTCCACACGTATGTACTTCTGTGCTCTTTCGAAGAAATCATCTAAATTCGACACTTCTCTTTTGAGCATGTTACCCCATAACTTGCTTCCTGGATGAACTCCAGCTGTAATAGCCATCTTGAGCTCCGCTTTGGTCAGACTTCCCACCTTTGTTGCCTCCATATTGAACCTATGGATATAGTTCTTCAGACTCTCATTTTTGCCTTGTTTTATGTTAGCGAGGCTGGTAATAGGCATAACGTAATCGCTGACCGCATGGTGCTGCTGAAGAAATTCGTCAGAGAATTGCTGCCATGATTTGATTGTTCCTGGCCTTAACCTTCTGAACCACTTGTATGCAACACCTTTGAGTGTAACAACATAGAAATGACATTTTTCTCTGGTGTTGACCCCTCTTAACCTCATCAAGTTATTGAAGTAGTCTAAGTGATACTTTGGGTCCGTAGTACCCTCGTATGGAGTCATGAGAGGCTCTCTGAGGTTGGTGGGCATTTGCTCAGCCTGGATCTCCCTTGTGAAGGGCGAATCACAGTAAAATTCTTTGTCATCTTTGTGCCCCCCAAGTGCAGTGGTAACCTTGCCTCGAGGGCTTCACATTTTGGTGTCTAGTCCCTTCCTCTTTTTTCTTGAGGGGTCTAGCGGGTCCTCAGACTGAACCCTTGCTTTGGTTGTGTTCCTCGGGGGAGTTTTACTGGTGGAAAGTCGGGTTCTCCCATCGTCTAAGGGGACATTGCTTTCCCTTTTTTATGCTCCTTTTCTTTACGCTTAAGAATGGGTATGCTCGACTTTCCTTGCAGTAGGTCATTTAAGACCTCCTGCATGTTCTCTATCGTGGTTTCCAGCCTTCGGGTCTTTTTATGTAACTCGTGAATCTCATCTTTGTAGAAGCGAGTCCTTGAGCTGGAACTTACCGAGCATACCCCGGGAACCTTGCCCAGCTCGTGCGTCGATGGACCTGGGTCTTGGTGGCCTCAGCATGGTGCCACCGGGGGCCGGTGAAGTGGATGCACTGGCAGCTCTGAATGACCTCCGTCGGGCCGGATAGCCAGGGGAGATGCTTCCTTCTCCTCCCTAGGGGGAAGAGGTTCCTCCTGTCTACCTCCATGCTTAGGCGGAGGAGGGTCTCCCTTGTAAGCCCTTCGCTCTACTCCGTCCCGGCGAACCTCATCATCTTGTATTTTCCATAGGCTTTTTGAACGTCTTAGCATCTTTCTTTGTTGGAAGTGATGAAAGAACGTTGGCTTGATGCTTTTTCTTCCCACAGACGGTGCCAAACTGTTGACGGTGAAATCTCATCAACGAAATTAGATCAGAAAACTCAAAGATATGTGTGGAGATATTTAGATAAGAACTTAGAATAAACTTAAGGAAAAGTAAACACACATCCACAATGGAGTGAGCCTTTGTATATTGCTTAATAGTCTGAGTGTACAATGAGTTTTCCAACCCCTTTTTTGGAGGGGTGGTGATCTATTTATATTAGAGCTCTAATGGCTCCTCATACATTATGGTCCCAGGGGACAAGATTGTACATAGGTACATTTTCAGGGAAGTGGCATAGGTCGTGGTGGAGCAGAAGGTCATGGTGTCAGCCTGGTACATAGTCAGAGGAATGCATGTAGTGCTTCCACTCTCTGTACAAATCCGTACCTCCACTACTTGTGTTATACAGATGTCAGGGTCACGCTTCTGTCCTCCTCATGGTCGTACGTCCTGCACCCGTACACATACAGGTGCTTTGTACCTGATGGTTATTCTTGCATCTCCATGGCATGTATCTGCTCAAAGCTATCCCACGTTCTACTAAGTGTAGGAAAGCTTGCGTGTTAACATGAACGATATACTCAGTCATCTACACCACTATTGGCTTGATACCAAATAGTTCTTGGGTCTCTCCTATTGCTTCTCGTACGCTCCTTCTAGAGGTCTTAGACCCTATACGAGTACGCGAGGCGCGAGACCATGGTGGTGCGAGGCACCTTGGGGGCCGCGGGACCATGGTGGTGCGAGGTCATGGGAGTCGCAAGACCATGGTGGTGCGGGGCCATGGGAGCCGTGAGACCATGGTGGCACGAGGCACCTTGGGGGTCCACGGGACCATGGTGGTGCGAGGCCATGGGAGCCGCGAGACCATGGTGGTGCATGGCATATGGACGAGGCGGGGTGCACCTCACTTGGCGTGAGGCTCATGGGCGATGCCACTGGTGCACTTGCACGAGATGGCACCTGGGCGAGGTAGGGGTCATGGCTGCGTGAGGCGCGGGGCCTATTGGTGCACCCGCGCGAGACGCTGCCTGGGCGAGGCTGCTGGAGCACCTGCGCGAGACGCTGCCTGGGCGATGCTGCTGGAGCGCCTACGCAAGACGCTGCCTGGGCGAGGCTGCTGAAGCACCTATGCGAGACGCTGCCTGGGCGAGGCTGCTGGAGCATTTGCGTAAGATGGCGCTTAGGCGAGGCCCATAGGTGCGCGGGCGACCTCGCGAGGCGTGGTGCAGCGTGGTGCATATGTGCGAGATGGGCATGTCTAGGATGTATCCACTATTGTGAGGATCGAAGATTCCATCGTTTGATCCGTGGTCTCTTGGGACTACCTCGGGAGTGTGTTACGTTTTCTTTTGGCTTCTATAGAGGTTCTTTTGCACAATGTGGCCCATTCTCATATGAGCATTTAGGCCTTAGGCTCTAGGCTAGCCAGAACTTTATAAGTTAGCTTATGTTGCTCATTGGGTCAATTCTTTCATGTTCGTAGACCCTTACTCATTTCAATATGGGATCATGTATTTTTTCTTTTAGTGTGGATTTTTGGTATCCACACCTTGGACTTAATTTTCCTTTCTTACCAAAATGCAAAGCTCCCTTCAACGAAGCCACCTTCAGGAGCACCTTTTCTCCAGCTTCAGATGCCAAGGGTCTTTGGCGTCAGTCTGCATATTTGCGATGTCCATCTATGGAGGTCTATAGCGTCTCCTGAGAATTTTCTTTCACCGGCTTCGTGCCAATGAATCGGGGATCACATTTTCACCCATATAGGACTTCATACGACGCCATATTAATAGAGTAGTGGTAGCTATTGTTGTAAGCAAATTGCCTTAGTGGAAGTTTTCCGCTCCACGACCCTTGGAAGTCAAGTACACAGACTCTCAGCATGTCTTTCAGGTTTGGATCGTTCGATCATTCTGGCCGTCTGTTTGGGGATGCAAAGAAGTGCCAAACTTAAGTTGAGTTCCTAAACCTTCTTGCATCCTTTTCCAAAATGTCAAGGTGAAACGTCTGTCTCAGTCTGATATGATGGACTTAGGTACTCCATGTAGTCGTACAATCTTTGCTATGTATAAGTCTGCTAACTTATCCGCAAAATAAGTTATCTTAATGGGTAGGAAATGTGCCGAATTGGTCAATCTATCAACAATAACCCATATCGTAACTTGACCCTTAGGAGTATTTGGAAATCCAGTGAAAAAATCCATTGTGATCATCTCCCACTTCCATTCTGGAATCTCTAGTGGTTGCAGCAACCCCGCTGGTCACTGGTCCTCCGCCTTGGTTTGTTGGCAGGTGAGGCAATGAGCCACATATTCCACTACTTCCTTTTTCATCTTCAACCACCAAAAATATTTCCTTAAATTCTGGTTCATTTTTGTGGCACCGGGGTGCATTGCGTAAGGGGCATTGTGTGCTCATAGAAGATTTGCTTCTTAATCTCTGCAGCGCCGAGAACACAATTTCTACCTATAAATCATAACACCCCATATTCCGATATGTGGAATCCTGATCACATATCCTTCCTCTCCTCGTGTTTGATCTGTTCATACCAAGGTTCCAAAAGTTGTCCTCCTTATATGACTTCCATAATGATGGGTTGCACCGAAAGATTTGCTAATTTGCCAACAACTACCTCGAGATCCAACATAGAGATGTCTCCTTGCAGTTCCAAAGGAATTTCCCACACTGTCATCATGTAAACCATCGGCTGCTGACTCAGAGCATCTACTACCTTATTGGTCTTTCCGGGATGGTATAGAACATCACAATCATAATCGTTAAAAAATTCTAACCACCGGTGCTGCCTTGTGTTCGATTCCTTCTGGGTGAAGAAGTACTTGAGGCTTTTTTGGTCGGTGTAAATGTCGCAATGTATCCCACAGAGATAATGCCTCCAGAATTTTCATGTGAACACTACTACAGCCAACTCTAAGTCATGCGCCGGGTAGTTCTTTTCGTAATTCTTTAGTTGTCGGGACACATAAGCTATCACCTTGCCATGTTGCATCAATACCACCCCCAGTCCTTGTCCCGAGGCATCGTTGTAGATCGTGTATCCCTCTGTCCCACTGGGGATAGTCAGCACTAGGGCGGTGGTCAACCTCGTTTTTAGTTCTTGGAAACTCCTCTCACACTGTTTGGTCCATACAAACTTAGGAGTTTTTTACGGGTAAGAGTGGTCATTGGCGTATCTATTTTCGAGAACCCTTCTTTGAACCGCCTATAATACCCTGCTAATCCGAGAAAATTTCTCACTTCCTGAGCATTTTTTAGAGGTTTTCGCTGGCTTACTGCGACTATCTTGGTAGGATCCAAGGATATGCTTTCTCCTGACACCACATGGCCTAAGAAATTCAGCTTTTCCAGCCAAAATTCACACTTGGAGAATTTGGCATAAATTTTTGTTCCTTAAAACGTTGAAGAACCATCTCCAAATCCACCGCATGTTCCCCCGGGTTCCTCGAGTATATAAAAACATCATCAATAAACACGATGATGAATTTATCTAGAAACTCACTAAACACTCGGTTCATGAGGTCCATGAATGCGGTGGGTGCATTGGTGTGTCCAAAGGACATCACTACGAACTCGTATCGCCCATACCGCATCTGAAACGCTGTCTTAGGTATGTATGACTCCTTAACTTTGAGTTGATGGTAACCTGATCGGAGATTTATCTTGGAGAATACCGATGCTCCCTGGAGTTGATCAAATAATTCATCGATCATGTTAAGCGGGTACCGGTTCTTAATCGTCACTTTGTTCAGCTCCCGATAGTCTATACACATTCTCATGGAGTCGTCTTTCTTCTTTACAAACAATACTAGGGCTCCCCACAGAGAATGACTCGGTCTTGTGAACTTTTTATCTAATAGTTCTTGTAGTTGAGTGTGCAGCTCCTTCAATTCTGCTAGCGCCATCCAGTATGGAGCTCTTGAAATGGGCGTCGTCCCTAGAATAATTTCTACTTCGAACACCACTTCTTCACTCCGGCAGTAGCCCGAAAAGGTCAACGGGAAATATTTTAGGATATTTGCATATGATGGGTACTTCGACTGGTTGTAACGTGCCCTCTTTATCCTTATCCAAGGCACAGCCAGGGAAAAGAAATTTGAGATGATCTCTCATATTCTTACACTATGGCGCCATACTTAGATAACTAGTCCATCCCTAATATTACATAATATTTGTGTAGGTCTAAAATCAACAGTTCTACTGTCAATTCTCGTCCCTCTACCCAACTGGTACGACTCTTACCCATGACCACACCAACATATCTTTGCCTAAAGGCAACGATACCCCACAGACACTAGGCATAGGTTCAAGCATTCTATTCAATTTTCAACAAAAGAGGCAGCTACAAAAAAATGTGATGCAACAATGTCAATTAATGCATATGTTGAGGTTTGGGAAATAGGGATTTGACCTGACACCATCTTAGATGGTCTGACTTCTTTGTTGCCTTGAGTAAGAGCGTAGGCCCGTGACGGGGCTCCTATATGCTTTTGTTGGTTGTTGCCACCCTTCCAGTTCGGACTTGGGCAATTCTTAGCGAGGTGTCTTGGTTTTTTAGCAGACATAGCATGCCCCCGCCTTACACTCACCCAGATGTCGATGGCCACACTTATCACAAACAGGCCAGTACTTGAAATTGCGCCTGGGTTTTTTGTTGGAACCCCAGTCCAACTATTAGACGATCCCCCTTTTCTCTTGTTATTCTTATTGCTTCTAATCCTTGAGCCTCCTAGGGCTCCAAAATTCCCTTTATTGTGGTTGGTCCTGGGGAAAACCTTCCGTTGGAGCCATTCCGATTAGCTCTGGTCTGACCCGAATTGCCAGAGGTAAACTTTCTTTCTTCAAACTTTTGGGATTCCTTCCTTTCCAGCCCAGATCATGACTCTTGGCGAAGAGCTTGCTCCGCTGCTTCTGCATATGTTTCCGGGCTTGTCTTCCTGGTGTCCATGATTTTTTTGATCTCTTCGAAGTCCTCTCATAAATCTCCATACTTTAGCTGATTCAGTACTAACCAGATCCGATGCGAATCTGCATAAGTGATCAAACTTCCTGGTATATTCCTGGACACTCAAATTTCCTTGCTTCAGAGTCATAAACTCTACCACCTTGTGGTCAATCACGGTACGACTGTAATACTTAGAGTTGAACAAGACTAGGAATTCTGGCCATTCTATTTCGACCACATTATGACCCTTCTTTGCAGCATCCCACCAGATGCGGGCATCTTTTCTTAACTTATAAATTGCACAAACCACCTTTTCATGCTCAGGAATTTTGATGAAATCGAAGATCCTATATAGTATATTGATCCACTCTTCTGCAACCACTGGGTTAGCAATACCTTCAAAGGTGGGAGGGTTCTGGCGACCAAACCATTCAGAGATGGGTTTCTATTAGGCCACCCTTGCCCCACCATCCAGTGGATCCTGGTTCGCTACTTCAGTTGTAGCTACTTCTGGTTCGTTCCATTTGTTAGTCGGTGTTGCTGGGAGGCGTTGAAGTAATGTTTGAAACATCTCTGTTTAGTGGGCATTAGAGTCCACCTACCTCTTATGGTCGTACTCAATGCGAGCATTATGAGCTTCCATGTCCCTACAAAGATCCTCTATCTGAGTAGCAAGGACAGGTCCTTGATTCGCCCCTGACCTTAACTTGGCCCTTCACTCGACCTCGGCCTCTACCTCTACCTCGACCTCGGCCTCGACCTCGGCCTCGGCCTACTATAACTTATAGGCTCATAGGCGGTTCCTCTACTGGATCCGATGCATTATCGACTTGACGGCCTGCCATGGCTCTGGTATTATGAGCCATGAAAAGTTCCTATATATATAGACAACGACGAGCGATTACTAAAAGTAACAAGCTAGTAGCACCATAAGCATGCTACTCTTTACACAAGTGATCAACAACCAATCATATAACTCAGCCATTAGACTAAAGATTGCATTTAAACATATAAAACCATAACATAAACAGTCAACGCAAAGTTTGAAAGGGTTTACAAAATTAAATAGGAAGGGAATCTAACCCTAGTCAGGGCTCAGGGTTTCTAGCATAGGATCCTTAATCAGAAGTGATACAAAATAGTGAAATTTGAAAACCATAGAGTTTTTCACAAAAGATAATAAAATGAATGATCACTATCCTAATCGACACACTTGTCCCAATTCAAATCCTCATTTGAACTCTCAGGTACTTCCCAAACCATGCAATTCCCAGCTGCCTCGTGTTCCTAGCCCTCAGCCGGATCCTCCTCCGGATATTCTTCTTCTGGTTCAGCTTCGGCCTCCATGACCTCTCCAAGGTTTTGATCTGCCGCAGACTTATCCTCAGGCTGGGCTCATGCAAGTACTGGAAAATCCTGTACCACCAATTGTGCCCATTAATCACCCTTTGTCGCATTATGAATGTGTTGTGCTATCAAACACTCACGGTACTCCGCATACCATGTCAATACGTCATCAAAGGGGCCAAATGCAAGCTCAATTGATGCCCCAAACTCTGGCCAATAGGTAGTGCCTGGTCTAAGATGCCTTTTCTAAAACCATCGAAAAACCTCGTCTCGCAGGTAAAAGCTGGCCAATCTCAAGATGAAGCTCGGAGGAATCTCCATACCCTCGAAGATGATTGCAAGGGAATGAGTCCAAGACCAGAAATCATACAAGTTGTCTACTTCCCCAGTGAACATGCAGGGACATGCTATGGAATCCCTGATAGAATCGAAGTTTTTGCCCTAAGGTATATACTATAGGTGGGTCCTCTAGGATGGGGTTATCTACATCGGGGTGCTCTGCCATTTAACCTACAATTTATAGAATTCAAGCAGGTAAGCACATAGAAATTACATGAACGAAACTTAAGACATTACTTATAGTGAGTGTCAGTCTATCTTTGAGAATGTACATGTGGGTTTGTCTACAGAACTGGTTTAGCCCGGTGCTCTGATACTAACTGTAACGTCCTGTAAAATCTCTTAACATAATTTGCAGAAAAACATAATCATTTTCTAAAAATAAGGTAGCCAAAAATCCATATAAAAAAAACTTTTCAAAACATGTAAGAGTTCGGAAGTATGAGCATACTTAAAAGTAAATTACAGTGTCAAAATTTTAAAACATTCAACAAGCCCAAAATAATTTCTTAGTTATCATATGGGTTCTAGTTCCTAAAACATAAATTCTCAAAAGGTCGATTCACATGTACATCTTTGTAGATAAACTTCAGCACTCACGAATCCACTTTTCCTTTGAGCTTACCTGCAACACGAAACAACTAGGTAAGTGAAACGCTTAGTAAGAACAACTTAACAAACATAACCACATAAACGAAGCAAGGACTTAAACTAACTGTAACTAGGGAGATAACCAACCAAGAATAAGATTTTGATGAAACCAAACCCTAACATTCAATTTAAAAATGTGCGAATGTCTTGAAAAACTTATGGTCATGCCTCATAACCAAAATTCATATCCTGAAAGAACACCTGCACGCAGAAAATCCCAGAGCATAGATACAGACTTACTGGTAACATACATACTCACTTACTCAGTCATGTCTTAACATACATACTTACTTATTCATTCATATCTTAAAATATATACTTACTTAGTCATCTTAACATACATATTTACTTAGTCATTCATATCTTAATGTACATACATACTTAGTTATTCATATCTTAACATACATACTTAGTAATTCATATCTTAACTTACATACATACTTAGTCATGCATATCTTAACATACATACACTTAGTCATTCATATCATAACGTACATACATACTTAGTCATTCATATCTTAACATACATACTTAGGGTTCCAGATGAACCTTCAACATAACTTAACATGTTGTTAAAAATGTCAAAAGTCAACCATTTTGTTAAAAACGTTTAACTTCCATACATGGAATTTCATCATAGTTTTAAACGGTTACAAACTCAAAACGAGTACAAAAGCCGACCAAGGTGGCAAAATTAGGGTCCAACCCTAGCTCTAACTGATAACCTTGACCGTGGCGGACGAGCAGACCGCATATGTACACACCGCCCCTGAAGCTCTCCAACTCATCGCTGATCCAATCTTTCCTTTCCTTTACCTGCACCAATTAGCACCCATGAGCCAAGGCTCAGAAAGAAAACATAATCATGCTTATAAGCAGTGCATTATCATATCACAGATTCATAATTAACATTCCTAGTAATAACAATCCCACTCATGCATTCAATTAACCAAGATGAGTGGCTATAGAGTCACACTAGGGCCTATAGTCCATCTTTTATACAACCGACATTAGGACTAGCCAGGAGGGTCTAATGCTTAATATTTCAGACAATCCTAGGAGAGTTCAAGCGTATATCTCGCTTTGGGTTGGCTTCACCTTATCAGCCAGTGTTCGGTGCTGCCCTTGACTCCTGAGTCTAGCCTTTAAACCCTCGACGTATAGGTCGAGTCCAGCAACCTTTGACTGATAAGTCGGGTCCTTCAGAGTTTGTCTGTTAAGTTGAGTCTTTTAACTCTCAACCGATAAGTCGAGTTCTTTATCTTCGACTAGTAAGTCAAGTTCTTTATTCTTTGACTGATAAGTCGAGTTCATAACCTTCGATTGATAAGTCGAGTTTGTGATCTTCAACTGATAAGTCGAGTCCTTTAACCTTCGACTAATAAGTTGAGTCTGTAGTCTTCGACTAATAAGTCGATTCTGCAATCCACGACTGATAAGTCGAGTTCTTTCATCCTTCGACTGATAAGTCAAGTCTTTCAACCTTCGACTGATAAGTCGAGTCTGTAGAACCTGTTATACCCTTGACTATTCAGCCAAGCCCTTCATCAGATAACATAGATAAATCTTCAGCTTATAAGCTCAACTTTCCCAATCAGATATACAGATTAACAGCCATAGGGTCACACAAGTGTGTGCTGCACTCCCTTTTATTCATATGGCATCGAGCCAGTCAAGTGCTTAGTGCACTCTCGGGGTGGCCCAGCCATGGCGGCCTACGCTCAATGCTCATAACGCCGGTCTTGGCTCATAAGAACTTATAAGTCGAGCCTCATAGACCCCCGACTTATAAGTCGAGCCTTTAAGACCCTTGACTTATATGTCGAGCCATTAAGACCCTCGACTTATAAGTTGAGCCTTTAAGACCCTAGACTTATAAGTCGAGCCTTTAAGACCCTCGACTTATAAGTCGAACCCCTTAAACCATGTATGCCCTTGACTAGCAAGTCGATCTTTAACTAAATACAACAACAGATTCTCAGCTTATAAACTGAGCTTCCTTGCCATAGCAAACAATCATATAATACATTTCTCATACATACAAATACAATGCATTACAATACATTAAAACAAATGTACACATGCATAATCATAATCATGCGCATTTACAGGGGCAACGACCAAATCAAGACCATGTTCAGCATTCAGGCCAAGCCCTAATCATGTATATCAAATACTGGGTACATTTTTCTTACCTCAGGTCCGAGTACGACTTAAAAATAAGAGCGACCCTCGGGCACGATCTTGATTCCGAGCCCTTAACGATAACTTTGTAACGACCCAAAATCACTAATAGGGCTTAAGGGTCTTGATTAGTGTGTCGGGAGGGCATAACTGGATTATGTGTGATTTAAATGATTAAATGCATGATTATGTGATAAGCATGCTTATATGATTATTTGGATATATGAGATGCATGATTATGTGTATTAGTATGCATGTAGACCCTGATTAGATTAAAAGGGCATATTCGTAATTTTGGCCCGTTGAGGGCATAAATGTAATTATTTGTGATTAATTGTTGAGACCACATTATTATGTGGATATATTTGTAGCTTGTGACTCGAGGAAATCCTAGTGAGAGGTTTAGCGAAAAAGTCATGGTGGGGATTTATACCCAGCTCGGGGTGAGCCTGGGGGTATTTCTGGGAATTTGGGGAAATATATTGGAGGTTATTTGATATTAAGAAGAATGATTGGTGATTAGTTAGGTGTTGGGATATAAGTGGTAATTATTAGGGACACTCAAGGAATTAGCGGGAATTGGGAGCAATGACCAAAATTCCCTTGGAATGACTTAAAGGTTTGGTTATAATTGGGAGGGCAATATGATCATTTGATTTAAGAAGGGATAAGTGATATTCAGCCTTTATAGACTTAGTGGGCAGTGTAGAAACTAGTGGAAGCTGAAAGAAAAGAAAAGAAGAAGGAAGGAAGGAAAAAACAGAACTCATAAGCTAACCTTTTTTTTCTCTCACTCGGTTTTCCATTCTCCACCATCTCTTGAGGATTTTTGGAGCTGTAAATTCAGGGGAAACTCTAGCTGGAGCTTGGGGCTAGGGACCTTGGTGAAGCTAGAGGACTTAGCAGAAATTAGCCACTTAATTGAGTTAAGGCTTCAAGGTTTTGATGAGTTTTCTGAACTGTGTTAGAATTGATTTCTAAAACTTAGTTTTTGATGGAAGTTAAGGGAATTAAGCTTTGGGAACTGAGGAGTTAAAGGCTGGAAAGGTTTGAAGGATAACCTAGGGTCGATTTCTCATCAAAGGTAAGAAATTCTAGACTTGGTCACTTGAGTTTCTGGGCTGTTCTGGTTTTTCTGTTGAGTTTTTGAGCTTCAAGCTCAAAAATGGTTTTTCTTTGTTTGATGGTGCATGTGGTTAGAATTGAGGTTGTTGGGCCATGTAGGGTGATATGTAGAGATTGGTAGGCTTGTTTTGAAGGTTAGTTGAGGTTTGGAGGGGTTCTAGGGGGTTTTGTTTCGGGGAAATTCGAAGGAGAAAGCTCTGGGAAGTTTAGTGCTGTAACTAGTGCTGCAGCGCTAGCCTTTGGGTGCTACAGTGCTAGGCCTGGCTATTTATGGGCATTTTGCTTCTGGTTGTAGCGCCCACTTTGTGGCGCTGTAGCGCTACCCTGTTTCCAGAGGTGGGTTTTTGGGTTATTTCTTAAGGTTTTTTCCCGGGGGCTCGGGGTTTGATTCCACCACCGCGTTTGGTGGAATTAGGGCTTCCCAAGGGCTCGAGATTGGTCCCGAGGTTAGGTTTTAGAATTGAAGTTTAGTGTTGGTTCTAATTTATGGCTGTGACTAGGTGTATGCTAGGGCTTGGACGAGATCGTGCTTGAAGGTAGTTTTCAATAATCAAAGCTATCGAAATCAAAAGTTAGAAGCTGTACCCGGTTATGTGTTTGTATTGGGACTAAGAGTTCACTATATTCATATGTGATGTCATGAGATGGTATTATGCCATGGGACATGTGATAAATGGCATAAGAGTGCCGAAATCAATATTTGCGCACAGGGCGCGGCTCGGCCACTTGTAGCTGAGGTTAAGTATATTATCACTGAGCTCGGCCTAAGCGAGCCAGAGTCAGTGGGATAATCAGAGGGTGTGACCTAAGGGTGCTGGCCCTGTATTTTGGTGTGATATGTTTAATGTTGTTTAATTGATGAATGTGACTAGCGTGTTATCTAAATAATTGATTATTGGTTTGTGGATTGATATCATTGTTTATGTGAGTTATGTGACTTGTTATATAATTGACCGTTGTTTATTGCTTATATTCTGTATTATGGTTTTCTTGTTGGGCCTCGGCTCACGGGTGCTACGTGGTGCATGTAAAGGCAAAGGCAAGGTAGACCAGTCCTAAGGTGGAGAGCTTTGAGGCTGAATGTACATAGTTAGCTGATCGAACACCACAATCGAGGATGGATATAGGACGAGAGAAGCCTAAATGTCTATTTTGCCCTTAGAGTGGCTAATACATGTTTATAACCTACAATTTTTGTAAACTGTCTTTTAAACTCTATTTCTTTTGGGATTCCATGTACAAAATGTTTAATTATATGAAATGTAACTTTTGTAACCAAAATCTTTTAACCCTAGTTCAATTATAGTTTCAGTAACACATTTCTAACTCAATGACTTGATTAGCAAGTCTTGCACCTTTATAAACACACAGTGTAACGGTCTTGGCTATCCAGGGCGTTACAACTTGGTATTAGAGCGTCTTAGGTTTAAGGGTTCCTGAAGATTGGCTGGACATGTACATTCGCCGCTAAAGACAAGCTCGACTCAGGGTTTGGTAATTGTGCATACGTGTTTATATGCTTAAATGATTAGAATGGAATATGAATGCTGATATCTGTGTGATTAATAGGAAGGATGAGATACTGGTAGGGTCTGGCCCTTGACTGTTGTGTGATGATATTGAGGCGTGCTTATTAGTATTGCTGTTGTATGTGAATGAATATTTGAATAAATTGTTATGCCTGGATTGCTAGTGAATGATTGAGTTCCAACGGTGGATTATGGAAGGATTATTACCCTATCATCTTAGTCTGACCGTCGAGTCATTGATTGCAGATTAACTTGGATAGTTATGCATCCAAGACAATCTGTACGACTTACCGGCAGTAGGTCTAAGGCAAGAGATGATGACCAGGGCCAGACCCCTCTGCCAGTCCCTGAGAACTGGCAGCAATTTATGGCAGACATGTAAGCACGTCTATAGAGCCAAGATGAGCAGATTCGACTTCTACGACAGCAGGCTCCATCAAGGAGTGCTGCCCTATTATGCCACCTGCAGTGGTACCAATTGTACAGCCAGCAGAGGTTGGGAACAGATGGGAGTCGTTGTATGAGCGGTTCAGGAAACAACATCTTCCAACTTTTGAGGGAGGACCAGATCCACTAAAGGCTGAACAGTGGATGATTATGGTCACTACTATTTTGGATTTCATGAGGATAGAGGGTCATGAAAGAGTGGCTTGTGCTACGTATATGTTGAGAGAGGATGCCCGCATTTGGTGGGAAGTGGCATCACAGACCAGGGATGTTACTACATTGACTTGGGAAGGATTGAAGGATTCATTCAATCAGAAGTATTACAATGTTTCCATCAGGGCAGCAAACGTTAATGAATTTGTGGGGTTGGTTCAGGGCAACATGACATTTACAGAATATACCCTGAAGTTTGACAGACTTGCGAAGTTCGCACTAGATCTTGTTCCTACTGACGCTGCGAGACAAGATAGATTTATCAGAGGGATTAATTCTATGATAGCCCGAGATGTGATGATTACAATAGTTCTTGGGGGGAAAACTTATGCCCAGGCTGTTGAGAAGGCTCTTACTGCTGAGGAAGCGGAGAACAAGATCTGGAGGGAGAGTGTAGTAAGGCGGGAGGGCCGCAGGGCGGTGCCTCCCTATTTTGGGTCTGGTAGGGGTTAAGGCCCTAGTGATCTAAAAGGAAGACCTTTGATGCTTCGACCGCTCCTGGTCCTGATAGAAGAGGTCAGGGTACTCAGGGTGGCCGTCAAAGAGGCAGTGATTCATGGAGGAGTTATCCTGAGTCACGAGGTGCAAAAGACGCAATCTGAGCAAATGTCAGGCTAAGGCCTGTTATGTGTGCGGGGTGGTAGGACACCTTAAGAAGGACTGCTCGACAATGAAGAAAGGGGAAGCAGGAAAGGTGGACAGCTTGGCTCCAGCTCGAGTGTTCACCCTGATGCAAGCAGAGGCTGAGGCTAGTCCCTCGGTAGTGACATGTTAACTTTCTAGCGCTGGCTCTCCTTTTATTGTATTGATTGACTCTGGTGCTCTGATTTCATTTGTTTCTAGTAAGGTGATTAATAGATTGAGTAGACCTAGTGAGTATTATACTGCGGTGTTCGGGACTATATTGCCTACAGGAGAACTGTTAGTTTCTAGGAGGTGGATTAGAGCACTGCCAGTGATGGTTGATGGTAGGGAAATGTCAGTAGACTTGATTTAGTTGGGTATGGAGGATTTTGACATGATTTTGGAGATGGATTGGCTGGTTAGATACTGATCTACTATTGTTGCAGGAAGAAGATGGTGACCTTTGAGCCAGAGGGTGAGGATTCCTTTGTCTTTGTGGGAGTGGTATATGGACCCCGCGTACCTATGATATCAGCGCTGAGAGCCAGAGACTTATTACACGGAGGATGTATGGGCTTTTTGGCTAGTGTGGTGGATACCACTAGGGTGTTGCCAGCAGGGCCGGAGGAGACTAGATTGGTTTGTGAGTTCTTGGATGTGTTCCCTGAGAATTTACCAGGGTTACCGCCACATAGGGTGATCCAGTTTGTTATTGAGTTGGCGCCAGGGACAAAGCCAGTGTCGAGGGCACCATATAGAATGGCACCGACAGAACAGAAGGAATTGAAGATACAGTTACAGGAGCTTCTGGATTTGGGGTTCATCAGGGCTAGCTATTCGCCATGGGGTGCTCTTGTTTTGTTTGTGAAGAAGAAAGACGGGACTCTAGGGATGTGTATAGACTACAAGGAATTGAACAAGCTGACTATCAAGAATAAGTATCCTCTACCAAGGATTGACGACCTATTCGATCAGCTGTAGGGTAAGACCGTGTTCTCGAAGATTGATCTTCGATTTGGTTATCACCAGTTAAGGATCAAGGACGAGGATATACCGAAGACGGCCTTCCGAACGAGGTATGGGCATTATGAGTTTCTGGTCATGTCGTTTAGTTTGACCAACGCCCTAGCAGCCTTCATGGACGTAATGAATAGGGTGTTCAAGGAATTTTTAGATCAGTTCGTCATCGTCTTCATCGATGATACTTTAGTGTACTCCAGTTTAAAGGCAGAGCATGAGTTTCATCTTCGACAGGTTCTGCAGAGGTTGAGAGAGCATCAATTGTGCGCTAAGTTTAAGAAGTGTGAGTTTTGGCTACCAGAAGTGACATTCCTTGGACATATTGTTGGCAAAGATGGGATTAAGGTGGATCCATCAAAGGTGGAGGCAGTTAGAGATTGGCCGAGGCCAAGGAACGCCTCGGAGGTTCGGAGTTTTCTCAGTTTGGCAAGTTACTACAGGCAGTTTGTGGAAGGCTTCTCGATGATAGCAGCACCAATGACAGAATTGACACGGAAGAATTTGAAGTTTGTCTGGTCAGACAAGTATGAGAACGGTTTCCAAGAATTGAAGCATCGACTTATTACTGCAGCTGTGTTGAGTCTTCCTTCGGAAGGAGGAACGTTTGTGGTTTATTGCGATGCGTCAAGGTTGAGTTTGGGCTGTGTGCTGATGCAGAACGAGAAGGTTATAGCTTATGCATCACGATAGCTGAAGGAGTATGAGCAGCGGTATCCTACCCATGATTTGGTGCTAGCAGTGGTGGTATTCGCACTAATGGTTTGGAGGCACTATCTGTATGGGAGAAGTGCGAGATATACACCGATCACAAGAGCTTGAAGTACTTCTTCACACAGAAGGACCTGAACATGAGGCAGAGGCGTTGGCTAGAATTGGTAAAAGGCTATGACTGTGATATTTTTTATCACCCGGGGAAGGCCAACGTAGTAGCAGATGCATTGAGCCGAAAGGGCCCAGGTCAGTTGTATAGCTCCACCCAAATTTCAAGAGAGTTAGATGATGAGATGGCCAGAGCAGGGATAGAATTGGTGGTGGGCCAGTTGGCCAACATTACTTTGCAGTCGACTCTGCTAGAGCAGATTAAGGAAGGAGAGTTGACAGATGCTCAGTTATAGGAGGTTAGAGAGAATGTCTTAGCGGGAATAGCTAAAGACTACTATATTTCTGAGGTTAGTTTGTTACGATTTCAGGGGCGGATTTGTGTCCTAGTTGATGTAGGGATAAGACGAGAGATATTGGATGATTCGCATACTACACCGTACTCACTTCATCTATGGATCTATGGATGTTATATTGGTGGCCTGGGATGAAGAAGGATGTGGTGGAGTACATGGCTAGATGTTTAATCTGTCAGCAGGTGAAGGCTAAGCATCAGCGACCAGTAGGGTTGCTTCAGCCTCTGGGTATTCTCGAGTGGAAATGAGAGGATATTACTATGGACTTTGTGGGAGGTTTACCCAGGACTGTAGGGCTTCATGACTCAGTGTGGGTGATAGTGGACAGATACGCCAAGTCAGCTCATTTTCTTCCAGTGAAGGCAACGTATACAGTGGATCAGTATGCATAGTTATATGTGAGGGAGATCGTACGTCTCCATGGGGTTCATAAGTCTATAGTGTCAGACCAGGATCCTATCTTTACCTCTAAGTTTTGGGGTAGTTACAGAAGGCTATGGGGACTCAGTCGAAGTTTAGCACGGCCTTTCATCCTCAGACAGATGGACAGTCTAAGAGGACGATCCAAGTGTTGGAAGATATGCTTAGGGCATGTGTGATCAATTTTGAGGGATTGTGGAGTAAGTACCTCCCATTGATTGAGTTTTCATACAAAAATAGTTACCAATCAACGATTGGAGTGGCTCCCTATGGGATGTTATATGGGAGGAGATGTAGATCACCCATTCATTGAGATAAGATGGGTGAGAGAAAGTATTTGGGGCTAGACATGGTTCAGAAGACAAATGAAGCTATTAAGAAGATCTGAGCAAGGATGCTCGCCTCATAGGGCAGACAGAAAAGCTACGCTGATCCCAAGTGTAGGGACGTGGAGTTCCAGGTTGGGGAACATGTGTTTCTTCAAGTTTCACCACTGCGAGGGATGAGGAGATTTGGGAAGAAGGGCAAGATGAGCCCTAGATTCATTGGACCTTTTGAGATCCTAGAGAGGATCGAAGAGGTGGCTTACAGGTTAGATTTTCCACCATTGTTGTCAGGAGTTCATGACGTATTCCATGTTTCCATGCTCCGGAAATACGTCTCAGATACGACACATGTTTTAAAGTATGAAGACCTAGAATTGCAGACAGATTTATCATATGAGGAACAACCGGTTCAGATTTTGGATCGGATGGATAAAGTCCTACGGAATAAGATGATTCCTCTAGTTAAAGTGTTATGGAGGAATAGTAGGGTCGAGGAGGTGACCTGGGAGCTTGAAGCGATGCGGGATCAATACCCCGAGTTATTCAGGTAAATTTCAAGGACAAAATTCTCATTAGGAGGGGATAGTTGTAACGACGCAAAATCACTAATATGGCTTAAGGGCCTTGATTAGTGTACTGGGAGGGCATAACTGGATTATGTGTGATTTAAATGATTAAATGCATGATTATGTGATAAGCATGCTTATATGATTATTTGGATATATAAGATGCATGATTATGTGTATTAGCATGCATGTAGGCCTTGATTAAATTAATAAGGAATATTCGTAATTTTGGCCCGTTGAGGGCATAAATGTAATTATTTGTGATTAATTTTTTAGACCACATTATTATGTGGATATATTTGCAGCTTGTGACTCGAGGGGATCATAGTGAGCGGTTTAGCGAAAAAGTCACGGTGGGGATTTATACCCGGCTCAGGGTGAGCCTGGAGGTAATTATGGGAATTTGGGGAAATATATTGGAGGTTATTTAATATTAAGGAAAATGATTGGTGATTAGTTAGGTGTCGGGATGGAAGTGGTAATTATTAGGTCACTCGAGGAATAAGCAGGAATTGGGAGCAATGACCAAAATGCCCTTGGAATGACTTAAAGGTTTGGTTATAATTGGGAGGGTAATATGGTCATTTGATTTAAAAAGAGATAAGTGATATTCAGCCTTTGTAGACTTAGTGGGAAGTGTAGAAACCAGTGGAAGTTGAAAGAACAAAAAAGAAGAAGGAAGGAAGGAAAAACATAACTCATAAGCTAACCTTTTTTTTTTTCTCTCACTTGGTTTGCCATTCTCCACCATCTCTTGAGGATTTTTGGAGTTGTAAATTCAGGGGAAGCTCTAGCTGGAGCTTGGGGCTAGAGACCTTGGTGAAGCTAGAGGACTTAGCAGAAATTAGCCACTTAATTGAGTTAAGGCTTCAAGGTTTTGATGAGTTTTCTGAACTGTGTTAGAATTGATTTCTAAAACTTAGTTTTTGATGGAAGTTAAGGGAATTAAGCTTTGGGAACTGGGGAGTTAAATGTTGGAAAGGCTTGAAGGATAACCTAGGTTCGATTTCCCATCAAAGGTAAGAAATTCTAGACTTGGTCACTTGAGTTTCTGTGCTGTTCTGGTTTTTCTGTTGAGTTTTTGAGCTTCAAGCTCAAAAATGGTTTTTCTTTGTTTGATGGTACATGTGGTTAGAATTGAGGTTGTTGGGTCATGTAGGGTGAGATGTAGTGATTGGTAGACTTTTTTTAAAGTGTAGTTGAGGTTTGGAGAGGTTCTAGGGGGTTTTGGTTCGAGGAAATTTGAAGGAGAAAGCTCTGGGAAGTTTGGTGCTATAACTAACGCTGTAGTGCTAGCCTTTGGGCACTACAGCGCTAGGCCTGGCTATTTCTGGACATTTTGCTTCTGGTTGTAGTGCTGTAGCGCTACCCTGTTTCCAGAAGTGAGTTTTTGGGTTATTTCTTAAGGTTTTTGCCCTAGGGCTCGGGGTTTGATTCCACCACCCCGTTTGGTGGAATTAGGGCTTCCCGAGGGCTCAAGATTGGTCCCGAAGTTAGGTTTTGGAATTGAAGTTTAGTGTTGGTTCTAATTTATAGCTGTGACTAGGTGTACGCTAGGGCTCGGACGGGATCGTGCATGAAGGTAGATTTCACTAATCAAAGCTATCGGAATCAAAGGTAAGAAACTGTACCTGGTTATGTGTATGTATTGGGACTAAGAGTTTCCTATATTCATATGTGATGTCATGAGATGGTATTATGCCATGGGACATGTGATAAACAACCTAAGAGTGCCGGAATCAATATTTGATCAAACGACACGACTCGCCCACTAGTAGCTGAGGTTAAGTATATAATCACTGAGCTCGGCCTAAGCGAGCCAGAGTCAGTGGGATAATCAGAGGGTGCGGCCTAAGGGTGCCGACCCTGTATTTTGGTGTGATATGTTTAATGTTGTTTAATTGATGAATTTGACAAGGGTGTTATGAATAACTGATTATTGGTTTGTGGATTGATATCACTGTTTATGTGAGCTGTATGACTTGTTATATAACTGACTGTTGCTTATTGCTTATATTCTGTATTATGGTTTTCTTGTTGGGCCTCGGCTCACGGGTGCTACGTGGTGCAGGTAAAGGCAAAGACAAGGTAGACCAATCCTAAGTTGGAGAGCTTTGAGGCTGAATGTGCATAGTCAGCTGATCGGTCACCACGGCCGAGGAGGGATATAGGACGAGAGAAGCCTAAATGTTTGTTTTGCCCTTAGAGTGGCTAGTACATGTTTATAACCTGGAATTTTTGTAAACTGTCTTTTAAAATCTATTTCTTTTGGGATCCCATGTACAAAATGTTTAATTATATGAAATGTAACTTTTGTAACCAAAATCTTTTAACCCTAGTTCAATTATAGTTTCAGTAACACGTTTCTAACTCAATAACTTGATTAGCAAGTCTTGCACCTTTATAAACTCACAGTGTAACGATCTTGGCTATCCAGGGTGTTACAACTTAGTCTCCATCATAATATAAAATCCCGTCAATAATGAGCAAATAAAGGCTTTTGGACCGAGTCCTAGCCTCCGGGACGTCAAATTCTATTAAACTGGGTAATAGGATCGACCCCGAGCCCTCAGGGTTGAGTTCCCGCACTCAAAACCCTCTCGGGGCTCAAAACTCCTTAAGCGTCGCTGCCCCAGGCACTTGTGCCGAAGCCTGCCCAAGTCAGAGGCCCCAACCTCTTTTTTCATTGAACACGCATCGCGACGCAGCCTAACAAGCACCGCAGCATGCCCTCGCATCAGTACTCTTCCTTGGCCCCTGGGTTTAAGAGGGCTGCGACACCCCAAGAATAGGGCTGCGGCGCGACCCTGCGAACCCAGAATTTTCTGGTTTTTCTTTAGCCAAACTCAATTAAAATCACCCCGAATCAAACCTAGAATCTCAATTAAATCCCCATAATCGATTTAACATCTTCCCATCAACAAAACCCCAGCTCAACACACTTAAACCTCCACCCCAAAAATCAAATTCAAAACCTTGAGCCACAAGCTCAAGAACACAAAAACTTAAACATAATTCAATTGAAACAAAGGTTAAAACTTTACCTCAGCTATGATATAAGTCCCCCTAGCTGTAGCTAATCCAATTCTAGAGTTAAGCCTCCAATCTTCCAAGCTTCAGCCAATAATTCCTTAGCGTTCTTCAGTTGACTCCCTTAGAGAAAAGAGAGAGAGAGAGAGTCAGTTGGTGTTGCTGAGTGTTGAGCGTTTTTGTGTTTATTCCCTTAAGGCTTAAGTCACTTAAGCTAATCCCGAGGCTCGGGTTTCCAAAAACGTCCCCTAGGGAATAATGGTCAAAATCCCCGATATTCCCACCAAATCTCACTAACTCCAAAAATATCATTAATTATTCATTCATGTTACCCGATAACCCAATAACGTGCTAGATACTCAAAATACCCCTTGGCTCATTCCGAGTCGGGTATTAGGCCCCGTTGTGACTTTCCCATTAACTTGCCCCCCTAGGATCGTCTCGTGCCGAGTAACCCAAATAAATCCACATAATAATGTGGTCTCACACATATATCACATATATGCTCATATATACAATTGTACTCATAACGGGCCAAATTATTAAAATCACACTTCTAATAAGAGGTGGGCCCATATGCGTATTTAATACCCCTAAACATGCATTTCTGGTCATATTATCAAATAACTCACATAATCACATAATTACACACAAATATAACTCATATAAGCATATAATTCCATAGATTGTCATCCTGGCCCCCTAATCAAGGCCCTAAGCCTTATTAGGTAATTTAGGACGTTATAGCGGTGACCAACGACCTTAGTTACATGGTCACCGGTGGCGAACCAATTTCTTACTTAGTTCCCGGTAGCTAGCTGGACTACTTACCTTAGTCATGAGTATGCGAACCCTCTAGGACCATAGTCTTGAGTAAACCTTCTAAGACTAGTTCAAATTATTAGCTTATAACTTAGTTATCTAAACTAGTCATTAGCGTGTTGTAGCCAAACATATCATAAGTCGTCATACCCGTATTCCTTAGTGCTTGCTTTTGGAGATCTTGTATCCAGAAGTGAGCCCTCTCACTTAGATAACACTTTAGTGAAACCATACAATTACTAAGATTAATTATGGTATTTGATTAATTAAGTTTTTGTTTTTAAGTTGTGATTAGGGATGAACTTAACAAATTTTAAATACTTTAAAAGCACTTAATCTTAAATCTTAAAACTTAGACTAAACCCTTGAATTTGTAGCCTTATCACATTATTAATAAAAAATCATGCCTACAAATAATGGTGCCGGAAATTTGGAAATAAATTCCCAATTGCATAAAGAGACCACTTTCTTAAGCCTAAAGAATATTTTCATTATCGCTTTCTTATTTTCCTTATAAAATAAAAGTGTTAAGCGCTATCTCCCGCCTTATCACAATTGTAAATTAAAAAGGTGCATTTTCAGTTATTTAAGAAACTCATTAGTTTTGTTATCCATAAAGATTTTATTTTCTCAATTAGCCAAATAAACAAATTTTAGTCCTATCTCACACAAGAGTACTATCTTAAGATTTTTCAATAAAATGTAAAACTTCATTATATTTTAAGCCACTTAAATCTTAACCCTTAATCCATAGAAAGTTATCTTATTTTTACTCTAAGAAAAAGAAACATGATTTGACTAGTGAATTATGACTTAAAGTTTAAAAAAACAAATCTGCCAAAACATAATTTAATTTGACAACATTTTTAGAAAAAATAAAACTCACAATATATGGGGTATTTCTTAGTAAACTCTTGCAGGGACTTTAATTATTATAAAGAAAGTCTCAATAACTAAAACCATCTAAAAATGTTTATTCTAAACTTGTCAAAATGTTGCTCAAACATGCACTCTTCAAGCTGTCAGTTTTTCACTTCAACTTGCACTTCAATCACAAAAAGCGTATAACTTGACATAGACATAAATTTTTTTTGGTGTTTAAAAATGCTAAAATCAATTAATCTTCCTAAATAATGAAATGTTGAAAGTCCCATTTGAAAATTTGAACAATAACCTAGTGTTTAGCCCGTTGGAACCACTCTAACCACATCATCTTGGCAACGAACAATTTTGAACATCTAAGTTGGAAAATTTATTACTTCCAAACTATAGTGAATTTTTAAAAACTGTTTCATAGCCTTAATAAACATTTAGTAAAACTTTCAGCCAAAAATAATATTTTTTTACCCACTCAACTAACTGTTCAAAATTTTAAGGTCTGAACTGCCAAATCTTAATCCAGCTTGCACTAGATTCCCGAAAAGCTCATAACTTGAGTTATATAAATTTTTTTCAGTAGTTCAAAATTGTAAAATCATGTACTCTATCCAAATAACATATTACAAAAATTTCATTGAATAATTAGGTCGTTTAGGTATGAGTTGGCCATTTGGAAGCCACTGAAATTTTTTGGCAGCAAGCATGCATCAACCAATCCTATGGAACTTTGGATTCCAAGCTACCAAACACCACATAAACCACATGCATGCATCATCGGCCCACTAAATAACCTTCTTACAACCCAAATAACTAATTTAACTCACAAAACAACAATCAAATTCAGATTTGCTAAAGCCATTAAAATGTTATGGTAAGAATCAAGATTGTTACCTCTTTATGTTCAAGCCTTTGGGGGTGGTTGAGCTCTTAGGGTTTTGGACCAGTTCTCAACACTTCACACACTTAAATCCATTCCCATAAACACTAATATTCAGATTATAGAGCTAGAAAAAGAAAAGGAGAGGGATGCTTAAAAATAATTTGCTCCAGGGTTTACCTCTTTTAAAAATTTCCTTCTAAGCTTGCATGCATGTAAATGACGGTGCTCACACTTTCATCAACCACACCTAGGTTTGAGATGATGGCTGTGGTGAGTGTTAAACAACCATGCATAGAGTTTTAGAACCATTAAAGGTTCGGTCAACAGAGGAAGAAGAAGGAAAATAATGATGGTAAGAAGAAAAAGAGAACTCACCCCTTATTCTTAACTTTTGTTCAAACTTTGTGTAAAACCTTCAATGGAGCTTCTTCAATGGTGCTCTAAATTTCTAGAGAGAGAAGAGAGATGAGTGTGTGCTGAAAAAAAAATCAAATAGAGTAAGAGAGAGGGAGGGTTCGATTGGGGTCTTTGGGTAGTGAGATGGAGTGTTGGGTTAGCTTAGTTTTCTTTTCAATAAAAAAAAGATGAGAACATGGGAACATAATGATGGCTATTTTCTTGAAATTCTATTGGGCAAGTTTTCCCACTCAAGCACTGTACATAACCAGCCACACATGCCTTAAAGTATCCGTAATTTAAATTCTATTAATCCTCAAATAAGCATGAACATAAGGTCAAAAAGGCATTAGCATAGTGTATAGTTTTGATTAATTTTTCTCAGTGAGAAAAATCAATTTAAATAAAATGTGGCATCACCAAACTTATCATATTTTATTATTAAAATAACCTATAGCTAATTTTCTTCAAGTTTATGCTCAAACTTAGTTTTTCCAAATTTATTCCATCAATAATATTTTATCTGAGATTTTTAGCTGATTAGGGATTTTGACCCGGTCCACAACCAAAGGTCTCGGTTTCTAAAAAAGCTGCATTTACCACAATATGGCTAGCATTCAAACATCACGAACTTCTTGAAACATAAAATGTTCCCCTGAAATAATGCATAATACAGGGAATTAAAATACATGAACTAGGATTTACCCGCTGCCCTTAACGTGGGGCGTTACACCCTATGCGACTGACATCATCAAAGTTTCCTAGAAACCCCTCCGTCGTCGATGTTACCCCTATGTCATCGAAGCCATTCTCAGACTAAGTCTGTCATCCTAATAAGCCTCATCCTCTGTACTTAGATCATCTGGTATTGGTGTCGTTGGAGGTGCAATGCTAGTCGGAGGTGCATAGATCCAAGTATGGGTTCTTGTTGAGATCCAATGAGAGTGACCCTACAAGAAAAAGACTCTACATCGACGACATCTATTGCGACGACTCTAAAGTCGTCGCTGTATGTAGTCGAAATCCATGAAAAATATATATTTTTTAATTTATTAAAATAAATAAGCTATAGCGAGGACATGCTGTCGTTGTAGGGTCGTCAACAACACACGACCAAACCCTCCAAATTTCTGGTATCCTACAGCAACGACATGTCATCGTTGTAGGGTACTAGGATTTAGAGGGAACAAGAGGCGGGAATTGACTTTACGAAGATGACTTGTCGTCGCTATACAGTATGGAGGGAACAAGAGGAGAGAAATATCTTTGTCTATAGCGACAACATGTCGTCGCTATACAGTATGGAGGGAACTTGACCGCCAAAAGCTGGTTGCCAATTTTTACTCTTCGCTATAGAGACTCATTTAACCTAGTGGGCATTTAAAATTTCAGTGTTGATAACTCTACAAAATAGAGTTATTTTACCACTTTTGATATGCTAATTGTTGCTTAATTCTTGAGTTTTTAATTGATTAATTAAGTTTTAAAGTAATTTTGAATTTATTGGGTTTATTTTTATTTTATATATTTTTGTGTGTTTTTATAGTTATTTTGTTGTAGTTTAATTATTTGAAATTAGTATTGATAAGTTAGAAGTAAAAACATGCACTTTTAAGCTTAAATGTTTAAGTAAATTAAGTTTTAATTAGTATTTTCATGAAACTTATGTTGAATATTTTATTATTGGAAATATTTAGTTTTAATTTAATTTGTGTTTATTTTGTAGGAATGATGATGCATTTTTTTGGGTTGAAAATTCAGACAAAATGAAAAGAAAAGAAAAGAAAGTAAAGTGACAAAAAGGAAAAAATTTGGCATTTATGAAAAGCAAGACCAAGCCAGCCATCCCCTTCCACCAGGCTGCCTTCCTTCGGCCCAACCAGGCCCACCTCCCAGCTTCTTCAGCCCCACGACTTAGCTCCCTTTGCCTCACTCCTGGGCCGCCTCCCCCTCCACTAACCAGGCCCAGCAGCTGCCTCCTGCTGAAGCTCAGCCAGCCCATCACGCCCAGCTGCCCCTAATTCGCCCAAGGCCTAACCGCCACCAGCCCACCTTTAGCTTCTCTCCACACGGGCCAACAGCTAGCTGCCACAAGACCAGCCGAGCCCAACCACTGCCAGCAGCCAACAGCCCCTTTTTGAGCCCAACAATTGGATTTTTGTCCCCTTGTCCCCAATGTCTAAAAATACCATTTTTTTACCCCACTTTCTTACATTTTTCACCACAAAATCATCATTACACCTAAAATTTACCCCTATATGCCATATTATTCTTCATTTCAAATTTAATTTAATCAATTTAAATTGATTATTTTAAATACTTTTTTTTTGCTATAAAGAAGGGATTGGTGTGCTTATTTTAGAGGAGGAGGTGACACCACAAAATTTCTACATTTTCAAGACCACTTCATTCTCTTCATCTTTTTATTCTTTTTGGTCATTTTTTTTCTATGAGTTTTTAGAGGAAAAAATTGGGGGTTCCTCCAAATTTTCCTATTTATGTTTGTAATTTTTGGTTTGTAATTTCTATTCTAGTTATGAGTTTCTAACCTTTTTAAGATTATTAAGGTGATGATGAAACAATATGTAACTAGATAGTATTTATGTTGTATGTTGATTTCCCATTTTGTGCAATAAAGTTTATGGATTTTCTTCTTCAAATACTTTCTTCCATCTTAAATATCTTGTATTTTTTATTGTTAGAACATATTTACTCTTTGTTCTTCATTAGTGCAAAATCATAATATTCTTTGATTAAGGTGTGCCATTAAATTGTGCACATCAAATGTTTAGAACAAAAATATTATGTTTTACCTTATAAATAATATTCATTGATTTATTTGTTATTTCATTAGATTTATTTACATTAAATACTTTGAAATTATAATTTTAAAAGTGAAGATAAATTCGACAATTCTATAATAATCTGTGCTTAAATAGAATATATAATTTGAATAAGTGATAGTGATTAATTTCTACTATCAATGAAACTTGAGAATCAAATGTACTTATAAATATTATTGAACTTATATTTTGTGGATTCTAATACCTTAATAATCTTCTTTTACCAACTTGTTTACAATTCCTATCTTATTTATTTTTATTGCTTTAATATCTTTATTAGTATCTTTTATTTCATTTCCTTGATACAAAAATCTCATCAATCTTTGGAGCTATGTTAGAATTTATTAATTTTGGTTTAAAATAGTTTTCTTCTTGATTTTAGACAACTCCTTTGGGTTCGATCTCGTGCTTACACGAACACTACACTTCATATACGATTCGTGTGCTTGCGAGTTAAATTTTTTTAAAACATACTCGTTTTGGGTCCATCAAGTGTATAGCGACGACAAGGCTCCAAAAAAAAGGAGGGAAAGTGGACCGCCAAAAATGTCAGTCAAATTTTCACAACATATAGCGACGACATGTCGTTGCTATAGACTGGACGTGCAGTAAGCGAAACGTTCCGTGTACTATTCCCTTATCTATAACGATGACAAGTCGTCGCACTATGTTAAAATGAAACGATGCATTCTGTCTTCAGCGACGATTTTGGGGTTAGACCTATAGTGACAACATGTTGTCGCTATAGAGTCCATCGTCATTAACCCCAATCTGAGCCACTTTCTTTCCCCATTTTCTCAAAAACTTAAAAACCAGAGTACTTGTAGGCGATTTTCGCCATCTCCGCTGCCCAACACCCTTGTAGGCGATTTTCAGGCCAATTTTTTGCCCCATTTCTTCAGGTATGTGTATTTATCACTCTTTATTTTGTATTTTGTTCATTAAAATGTATTTTTTGTCAATATTTGTTTGATTTTTGTATATAGTAAAAATTGTTTTTGATAGGTTTTTTTTTTTGTTTTTCAGATTGTGCAAGGATTGTGAGTGTGATGCCTTTATGTTGGTTGGATCATTCTCTTCCTATTGGGTATTGATTTTATGTTTTGGTAATTGATGCATTTGTTTGGTAATTATCTAATTGATTAATATGGTGCATGTTAATTTTTAATTTTTAATTTCAGATTTGCATTTAGAGAGAGTTGGAGCATTAATAGAGGTATATATGCATTTTTATTTATCTTTACTTTATTTGTTTGAGGTTATATATGTATATGTTTATTTTTTTTTATATATGTATGTGTATATAAATTAATGTGAATGCGTTTATGTGTATAATTTTATTTAAGGAAATGGTGATTGTTTATGTTGATGAATTTTTTTTTTTCATAGATTAATGTATATGCTAATTTATTTTAATTTTAATAATAAAAAAGTTAATTTGACATAAAAAAGTTTCATAGTTGTTTATTTTTTTATTGAAATAAACTTAAATATTAGGTTATAAAAAATATTAAGTTAGATGATATTTCATTGTATTGTGTATTCTATGCTATAGGTTAGATAAATCCATATTAGATGTTTATATTATATTTTTTAATTATATATATGTTAGGTTAAATAAATAATATGTTGATATGTGAATATGTTTTTGTTGTTTATTTGTGAATTTAAATGATTGTATTAAATTTTATGTATGCTCAGGGACTGATTTTTATGATTTTATGCAGATTTTAAATTTTGGGATAGGTTAGATTACAACCATTATGCTGTCAAAATTTTAGCAGATTTAGAAAAATTAAGTATTACAAAGTAGTTTTAAAATTATTGTGATTAAAATTTTTAATTAATAAATTTTAAAGCAATTAATAAAAATTAATTAAAAAAATTATATAGTGTAAATTAAAATTAAAATTTTATAATTATAAAACTTTATTAATATTTTTTATAAAATAAGTAGAAATTAAAATAATAATCTTTAATGGTAAGTTAATAAATTTATAATTAAATATTTTATTTATTTAATTAATTCTATAACATATTCATAAAATTTGATAATATATGTAGATAAAATAGGTAATTAAGTTAACTTTACTCTTAAAATTAAATTGAAATTAAAATGATAGTTTTAAAATAATAAAACTTTACTGTTGTTTTTAAAAAAATAAAAATTGAAAATTACATTAAAAATTTGATAATTATTAAATAACATAATAATAATTATAATTAATATTTGATTATATAATGAAACTTTATAATACATTCATAACTAAAAATAATATATATTAACAAATTTGATATATTCATAAAATTTAATAATTTATTCATAAGATTTCGTAATTTACTTAAAAAAAAATTAGTGTTTTGCTGATAAAAAAATTATCACCAAATAAATGTAGTTTTTTTTTATGATTATCACATTGTGATATTTTATTTTCCACTTGAATCAGTTATGACGATTGACAAGAGTTGGATAACTAATACACGACGTAACTCTGATGAGTTTTGGAATGGTCTTTAAGCATTTATACGAATGACCAAGAATCATGTGAATGCTTCAGGAGAAGTCAAGTGCCTAGGCGTTCAGTGTATCAATATGCTGAGTTAGAAATTGGATGTGGTGGAGGCTCACATACACATATAAGAGTTTCTGTGCCGATATGTGAAGTGGACCTGCCACGGTGAAGTTGATATGCCTCCAGTAGTGGACGACGGGGCTTTAGTGACTGATGAGATGATTGACATCATCAATAATGTTATTGGTGAACAAGACACTAATGAAGAAGGTGTAAATGAAGGATTTTTAGATGGTGGTGGCAATAGTGCGGAGACTCAATTTGATGACCTGTTTCAAGAGGTCGAAGCTGAGTTATACCCAGGTTGTACATGGTTTTCTTCCTCAAACTTCTTGGCGAAGATGTTGCACATGAAGGTTATGAATAAATGGACAAATAATTCCTTTGATGAACTTTTGAAGTTTATGAAATTTTAATTTCTCAAGGAGAATAAGATTCCGGCTTCATACTATGAGTCTAAGAAAAAAATGAGGAAGTTAGGGTTAGGTTGTCAATCAATTCATGCTTGCAAGTATGACTGTTGTTTATTCTAGAAGGAGAATTCCCAAAAACAAAGTTGTCCTGTATGTGGCGAGAGCCGATGGGTTGACAAAGATACAATGAGGAAAAAAGTCGCCCACAAAGTGTTGCGGTACTTCCCTTTGACTCCTATGCTAAAATGTCTTTATGGTTCAAGGCATACAAAAAATGATATGACTTGGCATAGTACGAGACGACCGAAAGAAGATGGTGTGATGCACCATCCTGTTGATGGGGGTACTTGGAAACAATTTGATTCTTGATATCCAGATTTTTCCCAAGAACCCAGAAACATTCGATTGGGTTTGGCTGTTGATGGTTTTAATCAATTTGGTAACATGAGTATTTCTTACAACATGTGGTCTGTAATTCTGCACGTACAATATGCCTCCTCGGTTGTGCATGAAAGAGTCATCATTCATGCTGACGTTATTGATTCCTGGTCTGAAATCACATGGGAAGGACATGGATATCTTTTTTAAGACTGTGGTAGATGAATTGAAGGAGGTGTGGGATGAAAGAGTTCAAACCAAAGACACCGCAATGAATAGTGTATTCAGATTGCGTGCATCACTATTATGGACTATCAATGATTTTCTGGTCCGTAGTAGTTTTTCTAGTTGGAGTGGCCAAGGATATATGGCATGTCCTTCATGAAATGAAGACACTCCTTCATGTCGGGTAATTGGGTGGACGGATTATGTTGGTCATAGAAGATTCTTATCTTCTACGCATAAGTGGGGGAAGAGTCACTTGTTTGATGGGAATTATGAAAAGGGATGTCCTCCAAGAAAATTCAGTAGTCAATTCATACTTGAACAATTAGCGCATGTTCCAGATTGTTTTTCGGGTAAACATGTCAGTTTGAAGGTGTGAAAAGAAAGCGAGATCCAAAAGAGATTAATTAGAGTAAAAATAGTATTTTTTTTAACTTGATTACTAGTCCGAACTTGAACTGAAGCATAATTTAGATGTGATGCATGTAGAGAAAAATATTTGCGACAGTTTACTTGGTACTTTTCTTATGAATGAGAAATCTAAAGACACCACCGACGCACGAGTAGACTTGAAGAATTGAGATATCCAAGAAGAGTTGCACCTCAAGGAAGACGATATGAAGTTGATTAAACCACATCCTATGTACTCTTTCACACCAGATGATAGACAGTTTTTTGTCAGTTCATAAAAGGAGTTAGACTTCCTGATGGCTTCGGTTAAAATTTCTCTAAGAAAGGAAATGACAATGATGGCAACATTGTTGGGTTGAAATCCCATGTTTGTCACATTCTTATGCAATGTCTCTTGCAGGTAGGAGTTTGAGGCTACTTGGATAAGTCTATTTCAAACATGATCATTGAGCTTTGAATTATCTTTAAGAAAATATGTGCTCGTACATTAGTTGTTACGGACATTGAGAATGGAGAAGATCAAGTGATACAAATTTTGTGAAAGTTGGAGTTTGTTGACCCTCGATTTGGCCAACGACACGGAGTCAGAAATACGACATAGAAGTAAGAAGGCAATCAAGAATGGAATCAAATGGTAAGAAATGACGCAAATGATTTATAGTGGTTCGACCCCAACAATGTGGTAACAACCTACGTCCACTTAGTGTTATTATTGATGTTGAATCCCAATGCCATGATCAAAGAACTAGGGTTCTTGAGTTTTACAAGCCTTAGGAGAATTACAACTTTTTGGTGGATAATCGCACTATGCTCTTTCTATGAATCTTCAAAAAAAGGTTCAAAAGTCCATTCCTTGAGCCATCTCATGCATATTTATAGGTTCAAGGAGAGTTACATGGGCCAATGGGCCTTAATTCTCCTTAATATCAGCATATTAAGGCAATAAAAAGAATATAATAAATGTAGTTATTACAAGATTACATATCTTTAAAGGAAATAAACTGAAGCATGCGACCAAGCTGGTCGCGTCTAATTGCGAGATCTGATGAAGCAATAAGGAGCTGGTTGATAGACAAACAGCACCTCTTCACTTTGACGCTGTCACGTGCCAACCACGTGTAAAAAGTTCTTGCCATGTCATCGGGAGCCATTTTTGGGTAAATAGAGTTAATTTTTCCTCTAGCCTTTTTTGACATAATAATTTATTTAAGTCTTCATTTACTGCAAGCAGCTATCATCAGAGGACCAGTTTACATGAGGTGGATGTATCTGTTTGAGCGATATATAAAGAAGTCAAAAAATTATGTCAGGAATAAGGTGGGCCCTGAATGTTCTATAGCGGAGGGTCATGGTGCCCATGAAGCTTTGAATTTTTGTACGGAATATCTTCAAGGCCTAGAGAATAAATTTAATCGTCGAGAAATAAATGCGGATATCGTTATTCCTAAAAGAAAGTCGTCAATTTTTGAATCACAATGTCGTCTAAGTAGCAAAACCGAAATCATATCCCTTGACTATCTTCATCGAAAAGAAACAAAGTGGTTTGTACTAAGAAATTTCCTTGAAATCCAACCATATATGGAGTAAGTAGCTCAACACATATATGAATTCATTAAATTTAATTCATAGCCAACTGTTATCTTACCTTAATCCTTGTGCTATATAGTGAATGCCTACGAGAAAATTCATACGTAAATCTTCAAAAAGATTTCCCTATAGAATTCATTAAGTTTAAATTGAAGGTAAATTATCGAAACTGTAGAATTCTTACGAAATTCAAATCAATTAATACTCATCTCATTATGTTTTATTTTTTTGTGTCATACTCTATAGATGGGTCGTCTACGACAAGTATAGTCAACTGAGTGTACTGATGAATTATTCGCTTTAGTAAATGAGTCCAATCAGAATGCATACTCCTACACTGCTTCCATTGTTAACAGTGTGGAGTTTTTGGTACATAGTTGTGACGAAAGATGTACCACTCAAAATAGTGGAGTTTTGGTGCTCGGAACCGATGATTTCACTTTCTATGACCAACTTGAGAAGATTGTAGAGTTATGTTATTCCCATGGTTACTCGGTAGTATTGTTTCGGTGAAAATGGTTCAACACTAATGCAAGCAAGGGTCAAAATATGAGTGAGAATAACATAACTAGTATCATGATTAATTCTGAATGGTACAAGAACGAGCAATTTATTCTCGCCACTCAAGAAAAACAGGTTTTCTACTTGGAAGATCCTTCAAGAAACAAAAATTGGAAGGTATTAGAAGAAGTCAATCATCGAAAGATTTGAGATCATCCAAGTATCGGTGATGATAATGAGGTTGATGTCGTGCATGATAGTACTTCATCAAATTTTGTACTCACTGTGGAATTAGGAGAGTTGGAGGTTATGCATTTCGATTGACCTGGTCACACCAGCATAATTGGGGAAACGTCTCGATCTGTGTTTGGATGTGGATGGTGATTTCATCAATGGAGATGATGATGACAAAATTAGTGAAGAAGATTTAGAAAGTATAGATGATAATGTAGGAATCAACATTGATGAGGAATAATATTTTCTTATGCATATTCTTACTGTATGTTTAATGTGTATGTTTTAATGTCAAGACTTTTCAATCAATATATGACTTTTTTCAACAATGTTTGTTTTTCAATAGTTTCAAATGCATTACAGAAATTTTAATGACAAATCATCTACATTTTAAGTTATGTAACTAGCCTCCAACTATAACTGATTTTAAGTTAATAATTATATAAACTATAAATACATGTTTGATGTTGTTGCTCGTTCTAATGGCAGTGATAGAGCAGGTGATCCTCCTTCAGATCCTACGCGAGTTCCTACTTCCTGTGAGACAGGTAATATACTTTAATTAATCTCAATGTTTTATCAATAAATGAAAAATTATTATTATTTTATTCAATTTAATTTTATTTTTTAATTAAAATATGCAGTGGTTGCCGCGAAAAGAATAGGTTGGTCTCGATTACAAAATTTGCAGTAGCTCGCCAATGACAATAAAGGTTTGTTGGCTCTAAAATTTGATCTGAATAAGGGAACCTACAAAGCTGTTGGTGATTTTGGGACACTGTTCAAGAGACTTATTGTTAACCTTATTTGTCACCAGGTCCTGTTATATTATGACTCGTGGTAGAGTGTTTCAGATGAGCACATGATAGGATCGATGCAAAAAATTGAGGTAAATTTATCAACTTATTCACATGTAATGTTTTTTTTATAATTTCAAAATTTTAACCATGTTTAAAAATTTTTTTGAAGGAATTTTTCATTCTACCCGAGGTCTCCCTGAGTGGCGACTGATAAATATGGGGATTGAGCGAGAGTTTCAGGATCACTACAAGGATAGAAAGGTTGTAAGAAAAAAAACTTCGATGAACATGTAGGGTATGATGATGTCGAGACAGCCATGAAGAATCCACCAGAGGACATGGACACCGAGAGTTGGAAGAAGTTGGTTGACATTTTCACCACTCCACAGTTCATGGCATGCTCAAAGACAAATGCTGCCAACAGAGCAAAACAGAAGTATCCAAGTCTCCATGGATCAACCTTTTATGCTTTTACTCGATTTAAGAAGGTAAATAAAAAATATAAATAATTTTAAATATTTTCAGTTATCTTAATAATAATTTCAATATTTAACTGATATTTTGTTATGGTTTGTTTTCTAAAGATGAATCTTCAGACTAGGGAATTGCGCAACATTATTGATACTTTCCATGACATGCACAATCATCTCACATGTGGATGAGTGAAGACGAATGCTAATGATGCATATGTAATTAACTTTCTAAGTTTTGTATATATGTTTATTATTTAATTATATTATGTATTAATTTTCTTGTTTCTAAACTGCAGGATGCCTTGAAGCAAGAAGTCCAGACACAATCACAATCCCAATCCCAATCTGAATCTTCAGCAGGAAGTGCCTCTATCGATGAGACACAAGTCATTTGAAAGGCACTTGGTCAACATCGTGGCCACAACCGAGGTATTTGACGCAAGTTGAAGGGAACTAGTACCTTTGCCTCAAGCGCCACCATATCCTCTTCATAATCAGAGACATCACCATTTCTGTCCACCACAATCGACGCTCAAATGGTACCAGCTAAGGTTTTGCAATCCATGGTTCAACACTTTAGTCAAGCCATTATGACTCAGAACAACAACTTCCAGCATATGAAACAATTTATGCAAGCTACAAATTCAAACATCGAAGCTCCACAATTTCAGCCTGTCAACTTGGACATGAATATGATACACTCCATGATGGCGAACTTTCCAGGATCGGACCAATTTCCACCAAAACAACCACAACCACCACAGTAGCCACAACCACCACAGTAGCCCTACGATGATGATGACTTTGGGATTAATTTAGATGACATTTAGTTTGGTTATATTATTCTTTTGAACTTATTAATATTTTGTGTTTTTTTATTTTTATTTTGGAGACTATATTACTTATGTTTTGTTTTTTACATTTTGGAGACTATTCCTAATTTTAAATTGGTTTTATTATTTAATTAAAAAATTATTTTTATTATTTAATTAAGTAAATTGGTTTTATTTATTTATTTAATTAATATTCAATATTTTATTAAATAAATTTTAATTCATATAATTAATTAATTTTTTAAAAACAAAATTATATACCTACAGCGACGATCTGTCGTCACAGTAGGGTGCTCGCTAAACACGAAAATCAAAGATTTTGTGACCCTATAGCGATGACATGTCATCGCTGAAGGCATATAAACCCATACACTCTACAGTGACGACATGTCGTCGCTATAGATATTGGCGGTCCACGAACCTACAACGACGACATGTGGTCGCTATAGGAGTTTTTGAAATTCAAATTTTCAAAATTTGCAACCACCTACAACGATGACATGTCTTTGCAATATCCTAGTTCAACCAAAAAAAAGGGATTTCCTACTATGACTGACATGTCGTCGATATAGTAAAACCCAACTGCCATGACTGTGTGTTTGTCGTCACTGTAGGTCGCTACACATACAGACCTATAGCGATGCTATTTTGGTGACGATATATCGTTGCTATAGACCTAGAATGATGACTTCTTGATCTACAGCGACGATAAACGTCATCTCTGTAGAGTCTTTTTCTTGTAGTGTGAGTGAGGGGCTTGCCTGAGTTTGTTGGAGCTAGCCGCCACATATGCTACTGGGTTCATGGGGCTAAGAAGAAGAAGAAGAAGAGAGAGAGAGAGAGAGAAGACTAGCTCCAACTCACCCTAGGTCGCTTCCTCCACCTCCGGCCTCTTCTCCGATGATGACCAACGCACCTGCAGAAAGACGAAGAGGAAGAAGAAGAAGATTGACAAATGTTTAGGATTTTGATATTTGATTAGTTTTAGGATATATTTAGATTTTTATTTGATTCTGTTGACGCGGTTCTTCGTCAACAGGTAATTAAGAGAAGAAGAGAAAGGGATTAGTGCTAAATGTAGAACCGAAACAGATATATGATCTTAGAAAAAGAAAGAGATGACTCAAGACCCGATTTTTAAGTGGTTCAAAGGTTAAAATCCTTCTACTCCACTAGTCAGTATTATTTCTCTATACTGGATATTTGATTACAGAGTATTTCTTACAAGAGATCATCCAACCCCTATCAACTCCCAGGGTCTCCATATTTATAGGAGAAGGCACCTGGAAGTTGGTAAGAAGGTCATCCTGTGACCTTCTTACCTATCATATCAATTCTGTGACATTCATGATTAATTCCTAAACCTGACACATAAGTGTGGTCAAATCAATAGGTAAGGAGATAATGGGCCGCTCGGCCCAACTCAGTCGTGGGTGTCTGAATACGCACGTTCCTGCTGCGTGTCCGAGAAGTCAGGGGCATATCAGACACGTGATGTCTGATATATGCACGTTTACCTTGCGTGTGTTGACTTTACAAAGGGTCATAGCCTCCATATCCAGCACGTACCACGAGCTGGATACTAGACTCGACCTTCGGCCTTCAGAGTCCTGGCTCAAGTCTTGGCAATCTTGGCGAGCCCTTGGAGTTTCCTCGACCTAAGGAGATACGACCTTACGACAGAAGCTCCGGTCTTGGCGACGTTCATGAGATAATCAAGGTCAAGCCGCAGCTCGACTTGCTAATCAGCCCGTGGGAAAACCAGGGCATACAGATTCTTATATCTTTCTTTTTTTTTTAATTAATTAATACATTTTTTTATTTTAATATTAATTTATTTTATTTTATTTTAAATATCTATTTTTAATTATTTACTTAATTTAATAATTAGAAATTATAAGGGTATTTTGGTAATATTTAAAAATAGTTTGACCAAAATCAAGCTTAATGTACTATATTAATCCATTTTACAAAATAAGGGGTTCGAATTGTCATTTAATAAAACACAGAGGCTGATTGAGTATGTGGGCAAAACATAGGGGTCAAACTAGTATTTTTTTCTTGTTTCGTTTTTCCTTTTAATCTTGGATTTTTTAGAATCTAAAATATTGAGCATGGTTAGGTTTGGGTCAAATTGATTTAGGGTCAATTTGATTCATTGTTGCTAATGGTAGAATTGATTAGTGCAAGACCCTAACCATGTGGCTTGGTGGATGCGCGTTTGGTCGCCGCATACCACAAGTGAGCATTGGGTATTAGGCCAAGGTATGGTGTATAGGTAGGGTCCTGATACATACATTTAAAGCACGATGCTTAATCAAGTCCTAGTGAGGAGTAGGGACTCATCACATGGAATTATTTGGGTATTAATATGGTTCTAGACATTGTAGTACGATCAGTACGTGACCGTCGTATAGATAGGTCACGGTAACTGTAGATTGCATATAATATAGGGAAATCTACAAAAATGCACTAAATGTTAAACAAAATATGAAAAATACGGTGCATTACAAAAATACAGAATTTTTGAATAAAAACACAAAATGACAAAATCGTAAATACGGAGTGACAAAATCATAAATAAAAGCTGTAAAATACAATTTTTTGTGATCAATGTTTACAAACTAGTAAATATATATTACAAACGTGTAAATATCTGTTACATATTTGTAAATAATATTTACAAAAATCAGTTATAGAATTGTAGATTTTTTTCTGTAAATATAACTTACAAACAAATTCGTAACTAAATTTTTTATTTTTTTAACAATAGGTTACAAATCTAGTTTTACAACTAAGAAATATATTTTTGTAACTAACATTTACGAAAATATGTTATAGTTAAGAAATCATAACCTAAATATACATAAAAATATTATATTTTTCCATATTGTTACAATATTGTACCAAAAAATTACAGGAACCTTCATATTTATGCTATACAACTTAAAAATATAAATTTAAGATGTTCATTTTTTATAAAACACTTTATTAAATATATATATATATAGTGGTGAAATACAATATTTTTTTTAAAACAAGTTTTACATTTTTGTAACAAGAGTCTACAAAACTAATTTCACAACCAAAAAATTTAGTTTTGTAACTAACATTTACATAAATATTTATAAATTTATTTAACATGATTGTTACAAAAATTTATAAAATTAAGTTGTGAATTTAGTACATGTTTGTAACAAAATTTATAAAACTAAGTTACTTACTAAAAGACATTATTTTATTTTGTAACTAATATATACAAAAATGTTAGATTGCAGATAACAAGTAACAAATATTAGAAAAAATATATAACTACTAATATAGAAATAGATTATATTTATTAAAAATATTATAATTTATGCAAGCATAAATATTTCTATTAATAATACATTCAATTTAAATATATAAAAAAAATTGAAAAGAAACTGATTGAATATTATTATATTACATCAATATAATTATATTACATCAATTAATGATGTATCTTTTTTTACGAGTACAAGAAAAAATAAAAGTTCATCATGACATAAAAAAAATTCTTCATTACTTATGAGAGACTAAACTTATACATTAGTGGGTTATATTCTTGTTTTATTTCTTTTTACTATTTTCCGCCTATTTTTTTAAGGCACCGTATATTTGTAATTATTTGTATTCACCATATATTTCAATTTTTTTTTCTAAATATACGGTGTTTTAATGTAATTAACCCTATAATATATATTTTTATATATAAACTAAATATCTAGGCTTGTAGAGCCCGGGTGAGGCTTTGATCCAGCAAGGTCCAGTTGCCTAAGTAGGCCTAGTGGTTTGCATAATCACCTGAGCTTGGCTAGGCGATTAACGCAAGTCCTAGGCTCTTTTAGGCTCAGATCGTGCATTTGTATTGGGTCATCAAACCCAATACATAAAAAAAGAATAATAATAAATAATAAAATAAATATAGTAAGAAAGTAACACTAATAAGAATAATAATTATTAATTAAAGTAATAAATAAAGAATGTCAATTTACAACTGCAAAGAATTTATCGAAGGATTTTAGTATTTATACTTAAGCTTTAAATTGTTTTAAATTATGGGATTTTGAGAGAGTGACCTAGAAACTAAGTTAAATTATTTTAGAATTTAGTCCGCAATATTAGGATTTTATATTTTTAGGTTAATAAGGTTAGATTAGATTTATTAATTCTTTTGTATTTATTTATAAGTCCATTAAAAGAATAGAATTTAATTAGTATTCATTATTTTAATGATAATTGCTAGGACTTAGCAATAAAGTCGTTAGTGGGCAATCTAGTCACGGGTTTTAGCTCGGCTTCTACTTCGAGTAAGTTGAGTTGTCACCTGTTGTACATATGTAATTTTGAATACATTGTAATGAATGTATAGAATTATGATATTTGGCTATAAATGTACTATAAGCTGAACAGTTATTGTACTGCTATGATAAATGCAATATATGAATGGCATGGAAATATGTTATGGTTATTGTTAATAGAGGTAAATAACTAGGATACTTGTCAGATAAGCGAGAATTAGGCAAACTTGTTGGGAATGATCCTTCCGGGTCTAAGTATGGCCTTGGGAGGAGAATTATCCATATTATATATATATACATATATATATATATAAATATAAGATTTAGTGTCGATTTGATTTCTGGTCTAATTTCTTATCCTTACAACTTACATGGCATTTAATGTTATTATTTGTTGTTAGATGTAAAGATGTGTTTTGTAGTGTTTGTAACATATTGATACTCTCTTACTAAGCTTTGGCTCATTAGTGTCTGTCTGTACTGCAGGTAAAAGCAAAGTGAATTTTGGTAATATGTTGAAGGGTCTTGGTGACGCGGTGTGCATATTAAGAACATATTTGACCTTGGGTCGGGGCTCGTTATGGAAACATTGGTTTTTATTATAGTTTAAGTTTGTTGTGTAATCGATATTTTAATATTATGACTACCTATGTTTTATTTTTAAATCGGGGACCCCAATATTACATTGATTTTAATATTTTATGTGATTAAGATTATAATAAAGCTGCTTTCAAAGTTTAAGGCGTTTTAAAAAAATTGGAACTCACTTGGGATATGTTTATGTTTTCTTAAAAAAAAACCAAGAAATGTGGGGTTTTACATGTTTATTGTGAGAACTCATAAACGAAATATGATTGAAAAAACACAGTAATATAATGAAGGTAGTAAAATCAGCTAAAGACCAGAAAAAACTAAGAAAATCACAATAAAAATTGTAATGAGAAATTTTTTATGTTTTATTTCTATGTTTGTGCATAGTACATCATTTTTCTAACCTCTGGTCTACTGGAGGAGACTCTCTATTTATAGTGTTTGTGGGACAAAGTAGTACTTTTTGGTATAGCAAAAGGTTATGGAACATATTATAGTTGTGCCAGGTGCGTTATGGTTAGTTCTGCCATTTCTCGAGAACGTGGTGTGGTGCACTAATGTAGTTCCAACCTTGTATGACCAATCTTTTCCTGATCCTATGTGTGCACTAGATCTTGTCACTTTCATACAATGTAGTCTCTGTGGGACAAAGTAGTTTTCTGTTGTATAGGGAAAGGTTGTGGAGCAGGTTGTAGTGGTGCTAAGTGTGTGGTGGTCAGTTTTGTAGTTTTTCAGGAACTTCTTGTTGTGCAACCACATAGTTCTAACCTTGTACGACCAATCACTTCTTGATTATGTGTGTGCACTAGGTCCGTACCCTGGCACCTTCAAATTTTTTTCGTACAACACCTTTTATCGTACCAATTGTCATAAGGGTAACCTTTAATCTAGATCATGTATTGATGATGGCATAGACTCCTCGAAAGTAGTCAGCCAAGCCAACAAACTCACAAAGGACGGCTGGCTCACACAACCCTTTAGGTTCACTCACGTGAGGTTAGCACACATACTAGTGCATTTGCTTTTACTATCAAGTATGTGAAGATTGTGACTTCTTTCCTCAACCAATCAAAAGATTAGCAAAATGGAAGCTCACAGTTATCTGGTGTTTTCAGTTGCATCTACGTTTTCTCTAGTTGCATCTGCGCGGACACCAGTAAGTTGTAACAGACTAGCTAATTGTTGTTAGTTACAGTTAGTTTCTGTTTGTCTCTTTAGTTCTTGTATCTCGACCCTATATATAGTTTTAGGCCTGATCAACCTAAGTGTATTCAATTTCTGAGAGTTTTGGCTGAGAGCAAGAACTGTGTTGTAATACTCTAGTGAGAGAGTGTTTCAAGAGAAGTTGGATGAGTGTTGTTATCTTGAGAGCTTGGAGGGTGTAATCTAGTTTCAGATATAGTGGATTTGACTTAGGCATTGCTGCCTAGCCTTGGATGTAGGATCAACCAAACTGGTTGTATCTGAACCAAGTATTCTTGGTGTTCTTTCTTTTGTGTTTTACTTTTGATTATTTTGGGTTTGTTTAAATTGTCTATTACTTGTTCTTCTTTGTTGCTATTCTTTGTGCACTGTATTGGCTGTGTTGTGCAGGTCCTAATCAACCCCAACAACTGGTATCAGAGCCAGGTTAGAGTGGCTGCATTCTTCACCATCTTCGACTGTGATTTTCTCCAAGAAAGATCAAGAACTTCGAAGTACTTCCACAATTGAGAACGTGTTCGCTGGCCAGGAGCAATTCTCTTCAATATGTTGACTTCCAAGTTTGAGGTGGAGAAATTTGATGGCAAGAATGATTTCAGTCTATGGCGTGCAAAGATGATGGCTCATATGGGTAATCTTGGATGTGAAGAAGCCCTAAAAGAAGAAAGTAAGATGGCTAAGTTGGAAAACAGAGCAGAGGTGCTGAAAAAGGCAAAGAACACAATCATTCTGAGTTTGAATGATCAAGTTTTGAGGAAAGTAATCAAAGAAGAAACAGCTCATGATATGTGGAAGAAGTTAGAACAGTTGTACATGACCAAGGCATTACCAAATCGAATTTATCTCAAACAAAGATTCTATGGATTCAAGATGGAGGAATCCAAGTCTATTGATGATAATATAGACAACTTCACCAAGCTAGTTTCAGATTTGGAGTCAATTGAAGTAAAGATTGAAGAAGAGGATCAAGCAATCTTTCTATTGAACTCACTCCCGAAGGCTTATGACAATCTGAGGGACACTTTGAAGTATGGTAAAGATACATTGTCACTGCAAGAAGTGATTGGTGCTGCATACTCAAAGGAATTAGATCTGAAAGCTAATGTTAAGGTGTCAAGATCTCAAGCCGAAGGTCTAAATGTGAGAGGAAGATCTGAAAGAAAAGATGGCAACAACCATAGAAATGGAAAAAGCAGAGGGAGATCAAGATCCAAGTCAAAACCAAGGAAAACTAGCTGGATTTGTAACCATGAAGGTCACTTCAGACGAAACTGCCCACAGAGAAGAAATGAAGGACAAAAGCAAGACAACAAAGATGAAGCTCATGTCACAGATGGATCTATGGAAGCAAATGTTCTGACTGTGTCAACCAGTGATCCTGTAACGCCCTACTACCTTAGAGCCGTTACTTAGTGAGTTTAAATTAGAAATTGTGCTTTTGACTGACTCTAAGTGGTTTCTAAAACCAAAAGTGTGGATAAATCAGAATTTAAGGCTGTACTCTTTGAAAATGTTTAACTTCATTAAAACGTTAAATATAAAACATCTGGGATCCCAAAATAAGGTTTACAAAATATTTACAACTCAAAAATAGGTTTACACTTGATCAGTTATCAAAAGAATGATTTAATACAGCCATATACAAAATGCCCCCAACCAAAGCAGTCGGGCAGGCCGAACATGTACGTGCCGCCCCCACGCTCTCCATACTCATGGCCGGTTGACTGACTCCTTGCTTTTACCTGCCACACGGAGCACCCGTGAGCCGAAGCCCAGCAAGAAAACCCAAATAGCACATAACATATGCAAATAGTATCGCTGGCATAATTCACTGATAAATAAGAAAATCATCAATTTAAACAAGCACGGCCATGCCGCCCCAGAGGCCTTACCAAAGCTTGGGGTCTCGGTCATTACCGTAGGATAACTCATGTATCCCTTGGGTCCCACCCTCGCTTTAGCATCCCATGTGCTGAGCGTTGCTTCCGGCCCCACTGCCGTACCCGGCCCTTGCCGCTCTCGGCCTTGCCGTTCATTCAATTACAATCACACATATCATACATTATGAAATAACCATTCAAACATACAATAGTTTATCTAAGATTACACATATGCACACAATACAAGCTAGGGCCGTGCCCAACCATCACACAGTGGGGCCATGCCCTAAACTCGGGTGTTACGGTTTTCTTACCTTTAGATTCAGTAGCCTTGATCAACCGGACTCCTTGAGCACGATCCTACCCGAGCCCTAGTGCTTACCTAAGCAAAATCCACAAATCAAAGTCATCACCAATCCTCAAGTCCAAAACCTAGTCTCGGGACTAATCCCAAGCCCCCGGGAAGTCCTAGATCCCCAAAACAAAGTGGCGGAATCGAGCCCCGAACCCTAGGTCAAAATCCCTTCACAAAAGCCCAAAAATCCCCTCTGTGAACAGTGCAGCGCTACAGCGCTCAAAAGGTAGCGCTGTAGCGCTACAAGCAGAACCAGCCACACCAGACAGGGGCTAGCGCTACAGCGCCCCCTGCCTAGCGCTGTAGCGCTAGTTGCAGCAGACCAAAACCAAAAATCGCATCTTGCGATTTTCTTCCCCCATTTCGAACCCAAACTTGTCCAACTCTTTCCCAAGCCCAAAAACAAACATATATACACCACACACTCATCCCAAGCACCCCAAGAACTCAATCCCAAGCTCAAGCAACCCTCAACTCAAATTCTAACCCAATGAACCTCACAAACCAGAAAATCAATTAAACAACAAGGATAGGGTCTTAGAAATCATACCGTGGGTGGAATTTCGACCTTGAACTGAACCCTAGACCTCCTTGGCTTGCACCTTCACAACCTTGACCTGTTTTCCCCAAAAACCCCATCCATTTAGCTCAAAAACACAGTTCAAAACCAGCAAAACCCTAAAACCGAAAACCTCAAGAACTTACCTCAATCTCAGATTTGATCTTGCTAATCCCTTGCAAATCCACAAACCTAGCTTACCACTGAGCTTCACCTCAAGAAAAATCAAAGAAGAAGGGTGGGAGAACCACAAACCAAATCTTCCAAGCCAACCCTTCAGCTTTCCCTCTCTTCCTTTTCTCTTCTTTCTTTCTTTCTTTCTTTTCAGCTTATAATTTTCTCTACTAAATCCACTAAGTATAAAGGCCTTCTTTATTTTATCTCTTGCAAGCCTAATGACCAAAATACCCTCTCTTACAAATTCTAAGCCTTTATGTCCACAAAGGGCATTTTAGTCATATTACCCAATTTCCCACTAATTCCTCAAGTGTTCCTAATAATTCCCGTTCGCTACCCAATGCCTAATAAATCACCAAATATATTCCCATATTCTCGATTAACTCCCCAGGCTTAACCCAAGCCTGGTACAGGTTCCCGCTTTGACTTTCCGCTAACCCGCTCGTTCTAGGATCGTCTCGAGTCATAGATCACAGGTATCAACATAGTCAGGCCCAACATGGCCAAATTACAAATATGCTCAATCAGGTCTACATGCATATTAATTCACATAATCATGCACCACAATTAATCACATAATCATAAAACGTGCACTAAATCATAATCATGCATAAAACCCATTAAAGACCCACACAGAATTCCATTATGCCCTCCAGGCACGCTATCTCAGGCCCTAAGCCTTAATACCGAATTTGGAGTCGTTACAACTATCCCCTCCTCATGAAAATTTCGTCCTCGAAATTTACCTGAATAACTCGGGATACCGCTCCCGCATATCCGATTCCAGTTCCCACGTCGCCTCTTCGACCTTGCTATTCCTCCACAGTACTTTAACCAAGGCGATTGTCTTGCTCCTCAAGACCTTGTCCTTCCTATCAAGGATCTGAACAGGCTTTTCTTCGTACGATAATTCCCGATCCAACTCCAAGTTCTCATAGCTCAACACATGAGTAGTGTCCGAAACATACTTCCGAAGCATGGATACATGAAACACGTCATGAACCCCTGATAGAGCTGGAGGCATTGCTAACCTGTAAGCCACCTCCCCAACTCGCTCTAGAACTTCGAATGGACCAACAAACCTGGGACTCAGCTTGCCCCGAACGCCAAATCGTTTTACTCCTCTCAGGGGTGAAACCCTGAGGAATACATGGTCACCAACCTGAAATTCCACGTTCCTGCGTTTCAGATCTGAATAACTCTTCTGGCGACTCTGGGAGGCGAGCATACGAGCTCTAATTTTCTCAAGTGCCTCATTGGTCCTCTGAACCATCTCAGGACCTAAATACCTTCTCGCCCCTGCCTCCTCCCAGTGAATCGGTGATCTGCACTTTCTTCCATACAGCATCTCATACGGAGCCACACCAATTGTCGCCTGATAACTATTGTTGTACGAGAACTCAATCAGAGGGAGATACCTACTCCAAGATCCCTCAAAATCCAACACACAAGCTCGTAACATGTCCTCCAGAATCTGAATTGTCCTCTCAGACTGTCCATCCGTCTGAGGATGATAAGCGGTACTAAACCGGAGCTGCGTGCCCATAGCCTTCTGCAGGCTCTTCCAAAACTTGGAAGTGAAAGTGGGGTCTCTGTCGGATACTATCGACCTCGGAGCCCCATGAAGTCGAACAATCTCCTTAACATAAAGCTCTGCATACTGCTCCACAGTATAAGTCGTCTTCACAGGTAAGAAGTGGGCGGACTTCGTGTACCTGTCTACAATCACCCAAACCGAGTCATGCTGACCCACGGTCTTTGGCAATCCTACCACAAAGTCCATGGCAATATCTTCCCATTTCCACTCGGGAATCCCAAGAGGCTGTAATAATCCTGCTGGCCTCTGGTGTTCTGCCTTAATCTGCTGACAGGTTAGGCATCTAGCCACATAATCCACCACGTCCCTCTTCATGCCTGACCACCAATACAAAACCTTCAGGTCATGGTACATCTTCGTAGAACCTGGGTGTAAAGAGTAGGGAGTGGTATGAGACTCGTCCAAAATCTCTCGCCGAATGTCTGGATCATTCGGAATGCAAATCCGTCCTTTGTACTTCAACAAACCCATCTCAGAAATAGAGAAGTCCTTAGCTGCTCCCGATAGGACATTCTCTCTACGTTCAACTAACTGAGGGTCCTTTCCCTGTGCTTCCTTAATCCTCTCGAGGAGCGTTGACTGAAGAGTAATGTTGGCTAATCTACCAACCACTAGCTCTATACCCGCTCTGGTCATCTCTCCTGCTAGTCTGTCAGATATCTGCCTCGAACTATACAACTGTCCTGGGCCCCTCCGGCTCAATGCATCAGCCACCACATTAGCCTTCCCAGGATGGTATAGGATATCACAATCGTAATCCTTTACCAGCTCTAGCCACCGTCTCTGGCGCATGTTCAAGTCCTTCTGGGTAAAGAAATACTTTAGACTCTTGTGATCAGTGTATATCTCGCACCTCTCTCCATACAGATAGTGTCTCCAAATCTTAAGTGCGAATACCACTGAAGCTAATTCCAGGTCATGCGTGGGATACCTCTGCTCGTACTCCTTTAATTGCCTTGATGCGTACGCTATCACTTTCCCAGCCTGCATCAACACGCATCCCAGACCCTGTCTGGAAGAGTCACAGTAGACCACAAACTTCTCATTATCTGTTGGCAGGCTCAGCACTGGTGCAGTAATCAACCGCCGCTTCAGCTCTTTGAAGCTATTCTCGCATCGATCTGTCCACACAAACTTGGTCTTCTTCCTTGTCAATTCTGTCAACGGAGTAGCAATTCTGGAGAACCCCTCTACAAACCGCCGGTAGTAACCTGCTAGCCCAAGGAAACTTCTAACTTTAGGAACATTGCTGGGTCTAGGCTAATCTCATACTGCTTCCGTCTTGCTTGGGTCGACTAGTAACCCATCCTTACTGATAATGTGGCCTAGAAATGAAACTTGCGATAACCAGAACTCGCATTTGCTAAACTTAGCATATAACTTATGCTCTCTTAACCGATGCAACACTAGGCGCAGATGATGCTCATGTTCTGACTCTGACTGGGAGTATACTAGGATATCATCAATAAACACGATCACGAACTTATCCAAGTAATCCTTGAAAATTCTGTTCATCAAATCCATAAATGCCGCTGGGGCATTGGTTAATCCAAAGGACATAACCAGAAATTCATAATGCCCATACCGTGTCCGAAATGCAGTCTTTGGTATGTCCTCATCTCATATCCTCAACTGATAGTAGCCTGATCGGAGATCAATCTTCGAAAACACTGTACTCCCTTGAAGCTGATCAAATAAATCGTCGATCCTAGGCAATGGATATTTGTTCTTGATGGTCAACTTATTCAACTCCCCGTAATCGATGCACATCCTGAGCGATCCATCCTTTTTCTTAACAAATAAAACTGGAGCACCCCACGGCGAGAAACTCGGTCTGACAAACCCCAAATCAAGTAGTTCCTGCAGCTGAATCTTCAATTCCTTTAATTCTGCTGGAGCCATTCTGTAAGGTGCCTTGGAAACTGGCTCTGCTCCCGGAGCCAACTCTATGACGAACTCAATCTCCCGCTGTGGCGGCAACCCCGGTAGATCTGCTGGAAACAAGTCTGAAAACTCGCAGACGACTCTGGTTTCATTCGGTCCCACTGCCGCCACCTTAGAGGAATCCACTATACTTGCTAGGAATCCTATGCAACCCTCTTGTATCAGGTCTCTAGCCTTTAGTGCCGAGATCACAGTTACCCGCGGTCCATCCACCGTTCCCACGAACACAAAGGGTGCCTCGCCCTCCCGTTCAAAGGTCACCATTCGTCGCCTACAATCAATTGTTGCTCCATACCGCGTCAACCAATCCATCCCTAGTATTATGTCAAAATCGTCCATATCTAGTTCAATCAGGTCAACAAATAATTCTCTACCGTCTACCACTACTGGTAAGGCTCTAACCCACCTCCTAGAGACTACCAGTTCTCCTGTAGGCAATATAGTCTGAAAACCCCGAGCATACAAAATACTAGGTCTACACAGCTGATCAATCACCCTAGCAGAAACAAATGAGTGCGTAGCACCAAAATCAATCAATGCAGTAAACAAGGATCTAGCGCTAAAAATCTGACCTGTGACCACTGAAGGACTGGCCTCAGCCTCAGTCTGAGTCAAGGTGAAAACCCTAGCAGGTGCGAGGCTGTCTCCCTGCCTAGGCTCCTCCTTCTTAGCCTGCGGGAAATCTTTCTTCAAGTGGCTGGTGCTCCCACAAACAAAGCATGCCCTGGTCCAAGACTCGCCCTGATGGCGTCGCCTGCATCGAGGACACATCGGAAGGCTTCTCCAGCTGTCATTTTCGCTCTGGCGGCCACCCACAGAACCGCGAACCCTCCGGTCAGAACCATAAGGAGCAAATGAGTTGGGTACTCTCCTCTTCTGTTCACTAGGGCCGCTACCCCGACTAGGCCCAGAAGAAGAAGGCACTACTCTCCTGGTATCACGCCTAGCAGCGCCCTCCTTGCAGATCTGATCCTCAGCCCTCTCAGCAGTGAGGGCCTTGTCTACCACTTGTGCATAGGTAGACTCTGGAGTCATTGTGATACTCACGTCACGGGCGATCATTACATTTAATCCCCGTATAAATCTGTCCCTTATGGCCGCATCAGTCGGCACTAGCTCTGGCGCAAACTTCGCCAATCTGTCGAATACCAGGGCGTACTCGGTGACGGATAACCTGCACTGAGTCAGGTTGTTGAACTCATCCGCCTTCGCAGCTCAGACGGCTACGCTGTAGTATTTCTCGTTGAAAAGGCTCTTGAATTCCTCCCAGGTCATAATAGCAGTATCCCTTCGCTGCCCTACCACCTCCCACCATATTTGTGCATCATGTCTAAGCATATAACTGGCACAATCAACCCTATCCCTTCCTTCAACCCTCATGAAGTCCAGGATTACCGACATTGTACTCATCCACTGCTCAGCCTACAGTGGGTCTGCTCCCCCCTCAAAGGTAGGAGGCTGCTGTTTTCTGAATCTTTCATATAGAGGTTCCAACCTGTTCCCAGTCACAGGTTGAACCGGAGCCGGTACCACACTAGGCGGTGGTATCACAGGGGCCGATGGAGGAGCTGGTTGCCTGTACTGACTAAGCTCATCCTCTATTTTCTTCAACCTAGCCTCCATCTCTGCTAAGATCTGCTGCCAGTTTTGAGGAGTAGGTGGAGGGTCCTGCCCCTGGTTATCATCCTCGGCCTGAATGCCGCGGAGTCTCGATGATTGGCGAGGCATTGCACTAAATGCCTGCAATCAGTGACACCGCTCATTAGGCATGATGACAAGGTCCAATTTCCACCTCTCAATCTCAACAACAACCATGTTCAATCGACCAAAATGACATACAATTATCATACAGCATACAACGGGCCTTGCCCTAGCATCATGCATATGTTATTACAATCATCATGCTCCTAATAATTCAAGCAGGCATACAAAGCATTCAATCACATATTCAAGAATATATCAATCGACCATACCAAACCACCCTGAGTCGAGCTTTTCAATGGCAGCGTGCGTACATGTTCGGTCAATCTCCAGAACCAATAAACCTTGGCTCGCTCTGATACCAAGTTGTAACGCCCTACTACCTTAGAGCCGTTACTTAGTGAGTTTAAATTAGAAATTGTGCTTTTGACTGACTCTAAGTGGTTTCTAAAACCAAAAGTGTGGATAAATCAGAATTTAAGGCTGTACTCTTTGAAAATGTTTAACTTCATTAAAACGTTAAATATAAAACATCTGGGATCCCAAAATAAGGTTTACAAAATATTTACAACTCAAAAATAGGTTTACACTTGATCAGTTATCAAAAGAATGATTTAATACAGCCATATACAAAATGCCCCCAACCAAAGCAGTCGGGCAGGCCGAACATGTACGCGCCGCCCCCACGCTCTCCATACTCATGGCCGGTTGACTGACTCCTTGCTTTTACCTGCCACACGGAGCACCCGTGAGCCGAAGCCCAGCAAGAAAACCCAAATAGCACATAACATATGCAAATAGTATCGCTGGCATAATTCACTGATAAATAAGAAAATCATCAATTTAAACAAGCACGGCCATGCCGCCCCAGAGGCCTTACCAAAGCTTGGGGTCTCGGTCATTACCGTAGGATAACTCATGTATCCCTTGGGTCCCACCCTCGCTTTAGCATCCCATGTGCTGAGCGTTGCTTCCGGCCCCACTGCCGTACCCGGCCCTTGCCGCTCTCGGCCTTGCCGTTCATTCAATTACAATCACACATATCATACATTATGAAATAACCATTCAAACATACAATAGTTTATCTAAGATTACACATATGCACACAATACAAGCTAGGGCCGTGCCCAACCATCACACAGTGGGGCCATGCCCTAAACTCGGGTGTTACGGTTTTCTTACCTTTAGATTCAGTAGCCTTGATCAACCGGACTCCTTGAGCACGATCCTACCCGAGCCCTAGCGCTTACCTAAGCAAAATCCACAAATCAAAGTCATCACCAATCCTCAAGTCCAAAACCTAGTCTCGGGACTAATCCCAAGCCCCCGGGAAGTCCTAGATCCCCAAAACAAAGTGGCGGAATCGAGCCCCGAACCCTAGGTCAAAATCCCTTCACAAAAGCCCAAAAATCCCCTCTGTGAACAGTGCAGCGCTACAGCGCTCAAAAGGTAGCGCTGTAGCGCTACAAGCAGAACCAGCCACACCAGACAGGGGCTAGCGCTACAGCGCCCCCTGCCTAGCGCTGTAGCGCTAGTTGCAGCAGACCAAAACCAAAAATCGCATCTTGCGATTTTCTTCCCCCATTTCGAACCCAAACTTGTCCAACTCTTTCCCAAGCCCAAAAACAAACATATATACACCACACACTCATCCCAAGCACCCCAAGAACTCAATCCCAAGCTCAAGCAACCCTCAACTCAAATTCTAACCCAATGAACCTCACAAACCAGAAAATCAATTAAACAACAAGGATAGGGTCTTAGAAATCATACCGTGGGTGGAATTTCGACCTTGAACTGAACCCTAGACCTCCTTGGCTTGCACCTTCACAACCTTGACCTGTTTTCCCCCAAAACCCCATCCATTTAGCTCAAAAACACAGTTCAAAACCAGCAAAACCCTAAAACCGAAAACCTCAAGAACTTACCTCAATCTCAGATTTGATCTTGCTAATCCCTTGCAAATCCACAAACCTAGCTTACCACTGAGCTTCACCTCAAGAAAAATCAAAGAAGAAGGGTGGGAGAACCACAAACCAAATCTTCCAAGCCAACCCTTCAGCTTTCCCTCTCTTCCTTTTCTCTTCTTTCTTTCTTTCTTTCTTTTCAGCTTATAATTTTCTCTACTAAATCCACTAAGTATAAAGGCCTTCTTTATTTTATCTCTTGCAAGCCTAATGACCAAAATACCCTCTCTTACAAATTCTAAGCCTTTATGTCCACAAAGGGCATTTTAGTCATATTACCCAATTTCCCACTAATTCCTCAAGTGTTCCTAATAATTCCCGTTCGCTACCCAATGCCTAATAAATCACCAAATATATTCCCATATTCTCGATTAACTCCCCAGGCTTAACCCAAGCCTGGTACAGGTTCCCGCTTTGACTTTCCGCTAACCCGCTCGTTCTAGGATCGTCTCGAGTCATAGATCACAGGTATCAACATAGTCAGGCCCAACATGGCCAAATTACAAATATGCTCAATCAGGTCTACATGAATATTAATTCACATAATCATGCACCATAATTAATCACATAATCATAAAACGTGCACTAAATCATAATCATGCATAAAACCCATTAAAGACCCACACAGAATTCCATTATGCCCTCCAGGCACGCTATCTCAGGCCCTAAGCCTTAATACCGAATTTGGGGTCGTTACAGATCCTAAGGATGAATGGGTTATGGATTCTGGGTGTACATTTCATATGTCACCAAGAAAAGATTGGTTCTTTGATCTAAAAGAAGAAAGTACAGGGCAAGTGTTGATGGGAAATAACAGCACATGCAGAATTCAAGGAATTGGTTCTATCAAGATCAAATTGAGAGATGGCACCATAAAGGTACTTTCTAATGTTAGATTTATACCTGAACTAAAAAGAAATTTGTTGTCTCTTGGTGTTTTAGATTCCAAAGGCTATAGCTACAAAGCTGAAGGTGGAGTCTTGAGAGTATCCAAAGGTGCAATGGTGTTTATGAGAGGTGAGCTAAGAGAAGGAATTTACATACTACAAGGAGAGACCATAACTGGGCCTGCTGGAGATTCAACTACAGAACCTAATACCACAGAATTATGGCACAAACGACTTGGGCACATGAGTCACAAGGGAATGGTAGAACTTGGTAAGCAAGGTTTCTTGAACTCTAAATATATTTCAGACTTACAGTTTTGTGAGACTTGTGTTGTAGGAAAAGCTCACAGGTTGAAATTTGCAAGTTCAACTCATAAAACCAAAGGAATATTGGAATACATTCATTCTGACTTATGGGGTTCATCCCAAGTTCCATTATCTCTCGGTAAAGCTCAATATTTCCTTTCTATTATTGATGACTATTCTAGGAAAGTGTGGATCTATTTTCTTAGAACTAAGGATGAGGCTTTTGGAAGGTTTAGAGAATGGAAAATTATGGTAGAAAATCAAACCATGAAGAAAGTTAAGAAACTTAGAACTGACAATGGTTTGGAATTCTGTAATGCTGAGTTTGATTCTTATTGCACTGAAAATGGCATTGTTAGGCACCATACGGTTAGGAACACCCCTCAGCAAAATGGTCTTGCTGAGAGAATGAACAGAAAAATCATGAATAAGGTTAGAAGCATGCTAGCTAATTCAGGTTTGCCAAAAACATTTTGGGCAGAGGCAGCTGCTACTGCTTGCTACCTCATTAATAGGTCACCTTCATCTGCATTAGATTGTAAGGTTCCTGAACATGTTTAGTCCGGTCATAAACCAAGTTACAGTCACCTGAAACCTTTTGGTTGTATAGGTTATGTTCATATTAGTCAGGGAAAGTTGAATCCTAGGTCTATGAAGGGTGTGTTTCTTGGTTATCCAAGTGGTGTCAAGGGTTATAAACTTTGGTTAATAGATGAGAAAAAATGCATTATCAGTCGTGATGTTATATTCAATGAACACTGCTTTTATAAAACTAACATGAAATTTAGTGATCAAGCCAGCTCTAAACAAGCTGAGCAGAAAGATACTATGCAGATTGAATTGAGAGAAACATCACAGAATGAGAATCAAGGTGGAGTTCAGGAGAGTGAACTTGGAGATGCATCTGGAAGTGATGCAGATGGCACTGAAGCTAATAGCAGAGATACTCAAGCTTCAGATTATCTCTTGGCTAGAGATAGAGCAAGGAGACAGATCAGACCTCCTGATAGATTTGCACATGCTGATATTACTGCTTTTTCCCTTAGTGTAGCTAATTTACTAGAGCTACATGAGCCTATTTGCTACAAGGAAGCCAAGAATAGTGCTGAATGGAGTAAATGGAATAAGGCTATGAAAGAAGAGATGGAGTCTTTATCCAAGAATGAGACATGGATTCTGGTGGATAAACCTAAGAACAAAAGAGTAATAGGGTGCAAATGGGTTTACAAGAGAAAACCAGGGATTGAAGGAGTTGAGCTACCTCGATTCAAGGCAAGGTTGGTGGCAAAAGGATTTTCTCAAGTTGAAGGGATAGACTATCATGAAGTATTTTCTCCTGTTGTCAAACACACTTCTATAAGAGTTATATTGGCTATCACTGCAATTCAGAATTTAGAATTGGATCAACTTGATGTGAAGACAGCATTTCTTCATGGTAATCTTGATGAAGAAATACACATGCAACAACCTGAAGGATTCATACAGCCAGGGATGGAAGAGAAGGTGTGCTTGCTGAAGAAATTTCTATACGGTTTGAAACAGTCACCAAGACAATGGTACTTCAGATTTGATGATTTTATGCTGAGACAGAAGTTTCAAAGATCAAAGTTTGATAGTTGTGTTTACTTCAAAGTTCTTGAAGATGGAAGCTACATCTACTTGTTAATCTATGTGGATGACATGCTTATAGCATGTAAACACAGATCTGAAATGGAAAGGCTCAAGGAGATGCTAAGTCAAGAATTTGATATGAAGCAATTGGGGGCAACTGTCAAGATTTTGGGAATAGAGATATCTAGAGACAGAAATGAGGGCATGTTGAGATTGTCTCAAGAAGGATATGTCAAGAAGGTAGAGGGAATGTTTGATCAAAAGGAAGCCAGATCTGTCAACACTCCCATTGGAGCCCACTTCAAGCTAAAGTCTCTTACAGAAGAAGAAGCATCTTTTGAAGAAGAAAAGATGAAGGGAGTTCCTTATGCTAATGCTGTTGGTAGTATTATGTATGCTATGGTATCGACAAGACCTGATTTAGCATATGGAATTGGTTTGGTTAGGTTTATGAGCAAACCAAGCTTGGAACATTGGCAAGCTGTGAAATGGTTACTAAGGTACATGAAGGGCACTGCAAACCTACAGATTTTGTACACAAAGTCAGACCAGAAACAATGTGAAGTTATGGGGTATTGTGACTCAGATTTTGCTGGAGATTATGATAAAAGAAGATCTTTATCTGGGTATGTTTTCACTGTTGGAGGGAATGTTGTAAGCCGGAAGTCTAATCTACAACATGTTGTGGCTCTCTCCTCGACTGAAGCAGAATACATAGCTCTCACAGAAGCAGTAAAAGAAGCTCTTTGGTTAAAAGGGATGATGAGTGAGCTGGGATTTAGACAAGATCATGTGATTGTACATTGTGATTCACAAAGTGCAATACATTTGTCTAAGAATACTGTGTTTCATGAAAGAACAAAACACATAGATTGTAACGACCCCAAATTCGGTATTAAGGCTTAGGGCCTGGGATAGAGTGCCTGGAGGGCATAAAGGAATTCTGTGTGTGTCTTTAATGAGTTTTATGCATGATTATGATTTAATGCACGTTATATGATTATGTGATTAATTGTGATGCATGACTACGTGAATTAGTATGCATGTAGACCTGATTGAGCATAATTGTAATTTGGTCATGTTGGGCATGACTATGTTGATACCTGTGATCTATGACTCGAGACGATCTTAGAATGAGCGGGTTAGCGGAAAGTCAAAGCGGGAACCTGTGCCAGGCTTGGGTTAAGCCTGGGGAGTTTAATTGAGAATCTGGGAATATGTTTGATGATTAATCCGGTATTGGGTAGCGAGCGGGAATTATTAGGAACACTTGAGGAATTAGTGGGAATTTGGGTAATATGACTAAAATGCCCCTTTATGGACATAAAGGTTTAGAATTAGTAAGGGAGGGCATTTTGGTCATTAGGCTTGTAAGAGATAAAATAAAGAAGGTCTTTATACTTAGTGGATTTTGTAGAGAAAAGCTATAGGCTGAAAAGAAAGAAAGAAGGAAGAGAGGGAAAACTGAAGGGTTTGGCTTTGAAGATTCGGTTTGTGGCTCTCCCAACCATTTCACTTGATTTTTCTTGAGGTTAAGCTCAGTGGAAAGCTAGGGTTAGCTGAGCATCAAGGATCCTAAGCTAGGCTTAAGGATTGGCAAGGGATTAGCAAGATCACATCAGAGATTTGAGGTAAGTTCTTGAGGTTTTCAGTTTTAGGGTTTTGCTGGTTTTGAGCTGTGTTTTTGAGCTAAATGGATGGGGTTTTTGGGGATAACAGGTCAAGGTTGTGAAGGTGCAAGCCAAGGAGGTCTAGGGTTCAGTTAAAGGTCGAAATTCCACCCACGGTATGAATTCTAAGACCCTATCCTTGTTGTTTGAGTGATTTTCTGGTTTTTGGGTTCATTGGGTTAGATTTTGAATTGTGGGTTGCTTGAGCTTGGGATTGAGTTCATGGGGTGCTTGGGATGAGTGTGTGGTGTGTATAAGTTTGTTTTTGGGCTTGAGAAAGAGTTGGGCAAGTTTGGGGTCGAAATGGGGGAAGAAAATCGCAAGATGCGATTTTTGGTTTTGGCCTTCTGCAACTAGCGCTACAGCTCTAGGCAGGGGGCGCTGTAGCGCTAACCCCTGTCTGGTGAGGGTGGTTCTGCTTGTAGTGCTACAGCGCCCTCTTTTGAGCGCTGTAGCGCTGCACTGTTCACAGAGGGGATTTTTGGGCTTTTGTGAAGGGATTTGACCTAGGGTTCGGGGCTCGATTCCGCCACGTTGTTTTGGGGATCTAGGACTTCCCGGGGGCTCGGGATTAGTCCCGAGGCTAGGATTCGGACTTGAGGTTTGGTGATGACTTTGACTTGTGGATTTTGCTTAGGTAAGCGCTAGGGCTCGGGTAAGATCGTGCTCAAGGAGTCAGGTTGATCAAGGCTACTGAATCTAAAGGTAAGAAAACCGTAACACCCGAGAATAGGGCATGGCCCCACTGTGTGATTGTAGGGCATGACCCAGATTGTATTATGTGCAAATGTTTAACCTTAAATGAATCATGATGTGTGTGAATGATTATTTCGAATGTACTATATGTGTGATTATGATGAATTGAACGGCAAGGGCCGAGTGCGGCGTAGGCCGGGTACGGCTGTGGGGCCGAAAGTAACACACATCACATGGGATGCTTATATTCAGGCTGGGACCCAAGGGATACATGAGTTATCCTCGCGGTGAGAACCGAAACCCCAGGGTTTGGTAAGGCCTCGGGGGCGGCATGGCCGTACTTGTTTATTGTGATGGTTTTCCTGTTTATCAGTGAATTATGCCAGCTATATGATTTGCATATGTTATGTACTATTTGGGTTTTCTTGCTGGGCTTCGGCTCACGGGTGCTCCGTGTGGCAGGTAAAAGCAAGGAGTCAGTCAACCGGCCATGAGTATGGAGAGCGTGGGGGCGGCGCGTACATGTTCGGCCTGCCCGATTGCTTTGGTTGGGGGCATTTTGTATATGGCTGTATTAAATCATTCTTTTGATAACTGATCAAGTGTAAATCTATTTTTGAGTTGTAAATATTTTGTAAACCTCATTTTGGGATCCCAGATGTTTTACATTTAACGTTTTCAATGAAACTAATCATTTTCGAAGAGTACAGCCTTAAACTCTGATTTATTCACACTTTTGGTTTTAGAAACCACTTAGAGTCAGTCAAAAGCACGATTTTTATTTTAAACTCACTTAGTAACGCCTCTAAGGTAGTAGGGCGTTACAACTTGGTATCAGAGCGAGCCAAGGTTTATGGGTTCTGGAGATTGACCGAACATGTACGCACGCTGCCATTGAAAAGCTCGACTCAGGGTGGTTTGGTATGGTCGATTGATATATTAATGAATATGTGTTTAATGCTTTGTGTGCCTGCCTAGATTGTTATGAGCATGATGATTGAAATAACATATGCATGATGCCAGGGCAAGGCCCGTTGTATGCTGCATGGTATTTGTATGTCATTTTGGTCGATTGATCTTGGTTGTTGTTGAGATTGAGAGGTAGAAATTGGACCTTGTTATCATGCCTAATGAGCGGTGTCACTAATTGCAGGCATTTAGTTGTAATGCCTCGCCAATCGTCGAGACTCCGCGGCATTCAGGCCGAGGATGATAACCAGGGGCAGGACCCTCCACCTGCTCCTCAGAACTGGCAACAGATTTTAGCAGAGATGGAGGCTAGGTTGAAGAAAACAGAGGAAGAGCTTAGTCAGTTGAGGCAACCAGCTCCTCCACCAGCCACTGTGATACCACCATCGCCTAGTGTGGTACCAGCTCCGGTTCAACCTGTGACTGGGAACAGGTTGGAACCTCTATATGAAAGATTCAGAAAACAACAACCTCCTACCTTTGAGGGGGGAGCAGACCCACTGCAGGCTGAGCAGTGGATGAGTACAATGTCTGTAATCCTGGACTTCATGAGGGTTGAAGGAAGGGATAGGGTTGATTGTGCCAGTTATATGCTTAGACATGACGCACGAATATGATGGGAGGTGGTAGGGCAGCGTAGGGACACTGCAATTATGACCTGGGAGGAATTCAAGAGCATTTTCTACGAGAAATACTACAGCGTAGCCGTTCGAGCGGCGAAGGCGGATGAGTTCAACAGCCTGACTCAGGGCAGGTTATCCGTCACTGAGTACACCCTAGTATTTGACAGATTGGCGAAGTTTGCGCCAGAGCTTGTGCCGACTGATACGGCCAGAAGGGACAGGTTTGTACGGGGATTAAGTGTAATGATCGCCCGTGATGTGAGTATTACAATGGCTCCAGAGACTACCTATGCACAAGTGGTAGACAAGGCCCTCACTGCTGAGAGGGCTGAGGATCAGATCTGGAAGGATAACGCCGCTAGGCGTGAGACCAGGAGGGTAGTGCCTTCTTCTTCTGGGCCTAGTCGGGGCAGCGGCCCCAGTGAGCAGAAGAGGAGAGTACCAGACTCATTTACTCCCTATGGTTCTGACAGGAGGGTTCGCGGTTCTGTGGGTGGCCACCAGGGCGGTAATGACAACTGGAGGAGTTATCCATTGTGTCCTCGATGCAGGCGACGACATCAGGGCGAATGCCGGTCCGTCTCCGGAGCGAGTGCCGGCATCAGGGCATGTTTTGTTTGTGGAAGCATCAGTCACTTGAAGAAAGATTGCCCGCAGGCCAGGAAGGAGGAACCAAGGCAGGGTGACAGCCTCGCCCCTGCTAGGGTTTTCACCTTGACTCAGACTGAGGCAGAGGCCAGTCCATCAGTGGTCACAGGTCAGATTTTTAGCGCTGGATCCTTGTTTACTGCATTGATTGATTCTGGTGCTACGCACTCATTTGTTGCTGCTAGGGTGATTGATCAGCTTTGTAGACCTAGTATTGTGTATGCTAGGGGTTTTCAGACTATATTGCCTACATGAGAGTTGGTAGTCTCTAGGAGGTGGGTTAGAGCCTTACCAGTAGTGGTAGACGGTAGAGAATTGTTTGTTGACCTGATTGAACTAGAGATGGATGATTTTGATATAATACTAGGGATGGATTGGTTGACGCGGTATGGAGCAACCATTGATTGTAGGCGACGAATGGTGACCTTTGAACCGGAGGGCGAGGCACCCTTTGTGTTCGTGGGAATGGTGGATGGACCGCGGGTGCCTATGATCTCGGCACTAAAGGCTAGAGACCTGATGCAGGAGGGTTGCATAGGATTCCTAGCGAGTATAGTGGATTCCTCCAAGGTGGCGGCAGTGGGACCGAATGAAACCAGAGTTGTCTGTGAGTTCCCAGACTTGTTTCCAGCGGATCTGCCGGGGTTGCCGCCGCAGCGGGAGATTGAGTTCGTCATAGAGTTGGCTCCGGGAGCAGAGCCAGTATCCAAGGCACCTTACAGAATGGCTCCAGCAGAATTAAAGGAATTGAAGATTCAGCTGCAGGAACTACTTGATTTGGGGTTTGTCAGACCGAGTTTCTCGCCGTGGGGTGCTCCAGTTTTATTTGTTAAGAAAAAGGATGGATCGCTCAGGATGTGCATCGATTACAGAGAGTTGAATAAGTTGACCATCAAGAACAAGTATCCATTGCCTAGGATCGACGATTTATTTGACCAGCTTCAAGGGAGTATAGTGTTTTCGAAGATTGACCTCCGATCAGGCTACTATCAGTTGAGGATCAGAGAAGAGGACATACCAAAGACTACATTTCGGACACGGTATGGGCATTATGAATTTTTGGTTATGTCCTTTGGATTAACCAATGCCCCAGCGGCATTTATGGATTTGATGAACAGAATTTTTAAGGATTACCTGGATAAGTTCGTGATTGTGATTATTGATGATATCCTAGTATACTCCCAGTCAGAGTCAGAGCATGAGCATCATCTGCGCCTGGTGTTGCAGCGGTTAAGAGAGCATAAGTTATATGCTAAGTTTAGCAAATGCGAGTTCTGGTTATCGCAAGTTTCATTTCTAGGCCATATTATCAGTAAGGATGGGTTACTGGTCGACCCAAGCAAGACGGAAGCAGTAAGAGATTGGCCTAGACCCAGCAATGTTCCTGAAGTTAGAAGTTTCCTTGGACTAGCAGGTTACTACAGGCGATTTGTAGAGGGGTTCTCCAGGATTGCTACTCCATTGACGGAATTGACAAGGAAGAAGACCAAGTATGTGTGGACAGATCGATGTGAGAACAGCTTTAAAGAGTTGAAGCGGCGGTTGATTACTGCACCAGTGCTGAGCCTGCCAACAGATAATGAGAAGTTTGTGGTCTACTGTGACGCTTCTAGACAGGGTCTGGGATGCGTGTTGATGCAGGCTGGGAAAGTGATAGCGTACGCATCAAGGCAATTAAAGGAGTACGAGCAGAGATATCCCACGCACGACCTGGAGTTAGCTGCAGTGGTATTCACACTTAAAGTTTGGAGACACTACCTGTATGGAGAGAGGTGCGAGATATACACTGATCACAAAAGTCTAAAGTATTCCTTTACCCAGAAGGACTTGAATATGCGCCAGAGACGGTGGCTAGAGCTGGTAAAGGATTACGATTGTGATATCCTGTACCATCCTGGGAAGGCTAATGTAGTGGCTGATGCATTGAGCCGGAGGGGCCCAGGACAGCTGTATGGTTCGAGGCAGATATTTGACAGATTAGCTGGAGAGATGACCAGAGCAGGCATAGAGCTAGTGGTTGGTAGGTTAGCCAACATTACTCTTCAGTCAACGCTCCTCGAGAGGATTAAGGAAGCACAGGGAAAGGACCCCCAGTTAGTTGAACGTAGAGAGAATGTCCTAACGGGAGCAGCTAAGGACTTCTCTATTTCTGAGATGGGTTTGTTGAAGTACAAAGGACGGATTTGTGTTCCGATTGATCCAAACATTCGGCGAGAGATTCTGGACGAGTCTCATACCACTCCCTACTCTTTACACCCAGGTTCTACGAAGATGTACCATGACCTGAAGGTTTTGTATTGGTGGTCAGGCATGAAGAGGGACGTGGTGGACTATGTGGCTAAATGCTTAACCTGTCAGCAGATTAAGGCGGAACATCAGAGGCCAGCGGGATTATTACAGCCTCTAGGGATTCCCGAGTGGAAATGGGAAGATATTTCCATGGACTTTGTGGTAGGATTGCCAAAGACCGTGGGTCAGCATGACTCGGTGTGGGTGATTGTGGACAGGTATACGAAGTCCGCCCACTTCTTACCTGTGAAGACGACCTATACTGTGGATCAGTATGCAGAGCTTTATGTAAAGGAGATTGTTCGACTTCATGGGGCTCCGAAGTCGATAGTATCCGACAGAGACCCCACTTTCACTTCCAAGTTTTGGAAGAGCCTGCAGAAGGCTATGGGCACGCAGCTTCGGTTTAGTACCGCTTATCATCCTCAGACGGATGGGCAGTATGATAGGACAATTCAGATACTGGAGGATATGTTACGAGCTTGTGTGTTGGATTTTGAGGGATCTTGGAGTAGGTATCTCCCTCTGATTGAGTTCTCGTACAACAATAGTTATCAGGCGACTATCGGAGTGGCTCCGTATGAGATGCTGTATGGAAGAAAGTGCAGATCGCCGATTCACTGGGATGAGGCCGGTGAGAGAAGGTATTTAGGTCCTGAGATGGTTCAGAGGACCAATGAGGCGCTTGAGAAGATTAGAGCTCGTATGCTCGCCTCCCAAAGTCGCCAGAAGAGTTATTCAGATCAGAAACGCAGGAGCGTGGAATTTCAGGTTGGTGACCATGTATTCCTCAGGGTTTCACCCCTGAGAGGAGTAAAACGATTCGGCGTTCGGGGCAAGCTGAGTCCCAGGTTTGTTGGCCCCTTTGAGGTTCTGGAACGAGTTGGGGAGGTGGCTTACAGGTTAGCAATGCCTCCAGCTCTATCAGGGGTTCATGACGTGTTTCATGTATCCATGCTCCGGAAGTATGTTTCGGACACTACTCATGTGTTGAGCTTTGAGAACTTGGAATTGGATCGGGATTTATCGTACGAAGAAAAGCCTGTTCAGATACTTGATATTGTGGAGGAATAGCAAGGTCGAAGAGGCGACATGGGAACTGGAGTCGGATATGCGGGAGCGGTATCCCGAGTTGTTCAGGTAAATTTCGAGGACGAAATTTTCATGAGGAGGGGATAGTTGTAACGACCCCAAATTCGGTATTAAGGCTTAGGGCCTGGGATAGAGTGCCTGGAGGGCATAAAGGAATTCTGTGTGTGTCTTTAATGAGTTTTATGCATGATTATGATTTAATGCACGTTATATGATTATGTGATTAATTGTGATGCATGACTACGTGAATTAGTATGCATGTAGACCTGATTGAGCATAATTGTAATTTGGCCATGTTGGGCATGACTATGTTGATACCTGTGATCTATGACTCGAGACGATCTTAGAATGAGCGGGTTAGCGGAAAGTCAAAGCGGGAACCTGTGCCAGGCTTGGGTTATGCCTGGGGAGTTTAATTGAGAATCTGGGAATATGTTTGATGATTAATCCGGTATTGGGTAGCGAGCGGGAATTATTAGGAACACTTGAGGAATTAGTGGGAATTTGGGTAATATGACTAAAATGCCCCTTTATGGACATAAAGGTTTAGAATTAGTAAGGGAGGGCATTTTGGTCATTAGACTTGTAAGAGATAAAATAAAGAAGGTCTTTATACTTAGTGGATTTTGTAGAGAAAAGCTATAGGCTGAAAAGAAAGAAAGAAGGAAGAGAAGGAAGAGAGGGAAAACTGAAGGGTTTGGCTTTGAAGATTCGGTTTGTGGCTCTCCCAACCATTTCACTTGATTTTTCTTGAGGTTAAGCTCAGTGGAAAGCTAGGGTTAGCTGAGCATCAAGGATCCTAATCTAGGCTTAAGGATTGGCAAGGGATTAGCAAGATCACATCAGAGATTTGAGGTAAGTTCTTGAGGTTTTCGGTTTTAGGGTTTTGCTGGTTTTGAGCTGTGTTTTTGAGCTAAATGGATGGGGTTTTTGGGGAAAACAGGTCAAGGTTGTGAAGGTGCAAGCCAAGGAGGTCTAGGGTTCAGTTAAAGGTCGAAATTCCACCCACGGTATGAATTCTAAGACCCTATCCTTGTTGTTTGAGTGATTTTCTGGTTTTTGGGTTAGATTTTGAATTGTGGGTTGCTTGAGCTTGGGATTGAGTTCATGGGGTGCTTGGGATGAGTGTGTGGTGTGTATAAGTTTGTTTTTGGGCTTGAGAAAGAGTTGGGCAAGTTTGGGGTCGAAATGGGGGAAGAAAATCGCAAGATGCGATTTTTGGTTTTGGCCTGCTGCAACTAGCGCTACAGCGCTAGGCAGGGGGCGCTGTAGCGCTAGCCCCTGTCTGGTGAGGGTGGTTCTGCTTGTAGCGCTACAACGCCCTCTTTTGAGCGCTGTAGCGCTGCACTGTTCACAGAGGGAATTTTTGGGCTTTTGTGAAGGGATTTTGACCTAGGGTTCGGGTCTCGATTCCGCCACGTTGTTTTGGGGATCTAGGACTTCCCAGGGGCTCGGGATTAGTCCCGAGGCTAGGTTTCGGACTTGAGGTTTGGTGATGACTTTGACTTGTGGATTTTTCTTAGGTAAGCGCTAGGGCTCAGGTAAGATCGTGCTCAAGGAGTCAGGTTGATCAAGGCTACTGAATCTAAAGGTAAGAAAACCGTAACACCCGAGAATAGGGCATGGCCCCACTGTGTGATTGTAGGGCATGGCCCAGATTGTATTATGTGCAAATGTTTAACCTTAAATGAATCATGATGTGTGTGAATGATTATTTCGAATGTACTATATGTGTGATTATGATGAAATGAACGACAAGGGCCGAGTGCGGCGTAGGCCGGGTACGGCCGTGGGGCCGAAAGTAACACACAGCACATGGGATGCTTATATTCAGGGTGGGACCCAAGGGATACATGAGTTATCCTCGCGGTGAGAACCGAAACCCCAGGCTTTGGTAAGGCCTCGGGGGCGGCATGGCCGTACTTGTTTATTGTGATGGTTTTCCTGTTTATCAGTGAATTATGCCAGCTATATGATTTGCATATGTTATGTACTATTTGGGTTTTCTTGCTGGGCTTCGGCTCACGGGTGCTCCGTGTGGCAGGTAAAAGCAAGGAGTCAGTCAACCGGCCATGAGTATGGAGAGCGTGGGGGCGGCGCGTACATGTTCGGCCTGCCCGATTGCTTTGGTTGGGGGCATTTTGTATATGGCTGTATTAAATCATTCTTTTGATAACTGATCAAGTGTAAATCTATTTTTGAGTTGTAAATATTTTGTAAACCTCATTTTGGGATCCCAGATGTTTTACATTTAACGTTTTCAATGAAACTAATCATTTTCGAAGAGTACAGCCTTAAACTCTGATTTATTCACACTTTTGGTTTTAGAAACCACTTAGAGTCAGTCAAAAGCACGATTTTTATTTTAAACTCACTTAGTAACGGCTCTAAGGTAGTAGGGCGTTACATAGATGTTAAGCTCCATTTTCTCAGGGATATTGTCTCAAAACAACCTGTCAAGATTGTGAAGATATCCACTGAGATCAACCCAGCTGATATGATGACTAAGGTCATACCCATGAGCAAGTTCACTTCAGCCTTGAACTTGCTTGGCATCAAGATGGGAATCCCTTAGAGCTAAAGCTAAGGCAGCATTGTCTAATCCACTGAACCCTGTTTCGGAATAAGAAGTCAAGGTGGAGAATTGTGAAGATTGTGACTTCTTTCCTCAACCAATCAAAAGATTAGCAAAATGGAAGCTCACAGTTATCTGGTGTTTTCAGTTGCATCTACATTTTCTCTAGTTGCATCTGCGCGGACACCAGTAAGTTGTAACAGACTAGCTAATTGTTGTTAGTTACAGTTAGTTTCTGTTTGTCTCTTTAGTTCTTGTATCTGGACCCTATATATAGTTTTAGGCCTGATCAACCTAAGTGTATTCAATTTCTGAGAGTTTTGGCTGAGAGCAAGAACTGTGTTGTAATACTCTTGTGAGAGAGTGTTTCAAGAGAAGTTGGATGAGTGTTGTTATCTTGAGAGCTTGGAGGGTGTAATCTAGTTTCAGATATAGTGGATTTGACTTAGGCATTGCTGCCTAGCCTTGGATGTAGGATCAACCAAACTGGTTGTATCTGAACCAAGTATTCTTGGTGTTCTTTCTTTTGTGTTTTACTTTTGATTATTTTGGGTTTGTTTAAATTGTCTATTACTTGTTCTTCTTTGTTGCTATTCTTTGTGCACTGTATTGGCTGTGTTGTGCAGGTCCTAATCAACCCCAACAAAGTAAATACACACCAAGCATACACATAATAGTGTTAGGGGTTAGGCTTAATCAACATTGATTTTGGATTACAACTCAAAGCAATAACAACAAGTAATCTAACCCTAATGGAAGATAATCATAAATTACATAAACACAAAAGACAAAGTGTAGAGTAGGCATTTCTTGAAGAACAACATTCAAACACAAAATCACAAGTCTTTGATTTTATGTGAAACACAAAGTAACAAGGCTTGACATAAATGAAGATTTGTTGTCCAAAAATCTCTATTCCTAGCCTTTTCATTGGAATGGCTTGAAGCTACTATAATGGAAAGAGATTGGGATTCACAAGCATTGATCTTTCATACAAGTCAAACTTTCTTGATGAAGATCTTGGAGAAAACTAGTAATCTTGAAAGCTAGAAAGAGATAGAGAATGTTCTTTTTATAGAGAGAGAGGTAAGTGACCAAGTCACCAATTAACTCAAATGAACCATTTAAATAGTATAGGAACCTCATTACACTTAACCAATGAGATTATAACATATTAATTAGAATTTTGGAGTAAAAAAAAGTCACTATACGGACCCGTATGGACGACCCAGATGACGCATCGTCTTCCAGGCGATGTGTTGCCTAGAACCAGGCAACATGTCACCTGGTTTACCATTTCTTAGCCAAGCGACGTGTCACCTACTAGAGGTGATGCATCACCAATGCCTTTATTTTGACGCTCCAAAATTTGTCTCAAAACATCAGCAAATACTCCCAAACTTTGCGGGTACTCTCATATACACAAAAGAAACACTTTGGACACAGCAAAAAGATGATTTATAAATGCCTATACCGAAAGTCATCTCTCACATGTTGACTTTTGTGAAATCGTAATGGTATTTGCACCTCTTCGTGCTTAACCAATTTTACCATGTATTTAACCAATAATAACATTTTCCTACTTGGTTAAATATATCCTCAATTCTCTAGCCAAATGATATTAGTGCCTAAATAAAGTACCTTTTGTGTAACGCCCCAACTCCAGGGACCGTTACGGTGTGCCTTGTAAACAGTGCTAAACTCGCTAATCGAGCCATTTGGCCAAAATCGTGAACTACGTATGATTAGCGATTTAAGGGTTAAACATTTTGGTTAAGATGTAACGTTTCACTAGAACGTTTAATATATACATTGGGATCCCGAAAATATAATTTCAGAGTTTATTACAGGAAATATTTACAACAGGCCGTTCTAAGCGGCAAAACAGGGTTCAACCCTAGTTCCACTTTAAATCTCGGCCGTGGCGGACGAGCAGCTGCATATGTACACGTCATCACCTAAGCTCTCCAACTCAAGGATGGTCCAGCTTCCTCTTGTGTTTACCTGCACCACGTAGCACCCGTGAGCCAAAGCCCAGTAAGAAAACACAATAAAGCATGATATAATATCAACAACGATCATAATAACCATTCAGGACTATCTGTAACGCCCCAACTCCTGGGACCGTTACGGTGTGCCTTGTAAACAGTGCTAAACTCGCTAATCGAGTCATTTGGCCAAAACGTGATCTAAGTATGATTAGCGGTTTATGGTTTAAACACTTTGGTTATGATATAACGTTTCATTAGAACGTTTAATATATACATTGGGATCCCAAAAATATAAATTTCAGAGTTTATTACAGAAAATATTTACTACAAGCCGTTCTAAGCGGCAAAACAGGGTTCAACCCTAGTTCCACTTTAAACCTCGGCCGTGGCGGTCGAGCAGCTGCATATGTACACGTCATCACCTAAGCTCTCCAACTCAAGGATGGTCCAGCTTCCCCTTGCCTTTACCTGCACCACATAGCACCCATGAGCCGAAGCCCAGCAAGAAAACATAACACTTTTCATAACCATTATCAAATGATTATCATTATAATCACACGGAGCATAAAGCTTTCAAACCAATGGGTGATCATCACATGATTCCAGCGGGAGAGTGGCTGTTAGGTAAGCCACCAGCTTCCAAGCTCTCTTTTCTAGCGGGAGAGTGGCTGTTAGGTAAGCCACCAGCCTCCAAGCTCTGTTTTGTAGCGGGAGAGTGGCTGTTAGGTAAGCCACTGGCCTCCAAGCTCTGTTTTCTAGCGAGAGAGTGGCTGATAGGTAAGCCACTAGCCTCCAGGCTCTGTTTTGTAGCGGAAGAGTGGCTGATAGGTAAGCCACTAGCCTCCAGGCTCTGTTTGGCATTAATGCTCCTTGAGTCATTAAATGCTAGTAATCGATTAGATCTAATCTCTGTTGGCTTGCGTGATTCACGCTAAGGCCGTTCTGACAAATAAGTCAGCGCTTCCTGACCTGTGTCCAGTAACACTGCCGAGCCTGACAAATAAGTCACAGCCTCATAGCTGATACTAACACTTTTGTCGATTCTGACTAATTAGTCAGTACCATACACAAGTAAGCAATGCTATCAACATATATCATATGCCAGTTATCCAAGAATAGGGCATTCAACATGCTTACTAAACAGTTTCTAGCATAATCATAATCATGCACAAATTCAGAGACTCAAGCTCTGGCCAATCTCATATTCATCATTCATGGCATGCCCTAATCACATGTTTCTCGTGCATCACATGCATCTCACTTAATCCTCAAGCATGCCTCAACAACAGTCATATGCAAATGGGCAAGATTGCCAAGCATTCATTATACTATCAACATTTACATTTAAACATCCAACATGCATCAATAATAACCATGCATGTCATACTCAATAATCAACCAACATGCTTCAATGATAGCCATGCATGTCACATGTACACAGGGTGCAGTTTTCTTACCTCAGATTCGAGCTAGTACCAATATAAGAACGATCCTTGAGAACGATCAACCTTTAAGCCCTTAGCGGTCACCTAATCATAACCATATATGGAACACCATTAATAACATGATAATCAAAGGTTCCATACCAATATCTAGCCCTCAAGAGATCAATCCAAACTAATCCAAGTAGTAGGGACACTCCCGAGGCCCATTGCTAAGTTCCCGGGGTCAAAACGAGCAAACGGGGTGAAAACAGGGCAAGGGCTGCGGCCATAGCACCTTGGGCCGCGGCCCCCAGGGTTCTCTGAGGCAAGGGCCGCGGCGCCCAGCAAGGGTAAATTCCTGACACCTACTTCTTCGAACTAGGGCCGCGGCGCACAAGAACAGGGCCGCGGCCCCCAACCCTAGGCCATTCCCAAACGCGTTTTAAACACTCCAAATCTTCCAAAAACATACCCAAACATTCCCCAATCATCAAATCAAAGTTCCCAAGCTTCCCAATACTCCAAAACCCTCAAAACCCAAAGCTCAAACCAACCAAAAACTCAACGATTAACAAAGTCCAATTCTAAGCTTAAAAACTTTAAAAACTTAAAACTTCAAACTTAGATTACCTTCGATTGGGTTGTTTCTCGTCAAATCCTTTGGTTAAGAAGCTTCTAATATTTCCTAGGATCGCTATGCCTCGACCCTCGCTTGATTCAGACTCCTAGAACTCAAGATTTCCTCAAAAAGGCTCAAACGGTAAAACGGACTGTTTGAGAGAGAATGAGAAGTTTCTAACGTACGTTCTTATCTGTCAAGCTACTTCAAGCTTAAGTAACCTCAAATAAAACCTAGTGCTCGGGGTCCCGAAAACACCCCCGGGGACACTATAGTCAAAACTTCCAGAATTTCACCCTGATCTCAAATATTCCCAATCTATCACCAAATAAATATTTCTATTACCCCAAAATTGACCCCGTTATGACAAAACCGCTAACTCATAATCTAAGATCGTCTCATGACGCATAGCTCGAATATATCTCCATAATAATAAGATCTCATTCACAGATTTCAATATGCACCCAATAGGCCAAATTACCAAAATGCCCTTATCATTATAAATACACCCATATGCATGCATTTATCATCATATAATAATATAATTCACATTAACATGCATATATTCATTTTATAACATATTAAATCAATTATGGCCCTCCCGGCCTCCTAATCAAGGTCCTAAACCTTATTAGGAAATTTGGGGCATTACACTATCAGTCCAAGCAAATAGGTGACAATAGACAAAAGTCACAATAATGAGCATCGCTCCCTCTAGCCATGTGACGATAGGGTCACCAAGGCTTAACTGATAAGTGATCCATTCATAAGTTTGATTAGGACAGGTGCATGGTGATTGGTCACCAACATAACCTTCCTCTCGACCCTAGAGTCGAAGCTATGGACAACGTCCCCTAGCCATGTGACAAACGGTCACCAGGGTCATATACCTTGGCTATAGTCATCTGGTCGTAGACCAGGCAAGCGCTTATAAGTTCTTCGACCTTAAGGTTGGTCTAGCATTAATGCCATAGAGCCATTCAATGCGTGATTCTCGACTTTAGAGTCGGTCCCTGACTAGTCAGTGTCTTTCACTAGTAAGACATGCCACCAATCACATATCACATGTTCCATATCCATAAACGAGGCATTTAGCATCCTTACTAAACGGGTATTAGTCCTATTAGGGCCATGCATAAACACAGAGACTCAAGCTCTGAACGATATCATACTCAGTATATAAAGCATGTCCCAATCACATGTTTCTCATGCATCATATGCAATATATCCAGCAATCCAACATGCACCAACAACAGCCACGCATGTCACGTTTAATAGTCAACCAACATGCATCAAGTATAGCCATGCATGTCATACATAATAATCAACCGGCATGCATCAATATTAACCACGCATGTCATACTCAATAATCAACCAACATGCGTCATAATAGCCATGCATGTCATACATAATAATCAACCGGCATACACCAATAATAGCCATGCATGTCTCATATACACAGGGTGCAGTTTTCTTACCTCAGATTCGAGCTAGAACGATTAAAAGAACGACCCTTGAGAACGATCAACTTTTAGTCCTTTAGCGGTCACCTAGTCATAACCAAATATAAGATACCATCAATAAAAATGGTCAACATAAGTTTCCAAACCAATATCTAGCCTTCGGGACATCAATCCCCACTTAACCGGGTACTAGGATCAACCCCGAGGCCTTAAGCTAGCATCCCTAGGCCAAAAACCCATTTTTGGCCAAATCTGCCTTGATGGGCCGCGGCTCACCATAGCCATGCCGCGGCTCACCCTCAGACAGAGGCAAAATCTTGCCCAGAAGCACACTCAGGCCGTGACACGCCATAGCCAGGCCGCGGCACATTACGCAAACCAGCAACAGTCAGATTTTTCTCCCCTGCATTTTCCTCGAAACCAACCATTCAAACCAATCCCAAACCTCAACCCAACATCCAATTTAACCTCTAAACATTATCCACAACTCACCCTCATCAAAACCCAAGCTAGACACCAAACAAACTTCCATTAATTCCCAACTAACACATCAAAATCACAAGCTGAAACATAAAAGAAAACAGAGTATAATCAGACTTTCATGGCTGAGTTTCCTTACCTCAAGCTCGGTTTTCAATCCCCTTCAATGGCTGAATCAAGACCCTAAGCCCAAACCTTGATTTCCTAGCTTGTTCCTTCAAATTGGCTCTCAAAATTCCAAAGGAAGAAAGGAGGGAAATGGTGTACGGCAAGGAGAGAAGGATGAGGATGTCGATGCTCTGTTTTGGTTCTGTTTTTCTACAACCTTCTAATTGATACATATCCCTTGCCAAATGACCTAAATGCCCCTAGGTCACTTAAAAGCTTCTAAACACTTCCAAGGGTAAAATCGTCATTTCCAACCTATACCGTTAATTATAATTAACGCTCTCCAATTCCCGCTATTCTCAATATTCCCAAATACCAATAAATCATATCCCATTACCCTTTAATTCCCGGTAATGCTCTAATCATTGAATTCACCCCGAGACTCACCCCGAGCCCCGAACTTAAACCCGTTATGACTAGACCGAACACTTACATCTCATGATCGTCTCATGTCGATTAGCTCGAACCAATCCACCTTATAATGTGGCTATATTAATTAATCACAATCACGCACCCAAAATATACAATTACGCCCACAATGGCCAAATTACCAAATTATCCTCATAATTAGCATATGAGCCCATATGCATGCGTTCACCATCATATAATAGTATAATTCACGTAAACATGCATATAACCATTAAATACTGCAATAAATCAATTATGGCCCTCCCGGCCTCCTAATCAAGGTCCTAAACCTTATTAGGAAATTTGGGGCATTACATTTTGGGTTTGAAGTTTACCTTAGTGAAACATGACAAAGATTCTACCGAAATGCTAAGGTATTCTTAAAAGATTGAACCCAACATTCCTAGTGATAAAAACCAGCAATGTCTCACACACCTCTTGTTGGTAACTAGTTTACCATATGCGCTGCGAAAAGCACGGGGTGTTGGGCCCAGAGATTTCAAAAGTTTTTATTTAAACAAACTTTAAATAATCTGATCCATTAACATGCAAAACATTAATCATAAGGAAATAAAAAGATGAGGATTTACAAGTTAAAGAGCTATAAGAATCATCGCTATCTTTTCGTATCTCCAACGAACATCCAATTCAAAATAGTCTTTGAAATACTCAGACCAAGATCTTCCAGTATGTATCTCTACACCTCAAGACGCGTGTGGACACGTAGAGTAATTGTAGGAAAAAATTATGATTCACAAGATATTTTCAACACATGAGATCTTGGAATATTAGGTTTGAGACAGATTTCAAGGATAGGAAAATATCACTACAAGAAAGTCTAAAATTAGAGGCGGAACAATTAGAGGCAGACTTAGTCCGCCGGTAATATACGGGTTATTAGCGGCGGACTACTAGGTCCGCCGCTAATAATGTGGAAATTAATAAAAAAAATTATTTTTTTTATTAGCGGCGGACTTACCAATTATTAGCGGCGGGTAGTCCGCTGCTAATACAATGCCCGGGAAACGAAAGGGTATTAAGTTTCAAAATTATTAGTGGCGGGTATTTTCCCTTAGTAGAGGCGGACTATCCGCCGCTAATACTATTAGCGGCGGGTAAATATTCGTCGGTAATAAGACTATTACCGGAGGGATATATTAATAGTGGCGGGTCCCTCCGCTGATAGTTTATTACCGGCGGGATTATATTAAAAGCGGTGGGTAAATATCCGCCGGTAATAAGACTATTAGCGGTGGGATATATTAATAGCGGCGGGTCCCGCCACTAATAGTTTATTACCGGCGGGATAATATTAATAGCGGTGGATCCCCGCCTCTAATAATCTTACATATTGAAAAATTTGCGCATCGTTTCGTCCGTCCCTCTTATTTCTCTTCTCTCCCTCTCTCAGACACACTCTTCTCTCAGTCCTCCCCTCTGTCCGAGGACCACCACCACCCCTCTGTCCGAGCACTACCACCGCCCCTCTGTCTGAGACCTCCCTCTCTCTCTCTGACTCTCACTTGTACTGTTGGGCTATGGGGAAGGAAGTGGTCAGAGGCTCCAACACAGGTACTCTCTTTCGTTCTCACTCTCTTTGTCACTCTTTGTGTCTTGCTGGTGGCGGCACCCTCTGGAGCCAATGTGGTGGCCTTTGATGTCGACGAAGCTAAGGGCCTCTGGGTGTGCATTGGCCCATGGTTGGGGTCGAGGCGTGTGACGGCGATACACATGGTAAGTCTCTCTTTATATCTCTCTTTCACACACACTCTACCTATCTCTCTCTAACTGGTTTTTCTAATATTTAGGTGGTGGTGATTCATAGTGGGGATGTGAGGTTCGTGGGTTTGATCATGGCAGAGAGTTTGGCCACTGATGGGGTTTGAACACGGCATGAATTTCATGACAATTTTTAGATTTTTGATGTTCTTAAGTTTGTTATGTTGTTTTATGAATATTTTTTTTATGGTATATGTTTCACATTTCACATATTTCAGATTTATGATGTTCTTATGTTTATTGTGTGGTTTAATAAATTATTTTAATGGGATTTGTTTCTGGATTTCATATTTTTAAAATTTTGTTTGTGTTTTTATAAGTTGTTTCCTACTTTAATGGTGTTATTATTTTATTTTTTTGTTCCTTAAATTATGTTTATTTATTAGCAGCAGATTACTAGGGGCGGGACCTGCTGGTATTAAATAAGTCAAATGAGGTTGACTATTCTTTTATACTGGTGGAGTCCCGCCCCTATTAATCCGCTGGTATTAATAGAATATCGGCGGGGTGTCAGTCTGCCGGTAATACCCCTAATCACCAACCGAGTATTACCGGCGGACCCCCGCCGGTAATATTTATTACCGGCGAAATGCCCTATTATTATCGGCGGAAGCCTCCGCCTATAATACTCCTTTCTGTTGTAGTGTATTACGATATACATATATTTTTTTTCACTATATCACATCTCATTTTTAAAACTATATTTATGATAGATTTGTAAGGGAATTACTTAAATTCAAATTGAAAATTCAAACTATAAATATATTATTAAATAAATAAATAAAAGAAAAATATCAAGATCCAATCTTGATATATTACATGTTGTACACTCCAACTACAGTCTCTGGATTGTGGTTGGCATGTAACATCCATATTTTTAGGGATGTGTTACAACTAATTTTTTTTTAAATATATTTAATAATTTATTTATTAAAAATATCTAAACCTAATAACTTATCTTATAAGATTAATTGAAGAATAAATATTAATTCAAATTCTAAACTAATTTGAATTATGAGAAATATAATTTTACAATATTTAAATAATAAAACTAATTAATTCAAAATTAATTATTTTAATTATTTAAATGCTACTTTTGAAAATGCCATTTCATTTAAAAAATATTTTTCAAAATTTGCCTTAATTTGAAATGCCAATTTTGAAAATTGCCACATTAATTAAATAATTTGTCTAAATTACATATTTGACTCCGAAGAACAATTTGTCACCCCCTAAACTCCAGGGACCGTTACGGTGTGCATTTTGAACAGTGCTAAACTCGCTAACCAAGATATTTGGCCATAATTGTGTATCTAAGTATGATTAGCGGTTTAGGGTTAAAAATTTTGGTTAAGATATAACGTTTCACTAAAGCGTTTATTGTATACATTGGGATCCCAAAAATAAAATTTAAAGGTTAACTACAGGAAAATATTTACAATCAGCCGATCTAAGCGACAAAATAGGGTTTAACCCTAGTTCCTCTTTCAACCCTCGGCCGTGGCAGTCGAGCAGCCGCATATGTACACATCGTCACCTAAGCTCTCCAACTCAAGGATGGTCCTGTTTTCTTTTGCCTTTACCGGCACCATATAGCACCCGTGAGCCGAAGCCCCGCAAGAAAACTCAATATGCTCATGAACAGTAATAACATGTCATCAAATCATAATGTGCATGCCTAGCAATTATAGCCCTATTCAAGCATGCAAACAAGTTCAGATAATGACGGGGGATTCATTATGTGGTTCCATTAACCATAATGAGTGACTGACGAGCAAGTCACTACGGGGCTCAGCACCTACAGCCATGTGATGAAGCAGTCACCTGGGCTCTCTGGCCCTGGCTCTAATCAGATGAGTGACTGACGAGCAAATCACTACGGGGCTCGGCACCCATAGCCATGTGACTGATGATCATTATAATCATACAGAGCTTATAGCAACAGATGAGTGAATATCACTTTGTGGTTCCATTAACCATGATGGAGCATGTAGCTCTAATCAAATGAGTGATTTAACACTTGAGGTTCTGTTAAACCATAATGAGTGACTGATGAGCAAGTCATTACGGGGCTCAGCACCCACAACCATGTGACTGAAAAAGTCACATGTGCCTTCTTGCCCTGGCTCTAAGTGACTAGCCATATGCTAGACAAGCACTTCTAGTTTTCATCGAACTTGAGGTCGGTTTGGCATTAATGCTCATTGTGAGTCATTCAATGCAGATGTCGATTAGATCTAATCTTTGTCGGCTTGAGTTAAACACGCTAAGACCGTTCTTGCCTTATTAGTCAATACCATGTGACCAGTGCTCAGTACTACTGCCGAACATGTCAAGTGAGTCACAACTTCGCAGTTAATACTGACACCATTTCCAATTCTGACTAGTTAGTCAGTGCCACGCACAAGTAAGCAATGCTACCAGGCATATATCATATGTCAAATATCCAAATTTAGGGCATTCAGCATGCTTACTTAATAATTGCTAGAATAATTAGGATCATGCACAAACACAGAGACTCAAGCTTTGATCAATCTCATATTCAACATTCATGGCATGCCCTAATCACATGTTTCTTATGCATCACATGAATCACATATTGGGTGCAGTTTTCTTACCTCTGGTCCCAGCACAGGTTACCAATAAACGAGCCACAAGCACGATCCTGATTCCAAGCCCCTAGTAATAACCTAGTCACAACCATAAATGGTGATCCAATGAGTTCAAGTTCTAAAACCCAATCTCGGAACCAAGACCTAGCCTCCGGGACGTCGAATCCCACTTAACCGGGTAGTAGGAACGATCCTGAGGCCTAAGGTTTGAGTTCCGATGATCAAAACATCACTTCGGCCACAAATGCCCATAAGTGTCGCGACCCCACCTTCCAAGAGCCGCGGCCCTCAGGCCCATCAGCACCACCGCCCACTTGCACCAAGCTCAGGCCGCGATGCCCAAGAACAGGGTCGCGGCCCCACCTTGAAACCCAACCAAAACCACATTTTCTCCTTTCTAAAACCTTCCAAAATCCTACCCAAACATATCCAAATTCCAAAATCAAAGTTCCCAAACATCCTAATCATCCAAAACCATTAAAACCCAAGTCTCAAATCATCCAAAAGCTCATCAAAACACAAAATCCAATTCAAGCTTAAAAACTTTAAAAACATAGAATTTAAAACTTGGATTACCTCTGATTATGACGTTTCCCAACTAAATCCTTTGGCTAATAAGCTTCTAATTTTCTCTAGAATCGCTATGCCTCGATCCTCGCTTGAATCCGAACCCTAGAACTCACGTTTCCTTCGAAAATGTGATCGGGTGTCGAAATGGAACTTTGAAGGAGAGAGAACATTCTGAATGTTCTTTTTATTTCTTAACAGGTTACTTCAAGCTTAACTAGCTTCAAACAAATCCTAATGCTCGGGTTCCCAAAAACGTCCCTGGGGGCAAATTAGTCAAAACTTTCAGAATTTCCCCCTGATCTTACTAACTCCCAATTTATCATCAAATATTTATTCACATTACCCAATATCTTGGGAATGTTCTAAATACCCCTTGACTCACTCTGAGTCAAGAATAAATCTCGTTGTGACTTTCCCACTACCTTACCTCCTAGGATCGTCTCGTGCTAAGTGACCCTAGCATAACCAAATAATAAAGAAGCACCACACATATACCACATATATGCCAAATATTGCCAAGATGGCCAAAATATGAAAATCACCCAATTAACCAGAAATGAGTTCACATGCATGTTTAATACACCTACACATGCATATAATCATTTAATAACATAATAAATATCAATTATGGCCCTCCCAGCCTCCTAATCAAGGTCCTAAACCTTATTAGGGATTTTGGAGCATTACAAAATTTCTTCCAAATATGCCATTTCTTGATCTTTTTTTTCCAATTTAAACTCTAACCTTATATATTGTTGATAAAGCCATCTCGGGAACCTATGGACCAATAATTTCAAGCTCTAATACATTTAGATCATTTAATTAAAACTCTTTAATATAATAACCTTAATTTATCAATCTCAATATTATTCCACTAAAAATATGAGACTGCACTCTTGTAACTATAGACATTTATTTATTGAGTACTTTTAAAACATAAAAGTGTCCATCGATTTAATCACTAAATACAATTCAATCCTCTATTAATGGTTCATAATTAAAGTAGGAATTAATTACCATTTAACCTCTATAGTTATATCTTGTTTCCTTAAGTACCATTAACTTTACTAGTGAGGGTTAATTCATAAACAAATTTATGAATTTGAGTTCAATAACCTTTCAGTTCTAAAAGCCAACCCTTAAGAAAACCATTATTCAACTCCTCTCAGAAAGGTATAGATTCCATATCTGTTTATTATGTCCCCAACCATCTACATCAATGAGTTCCCAAAATGAAAGTTTTTAGCCTAATCATTCTGACAAACCATAACGAGTGAATCAAATAACTCATATGACATAAACATGAGTTCATAATAACTTTAGGATTAACATCAATTTGTATATGATCATCTTATTGATATGATAAATTAATACTTATAAAGTAAACAATATTATTAAGTATTAATAACATATTGGGTCCTGTTCATGTATAACCACTTTATACAAAGTACCTCCACTAAGATGTCCTACTAAATCAGTAATCCAGATCGAGATTACATGTATTCATAATACTAGTGAACCTTACTTACAGTATTTAATCCAAAGATTATGTATAACTTTGTTTTACTGCAAACTGTTTAAATTTGTTCCCTACAATTTTAATCCTCTCGTACTAATACAAGATTGTAGTAATTCATTTCAATTATTCTAATAATCATAATAAATAAAAAATATATGCATAAATTCATTTCAATTATTTATTTCATAAAACTTTGTTTAAAACATATGCTTTAAAGGGCACTATTTCCAACAATCTCCCACTTGCCCTAAAGAAAATGAGGCATCTCCCTAAAACCCATATTGCTAACATGATCTTTAAAAGACTTGGTAGATAAAGTCTTAGTAAAAGGATCGGCAAGGTTATGTTCTCAAGCTATCTTCATAACTGCTACATCACCTCTGTGAACAAAATCCCTGATCAAGTGGTATTTCCTCTCAATATGTTTTCCCTTCTTTTGACTCATCAGTTCTTTCGAGTTAGCTACTGCTCCACTATTGTCACAGTATAGGACAAGTGACTTATCTATATCTAGAACAATTTCGAAATCGGAATAAAACTTCTTTAGCCACACAGCCTCCTTAGCAGTTTCACAAGCCGCTATGTACTCGGCTTCCATGGTAGAATCTGTGATAATGGTTTGTTTAATACTACTCCAGACCGTAGGTCCTCCACCAAGTGTTAATAGTGATCTAGAAATCGATTTCTAACTATCTCTATCTGATTGAAAATCAAAATTAGTGTATCGAGTGCGATTCAGGTCACCACTTACAAGCATATATTATCTAGTTTTCTAAAGATATTTGAGAATATTCTTTACTGCAATCCAATGACCCAATCTAGGATTGGATTAATAACGACTGACAATCCTTACTGCATAACATATGTCAGGTCTTGTACACAACATGGCATACATTAGACTGCCTACCATAAAGGCGTAGGGATATTATCTAATATCCTTTTCTTCTTGAGGTATTTTAGTAAACTTCTCTTTAGAAAGGATAATTCCATGATGAGTTGGCATATCACCCTTCATGGAATTCTACATATCGAATCTCTCAAGTACCTTATTTATATAAGTAGCTTGAGACTGAGCCAAAACTTTGTCCCGATGATCCTGAAGGATCTTTATGCCTAGAATATTGTTTGCATCTCCCAAATCTTTCATTTGGAATTGCTCGGCTAGCTATTTCTTTACTTTTCTCAATGTTCCTACGTCATTTTCAATAAGTAGGATGCCATCAATGTAAAGAACCAGGAATAGCACGATGCCATCTTTGATTTGTTTGTAGACACAAGGCTCATCAACCTTTTGTTCGAAACCATACATTTTGATTGTGTCATAAAATCTCAAATTCCATGATCTTGAAGCTTTTTTTTAGTCCATAAATGGACCTAAGAAGCTTGCAAACACTTTGCTCTTGACCTTTACTATGAACCCTTTTGGGTGAGACATATAAATGGTCTCGTTAAGATAGTCATTCAGAATAGCTATCTTAACATACATTTTTCGTATCTCATAATCCATGCAAGCAGCTATGAACAAGAGTATGTGGATGGATTTAATCATGGCTATAGGAGAAAAAACTTTCTTCGTAATCCACCCCTCTTTGAGTGTAACCCTTGGCTACAAGCCTAGCTTCGAAAGTTTCAACTTTCTCATCTGCTCCTTCTTTTCTCTTGAATATCCATTTGCAACCAATAGATTTAACATTTTAAGGAATATCTTCATAAGTCCAGAAAAAATTTGAATACATCTATTCAATTTCCAGGTTCATGGTGTCTTGCCAATTTCCTTTGTCAGAATCTTCCATTGCATCTCTGTAATGGATCATCTTTGTTTTTGTCAGACACAAGCATCTGAACTTCATGTTCATAGCGAGTTGACTGCCTAACAACCCTCCCACTACGACGAAGCTCTCTATTGTTCTGACTAGAACTTGTTGTTTCCTCCTGTCGTTTTTCATTGGAAACATTTGGTGATCTTATTACTTGATCTGAGAGCATCTCCTCTAGTACAACCTTACTACGAGGTTTGTGGTTGCTAATATGGTAATATTAAAGAAAAGTAGCATTTGTCGATAAAAATGTTTTATTTTTTTTAGGACTATATTAAATACCACCTCTGGTCTCTTTGGAATATCCCACAAACATGCACAGTTCAGTGCGAGATTCCACCTTTCCAGTTTTTCCTTTCAGCATGTGTGCTGGACACCCCCAAATATGAAAATGGTGTAAAATAGGTTTAGTACCATTCTATACTTCAAATGGTATCTTCTTGATAGACTTGGAAGGAATGACATTCAATATGTAAATTGAACATTGAATGGGATAGCCCCAAAATGACAATGGCAATGATGAGTAACTTATCATTGATCTAACCATGTCTAATAACGTCTTTTCATTCTTTCAGAAACACCATTTTGTTGTGGCATTCCTAGTGGAGTGAGTTAGGATTGAATTCCATACTCATGTAGGTAGTCCTTGAATTCATAATCCAGGTACTCTCCTCCTCTATCAAATCGAAGAACTTTCAGTGATTTACCTAATTGCTTTTCAGCTTCAGCCTGGAATTCTTTAAACTTTCCAAAAGTTTCAGATTTCTTTTGTATCAAATATAGGTAACCATATCTTGACTAATCATCAATAAGGGTGACAAAATATTCATACCCTTCTCTTGCTTGCATGTTAAGTGGACCACACACATCAGTGTGTACAAGATGCAGTGGTTCTATGGCTCTTGAGCCTTTTGCTGAGAAAGGTCTTTTGGTCGTCTTGCCTTCTAGACAAGATTAACACACTAGAAGAGAACTAACAATTAATTCTCTTTGTTGACGCGGTTCTTCGGCAACAGATAATTAAGAGAAGAAGAGAAAGAGATTAGTACTTAAAAGTAGAACCGTCGCAGATATGAAATCTTTGTGGAAAGAACTAGGTGACCCTAAACACGTTTTTAAGTGGTTCGAAGGTTAAAATCCTTCTACTCCACTAGTCAATATTATTGATCTTTTCTGGGTAATTGGTTTACAAAATATGTAGTTCTTACCAGACTATTTTTTCCAACCCCTATCAATTCCCAGGGTCTCCATATTTATAGGAGAAGGCACCTGGAAATTGGTAGGGAGGTCATCCCGTGACCTTTCCATTTGTCATATCAAATCTGTGATATTCATGATTAATTCCTAAACCTGACACACAAGTTTGGTCTAATCAGTATGGAAGGAGACAATGGGCCGCACGGCCCAACCCGTCCGTGGGTGTCTGAATACGCACGTTCCTGCTGCGTGTCCGAGAAGTCAGGGGGATATCGGACACGTGATGGCAGGATTATGCACGTTTATCTTGCGTGTTGACTTCCCATAGGGTCAGAGCTTCCTGAGAAGCTCGCTGCCGGAGCAATCCATAACCCGAGCTGATCCGTCAGTGGTCGCCGGATGTTGTTCCCAGCTCCTGGTGCAACAAGAGGGAGCTGGAAACAGGACCCCCTCGAGCTAGAAAGGGCCCGTCCTGAAAATAGAGCCTCTGGCCTGTGGGAGCCTCGGGCTAAATCATGTTTAGTCCGAGGCTCGTCCTGCTAAACAGCCCGTGGGAAAACCAGGGCGTACATCTGCCCCCCAAGCTCCTGCTCGTGGTCCATGACGTCAGATATGGGAGACCACAGTAGGGGCTTTTAGACTTCTCCCACAACCCTTCCCATTCCATGCTTTTCGCATGCGTCTGATACGTGGAACGCCGTGGGTGGCGACGGTACACTCTACGAGAACCGCATTAAATGGCCTAGCCTACTGTCCAGCCGTCGTTTCACATTTCGAGTGGAGGGTCTCCCAGGAGCCTTTTACACGTGATCCTCCCTTGTATAAAAAGGGGGTGGTCATCCCACGCACGGGCCACCTTACCATTCAGAACCTCTCAAATTTCCTTCTTTTCTCTTTGACCTTCCGAAGAACAAAACCCTCATTTCCATTGCTCTCATCTTCTCCGTTCACGAAGCTTAAGCGTGCGAGTTCCTTCAAAGCCTTGGAGACCACTGTGCCAACGAAGCTCCTACCAGCGCAGCAACCTCGCTCACCATCCAACCATATACTGTAAGTCTTCTGTCCCTGTTTATTTTTGAAAGCATGCCACTGTAGCCTAGGTAAAAATTTTTTTACTGTAGCCACATGCAGAGGTTTTCTGGGTCGCGCGGATATGGAGGGTGATGGCCCTTCTTAGATTAGGGCACACTTGCCATGGGACATCGCCTTAGAATATGGGTTCCATGATTCTCTCTTAGGAACAATTTCTGGGTAGGATCCTTAGGAATTTTGGGTGCAAAAACCGGGTAGCTTAGGGAATACGCCTTAAAAGCGGTTTTGCCACACCTTGCCTGTTGAAACTTTCCCCCCAAGGCAATTTTTTACTCTGAGCCATCTGACACACGAATTCCGAGTAATCTGGGATCTGTTGAGGGCATAGGCGCGTGTTCCTTGGAACGCGTGGCACCACTCTCCACGGGCTAGGCTTACCCCAGCTCGTGTACTTAATACTTGCTTCACTCTCCTGCTTGAGTCGCCTTTTCTAAAGTGTGTTCTTTTGTTCGATAGGTGACCAGATGGCTCCAAAGAGAAATCTGCCACAGAAGAATGTGGGAAGTTCGGCCTCCCAGAAGGATAAAGGAAAGGTGGTGGTGACGAGCTCGCCAATTCCTCACTTTGGGCCGGCGGTGGAGAAGCAGGCCGAGGTGGCTCCTGATGCGTTTTTCGAGGCGGAGAGAATCGTCTCGAAGATAACCAGCCAGGCAAAGATCACCAAAATCTTCCTTAACCACAACATTCCTCTGGGGAAGACCTCCGTGATCGCCCGACCTGCTGCGGATGGGGAGAGGAGCTGAACGCCGCTCGACGAGTCGTTCGCGGCCTGGAGCGGGGAACACTTCAAGGCAGGGGCCTTCCTCCCCCTGGATCAGTATTTTGCTGATTTTCTGAACTATGTGGGATTGGCCCCATTTCAGCTCCCCCCCAATTCATACCGTCTGCTGGCGGGACTGAGGTATTTGTTCAAAAAGCATGAGTGGGAGGTCCCCACTCCTGCTGATATTCTATATTTCTTCTGCCTCAAAGCCAGCCCGGACCAGCGGGGGCGAGGCGACGGGTTCTATTACTTAACCCGCTTCCCTAACACAGCAGCAGTGATCGAGCTGCCGAGCCATCCAAACGATTTCAAAGACCAGTTTTTTATGTCTACTGGGTTCTGAAACTGCGATCATCACTATTTCAACCGCCCTCGTAAGTAATCCTTAATTTAGCTCGCCTTTTAACGATTATCTTATTTTAGCTCGTCCCTTATTCCAATTCTGATTTCAACCAACCTTACAGCCATCTACTCGAGGACCGAAAAGTCAGTGACCCTCGGGGGTCAATACGATACACTGGCGAACCTGCCCCCCAGTGAGAAAGACTACCGCGTGCTCGTGACGGACGAGGCGATGGTATTCTGCAAGCTGATTTTCCCAAATCAGACTTTGAATTTGAAAAGGCCCCGGGGGCCTCCCCCAGCCCGCGACAACAGGCCGATCGTCGCGGAGGAGGTCGCAGATGACGAAGGCGAGGAAGAAGGTGAGGAAGTTCCTCTGGTGAGGAACAGGAAGAGGAGCTTGGAGGTCGCCCAGGGGATGAGCGAGGAGAGGGCCCAATCCGGAGCAGCCGCGGGTCCTTCCGGTCAAGGTAACCCCTACTTATTTAAGAACGTAGATAGGGCCACTGCAGACCCCCGACTGGTTAGGTTCAACCCTAGGCAGCTCGTCCATCATCACCCAAGGAATCCGGACCTGGACACGCTCCTGCTCCACTGCGTTGACCAGCTCGTGCTGGACAACCAAGAGAGTCGGCCCAAGGGTACCGTAGTAGTAGATAATACCCTAGCCTTTAGGTCGACCATTTTTGAGGAGTACGGGACCAATTTACGCACGTGGCCTGCGCTCCAGAGGGGCATCTATGCTCCGGGGATTAGGCAGTACGTAGAAGAGTCCAGCCCCGATTCAGAACCGGACCTAGAACCTTCGCTAGTTCGTGAGATAATCGTCCTAGGCTCTTCCAGCTAGGGGGGTAGGGCTCCCTTAGTATTTGCTTTCTTATTGCCTTTGGACCTTTTGTCTTTATTTCTGTATGATTGCTAATAACCGTGTTTTTTGCTCTTGGCAGAAGAGATGTCTCAGCCCGGGAATAGTCTGCGGGGCGTTGTGTTCGGTGGGAATCCCCCAGCAGGGCCGAGGTTAAAGAGGCTTCACGAGTCCAAGAGCTCGGCCGGGGCCTCCACCAAATCCCCAGCTACGGAGAAGGAGAGAGACCCGCCATCCCAGGTCGCGGGGGCGAACCTCCCTGTCGCCAGGACAGGACTCATGCATCCGCCACCCCAACGATCTCCACTGGCCGCCCAGGACGGGGTAATAGAGGTCGGGAATCTGGCCGCGGCAGCTCTGGACGTGCGTATCCCGGTCGACCCCCGGGCTCTGGAGAAGATGCCCGAAGCATTCCGGGGTACGGTGTATGAGTCGGCCAGCTACGCCGTCAGCCACTATTACAATATCAGGGAGAAGGAGCTCCGGGCCATCGAAACAACGAGCCCGGTCCGAGTTATAGAATCTGCTATGGACATGACTTTAACGGTAAAGTGCCCCCTTCTTCTAAGGCTTTGACACTCACACACCGCCTTTTTCCTTCCAGTTTGCTAATTTATCATTCTTTTCTTGCAGGGCATGGCTGCCGCCTATAGAGGCATCGTTAGGACCAAGGCCCAGCTCGAGGGTTTGGAAGCAGATCGCCAGACCGCCCTCCAGGAGTCTCAGGAGGTGAGAGACGCTCTGGCGGCCTCTAAAGCCGAGCTAGAGAAGGTCCGCTCGGAGAACCAAGAGCTTAAACGCTCCCTGGCCGCATCCGAGCTAGAGAAGCTTCGCTCCGAGAACCTAGAGCTTAAAAACTCCCTGGCCGCATCGCGGGCAGACCTTGAGGTGGCGAAGGCCGAAGTCCAGGCCTCCCAGGCCGCCCTGAAAGACGAGCGGGTCGTGTCGGAGCAGTCCTTACAGGACCTATTCTATCACTGCTGGTCCCACAATCCGGACGCGGACTTCTCCTTCATGCCGCCGGACCTCTGGGCATTCCTGTTGCCGCGGCTTCAAGCCCGCCTGAATAAGGAGGCTCCTCCTTCGGAGACTGGAGAGGCTTCTGCCGCGGCGGAACAGGGCGAGACCGCGACCTCCAAAGGGCCAGCTGATGGGGCTTAGGATGCTCCTCGTTTACGTACTTTGAACACTTTTTTATTGTAATTCTCTTTTTGTGTGGGGCGTTTCCGCCTCGAGACATTTTGCTCAGCCAGTTTTATATACATATTTGTATGCATTTGGTCACAATTTATCTTTTTATTTTTATGACTTAGTTCAAGTTAACATTATTCGTGTCCCGGGCTCTCTAAAGAAGATCCGCGTTCAACAAATTTTAGTTAACTTTTAAGTTTTATGACCTGGTTAAGACCAGGAACTTATTTTGAAAAAACTCAGATCGCGTCAACTTTTATCCGTATCCCGGGCTCTTTGAAGAAGAACCACGGTTAACAAATTTTAGCTAACTTCTAAGTTTTCCGACCTGGTTAAGACCAGGAACTTATTTTGAAAAAAACTCAGATCGCGTCAACTTTTATCCGTATCCCGGGCTCTTTTAAAGAAGAACCACGGTCAACAAATTTTTGTTAACTTCTAAGTTTTATGACCCGGTTAAGACCAGGAACTTATTTTGAAAAAACTTAGATCGCGTTAACTTTTATCCGTATCCCGGGCTCTTTAAAGAAGAACCACGGTCAACAAATTTTAGCTAACTTCTAAGTTTTATGACCCGGTTAAGACCAGGAACTTATTTTGAAAAAACTTAGATCGCGTTAACTTTTATCCGTATCCCGGGCTCTTTAAAGAAGAACCACGGTCAACAAATTTTAGCTAACTTCTAAGTTTTATGACCTGGTTAAGACCAGGAACTTATTTTGAAAAAACTCAGATCGCGTCAACTTTTATCCGTATCCCGGGCTCTTTTAAAGAAGAACCACGGTCAACAAATTTTTGTTAACTTCTAAGTTTTATGACCCGGTTAAGACCAGGATAGGACTTAGTTTGTGATGACTCTTATCCGTAGATAAAAATTAACACCTAAGTCGTTAAGGAGACCTGGATATATCCAGGTACCATATGCCCCCCAAGTAACTGGGAAAGGGCCTTTCGTTGTTACTTTAAAATTACACTTGCAAATAACAAGAAACATTTGATTTTTATTTATACATGGAAGGTGACCTTCTAGGTCTTACAAATGTTTATTGATAATATTTCTTTAGGTGGATTGCATTCCAAGTCCACGGGACCGCCCCTCCACCAAGTCGAGCTAATTTATAAGTTCCTTCTTTGATGACTTCGATGACCTGGTATGGTCCTTCCCAGCTTGGTCCCAAAACCCCATCTTTGGGATCTTTCCCGGCCAGGAAAACTCTCCTCAAGACCAAATCACCGACGCTAAAGGCACGTCTTTTGACCTTAGTGTTGAAGTAGCGAGTGATTTTCTGTTGATAATGGGCGAGCTGGAGTTGTGAATCCTCTCGCCTTTCATCCATCAAGTCTAAGGAGTGGCATAGGAGCTCGTGGTTCTTGTCTTGTTCGTAGGACCGGACCCTGTGCGACAGGACCTTCACCTCCACGGGGAGGACCGCTTCACTTCCAAAGGTTAGGGAGAAAGGAGTGTGACCCGTGGGAGTCCGATGTGAGGTCCTATAGGCCCACAGAACTTGGGGGAGCTGTTCTGGCCAGATCCCTTTTGCCTCATCTAGCCTTTTCTTGAGGCTTGCCTTCAGAGTTTTATTGACAGCTTCGACCTGGCCGTTCGCCTAGGGATAGGCCACAGATGAGAAGCTTTTCACAATTCCGTGCTTTTCGCAAAATTCGGTGAACAGGTCGCTGTCAAATTGAGTGCCATTGTCGGAGACGATCTTTTTGGGTAGGCCAAATCGACAAACGATGCTTTTAACCACGAAGTCTAGCACCTTTTTCGATGTTATTGTCGCCAACGGCTCTGCTTCGGCCCACTTTGTGAAGTAGTCAATGGCTACCACGGCGTAACGGACCCCGCTCTTTCCGGTGGGCAGGGCGCCTATTAGATCTATGCCCCAAATGGCGAAGGGCCAGGGAGACGATATCATTTTTAGCTCGGTCGGGGGCGCTCGTGCAACCGCGGCGAACCGCTGACACTTGTCGCACTTTTTTACATATGAGATCGAGTCTTTGGACAGAGTCGGCCAGTAAAAACCCTGCCGAAGGATCTTCAAGGCCAGGCTTTGCCCCCCAGTGTGATCTCCGCAGAATCCGTCATGAACTTCTTGCAGGATGGCCTTCGCTTCACTTGGAAGAACGCACCGGAGGAGAGGTAATGAATGCCCACGTCGGTACAACACCCCCTCGACTAGCGTATATCTCGGAGCTTGATAAAGGACTCGCCGTACGTCGTTGCGCCCTTCGGGTAACTTGCCCTCGGCGAGGTACTCAACAATGGGAGTCATCCAGGTCGGCCTGATGTCAACCATCCCAATATCTGCTCAATCTCCGTCTATGCTTGGATTGTCCAAGAACTCAATTGGCACCAACCCCAGGGTTTCTGCCTCTCCCGAGGTGGCGAGCTTGGCGAGAGCATCTGCATTGGAGTTCTGCTCCCGAGGTATCTGCTCGATCGACCCTTGCCCAAACGTAGACAGTTTGGATTTTACCTTAGCCAAATAGGAGGCCATCTTGGGACCCCGCGCCTGATACTCGCCTAGGACCTGATTCACCATGAGCTGGGAGTCGCTGAAGCATTGGACAGAGCTTGCCTTTAGCTTGCTAGCTATCCTAAGTCCAGCTAACAAGGCCTCGTACTCTGCCTCGTTGTTGGACGCCTTGAACCCGAACCTCAGCGCCGAATGGAATCTATGCCCCTCTGGGGATATCAGAATGATTCCGGCCCCGGCGCCGTTCTCGTTAGATGAGCCATCAACAAAGATCCTCCACGATGAACCTGAGGAGGTGAGCTGATGTGAGTCTTCCGATGGGATCTCATGGAATCCCGCGCATTCTGCCACGAAGTCGGCCAAGGCTTGACTTTTTATGGTAGTTCGGGGAGTATAGAAAATCTCGAACTGACTGAGTTCGACCGCCCACTTTAGCAAGCGTCCCGAGGCTTCAGGCTTTTGCAAAACCTGCCTTAGAGGCTGATCGGTCATGATGTGTACAGAGTGGGATTGGAAGTATGGCCTGAGTTTTCGCGAGGCCGTGATTAGGCAGAACGCCAGTTTTTCCATCAACGGGTACCTTGACTCAGCTCCGAGGAGTCTCTTACTGATGTAATAAACCGGTTTCTGAGCCTGGTCCTCTTCTCGCACCAGAACGGCACTAGCTGCGTCCTCAGTTACGACCATGTAGAGGAAAAGAGGTTCTCCTACCCTGGGCTTTGATAGCACAGGTGGCTCAGCTAGGTGCGTTTTTAGGTCGAGGAATGCGCCTTCGCATTCTACTGTCCATTCGAACTTCTTGTTTCCACGAAGCAGGTTGTAGAAAGGCAGGCACTTGTCGGTCGATTTGGAAATGAATCGGTTCAGTGCTGCCACCCTTCCTGTGAGGCCTTGGACATCTTTCCGCGACCTGGGGGATGGAAGCTCGAGCAGTGACCTGATCTTGTCGGGATTTGCCTCGATTCCTCGGGTATTGACTATGAAACCCAAGAACTTCCCCGAGGCAACACCGAAAGTGCATTTCTGAGGATTGAGCCTCATGCCATATTCTCGCAGTATGTTAAAACATTCTTCCAGGTCGGCAACGTGGTTGGTGGCAGTCTTTGACTTGACAAGCATATCATCGACGTACACTTCCATGTTTTTCCCGATCTGATCCGCGAACATTCTATTTACCAGCCTTTGGTAGGTAGCCCCGGCATTCTTAAGACCGAACGGCATGACCTTATAGCAATAGACATTAGTCGGGGTCATAAAGCTGGTATGATCCTGGTCTGCTGGATTCATCGCGATCTGATTGTAGCCCGAGTACGCGTCCATGAAGGACATGAGCTCGTGCCCCGCCGTGGCATCCACCAGTTGATCGATCCTTGGCAACGGAAAGCAATCCTTGGGGCAGGCTTTATTCAGGTCGGAAAAGTCGATACAGGTCCGCCACTTCCCATTGGGCTTCGGAACTAACACGGGATTGGCAACCCAAATGGGAAATCTGGCTTCGCGGATAAAGCCACATTTTTTGAGCCGGGCCACTTCTTCTTCAAGGGCTTCGGCTCGGGTTGTCCCTAAACGCCTCTGCTTTTGAGACTTTGCAGGGACGCTTTTGTCTAGGTGGAGCGTGTGCATGATTACGCTCGGACTGATCCCTATCATGTCCTCGTGCGACCATGCGAATACATCCAGGTTCTTTTTCAGAAACGCAGTCAGTTCCGCCTTTCTTCTATCGCAGAGGTTCTTTCCGAGCTTAACCGTCCGTGCCGGGTTTTGTTCATCGATGCCTACCTCCTCGAGATCTTCAATAGCTTGGAGCTCGGACCTGTCCTCACCTACTCGGGGGTCAATGTCCTCGCTTAAGGCGAGCTTTTCGTCTTTGGAGACCCTGGGTTTTTCAATCTCAGAGGCCGCCTTGGGTCCCTGCGATTCCTCTTCATCCTGAATGGCCATCGTCACCTGCCCGGGTTTAGATTTTCCCTTCATGGAAATGCTGTAGCACTCCCTGGCAGCGAGCTGATCGCCCTTGATAGTGCAGACCCCTGTCGAAGTAGGGAACTTCATGGCGAGGTGCCGGACGGACATGATAGCTTCGAAAGCAACGAGCGTTGGTCGGCCCAAAATTGCATTGTAGGCAGCGGAGCAGTCAATGACTATGAATTCGAGCAGTTTGGACACTGTTCGGGACTCGTCGCCTAGGGTGATCACCAGCTCAATCGTTCCTATCGCTGCTGACCCTTCTCCTGAAAAACCATATAGCATCATCGAGGTTGCCTTCAGCTCGGAGACGGTCAGACCCATTTTTTCTAAGGTGGAACGGAATAGGAGATTCACCGAGCTCCCATTGTCCACTAACACCCTCCTTACTCTCCGGTTGGCGAGCTGGACTGCTACGACCAAGGGATCGTTATGAGGGAATTGGACATGGCCCGCGTCTTCCTCCGTGAAAGTGACTGGTTGTTTCTCTAATCTTTGTTGTTTTGATTGACGCTGTTCCGGGACGAACTCCCCTCCATTGTGGGCCTTCAACTCATTTATGTACCTCTTCTGGGCGCCTCTGCTCGTGCCAGCCATGTGTGGCCCTCCAGAGATGGTGGAAATCTCTCCCTCGACCACGGGGGGAGGGACGTCCTGATCTACTCGAGGTCCAGGTTGATTGGCTGGGATCTCCAGAGCGGGTCGACCTGTCGGGACCCTGTTCCGCGAGTATTGCGCCAACGGACCTGCTCGGATGAGAGTCTCGATTTCATCTTGAGGTGCCTGCAGTCGTCGGTATTGTGCCCGACGTCGTTATGAAAACGGCAAAATTTGAAAGCGTCTCTCTTTCCCTTAGGGTGCTTTATTGGCTTCGGTCTTTTCCAGGGGACTCGCGTAGCGTTGGCCAGGAAAATATTCTCTCTGGTTTGGGTGAGCTCGGTATACGTTGTGAACACGGGCTTGAATTTATCCACGGACTTATTCTTCTTTTGACCGTGCTGGATGTTTTCACCATTCCCTTTTCTTTTGCCGCCACCGGGCTGGTTACTCTGCGTGACGTCGGGAGTCGCTACTACGATCTCTGTTCCCGTCCCAGCGGGCTTCTCGAGGACCTGGCTGGTCCCCGCGGCTGAAGCTTCAGCTTCTTCCAAGTTTATCCACTCTTGGGCTCTGTTAAGGAATTCACTAACTGAGCTGACCCCCCTCCTTTGAATATCCTTCCACAGATCTCCGCCTATTAGGATCCCGGTCCTCATAGCCATGAGTTTGGAGCTGTCGTCGGCGTCTCTGGCTCGAGCAGCGACATTTGAAAATCTGCTCAAGTAGGCTTTTAGCGTTTCTCCAGGTTGCTGTCTCACGTTAGCTAGGGAGTCGGCCTGGACCCTGGCGGCCTGAGAGGCGCAGAATGCCCTCTTGAAGTCAGCCGAAAAGGTCTTCCAGGAGCTGATTGACTGCCTTTTACTTTGTTTGAACCACTGCCTGGCAGGTCCAGTTAGGGTGGAAGGAAAGATCAAGCAACGAAGCTCTGGCCCGATGTTATGAGCCATCATTAGGGTGTTGAACATCCCTAAGTGGTCAGACGGGTCTCCATCCCCACTGAACTTTGACAAGTGAGGCATACGAAAGCCAGAAGGGTATGCCGTTGCTGCTATGCTGGGGGTGAAGAGCTCCATCTCATCCCCTGAATCATATTCGTCTTTTTCTTTCTCCGACAGGAGCTTCTTCATCAGCTCCTCCATTTGAGTTAAGCGCTCTAGGGTTTTGTCCTGAGATCCTGGGTTATTCCGGGGCTGTTCAACAGCTCCGGACCCGTTGTACATATTAGGCGGGTTATTGCCCCTCCTATCTGGAGATAGGTCATTTGGGGCATTCCCGCCATTACGTACTTCGGATCGGACCCCAACTGAGCGGGCCTGGCTACCATCCCTAACTGGACCCTCTCTGTGAGAGTTGAGGCGATCTCGAAGGTCGCCTCCATGGGAATTATGGTGACTTTGTGCGGAACTTAGTCGCTGTCGCAGGTCTCCTCCCGAAAGATCACTCCGTGCACTACCGGTCCAGTGACTCATGCTGGACAGGCTCGATGTGCGTCTTTGGCGGCTCCGACCTGCTCCTTCCCCCGGCACCTTGCTGCGCCGGGAAGGCCCGACCGATGGCGGGTCTCTCCTACTATTTCCGTAGGTCGGGATGTCTCGGATGGTCTGAGGAGACGGATATCTGATGGGAGAAGGAGGATGCCTGACCGGAGAGGCGTTCCTAGTGCCGTCCGGACGGACTAAATTTGGTGGGGGCCTCTCGGCCCTGTCAGCTTGATGGTTTCGCGCCGGGCGATCTGGACGAGGAACTGGACGTTCTTCGGGGACGGGCTGACGTCTCCGGATCCCCTCGGCCCTCCTTTGGGAATTTCCCCTATCTCTTCTGGGCGTCCTCGAGGAAGGCTGAGAGCTAGGGGTTGATTTCCTAACCGAACGGCTGTACTGCTGCTGTTCGGTCTGAGGCATTTCCCTGAAGTTCGCCTCTTGATGGCGTGATGAAGGGGTGGAGTAGGCTGCAGGGAGTCTACCCGAACGGCTATGCCTGGATCGATTACTCCGGCGAGACTTAGGAGCCTCGCCTTGCCTCTCTCCAACGTTACCGTTGGTTGTGAGAGGGGGTAGTCGACTCAGAATATCCTGGATTTGCTGACCAGCTGCTGCTAGCTGGCTCCTCAGCTGAGCATTCTCCATCTCCACCGCAGTATAATAACATGGATTCAGATTAGGCGGCCGGGGCGCCGAACTACCAGTGTCGTCTTGGCCGGCCGACTGCTTTCCTGGCCTTTGCTGGACTTCAGGAACTTGCTCCTCGGGGAGGGCAACATGGCGGGCCTCCTGCCCATCATGCTGTTCTGTCTCGTTGCCATGTTTGGATCGAGTGGTCACCATAGTTGTATTTTTGTGGTAGTACTAATTGGACTTGCTCTCAATGAAAGCACCAAACTGTTGACGCAGTTCTTCGGCAACAGATAATTAAGAGAAGAAGAGAAAGAGATTAGTACTTAAAAGTAGAACCGTCGCAGATATGAAATCTTTGTGGAAAGAACTAGGTGACCCTAAACACGTTTTTAAGTGGTTCGAAGGTTAAAATCCTTCTACTCCACTAGTCAATATTATTGATCTTTTCTGGGTAATTGGTTTACAAAATATGTAGTTCTTACCAGACTATTTTTTCCAACCCCTATCAATTCCCAGGGTCTCCATATTTATAGGAGAAGGCACCTGGAAATTGGTAGGGAGGTCATCCCGTGACCTTTCCATTTGTCATATCAAGTCTGTGATATTCATGATTAATTCCTAAACCTGACACACAAGTGTGGTCTAATCAGTATGGAAGGAGACAATGGGCCGCACGGCCCAACCCGTCCGTGGGTGTTTGAATACGAACGTTCCTGCTGCATGTCCGAGAAGTCAGGGGGATATCGGACACGTGATGGCAGGATTATGCACGTTTATCTTGCGTGTTGACTTCCCATAGGGTCAGAGCTTCCTGAGAAGCTCGCTGCCGGAGCAATCCATAACCCGAGCTGATCCGTCAGTGGTCGCCGGATGTTGTTCCCAGCTCCTGGTGCAACAAGAGGGAGCTGGAAACAGGACCCCCTCGAGCTAGAAAGGGCCCGTCCTGAAAATAGAGCCTCTGGCCTGTGGGAGCCTCGGGCTAAATCATGTTTAGTCCGAGGCTCGTCCTGCTAAATAGCCCGTGGGAAAACCAGGGCGTACACTCTTAAAGGTCCTTCCTTTGCTAGTCTGTTAATTCTATCCAAACCAATATGCCTAAATCTCAAATGCCATAGATATGTTTCACTACCGGAATTAGTTTTTAGACGTTTAATAGATCTTGACTTTGCAACTTTAAACATTTCAAAGTTGTATATAGATCGCTCTTTTGCCTTAAGTTTATATAGTGCATCAACGAATTTTGCATGACATATTTCAATACCAGATCTTGAGATAACAATCAAATTATTATTGAAAGAAATATCAAAACCTTGTTCATGCAACATAGAATCTAAAATTAAGTTTCTATTAAATCCAGTAATAAAATAAACATTGTCCAAAACAAGAAATTTAATTTTATCAAATTCTAAACGGGTTGTACCAACTGCTTTGGTAGAGACAATCTGACCACTGCCAACCCTTATAGTCACCTCCTCATCAGCAAGCTCCCTAAAAGAACTAAAAATCTGTAAAGAAAAACAAACAAGGTTAGTGGCACTAGAATCAACAATCCAAGGTGATGTATTATCTTCCTCTAAACATGCTTCTAAAACAAGTAAATCATATTTACCATTTTTTTTAGGTCTAAGAGATACTTAGGACAATTTCTCTTCTAATGAACCACAATTCCACAATGAAAACATGTCCCTTTGGGTTGCTTCTTCTTGGAAGATTTGTTATATTTGTTATCCTTGCCTTTGGTTGACTTTTGAGGCTTCCTTTCCTCTTTGTCATTGTCCTTGTCATGAGATTTCATTCTCTTCTTATTTTTCCCTTTTGAAGAGGAAGGTTTAGAATCAGCAACATTTGCTTCTTCTACTTTTGAATTGCTCTTATTGAGAGATTCAAAAGTCTACAAATCATTTAATAGCTAGGTCATATTATACTCCGACTTGTTCATAACATAGTTGGCAGTAAATGTGGAAAAAGCTGGAGTGAGTGTAACAAGTATTAGACTAACTTGAGTCCTCTCATCAATGGTTGCTCCATGAACTTCCGCATCATGCATTGTTTTGATCATGTTTAGAACATGTTCTCTCACAGAAAATCCTTTCTTCATTTTCATGTGCATGGAGGTTCTAGTAGCCTCATGTCTGCATTGATCGGACTATTGTCCAAACATGGATTGAAGAGACTCCCATATTTCATATACAGTTTCCATGTCTTCATGCTTCTTTTTTAGTACATCACTCATACTAGCAAGCATGTAGCATTTAGCCCTGTTGTTGGATAAAATCCAAGCATCATACTTCTCCCTAGCAGTTTTTGGAGTAGTGGCAGCAAGGACCTCAGAACATTCCTTAATAAGACAAACTTGTGATTCTCACAGATCAAAACAATGTTCATGTTTGATTTCCATTTCATAAAATTATCACTAGTAAGTTTCTCGTTTGCAAGTAAAGCAGTAATAAGGTTTGAATTATTCATCATTGCTAAAATAAATAAATAAAACAAAATTGAATTTAGCATATATTATGAACATCGACAATTTTTGGAATAGTAAATATGATGCATGAATGCAACAATAATCTAAACAACACATAAAAAACAATTATTACTAATTATGCGATAAATTAATTTAAAAATTAATGGACCAGCCTTAGGGAAGGTCAGACTATTCTTAAATTAATTTTTTGAGACACTTCTCAAATTCAAAAGTGAAAACTTGAAATCAATTATTTTCTCTTTTGACTTACGAACAACCACTAGTTTAGTCAAGATTAACTAGTCCACTTGAAAGCCTAGTTAAGCTTTGTTAGTGTAACCCATTATTTTAGATTAATGACTTAACTCAAGAGTGTGTCTTAGGGTCAGTTAAACTTGAAATACATCATCAATCATATTCTATATAGATGTTAACTTTGAATAATAACACAGTTAGAAACCTTCCTTAGGGGGACGCAAGCAAAGGCGCCTCGAGGCTCATTCCATGAAACATCAGAGTTAACTAATAATGGAGATCATATAGAAGTTATTGTTATTACCCCTTCTCCCACTCACTATTTTAAAATATGTGTTTTCTCAAAACAACCTATGCTTTTTAATTAATTAAATTAATCTAATTAATTTACCAAATGATATTCAAATAATTACTAATCTCATTAAGCATTTAAATCATCAAACAATATTTAATCATCTCACTAAATAGGCCATTTAAATATCTAGTCAATAAATTTTATAATTATTTAGAATATTATTTGATATCTAATAAAATTAATTATTAAATAGGTATTTGAATTTAGCACTTAAAATTAATTTACCACTTTGTTCTAGATTAATTATGTGATTCATTTAATGCATATAGTCAAAGAGGACGTTTCTAATTCAATCATGTTTCTACTCAATATGACATGTATGCTTGAATAAGATATTTTGTTAGTAATATGAATGATATGTTATAATGCATGACAAAGCTATTAAACATTCTTAATATATTCAAACATTTATATAAATAAATAAAAATAATAAATAAGTAAATAAATGTGAGCCGTGTGTTTTAGGTATTTCTAGAAAAATTACAACACTTGCAATAATTTACAAAATAAATAAAAATAAAACAAAGGCATCATGTAGAATCTCCATCTCCAACATTTGGGTCTTCTATTATTTTTTATGCCATCTAGCCCAAATTTGAATTATAAATTACTTCAATAATTTTAAACATTCTTTTATTGTGTTATTATGAGATTATATGCATGATTATGTGACTTATATTATTATATAGCTATATTCGCATGCATGTGGGCCCATTTTTTATTTGAATGACATTGTCGTAATTTTGGCCCCTTGAGGGTATATTTGTATATCTGTGAATATGTGTGAGACCACATTATTATATGGATATATTCGAGATACTCAGATCGAGGCGATCCTAGGAAGCAAGTTAGAAGTTTAGTCATAACGGGGTCAAATACCGGGCTCGGAGTGAGCTTAGGAGTAATTTGGTATCTAGTACATTACCGGGATTGAGCGGGTATTGGGAAATTATTTGTTAATTATTTGAAGATATTGGGAGTAACGAGAATTGTGAGACGTTAATTATGATTAACAGGACAATTGGCTACTGATGAGTTTGCTCTTGTGGCATAGGAAGGCAAGTTATTGGACATAAGGGCATTTAGGTCTTTTAGGGGCTTTTTCTATACTTAGCCAAGTAGAAGACTATAGAAAAAAACCAAAGAAAGAAACAAAACTCTCACTCTCTCTCTCTCTCTCTCTCGGTCACACTCTCTATCTCTCTCACATTTCCTCTTTGATTTTCTTGAGAAAAGCTTGGATTTAAAGAAAATTGGAGCTTGGTTTGAGCTAGGATGTTGTTTGGGTAAAGCTAAGGGACAATTCAATGATTGAGGTAATAATTCTAAGCTTGAATTCTGAAGTTATTTCTCTGTTTTTATGGTGTTCTTGAGTTTGAGAGCTTGGTTTTGGATTTAGGTTTGTGATAGTGTTTTGAGTGTGTTAAAGCTTGGGTTTTGATGTTGGTAGTGTGTTGATAATGTTTGGGGGGCTTAGTTTCGACTTTGGGAAGGATTTGATATGGTTTTTGGTGAGTTTTTGGCTAAGGAAAGACAGGGAATTCTGGGTTCATAGGATTGCACCGGGACCCTATTCTTGTGCGCCGCGAACTGTGTGAACCAAGGATCAGGAGGGGTTTCTGCCTAAGAGGTGCACCGGGACTTTCACGGGCAAGTCGCGACCTGCATATCCTTCCAGCTAGGGGAAGGTTGTCTGTCTAGGAGGCGCGCCACGACCCCCAGGGTCAAGTCGTAGCCCGCCTGGTTACATATAGCCACCTTAGGTTTTATTGATAGGATTTCAAACCTAAAGGCTCGGGATCAAATATACTACTTGGTTTGGTAGAATTCGAGGTCCCGGAGGCTAGGACTTGGTCCGGAAGCCTTTATTTGCTCATTGTTGATGGGATTCTATATTTGGTTATGACTAGGTTATAATTTGGGGCTCAAGATCAGAATCGTGCTCGAGGGTCGTTCTTATTTTACATTATACTCGGACTTGAGGTAAGAAAACTGCACCCATTATGTGATGTACATGATTAGGGCTTGGCTCGAATGTTGAATATAATTTAATTGGGCATTGTCCCCTATAAATGTACATGATTATGATTATGCATGTGAATGATTGATTAAAGCATGATGAATGCTTTGTACATGGATATTTGTTATATGATGAATGCATTTTAACATTATATACCTGAGAAAAGCATTGACTTATTAGTCAAGGACGGCAATAGCGTTGAGCGTTGGTCGTAAAGCATTGACTTTTCAGTCAAGGGCGATAATAACGCTGGTTGATATGATTAGATCTAATCAAAAGCACATTACACGCTTGTTCGACCCAATGGTCGTAGAAAACCAAAGCGCCAGGTACGCTGGGCCAGATCCAAGGCTGGTTATATAGAGGATAGGGAAATGGGCCCCAGGGTGACTTATTAGTCCTAGATCTTAGGGCACTGAGGCCCCAGTGTGATTTATTAGTCATGTGCTTGGGCAACGGGCCCCGATACGATTCAATTAATCATTATTTAGGGGATTTGGTCCCATTTGACATTGTAATCTTTGATATAAATGGTATACATGCATGAGTAAGGTTATTACTGCTGGGCATGTTTATTATGATATGGAAATGTGTTAATCACTGCTTATGAGAATATTAAAGTTTTCTTGCTGGGCCTTGGCTCGCGGATGCTATGTGGTGCAAGTAAAGGGAAAGAAAAGCAGGACCAGCCATGAGTTGGAGAGCTTAGGTGGCGATGTTTCCATATGCGGCTGCTTGACCACCATGACCAAGGATTCTTAGAGGAATTAGGGTTAAACTCTATGTTTGCCGCTTAGATCGGCGGATTGTAACTTTTGAGTTGTAATGACCATTTTTGAACTATAAACAACTTTGTAAACGTTTATTATGGGATCCCATGTATAATTTAATATTTTAAATGAAATATCCATTTCTTTTAATCGACATTTTTTTTATCCCTGGACCATTAATCACATTTAGATGCACGTTTATGGCCTAAAGACTCGTTAAGCGAGTTAAGCACTATTTAAAATACACAGTGTAACAGTCTTGGCTAAACACGATGTTACAACTTGGTATCAGAGCGTGCCAAGGTTATGGGTTCCTGAAGACAGGCTGGGCATCTACACTCGCCACTAAAGTCAAGCTCGACTCAGGGTTTGGTAACTATTTATGTGGTTATGTGCTTAACTGCTTAAATAGGATATAAATGCTTTATCTGTATGCCTTATTAGGTAGCACGGGAGATACTGATAGGGCCTAGCCCTTGACTACTGCATGATATAAAAGGATGTGCTTATTTGCACTGATATTTCTTGTGAATGCAAAGGAACTACTTATTATTGTTGTAATATGGACATGTAGGTCAGGACACGCTCATTAGCGTTGTCGTAGATACATGTATGCCAGAAAATGCTTATTATCATTGTTAATTGTTATGAATATCAAAACGTGCTTATTAGCACCATACTTGGATATGAACATGAATCGACATGCTTATTAGCATGACTGTTGAATGTGAATGATTATTTGCTTGATCTTGGACTGTGAGGCAACAAGAGGTTTAGTTATTACTGCCTAACTGGCTGAATTAATTATTGCAGCAAGGTATAAGTTTGGGAGTATGCTTCCAAGGCAGATTGAATCATCAGCTGGCCAGGAAGATCAGGGCTAGAATGATAGACAGGGTCAGGATAATGATCAAGGTCAGACCCCAGCGTCAGCTCTAGAGAACTGGCAGTAAGTGCTTGATGATTTGCAAGCCAAGGTATTGAGGCAAGAATAAGAAATATGCCTCCTGAGAAAACAACAGGTTCCTGCAGGGAACATTATGTCAGAGGCACCACCTATGATGGCGCCAACAGTTGAGCAGCCGCCAGAGGCTGGGAATAAATGGGAACCTCTTTATGAATGGTTTAGGAAACATCACCCTCCAGTCTTTGAGGGTAGTGGAGATTTGGCTAAGGTCGAACAGTGGATGAGTATGGTTACCACCATCCTAGACTTTATGAGGATGGCTGGTAATGAAAGGGTGGCCTGTGCCACGTATATATTTCGGGAGGATGCCCGAATTTGGTGGGAAGTGATATCCCAGACCAAAAATGTTAATGCCCTGGATTAGGAAGAGTTTTAGACTCATTTTAATTAAAAATATTACAATGATTCCATCAGGGTGGCAAAGGCTGAAGAGTTCAGCAGATTACTTCAGGGAAACTCATCAGTGACTGAATATGCCTTGAAATTTAATAAACTGTGTAGACCATGTGATTACTATGCTACGGGGTTCGGGACCTTATTACCCACTGGGGAGTTAGTAGTATCTAGGAGATGGGACTGATCATTGCCAGTTACAGTGGAGGGCAGAGAGTTGTCAATTGATTTGATAGAGATGGTTATGATCGATTTTGACATGATTATAGGTATGGACTGGTTAGTGAAGTATGGGGCGACTGTAGATTGCAGAAGGAAAATGGCAACCTTTGAGCCTAAAGGTGAGAATCCTTTTGTGTTTGTTGGTGCTGTGCATGGACCCCGTGTACCTATGATATCTATATTGAGGGCTAGAGATCTATTGGAAGGTGGTTGCATAGGATTCTTAGCCAGTGTGGTAGATACCACTCAGGTCGTGCCAGTGGGACCAAAGGAGACTAGATTAGTCTATGAATTTTTGGATTTGTTTCCAGAGGATTTACCAGGGTTGCCGCCACCCAAAGATAGTGAATTTTTTATTGAACTGGCACCAGGAACAGAGCCAATGTATAGGGCACCTTACAAAACGGCCCCGACAGAGTTAAAAGAATTAAAGGTACCAAAGACTGCTTTTCGCACCAGATATGGTATTCTCAAAGATAGATCTTTAATCTGGTTATCACTAGTTGAGGATTAAGGAGGGAGATATACCGAAGACTACTTTTCGCACTAGATATGGGCATTATAAGTTCTTAGTCATGTCCTTTGGGTTGACTAATGCCCTAGCTGTTTTTATGGATCTGGTGAACAGGGTGTTCAAAGATTACTTGGACTGGTTTGTGATTGTCTTCATCAACGATATTTTGGTTTATTCTCAGTTAGAGTCAGAATATGAGCAACATCTAAGGTTGGTTCTACAGAGATTGAGGGAACATAGGTTGTTTGTTAAGTTCAAGAAATGTGAGTTCTGGTTACCTCAGGTAACTTTCCTTGGTCATATTGTCAATAAGAAGGGGGTCAAGGTGGACCCAGCCAAGATTGAGGTGATCAGAGATTGCCCAAGGCCAAGGAATGCCTCAGAGATTAGGAGCTTCCTTGGATTGGTAGGTTATTACAGGCGCTTTGTCAAAGGGTTCTCAAAGATTGCTACTTCATTGATTGAACTAACACGCAAGAGCCAGGAGTTTGTGTGGTCAGACAAGTGTGAGAATAACTTCCAGGAATTGAAGCAGAGATTGCTCACAGCTCCAGTTCTGAGTCTCCTGACAGATCAGGAGAAGTTTGTGATATACTGTGATGCCTCACATTAGGGTTTGTGTTGTGTTCTTAAGAAATTAGGGAAGGTGATTGCCTATGCATCACGTCAGTTGAAAGAATATGCACAAAGATACCCCACTCATGATCTAGAGTTGGCAGCAGTTGTAATGACCCAAATTTCCCAATAAGGCTTAAGGCCTTGATTAGGAGGCCAGGAGGGCCATAATTAATTTATTATGCAATTAAATGATAATATGCATGTTTAGGTGTATTAAATATGCATGTGAACCCATTTCTGATTAATTGGGTGATTTTCATAATTTTGCCCCTTTTGGGTATATTTGGCATATATGTGGCATGTGTGTGGTGCTTCATTATTATTTGGTTATGCTAGGGTTACTCAGCATGAGACGATCCTAGGAGGCAAGCTAGTGGGAAAGTTACAACGAGATTCATACTTGACTCGGAGTGAGTCAACGAGTATTTTGGGTATTTAGCACATTACCGGGATATTAGGTAATGGGAATAAGTATTTGACGATAAATTGGGAGTTAGTGAGACCAGGGGGAAATTCTGGGAATTTTGACTATTTTACCCCTGGGGGCGTTTTCGGGACCCCGAGCATTAGGATTTGCTTGAGGCTACTTAAGCTTGAAGTAACCTGTCAGAAACATAAAAAGAATGTTCAGAACGTTCTCTCTTCCTCTCGTTCCCTTTTCGTCACCCGATCACATTTTCAAAGGAAACTTTAGTTTTAGGACTCGGATTCAAACGAGGATCGAGGCATAGCGATTCTAGGGAAGATTCGAAGCTTATTAGCCGGAGGATTTAGTTGGGAAACAACTTAATCAGAGGTAATCCAAGTTTTAAGTTCTTAGTTTTTAAAGATTTTAAGCTTTGATTGGATTTTATGTTTTGATGAGTTTTTGGATGAATTGAAGCTTGGGTTTTATTGGTTTTGGGAGATTAGGATGTTTGGGAACTTTAATTTTGAGATTTGGATATGTTGGGGTCGGATTTGGAGCTTTGAAGCTTGAAGAACACGAAGAGAGAAACCTAGAAATTCGAAATTCTGGTTTGGGCACTGTAGCGCTACAGCGCTAGGTTCTCTATTTTGGGGGTTTTGAGTCTGCTTGCAGCGCTGTAGCGTCCAAAGGAAGAGCTGTAGCGCTACACAGCCTTCAGAAGTTGGTTTTTTTAGTACTTTTTGGGGTTTCAACCCGAGGGCTCGGGGGATGATTCCACCACATTGTTTGGTGGAATTGGAGGTCCCGAGAGTGCGGGATTGGTCCCGGGATTGAGTTTTTGGAACTTGAACTCATTGAAACATCGTTTATTGTTGTGACTAGGTTATCACTAGGGGATTGGAAATAGGATCGTTCTCGAGAGTTGTTCATTGGTAACATTTGCTTGGACCAAAGGTAAGAAAACTGCACCCAATATGTGATGCATGTGATGCATAAGACACATGAGATTAGGGATGACATGAATGTTGAATATGAGATTGATCAGAGCTTAAGTCTCTGTAATTGTGCATGATTATAATCATGCTTCTGATTATTGATTAAGCATGCTAAATTCCTTATATTTGAATATTTGACATATGATACATGTTTGTTTGCATGACCTCATTGAGGAAGCATTGATTTATTAGTCAGGGGACGACAATGGTGTCGGTATTGATTATGAAGCCGTGACTCATTAGTCAAGTTTGGCAATAGTATTGAGCACTGGTTGTATGGTATTGGCTTATGAGTCAAGAACGGTATTAGCGTGTTTAACGCAAGCCGAAAAGATTAGATCTAATCGACATAAGCATTATCATCATAAGCATAAAATGCTTGACCGACCATAAGTTCGATGAAAACAAAAGCGCTTGTCTAGTCTAAAGGCTAGTTACTTAGAGCCAGGGCCAAAAGGCTCAGGTGACTGCAACGTCACATGGCTGTGGGTGCTGAGTTCAAGTTCGTGACTCATTCATCAGTCACTTATCTGATTAGGGTGTATAGCCCAAAGTGTGACTCATTAGTCACCTATACAGAGTGTGACTCATTAGTCACCTATCCAGAGTGTGACTCATTAGTCACCTATCCAGAGTGTGGCTCATTAGTCACCTATTCAGAGTGTGGCTCATTAGTCACCTATTTAGAGTGTGGCTCATTAGTCACCTATTCAGAGTGTGACTCATTAGTCACCTATCTCAGAGAGTGACTTATTAGTTAACTATTCAGTGATAGACTTATCAGTCATCTACACAGAGATAAACTTATTAGTCATCTATACAGAGATAGACTTATCAGTCATCTATTTAGAGAGTGAATTATTAGTCACTATTTAGAGAGACTTATTAGTCCTCTACCTCAGAGAGACTTATTATTAATCTACCTCAGAGCGAGTGACTTATTAGTCATCCACTCATAGCACAAGACTCAACAAACATTTATTTGTACCTGCTTGCATGCATGAGTAGGGTTATTACTACTAGGCATGCTTATTATGATTTAGTAACATGTTATTACTTGTTCATGAGCATATTGAGTTTTCTTGCTGAGCTTCAGTTGAAGGGTGCTATGTGGTGCAGGTAAAGGCAATGGAAAGTTGGACCATCCTTGAGTTGGAGAGCATAGGTGACGATGTGTACATATGCGACTGCTCGACCGCCATGGCCGAAGGTTTAAAGAGGAACTAGGGTTAAACCCTATTTTGCCACTTAGGTTCGCTGGTTGTAAATCTTTTGTTGTAATTAACCTTTAAATTATATTTTTGGGATCTCAATGTATATGGTAAACGTTTTAGTGAAACGTTGTATCTTAACCAAAAATTTTAACCCTAAACTGTTAATCATACTTAGTTACACGATTATGGCCAATGACTCGATTAGCGAGTATAACACTATTTAAATGCACACCGTAACGGTCCCTGGGTAGTAGGGCGTTACAACTTGGTATCAGAGCGAGCCAATGTTAAGGGTTCCTGAAGACAAACTGGCCATGTACACTCGTCACTAAAGATAGCTTCACTCAGGGTATGGTAACTATTTATGTGGTTATTGTTAGGAGTATGCCCTAAAAGCATGTCAAAGACATTTATTATTTTGATGAATAAATAAAACAATGGTTTATTATTGTTATATTTAGATTATTAAATTACTGTTTGAATAATTTTGTAAATATCAGAAAAATTCCATATTCATTATTGAGGATGTGATCTTGTATTAGTACGAGAGAATTAAGATCACATGAATGAATAAAAATAGTCAACAACAACAAATTGAAGTTATGGAATTCTTTAATTGAGGTTGTAAGTACGGTTTTCTAAGTATCATGTTGATACAAGTAATCTAGATTCAGATTATTGATGTGGTAAGACATCTCGGTAAAGGTGCTTTATATAATATGATTATATATGACATGGACCGATATGAATAAAAGTCTTTATCCAAAAACCATTTAATAATACAAACTTGTAATTCATATCATAACTGATGATCATTTATAGGTCAACTTAAATCCTGAGTGTTCATGAAATCCTGTTCATGTTTATTAAATCTTTTGATTCATTCATTAAGGTCTCTTCATAGAATGAGGCTAATGACTTTTGTTTTGGAGATTTAATATCATGGATGGCTGGGAACATGTATCAACAATACGGAATCTAATCTTTCCTAACGAATCGTATATTGGTTCCCTTAACGGTTAATTCTCGAACTGAATGATTTTGAGCTCAAATCTATAATTAGATTATAGATTAATTATTCACTAGTAAATTAATGGTACTTAAGGAATATGAAGTAAATTAATAAGGTAAAATGGTAATTCTTCCATTCTAATTTATGAACTAATTAATTAGAGGGTTGAACTATTGTAAGATTGTTATATCAATGGACAACTTAGAATAAGATTTATGTAAAAGTATATCTATAACATAAAGAGTTCAATTTTGAATTTATAGTGGAGAAATATCAGAATTAATAAATTAACTATTATAATTAAAGAGTTTAATTATTTAGTTTCAATTTATTGGAGCTTAATGTTATAGGTCCATGGTTCCCGAAATGGCTCAAACAAACACTAACAAAGATAAATACAAAAATGGGCAAAATGACTTATTTGATAAGTAAAATATTATTCTATGTACTAAACATAATTATTGTATAATTATGTGTAATTAATTAATTATTTGATTTAATGAAAATATAATTAATTTTGAATTAATTTATTTTTGGGATTTTTGATATTTGAATAATAAGAAAAATTGGGAAAAATCGCATGCCTTCCTTGGCATGTGGTACATGTGTAGCACAGTGCACATTCATTGTGCTACACGCACAAGGAGCTTCTAGAAGTTACTTTGTTCCACAATTGTAGTTATTTAAATATTAAATAAATAATGAGATATTGTAATATGATTAAAATATTATTATTTAAACAAAATATGATAACTGATTAGTTATTTTCAAATTGTTTAAAATAACTAATATTTTATTTTTAATACATTGGATATATTAAATATAGAATATCCGTTTTTCAGAGCGATACTTTTCAGTGATAGAAAATATATCGTGAAATCTCCCTCAGAGAAAGAGAAAAGTGATACAAGCATAGGTCACTGTTCTTCACAAACTTAGGTCCAAACTTTATTAGATCTCATGTGTTGAGAACATCTGATAAATAGATTTTGCCTATTATTTTGTATAGCGAGCTCACACTCGTTCTTTGAGTGTTGAGAACATTTTGGAAGATCCTGGTGTGAGATCTCAAGGATTTTTGCCGTACAAAATGATAGCAGCAAGGAAGGACTTGAGGTAATTTGTTATTCGTATTTTTTATTCAATATATATATGTATGTGAAGAAGTAGATCTAGAAATCTTGTGGGGTTAAATTAACAATTTTGATGGTTGTTCCGTTGCGTATAATTTCTTATTTGATCTATAAAAACCAACAGTTATGTGCTTAACTGCTTAAATAGAATTTAAGTGCTTTACCTGCATATTGTACTAGGGAGCATGAGATTCTGATAGAGCCTGGCTCTTGACTATTAATATGATTATATGATTACATGCTCCGTGAATATATATATGACTGTGATATTTTCATGCTGGAGTTGCAAGCATGGTGTGTATGTCAGAAGAGCAGGGGATATGAATTAATGAAAAAAATGCTATGGGCATGTTTTTAGCACTGTAGTGGTTTGTGATTATAGTGTGGTATGATTGTTCCTGTGGGGAAGGCTTTTGAATATGCTCATCATGTTTAATGGGTCAAGTTATTGACTGCAGATTCAATCAGCAGGTATGTATCCAAGGCAGATAATGAGACCTGGGGGTGGTTATACCGGGTGTTTACCCAGAAATGGCTCCTGATGACGTGGCAAGGATTTCTTGCACGTGGTTGGCACGTGGCAGTTTTGAGTAAGGGGATCCTGTTCGGTCATCAACCAGATAATTGTTGGTTTGTCAAGTCTCACGATTAAGTGCGACCAGTCTGGTCGCATGCTTCCATTTACTTCCTTTGAGATACGCAATCTTCTAATAATTATATTCATTATATTTCCTTTTATTACATTTATATGGTGATCTTAAGTGGAATTAAGGCCCATTTTCCCATGTAACCCCCTTGAGCCTATAAATAAGCATGAGAGGGCTCAAGGAAGGGACTTTTGAACTTTTAATCTTTGGATTTAGAGAGAAAAGGATAGGGTGATTATCCACCAAAAATTGTAATACTCTCAAGGCTTGTGAAACTCAAGAACCCTAGTTCTTTGATCACAATGTTGGGATTCAATATCAATAAGAACACTAAGTGGACGTAGGTCATTACCATCTAGTTGGGGCCAAACCACTATAAATCACTTGTGTCAATTTCTTCCCATTTGATTCTCTTCTGGATTTCCTTTTTGTTCTTTGTCGTTTATTTGACTCTGTGTCGTTGACCAAATCAAGCATCAACATTTTGGTGCTTTCATGGAGAGATCAATCAAAATCTTCAAAAAGATCAAATGGTGAAGACATCCAAGAGAGCTGGACAGGCTGCTGGCACTGCATCATCTCAACCTCCTCCTCCAAATGTGGCTGAAAATGAGCCACACTTGGATTTTGAGTAGGAAGAAATGGATTCTGAGTTGCTAAGGACAACACTGAGTGTGTTGCAGGACGAGTTGGCCAATCAAGAGAATGCGGCGGAGACCCTGGTGCAACAACAGAGGGAGATTGAGCGTCAGCGTCAGGAGCTGAATGAGCTGCAGGTAGACATGGACCGTTGGCAGAGAGATGCCACGACCGCTCTTGAAGCAGCCATTCAGTTGGCCCAAGGACAAGCTACACCGACCTCTCAACCGGATCAACGACCAAATGCACCACTACAGCGAGCCCCAAATCCGAGTCCTCCACTCCATCCAGCTAGTCCTCAAAGATCGGAGCAGCCACTTGTGGCTCAGGAAGATGTCCTAATTCAGGATACTGAGCAACAACCACCTTCTCAAGCTGGTCGCGACAATCCCCAGCGCCAGAGGCAGAATAGGGTCGGGCAGCCTCCCTGTAGCCCTAGACGCCTAGGGGACAAATCCACCGAGCAGGGGGCAATGTCCTTCTGCAAACAGAAGGCACAACGAGTCAGGCTTACGATCAGGGGCCCCCAATGACATAATAATGCACGGGACCCACCGACCAACATAGGCCTCCCCCCAGCACTCGGGAGATGCCAGCCAGAGGAGGAAACAACGTGATTATCCAGTCGCGCCATAGTAGGTCGCAGTTTAGGGATGGCCATGACTATAATGAGGCCGATTCCGGTAGGAGGAATGCTGGTCGAGGGCGTGAGGAAAAAGGTGGAGACAGAAACCCCCACTAAGAGAAAATAGGCCTGCGAGCCATAACGCTGGGGGGCAACCCCGACAATATATGGTCTTTGATCGGCTGGGCGCTAGCGAACAAAGGCGCAGAGAAGATGACCTGAGGGATGTGCTCAACGACAGGCGCGAGAGGTACGATGAGTACGCTCCTCCGGCACCACTTGCCCAGCGATCCCAGATGCGGTTCAAGCTCAAATTGATGCTCTGAATCAGGCAGTACAACAGTTGGTCGGGAGCCGGACATCCCACATTGAGTACGATCGGAGGAGAGGCACTCCGTTTGTGTAGAGGATTGATGTGGCAGAAACTCCCAGCAAGTTCAAGATGCCAGTGCTGCCGAATTTTGATGGGTATGGGGACCTAGTATATCATGTAAACAAGATTTAGATACAAATGGATATTCATAAGGTGTCGGATGATGCCCGCTGCAGGATCTTCCCCGCCACCCTATCTGACACTGCTCAAGAGTTGTTCTTTAAGTTCCCTCCTGCTAGTATAGTATAGTGGGAAATTTTCGTAAAGGATTTTTACGGACAATTCTACGCTGGTCGCGTACACCCTACAGAGGCCAACAAACTGGTCGAGATACACCAGAAGTATGGAGAGCCCTTAAAGGAATACGTCCAACATTTTATGCTGGCAGCGACTGGAGCCAAAACAGTGGGTGATGAGGGAAAGATGATGGCCCTAACTGCTGGTGTTAAGCGCCATTCTCCCCTTTGGAACAACCTAAGAAAGAATGGGGTAAAAATTACCCAGGAATTTCTTGAACGAGCTGATCGATACATCAAACTCGAAGATGCGATCGCCAACGAGGGGAAGTCACCTACGAAAGACAAAGGGCCAAAGGAAGATCCCACCAAAGTTGCGAACGGGTCGAGTAAACCCAATGGCAACGACAAAGGCAACGGGAATGGAAATGGCAAAAATGGTGGAAAAAGGGCGAGCAATGAGCCATCAGCGTCCAAAAATAAACGCCCCAAAGGCAATAGATACGAGCCGAGATTCACCAACTATACGGCCCTTGTCAAAAGTAGAGCATAGGTCTACCAGGCGACCAATGCCAATGTCCCGTATAAACGACCAACACCTATAAGGAAGGATATCTCCAAGAGAGATACAACAAAATTCTGTCATTTTCACAACGACTACGGACATGACACCAATGCGTGTAACCAGTTGAACGACGAAATTTAGTTCATTATCAGATAGGGACACCTAAGGAGGTATGTACAAGCCGCAGGTAGGTCTTAGCGAGAGGCTCAAGGAGGCAACGTGCAGGCGCCTGCACGTCAACGCTCGCCACCTTTACAGCCAACTCCTGTGGCTGGTACATTATTTACCATTTGTGGCGACCCACACCTTGCAGGAGATAGTGGAAGGCAAGGGAGCGATACGCTCGGACCTTATGCCACGACTAGGACATTAAGATGATGAGTGTGGAGGATCGAGCACCTAAGAAGGCTCGAACAGAGGAGGAGTTGATTACCTTCTCTGAGGATGATGCCCAACATGTCCGATTCCCACATTCAGATCCACTGGTCATGGACGTCCAGATTGCCAACATGATGGTTAAGAGGGTTCTGGTTGACACAGGGAGCTCAGTCAACATTTTGTACAAGTCTTCACTGGAGAGGATGAAATTGTCCATCAAGGACCTAGAGCCGTGCAACCAAACCATATACGGTTTTTTTGGTGAAGGGCTCGTGCCAACAGGGTCGATTAGGCTCCCATTTACAGCAGGAACTACACCTACAAACAAGACATTACTCACTACTTTCATTGTAGTTGATTGTCCTTCTGCGTATAATGCTGTGATTGGGAGGCCTATTCTGGTCGACATGTGAGCTGTAACCTCAATCTGGCACCTTACCACGAAATTCCCAACTGACGCAGGGGTAGGATGTGTATTGGGAAACCAAAAAGAAGCAAGGGAGTGCTACAACGCCTCGATATCTAAGGCAAAGAAAGGTGGATCGAGGGAAAATGTCGGAAAAGAGTTGCAAACGGCCAATGAAGTCCAAGCCCAACCAGGTGATTGTGTCACCAAATAGGGTGTTGCCCAAAGTGAGGATAGAGATTTGGATCCTCGCTTTGGGGATTTTGATGAATCAGTGGGACCCATCGAGGACCTTGAAGAGGTCCAACTCGATGAAGCAGATTCGACCAGGGTTGTGAAAGTCGGTAAAAACTTAGAGATAACAACAAAACAAAAACTGGTGGAATTTTTAAATAAGAACTAGGAAGTCTTTGCCTGGTTGCATAAAGACATGGTTGGGATAGACCCGACAGTTATCAACCATGTCTTGAACATAGACAAAAGTTTTCCACCGGTACAACAGAAAAGAAGGCTGCTCGACAAAGACAGATAAAAAGCTTTGAAAGAAAAAGTCGAGAAGCTAAAGGAGAATGGGTTCATCAGGGTAGCGTTTTATCCATCATGGGTCTCTAATCCCATGCTAGTTCTCAAGTCGAATGGCAAGTGGAGAACGAGCGTGGATTTCACAGACCTCAATAAAGCCTGCCCTAAAGATTGTTTCTCACTCCCTAGGATCGACTAGCTGGTCGATGCCACTATAGGACACGAGATCCTATCATTCATGGATGCATACTCTGGGTATAATCATATCAGTATGCATCCACCTAATGAGGATCACACTAGCTTTCGGACTGATACATGGCTTTACTGTTACAAAGTAATGCCCTTCGGTTTGAAAACGCTGGTGCGTCTTACCAGTGACTAGTCAATCACATGTTCAAGGAGCTGATCAGTACAAACAAGGAAGTATATGTTGATGAAATGCTGGTTAAGTCAAAAAAGGCAGAAGGACAGATAGGGGACTTGCAAGAATGTTTCAACGTCTTGAATAAATATAAGATGAAGCTAAATCCCCTCAAGTGTTCCTTCGGAGTTGGATCAGGGAAATTCTTGGGATTTATTGTAAACTCGCAAGGAATTGAGGTCAATCCCAAGAAGATCAAAGCCCTAGTCGATATGAAATCACCAACAAAGATCAAAGATGTTCAAAGTTTAACCGGAAGGATTGCTGCTCTAAGTTGATTTATCTCCAAATCAACGGACAAATGCATCCCATTTTTTAATCTACTTAGAGGCAACAAGAAGTTCAAATGGACGGAGGACTGCGAGCAGGCTTTTCAAGCTTTAAAGACGCACATGTCATAGCCACTGATTCTATCAAAGCCGGTTGATAAAGAAACCATGTTCATCTACTTGGCGATCACAGAATATGCTGCTAGTGCCGTTCTAGTAAGAGAGGAGGAGAATGCTCAAAAGGCCGTGTATTATGTAAGCAAAAGGCTAATAGGAGCATAACTAAGGTATCCTCTTACTGAGAAACTAGCCTACTGCTTAATTTTAGCCTCCACAAAGCTATGGTCGTACTTCCAAGCTCACCCAATCACAGTTTTAACCGACCAACCTCTACGGCAAGTTCTGCAGAAGCCAGAAGTCGCGGGTCGATTATTGAAATGGGCGGTTGAACTTGGACAGTTTGATATCATTTACTTACCACGAGCAGCAGTAAAAGGACAAGCGCTAGCCGACTTCGTTGGAGAGTTCACTAGGCTACCAGATAGCGAATAGATAGAAGCCCCTGAACCTCAAAACCATCCTCCCTCATGGAAATTGTTCACGGACGGTTCATCTAATGAACATCATGTTGGAGAGCTGGAGTGATTTTGATAACGCCTGAAGAGCATTGATTTCACTGCGCAATCAGATTTGACTTCACTGCTTCTAACAATGAGGCCGAGTATGAAGCGTTGATTGTAGGATTACGGTTAGCCAGAGACATGCACATAAAGTCACTTGAACTCTATAGTGACTCTCAGTTGGTGGTTAATCAGATTATTGGGGAATATCAGGCTCGAGGTCTAAAGATGGTTGCCTACCTGAATAAAGCAAAAGATTTGATGGCCCAGTTTGAGAAGTATACCCTCCAGTAGGTACCTCGCGACCAAAATTCAAATGTCAATGCTTTGGCAAAATTAGCGAGTGCCAAGGATGATGACACCCTGAATATTGTGCCTATCGAACGGCTACCCGCACCAAGCATCCAAGTGGAAGAAACCTCTCTGGTTATTCGAGCGGCAGATACATGGATGGCACCTTTCATTAAGTACTTCACGCATGGTGTGTTGCCTATGGACAGAAACAAAGCTAGGACTCTTCAGTGGTAGGCTGCTAGGTTCATCCTGGTCGACGAAATTATGTACCGAAGAGGATACTCTATGCTGCTCCTCAGATGTATTTCAAAGGAAAAGGCCAAAGAATTAATGCGAGAAGTCCATGAAGGGTTCTGCGAAGATCACACTGGGGGGCAGAGCTTATTAAAGAAGATCCTAAGGCAAGGGTACTTTTGGCCAACAATGAATGAAGATTCAATGGAGTTTGTTTGAAAGTGTGATAAGTGCCAGAGATTCTCCAAAAATTCCACGAGCAGCCCCTAATGAGCTTAAACTAGATGCAACCATTCGTAGTATGGGGTATTGACCTAATTGAATCTTTACCCACATGGAAAGATGGTTTCAAGTACGCCGTGGTGGCCGTCGATTACTTTACAAAGTAGGCCGAAGCTGAACCACTTGCAACCATAACGACCAAGAAAGTGCTGGACTTTGTGGTCAAGAACATAGTGTGTCGCTATGGATTACCAAGAAAAATTGTCTCAGACAACGACATGCAGTTCGATAGTGATCTGTTTATGGATTTTTGCAAGTAGCATGGAGTCATCAAGAGCTTTTCTTCAGTTGCTCACCCGCAGGAAAACGGGCAAGTCGAGGCTATCAATAAAACACTGAAGGATACTCTGAACAAAAGGCTTGAGGAAGTGAAGGGGGCATGGCCAGAGCAATTTCCTAAAGTCCTCTAGTCGTATAGAACATCCCATCGAACAACAACATGCCATACTCCATTCTCCTTGGCTTCTGGATATAAAGCTGTTGACGGTGAAATCTCGTCAACGATATAAGGTAAGAAAACTAAGACTATATTGCCAAAGGTATCTCAGAAGAAGATGGAGAAAACTTGAAAGAGTAAATGTGTAGAACTGCAATGGAGTCGAAATTGTATATTACTTAACAGCCTTAGCATACAATCCATTTTCCAACCCCCTTTCTAGAGGGGTGATGACCTATTTATACTGGAGCTCTAATGGCTCCCCATACATTGTGGTCCCAGGGGACAAGATTGTACAGAGGTACATTGTCAGGGTAGTGGCACAGGTCGTGGTGGAGCAGAAGGTTATGGTGTCGGCCTGGTACATAGTCAGAGGTATGCATGTAGTGCTTCCACTCTCTGTACAAATCCGTACCTCCACTACTTGTAGGACACAGATGTCAGAGTCATTCCTTTGCCCTTTTTCAGGGTTGTACATCCCATGCTCGTACATTTATCTCATCCCTAGTGGTCCCCTTTACCTAAATATCTTCTCTAGGTTTCTTTATATTTTAGTAAGTGTCGATCCATACTTCTTTTATCCCTTCCTTACCTCCAAGTAGGAGGCCTGGAAATAGGCATGTACGAGGCTTGGGGATGGGTCTCACAAGGCAAGATCCTTGGTGCCTAAGCGAGTATCCAGGCATGACTTGGGCATTCACGAGGAATGGGGATGGGTCTCACAAGGCAAGACCCTTGGTGCCTAAGTGAGTACCCATGTATGACCCGGGAATTCATGAGGCTCGGACATGGGTCTCACAAGGCATGATGGGATTGCATGAGGGCCACAAGACGATGGTGGTACGAGGCTCCTTAGTGTGGTCATACCTCGCGAGATGCACATGAGCGTGGTGAGGTGTGTCTTGCTGTGCGAGGCATTGGCGTGCATCTGGGTCGCGAGGCGCGCGGGTGAGGGCAGCCTCGCATAGTGAGACCCTTGTGGCCTTGGCAGGCACATGCGGGGGAAGGGTAGCCTCGCATGCGGGGGAAGGGCATCCTCGCATAGTGGGACCCTTGTGGCCTTGGCAGGCGCATGCGGGGGAAGGGTAGCCTCGCATAGTGAGACCCTTGTGGCCTTGGCAGGCACATGCGGGGGAAGGGTAGCCTCGCATGCGGGGGAAGGGCAGCCTCGCATAGTGGGACCCTTGTGGCATTGGCAGGCGCATGCAGGGGAAGGGCAGCCTCGCATAGTGGGACCCTCGTGGCCTTGGCAGGCACATGCGGGGGAAGGGTAGCCTCGCATGCGGGGGAAGGGTAGCCTTGCATAGTGAGACCCTTGTGGCCTTGGTAGGTGCATGCGGGGGAAGGGTAGCCTCGCATGCGGGGGAAGGGTAGCCTCGCATAGTGAGACCCTTGTGGCCTTGGCAGGCGCATGCGGGGGAAGGGTAGCCTCGCATGCGGGGGAAGGGCAGCCTTGCATAGTGGGACTCTTGTGGCCTTGGCAGGCGCATGCGGGGGAAAGGTAGCCTCGCATGCGGGGGAAGGGCGGCCTCGCATAGTGAGACCCTTGTGGCCTTGGAAGGCGCATGCGGGGGAAGGGTAGCCTCGCATGCGAGGGAAGGGCAGCCTCACATAATGAGACCCTTGTGCGTGGTCGGGGGGTGCATGGCGCGAGGCCCTTGATGCGCCTGGCCCCTTGTGACCCGTAGCTTGGCCTCCTAGCCTAACAAGGCCATACTTCATAGCCCACAAGGTGATGCTTCCCTTGGGATAATCTCCCGGTTTCACAAGACTTACAGGTCTGAGCCTGATAATGTGACTAAGTGCGTATTTTAACCATTTACTAGGGATTTTTTTCTTGGTGGATTTTTGGCATCCACAAAAGCTATGTTGCTTGTTGAGTTAGATCCCCCATCGCATCAGAGGATGAAGTACGATCAAAACGCTAATAGCCAGTGATTGATGGAGTCTTTAGATTTGATCGAGGAAAGGCGCGAGCAAGCCCAACTCCGAGTAGCAGCTTACCAACAAAAGGTCGCCCGGTATTTCAATTCTAAAGTACATGAAAGGAAATTTAACGTGGGAGATCTTGTGCTCAGAAGAGTCTTCCTTAACACCCACGACCAAGCTGCTGGAGTGCTTGGACCTAACTGGGAAGGACCCTACCAAATCGAAGAAGTCCTTCATCCAGGTACTTACAAACTTGCTCGCCTAAATGGAGATCTCATTCCTCGCCATTGGAATGGAGAACACCTGCGCAAGTACTATCAATAAAAAATTCTTCTTAAAGAATTGGCTTGTATTAATTTTACTTTTTACAAGTTTATGAACAAGAGTTAGTCACTTTGTGACTGATCGCTTATAAGTATACGATCATTTTATTAATCACTCATACAGACACGATTTGTCCATCCATTGTGAGAAATAAAAGGGACTGTGTGCAGCCAGTCAATCTTGCCAACTATTGTATTTGTTACAAGTATTTGCTCATTATGTGTGTTGTTTTGCTATATTTTCATTTTTACAAGTATTATTTCCGAGCAGAAATGTTTGAACAGGTCCTAGTCAAGGTAAGTGACCGAGGACCTAAAGCTCCTCAATCACTTGGGGGCCATATAAGGTGTCTAGCAAGCAAAGCATATCAAAAGGTATGTAAACACACGAGCAAAATAAGTGAAAGCATGCTAGGGTACTTAGAGTATTTTTCAAAATTTTGTTATTTTGTTAAATCAAACCAAAGTACTATGCTAAGTTCAGTCATGCGAACATGTGTTATAATAGAATGCAAATATTATATATTATAATACCAAAAAATGAAAGTCTTTACACTGCGAGTAGTTACTGCTCGGATGTAATTGTTTGTTAAAAGGAAAAAACTGCCAATTACATCACGACCCGTAGCTCGTGTATCTCAAAAAAAAAAAAAAAAGGCAGATAGAATTATGAGGCAGCCAGAGGGTCCTGCGGAGACTCTTGTTGCTACTGGTCGACAGTAACTCCAGCATCTTCTCGGGCACCCTCAATGTCTGTTGCAAGAGAGATCTCAGGAGACCCTTGAGTATTTTCTTCTTCTAAGCGAACAACACACCTCGCCAGCTCTGCCTCCCTTATATGATCTGGTAGATACAAAAAGTTGCCGTTGGGATTGCACTTCCAGAACATGTAGAAGCATTCAAATGCCGCCCCCTCATAGTGTTCGAGGTTGCGACCGTTCGCCTCCTCCAGGGCAGCAGTCTCCTTGCGGCTAATCTCCAGCTCCGGCTGTAGCTTGTGGGCTTCCCGATAATTCATAAGTGAGGCTTTTTGTACTGATCCTTGGAAGCAGTGATCTTGGCAATACTTGCTTCTTTCTTCTTCATTTCCTCTTCGAGGGAGGCAAGTTTAGCGCCAGCCGTTTGTTGCGCCTCTGTGTGTGTTGCCTCGATCACCTTGAGCGCCTCAGAATGCTTCGCTTCAACCTCCTTGAGCTGCTCGGTGTGTTTAGCTTTGATAGCCTTAAGATGCTCAGCATGTTGGGTCTCGGCTATGCCAAGCTGGTTGCTGAGTCTTTTCTCAAACTGGGCAGTCAGTGTCCTCAAGCTCCGCTAGCCGAAACTCATGGTGAGAACATCCTGGGATCATAGAAAGATAAAGCTATTAGTAGGAATAAATTAACGAAGAAAATTAGTAAAGTACGATAAAAACAGCGACTTACAGCCAGCACTTCGTTCAGTGCACGGTTGAAGACTTGGTCGACTGCCATAGAGCCAGTTTCTTGGATCGCCTCTCGATTGCGGCAGTGCTTTGTTATTTTAGTCAGCCTATCTTTGGCTGAATTGAGCACCACGCTTGTGAGATCTTCTCTCGAGGCTTCTTCTCGGCGACCAGCAGGCGTCTGATCGGTGAAAGCTGGAGGAGTGAGGTCAGCAGGAGCCACAGGGGGAGTCTGTTTGACTGGAGCTAGGGGATCTTGATTCACAGGAGTTGGCAGAGTTGTCTCTTTAGTAGAAGCTGGTGGAGGAGTTGTCTCCTTTGTGGGAGTTGGCGCATGAGGGTCCTCTATTCGAGTCCTCTTCGTGGAAGGGTTGCTACAGCCTTCCCCAGGCTGGCGCTTGCTGGACTTTTTCTTGCTCGCTGATTTGGCATACAAGTCAACGGCTCGGTCAGTAGGCATGTCTGCAAAGGAGAAACAAACGAACAGTCAGGCAATATAATAAAAGGAGCTTGCTAAGTTAAGGAAACAAGGGCAAAGAAATTAAAAGTATAATACCCGGGCTATAATTACTGGTCGCTACACTATTTACTTTACTAGTGCTACACTCACTCTCTGGCCTGAAGAAGTCTAAATTTAAAGTAGGGGTGTATTTAAAGCTTCCGTCCGCGTCGAATAAGTGACATGGAATAGGCAGACTATCTAAAAGCAAAAATTAGTACCGTTATCGTCCGATGATTCAAGAATAGGCTCGGAAGCCTTCTTCTTGCCCCTCCCTAAAGGGACCGAGGTAGCAGTAGGTCGCAGGGTGCCGGATGGGTCATGAATGGTCATGCTTGTTACCCTCCTCATCGGGGGTTGTGACACATCTTGTTGTTTTTTGAAGGCTTCTGCGCTAGCGACACTCCCCGCAGTGGATTCCCTTACATCCTGGTGAGGTGCCAGAAGGCCGACCAGCCTCAGATTGGCATCTGTGACCAGCTTTTTGACACTTTGCTCTACGTCGGTCATGCTGGCCAAAAGGGCCGCAGTTATCTCCATCTCTGGAGTAGGAGCTGGTCGTAACCATGGACCTGAACGACATAAAATTTATGATAAACGCGTGTGAAAGCTAAAAGAAATTTAAGCGACCAGTGAATAAAGAATTTACCTCCAGTGAAGGCCAGGTTGTTAGTGATCAAGTTTGTGGTTAAAAAGTACTTTCCTACATTGGATTTGTAGGAGGTTTCACTCAGGAAAACGCAAGTCTATTCCTGGTGGCAGAAATAAAAAAAACCCCCGTGTTGTTCTGATTGGGGTTGGACTTGAGGTCAAACAAGTAGTTGATTCATGTGGTGTGGGGACATACCACTTTTTATTGCTATAGAGGATATAGAGGGCAGAAAGCATTCTATACCCATTTGGAGTTATTTGAAAGGGAGCGACCCCGAAATAATTGGCCACTCCCTGGAAAAAAGGATGGAAAGGCAAGATTGCTCCTGCCTCGATGTGGTATCTCGATCAGGCGCTGAAGGTGCCGCTAGGTAGGTTTGCCCGCTGGTCGATGGTGGGTTTGAATAAAGTTACCCCAGGGATTCCGTACTTCCTAAGGTAATTGGTGAGCATCCTAGCAGTAATATTGTTCGGGGTGCAACGTACCATTCGATGTATGGTCGAAGGACGTCTCGGGGTTTGGCTTGTGTTTGGATTCTTGGCTCAGGTGTATTTTTAGCTCGACCACTAGTCAAAGGAATCTCAGCCCAAGGAGCAGGCTGATTTACTTGAGGGTTTGTTGCTTGAGGGTTGGTTGATTTCTTTTTCTGGGCAGTGGATTTTACTCTACCCATGCTTGACGGACTAGTCCAAGGTCTGTTGGATGGGGTATGGGAAAAAGGAATCCCTGGAATTAGTAGTGACGGCTGTTCTTCATCCTCGAGCAGTTGAGCGAGCATGTCGTCATCGATTGGCCTCTCACCTCCCCACGGATCGTGCATGAAAATCAGCAAACAGAGAAGGGGAGATGAGAATCTACAGCCCAAAAGATCAAGAGGTGTGAAAAAGCTGGAATAACGTTGTTCGCGTATAAAAGTTAGACTTTTATACGACCAGCAACATTCTAGCAAAAACACTAAATTACATACGAGCAGTTTGGAAAATGGATCAAAAGGCAGAAGTAAAAAGTTTTTTGGGAAAAACTTTTTCGACTCTGAAGGGGCGGGAAAAACCCGATTTTTCTACAAGCTTAAAAATCAAATTTTTACTTCGATTTTACGCCCTAAATTCATGTTCCTAACTACAAATCTGATCCCTAACCCCTACCAAGTATTATTTCAAGCTCAAGTCTACGTGCCCTTTTACCCCAAAATAATTTTTTTCAAGAACAACCAAAAATACTCAGGAACTCAGAATAAAAAATAGAGATAAAACAGATATTGCATGCCATATCAACAACAGAAAAGTTTGAGGAAATTACTCGTATAGAGGAAGGAGTAGAGTTCTGAGACGCTTTGGCTGGGCAGAGGCTTCATGGATCGTCAAGAACCGTCAAAACTTCTGGAGGTTTTATGGCTTGTTCTTCGGTTTTCTTGAGGTAAAACGTAAAAAGTGAAAATTGATTCTGAAGGATTATTTATATTAGTCAAGGAGCAATTACCGAGGTAATCATAAAGGGTAACTTTTCAAGGCATAGGGAAGTGTAATAGCCGTCAAACAACTTTTGGGAAACCGAAAAGACATGATTAGTTGCCTTTTTCGAGAAGGCATGGACGACCCTGACAGATTTGATGGGGCATGCGAAGGGTCAGTCTCTTAAGTTTACTTTATGTTGGTCGCAGTAAAATAGACTTGGGGGGCAAATGTTTACCCAGAAATGGCTCCTGGTGACGTGGCAAGGATTTCTTGCACGTGGTTAGCACATGGCAGTTCTGAGTAAGGGGATCCTGTTCGGTCATCGACCAGATAATTATTGGTTTGTCAAGTCTCGAGGTTAAGTACGACCAGTCTGGTCGCATGCTTCCATTTACTTCATTTGAGATACGCAATCTTGTAATAATTATACTCATTATATTTCCTTTTATACCTTGATATGCTGATCTTAATTGGAATTAAGGCCCATTGGCCCATGTAACCCCCTTGAGCCTATAAATAAGCATGTGAGAGCTCAAGGAAGGGACTTTTGAACTTTTAATCTTTGGATTTAGAGAGAAAAGCATAGGGTGATTATCCACCAAAAATTGTAATACTCTCAAGGCTTGTGAAACTCAAGAACCCTAGTTCTTTGATCACAATGTTGGGATTCAATATCAATAAGGACACTAAGTGGACGTAGGTCATTACCATCTAGTTGGGGCCGAACCACTATAAATCACTTGTGTCAATATTTTCCCATTTGATTCTCTTCTGGATTTCCTTTTTGTTCTTTGTCGTTTATTTGACTCCGTGTCGTTGACCAAATCAAGGGTCAACACCGGGGCTGAGGATTACAACCAGGGTTTAAGTTCTTCACCTGCCCCTCAGAATTTCCAAAAGGTGTTTACGGATATGCAATTAAGATTGCAGAGGCAAGAGGAAGAGATTAGGTGTTTGATGCAACAACAGAATCTGTTAGGGAACACTTCTTCCTTTGTTATTCTAGGAGTGGCACCAGTTTTGGCTCAGCCTAGGGTTTAGAACAGATGGGAATTTCTTTGTGGAAGATTCCAAGAGTATTACCCTCCATTCTTTGAGGGAGGCCTAGATCCATTCAGAGCTGAGCAATGGATGGGCATGATCAGTTCCATTCTCGATAGTATGGGGGTGGTAGGTCACGATCGGTTGATCTGTGATACATATGTATTGTGGGATGATGCCCGGACATGGTGGAAGTAGTATCCCAGACACGATATACAGTTGTGATGGATTGGAAAGAATTTAGGCAGCTATTTAATGAGAGATATTACTGTGATGCAGCCAAGACTACTAAGATGAATGAGTTTTTGAACATGGTTCAGGGAAATGCAACAATAACCGAGTATGTTAATAGATTTGATGGGTTGGCCAAGTTTACTTTTGATATGGTACCCATAGATGTAGCTCAGAAGGAAATGTTTATCTAGGGATTGAATCCCAGAATATCTCAGGGCGTTAGAGTCACCCAAGTGCATTAAATTTCCATCTACGCTCAGGTGGTAAGGAAGGCTCTTGCTGTTGAGAGCACATGAAATGAGATTATAAAGGAGGGTGTTGGAGAGCGTAGTACTCAAGTAATGACACCTCTGTTTATTGGAGTGAGCAAGAACAATGATGGGAGATTTTTCCCAATATGAGCTCGGTGCAAAAGGAATCATCTGAAGGGATGACTACCAAAGGTATGTTTCTTATGTGGGATAGTGGGGCACCTCAAGAAGGATTTCCCAGGACGGAGGATAGATGAGCAAAAGGGGGTGGACAACTCGACTCCAGCTCGAGTGTTCGTTCCGATGCAGTCAGAGTTTGAGACTGAGATTGAATCTGGTTCCTTAGGGGTGGCAGGTCATCTTTCTAGTTCTAATTCTTGTATTGTGCTGACTGGTTTTGGTGCCATGTTGTTTCATTGCTTGTTGCATATAGAGAGGCATAGAGTTGTTATGCATATTTCATGGTTATGTTGTGATGAGAATGTGATACTTTACTGGTGATTTTAAGAGATGAGGTATATTATGGTGGAAATGACTCATCAGTTGTTTTGATAAAGTTGGTTATGACTAACTTTAGTATGATCCGGGATATGGATTGGTTAGCCAAGTATGGGGCAATGATAAATCGCAAGGAAAGGATAGTAACTCTCGAGCTTGAGAGTGAGAAACCCTTGCAGTAGTTGGCACTGTGCATATGACATTTGTATTTAGAGAGATCTATTGCAGAAGAATGCATAGAACTCTTAGCTAGTGTGGTGGACATCACTTAGGTTGTACCAGTGGGATCTGGACAGACTGGATTAGTCTGTGTATTTCTAGATGTGTCTCCAAGGGGTTTGTCAGGATTACATTTACACAAAGAGATAAATGGTGATTGGATTGGTGCCAGGGATGGAATCAGATCTAGGGCACTGTATTGAACGGTTTCAGCAAAGCTGTAAGAACTAAAGGCTCAGTTATTGAGTAAGATGGTATTCTCCAAGGTGGATATTTGATCTAGTTATTACCAGCTAAAGACTAGGAAAAAGGATATACAGAAGATTGCTTTTATATTAGACAAGGGCATTGAGAGTGTTGAGTTGTTTTGATGAATTAGATGAATAAAGTATTCAAGAACTATCTAAATTGGATTTGAGATCGTCTTGATCAATGGTATTGTGGTATATTCTCTGTGGAGATTTGCCAATGTCAAGGAACGCCTTTGGGGCAGCAGTATCCTTGGACGGGCAGGATATTATATGTGTTTTGGGAAAGAGTTATGAGTCTTCTTACAAACCATAACCAATTAGTTGGTTGTTATGACACCTCAATGATTCGAAAAAGGGATTGCCTATGCATCGTGTTATTTAAAGGATATGACCAGGACTAGAGTAGAGTTACTGGTGGACCAGGTGGCCAGCTTTATACTTGAGATTATTATTTCAGAAAGGATCAAAGGAAAAACAGTTAAGTGAACCACTAATGGGAGAATTGAGGGGAATGTCTCAGCTGGATTAGCTAAGGATTATGCAGTGTCAGGTATGAGTTTATTGTGGTATAAGGATTGGACTTGGAATCTGATGGACACTGGGATTAAACGAGGGATTCTGGATGAATCTCATACTACTCTCTTATTCCCTTCATCCAGGCATCATGAAAGATGTATTAGGATATGAAAGCTTTATAGTGGTGGCCTGGGATGGAGATGGACATAATGGAATACATGACAAAGTTCTTAACCTTCTAGCAAGTCGAGACAGAGTATCAGAAACCAGTAAGGATATTGTAGCCTTTGAGTATTCTATAGTTTAAATAAGGAAACATTGCGATAGGTTTCGCGATGGGGCTGCCCAGGATAGTGGGTCAGCATGAGTTGGTTTGGGTCATTATGGACCAGTATTTAAAGTGAATTCACCTCTATCAGTAAGGACAAGTAACACAACTGATTAGTATACAAATCTCTATGTGAGAGAGGTAGTACGCCTTCATGGAATTCGAGGTCTATCTTATCAGATGAATACTCTATTATTACTTCCAAGTTTTGGGAAAGGTTGCAGAAGGCGATGGGTATATAATTGGAATTTAATACAGTTTATTATCCTCAGACTGATGGTAAATCAGAGAGAGTTATCCAGTTATTGGAAGGGCATTTTATGAGATGGGTGAGATGTTATATCTGGATCATGAGGTAGTCCAGGGGATCATTAAGGTTATTAAAAAGATTAGAGCTTGGATGCTCGCTTCTTAGAGTAAATGGAAAATTTATGATGATTTGAAAAGCGGGAACATGGAGTTCCAAGTGGAAGACTGTATCTTCCTTAATGTATCACCATGGAAAGGGGTGAAGAGATAAGGGCAAGTTGAGCCCTAGCTTAGTAAGACCGTTTGAATCCTGGATAGGACTGATCAATTTGCCTTTGGATTGGCCTTATCTTTGGCAGTGTCAGTAGTATACAGTGTATTTTGTATTTTCATGTTAAGGAAACATGTGTTAGATAAGACTCGTGTGTTGAGTTATGAGAATCTGGATATTGAGGCTAAGTTATCCTGTGAGGAATAGCCAGTTTAGAATTTAATAGAAAGAACAAGGTTTTGAGAAGCAAAGCAATATCTTTCGTTAAGGTATGATGCAGAAACAATGAGGTCGAGCGAGCGACCTGGGGAATGGAATCAAATATGCAGAATTTATATTTCGGGTTGTTTAGATAAATTTCGAGGACAAAATTTCTGTAAGGAGGGGATAGTTGTAATGACCCAAATTTCCTAATAAGGCTTAGGGCCTTGATTAGGAGGCCGGGAGGGCCATAATTGATTTATTATGCAATTAAATGATAATATGCATGTTTAGGTGTATTAAATATGCATGTGAACCCATTTCTGATTAATTGGGTGATTTTCATAATTTGGCCCGTTTTGGGTATATTTGGCATATATGTGGCATGTGTGTGGTGATTCATTATTATTTGGTTATGCTAGGGTTACTCAACATGAGACGATCCTAGGAGGTAAGCTAGTGGGAAATTCACAATGAGATTCATACTTGACTCGGAGTGAGTCAAGGGGTATTTTGGGTATTTAGCACATTACCAAGATATTGGGTAATGGGAATAACTATTTGATGATAAATTGGGAGTTAGTGAGACCAGGGGGAAATTCTCATAATTTTGACTATTTTACCCTGGGGGGCGTTTTCAGAACCCCAAGCATTAGGATTTGCTTGAGGCTACTTAATCTTGAAGTAACCTGTCAGAAATATAAAAAGAACGTTTTCTCTTCCTCTCGTTCCCTTTTAATCACCCAGTCGCATTTTCGAAGGAAGCTTGAGTTTTAGGACATGGATTCAAACGAGGATCGAGGCATAGCAATTCTAGGGAAGATTAGAAGCTTATTAGCCGAAGGATTTAGTTGGGAAATAACTTAATCGGAGGTAAACCGAGTTTTAAGTTCTTAGTTTTTAAAGATTTTAAGCTTTGATTGGATTTTATGTTTTGATGAGTTTTTGGATGAATTGAAGCTTGGGTTTTATTAGTTTTGGGAGATTAGGATGTTTGGGAACTTTAATTTTGAGATTTGGATATGTTGGAGTCGGATTTGGAGCTTTGAAGCTTTGAAGCTTGAAGAACACGAAGAGAGAAGCCTAAAAATTTGAAATTCTTGTTTGGGCATTGCAGCACTAGGTTGGTAGTGCTATAACGCTAGGTGCTCTGTTTTGGGGGTTTTGAGTCTGCTTGTAGTACTGTAGTGCCCAAAGGTAGCGCTGTAGCGCCACACAGCCTTCAAGAATTGGTTTTTTGGTACTTTTTGGGGTTTTGACCCGAGGGCTCGAGGGATGAATCCACCACCTTGTTTGGTGGAATTGGAGGTCCCGAGAGCGCAGGATTGGTCCCAGGATTGAGATTTTGGGACTTGAACTCATTGAAACACCGTTTATAACAATGTACCCACATACAACATTGGCCCTAAGGACCATTATGTATCAGGGGCCATCAGAGCCCAGCTATAAATAGATCTTCACCCCTCAAGTTAAGGGGTTGGAAATATCATGTAATACCAGACTATGCTAAGAGCAATATACGAGTCTTCTTCTATTGTTCACTGGCAATTTTTCTCTAAATTTCTGCAAGTTCTTTTGAGTTCATGAGCCTTTTATTAAGTCTTTGAGTTTTCCATCCATATATTGTTGACGAGTTTCTGCCGTCAACATCGGCTGACACTCCCTCAGCTGAAATAATGTGGCCTAAATACTCAAGTTTGCATTTAGTAAACAAACATTTCTTGCGATTTGCAAAGAGTTGGTGCTATAGTAACCATCCAAGAACCATTTCTAAATGTTGCTCATGATCTTCAAGAGTAGCACTGTACACGAAAATGTCGTCAAAAAAACACTAGAACAAAATTTCTTAAGAAATTACGAAATACCTCATTCATTAGTGCTTGAAAAGTAGCGGTGTAACGCCCCAACTCCAGGGACCGTTACAGTGTGCCATAAAAACATTGCTAAACTCACTAATCGAGTCATTGGGCCAAAAACGTGTAACTAAGTATGATTAGCGGTTTAGGGATTAAAAATTTTGGTTAAGATGTAATGTTTCATTATAACGTTTAACATATACATTGGGATCCCAGAAAATATAATTTCAGAGTCTATTACAAGAAAATATTTACAACAGGCCGATCTAAGCGGCAAAACAGGGTTAAACCCTAGTTCCTCTTCAAACCTCGGCCGTGGTGGTCGAGCAGCTGCATATGTACACATCGTCACCTAAGCTATCCAACTCAAGGATAGTCCAGCTTTCTTTTGCCTTTACCTGCACCACATAGCACCCGTGAGCCGAAACCCAGCAAGAAAACTTAATATGCTCATTAACAGTAATAACATGTCATCTAATCATAAGGCACACGCCTAGCAGATATAGCCCTAGTCAAGCAGGCAAACCAATCCATGTAATGATGGGTATCCAGGATAAGAAATCCTGCCCTCCTGAGCGGATGATTATCAAGTCAATCTCAATCAGATAAGTGATTTAATTCTGGTGGTTCCGGTAACCATACCGGGCTGATAGCCCTGAATAAAAGAGTGACAGTGGTACAAGTCACTAAAGTGGGTTCCGCTCCCTTTATAAATAAGTGATCCTTTCACTAGTATAAACAGGATAGGTGCATGATGATTACTCATCAACATAACCTTCCTCCTGACTCTAGAGTCATAACTATGGAACTCTGTTCCCTAGCCATGTGACAAGTGGTCACCTAGGCCTTAGACCCTGACTCTGAGTAACTAGTCCTAGACTAGCCAAGAGCTTATAATTTTCATCGACCTTCAGGTCGGTCCAGCATTAATACCCCATATGAGTCATTCAACGCTGATATCGATTAGATCTAATCTTCATTTGGCTCGGCGTTCATGACGCTATGCCATTTCTGACTCTTAGGTCAGTATCCCTGACTAATCAGTACATATACAAGTAAGCAGTGCCACCAAACATATATCATATGTCAAATATCCAAACAAAGGGCATTCAGCATGCTTACTCAATAATTACTAGCACAATTAGGATCATGCATAAACATAGAGGCTCAAGCTCTGAACAATATCACACTCAGTATACAAAGCATGTCCTAATCACATGTTTCTCGTGCATTACATTTAAGCATCCAACATGAATCAAAAATAGCCATGCATGTCACATATACACAGGGTGCAGTTTTCTTACCTCGGGTTCGAGCAAGAACTAGTAAAAGAACGACCCTTGAGAACGATCAATCCTTTGATCCTTTAGCGGTCACCTAGTCATAACCAAATATGGAATCCCATCAATAAAATAAATCATAAAAAGGTTTATAATCTAAAACCACACTCTCGGGATCCATCCCGCACTCTCGGGACTCTTAATCTACCCAAACGGGTTAAAGGAACCAACCCTCGAGCCTTAAAAGTCCTCCCGAGCCCTAAAATAAGCTTGCTGGAAAATACACTAGTGCTGGGGCGCTGCCTAATGGCTCTGGGGCGCTGCCTAATGGCGCTGGGGCGCTGCCCCAAAGTCAGAGAGCTCCAGAATCAGCCCTGCCTAGCGTTGAGGCGCCAGGAATGGCGATGGGGCGCCATCAGCAAACCAGAGAGAATTCTGGTCTTCTCCCCTGCGATTTCCCTCTGAAACCAAGTCTCAAATCCAATCCCAAACATCATCAAAACATCAAATTCAACCCCCAAACCTCATCTACATCACACCCTCATCAAAACCCAAGCAACCAAACTCAAGAACTTCCATTAATTCTCAACTAACACATCAAAATCCTCAACTGAAAACTTAATAGAAAAACAGGGTATATAAGATTTTCATGGCTGAATTTCCTTACCTCAAGCTTGATCTAGACCCCCTTCAATGATTGAACTAAGTTCCTAAGCTCCCACCTTTGATCTCCCAGCTTGTTACCTCAAGTTGGCTTCAAAAATTCCAAAGGATAAAAGAGGATAAATGATGTACGGGTGAGGGAGAGAGATGAGGATGATGATGCTCAGTTTTTACACTTCCACAGCCTTCTAAACTCAAAGGGCTGATATATATATCTTAGGGGTGAAAAGACCATTTTATCCCTAGGTCAAATAAAGGCTTCTAAAGACTCCCAAGGGTAAAATCGTCATTTCCCGCCTATCTCGTGAATTATAATTAACACCCTCCAATTCCCGTTATTCTCAATATTCTCAAACACCAAGTTTCATGAAGGCGCTCCACCTCTCTCACAAAGAGATTTGAATATTGATCAGCTGCACTATTTACTCATCCTTACTGATGAAAATAAACTCACTTGGACTACTGGTCCACAATGAATCAATGCCAACTCACGCTGACCCACTAACTTGGGCAGTCCCACCGCGAAACCCATTGCGATACTATCTTATTTCCATTATAAAATACTCAAAGGCTACACTGGCCTCACCGATTTCTGACATTCTGATCTGACCTGCTACGAGGCTAAGAATTTTACCACGCATTCCATTACGCCCCTCTCCATCTCAGGCCACCATTATTAAGCTTTCATATCATGTTACACTTCCATGATGCCTGAATGAAACGAATAAAAGAATAGCATGAGATTCATCTAGAATCTCCCAATTAATCTCAATGTCCATCGGTTTCCAAATCCGACCCTTATACTACAATAAATTCATATCTGACATTACACGACTCTTAGCTAATCCCGCTAAGGCTTTTCATTCAATCTTTCCTATCTGTGGTTTACTTAGTTGTTTTTCCTTTTTATCATTTCCGAAATGATAATCTCAAACATAAAACTGGCCACCTGGCCCACCAGAAACTCTACTCTAGTTCTGGTCAGATTCTTTAACCAACATGTTGCACGAGCAATTACTTTTCTCTGTCACTGAGATGACATAACAACCTACTAACTGATTCTGATCTGCAAGAAGACTCAAAACTATTTCCCAAGGCACCTGAAATATCTTTACCACCCAAGAAAACTCCTGCTCCTAAGGCGTTCCTTGACCTTGGCAAATCTCCGCAAAGAAAATACCACAATACCATCATCCAAGACGATCACAGATCCCATTCAAATAATCCTTTGAATGCTCTATTCATCTGATTCATAAACACTTGGCATTAAATAAATTCTTAAGACATACTCAACACTTCCAGTGCTCTTATCTAATACAAACACAGTCTTTTATATAACTTTCTCCCTGATCTTAAACTGGTCCCAACCAGATCCAAGATCCACCTTAAAGAATTCCATCTTACTCAATAATTGAGTCTTTAATTCTTACAACTCTGCTAAACAATTCAACATAGTGCCTTAAAACCTGAATCTATTCCTGGCACTAATCCAATCACCATTCTATCTTTTCATATAAAAGAAACCCTGGCAAATCTCCTGGAAGCACATCTAGAAACTCACAGACTAGTCTAGTCTGTCCTGATCTCACTGGCACGATCTAAGTGGTATCCACCACACTAGCTAAGAGTTCTATGCATCCCCCTGCAATAAAACTCTAGCTTTCACTACAGATGTCATAAGCGTACCAAATCTATGCACATTGCCAACTGTCACAAGGCTTTCCACTCTCAAGCCCAAGAGTTACTATACTTTCCTTGCCATTTAAAATTGCCTCATAACTACGTAGCCAATCCATACCCTGGATCAAACCAAAACCTGTCATAACCAGCTTTATCAAAATCACTGATAAGTCCTTTTTCATCGCAATGCAACTCATCCCTTGGGTTACCAATACAGTACCATCTTCCCATCACATCATAACCATGTGATCTGCATAGAAACTTTATACCTTTCAATATGCAACAAATAAAGGAATAGCATGGCACCAAAATCAATCAAGATAACTCAGAAATCAGATCTAGAAAACTGACCTGCCACCCCTGAGGAACTAGTCTTAGTCTCTGACTGCCCTGGAATAAACACTCGAGTTGGAATCGAGCTGTCTATCCCCTTTTGCTCATCCTTTCTTCGCATTGGGCAATCCTTCTTACGATGTCCAAACATATTACATGAGAAACATGCCCTTGCTCGGCATTCTCCTAGATGATGCCTTTAGCACCGAGCACATATTGGATATGTCTTCCGGCTTTCCTTTTTACTTGCTCCAATAAGTGGAGGTACCACTACCTGAACTCCGTGCTCTCCAGCACTTTGCTACCCAATCTGATGTCCTGCGCTCTCAACAGCAAGAGCCTTCCCTACCACCTGAGCATAGGTAGAGACTTCATGCACTGGGGCAACCCTAATGCCCTGAACTATTCTAGGATTCAACCCCTAAATAAACATTTCCTTCCGAGCTACATCTGTGGGTACCATGTCTAAAGCAAACTTGGCCAACCCATCGAATTTATTAACATACTCGGCTATTGATGCATTACCTTGAACAAGATTTAGAAACTCGTACATCTTAGCGGTCTTAGTCGCATCACAGTAATACTTCTCATTAAACAGCTGCTTGAATTCCTTCCAATCCATCACAGCTGTGTCTCGTGTCTGGGATACTACCTCCCACCACGTCCGGGCATCATCCCACAATACATATGTCGCACAGATCACCCTATCATGACCCACCAGCCCCATACTATAAAGAATTGAACTGATCATGCCCATCCATTGCTCAGCTCTGAATGGATCTAGGCCTCCCTCGAAGACTGGAGGGTAATACTCCTGGAACCTTCCACTGAGGAATTCCCATCTGCTCTCAACCCTAGGCTGAGCCAAAGCTGATGCCACTCCTGACATAGCAAAGGAAGAGGTGCTTCCCAACAGATTTCGCCGTTGTTTCAAACACCTAATATCTTCCTCATGCCTCTACAACTTTGATTGCAAATCTGTGACTATCTGCTGAAAATTCATAGGAGCAGATGAAGAACTAATACCCTGGCTATAACTCCCAGCCTCTGCATAACCACCACCAGGCCTCATAATCTGCCTTGGATATAAACCTGCTGATTGAATCTGCAGTCAATAACTTGACCCATTAATCATGATGAGCATATCAAGAGCTTTCCCCATGGGATAAATCTTACCACACCAAAATCACAACCACTTGCAGTGCTAAAAACATGCCCACGGCATTCATACATCAACTATAATCCCTGCTCTTCCAATATTCAAACCATGCCTCCAACTCCAGCATGCAAATATCACAATTATATATTCATGGAGCAGGTAATCATATAATCACATCCATCTATATATTCATGGAGCATATAATCATATAGTCAAGAGCCAGGTTCTATCAGAATCTCATGCTCCCTAATACAATGTGCAGGTAAAGCATTTACATTCTATATAAGCAGTTAAGCACATAACTACAGAAATAGTTACTATTCCCTGAGTGAAGCTATCTTCAGTGACGAGTGTACATGCCCAGATTGTCTTCGGGAACCATAAACCTTGGCTCGCTCTGATACCAAAGTTGTAATGCCCTAACTCCAGGGACAGTTACAGTGTGCCATGTAAATAGTGCTAAACTCGCTAATCGAGTCATTTGGCCAAAAACGTGTAACTAAGTATGATTAGTGGTTTAGGGATTAAAAATTTTGGTTAAGATGTAACGTTTCATTAGAGCATTTAACATATACATTGGGATCCCAGAAATATAATTTCAAAGTCTATTACAAGAAAATATTTACAACAGGCCGATCTAAGCGGCAAAACAGGGTTAAACCCTAGTTCCTCTTCAAACCTCGGTTGTGGTGGTTGAGCATCTGCATATGTACACATTGTCACCTAAGCTCTCCAACTCAAGGATGGTCCAGCTTTCTTTTGCCTTTACCTGCACCACATAGCACCCGTGAGCCGAAGCCCAGCAAGAAAACTTAATATGCTCATTAACAGTAATAACATGTCATCTAATCATAAGGCACACGCCTAGCAGATATAGCCCTAGTCAAGCAGGCAAACCAATCCATGTAATGATGGGTATCCAGGATAAGAAATCCTGCCCTCTTGAGTGGATGACTATCATGACGCTATGCCATTTCTGACTCTTAGGTCAGTATCCCTGACTAGTCAGTACATATACAAGTAAGCAGTGCCACCAAACATATATCATATGTCAAATATCCAAATAAAGGGCATTCAGCATGCTTACTCAATAATTACTAGCACAATTAGGATCATGCATAAACATAGAGGCTCAAGCTCTGAACAATATCACACTCCGTATACAAAGCATTTCCTAATCACATGTTTCTCGTGCATTACATTTAAGCATCCAACATGGATAAAAAATAGCCATGCATGTCACATATACACAGGGTGCAGTTTTCTTACCTCGGGTTCGAGCAAGAACTAGTAAAAGAACGACCCTTGAGAACGATCAATCCTTTGATCCTTTAGAAGTCACCTAGTCATAACCAATTATGGAATCCCATCAATAAAATAAATCATAAAAAGGTTTATAATCTAAAACCACACTCCCGGGATCCATCCCGCACTTTCGGGACTCTCAATCTACCCAAACGGGGTAAAGGAACCAACCCCCAAGCCTTAAAAGTCCTCCCAAGCCCTAAAATAAGCTTGCTGGAAAATAAACTAGTGCTGGGGTGCTGCCTAATGGCGCTGGGGCGCTGCCCCAAAGTTAGAGAGCTCCAGAATCTACCCTGCCTAGCGCTGGGGTGCCAGGAATGGTGCTGTGGCGCCATCAGCAAACCAGAGAGAATTCTGGTCTTCTCCCCTGCGATTTCCCTCTGAAACCAAGTCTCAAATCCAATCCCAAACATCATCAAAACATCAAATTCAACCCCCAAACTTCATCTACATCACACCCTCATCAAAACCCAAGCAACCAAACTCAAGAACTTCCATTAATTCTCAACTAACACATCAGAATCCTCAACTGAAAACTTAATAGAAAAATAGGGTATATAAGATTTTCATGGCTGAATTTCCTTACCTCAAGCTTGATCTAGACCCCCTTCAATGATTGAACTAAGTTCCTAAGCTCCCATCTTTGATCTCCCAGCTTGTTACCTCAAGTTGGCTTCAAAAATTCCAAAGGATAAAAGAGGAGAAATGATGTACGGGTGAGGGAGAGAGATGAGGATGATGATGCTCTGTTTTTACACTTCCACAGCCTTCTAAACTCAAAGGGCTGATATATATATCTTAGGGGTGAAAAGACCATTTTTCCCTTAGGTCAAATAAAGGCTTCTAAAGACTCCCAAGGGTAAAATCGTCATTTCCCGCCTATCTCGTTAATTATAATTAACACCCTCCAATTCCCGTTATTCTCAATATTCTCAAACATCAATAATTCATATCCCGTTACCCTCTAATTCCCGACAACGTTCTAATCACCAAATTACCCTGAGACCACTCCGAGCCCCGAACTTAATCCCATTATGACTAGACCGAAAACTTGCATTCCATGATCGTCTCATGACGAATGGCTTGAACCAATCCACATATAATGTGGTATTATTTATAATTCACCAACATGCACAAAAATATACAATTACGCTCCCAACGGGCCAAATTACCAAAATGCCCTTATAATTAAAAATAAACCCATATGCATGAATTTACCATCATATAATAATATAATTCACATAAACATGCTTATAATCATTAAATATCATAATAAATTAATTATGGCCCTCCTGGCCTCCTAATCAAGGTCCTAAACCTTATTAGGAAATTTGGGGCATTACAAGCGGGAGCGTTTATGAGACCAAAAGGCATAACTAGGAATTCTCAATGCCCTTCATGTGTTTAGAAGGCTATTTTCTCCAGATCCTTGGCACATACCCGGATTTGATGGTATCCCGATTTGACGTACAACTTAGAGGTTACTTTGGCACCGTGGAGCTCATCTAGCAACTCATCCATGACCGATATGGGAAACATATCAGCCATCGTGGCACGATTCAGGGCCCTATAATCACACAAAATTGCCAACTCCCATCCTTTTTCTTCACTAAGAGCATCGGGCTTGAAATAGGGCTTGTGCTACGTTGTACGATTCCCGCTTTCAATATTTTTGCCATCAATCTCTCAATCTCATCCTTCTGAGCTTGTGCATACCACTAAGGTCAAACACTAATTGGTCCCATTCCTTTCTTCAAACATATTGAATGCTCCCTGCCTAAGGTTGAGGTAACCCTTGCGGCATATAAAAAATAGCTCCAAATTTCTCCAAAACTATGATGACAGGTGGTGGTAATGAACAGATTTTGGGTTCCTCTTCCATTGCAAAAGCCCCAAAATCTATCTAAAATCCTTCTCCATCTTGTTGTAGAGTGTGAATCATGGCTTTAACAGATATTTGAGATTTACAAAGACTAGGATCCCTTTGCAAAGTTATCCAAGAACCCCCCACTTCAAACTTCATCACCATAGTTCTCCAATTCAATTGCATATTTCCCAATGTTTCTAGCAATTTAAGTCCCAAAATGACATCCACCCCTCCCATCTCCAACAAGAGAAAATCAGTTACAACTCTAATAGTTCCCAAATCGAGTTCCACCAAGCTACATATCTCGTCAGTTTGAACCTTGCCACCTGTCCCCAACAAAACACCATAGCAAGATGTAGCTGTGATTGGTATGTTGGATGTCTTAACCATATCTAATGAAATGAAATTGTGTGTCACCCCACTGTCTATGAATATTGTTATTGAGTGTTGTCCAATCTTACCCGCTAGTTTCATTGTATTAGCTTAAGTAATTCCAACTAACGAGTTCAGTGATAAAGTGGCCAAGGTCTCTTCACTTGCAATGGCTTCCAAATGTTCTGGGGTTGTTGGTGGTGACTCCATTTGTGGGTTGCCTTCTTCCTCATCCATCATCAAAATCATTTGTAAGGCCTTCTGCTCATATTCATGCCCTATATGTCACTTCGTTTCACATTTAAAACACACTCCCCTTGCTTTCCTATCTTGATATTCTGCCTCAGTGATTCTCCGTGTCTGTGGGTTCTTCATATTGAATATTGTAGTACTCGATACCGAAGTGGAAACTAAAGCAATCGAAGAATTTTAGCTGAAGGTCGATGGTGGTTGAGGATTCCAAGCTGAAATGGACGAATGGGTTTGGATGACAGGGCTCAAGGCCTGCTTGTGAGAAGCTGATCGATGACTTGGGGTCGGTCCACTCAACATCTGATGACCTTCTTCAATTCGTTGGGCCATGTCCATTACTTGGGCCAAGCCTATGGGCTTAAGAATGTAAATTACACTTGTGATCTATTCTTTGAGCCCTTTGACAAAATTTCCTTCCAAAATGTGTTTTGGGGTACTGAGTACCCGAGAAGTCAGCGCCTCCCAACCAAATCGATAGTCCCTCACCGTAGGCTCTTGCTTCACCAACAAAAACTCCTCTGATAAAGACCCGACTGGCTGAGCACAAAATTGGGAAAGAAGTAAAGTCTTCAAGGTTCCCCACGATGTGATTGGTCGCCTTTGATTTTCCCACTAAAACCATGTTAAGGTATCTCCGTCTAGGCCGATGATGGCTATCTCGAGCATGTGGGCTTTTAGACATATTGGACAGCAGAAAATATCATTCAGGTTGATATATCCAGCCTTCGAGGTTGTCGCCTGAAAACAAAGGCAGCTCCATTCTAGGGGGACAATAATCTCAGCCAACCCAGGGATCGAAAGTGAAGGGACCGAAAGTGAAGTGATCGGAATGTACCGTCAGTGGGATCGGTGAAGATCGGGCCTCTTGCAACCTAGCTGGTTGTCCTTTCGTCATCGTATCACCCTCTACAACTCGATGAGCTTGGTCAGCGCTAATTGCTGAATACTCGCTAACATCCTTAGCAGTTGATTGGTTCATTTGGGCAACAATCAGTTGTAAGGATTTTTCCATAGCTGGCATACGAGCTATCCCCTCCATTAGTGAGCCCAAATCTGCTTTCATCACTGCTAATTCTGATTGAACTTACTGCTGGAGCTCCAAAAATTTCCCTTCTAAGGCATCCACCACAGCTTCGAACTTCTTGTCCATTGTGGATCGGAAGTCTCTGATACCAATTGATATGGTATTCTTGCCAAATTGGGTAGTAAACAGAGCACTAATAAATGTAATTTAGAAACCAAACAGAGAAGAAAATGGAAATTGGCATTTAACAAGAATTTGAGAGCTTGTATCGCTCTAAATACAACAATACTTAGCTATTCCACACCCCAAACAGATGAATCACTCACTCTTTATTCTATTACTTCTCAGGAGTACACAAACTCCCCATACACCCACCCATAGGCTAAACCAACTTACATCACTAATTCTTGACACTAAGTCCATGTTGCATACTCTCTGCTGTCTTGGCCTTCTCCACATGTTTTCATCCTCTCCAAGGGTACCCATAGGTAAAGGGTGACCTATCAGGCACCTCCACCAGTATGCTAGGGCCGGAGCACGTACAGCACAAGTTTCAGCCGCATGATTGCCTCCACATCAGGTGGTTCCTCAGGCTCCGGGCCAAGTGCCTACAACCCCGCAGCAGCAAGTAGCCCATAGACCTCCACCAGTCAACAGGAGAGTAGGGACTATCTCTGGAGGACCGCTTAGGGGCCACATCATGGGTCTCAAAGAATCGTTATGTGCGAACCCTAAACCACGTTGACAAAGTGTTGGTGCTAGCCCATCTACCAACACAAATGCCTTGAATGACGGATCAAGTCATCACGTTCTCTGAGGATGATGCTCAGAGGGTTCATTTTCCCCACCACGACCCTTTAGTGGTTGAGATTTGGTGAATAACGGTAGTTCAATGAGCATCTTGTTCAAGTCAGCCTTCAAGAAGACTAGGCTGACTATTAGTGACATGTTCCTTTGCACCTCCCTTCTTTATGGGTTCTCGGGGGAAGGTCTCATTCCAATGGGGCAAATCAAGCTGCCAGTGACACTCGGAGAAGTGCCTCACCAGGCCTTCAAGGACAGGACATGTAGCATCCCAAAATTTCTAATAAGGCTTAAGACCTTGATTAGCATGCCGGAAGGACACGTGGAGTAATTATGTGGTAATTAGTTAAATAAATATATGATTATGCGGATTATATGAGTTATATCATGTTATGGTTGTTTATGCATGTTTAAGTGTATTGAATGTGCTTATAGGGTCGATTCTGTTAAAAAGGGCATTTTTGTAATTGTGACCTGCTAAGGGTATATTTGTAATAATATGCGTTATGTGATTGAGACCAAATTATTATGTGGATATATTTGAGTTGTTCGGTATGAAACGACCCTTTTGCGCAATTTAGCAGAAAAGTCACAATGGGGTCTAATACCCAGCTTGGGGTGAGCCTAGGGGTATTTTAGTAACTTAATACATTACTGGGGTTTACTAGGGATTGGGAATTTATTTGGTGATTATTTGGGTATGTCGGGGTTAATTGGGAATTTGTAGCGTTATTTGAGGTTTAGTGGAAAATGATGGCAAAGAACAATTTCGCCATTGAGGACATTATAGAACCAAAGTAAAGACTTGGGGTATTTTGGTCTTTTACTTAGACTTGGATTAACTTAATCCCCTAGGATCCTTTAGAAAATCATAACAAAACACAACACTCAGTCTCTCTCCCTCTCATTCTCATTTTCTCTCTCTCACTCTCATTGTTGGGGCCTTGGAAAGTTGAAGGAAAAGCATAGATTCCTTGAGTTTTGGGGCAAGGATTGCTGGGGAATAGAAGCTTAGTTAGGGCAGGGAGCTTCTAAGCTTGAGGGAGCAGCTAGGAAATAATTTGATCAGAGGTAAATTGAAGTTTTAGTTCTAAGTTTTTTTTTTAAGATTTGGAGTTCTAGAAGTTCTATCTAAATTCTTAGTTTCTATGAGGTGTTGATTGAGTTTTGAGGCTGGTTTATATATTTATGGGTTGTTGGGACCATTGGCATGGTCAATTGTGAGTAAAATCTAGTGTTGGGATGATTTTGGGAGGATGGGCGATTCATAAAATTGCAAGTTTTCTGGGTTCACAGGTTTCGTCGCGGCGCTGTTCTTGGAGCATCGTGGCCCGTATGAAATCAAGGGCGCTGGGGTTCCTCTGAACCGCCTTAGCGCCGCAGTGCTTGGTGGGCAGTGCCGCGACGCGTGTCTAGGGTGCGTCGCGCTGCTAATTGGGAGCATTAGCCAAATGAAGTTTTGAGTTGTAGGATGTCAAACCTAAGGGTTCAGGAAGGATCATACTACCCTGTTTAGTAGAATTCAAGGTTCCGGGGGTTAGGACTCGGTTTGGAAACCTTTATTTATTCGATAGTGATGGATATCCTTTGTAACATCCAAAATTACCTAATAAGGACAGGATGGAAAATTATGTGTTTATGTGATTTATGTGTATCATTATATGATTATGTGAGTTATATTATTATATGACTTGATATGAATGTTTATGTGTATTAAATATGCATGTTGGCCCATTTTCAGGAGAAGGGAAACTTTCGTAATTTTTCCCGTTATGGGTATATTTGGAGTATATGTGATATATGTGTGGGACCACATCATTATGTGGATATATATAGGTTACTCGGCGCAAGGCGATCCTAGGGAGCAAGTTAGTGGGAAAGTCACAACGGGACCAGTACTCGACTTGGGGTGAGTCAAGGGGTACTTCGGGTATTTAGTATATAACTAGGATATTGGGTAATCGGAATGAATATTTAAGGATATATTTGGAGTTAGTGAGACCAGGAGGGAATTCTAGGGATTTTGACCATTGTACCCCCGGGGAAGTTTTTGGTACCCCGAGCCTTGGGTTTACATAAGGTTACTTGAGCCCTAAGTAATCTGTCATAAATAGAAATACGATCAAACATTCTTGTTCTCTCTCCTATTCTCTCACTTGACTCTCGTTAGCGTTTTCGAAGGAAACTTGAGTTTTAGATCTCGAATTCAAGCAAGGTTAGAGTAATAATGATTCTAGGGAAGATTAGAAGCTTGATAGCAAGAGGATTTAGCTGGAAAAAACTTAATCATAGGTAATCTAAGAATTAAGTTTATGAGTTTAGTTTTCCATAAGTTTCTTAAGGTTTGATTGGATTTTATAGTTTTAGTGAGATTTTGATCCATTTGTAAGTTGAGTTTTGTTGTATGGGAAATATTGATGATGTTTTGGGGTTGAATTATGGGTTTGGTAAAATTTTAGGGTAAGTTTTGGAGGATTTGGCTCAGATAAAACGGGGTCGCGGTGCAACCTTGTTCTTGGGCGCCGCGACCCTCATGAACATAGGGGCCTAGTCAGTTCTCTGAAATGCTATCACGCCATGGCGCTTAAGGAGCTACATTGTGGCCTGAATTCAGAGTAATTTGGGATGGGCTCTCTACTTCGGTAGATTCACAACTCTAATTGTGGGGCACCACGGCGCAAATAAAGGTTTTTGGCCAAAATAGGTTTTGAGTGCGGGAACTCAAACTTAAGGGCTCGTGTAACGCCCTGGTTACTCCAAGACCATTACTATGGACTTTAAACAGTGCTTAACTCGCTAAATGAGTTATTTGGTTATAAACGTGCATCTAGGTGTCATTAATAGGCTAGGGTAAAAATTCTCGATCAAAAGGAATGGATATATTTTATTTAACACATAAAACTGTACATGGGCCCATAAAAATGTTTACAAGTTATTTATAATCCAAAATGGTAACTACAGTGTAAAAGTTACGACCCGCCGACCTCGGTGACAAAAATAGGGTTAACCCCTGGTTCCTCTGAGAAACACCTTGGTTGTGATGGTCAAGCGGCCGCATAAGTACACATCACCACCTATCCTCCCCACTCAAGGTTGGGTGAGCTTTTCTTTCCCTTTACCTGCACCACATAGCATCCGTGAGCTAAGGGTCACCAAGAAATCTTATTACTGCATGTATACAATATCAATTGATGATTATGATAATCATACTGGGGCTTGTAGCCCTAAACAGATAATATCGAGATTCTGGCAATCATGCTGGCGCGTGCAGCCCTAATAAGATAAGTCACTATTAATTCATACTCTGAATAGATGACTAATAAGTCTATCTCTAGGGCTCTGCACCCTAATCAGATGAGTGATTACCCAGTCACAAACTTGGGTAGGTGGCTAATAAGTCAACTTCTAAGGATCTGTTCCTTATATAGATGACTAATAAGTCCATCTCTAGGGTTCTGCTCCTTAAATAGATGGATAATAAGTCCATCTCTGGGGATCCGTTCCCTAAGCCATGTGACATGTCGGTCACCTTAGCCTTTCGGCTCTGGCTCTAAGTAACTAGCCTTTAGACTAGACAAGCGTTTTTGTTTTCATCGAACTTAAGGTCGGTCAAGCATTTCATGCTTATGTTGATAATGATTATGTCGATTAGATCTAATCTTTTCAGTTTGCGTTTAACACGCTAATACCGTTCTTGACTCCTAGGTCAATCCAATACGACCAGTGCTCAGTACTACTGTCGAACTTGACTAATAAGTCACAGCTTCATAGTTAATACTGACACCATTGCCGATTCTGACTAATAAGTCAGTACCATTCACAGATAAGCAATATTACTAACCATTTACATTGCAATCAATGTCCACATATAGAGCACTCAACATGCCTCATAAATTACCATGCATGTCACATGCTGGGTGCAGTTTTCTTAACTCTGGTTCGAGCGAGAAATAATTTAAAAACAACTCTTGAGAACGATCGATCCTTTGATCCCTTAGCGGTCACCTAGTCATAACCACATATGGAATTCCATCAATAAAATAAATCATGAAAAGGTTTATGGTCTAAAACCCCGCTCTCAGGACCACTCTTGAGCTCTCGGGACCACTCCCGAGCTCTCGGGACTTCCAATCCACCCAACGAGGTAGTGAAACCATCCCCCGAGCCCCCAAAGTCCTCCCAAACCCTTGAATGGGCCTTGCTAAAAATGACCTAGCACTGGGACGCTACCCCAAGTCAGAGAACACCCTTGCTCTCATCTGCCGAGCGCTGGGGTGGAAAAAGTGGCGCTGGGGCACCACTGACAGACCAGGAAATTCTGGTCTTTCTCCCCTTCGTTTTCCCCTATGTACCAAGCTTCAAAACCAACCCAAACTTCTAATTTAACCCAAAAACCTCACCAATACCTCAACTTCATAAAGACCCAAGCAAAATTTCCCAAAAACCTCATTGAATTCCCAACTATCAAATCCAAAATTACAACTAAAAACTAATTGAAAAATAGGGCATAAACCAGAGATTTTAGGGCTGAATTTCTTACCTCAAACTCAAGATTGAATTCTCTTCAATGGCTGAACATATTCCTAAACCCTCATCCCTTGATTCCCTATGTTAAATCCTCAATTGGAGCTTCAAAAATTCAAAGGAAGAAGAAGGAGAATGATGATCGTGAGAGAGGAGAAGGAAGGCTCTGTTTTGCTTTAGCTTTAGTTAATTCCAGAGCCTTCTACTTAGTTTGAATATATCCCTTGGTCAAATGACCAAAATGCCCCTAGGTGAAATAATTTCCTTTCAAGGCAAGCAAGGGCAAAAATTGCCTTTTCCCATCTAATCCTGTTAACCATAATTAACGTCCTCAAAAACCCGTTATTCCCAATATTCTAAAATAATAATAAATCATATTTCATTACCCTTTAATTCCCGGTAATGTAATAATCATCAAATTACCCGAGCCCGGTAAATAACCGTGATATGACAAACACTAACTTGCATTCTAAGACCGTCTCATGCTGAATAGCTCGAACATATCCACATAATAATGTAGCATCATCAATAATTCACCAACTTGCATGAAAATATACAAATATGCCCTCAACGGGCCAAATTACCAAAATACCCTTATATTGAAATGTGGACCCACATGCATGCATTTATCATCATATAATAATATAATTCACATAAGCATGCATAATAAATCAATTATGTCCCTCCCGACCTCCTAATCTAACCATTAAACCTCATTCGGGATTTTGAGGCATTATAACTATCCCCTCCTTACAGAAATTTCGTCCTCGAAATTTACCTGAATAGCTCTGGATACTGATCCTGCATATCTGACTCCAGCTCCCAGGTCGCTTCATTGACCTTGTTGTTCCTCCATAACACCTTAACCAAAGGTATCACTTTATTCCTAAGGACCTTGTCCTTTTTGTCTAGTATCTGAACTGGATGTTCCTCATAGGAGAAATCTGTCTCAAGCTCCAGATTTCGTAACTCAAAACATGTGTCACATCAGATAAATACCTCTGAAGAGCTGAGATATGAAACACGTTATGCAAGGCCGAAAATGTCGGTGGTAAGGCCAACATGTAAGCCACTTGACCAATCCTATCTAGGATCTCAAATGGACCTACAAATCTAGGGCTCAACTTGCCCTTCTTTCCAAATCTTCTCACCTCTTTCCATGGCGAGACTCTAAGGAAAACATAGTCTCCCACTTGGAACTCCACGTTCCTGTGTTTGGGATCTGCATAACTTTTCTGTCTTCTTTGAGAAGTTTGCATCCGAGCTCTAATCTTCTCAATGGCCTCACTGGTCCTCTGAACTGCTTCAAGACCCAAGTATCTCCTTTCTCCTTTCTTATCCCAATGAATGGGTGATCTGCATTAACTACCATACAGCATCTCATAAGGTGCCACCTCAATGGTAGACTGATAGCTATTGTTGTAGGAAAACTCTATCAAAGGTAGATACTTACTCCAGGACCCACCAAAGTCCAACACACATGCTCGTAGCATGTCCTCCAATATTTGGATCGTCCTATCAGATTGTCCATCGTCTAAGGATGATAATCAGTACTCAACTTTAACTGTGTTCCCATGGCCTTCTATAAACTTCCCCAGAACATGGAAGTGAAAGTGGGGTCCCGATCTGACATGATCGACCTCGGTGCTCCATGGAGGCGTACGATCTCTCTCACATAGAGATTTGCATACTGGTCAACTGTATATGTAGTTTTCACTGGTAAGAAGTGAGCTAACTTGGTATAACAATCCACAATAACCCATATTGAATCATGTTGATCAGCAGTCATGGGTAACCCCACCACGAAATCCATCGTGATGTCTCCCCATTTCCACTCTGGAATATCTAGAGGCTGCAATAACCCTGCTGGCCTCTGATGCTCAGGTTTGACCTGTTGACATGTCAAGCACTTAGCCACATATTCCACTATATCCCTATTCATCTCCGGCCACCAATACAATGATCTCACGTCCTGGTACATCTTCATGGTGCCTGGATGCAAAGAGTAAGGAGTAGTATGAGATTCATCCAGAATCTTCCATCTCATAGCAGTGTCTAACAGAATACATATCCATCCCTTGTATCTCAACGAACCCATACCAGGCACTGTGTAATCTCTGGACACTCCAGCTAAAACATCCTCTCTAATCTTGATCAGTTGTGGATCACCCAACTGACCCTCCTTGATTCTTTCCGACAGTGTAAACTGTAGTGTAATGCTGGTCAACTGGCCCACTAGCAACTCTATGCCAGCTCTGGTCATATCCTCTGCTAACTCTCTAGATATCAGCCTCACATTGTAAATCTGTCCCGGACCCTTCCGGCTTAAAGCATCGTCTACCACGTTGGCCTTTCGTGGGTGATACAAGATTTCACAATCATAATCTTTCACTAACTCCAGCCAATGCCTTTGTCTCATGTTCAAGTCTTTCTACATGAAGAAGTACTTCATGCTCTTATGGTCAATATAGATCTCACACTTTTCCCCATAAAGGTAATGTCTCCATACTTTAAATGCAAAGACCACAGCCGCCAACTCTAAATCATGAGTGGGATATCTCTGTTCATATTCTTTTAGCTGATGTGAGGCATAGGAAATCACCTTCCCTGACTGCATCAGAACACAACCTAAACCATGATGTGAGGCATCACAGTATATCACAAATTTCTCCTGATCTGATGGAAGACTCAGAATCGGAGCTGTAATCAACATCTTCTTTAGTTTTTGGAAGATGTTCTCACACTTGTCTGATCCCACAAACTTCTGATTCTTGCGTGTCAGCTCAGTCAATGAAGTAGAAATCTTTGAGAACCCTTCCACGAAACGTCTGTAATAACCTGCCAATCCAAGGAAACTCATCACTTCAAAAGCGCTCTTTGGCCTTGGCCAATTTGTAACCGCCTCAATTTTGGCTGGGTCTACTTTAATCCCCTCCTTACTGACAATGTTCCCAAGGAAAGATACCTGAGATAATCAGAACTCACACTTCTTAAACTTTGCAAACAGTCTGTGTTCCCTCAGTCTCTGTAAAACTAACCTTAGAAGTTGCTCATAATCTAACTTTGACTGAGAATAAACCAGAATATCATCGATGAAGACGATCACAAACTGATCCAGATAATCCTTGAACACTCTGTTCATCAAATCCATAAAAGCAGCTGGGGCATTAGTCAATCCAAAAGACATGACTAAGAACTCATAATGCCATACCTAGTGCAAAAAGCAGTCTTTGGTATATCTCCCTCCTTGACCCTCAGCTGATGATAACCAGATCGAAGGTTTATCTTTGAGAATACCTTTTTACCTTGCAACTGATCAAATAGATCATTTATCATTGGCAGAGGATACTTGTTCTTAATTGTTAACTTGTTCAGTTCTCTGTAATCAATGCACATCCTCAAAGAACCATATTTTTTCTTCACAAACTGAACTGGTGCACCCCAAGGTGAGAAACTAGGTTTGATAAAACCTAAGTCTAACAGCTCCTGCAGTTGTTCTTTCAATTCTTTTAACACTGCTGGGGCCATTCTGTAAGGTGCTCTAGACACTAACTCTGTCCCTGGTGCTAGTTCTATCACAAATTCAATCTCTTTGTTTGGTGGCAACCCTGGTGGATCTTCTAGAAACACATCCAGAAACTCATAGACTAGTATGGTCTTTTCTGGTCTCACTGGCATGACCTAAGTGGTGTCCACCACACTGGCAAAGAATCCTATGCAACCACCTTGCAATAGATCTCTAGCCCTCAAAATAGAAATCATAGGTATGCGAGGTCCATGCACAGTGCCAACAAATACAAAACGATCCTCACCTTCAGGCTCAAAGGTGACCATCTTCCTTCTACAATCTATGGTCACCCCATAATTCACTAACCAATCCATACCCAGAATCATGTCAAAGTCAGTCATAACTAACTCTATCAAATCCATTAACAACTCTCTGCCCTCCACTGTCACTGACAATCTTCTGGATACTACTAACTCTTCAGCGGGTAATAACGTCCCGAACCCCACAACATAATAATCACATGGTCTACACAGTCTATCAATAATTCTACTAGCAACAAAAGAATTTGTAGCACCAGAATCAATCAAAACAATATAAGGGATTCTAGTACTAAGAAGCTGACCTGTAACTACTGAAGGTGAAGCCTTAGCTTCTGCTTGGGTCAATACGAACACTCGAGCTGGGGTCAAGCTGTCCGCCTTTCTGGGTTCTTCCTTTCTTTCTTTTGGGCAATCCTTCTTAATATGACCCACTGCTCTGCATAAGAAGCAAGTCTTTGCGCCACACTCCCCCAAATGGCACCTCTTGCACCTAGGGCACTCAGGATAAGTCTTCTAGACCTCACTGCCACCCTGGCAGCCCATTGTAATACCACGTGGTTGCCTGTCAGGACTTGGACCTTGGAAGGTATCAGGAACCTTCCTCTTTTGATCACTAGGGCCTCCACCCCTACCTGAACTCACAAATGGAGGACCTGTCCCCCTCAACTCTCTTCTGGCTGCATTTCCCACCATATCTTGTTCTTTGCGCTCTCAATTGTGAGCCCCTTCTCCACCAACTGTGCATAAGTAGTAACTCCAGCCACAGTGGTGATACGAACATCCCGGGCTAATCTAAGCTATAGCCCCTTGAGAAACCTCTCCCTTCTGGTCCCATCAGTGGGCACCAGCTCCATGGAAAACTTTGCCAATCTATCAAACCTCAGAGCATATTCAATAACTGATAGACTCCCCTGAATTAATCTGATAAACTATTTAGCCTTTGCAGCCCTGATGGCATCATTGTAATATTTTTCATTAAACAGAGTCTGAAACTCTTCCCAACTCAAGGCATTGATGTTTCTGGTCTGGGATATAACTTCCCACCAAATTCGGGCATCCTCCCAAAACATGTATGTGGCACAAGCCACCCTCTCATTACCAGACACCCTCATGAAGTCAAGGATGGTGGTAATCAAACTCATCCATTGCCCTGCCCTTGCTGGATCTGCACTGCCCTAAAAAACTGGAGGTTGTTGCTTCCTAAACCTTTCATAAAAAGGTTCCAATTTGCTTCCAACCTCTGGCAGCTGCTCAAATGTTGGCATCGATACAGGTGGTGCCTTTGGTAAAACACTCCATACAGGAACTTGTTGTTGTCTCAGGAGGCAGATTTCTTCTTCCTGCCTCAAAACTCTGGCCTGTAAGTCAACAAACAATTGTTGCCAGTTTTCAGGAACTCACTGAGGAATCTGACTCTGGTCATTCTCATGACCCTGTCTGTCATTCTGGCCATGATCTTCCTAGCCAACTAATGAATCTGTCTGTCATGGAATCATACTATCAACTTATACTGTGCTGAAACAATAAATGTGGCCAATTAGGCAGTAATAACTAGACCTCTTGCCGCCTCATGGTCCAAGATCAACAGATATTCACCCATATTCCACAAGTATATAGATATACAAATGGATACATGATCATAGCATTTAGCATTTAACACGTATCAGTTAATAATTCACAATGAACAATACTAATAAGCATGTTCTAGCAATATCAGTACTAATAAGCACGTTCTTGCTTATAATGGAGTAGTCAAGGCCCAGCCTTATTAACATATCACATGTAGACAGGTAAAGCATTTATACTTTATTTAAGAAGTTAAGCATATACCTACATAAATAGTTACCAAACCATGGATCGAGCTTGTCTTCAGTGGTGACTGTACATGCCCAACCAGTCTACAAGAACTTTAAACCTTGGCATGCTCTGATACCAAGTTGTAATGCCCTGGTTACTCCAAGACCGTTACTGTGGACTTTAAAAAGTGCTTAACTCGCTAAATGAGTCATTTGGTTAAAAACGTGCATCTAGGTGTCATTAATAGGCTAGGGTAAAAATTCTCGATCAAAAGGAATGGATATATTTTATTTAATACATAAAACTGTACATGGGCCCATAAAATTTTTTACAAGTTATTTATAATCCAAAATGGTCACTACAGTGTAAAAGTTACGACCCGCCGACCTCGGTGACAAAAATAGGGTTAACCCCTGGTTCCTCTGAGAAACACCTTGGTTGTGATGGTCAAGCGACCGCATAAGTACACATCACCACCTATCATCCCCACTCAAGGTTGGGTGAGCTTTTCTTTCCCTTTACCTGCACCACATAGCATCCGTGAGCTAAGGGTCACCAAGAAATCTTATTACTGCATGTATACAATATCAATTGATGATTATGATAATCATACTGGGGCTTGTAGCCCTAAACAGATAATATCGAGATTCTGGCAATCATGCTGGCGCGTGCAGCCCTAATAAGATAAGTCACTATTAATTCATACTCTGAATAGATGACTAATAAGTCTATCTCTAGGGCTCTGCGCCCTAATCAGATGAGTGATTACCCAGTCACAAACTTGGGTAGGTGGCTAATAAGTCAACTTCTAAGGATCTGTTCCTTATATAGATGACTAATAAGTCCATCTCTAGGGTTCTGCTCCTTAAATAGATGGATAATAAGTCCATCTCTGGGGATCCGTTCCCTAAGCCATGTGACATGTCGGTCACCTTAGCCTTTCGGCTCTGGCTCTAAGTAACTAGCCTTTAGACTAGACAAGCGTTTTTGTTTTCATCGAACTTAAGGTCGGTCAAGCATTTCATGCTTATGTTGATAATGATTATGTCGATTAGATCTAATCTTTTCAGTTTGCGTTTAACACGCTAATACCGTTCTTGACTCCTAGGTCAATCCAATACGACCAGTGCTCAGTACTACTGTCGAACTTGACTAATAAGTCACAGCTTCATAGTTAATACTGACACCATTGCCGATTCTGACTAATAAGTCAGTACCATTCACAGATAAGCAATATTACTAACCATTTACATTGCAATCAATGTCCACATATAGAGCACTCAACATGCCTCATAAATTACCATGCATGTCACATGCTGGGTGCAGTTTTCTTAACTCTGGTTCGAGCGAGAAATAATTTAAAAACAACTCTTGAGAACGATCGATCCTTTGATCCCTTAGCGGTCACCTAGTCATAACCACATATGGAATTCCATCAATAAAATAAATCATGAAAAGGTTTATGGTCTAAAAGCCCGCTCTCGAGACCACTCCCGAGATCTCAGGACTTCCAATCCACCCAACGGGGTAGTGGAACCATCCCCCAAGCCCCCAAAGTCCTCCCAAACCCTTAGAATGGGCCTTGCTGAAAATGACTTAGCGCTGGTGAACACCAACCCAACGGTGAACACCAACCAAACTTCTAATTTAACCCAAAAACCTCACCAATACCTCAACCTCATCAAAACCCAAGCAAACTTTCCCAAAAACCTCATTGAGTTCCCAACTATCAAATCCAAAATTCCAACTAAAATCTAACTAAAAAATAGGGCATAAACTGGATATTTCATGGCTGAATTTCTTACCTCAAACTCAAGATTGAACCCTCTTCAATGGTTGAACATAATCCTAAACCCTCATGCCTTGATTCCCTAGCTTAAATCCTCAATTGGAGCTTCAAAAATTCAAAGGAAGAAGAAGGAGAATGATGATCGTGAGAGAGGATAAGGAAGGCTCTATTTTGCTTCAGCTTTAGTTAATTCCAGATCCTTCAACTTAGTTTGAATATATCCCTTGGTCAAATGACCAAAATGCCCTTAGGTTAAATAATATCCTTTCAAGGCTAGCAAGGGAAAAAATCGTTCTTTCCCATCTAATCCCATTAAACATAATTAACGTCCTCCAATTCCCATTATTCCTAATATTCTCAAATAATAATAAATCATATCCCAGTACCCTTTAATTCCTGGTAATTTACTAATCATCAAATTACCTCGAGACTTACCCCAAGACCGGTAAATAACCCCGATATGACCAAATCGCTAACTTGTATTCTAAGATCGTCTCATGCTGAATGGCTCGAACATATCCACATAATAATGTGGCCTCATCCATAATTCACCAACATGCATGAAAATATACAAATATGCCCTCAACGGGCCAAATTACCAAAATACCCTTATAATGAAATGTGGACCCACATGCATGCATTTATCATCATATAATCATATAATTCACATAAACATGCATATAATCATTTAATTGCATAATAAATCAATTATGGCCCTCCCAGCCTCCTAATCCTACCATTAAAATTCATTAGGAATTTTGGGGCATTACAGCTCGAGATCGATCCTACTACCCGATTTATTAGAAATCGATGTTCCGGAGGCTAGGACTTGGTCTGGAAGCCTTTATTCTCTCGTTATTGATGGGATTTTATACTTTGTTGTTACTATGTTATCGCTAGGGGCTCGAAACCAGAATTGTGGTCGAGGGTCGTTCATTATTAACCCGTGTAGGGACCAAAGGTAAGAAATTGCACCCAATATGTCATACATGTGATTATGGCTTGGCCCAGATTGTTAAACAGGGATATGAATAGGGCTCGGGATCCTGAGAATGTGCATGATTATGATTGTGCCTATGATTGATTGATTAAGCATGTTGAATGCTCTATATTTGGATATTTGTTATATAATCAATGTATGTCTACATTCTCTGATTGAGAAAGCTTGACTTATGAGTCAAGGACGGCAATAGTGCTGAGCGCTGGTTGGAAAGCATTGACTTATGAGTCAAGGACTGCAGTAGCGCTGTTAGGAAAGCAATGAATTATGTGTTAAGGGCAATAATAGCGTTGAGCGCTAGCGGAAAAGCATTGAATTAGTCTCATATCCTAGGGCTAGGCCCTGGACATGACTTATAAGTCAAGAACGGCATTACCATGCTGAGTGCTAGCCGAAAGCATTGACTTATAAGTCAAGGGTGGCAATAACGTGCTAGTCGATATGGTTAAGCCTAATCAGGAGCGCATCATACGCTTTTCTGACCTAATGGTCGTGGAAAACTTAGCACCAGGTACGTTGACTAGCTCCAAGGCTAGTTATATAGAGGATAGGGAAATGCCCTCGAGGTGATTCATTACTCACATATCCTAGGGCTTTGAGTCCCAGTATGATTCATTAATCATGTATTTTGGGCAACGGGCCCCAGTATGATTCATTAATCATGTATTTTGGGCAACGGGCCCCGATATGATTAATTAATCATTTAATTAGGGCAGTTGGACCCATTTGACGTTGTGGTCATTTATACGAATGGTATGCATGCATGATTAGGTTTATTACTACTAGGCATGCTTATTATGATTTGGTGACGTGTTAATAACTACTTATGAGCATGTTTAAGTTTTCTTGCTGAGCCTTGGCTCATGGGTGCTTTGTGGTACAGGTAAGGGGAAAAGAAAGTTAGGCCATCCCTGAGGTGGAGAGCTTCGATGACGATGTGTACATATGCGGCTGCTCGACCACCACGGGCAGGGTTTCTCAGAGGAACTAGGGTCAAACCCTATTTTTCCGCTTAGGTCGGCTGGTTGTAACTTTCCAATTGTAATTAACCTTTTTAATAGTTTGGGATCCCATGTATGAAAGTAAATTTTTTAGCCAAACAGTTATAACTTTTGACCAAAAATTTTAACCCTAAACCATTAATCACATTTAGTTACACAGTTATGGCCAAATAACTCATTTAGGAAGTATAGCACAATTTAAAATACATAGTGTAATGATCCTTGATTAGGAGGGCATTACATCCTTTATTATGGTTGTGACTAGCGTACCGCTAGGGCTCGGATGGGGATTGTGCTTGAGGGTCGTTTCTATTTATCCAGTGCTTGGACCTGAGGTAAGAAAACTGGTATATGCACATAGAACTATTGGTTGGTATGCTATTTAGCCTTGAAATACATGTGAATGTATGGTATGACTCATAACAATTAATCGCATTGAGCGTGGAGCCGATCGGAAAAGCATGCAGAATGCTGATCGTAAAGGCAAGTTCAAATTGGGGTAGTGACCCATACTTTCCCGACATGAACCGTGAGCTGAGTGCCTGCGTACACACCTCGCTCAGTTGAGTCACTCGACCTAGTTGTTTTTCCTGGGCCACTTAATTGATTATATGACTAAGATGAGTATTCTTTTGTAAACTGTAGAATGTGTTTAGAAATTATATGATTGGAATGATCGCATCTGTTATTGCTTGATTAAGACCTTGATTAGGAGGTCGAGATGGACATATTTGATTTATTATGCCATTAAATGATTATATGCATGTTTATGTGAATTATATTATTATATGATGATAAATGCATGCATATGGGTCCACGTTTTATTATAAGAGCATTTTGATAATTTGGCCCATTGAGGGTGTAATTGTGTATTTTCATGCATGTTGGTGAATTTTGAATAAGACCACATTAAAATGTGGATTTTTTCAAGCCATTCGGCATGAGACGATATGTGAATGCAAGTTACCGATCTAGTCATAACAAGGTTAGTTTCGGGGCTCAGGGTGAGTCTCGGGGTAATTTGAGGATTAGAACATTACCGGGAATTAAAGGGTAATGTGATATAATTTATTAGTATTTGAGGATATTGAGAATAATGGGAATTGGAGGGCGTTAATTATTGTAATGCCCTACTACCTTAGAGCCGTTACCAAGTGAGTTTAAAATGTGCAGCTAACTCGCTAAACGAGGTTTTTAGAACAAAAGTGTGTTTAAACAAAAGTCAAGGCTGTAATCTTTGAAAATACTCTCTTCTGTTGAAAATTTCAAGTGTCTTACATTTGGGATCCCAAAATATGGTTTATAAAATATTTACAACTCAAAATAGATTTACAGATAATTAACCATCAAAATCACAGTTTAATACAGCCATTTCTCAAAATTCCCCCAACCAAAGCAGTCGGGCAGGCCAAACATGTACGCGTCGCTTCATGCTCTCCGTACTCATGGCTGGTTGACTTTTTCTTTGCCCTTACCTGCAACACAGAGCACCCGTCAGCCGAAGCCCAGCAAGAAAAGTCATACAGCACATAACATATGCATATTATATAATCAACATATCAGATAATCCACAGATAGTCCATCAGACTAAACAAATACGGCCATGCCGTCCCAGAAGTGTTACCAAAGCCTTGGGTCTCGGTTCTCACCGTAAGGATATCCCATGTATCCATTGGGGTCTCACCCTAACAATAAGCACTCCATGTGCTAAGTGTTATTCCCGGCCCCACTGCCGTCCTCCGCCTTCGCCGTTCTCGGCTCCTTGCCATTCCCGGCTCCTTTGCCGTTCATTCTACTATAATCACATATATCATAACTCAAACAACATTCAGGCATATAATAATTCAATCAAGGCTACACCCTAATATGTAATACAATCTAGGGCCTTGCCCTGCAACAACACTATGGGCCCATGCCCTGGTCTATGGGTACAACAGTTTTCTTACTTGTGTCCCGAGCTTCTCAATGCACCAAAGTCACGAGTATGGTCCTCTATCCCGAGCCTCTCCGAAAACCTAGTCACAACACATATAAAACACTCTTTAATACTAACCAATCCAAAACCACTTCCCAGGACCAATCCCATACTCTCGGGACCTCCAATTTCCCAAAACAACACAACGGAAACATCCCTCGAGCCCCTGGGACAAATGCCCAAAAATGCAAAATTTCCCTGTCCTGAAAATAGCCTAGCGCCGCAGCACTACCCTTTGAGGCCCGCAGCGCCCCTTCGCGAACCCAGAATTCTATGTTTTCCCCTGCATTTTCCCCGAGCCAAAACACTTCCAATTCAACCCAAACACATACCTAAACCCCAAAACCAATTTAAAACCACAAATGAACCATCTAACAACCTATAAACACCAGCAACAAGCTTAATCACACAATCACACCCAAAATCCACACTTTGGTTTCAAATTTCAAAAACTTAAACCATAACTTTTAAAACTTAAACCAAGGCTTGAAAAATGTAAACCATGCCTCAATATTCGCAAACAACACCAGAAACAAAAATTCAAAGATGCTTAGAACCCTTACCTCAATCAATACTTCAACTTTGAACACTCTCCAATCCCAGCTTCAAACCAATTCCTCTTGATTACCAAGCTGAAATCCCATGCAAACCAGCCACAGCTATCTTTAAATTTTCATACTTACTTTCTAGAAATCAAGATTAGAACTTAAACAAAACAGAGACAAATCCTTACCTCTGAACAATCTTGGTTTATGATCAACTTAATTTCCTTAAACCACCTTGATTCTCCTCCTAGGTCTCCCAATTTTAGCTCTCTTCTCCTTTTCCTTTCCTTCTAGTTTTCTTCCAATTTCAGCAAGAAGAGAAATACGCCTAAGTGTTAAAACGTTTCTATATTCTTCCAAAAGACCATTTTACCCCTCCATGTAATTCCTTTCCTAACTAAACCTCAAGAGCATTTTTGACATTTCACCTTTCTTACAAATCTACCATTTTCTCATATAAAATTGTTACTCTCAATAGTTACCAAGGGTCACTCATGTTACTCAATTACCATTAACCATAACTCACAAACTCAAATCGTTAAATTCCCAAAATACCCCTAGGCTCCTCCCAAGCTGGGTATTTAATCCCATTGTGACTTTTAAACTAATCAGCTCCCTAGGACCGTCTCGGCACGTGCATCACAATATTATCACCACTCACACGTGGTATTAATCATATAATACATTTATTACGTCTATGCCCTCAACGGCTAAAATTACCAATTTACCCCTAACAAACAAACGGGCCCACATGCATATTTATTCCACCTGAACATGCATTCTAATCACATATTCATTTAAAATCATATATTAACATGTTAATTCATTTATTGCCCTCCAGGCACGCTAATCAAGGTCCTAACCCTTATTAGCAACTTGGGGTGTTACAATTATGATTAACGAGATAGGGAGGAAAGGATGGTTTTGCCCTTGGTGGCCTTAAGAGGATTGTAAATGACCTAGGGGCATTTTGGTCTTTTGACCTTAAGGATAAATATAACCCTTTGCAGCTGTAGAAACATGGCCAAAACATAGCATCTTCTTCTCCTTAACTGATCACCATTTCTCTTCCATTTTTCCTTTGAATTTTGAAGCTCTTTTTGAGGAACCAAGCCTTGAGGGTTTTGGGTTATGCTCTAGCATTGAAGAGGGTGTGATTATGAGATTGAGGTGAGTTTTTAGCCATTAAAACTATGGTTCTTGCTCTATTTTTCTTGTTGAGTTTCAACTGAGTTTTGAGTTGGATAATGGGAATTGATGGGAGTTTTTGGTTAGGGTTACTTGGGTTATGATTCCTAGGTCATGTATGGATGGTTTTTTGGTTCAATTGGGGGTTTGGAAGCTTGTTTTGAAGGTTGGAAATGGAGGAATCATAGGAGGGAAAAGTCATGGCTGATCAGCCTGGTTGTAGCACTATAGCGCCCATCATTGGGCACTACAGCGCTGGCTAGGGGGCATTCAGCCCTGCCAATCACGCTGGGGCGCTAGGGGGTAGCGCTACAACACTACCCTACTTTTCCAGATTCCTGTTTTAGGCACTTTAGAGGTTTTTTGGCTCAGGGTTTCAATTCCTAAGGTTCGGGATCGAATCTACTCACCGTTTGGGTACAATTCGGGGTCCCGAGAGTGAGGTTTAGGTTAAGAACTTTTTATTGTTGATTTTTATTAATGGATATTGAAATTGGTTATGACTAGGTGACCACTAAGGAATCAAAAGGATCGATCGTTCTTAAGGGTCGTTCAATTGTTATTTCTCGCTCGAACCAGAGGTAAGAAAACCTGCACCCCATATGTGACATGCATGTTTATTATTAAGGCATGTTGAGTGTTTAAATGTGGACATTGATTGCATATAAAATGATTAGCAAATCTTGCTCACTTGTGAATGGCACTAACTTATTAGTCAGAATCAGCAATGGTGTCAGTATTAACTGTGAAGCTGTGACTTACTAGTCAAGTTCGACAGTAGTACCGAGCTTTGGTCGTATGGCATTGACTTATGAGTCAATGATGGATCTAATTGAAATCAACATTGAATGACTCATCATGAGCATTAATGCCGGACCGACCTCAAGTTTGATGAAAACTAAAAGCGCTTGTCTAGTCTAAAGGCTAGTTATTTAGAGCCATAGCCAAAAGGCTAAGGTGACCTAAACTTCACATGGCTAGGAGGGTATGGGACCTCAGAGATAGACTTATTAGTCATCTAATCGAGATAGAATTATCAGTCATCTGACCGAGATAGACTTATCAATCATCTGACCGAGATAGACTTATTAGTCATCTGGCCGAGATAAACTTATTAGTTATCTGAGCGAGATAGACTTATTAGTCATCTCAGCGAGATAGACTTATCACTCATCTGATTGAGATAGACTTATCAGTCATCTGACTGAGATGGACTTATCAATCATCTGAGCGAGATACACTTATTAGTCATCTGACCAAGATGGACTTCTCAGTCATCTGACCGAGATAGACTTATCAGTCATCTATTTAGAGAGTGACTTATTAGTCAACTGTTCAAAGAATGACTTATTGGTCATCTACCTCAGAGAGACTTATTAGTCATCTACCTCAGAGCGAGAGACTTATTAGTCATCTACTCAGAGCGCAGGACTTCACAAATATTTATTGTACCTACTTGCATGCATGAGTAGGGTTATTACTTCTAGGCATGCCTATTATGACTTGGTAACATGTTATTACTTGTTCATGAGCATATCAAGTTTTCTTGCTGGGTTTCGGCTCACGGGTGCTTTGTGGTGCAGGTAAGGGCAAAAGAAAGCTAGACCATCCTTGAGTGGGAGAGCTTAGGTGAGGATGTGTACATATGTGGCTGCTCGACCACCACGGCCGAGGGTTTAAATAGGAACTAGGGTTAAACCCTATTTTGCTGCTTAGGTCGACTAGTTGTAAATATTTTGTTGTAATAAACCTTTAAATTATATTTTTGGGATCCCAATGTATACAGTAAACATTCTAATGAAACGTTCTATCTTAACTAAAAAATTTAACCCTAAACTGCTAATCATACTTAGTTACACGATTATGGCCAAATCACTCGATTAGCGAGTTTAGCACTATTTAAAATGCACACCGTAATGGTCCCTAGAGTTTAGGGCGTTACAGTCACCCTTGACGCCTTTGATCCAGACAGGAAAACCAAGGCCAAGAAAAATTTCAAGGCGGAAGTCTGAAAGTCCTTGGTGGGCTTTCTAAAGGTGAAACAAGATGTTTTCGCCTGTTCTCACTCCGACTTAATGGGAATTTACCCAAACATCATATTCCATGCCTTGAATATAGATCCAGATGTTTCCCTGGTGCAATAGAAGAGGAGGATCATTGATCCGACCAGGGTGGAGGCCTTGAAAGCAGAAGTTGACAAGCTTCCCTCGAATAGTTTCATCCAAGATGCTCAGTACCCAAAGTGGTTTTCAAACTCGGTCCTGGTGCCCAAGCCTAATGGCACCTAGAAGATCTGGATAGACTTCTCCGGCCTCAACAGGGCCTGCCTAAAGGATTGTTTCCCTTTGCCTAAGATTGATCAGATGGTCGACGCCACTTCTGGGTACGAGCTTTTGTCCTTTATGGATGAGTACTCAAGATAAAACCAAATTTCCATGCATGTCACTGACCAAGAACACACTAGCTTCTAAACAAACAAAGGTGTATACTACTATAAAGTCATGCCCTTTGGTCTCAAGAGTGCTGGTGCCACGTATCAAAGATTAGTGAACTGAATGTTAAAAAACCAACTTGGTAGGAACATGGAGGTTTACGTGGATGACATGCTGGTGATGTCCAGGAAAGGCTCTAACCATGGGAAAGATCTGGCAGAAGTATTCTCGGTCCTCAGCAAGTTTGGGATGCAATTGAATCCCAGAAGTGCACTTTTGGAGTTGCCTCTAGGATGTTCCTGGGCCTCATAGTTAGCGCCCGAGGAATAGAGGCAACCCCTAAGAAGATTAGAGCCCTGACAAAAATTCTATCCCCCTGGAAGCATAAGGACGTTCAAAGCCTGACAAGAAGGATAACAGCCTTGAGCCTTTTTGTCTCAAAGGCAACTGTATCGTGCATCCCTTTATTCAACACCATTTGAGGAGGTCAAAGATTCAAGTAGACGAAGGAATGCGAACAGGAATTTTATCTAACCCTCCAATTTTATCTAAGCATGTAGATGGAGAGCCCCTACTCCTCTACATGGCTGTCTCTGAGAATGCCATTAGTGATGCCCTGGTCCGCGAGGAAGGTTGGGTCAAACATCTCATCTACTATGTGAGTAAAAGACTCCTCAAAGCAGATTCGAAATATCAACTCATGGAAAATATTACATTCTTTCTGATTGTTGCTTCTCGAAAGTTAAGGCCCTACTTTCAAGCGTATCCCATCAAGGTCCTCACCAACCATCCCTTGCGACAAGTCCTCCAGGAGACTACTCGATTGGGCGATCAAACTGAACCAGATCAACATCACCTACCACCCAAGGACTGCCATCAAGGGACAGGCATTGGTGAATTTTATTTCCGAGTGCACGGGAATGCACGAGCAACCCAGAGAAGCCCAAGTAGTCAGGCCCATGTGGAAGTTGTATGTAGAAGGGTCCTCCAACGAGAACGGAGTCAAAGCAGGCCTTATCTAGGTATCCTCGAAAGGGCACAGGGTTCACAATTCTTTGAGGTTTGGATTCGACGCCTCAAACAACGAGGCTGAGTATTGCCAGAATCTGAGTAGCCCTAGAACTTAAAGCTAAAGGCCTCAAAATTTTCAGTGATTCTCGGCTCATGGTGAATTACGTCCTCTAAGAGTATCAGGCCCGGGGGACAAAGATGGCTGCCTATTTAGCTAAGTCCCAGGAAATGTTGCATAGCTTCAAGTAATTTACCATCCGACAGGTGCCAGGGGAACAAAATTTGAATGTTGATACACTTGCCAAGCATGCTACCACTAAGGACGATGAGTTTATCAATGTGTTCCCAATCGAGTACTTGGGTGCTCCAAGCATCTCAGTTCCCGAGGAGGTAAAAGCGATCCAGACCCAAGATGATTTGATAGAGCATATTGTAAAGTACCTTATCTCCAGAGAGTTACCGCGGGACAAGAAAGCAGCTCAGAAGTTGCTTTACCAGTTACCTCGGTCTGTGATCATGGACAGTAAGTTGTATAGGCAAGGATATTCATTGCCCCTCCTCCGGTGTGTGTCAAACTAAGAAGCCAACCTTATCCTCTAAGAAGTGCATGAGGGCTTTTAAGGGGACCACGCTGGGGGGCAGAGCCTCACCAAGAAAATCCTAAGACAATGATACTTTTGGCCTATAATGAATGGTTACGCAATGGACTACGTAAATAAGTTTGACAAGTGCCAATGCTACGCTAGCATACCTCAAGCTCCTCCGAATGAGCTCACGTAGATGACAAGTCCCTGGCCCTTCGCAGCCTGAGGCATTGACCTTATCGGGTCCTTGCTCGCGGGAAATGGAGGAGTGAAGTACACTATTGGGCAGTTGACTACTTCACAAAATGGGTCAAGGCCGAACCTCTCACTACAATCACTTCTAATAAGGCATTGGACTTTTTCATTAAAAACACCATTTGGTGCTACGGGATCCCGAGGAAAATAGTCTCCGACAAATTCCTGTAATCTGAGAGCAAGCTCTTCACAAAATTTTGTCAAAGGCATGGATTTATGAAGAGTTTCTCCTCCATAGCTCATCCACGCAAAAACGGGCAAGTGGAAGCGGTCAATAAAACACTTAAAGCCACTTTGAAGAAGAGGCTTGAGTAGACAAAAGGTGCTTGGTTTAAGGAGTTGTGTAAGGCATTATGGAGCTACCGTATCATTGCTAGGACCACTATTGGCCATTCGCCATTCTCCATGGCCTACGGGTATGAAGCCATGCTCCCAGTTGAGGCAGCAATCTCAACGCATTGACGAGAGGCATATGATCTGACCATAAACCATGCTTTACTCTGAGAACCTTTGGACCTTGTGGAGCAACTCTGAGAAGCTTCATAGCTACATGTATCATCCTACCAACAAAAAAAGGCAAGATGTTTCAACTCTAGAGTGAAGGATAGGAAGTTTGGGGTCGGAGACCTAAGTTGCTAAGAGTTTTCTTAGCCACCTGAGACCCTGGTACTGGAGTGGTTGGCCCTAACTGGGAAGGCCTATACCAAGTCGAGAGCATCGTGTGTCTAGGGACATATAGATTGGCCCAACTGAATGGGGAGTTAGTGCCCCATGCCTGGAATGTCGAGCATCTTCACCAGTATTATCAGTAGTATCAGCAATGTATTTTCTAAATTTTTGTTATCATTTTGTAGACTCCGAGCACAATTAATGGAAACTGTGTATACAAAACACGGTATATTAAATTCAGAAAATTTGCTTGTAGTTCTTTTAATTTGTGAAATTTTAATGTTAACTTTACTACTCAAGGAGCAACTGCTCACTGGCCTGTACAAGTGAATAGAGACCAATCTTTGATCACTTGGGGGCATAGTTGGGTCACCTCGCAGGGTAACCCCTCAGGGAGCATGACCTAGGAAACTATACTTGTCATGAGTGGAGTAAGCCTAGTGTCACAACTTGCAACGTAACCACTTACGGCGGATGACCTAGGACACTAAGCTTGTCATGAGCGGAGTAAACCTAGTAACACAACTTGAAAGGTAACCACTCGCAGAACATGACCTAGGAAACTATGCTTGTCATGAGCCGAGTAAGCCTACTGTCATAACTTGCGAGAGTAAAACAACCTGAGGAAATTAGTGAAACCTAGCGTTGGGAAACCCTAAACAACCCAACTTTTGGGTGAAGTTGGGTTATCTCCTGAGGACTACGTGTCCGAGGAGCAATAATCCATTCTCAACTCCCGCAGAGTGATTGGAGCCCCGAGTCACTTGCACTCGGTCGTAAACCTCAAGTTACCAAAAACATGGATCACAAGGTCTAGCCTAAAGGGGCGGAGAACTCAACCCATGTCCCGAGAACTGACAACAAATTTTCAATTTCTGAAACATGAGTAATAAGTACTCGAGGGGCAAGAAAATAATCGTGACAAACGAATGACTAAGTGCAACCTCCCGAGGACTACGTGCCTAAGGAGTGACACTTTGCCTTCAAACCCTAATTAAATTTTACCTCATAAGACCCGCGTTTTTGGGACTCGAGGGCATAAGGACACATCTAGTGCTCCCACTTGACAACGCAATAAAGTTACTTTCAAGGATTGTAAGCTCGTGAAGCAACACTAAGTGCTTAAAAGCGTCAAAGTACTAGGTGATTCGACAATACTCGAGTCATCAGGACTCAAGTACAAGTCCTTAGTTGAACTGACTAGGGCAATTAAGATCTAAGTCTCCAAGACTAAGGCCCAGGCATGGTGGACATGATAAGGTGTAAAATTCTCGTGACATCAGATTACTTTGAGTTAAAATTAAAACCTTACCAACTTTAAGACCAAATTGCATGGTTACTAAATGCTAAAAATGTGTTGAGTGACCAGTGCCTTCTAGATCCTCGAGTGCTCCTCTAGTGAGACAGAAATATCTCTTAGCTCCTTAAACTTGAAGGAACTTTTCGTGTCAATGTCCCCAAACCGCTGACAAAGAGTTGCAGCCTGGACAACAAGCAAAAGTTATCTTCAAGATAACACATAACTATAAAAGAAAAGTTTTGGAAATTCATAATAGTGCTTACCTGCAACATGGTGTAGTGACAGATTGCGATAAGGGATATCTCGTTGTCTCCTCCACAATAGTTGTAATTGCAAGAAGGCATCTCGCAGACTGATCTCTTCAATCCCTAAAGGATATTTGCCACCAGTGGAGTTGTTCTTTCTCCAACTCTCCCCGCGAAGAGAGGCTCCAACTCTTCGCGGTTGGGAGGAGGCATTGAGAGCTTTGGGATGTCCTCGCAAAAGAACTTCGTACAGACTTCGAAGTCCTCATTTCCCTCCTTTAGGAAGGCTTTGAAGTAATCAACCACTCACTGGTGCCTTTCTAGATCTTCCCCTTCAAAGTGCTTCAGGTAGATGACAATGCAAGGTGTTATGGTTGGAGGACTACAAGACACCTCAGAGGATGGGAGGTCCTTTCCCATCCTTGAAGTCCCTTCATCATAGACCAAGGACCCTTCACTAAGGTCTATGACCTCTCACTCGCCATCGGTCTCAGGGAGACCAATTTAGTAGCCGCCGGAGCAGCAGGGACAACTGGGGCTGGAGGAACAACCGTCGGGGGTTGATGCACCATGACTAGTGCCGCTTGGAGATGGTTTTGAGAGGATCCTGACACCCTCTGGCGTTTGGCTCGAATAGAATTTTTAAAGCCCATATGGCCTACAAAGCGATGAAAAATGGTTAGTCTTCAGAGGGAAAGAAAGAAAGACAGAATAAAAATGCATGCAAAATATTCTATGTATGCATGGAAACTCCTTGGGAGCCCCACCGCTAGAGGGCTCCTCTGGGTGAAGAATGGAATGGGCAAACTTTTACATGAGTCTGCCCATCTCATGGGTTGTATTCTTCTTGTATTGGCATAACCACCTTGTGTGCATGGATGTCACCTTATCCAGTGGCACGAGCCCCTAGGAGTCTACCCTTCTCTTCGGATGTTGGAAGAAGGCATCAATTAAGTCTTGGTAGTCTTGGAACTCCTCCACAATTCAAGGACATCATGAGAAATGTCCGCACTCGAGAAGTGATGGAGAGACCCACACATGCTCGGGACTACCTCCCTGTCCTACATGTTTAGTATGATATAGGATACTAGGGGGTTTACTTGGGTCTATAGACGAGAATTTTATCCCTGCCTGGAGCTCTTCCTTGAGCTCCTAGTCCTCCTGGGCCTCAGTAGCATCCTGGACGGCAAGCAAGGTCTCCACGTGCTCCTCTCGTATCTGTTGGTTGAACTTGAGGAGGGCATGCCCAGATACATACTCCGTGTGGAGCCTGGTCTCTTCCAGAGACTTCTTGGAGTTCCTGAATGAGCAGAGGTCCATTGAGCCCAGGTGTTTGTTCTCCAAAAGGAGGTTGTACTAGTGTAAGTTCTCCTCCGTCACGAGGATGCTGAGATTCATCTTCTCGTCAGGAAGGGCCCTCTTCTTCTGAATTTGGTCATCGTAGGCCACGACGAATAGTGGGCAGCGATAGGGATCTACAAAAGAAAATTCCTAAGAACCAACTATATGCGGAGGACAACTAAATGAAGGGTTTAAAGATTAGAACACTTACTGACCCTAGAAAAATCCAGGAGTAGTGTTTGGTTGGTCCATGTGAAAAATCCACTTGTCCAGAAAAAATTGTCTTTGTAGTCCCGCGCGCGGCTCTCGTTCTGTCACAAAGCCTTGTAAGACATGCCCTACTGCATATACTTCATTGAAGTATAGTATCTGTTAAGTTTCCCCTTCTTAAGATCTTGAAAGTTGTAAACATACAGAATTTTGGCTGGAGAAGGGACGGGTCAATTCTGCCTCTATAACAAAACGTATAGCTCGGCTAGCACCCGATATCCATTCGGGGATAGCTAAAAGGGGGCTATGCCGATGAACTTTAGGAAGTCGACATAGTACTGGTGTAGGGGTAGGGCCTCTCCTGCCTGAAGATGAGAGGCACTCCATGCCCCGAAGTCGTGGATGCTCTCGTGTGCCCTTTCATTCTCTCAGAACAGGCGCGTCAAGATGTCCCAACCCCCCACTCCGTAGTGGATGAGTATTTTGTTGAGTGCTCCCTTATGTCTCAACTTGCTGGGGAACTACTCTACTTCAAAGTCACCAGCTTCATATCTGTTGGACCCATGTTCACCTCCTCTTCCAACGTGCGTATCTGTCAGGGCCTCTCTGCCCTTGCAGGTTCTTCCTTCACCACGAGGGCCATACTCTGCGCCGAGGCCTCCATCCACCTCTCTTTGGGAAGTTGTCTTGCTTCTCAGGCCATCTCTAGTATTTCTTGGTCAAAGTCATAGAATCCTTGCTAATGGAAGTGGTGTAGCTCTTTGGATATTTGAAACAACAAAACGAAGCAGTTAGCGCCTTGACCAGAAGAAAGATAGGCCAAAACAAGAATCCCTAAAACAATTGCTTGAGGATTGGAGGAGAAAATAAATTCTAAAGGGCTGGGGTGTCCTTGGGACCAAAGGATTCGTGCCAGAGAACACCACCGGAGTTCATGAAGCTCACCGAAATTTGGGAAATATCCAGATTCTGGTCGCATGTCGAGAAATGCGAAAAAGCACAAGAAGGCCTAAAATAGTCTGTTTAGACTATATTTAATTTTAGAATGGACCCAAAAAGACTAAAAAGAGGTCAAAATAACCCTTAAATGGTAGATTTCACCAGCGTCTAAACATCCAACTATTATCAACCCAAAAGCTCAAAACCAAAAAAGTCGATAACACACTTACTCAAGATGTAGCACCTGTAAGCGTTATATCAAGTGCGAATGAGGAAGTATTTCATCTTGTTCACCACGAAGTATGAAAATTCTCTCCAGTCGTCCAAGTCACCAAAGTGCAAGAATTGGTGAAGATTATGGTTTGGATGTAATTGATAGCTTTTGAGAGAGTTTGGAGAGCTCTGGTATTTCAGAAAAATTTCAAATGATAAAAGTGAGCAAGAGAAAGGCAATCCTCACATTTTATACTTGAAGGACTTGGGATGGAAGCAACTCCACCCCGACCATTGATCACCAACAGGGTAGGCACTCGAGCATGATCAAATGGTCACGATTATCAAGGCATGGATCATGATCATTAGCATGGGAAAAGGATGCCTCGGGTACAAGGCGAAGGGATACTTCATGTACGAATTGGATGTCTGGGGCATGCAACAGACTCCTCATTAATTGCACTGATTAATGGGCCTAGCAATGGGGAGTGGACATGTGGTATTACATTTTTGGAGCGTGACGTCACAAAGAGCCACAGTGTCACCTCCGAAGACCTTTGAAGTCCTGTGAAGCTCGCCTAGAGCTCCTCGAAGCTTAAACTCCTCCCAGCATGTTATGATCTGTTTCTAGATGTGGATATCTTCAAGTTAGGCCATGCCTTGAGGACCTCTATTGCGTTCCTCCAGTCTTCTTTGTAAGTTAGTCCTCCAGTTGTAGGAGTTTTTCCTCGGGACCTAGAGTGAACGACAGGTGTTAATCAAAACAACTTTGTACAACAAGAAGTTACCTGATAGCTTTTGGTGCCTCGAGTAGTGGTGTCGAGTTCGTACACTCAACAAGTGGCATGTCCCAATGCACTTCCTGACATAGAAAACGTGCAGCTACGTTCTGATAGTGTTAGGGGTGTGTCCCCTGTAAAGTAGTGGGCTACAACCTACGAATTGGGCATTGTGCGATACACTTGGGCCCACAACCTTAATTAGTGCACTTGGAGGAGTTAATTAGCATTAAAATCCCAAATAATTCGAAATGTTTGTAATAAACTCCTATTAAGGGAATTAATTGTTCGCAACAACTATAAATAGAGCTAGGGCTTCCATTGTAGAGGAATTTTGGCTTTTAGACTTCTGATCTCGTTTTTAGTACTAGGAGCAATATATACGCTGCCTGAGAAACCTCCATTGAAGTTTGACTTCTCAAGCTTTGAGAACACTAATACTAAAGCCTCATGGACTAAGGTTATTTTATAACCTGAATCGCATAAATCTTGTGTATCTTTCCTGCATCTCTTTATGTTCTTTTTAATTAGTTGATAGCGATAAATGTAGTCAACATAGACGTATAGCACATTATTCGATATGGAGTTGTCCATCGTCAGAAGAATGTGGTTTAGGAAGAATAAGTTCTTATAATTTTTGCAATTGAGTTAAATGTGCAAAGGAAAAAATAATTCCAATAACTTGGGCCTTATGGCGGATCAATAGAAAAGATGGGAATACTTTGTTGTTGGAGTTGGAAATGGAACTGTGTGCCTATGAGAAGTATTGTTAAATTTTTGAATTTTCAGCTTGAGGTTGTAATGCAAAATTTCGGGATGAAATTTCTTTAAGGAGGGAAGAATGTAAAACTCACTCAATTTTTTATATATTAAAATATTAATTTCAAAATCAATGGTGGGGCCCATAATTTTTGGTCAAACATTTCTCTTTCTTGTCTTTCTTTTCTCTCTTAAAAATGCAACGATGGAAGCCACCATGGGTGACCATTTTCTAGCCACAACCTAACCCCACACGCTGGACCATTAGGTTCGCTGACAACCGACAACCATGGCCTGAAGTTTCACTGTCGTACGGGCCGTCGTACGCCAGATTTAGTCAAAGTAACAGTCCCAAAAAATTCTCTCTTCGATTTTGGTATAAATCTGGCCTCCAATCAATGAGTCGTTTTTACCACTAAACTCATCTCATAGAGGAGAACAAAACCCAACAACCATTGCCTGCCATCTCATTGTCGTTGCCGGCTTCACGTTTGGCCAAGCCACCAATTTCCAATGATTTTTTGGAGAGTCCGAGTACTATTCTGACCAATGGTTGGCATGAACGTGATCTACTCCTTGATGTTGTTATTTTGGTATATTCAATGCCTACCTTCTTTGACATTTTTGGTGCACCGCTCACTGCAGCCACCAACTGCCATTGTGCATCGCTTGGGTGAGGTTTTGGAAGTTGAAATTTCAAATATAGTCATATTATATGTAATTGGACACGATTTTGAATAAGGAATGCAATGATGATAATCAATTTCTCATCTGATGCATGTAGGAAAAACGTGATATTAAAATTGGACTAAATCACTCAAGAATCATCATTAAGCTTAGGTGCTTCGCTTTGGACTCAGATTGATAATTCTAAGGAGGTAGGGACTCAACTTAGTTCTTGAAATTGTTTTATATGTATCGAATAACATTACACATAGTCCAATTAACTGTTTAAAAATTGTTTGAATAATTGAAAAATTAATCTGCATGTTTTTCTAGACTGTTCTGAAGGTACTGAGTGTCAAATACATTTGTATATGCTTATCTATGCAGGTTATGATTTTTGGGTTTTATTCATATGCAACTATTATGCTGCCCAATTTTCTAAAATAACGGGAATATGTTTTTCGGTCATTCTATTTGCCAACATTTGGCTGTTGAGAGCCATATTGATCATCATTTGTACATATTTTTGCTTCATGGCCTAGTCTTCATGTCATCATAGATAGGTCAGGTGTTCACTCACCTGTAGGTGTAAAGACCTAGTATTTGTATATAGGATGTGAGCTGAGCCACCTCTTGTGGTGGTTATCAAGCACGACTACCCACTTTAGGATGTCGTTTTCGATGATGGGTATCGGGAACTAGGGATCTAGTGGACAGTGTCATGTACACATGTAGTTTGTCTCTTGTGATTGTTTGTAGTCTCTCTATTTTGTTTACACATGATGATACTATGTTTTATTTTAAAAAGCTAACCATGGAGGGATTTTTATTAAAACTATGGCTCATTTGTGAATAGTTGTTTTCCTACTAGGCTTTATAAGCTCACCCCTATTTATCCCTTCCAGAAAAAACGCTCAATTTGAGATTGATGGATACCAAGATGGATAGGGATCCGAAGTCTGGATTTCTTCTAGTTTAGTCCAATCTAGTTTTCTTTAAGGTTTCATGTTCAAGGCAAAGTGTATGACTTGTGAAATACTCCTGATTCTATTAAGGTATATGTTGACGCGGTTCTTCGCCAACAGGTAATTAATAGAATAAGAGAATGGGATTAGTGCTAAGTAATGAACCGTAACAGATGAATGATCTTAAAATAAAATGGTGATACGAATAATTTTTTAGGTGGTTCAAAGGTTAAAATCCTTCTACTCCACCAGCCAATGTTAGTGCTAGTTTTCTGGTATTCTTTACAGGGTATTTCTTTACACAATAGAATCCAACCCCTTGCATCTCCCAGGGTCTCCATATTTATAGGAGAAGGCACCTGGGGGTTGGTAAGGGGGGTCATCCCGGAACCTTCTTACCCATCATGTCACTTCTATGACATTCATGATTAATTCCTAAAACCTGACAAATAAAGTGTGGTCTAATCAATAGATAAGGGGGATAATGGGCCGCACGGCCCAACCCAGTCGTGGGTGCCTGAACACGCACGTTTATGCTGCGTGTCCAAGAATTCAAGGATATATCAGACACGTGATGTCTGATATATGCATGTTTACATTGCGTGGTTGACTTTATAAAGGGTCACAGCTTCCAACTCAAGCTCGTACCTCGAGCTGGATGTCTTCTTAACCCGCGGTGTCCATACCTCTGACCCGGCTCCTTAGTAACCTTAGTAAGCCTTTGGTTACCTCGAGCTAAAGAGGTGGGAGCTGGCGACAGTAGCTCTGGGTACGTGGCATCCACGTGGCTGATATAATTATGCCGTACCTCAGCTCGCTAATAGCCCGTGGAGAATTAGGGCGTACAATATATTATGTTGAGGAATTATGGATGCTAAGTATATTTTTATGATTTGTAACTTATTAAATTTAACTATTTAGTGATCGCATAACTGTGTGAATATTACTTTCAAACGTATATATGAGGAAAGTGATCCTAATTTTATTACTATGGTTTTCTATATAATTATAGGAGTTATTCCATTATTTTTGTACTTATATTTATTGTAGTTTATGATATAAATTAAAGGATTGCTTATAAGCAATATTTTCCAACAAGCGTCAAAGTTTGACTGTTGACCACCCAAGTTAATTATTGATATTACACATCTACCACTGCCTAAGGCTTGGGTCCTGACATTTAAAGCAATGCAACCAACCACTATATGCGATTTTGGAAAAATAATTACCTTACACGTGGAATTAATATAAATAGAAAGGACAAAATTTATTTGTGTATATTAATGATTTATTACAAGGAGAAGTTAGTGCATAGATAAAACCTATGCATTAACTTCGAGCAATGTTATAAGGCATCTAGGGCGACGTAGGACATCTCTATTGGTGTGATTTAATATCAGGTCCTACATATTTAATTTAATTGAAACATGTGTAATCAATATTAACTAGCACGAATAATAGTATGCCACATCTTAAGATGTTGGGTATCCTCGGGTGGCATTTTTCATTAGCTTCACAAATTAACCTATATATGTAATAATATTTCTTTTTGTTATTTTGTTTTTGTGTGTGACTTCAAGGGCCCTTGTCCGAAATCCCTTCTCCACGAGTAGTACTAGGAATGAAGTCTGACCTCAAGCCTTGTTGTAGAGATATCTGCCTATTCACAAGCAGGTAATGATGCACACGGGGCATGGAATTGGCAGGGAGTGTTCCCTCGTCCTTGTCCCCGTTTACAATTTTAAACCCCATCCCTGCCACTTCCCCGCTTATTGCCCGTCGGGGAATCCCCGCGGGGAACTGTGGTGATCAAAGCTATCACCAACCAAGAAAAAAAACTCTCCAAGAAAACTAAAATTGAATTCTTTTCTCCTTTTGTAAATTAGTTGTGTCCTCCCTTATATAGCTAGCATCAAAATAGAGAACTCCAACTGACTTGACAACTGGTAATTTTACTCCAGCTCAGTTGCCATGTATTTTTGATATATTTAAGTGGTCGGACCACATTCTTCCACAAATCCACCTTGGTTCAGTCACTTGAATATTAAGATAAAATGCAGGACTGTTTCCACTTTGCCTCACATGAGACATTTCAGTAGTTACCAATGTTTAGCAAGTCTAGGTCGTGCCTAAACTTTGCTTGAGTTACTCATTTTGTGAAAATATATGTAGGATTGTGGTCAGTACCAATCTTCTTAACTTGTTCTTCTTTGCTTGCTATGAAAACTCTTATAAAGTGTAGCTTGATAACTATATTCTTGGACCTTTCATGAAACATGGGGTTCATCATTAATTTGATAGCACTTTTATTATCACAATGTACTGTGATATCTTCAGAGTTGAATCCCAGTTCATTTGTAAGACCTTTGAGCCACAACACTTCCTTGATTGCTTCTGTGGCTGCCATGTATTCAACCTCTATTGAAGATAGTGCTACAAGTCTCTGCAAGTTCGATTTCCTACTAACACATCCACCTTGCGTTGTAAACACATATCCTGAGTCTGCATACCCGATTACCTCTCCTTGTTTCAATTCATTGAACTTGTAGATGAGTCCAACATCAAGAGAACCTTTAATGTATCTGAGAATCTATTTAAGTGCACTCCAATGTTCTTCATCTGGATCTGAAATGAATCTACTAATGATGCTTATAGCATAGGCTAAGTCCGGTCTTGTGCAAACCATTGCGTACATAAGGCTACAAACTCCACTTGCATAAGGAATTGAATCTATGTGCTTCTTGTCTTGTTTGTATTTTGAAGACTGATATTTAGACAATTTAGCTTGATTCATGTTGAATTTGTTTAATACTTTCAGCAAGTAATTCTTCTAAGATAGAGATATAACACCAGGCCTAGATCTTTTAATATCAATTCCTAGTATCCTTCTAGCTTCTCCCATGTCCTTCATCTCAAATTCATTCTTCAAATGACATTTGAGTTTATTTATTTCTGCCCTGTCATCTACATAGAGCAGTGAATAAATTTTTCCATTCAAATATACACATGGGTCATATTTACTTTTATTAAATCTTATTCTTGTCATGAACTCATCAAATCTAATATTATATTGCCTTGGTGCTTGCCTTAAATCATAAAGAGACTAAGTAAAATGCAAACCTGATTTGGATTGTTACTCTCAAAACCTTCAGGTTGTCTCATGTAGATCTTCTCGTCTAATTTTCCATGTAGAAAAGTTGTTCTAACATCCATCTAATCTAATTCAAGATCCATTTGAGCTGCCTTAGCCATTATAGCTCTTATAGATGCTTGCTTAACAACTGGTGAGAATATATCATTGAAATCAATGCCCTCTTTCTGAGTGAACCCTTTTGCAACTTGTCTTGTTTCAAACCTTGCTTGTTCCACTCCTTGAATTTTTTTTTTTTAAATCCACTTGTATTTGACTAGTCTTTGACCTTTCAGCTTGTCTACTAAAACCCAAGTTTTGTTCTTCTGTAGTGATTCTTTTTCCTCATGTATTTCTTGAAACAATTCAACCCTTTCTTTGCTTGTAATAGCCTCCTGGTATGTTGATGGTTTTGAAACTTTAAGTCACTAGCTGCTGCAAGTGGAAATGTTGTCAAATAAGCAAATCCCAATCTGCTAGGTGCTTTTATATCTATTCTTTCACGATCTCTGGCCAGCTGATAACTTTCCAAACTTCCTTGTGTCTCATCATCATCGTCATCTAAAATTGAATGTTGTTGTTGAATTTTGATCTGGTATACCTCTGCCATTTTCCACCTTAATCTGAACCATATCTGAACTATGTTACTTTTCTGAATTCATATTCTAATCTGAGCTTGATGCAGGTTCCATCTTCATTGCCATCTTGTCCTCTCTAAACACAACATCACGATTGATTATGAATTTCTTGAATCATGTTTCCAAGCACCACAGTTTGTAATCTTTAACACCGTCGGGATACCCAATAAACATGCACTTTATGGCTCTTGGTTGTAGCTTATCTTGTCTGATGTGTGCATAAGTTGTGCACCCAAATATTTGTAGATGATCAAAGCTTGGTGCATTGTCTGTCCATTTCTCTTGAGAAGTTATAAAGTTTAGAGCTACTGATGGACATCGATTTATTAGATAGCAAGCTATTTTGACAACCTCTCCCCAAAATTTTCTATCCAATCCAACTCCCTTTAACATGCATCTCACCCTTTCTAAGATTATTCTGTTCATCCTCTCAACTAATTAGTTTTGTTGTGGTATCTTTGGTACTGTGCGATGCCTTGCAATACCTTTTTTGCTACAAAATTGTTTGAACTCATTTGAGCATAACTCAAGCCCATTATCAGTCCTCAATTTCTTAATCCTCTTACCTGTTTGGTTCTCAACTAACTTCTTCCAAGTTACAAAAGTTTCAAATGCCTCATATTTGGTCTTTATAAGAACACCCAAACTTTCCTTGAAAAATTGTTAATGATGCTTAGAAAGTATTTAGCACCACCAAGAGTTTAAACTTTTGAAGGCCCCCAAATGGTCTGAGTGAATGTAACCAAGCTGCTCCTTTTTAGTTTTAATCTCTGAGCTGAATTTTACCTTACAACTCTTGCCATAAACACACTATTCACAAAATTGCAGTTTACCACTCAACTTTCCTTTTAAGATACCTTGTTTCTATAATTCTGACAAACCTCTAACATGACCCAATCTATGGTGCCACAACCTTGTCATGTTTTTCTCATCTGTTGTTGACACACTTGAAACCAAACCAGTAATAGTTTTGCCAATAAAAAAATATAAGCCATTTCTATATTCTCCTTTCATCACAACTAGATTTCCTTTGATTACTTTAAGTGAGTTTTCATCAATTTCAATAGTGCATCCATTAATTACAAATACTACAATAGATAGAAAGTTTCTCTTTAGTTCAGGAACATACCTTACATTTTGTATTGTCCTCTAAACTCCATCATGAAGTTTCATTACAACTGAACCAATACCTTGGACTATACCACCAGTCTTTCTTCTAAGCTGCAAAACAAATTCTTGTTCGGACACATATGAAAAGAGCAACCTGAATTGAGAATCCATTCATCATTTGACTCTATGTTTATCACCACCAACACATTGGCTGAGTCATATCCATCTTTCACAACACTTGTTTCACCTTTGTCTTTGTTCTTGTGATTATTTTCTCATTTTAGCTTGTCTCTTAATGCATAGCATTCATCTCTACAGTGCCCCTCCATTTTGTAATGGTAACATTTCTTTCCAGTTGCATTTCTTGATGTAGATTTGGATCTGTGACCCCTTTGGCTATTGTTTATATGCCCCTTGTGTTCGCTTTTATCTGACTTTCCTCTTGCAAATAATCCTTCATCATTTGATTATGATTTGTCATCACTACTTTTCTTAATTTCTTTTGATTTTAGTGCTACTTTCACCTCTGCCATTGTTAGAGTGTCTTTGCCATATAAAATTTTATCAATGAAGTGTTCATATATTTTTGGCAAAGAACTTAGTAGGATAATTGCTTGATCCTCATCTTCCAATTTTACACCAATGTTAGTTAAATCAAGAATAATTTTATTAAAATCATCTAAATGCTTACACAATTCTTTGGTGTCCTCTATTTGCAAGGTGTAAAGCTTCTTCTTCAGATATAATTTGTTAGCTAGAGATTTCTTCAAATAGATGGAGGCCAATTTTTTCCATAAACCAAGAGCCTTCTCTTCCTCAAAAACTTTCCTCGCTACCTCATCTCCTAAACTAGGTAATATGGCATTGTGAGCCTTAGTCTCAATTTCAGATTGTTTCTTCTTATCGTAGATAGCTTCAAAATTTGCTTTGTCAAGGGCTTCTGACATGCCTTGATGAACCAAGAACACTTTCATCTTAATCCTCCATAGACTGAAGTTGCTTGTGCCCTTAAATTTGTCGACTCTGAACAATAGCCACTATGTTGTCCTTTCATCTGTTCCATAAATTTTCGCATCATTTCCTATTGTCGTTTGATCATTTCCTACTATTGTTTCATTATTTCTTCTTGTTGACGGTACTTTTCTTCCATCATTGTAAATCGAGCATCAATTGAGGAAGTCTCAAGTTCTTTTCCATTCTTCTTACTAGATCGTGTGTTCTCCATAATTGGCTAGGTATTACACCGAGCCCAATACCCCTCACTCACCCTCTACTCTCAGGGGTGCCTAATGCCATAGTAAGCACACCCTTAGACCCATCAAGTTCAAATTTTCCATCACTCATGAGCTGATTATAGTGCTTCTGCAAACAAAATATAAAAATATAGTTATTCTCGTTAAAACTAAGTAATCAATTCATATAAAAAGTAGTACACTTACTATGTTGTGAGCTACGCTTGTTACCTCGGTACCAATCATCTCACCCTTCTTTTTAGAATGTCCCACCAACCACAACTGTGACATGTCGATTTCAGACACCTTGAGTCCAAAATTTTGTTGTTGCAGACTTTCTAATGTCAACAAATACCCACCTCGTGACATATGGTGGTCATGTTTCTTTTTTTTTTACGGTCCTGATGTATTTTTCTTTTTTTCTTCCAATGATCAGTGATACGGAAAGCACAAGACTCATCCCATTCTGTTTTAATGATCAACTGTGAGTAACCTCTTGGCATTTTGAAAGTCTTGATGGTTATTTGGTTCTAGCTTATCATGGATGCATACTTTAGTCAAATAGGATTTGAATGCTCTCCATCATTTTGTCGCCCTTGACATAATTTTGCTTTTTGAGTTATAGTCTATGTCAAACGTAGCCTACAATTGACAAAAATACATATCATTACTCTATATTAAAAATACAAACAACATATATTATAATGATAGAGAAAATGCCTTAATGATATCCCAAAATTTTTCTTTGTCTGATCTCGGGACTTTATCCCAACTCGCGTGTGTGATTGAAGCACAACTCTTTATAGTTGATTCAATCATTGATCCTAATTTTGATCTCGTTTTACCGATCACCTGTCCATATTCATTGAACTTGAGCAGTACCTTAACACCTTCACTTCGCATCTTGGCTATGTTGGGCATGGTACATAATCCTCTACCAGATCCCACCTCCACTATACCATCATCATCATTCTCCTCCTTATCACCATCATCATCAGTCTCCTCCTGACCAACATCGTCAAGTCCAGGAAGTAGACAATCATCATCAAAACCTCCTGGATCAGCCATGGAAATATCTAAAAAGGAAACGATGATTAACAATGTTAATAGACAATCATCAACATAATAGGAAAAATAAATATAGAATAAACACAAACAACTATTATCATATTTAAAATATCCAACCTTCAGAAGAAGAAAAAACAAGTAAACATTTATCAAGTTATATGATCAACCCATACACTATCACCATCAAAACGCAAACAAATATCATCGGCATCTACACCATCATCAATAAAGTATTCGGTAAGTTATGGTTCGGGAATTGTGACAAGTTGCTGAAGGAGTGGTAGGTCATGTACATCATTCTCTTTATCTCTCCAATCTATCGTTTGAGTAGGAGTCACAACTGATCATTGCTTGTCTGATGGATCATTCACATAAAAAAAGAACTAGTTTGGCTTGTGTTGCCATTATGAAATGATCATTTTTGTGCCCAATTCGATTTAAATCAACTTTTGTAAAACCTAAATCATCAACATTTACTCCCTTGTCACTTTTCACCCAATCACACAAGAAGACATGCACTCTAGTGGTAATATAATCTAATTCCTGAATCTCTTGGATTACTCCATAAAATGTCATATCACACTCTATATGATTTTTGTCCTTAGAACTACAGATTTGCACATTTTTTTCTACAATACAAACTCCACTATTATGTGTGGTTCTTACATTATCTCGTTCCAAATTATTGAATTGAGTACCATTGACGATGTATGATGGGTACTTAAACACATTCAGAGAAGGGCCACGAGAAATCCACTTAACTATGTCCGACACATGACTTGATGTTTTAGCCACTTCAATTGCAACCTTTGTTAAAAAAAATAAGGAAATAAAAATTAATGACATGTCATGCAATCAAAACAAAAGATATAAATTATTTACCCAATTCAATACCTTGTTCTCTAACCAAGTACTAAATGTACGATAGTGTTCATCTTGAATCCATTTTTGGTTCTTTGACTTAGATGGATATTCTTTTCGAATCCAAATGAAATGATCATTTCATAAATGCATACAAAATTAGTATGAATCAATAGAAATATCACAACAATTTTTTAGCATATTGTATTGTCAAAGATAACTTACTCGATGTAAGGTTGAATCTCATCAATGTTTTGCAATACAAGACAATGTGATTCGTGTCTTTCATCTTGACTTATTGAGCATACAACACCACCTATTCCACCATAACAACCATTATTTTTATCTAATGTAGATTGATCGCCCACGCTTGTCACACCATGCAAGTATTCTGAACAAAATTCAATGGCTTCTTCTGCAATATAACATTCAATAATACACCATTCGGGTCTACTTCTATTTCTAACATAACTCTTAAGAATCTTCATGTATCGCTCAAAGAGATACATCCATCTTAAGGTAAATAGGTCCGCATAGTTTAATCTCTCTAACCAAATGGATTGTACGATGCACCATTATGTCAAAAAAAAGGTGGGAAGAATCGCTCCAAGCAACACAAGATTATAGCAATCACCACTTGTAAATTTTCCAACTTTGACACATCAATCATCTTACAACACAAATACTTGAAAAACAGACACATTCATGTCATTATCTCTCGAACCTTATTAGGTAGCACACCACGAATAGCAACAGGTAGAATGTGCTGGAATAGGACATGAAAATCATGAGATTTCATGTCGACCAAATACAAATTCTTCATATCCACCAACGTTCTTATGTTTGAAGAATACCCTTCTGGAACATTAATACTGTATAAACAACCACAAAGTTCTATTTTCTTATCCTTAGTGAGTGTGTAACAAGTTGCCGGAAAAAATGTTCTCTTAGGGCAAGCTTTTGGATGTAGCTTATTTCGCAAACCTATTGCGGCCAAGTCTTTCCGAGCTTTAATACCATCCTTACTTTTACTAGGAATATTTAACAAAGCTCCTATTAGACTATCACATCTAAATTATGTTGCAAAAGTAAGTGTTTCCAATATTCAAGCTCAAAAAAATTGATTCTTTCTTCCAAGGACTTGTAGACTCATCTGGACTAGTCATACTAACTTCACTCTTATCATTGCCAACACCCTTTCCACGACCCTTCCTCTTCTTAATTGGACAAACAATAGGCTTTCCTACCTTAAACTGAATTTCATATACTTTATTAAGTACTTGATTTCCAGTCAAAGGTTGTGAAGCCAAACCAAACTCTTGTTCACCATTAAATGCATTTTTTCAAGTTCTAAAATAATGTCTCTGGGGCTAGAATTTTATGTCCCATATAGCACACCTTGCGGTAATGTTTCAAATATTGAGAAAATGTCTTCTCCTCACAAATAGGACAAGCTTTGTATCCTTTTACACTGTAACCGGATAAATTTCCATAAGCGGGGAATTCGTTGATTGTCCATAACAACACCGCTCGAAGGGAAAACTCTTCTTTTTGGTATGCGTCATAAGCCCTAACCCCTTCATTTCATAAATTTTTCAAGTCCTCAATTAGGGGAGCTAAGTAGACATCAATAACGTTACCAGGTTGTTTAGGTCCTGATATCAGCTAGGTCAATATGGTAAACTTCCTCTTCATACATAGCCATGGTGGTAAATTATATATGACTAGCATAATAGACCTACAACTATACTTACTATTGAGAGAAGTATGATGATTAATTTCGTCTGTAGAAAGAGCTAAACAAATATTTCTAGGTTCATTGGCAAATGAAGGTCATTCAAAATGTACTGTGTTCCACGCTGGTGAGTCAACAGGATGTCTGAGTCTACCATCCTTTATTCTCTCATTCACATGCCAAGTCAAACTCTTAGCATGATCAACATTTCGATAAAATCGAATCAAATGGTGAATTGGAGGAATATACCACAAAAATTTTGTTGGTACTCCTTCCTTAACTTCCTCTAAATTACTTTTCTTATTCCATCTGGACACACCACAAGTAGGACACAAATTTTCATCTACAAGGCTTTTCCAATATACTATGCAATCATTAGGACAAGCATGTATTTTTTTTTTCATATTGCAAACCTAATGAGCACATAGTTTTCTTAACCCCATAAAATGACACAGGCATCTCGTTTTCCTCAGGCAATAAATCTTTCAAAAAACTAACAATTCTGTGAAACTTTTATCACTCTATCTATTTTTGGCTTTCATATTGTACAATCTAAGAAGGGCTAACAATTTTGTAAATTTACTGCAACCAGGGTAAATCGGATTTTCAGCGTCATTTAGAAGATTTTCGAACTTAAGTGGATCTGCTTCTGATTCATAATATGGATCATCAATCATTCCATCTAAATTATCCTCATGATCAAATTTCCTATAATTCCGAACTTCATTCATCACAGGAGGGTCATGTAGTGCACCAAAAAAAAAATTTGTTATTAAATTTTTGTGTTTATTTTATTTAATTGATAAGTGTTGTGAATTATTTTATTTAATTGTTTGTTTGTTTAAATTAATTGTTAGAATTATTTGGTAGAATTTTGTGAATTTAATTGTTAAATGTTATTTATTTATTTTAAAAATGTGATTAATTGAGTTTTGGTTGAATGCACTAAGGTGCATGGTAGGTAGTGATGCATCCTAGTTATTGAGTGTGTGCATGTCCATGGTTGCATGGTACACATGTGTAGAATTTTCTACACTTTGTAGTTTCCTTTTATTAGATTTATTTATTGAATTAATAAAAAAATAAGGAATGGGAAAGGGGCTTGGACGTGTGGAGTATAGTGGGAAAGGGAAAATTCTTTTCCTATTTTATTTGGGTGAATATTGGTTAAAATACCAATTAAAAATAAAATCAATTAAATAAGAAATAAGAGAAAATAATTAGGAATAGGAAACTTACCCTTTTATTTTATTAGGCTATTATGAGTAAATTAGAATAAAGAGGGAAGGAAAATTGGAAGAGAGCCATTATGCTCTTGGGTTGCCAAAACTAGAAAGAAGAAGAGAGAGAGAGAGAGAGAGGCATGAGCTAGAGAGAGAAGGAGAAGAAGAAAGAAATGAAGAAGAAGGAGAAGAGGGAATCAATTCTAGGGTATGTCTCTTTATATTTATGTTTGTTAATTTCTCTTCTTTTGATTCTTGTATTCTTGACTAGAGTTTGATTGTTGGTTTTCTCCTTCTCCTCATGTTGGTTTCGAAGACCCTAGGCTTGAACAAGGGGTGATATAGTTTGATATTGGTCATCTTGTGTATTCTTGATTTCACAAATCAAGAGAGGTAATGGATCTTTAGCCCTATTATTTTCATGTTATCTTGGGTATTCATGGTATTTTGGGTTTGTGGTAAATATAGGTTGATGATGGGGGATGTTGTCTTGGTTGTATCCTTGTTGATCTTGTAGATTTGGTTGATGGTTAAATGGTTCATGTTGTTTTGTTTGTATGGTTATTATTGTATGTTAGAGAAAGGTCATGTATAAAAGGGTTGGTAAAGGTTTTAAATTGTTATCTATTAGAAATGATGATGAATATTTGTGAAATAACATGAAAGGATTTGATTATTTTGGGCTATGGGAATTTCGGCCTAAGGATGATGTTTAAGCATGATTGTTATTTTTTTTATGTTTTTATGTCTATTAAAAATCTTAGAAACATGATAGGTTGTTTGTAAGATTTTAAAAGGATATATATTAGTTTTGTTCTTCCTTGGAATACTTGCATAAAAGTAATATGTCAAGAGATTATATAATCAAGACAAGGTTAGAGATGATTATTTGTTTATGATTTGTGAGAATGTTTTAAGGTGGTTGGATGAATTATTGTATGCTAGTGGTAATATTAAAATGATTAAAGAGGTGTAGAAACATGCTAGGGTTTGTGTTGGAATATTGTTAAATATATATGTATGAATTTTGTGAAATATGATGAAAAGAATGAATTTCATGGTTTATAGTACTTGCTGATTTTTGTGTATAAAAGGTGTCAAAATGACGAGAAAAATGTTTTTGAATGCTTAAATAAAATTTTCAAGTGCTTTGATGTTTTAAGAAGTTAAAAGGGAGATTTAAGATGCCTTGAAATGATATTTTTGTGCAAATAATTACCTATAGTTTTTTTATATTTTTGATGAAAATATGAGTTTTTAAAAATAAAAATGGTGATTTTGAGGATATATTTAGTTGCTGGAATTTTAATAAAAATTGTGAGGTTGTATTTTTAATAAAAGAAATTTGATGTGCATGTTGAAATAAATTAATGCCCTAAACTATGAAAATATTAACCGTGGTATTTTTAATATAACTATGAGTGTTCATTTTAATAGTTTTGATTTTTTTTCTTTATTTTTTTTTTTTTTTTTTTTGATCAAGAAAGAAAAATTTCATTAATCACAAACCCAATTACAAACAAAAACCTCCCTCAAAGAGAAGGCTCCAACAACATTACAAGGAACATAAATTCCTCACAAAGAGTCTCTCTTTTGCTGTCATTTTCTTTTGAGAGAAGTATATAACTCTATGCACTATATCTCTTTTTATCATATCTACAATAACATTCACTCTAAAGGAGTAACCATTAAAAATACAAGAATTCTATTTTGCCAGATATGATATATGGTAGCTGAAAACACCGCTGCCACAACCACTGCCTTAACACCCTTCCTCATATCCTCAATCCAACAAGTCCAATCTTTGAACCGAAGAGGCTAGTTACAGCCAACCCAAGCTTGAATAAGGTAAGCCACCTGCTATAAACATTTACAATGAAAAAAAAGATGGCCATGACTCTCTTCAAGTTGACAACAAACTGGGCAAAGGTTGCTGTCAAGATGCAGAAGCACCTTTTGTAAGTGGTCCCGGGTTAGCAAATTGTCATTAACCACTTGCCAAATAATAAAACGATGCTTTGGCACACTCATCCTATTCCACACAAAATGATGATATTTGATTTGCTCTTGGTGGATAATTCTTTTATAGAACATACCAATCTTGAAAGTACCTTGACTAGCTGCCGCATCTATGTCCATTTCAGTAAAGGCATCGCGGATATGACATAGTTTGCGCCAATACCAACTAGAATCAGCTTTAAGTTGATACTTCAAGAAATTTTGGCCTTTTAAATAGACAGCATTGATCCACTTAACCCACATCACCTCAGGTTGATGACTTATTGCCCAAATATACTTAGCAAGCATAGCCTTATTCCATTTTGCTCCTTCACCAAAACCCAAACCCCCATAAGCTTTAGGAAAGTTGACTTTTGACCAAGAAGCACAATGGAAGTTACTTCGGGTTCCATTGTTACCCCACAAAAACCACATGCAAAGTTTATCAACCTCCTTAACTACACTTTGTGGGAGCATGAAGATATTCATCCAATAGTTACGCAAACCCAATAGGACAGAATTAATGAGTTGGGTCCTCCCGGCATAAGAGAGGTGTCTACTAGCCCAAGTGTGAAGTCTAAGTTTAATCTTTTTTAGAATCACATCACAATCAGCCGCTTTCCATTTTGTTGGTCTCATTGGAACTCCAAGATAATTAAGAGGAAATGTTCCCTCTTTAATCTGCAAAACCTGAAGCAAATGACCCTTTTCTATATTCGGAACACCTCCAAAATAGACATGTGATTTGCTGTGATTTGCCTTCAGCCCTGTGCTACTACAAAATTCCTCAAAGATCTGCTTAACACATTGAATTGAGTCTCTATTAGCTTTATAGAAGATGATTAAATCATCCACAAAGCAAAGATTTATTATCTTGAGGCTTTTACATAGAGGATGGAACTTGAACTTAGACTGTGTAGCTCCTAGCTACAGTAATCGGGTGAGATATTCCATTACTAGGACAAACAATAATGGAGAAATAGGGTCTCCTTGACGCAGACCCTTTACACCTTGAAATCCCCCCTGCAATCTCCCATTCATTATAAGTACATAATAGGTGCCACGAAGACATACCATCACCCAAGCTATGAACCGGGTAGGAAATCGCATACTAATCAATAGACCCTCCAAAAAACACCAGTCCACCGTATCATAGGCTTTGCTAAGATCGATCTTCAGAGCACACCTCGGGGAAGCATTCCTCTTATTGTAATTCTTAATCAAGTCTTGAAAAATGAGGATATTATGGGCTAGTAATCTCCCTTTAATAAAAGCACCTTGATTCAGACTGACTAATTTAGGAAGAACCTCTGAAAGCCTGGTGCATATCATTTTTGAGATGCATTTATAGATTGTGTTACAGCAAGCTATGGGCCTGTAGTCAATGGCACTGCACGGCATATCAGTTTTAGGAACCATAGCAAGGACTGTTTTATTTAGCTCAGCAGGAATCTTCCCAGAGTTAAAGAACTCAATAATGGCCTCAGATATTTCATCACCTATATCCTGCCACATAGCCTTATAAAACTCAGAGCCAAAGCCATCAAGCCCTGGACTCTTAGTACCCAGAATGCTGAACAAAGCCTTCTTAACATCTGATTTTCGAAATTCTCTGATAAGCTTCAGCTGCATCTCAATGTCCAGACAAGGACCAAGACCAATACAGTGAGTATTAATATTTCTTGCTGCTGAGCTAGTGCTTCCCATATATCCGCGAAAATGGTCCAGAAAATGAGTAACAACTTGATTGTAATCATCAATAATAACCCCCTATTCATTCCGAAAGGAAACAATTCTATTCTCCTCTCTTCGTTTTTTAATGCAAGCATGAAATTAAGAGTTGTTGTCAACTCCCTTCTGCAGCCAAGTGATTTTACTTCGTTGTACCAAAAAGCTTCTGTACATTGTAGAGTGAAATTGATAGTTGGCTGCTGCATCTTTTTCAGCTTCCTGAATAGAGTTATCCAATGGGGAAGCTTGAGCTGTGTTTAAAGCCAATTCATATTCACCCTTAGCTTGATGATAACCCTTCTCTACATCTCCAATTTCCTCCTTGTTGAATGCTTTCAATACATGTTTAAGCCGGAGCAGTTTGTTTGTCACCCCCTGTAATCCCTTCACCGCCATAGGTTTGTTCCAGCTACTTCGAACAACCTCCTTGAACCCTCGATGAGCAATCCAAAGATTAAAAAATCTAAATGGGTTTGTGCCTAGATTTCCAAGTTTGTTAGTTTTGATGAGACAATAATAGTGGTCAGAGTTAACATCCTACTGAAACTCAGCTATAGTGTTAGGCAAAGTATCCACCCAATTCTCATTGATAAAAGCATGATCAATTTTCGAGCACACCCTATCCTTCCCATCTTGCCTATTAGACCAAGTATACTTAGAACCAATACTCTTTAGACCTGCCATCTGCATTTGAGCTATCCAGGCAGTGGAGTCATAAATCTCAGCAGCACTAACTGACTTTCCACCAGCTCTGTCATCAAAGTGAAAAACGGCATTGAAATCTCCAACAATCAACCAAGGTTTTACAGGTAGAGGTATACATGAAAGACCCTTCCATAACTCCAATCTCTCTTCCATGGTATTTAGGCCATAGACAAAAGAGATCACAAAATCAGTCGGCACATCAGCAATCTTAACCAAACAGTGCACAAACTGTTGGTGCTCCTTCAAAATCTGAACTTTGATAAATGATTTCTGCCAAATAACTAAGATTCTTCCTTCAGTGACATTACTACTATGACAATCCCAGTTAATAAACAACGTATCCATCATCTCTTCAACTTTTTCGTTTCTCAATTTATTCTCTAGTAAGGCACCAATGCCAACTTTATTTATCTTCAAAAGACTCAGGGTAGCATGTTGCTTATCCCTCTTATTCATACCCCGTACATTCCAGCTAATGATATTGGAGCAGTCCATCAACCTCCAATTGGTTTAAATTCCCTGTGATCTCTTGTTTCCCCTGTTCCTGAAGAATCTTGAAGGAGTTCTGACTTTTTCCAATGCCTGTCTTCACTAACATCTCAGTACTTTTTAAGTTCCCCACTCTCTTAGGAACCTCCCAATTTTCTTTGTTATCATGTTCAGGAGTTTGGTGATTTTCTTGTAGGTTCCCCCTTCCTGAGAAGCCTTTTGAGCTACTACCCCTGCCATATGTGGTTTCTCTTTAGGCTCTTGAGTTACTATAGTATTCCTAGTGGGAACAACTGATATTGCATCATTTCCTTGAATCTCAGCAGTTGTATTAACTCCAACAGGAATATTATCCGTCACATTTTTCTTAGTCAAGATTTTTGGACCATGATGCTTGCATTCTGCCATGTTATGGCCATATCCCTTGCAATTGTTGCATTTGACGGGCAACCATTCATACTTGACAAATTGTTCTTGCACTTGGCCTTTCTCATTCACAAAGTAGATGATAAACGGGGGATCATTTGTTATCTCCATTTCAACCAAGACACTTGCAAATCTAATCATAGATCGTTCCTTAGTGTACTTATCAACCATGATTGGTTTTCATATGGTGCTAACCAAAGCACTAAGGCAGTTTTGACCCCAATATTCTAGACCTAAATTAGGCAATCGGATCCAAAGAGGCACAGCACGAACTAACCTTACTGTATCCAACTCTTGAGTCCAAGGTCTCACTATCACTGGCTTCTTGTCAAAATGCACAGGTCCCGTTTCCAGCATAAAATCACGAGTGGCCTCATCATTGAATTTGACAATGGTAAGCCCCATATTCATCCTCACTACTCGTTCAATGCCTAAATGTCCCCAGATGCGTTTAACAAACCCTTCAAAGACAGTAAATGGGGGGTTAGCTCCCAATACCATACAAATCACTGCAGTGTTCCAGTTTTGTACTTGTTCTGCAACCTCTGCCATATCTATTTGAGCAACACGCTTTCCATTCGTCAAAATTGGCTCCTCATAATGAAGCTTGGCAGCCACGTTTATCTGATGTTTTTCCTTGAGTTTTGCCCAATGAGATTGGGCTAATGAGCAAAAGTCTTCCTTCTCAGACTCCTCCGCCCAATTCATTTTCAGTAATGCTTCCTCCGACCTCTTCGGACCACTATCACCCACAGAATTATCATCCAAATTCAACTTTGTAAACTCCATCTGTTCCTTCTCATCAACCCTCTGTTCTTGCGAATCAGCATCTGACTGAGTATTCCGTTCTAGATCTGTAGCTTGCGAGTCAATCACAATCGCAGATACCTGGTTTGAAGGGGGCTCCTCAATTCGAGCACGAGATGCAGGCTTTCGAGTCACCTTCTTCTTCTTCATCTTGAGAGAGAATAAAGGTTCTTCACATGCCTTTCTTTTTTCTTTTTTCATTTTTTCATTTTTTCTTTATTTTAATTCAGAAAAATGGTGAATTTAATTTTCTTGTAAATTTTTAAGTGAATCAAATAGTGGCTAAATGTTTATTAAAATATTTTAAAAATAGTTATTGAATTATCACTTATGAATTAATTCTATTTAAAAATTAAGTCTTAAAAATAATACAAGTAAAAATATTTTTTTCCACATCTAAAAATTGTACTTTTCTCACATTAAGTTTGTAAATTTGTTAATTGGATTATAATGTTATTTTAAGAAAACATGTTAAATTATAACTATTTTTACATAATTTTTAGTCCTTATTATTAAATGGAATTTAAAAGTAAATAATGGAATTATTATATTTTTAAATGGTTAAATAAATTACTTTATGAAATAAAATAATGTCTTAAGAGGTTTAATTAACTTAGTAATTTTAAAAAGATAAATACTGGTAATCAAAGCATGTTACAAATTCATTATTTTTAAAATGATAGAAATAAGCGCGTAGGAATTATCGTTTTTAACGCCATTTTATAACGACGTTCCCACGTATGCATGTCACATGTAAATGCACTTTTACCTTAAAAAATATGCCTATTATGCGACCATATGATTTTTATAGAAAGACCATGCATGTAATATAGGTATAAATAGCATTATTCTTTTGATGACTTTATGTGTAATTATGCCTAGTTTGGATGCTGTGAGTAGTTTTCACCATGTGTGCATGGCCCATGCACACATGGGTTATATGAGTGGGCAAAATAGAGTTTTATGTGATGCTAAAGGATGTTATTTGGTTATGGTATAGGCTCGTTGTGAAGTTGTCATTTTTGCTTTGCTTGGACCTGAGGTAAGGAAGTTAGATAGAAATTTTTGGTTGTTTATGCTATGAATGGTAAGATTGCATTGTATGAATAAAAATGTTATGTATGATGATATTTTGCGATATGAATTGTAAATTTCTAATGTATGTTGATATGACTAGACTGTATGTCATTGAATGATGTATGATATGAAATGGTTGTTAGCATGATGAATGCGACTCAACAAAAAAAAAGGGTTACTAAGGATGTGAAGACGTAACCCGAGTTACTAAGGATAAGAAGACGTAACTCATAGGGCAGACGCGCCAAGGTTATTCAAGGACCAGGGATCCTGTTTACCTCAAGATGTGACATGGACAAGTTAGGGGGCCATGTTCACAAAGATATGATGTTTATGTTATGATGTTATGATGATGATGACTTTGTATATGATGTCAATGTTGTGATGATTATGTTTTTGTTTACGATAATGATGCTATGGTGTATGACGACATATGAATGTGAATATCTTTTGTTGTGTTTTACTTATGTGTTATTTGTACTTCCTTACTAGGCTTTTAGCTCACCCCTTACTTTCCCTTCCAGGTAGCAAATAGGTTTCTCTATGGCACACGTGGTGATGTGAGGAGTTCTATCGTCATGGTGTGTATGGCGTGAGGGCATCCTATGTACGAGAAAGGGTCAGTTAAAACGCCATTTTTCTAAAATAATGTTATGTTTATTTTTACATTCTAAACTTATCAATGGGACTTGAACTTTGGTTATTTTTATGAACTTTGCATGAAAACTATTATTTTTGTTTTTGAACTATTGGGCCCAACTTGCATGTTTTAGCAAAGCCCCACTGGGATTTGACAGTGAGTGGCTTTTTCTCCTATAAATTCATGAGTATGCAAATGTTTTACAAAGTATTAGATTAGGGCGTTTTACAGGTCCGGAGTAACATGAAGCTCTTCACCAAGCCAATACCATATTTTATAATTTTTTTCTATCTCGTGGAAATATAATTGCTCTTTTATCATTATGGCAGTCATCTTTTCCATATTTCCACACTTACTACAAGGACAACAAATATAGTTTGGATCTTAGGCATGATCCAAACTACTCATCGACCCCTTTTATATATTCCACTGACATCATATCAGCTCACATCCATGTCTTTTCCATATTGTGCCTATTTGCTTTAATAAAAAATACAAATTAAGAAAATAAATAAACATACAAAAAAAAAAACTAAGTACAAAAAAATCTACAGAAAATCGGACAGCATATTCCTTAATTTACTAGCCTATCCATATGTCATAATCAACACCAACAATTCAAATAAATCAAACAACACGTAGGCTTTCATTCATATATCATCGCAGTACGTAGAATTCTTAAAACCTACTTCACTAAGACATGCAAGTTTTCAACATTCTGTTATCACCGCAGCATACAGAATTCCCAGAACCTACTTTACTACGGATGAATATCTATGATATATAAACTCCACAAAAGTTATACAGTTTTTCAAAATTTTAAAAGATTGGAATTTTTTTAAAAATAAATCAAATACAACACACCTCTTGCAATTAGTTACCAAACCAATGCTTTAAGACCAATCAAAATATTCACCTAAACATTATTATCAACATTATAAAAAAAGAAAAAGGTCAAATGTTCACATTTAATTTTAAAAAGTTCACTTAAGTATAATTTAAATAGCAAATCATGTTGATTCCTAGAGAGCTTATACCATGTAATTCAAACCACTAAATCTTTTATTTTTAAAAGGAATCACTAAAATATTTTATAAATCGTAAAGACATTATTTATAATTCTTAAATAATTAGCAATAAATGGAATAATGTTCATGAATGTTTTCCTGTAATCTTTTCCATATTCCATGGATCCTATTGACTTTTTCTCTAGTATTTACTCTTTGACCATTTTTCATCAACCCAATAATGATAGTTCTAGTTAGAAATTTCTACAAGTATGTGTTTTGATGACACATTTTCAAAAGCTAGCTAGAACTTTCATTTTATTTGCTAACTAGTGCCATATTTCAATGAGAAAACAAAACTAAAATCAAACACTTTTTTTAGAATAAAATGATATTCTTCAATGCTATCCAAAAACAAAATGAGGATTTTTTTTGAAGAATCATATCATATATTATTATAATTAAACCAACCACAAAAAAATAACTCAAAATATAACAATAAAGACTGTAATTAGTTCAAAAACAAATAAAGAAATATCCTCAATCAATTACTATCTATTAAAACAATAAAGATTTAAAAAATGTGTTTCATATATACCTATATATCTATTATATATAATTACTCTAATTTTTAGATTTTTAGTAATAGAAACTTAACAATTTAGCAAAAAATTATTGTAACATTAACAAAATAAAAAAATACTTACCCATTGAATATTAGAAAATAAGGGAGACTTCAATTTGAAATTGAGGATTTCAAATTTCTCCAAACTCTAAACACATACACAAATTAAAATTCAAGACAAATAATTATATTTTAAAGAGAGAATTTAAATAATTAATATATGAATTAAATGAATTATTTATCAAAGAAATGAAAAAAAAAGCATGTTGTCTCTGTCGAGAACCCAAGCCACCGCGAGCTGACTATGCCGGAGCCAAGGAAGACAAGCATCTTCGCCGAAGAAGACTTCCTAGGGTGTCGAGAATCCACAGGTTCTGATTACTCAACTACCAAGAATACACGGTTGCAGAGAACCAAGCCTCCACAGTCGCCATTCACCACCCACAAATCCCAGCACCCACTGTCGCCATCACCACCATCCAACTCCGGCCAACCTCCCCAAACCCAAATAACAAATCAAACCCTAAATCCCCAAATCGAGAGAGAGCTATTTTTCCTTTCTGTTGTTTGTGCTAAAAAATTGACTATACCCCCTAATTTTCGAAAGTGTATAGTTTTGAGATCTCTTTTACTTAAAAATTTTAAGGACTTGCTTTGGGTGCCATTAATACTCTTTTAGGACTAGCAAAGCGTGCCTTAAAAGTCACCATTGGAATTCAATCTAATTTTTTTCCCCATGTTTTTTTAGGACTCACATATATTTTCAAGACACTCATTGCGAGTCCTAAATTGTGTTTTTTCAGGACTCTCAATGAGTGTCCTAAGAATTCCATAGACATTTTTAAGGACTTGCATTTAGATGCGTGTTCTAAAAAAGTGTCACGTAAAGGGTATTTTGTAGTAGTGATAAAAATTGGGGATCAGTCAAATAAATAATCATTCGTTATAATAATATTTAAGAAAATATCATTCTAAAAAAATTATATTATTAATTATAAAAGGTAATGGGAAATTTCTATATGTATTAGGAAGAAGAAAAATAGTGAAGGTTCAGTTGATATGAAATTCAAAATTTTGAACAAAATATAAGAATTCAGTTATTACCAAATTAATCATTTATATGGATTTTTTTAAAGGGTTTATACTAATTTAAGTGCATGTGTTAGTTTAATTTCACAATGAATCATCGATTTTAGATATATTTTTAAACCTTGTATTTCATCAAATGGTTAAAAATGGTCTTCTAAACCTGAATTAATTAGCTAATTTTAAAAAATATATATTTAATTCATAAAGATTGATGTTTGTCAAAGATCCACATATTTTCTTTATTGATGACCCTATAAATAAAGTATGAGAGCAAAAAAAAAAAATGATTGACCGAATTTAGATTCAAGAGACAATTTTTAACCATTTGACAAAATACAGAATCAAAAAATATACTTTTTAAAACATAAAAAATTTCGTGGAATTAAGCTAAAATACATTATTAATCCAATATAATATACACCCTACTAGTGTATAAAATCATAGGATACTTCTATGGTGCATACCTTAAAAGGTATGCTCCGGTGCATACATTTGTGTTTCTGGCTCATGAACAGTTTTTGATGTGATTTTTTTTATGACTCTGTTTATTGTAGTTATTTAGAGCATGTGCAATTTTTCAAGAAATTCCGAATAATTTACAGTATCGAAAATTAGGTTAAAACAGGTTGTTGCACACGTGACTAATTTATTTTATGTACATGGAAAACAACATGTTTTAATCTAGTTTTCGACACATTAAATTATTCAGAATTTCCTGAAAATTTGCAAGATATTCTAAATAACTACAATATACACGGTCATAAAAAAATCGCGTTGAAAACTGTTCACGAGCCGAGAAACACAAAAGTATACAAATGTATGCACCATAAAATTATCCTAAAATCATATTCCTATAATTACCACGTGAAAAAAAAATGAAATAAAGAAAATCTCGAAATTCGAATCTGTAGAGTCCAAGAATTTTACTTAGCTAGTTAGACAGTAGTAGTAGTAGTAGTAGTAGTAGTAGTATTTTAAGATCTTTGAACTTAATATTTCTTGTCGGTAAGTTTCTTCTCGGTGGTTTAGTCCTCTTGTCATCACCTCCTTCTTTTAGAAATACTCACCTTTTTCTTGTTGGTTTTAGGAGTGTTCCAAAATCCCGTCCTTGTTCTCACATCCTTATATTGGTAAGGAAAATAGGATAGTTTCTATATGTTTATGTGTTATGTGTTATGTATAATATGCTATGATATGTTTATAATACGTTATGTTTTTATCTAGGGCTCATAGTTGCTTAGTTAGGAAGCCCTAGTGTTTATCATTTTCATGTTTAAAGTTATGATTTACCCTACCTCAGATATTAGACAGAGAACTTAGATGGGTTATCATATACTATCATGTGATCTAACCTACCTCAAATATTAGACAGGGGACGTAGATGGTTTATCACATGTCATAATGGCCATTAATATTGTAGTCCTATATGGTATACGTTTTTATATTCATATGTTTATAATGTATGTTTATGTTTATGTTTTATGCTTTTAGTAGATTTTCCTTGCTGGGCATTAGGCTCATTTCTTTATTTTTATATGTGCAGGAAAATAGTTATGGCAGCGGAAAGATTCTTGGCAGCTTGGGGTTGTGTATTGAGGAAGAATGGATTCGGTGGACTGCGTGAACGATTCGAGGACGACGTTGTTTCAGTCTCTTTATTATGTTTCTATGTATTTTCCGCACTTGGTTTTTGTAACAAATTTATTTAAGATTTAAGTTATGTTTTATTTTTTTAAAACAATGGGATCCCATACCCCGCGTTTGTGTATTTCAACTTTTACTTTATAGTTTTTAATAAAGTTATGAATGTTTCACATGTATGTTTTCTTAAGAATAGTGTCTATGTATAAACAGTTTTAATGGTCTAAAGTCTAGAATTAGTTGGGTCATTACAGAATCAATTTAAAAATTACAAAAGGGTACAATGATACCCAATATTTGCATCATCCCATTTCATGACATTAACTTCTCCAACTCTGGTGAGCTTTGATCACAAATTTGATCAAGAACGATTTGCAACAATTCTTTGCAATTCCAATGGAAAATTTTCTATGATCTTATTGATTTTAGTGTATTAGAAAAAATCAACTAATTACCAGTATTTTTAGTTTTGGAGTGGTATTCGATTAGTAGTTTGTAAGAAAAAAAAAAAGTATTGGTGCTTAGGCTACAATGTAGCATTTTCAAGTCACGACACCATGTATTCATCTCAAGTACGTTTGGTTGCCAAATAAGTTCATGTTGTGGTGCCAAAGCAACCTAAGAGCGTGTGTTATAGCATAGACAAATTCAGTCGCAACTTGAAAGTAACTAAACAGTGAAACCATTAATGTAGTAGTACATTATTACTAATATTTTTGCAATACGATAGTTCAATTTTTAACCATAACCACTAAAAAATATTGAAAAAAATTAGTGACCAGATACAAAAACAGAAAAAACTAGCAAAACCAAAAATATTTTACTTAAAAATAAATGAGTAATATAATAACTAATAACTAATATTTTTAGTAATATGAAGTAGGTGGCTACTAAACTCTAAACCAACAACAAAATTACAAATGGTAACCTGGAACCACTCAGGAACTAAATTCTAGTAGCAGTTATTAGAGAAATTATAACAAATTACCTTGTTTAGGTTGGTAATAAATATGCCTTATTTTTAAGTTAGAGAAAAATAGTTCTTTTTTCAATTATTCTCTCTGTAACGACCCAATTTCGCTAATAAGGCTTAAGGGCCTTGATTAGCGTGCCAGGAGAGCATGATGGGATTTATGTGTGATTTGATGAGTTAAATGCATGGTTATGATTTAAAGCATGTTATATGACTATTTGTTTATCTGAAATGCATGACTATGTATATTAGTATGCATGTAGGCCCGGATCGTGTTAGAAGGGCATAACTGTAATTTTGGCCATGTTAGGCATAACTGCATTGATATGTGATGATTGTTGAGACCACAGTGGTATGTGGGCGTATCTGTGCTTTGTGACTCGAGGCGATCCCAGTGAGCAGGCTAGCGGAAAGTCTTAGCGAGAATTTATACCCGGCTCGGGGCGAGCCTGGGGGTATGAACAGGAATTCAGAGAAATAGATTGAGATTTATTTTGATGATGGGGGATAATTATTTGGTGATTTATCAGGTATTGGGAAGCAACGGGAAAATATTAGAGACACTTGAGGATTATCGGGAATTGGGTAAAATGACTAAAATGGCCCTATTTGGACAAAAGGATTTAGAGTTAATAGGAAGGGCATTTTGGTCATTTTGCTTTTAGAGATTTATTTATGAAGCTTTACACTTAGTGGATTTTGTAGAAAAGAGTGAAGGCTGAAAAAGAAAGGAAAAGGAAAGAAAGAAAAGAGAGAAAAACAGATGGGTTTTCCAAAGGATCGGTTTGGGGTTCTAGCACCTCTTCTCTTCAAATTTCTTGGGGCAAAGCTCAGTGGAGAGCTAGGATAGGCTGAGCATCAAGGATCTTAAGGTTACACTTGAAGATTTGGCAAGGATTAGCAAGAACACATCAATGTTTGAGGTAAGTTTTATAGATTTCAGTTTTAAGGGTTTTGGTGGTTGGAGCTGTGTTTTGAGCTGAGTTGATGGGAATTTTAGGGAATTTCTGGGCAAGCCTTGATGATGAACAAGCTAAGGAGGTCTAGGGTTGAATCAAGGTCGAAATTTGCATCAATGGTAAGAATTCTAAGCCTTTAACTTTGTTGTTGATTGAATTTCTGGGTTATGGTTGTTCATGGTGAATTTTGAGATTTGGGTTGATTGTGCTTGGGTTTTGAGTTCTTGGGAAGCTTGGGATGAGTGTGAGGTGTTTATAAGCTTGATTTTGGGTTTGGAAAAGGTTTGGGCAAGTTTGGGGTTGAATTGGTTGAAGGAAATCGCAAGATGCGATTTTCGGGTTCTGTTGGGCTGCAACTAGCGCTACAGCGCTAGTCAGTGGGCGCTGTAGCGCTAGTCCCTGTTTCTGGAGGGGTGTTCTGCTTGTAGCGCTACAGCGCCCTCTTTAGAGCGCTGTAGCGCTGCACTGTTCACAGAGGTGAATTTTTGGGTTTTTGATGAGGGATTTTGACCTAGGATTCGGGGCTCGATTCCGCCACTTTGTTTTGGGGATTTAGGACTTCCCGGGGGCTCGGGATTGGTCCCGAGGCTAGGCATTCGGACTTGGGGTTCGGTGTTGACTTTGACCTATGTTTGTGCCTAGGTGTGCGCTAAGGCTCGAGTGGGATCGTGCTCAAGGAGTCAGGTGATTTAAGCTATCGAATTGACAGGTAAGAAAACCGTAACACCCGAGAATAGGGCATGGCCCCACTGTGTGATTGCAGGGCATGGCCCCAGATTGTATTATGTGCATATGTTTAACCTTAAATGAATCATGATGTGTGTGAATGATTATTCGAATGTACTATATCTGTGATTATAATGAAATGAACGGCAAGGGCCGAGTGCGGCGTAGGCCGGGTACGGCCATGGGGCCGAAAGTAACACACAGCACATGGGATGCTTATATTTAGGGTGGGACCCAAGGGATACATGAGTTATCCTCGCGGTGAGAACCGAAACCCCAGGCTTTGGTAAGGCCTCTGGGGCGGCATGGCCGTGCTTGTTTATCATGATGGTTTTCCTATTTATCAGTGAATTATGCCAGCTATATGAATTGCATATGTTATGTATTATTTGGGTTTTCTTGCTGGGCTTCGGCTCACGGGTGCTCCGTGTGGCAGGTAGAAACAAGGATTGAGTCAACCAACCATGAGTACGGAGAGCGTGAAGCGACGCGTACATGTTTGGCCTGCCCGACTGCTTTGGTTGGGGGTTTATTTGAAAATGGCTGTAATAATCTATGATTTTATGATTTATCAACTGTAAACTTATTTCAAGATGTAAATAGTTTTCAAACCTTATTTTGGGATCCCAAATGTTTAATACTAGCAGTTTTAAATGAAACGACGCATTTTCTAAGATTACAGCCTTAAATTTCAATTAGTCACACTTTTGTCTCAAAACCTCGGTTAGCGAGTTCATTGCACACTGTTTTGTCTTAAAAATCACTTAGTAACGGCTCTAAGGAAGTAGGGCGTTACAACTTGGTATCAGAGCGAGCCAAGGTTTATTGGTTCTGGAGATCGACCGAACATGTACGCTCGCTGTCAGTGACAAGCTCGACTCAGGGTTGGTTGGTATGATTAATTGACATGTCTGAATATATGTTTGAATGCCCTGTTTGCCTGCTTATTTTATATGGAGCATGAGGAATGAGATGACATATGCATGAGATGCTGTTGGGCTGGGCCCTTGATTATTGCATGTTGAGATTGATGCATGCTGAATAATACTATTATGCATATGGATGAATATTAGCATAATGGTTCGCATATTGAGTGTATGTGGTTAATTTTCTAGATTAAATTCATATGTTATATCTGTATATTGTCTTGTATGAAGCATGATGAGCATGGATATACTTAGTGGTGATTAATCTGGTAGCTAAATGTATATCATTGTGGATTTGAACTAGTATATGCTTGTGTGTGCATTATACCTGTGGATATTTGGACCTAGTGGTGGTTTGGTTCAGAGTAGGAACCACAGAGTTCAGGAGTTGGTCGGTTTTGACGGATGAACTCGAGTTGTTGGTTCCTAGAAGGGTTTGGGGACCTGATATTGTGTTAAAAAGGGGGTTTCTAGATGTAAGTTGGAGTTGAGATCTCCAGTTATCCCTGAAAGTAGCAGCAGAGAGTCACTAGTGTGTGAGTAAGCTGCAGAGTTTGTTAGTTGAGATGGGATAGAAGAACAGCGGATTTTCTCGGGGGAATAGCTGATTTAGATGTTTCGACAGTGAGGTTACCAGTGTTGGTTTACTGTGAGGTATGGACAGATAAGGGTACTGTATGAAAGGCTTAAAGGGTATTATCCTCGGGTGTTGAGGAGAGTACAGGCTGACAAGGAAATTATCAATAGACGGGCAGAGTTAATTCCACCCTTGGTTAAGAGGATGAGAGATCCCGATTAGAGGGCTGCGTTAAATGTTGAAGCAGAGAGATGCCTGGATTTGGTACTCGGGATGAGGTACTGACTCAATGGGTTGGGAAGAACCTAGATGATGATTGTTAGAAGGGATTATAAGACATGATTTGAACCGTGGAGACGGGTGGACTTATAAGTTTGGCTTGGACTGTTGGGGGTAACAACAGTGTAAATCAATGGGTTTGGTGAATTGGGTAATTCATTTCAGGAAGATATACTGATGGATGTACCTGAAATGGATGGCGACCCATTTAAGGATATGAGATCTGGAATGGTCTAAGGTATGTGGGCCGTTCTAATGTAAGAATTTATCGTCTGCATGTGGATGGCGGAGGGGGCCATGTTGTTCGAGGAACGGATGGTCGATGTATAGAGCATGAGTGCTAGAGCTGTATTGGTAGTGCTTCCATTGATGGAATTAGTAAAGATAGATTCATGATAATCAAGTTGAAAGAACCCCGGATAGTGTTGTGGCTTCTGGATTGCCAAGAAAGGGGAAAAGTCTGACTGATAAGACGGTACTTTTGTTGATAGAACGCAGCGAGGTCGGATTCTCAATTTTGAGGTAAAAGGACTCCAGACAGTGCTTGGGCACCTAGATTGAGATTGGAAAGAAGCCTGATCGAAAAGGTAGTTATCGAGATGGCGACAGGAACCAGGGAGGTTATTTGGTATGCACGAGGGAAAGGATGCCACCTGAGAGGAGGTCAGGTGAGGGCATGACTTCTACGTAGAATGACTCGAGATGTTAGGATGGATTTCCCATGGTGCGGGAAACAGAGAACTGGAATGCATCGATACATTCGAGGTCCAAGGCTGAGTCCTCAAGAATGAGTAGTTAACTGACGAGCTTATGCTTTGGACATGTAACGAACTGGAAGGGCTCGGTGTTGAGAATGTTCCGAGAGGGAGATGGACATAGAGAGGTTGCCTCAAAGGTGCCATTTGAGAGGCCGAGGACAGTAATACTTATTGAGAAGGAATTAGAAACTCTGGCAGATGGATTGTTGAGGATATCATCTGGAGTACGTAAAGGAGACAGAGCTGATCAGTGGGAAAATTATGTGGGTATGTAAAGAAAGATTTAGGGGATACTTCAAGGTCAGACTACAGATAGGATTGGTAGAAGGAATGTTGTAAAAGACAGTTTTGGCCGACAGAAAGTCTATTGAAGCGATCGAAGGAATCTGAGCCTGGTGTAGCCAGTGTGCTATACTGCGGGGATTGTTGGCATCGTCAGGTTAGAACAAAAGTTTAATGTTGGATACAAGATGGGACGATGTCCCCAAGAGTTGATCTACGACCTGGTTATTACCAGTTGGAAACCAAGGATAAAGACTTTTCGTGAATTGATTAGGTTGCACCGGGTAGGGTGTGAGGAGTTGGTAACAAGGATTCTGGAACGGTTCAAGCTGCAGCAGCATAGGTAAGTTCTTTAGGCGGAGAATGTGTGAACGGTATGGGCAAGTCCCCTTCAAGCTCACGAGCAGTGCATGTGGATTACTCCCAGAAGGAAATGGTGAGCAACTGATAATTATGCTGAAGACGTTAGTACCCAGAAGGCAGAGTCTCAGGTAAGGTTCTACGGAGTGTTAGTTGGGTGTCGTCAGGAGTTCTCAGATTAGAGCTACGAGAAGAAAGGACAGGTAAGAGAAGAATTGATCTGAAGCCGCAAAGAAGCTAATGAAGAACGTCTGAAGAATTGAAGGCATAACGAGGCTGGTAAGCGTGTCATCTATTGCACAAGCATCTCCGGGGACAACTACATCAGAGATGAGGAGAACAGTAAAACTTGAGGTTAGACGGACTGAGTGGCGTCAAATCAGAAAGAAATTCAGAAGACAAGGTAAGAATTGATTAATATCTGGTAATGCTGGAATGTGTGTGTGTTATGGTTAAGTTAAGAGTGGTGGCATAAAGGACTTGGTCTATGATGAGGTACTTGAGTGTTGGGTATTAGTAAGAAGGTTAACGTTGAGACCCAGATGCGGTGAAAAGTAACAGACGGACGACCAGTGTTTGAAATCCTCGATTGAGCGAGGGGAGTTATAGTTGGAGGCGGAACTCCTAGCTGAGAGGTGTGTGTCAGTCAAGGAATAGCGCCTTAGATTGTAATGGAGGATACAAGGCAACGACTGAGATCTGCGTAACGTTAGCAGGTATGATTAGCTGGTGAGTGTCACTGAGCTATGGAATCCGAAGTGACGGCTTTGGTTGAAGCAGGGAAGGACCCTGCTAAGGTGGTACAAGTTGGGATACCAGGAATGGATGAAGGATCCAATTAGATTTGGTTTATGAACGAGAATTCTGAATGGATATCATTCCACCTCCTAGGGTACGTCGTACCGGGAGGGTCGAGCGCGTGATGGAATCTAGTGTTTTCCTTTGGACCCTGAGGGGTTAGGTGATGTGGTAGTGTATCACAGGAATAGACCACTTTGGACCTTGAGTAAAGTGATTGGACATGAAAAGTTTTAACTCGGTGGTTTGATTTAATGTAGTTGGTTCAGATGAACTGGTAGCAGGGTAAAACGTCGATGATAGGGAATTGAGACCCAAGAGTATTTTAAATTTTGGAATGGGTCTAGAGAACGAAAAAGAACAGAGTGGGAACCTGGAATTATCAGTTGATTGCAAGTGGAATGGCAGCCTGAAAGTTATCGGATATCTAAAGAATTGAGCGCTGAGTAAGACGAATACTTGAGGTATTAAGGGAAGGGTAATCCCTGGTAAGTTAGTCGTGGTGGCAGTTGCTGGTGTCTTGTTAATGTAACGTGACATAGGGCTTGGTAAGAGGTGAAGGATAGTGAATACTGCGGTTTGGCTTTAGTTCACAGAGAAAGCCAAAGAGGTCGTTGAAACTTCTTAAGGCAGGAGTGTCTGCCTATTTGAAAGATTAAGAGCTGGTAAATTGCTAATTTATGAGGAAATAAAGTTCCGAAAGGAAAGAGTTGCGTCTCTGCGTAATAACAGACGAGGATCTGTAAGGTGTTTGGAGAGGGAAGGGAGAGTTCTGACTCTTGATTCACCTTAGCATTCCGAAGTTGTACTAAGGGTTAGGCCAGCGGGGCCTACAAGTTAGTCCCACCTAGTAAAGGTGACGACGTTTGAGTATCTCTGGAATCAGGATTAAGACAACGAATTAGTCATTGTAACCTAGGCAGACCTGGGCTTCGGCAGGGTTGCGGTGTAACGAGAGGCTATCGAGAGTATGGCTATTAGACAAGATCTTGTGGGGCAAGATTGTTACTCTTGTAAGAGTGTCATTGAAAAGTAAAGTAAAGGCGGTGGGCCTTGGAAATTATGGTCAGAGTTGCGGGTTTACTGACTGATGTGTTGGATAAATTTCGAGGACGAAATTCTTATGAGGAGGGGATAGTTGTAACGACCCAATTTCGCTAATAAGGCTTAAGGGCCTTGATTAGCGTGCCAGGAGGGCATGATGGGATTTATGTGTGATTTGATGAGTTAAATGCATGGTTATGATTTAAAGCATGTTATATGACTATTTGTTTATCTGAAATGCATGACTATGTATATTAGTATGCATGTAGGCCCGGATCGTGTTAGAAGGGCATAACTGTAATTTTGGCCATGTTAGGCATAACTGCATTGATATGTGATGATTGTTGAGACCACAGTGGTATGTGGGTGTATCTGTGCTTTGTGACTCGAGGCGATCCCAGTGAGCAGGCTAGCGGAAAGTCTTAGCGGGAATTTATACCCAGCTCGGGGTGAGCCTGGGGGTATGAACAGGAATTCAGAGAAATAGATTGAGATTTATTTTGATGATGGGGGATAATTATTTGGTGATTTATCAAGTATTGGGAAGCAACGGGAAAATATTAGAGACACTTGAGGATTATCGGGAATTGGGTAAAATGACTAAAATGGCCCTATTTGGACAAAAGGATTTAGAGTTAATAGGAAGGGCATTTTGGTCATTTGGCTTTTAGAGATTTATTTATGAGGCTTTACACTTAGTGGATTTTGTAGAAAAGAGTGAAGGCTGAAAAAGAAAGGAAAAGGAAAGAAAGAAAAGAGAGAAAAACATATGGGTTTTCCAAAGGATCGGTTTGGGGTTCTAGCACCTCTTCTCTTCAAATTTCTTGGGGCAAAGCTCAGTGGAGAGCTAGGATAGGCTGAGCATCAAGGATCTTAAGGTTACACTTGAAGATTTGGCAAGGATTAGCAAGAACACATCAATGTTTGAGGTAAGTTTTATAGATTTCAGTTTTAAGGGTTTTGGTGGTTTGAGCTGTGTTTTGAGCTGAGTTGATGGGAATTTTAGGGAATTTCTGGGCAAGCTTTGATGATGAACAAGCTAAGGAGGTCTAGGGTTGAATCAAGGTCGAAATTTGCATCAATGGTAAGAATTCTAAGCCTTTAACTTTGTTGTTGATTGAATTTCTGGGTTATGGTTGTTCATGGTGAATTTTGAGATTTGGGTTGATTGTGCTTGGGTTTTGAGTTCTTGGGAAGCTTGGGATGAGTGTGAGGTGTTTATAAGCTTGATTTTGGGTTTGGAAAAGGTTTGGGCAAGTTTGGGGTGGAATTGGTTGAAGGAAATCGCAAGATGCGATTTTTGGGTTCTGCTGGGCTGCAACTAGCGCTACAGCGCTAGTCAGTGGGCGCTGTAGCGCTAGTCCCTGTTTCTGGAGGGGTGTTCTGCTTGTAGCGCTACAGCGCCCTCTTTAGAGCGCTGTAGCGCTGCACTGTTCACAGAGGTGAATTTTTGGGTTTTTGATGAGGGATTTTGACCTAGGATTCGGGGCTCGATTCCGCCACTTTGTTTTGGGGATTTAGGACTTCCCGGGGGCTCGGGATTGGTCCCGAGGCTAGGCATTCGGACTTGGGGTTCGGTGTTGACTTTGACCTATGTTTGTGCCTAGGTGTGCGCTAAGGCTCGAGTGGGATCGTGCTCAAGGAGTCAGGTGATTTAAGCTATCGAATTGACAGGTAAGAAAACCGTAACACCCGAGAATAGGGCATGGCCCCACTGTGTGATTGCAGGGCATGGCCCCAGATTGTATTATGTGCATATGTTTAACCTTAAATGAATCATGATGTGTGTGAATGATTATTCGAATGTACTATATCTGTGATTATAATGAAATGAACGGCAAGGGCCGAGTGCGGCGTAGGCCGGGTACGGCCATGGGGCCGAAAGTAACACACAGCACATGGGATGCTTATATTCAGGGTGGGACCCAAGGGATACATGAGTTATCCTCGCGGTGAGAACCGAAACCCCAGGCTTTGGTAAGGCCTCTGGGGCGGCATGGCCGTGCTTGTTTATCATGATGGTTTTCCTATTTATCAGTGAATTATGCCAGCTATATGAATTGCATATGTTATGTATTATTTGGGTTTTCTTGCTGGGCTTCGGCTCACGGGTGCTCCGTGTGGCAGGTAGAAACAAGGATTGAGTCAACCAACCATGAGTACGGAGAGCGTGAAGCGACGCGTACATGTTTGGCCTGCCCGACTGCTTTGGTTGGGGGTTTATTTGAAAATGGCTGTAATAATCTATGATTTTATGATTTATCAACTGTAAACTTATTTCAAGATGTAAATAGTTTTCAAACCTTATTTTGGGATCCCAAATGTTTAATACTAGCAGTTTTAAATGAAACGACGCATTTTCTAAGATTACAGCCTTAAATTTCAATTATTCACACTTTTGTCTCAAAACCTCGGTTAGCGAGTTCATTGCACACTGTTTTGTCTTAAAAATCACTTAGTAACGACTCTAAGGAAGTAGGGCGTTACACTCTCTCTCTCTCTCTCTCTCTCTTGGATTTAAAAGCATATGATTTTAATACCTTGGTATATCTACATTGATTTTGTTCAATTAAGTTGTTTTTAATGTTATATTGATTTTTTTCGTTCTTTAATGTTGTTTGTATATTATTTTTCAACTTAGCATATATATTTTTTGTTGTATGGTACATCAAACTCGTATGTTTAATAATATTTTAAAATTACTTGATTTTTATTATTTTAATTATTAACGCAGTATAAATGCATTGTTTGCTATAGTATATCAAAATTTGCTACCATTATTTCATATCAATTGATTTTGTTTAAAAAAAAAAGTTTATGGTATATACTAGCATGTTATATTAGTTTTTGATGTAGTTTACTAAGTTTTTCGGAAACTATAATTATGAAAGATAAGAGAGCTAAAAAGAAAGGATTTAAAATATCCACGAGCGTTGATGAGACTGGTCCGCGTGGACTTGTAAGGGGATCCTGGGGACAGGATCTGTCAGATGGTTGTAGTACTGTTTCCTAGTAGCAGCGTACATTCTGTATGTAACCTATTCTGTAGGTTAGTTGAGGAGACCAACTTGTGTGTTTCTTGGGAATGTGTTAGCGTTAGGGAATCAATCTTGCCCTACCCGGACGTCTGGTCCAGGTTCCTTTACTAACATCCCGGTTCATTCACCGGGACCCTGGTTTGTTTACCAGGGCTCGAGTTCATTCTTGATAAGGTTGTACTCCTAGACTGTCGAGCCTGGCACCTATGCTCGCATCCCGAAGGATACGGATGGGTTGGGACCGGGAAGAGGAGTTGGGCTTGCATCTTGGTCCCGGTTCCCTTGCTATGGTGGCATCCATCGAACAATGATGGGCTTATTAACGATTGGGCCACTAAGACTTTCCTCTTCCCCGTTCATTGGGCTTAGGATGGGCCTTTGATCTCTTTGGGAGAGCCCATGGACCCATTGTGTCATGCCACGTGTCCCGGGGGAAAACATGGATAACATTTACCCCCGAAGTCTTCATCCGTGTTTGCATGGTGGAGACTTGCCTCATTCTCCCGATTCAAATCCAAATATCCCAGTTTATTTCCTAGGAGACGGGTTCATTTTCATGGGGGCCACTTGGCTAATCTTGCATGGACGAGATTTGCCTCATTATCCCTGATCAAATCCAAATAGCTCGATTTTTTTCGTAGGAGATAGGTTCATTTACTTAAGGGCCACTTGGGTGATCCCCATCCTTTTGAATTCACGACGTTTTACACACGTGTCCCCTAGTAATTGGTGCGTCTATACCACTCGCACCTTACAGATCTGGAAAGAATCTTTTGATTGTCACAGTGATCAATGGGTGTCAGCGTGATTTTCGAGGCGTCCCATCTGCACGAGAGATGTTGATAGGGTACTCGAGTGGGCTGTTAATGCCTCTGCACCATCTGGGACTGTTGGATGGGGATATCCTTGAAAATCTTTTAATGCGGACTGTTTGATCAGATAGGTGTGGATCGTGGTTTGGAAAATCCACGATCTGGTGCTTGATTGGGCTAATTAAGGCCTTTGCGTCATCCAGAACTGTTGGATGGGGATAGTCATGAGATCCCCATTCTGAACCGTTGGATCAAACAGTGGGCTTTTGCCTTATAAATACCCCCACAGTTTCATTTCTAACTTTACACATTCTAAACTATCAGAGCCAAAATGAGAGCTTTTATGTCCCAACTTGCCAATGAACTTTTTCGGCGATTAGTTTATCTCTGCACCTGTTTATTTCCAAATCGATCTCATTTCACTCAGCCATCAGATGGTCTGGTCCCATTCCAACCAGTAGACGACCTGCTGCACCGTCTTGTCAAATTCAAGGTTGAGATCTTGTCGACCCTATCACCGGAGACTCAGCTTTTAGATCCAGTACCTCACAGTAAGTTTTCTTGTCTTTTTCCTCTGCTTATTCCTTATCTTTTTTTTTTTGTTCTGTAATGTTACCTCCGTGACCGTAGGACTGTTAGGGTCATGGTCACCATGTTGGGTTGTTCTGGGTAGAATGGTGTAGGTTGGAAATATAGATTGTCTAGGTAATACCTCTGGTATGGTTGTTCCGGGTCGCTTCGGACGCTCCAAAGTTGATTCGAAAAAGTTAGAGAAAAACCTCTTATTCCTAGTTCCTGACTAGGGTTCTTAGGATCTTCATTGATCCCAGATCTGGGTCCAGAGGGGACTTTTCCAAGCATTTTTAGGAGAACCCCGTACCTTAACCAAATTTTTTGGGTTTTGGTGCTAACTGCTTGGATTTTGTTTCCTATGTTGCTCCCAGGTCCCTGATCATGAGTCGCGGTGTCACCCTTCACCCGGCAGACTTCGTGCAATCGGACCCCATCGTCCTGGAATGGCATAAGCTTCCCATGGGCAACACATGGGAGATGGACGGGGAAAGGAACAAGTTCTGAAACTACTAGATACTGGACGCCCTAGAGACACATTTGTGAGTAGAATTGACTCTCAAACTCTTCTACAACTGGCTGGCCTGGAAGGAATAGAAGGCCCATACCAGCGTGGGCGAATTCAGGCCTGAAGCGTAGGCCATATCACTGCGGGAGCTACTCTACCACTTCACAACTATTTTGCGCAATTCCTAAAGTTTGTGGGGATCGGGCCATTCCAACTCTTGCCCTAGTCGTACAAGCTGCTTGTGAGATGGCACATCTTCTGCGCATCGAAGGAGATCCCAGTGCCCACCCCCATGGAGGTGTTATACTTCTACAAGCTAGAGCCACAGCTTAATGCTAAGGATAAGACCCGAGACAAATTCTATAGATTGAAGCCCCGCGATAATTACCATTCTCCATTTAGCACCTGGAAGCACCCCCGGGATGTCAGACATTACTGATTTATGACATCCGGGTTCCTTTCGGAAAAGAACCCCACATTGGTGCTGGACTTTCAGCATGTGGGTAAGTTACTTTTCTTCTTGACTCAGTTTTTTTTTTTTGTTTGCTCCCCACTCACTGTCCTAGAAAACAAGAGCGTACGCCCAGACTCTCCTCGCCAAATTAATTCTGGATCGCAAGAAGTATTACGCTACCCTGAGCATGGAGGAGCTGGACGTAGGGGGCTTTATGAACACAGACAATCTTTGACTGGTTGGGATGCTTGCCGCCAACTAGACGATAGATGCCCCTAGCTTTTGGGGGTTGCAGTGTAAGAGGGATCCCATCTTGAGGGAGGAGTTGGCCCTCATTCACATCGAGGCTGTAGAGGCCGCAGCCCAGGTGGAAGCAGAAAAGAAGAAGAAGGAGCAAGCCCACCAGACGGAGAGGACCACATCTGAAGAGCTGGACGCCTTATCGAGGGGGCTCAGCCGAATACTGGGGCTCCCAGAGCTAGCATTTTGGGGCAAGGTAACTCGCCTCTGCTTTTAACTTATGCTCCTCATTTTGATGACTTAGCTAGGGATAGGCAACTGTATTGAGATTACCTGATCGGGGTCGTCAGAGAAGTGGGGCTTCCTTGCCCCATTGTCTTAGATACGTTAACCCTCATGTACTCGTCCGGGTTCTTACAATATGGTAACTTTTTGAACCTGAACGACATGGGGGACCGCATTCATTCTTTTGCCCTAGGGGAGTTGAGTCATGGCCGTTCTTTAGATAAGGGTTCGTCCCGGAGGACTTTAGACTAATATTTCCCTTATTGTTTTTTGACTTTCGTCCCCATTCGTATATTTTGCTGATGAGTTTCTATCTGTCTATTTCAGGTGAGCCGGAAATGTCTAACCCCGTGGCCAAGATGAAGAAAATGATCGAGGCCAGGGCAGCCGCAGCCAAGACATCGGTGAAGAAAATCTCCAAGGGCCCGGGCAAGAAAAAGGTCATAGAGCTGGTGCCCGGGGGTTCCAAGCCAGTCTCGGATGTTTCTGAAAAGGCTCAAGCTTCGAGTTCCTCCCCGGTAGCGCCTGCCGAGATGATCCCACCCTAAGCTGCTTCTCTCCAAGTTATTAACTTGGATCAGGAGCCATCTGAAGATGGAAGGGCAGAGAAGAGGGCAGCGAGTTCGATCGCCATAGAGTCCTTGAAGCGGACCAAGAGGGCCAGGACCAAGGATCTTGCCTTCGCCAAGGAGCATTCTTCAGGTGAGCGCTTAATCATCATGCAACAACTCTCAGATGCGCCTAGGCTCCCTGTCAACCCAGCTCTTCCCGAGGAAGGGGATTTGGTCCTCCAGGAGGAGAGGACGAAGATGGTGTCCCGGGCTTGGGACGATGGCTGGGACAAACGAGATGAGGTGTACCAGGCCCTAACCATCCGGCGAAAGGTGGAATTTTCCAACCGTCCAGAGGCTTTCAATGCTCCCCAACCCATCATGAACCGACTAGTAGCCGAGACTAGGTTTTGGCCTAAGCTGGGCCAAGACACGACTCCGTTGGTTACAGATTTGCTGGCCCAGGTGGGAAATAGCATGTCTAACCTCCAGGTGAAGCGGTACGCTTCCTTGGCCAGCCAGGATGTCCTGTTCATCTCCCAGGCCATTCGTCACCAGACCACCGCGGTAAGTCACAGGCCCGCGTGAGCTTTTACTTTACCATACTTATTACTTGTATATTTTCTAACTTTAGTTTGTTCCAAGATGCCCTGTTGGCTCATAGGAATGCGAATCTGGTGCTTGAAATGGTGATGAAGCTAGAGACGGCCCAGATGGAGCTGGAGGGGGCCATGAACCAACGAGAAACCGCTAAGGAGGCCCTGGCCAGGGAAGCTACTCGGATCCAGGCTGACCGCGAGGAGGCTACCCGGATTCAAGCCCGACATGAGGAAGCATCGTCCATGAAGGACGCTAACCATAAGAAGTTGGTGGAAAACCTAGAGGCGTAGCTTCTTTGTGTTCGAGGCTCAGAGACATTGACCAAGGCCTTTCTGGAGGCAGCTAAGGCCCAACTTCGTGCAGGACCGGGAGAAGGTGGCAAACCTTGAGTCTCGGAACTAGGCTCTAGATGGCATGCTTTAGCTAGAGATAAAGTGGAGTGAGGAGGCTAGCCAAATGAAGGAGCAGGCTAATGCCTTGCTGGAGGCCACTTTTGACGAGGCCATTTACCTTGCTTGGCTCTAAGACAGAAACATGAACCTCCTCGTCTACCCAGATCTGGCTGCGAAGAAGGCTGAATCTGAGGCCAAGGAGAAAGTCGATGCAAAGCTTTTGGCCGAGGGCGAGCAAGATGAGACTATTCCAGATGTTCTGGATCAGGGTGAAGCCTAGGCTTGGGCCTTCGTGTTGTAATCCTAGCTTCTTTCCTTTTTTTTTGAACAAGTATTAATTTTATGGACGCGGATGCGTCCAAGACAATTTTCATCGTTTGTATTTATGTATTGATTTTACCTTATGACCCTAATTTCCATTTTTCATTCGTCTATTTTTCCTTAAAATTCGCTAAGTGTTTTACCACTCTACATGAACCTGGGTCGAATGTTGGGTCCTGGTTCCAATGGTCGGGACCACTAGGGAAATGTTGTAGAAGGCTTTTAGCCTGTCTTGGGACCCGTGTTTGGGTCTTGACGGTCTGGACCGTTTTGGGCTTATCAATATAACTTAACTTTTTTACCTCGATTTTATAGTTCGGGATCCAACGCCCTGAACCGTTAGAGATTTCTTTTAGGTATGACTTAATTAGTTAACTCACTTTAATCCTAGCGTTCAGGTTCCAATGACCTAGACCGCTAGGGAGTTAATAACTATCGTCTAATTTATTCGTCCTGACTCTAGTGTTCAGGTTCTAACGGTCTAGACCATCAAAGGTTAGTTGATTAGCTTATTCTGAACCTAGGGGTCAGGTTCCAACGGCCTGGGCCATTTATAAGACTAATTTTAAACAAGTTAGACCTAAGACTCACATTTCAATGGCTCTGGGCCATTATAGAGGAAACATGATCAGGGATTTGGTTATTTGAGACCACGTTAGGTCAACCGATCTTTAGTTATTTTTCACCTTTCGGACCGTGCATGTCCGAGTTAGGGCTGGGCTTTGAGCCTTGCACCCTATTAGTTTTTGAACCCCCCAGACCATGTATGTCCGAGTTAGGACTGGGCCTGAGCCTTACGTACTATTGGGTTTTGTACCCCCCGGACCACATATGTTCGAGTTAGGACTAGGTTTGAGCTTAGGAGTTGGGTTTTGCTACCCAATCTATACAGTCCAGATCAGGATAAAGCTCTGCACTTTGCATTCAGTTTTGTTTTTACTCCTGGACTTACTCGTATAGATGGTCATAACCCCCAAGTGATCGAAGACTGTAATCTTAGGTCACTTGCTAGTGTAAAAAATGAAGATGGGTGTGAAATTTTATTTCTTTACAATATTATTTTATGATGTTTTGTACACACCATTTTTATTAAGAAATCACCATGGGGCATACATTGTTAAAAAACAAGAAAAATTAGGAAAGAACAACAGAACCAGACCCTCCTGACTATTGATAGTACCGGCGGAGGTGTTCTGGCTTCCACGCCCTTGGGACCTCTATTCCTTCTAGTCGCCTTAAGCAATACATTCCCGGAAATACTTCATTTTGGATTTTATTGGGTCCTTCCCAGTTTGGTCTTAGAACCCCCACTCCTGGATCCTGGGTAGTAGGGAAGACTCTTCTAAGGACTAGATCATCGGTTTCGAACTTCCGGCTTTTGAATTTAGAGTTAAAGTGCTTGTCGATCTTTCCCTGATACTCTAAGGATTCTTGGAGTAAGGCGTGGTTCTGGACGGGATCCTATGTGTCCTGTCTGTGAGACGGGACTGTCATTTCTACTAGGATGACCGCTTCACATCCGTACACCATTGAATAGGGAGTATGTCCAGTTGACGTTCTTTCTGTGGTCCAGTATGCCCATAGGACACAAGACAATTCTTCCGGCCACTTGCTCTTGCAATCTTGTAGCTTTTTCTTTAATGTTCCCTTTAAAATCTTGTTCACGACCTCTGTTTGCCTGTTTGCTTGAGGCCTTGCGACTACGGAGAAGCTTTTGATGAAGCCATGTCTTTCACAAAAGTCATTGAAGTGGACGCTGTCAAATTGCTTCCCGCTGTCAGACACGATTTTGTGAGGGAGGCCGTATTGGCACACAATGTTATTAAAGATGAAGTCCAAGGCCTTTTTGGAGGTGATGGTGGTGCTCATTGGTTCTGCCTCGACCAACTTGGTGTAATATTCGATGACCACGATGGCGTATTTTACACCATCTTTCCCGGTCGGGAGCGATCCTACCAAATTGATTCCCTACACTCCTAAAGGCCAGGGACTGCTCATTAGGGTTATTTCCGTTGGAGGGGCTCGCGGGATCTTCACATACCGTTAGCACTGTTCACATTTGCGAATGTAATCAACACAATCTTTCTTCATCGTTGGCCAAAAGCATCCTTGCCTTAGGATTTTCTTGGACAAGCTAAGTCCGGCTGTGTGATCTCCACAAAAACCTTCGTGCACCTCATGCATGATCGTGCTCATTTCTGTCACAGATACACATCGGAGATATGGCATGGACAACCCCCTGCGATAGATTTTTCCATCCATCATGATGTATCTAGGAGCCTGGTACTGAAGTTTCCTGGTGGTAACCTTGTCCACGAGCAACCTACCTGTCATTAGGTAGTGGATGAGAGGGCCCATCCAGGATGTTGAGTAATCTATGGTGTTGATTGCGGAGGCCTGAATACTTGGTACGGGAATATGGTCGATCGGGACAAGCCCAGAGAGTTCTGCTTCAACATCCATGGACAATTTTGCTAATGTGTCTGGAAACACATTCTGTTCCCTGGGGATTTGGCGAATGATGTATTTCTTGAAGGATTGGAGTAACTCTTAGGTTCGTGTCACATAGGCGGCCATCATTTCCCCATTTGTTTGGTATTCCCAATAAATATGTCTAACCACCAATTGGGAGTCGTTGTAGACTTCTACATTCGCTACCCCTACCTCTCGGGCCAAACATAATTCGGCTAACATGGCCTCGTGCTCGATTTCATTATTCGATGCGTCGAACTGGAAGTGTAGGGTGCTCTATAATTGATGGCGTTGGGAGGATATTAAGATGATCCCGGCCTCGACCCCATTTTCATTCGAGGCTCCATCTACGAAGACCTTCCATAGAGGCGTGACGGGTTCGACAGGTTCTTCATCTTCGGTGATCTTGGTGCATTGCACCATGAAGTCGGCCAGGGCCTGTCCCTTGATGGAAATCCTAGGGACATATGATATATCAAACTGAATAAGCTCTATGGCCCACTTCAAGAGTCTTCCCGATGATTTGGGCTTCTATAATACTTGCCATATGGGATGGTTCATTAATACCTTAATGGCGTGGGCCTGAAAGTAAGGTATCAGCTTCCTGGATGCAATTAGTAAGAAAAATGTCAGATTTTCGATTAACGGGTATGTGGACTCTACGCCCAGATGTCCCTTCAACTTCTAAAAGGCCTATTCACACTCAGTCGTCCATTCAAACCTCTGGCTTCCGCGAAGAATATTGAAGAATGAGATGCACTTTTCCGTGGACTTCGAGACGAAGTGGCTTAGGGCTACTATTCTTCCCGTCAAGCTCTGAACATCTTTGTGCTTCCATGGGGATAGTTATAACGACCCAAATTTGCTAATAAGGCTTAGGGCCTTGATTAGTGTGCCTGGAGGGCAATAAGTGAACTATGGATATAATATGTGAACTTATGTGAATATGTGATAGAAATGCATGTTTAGGTGAATTAAATATGCATGTGGGCCCCGTTTGGTTATTAGGGGCATGTTTGTAACTTTAGCCGTTGAGGCATAAATGCAATATATGTGTGATATATCTGTGTAGCACGATCTGAGACCGTCCTAAGGAGCCGTTAGCCAGAAAGTCACAACGGGGTTGAGAATCTGACTCGGGGCGAGTCGAGGGGTACTTCGGGTATTAGATACTTTATGGGGTTATCGGGTTATGGAAATAAATATTTGGAGATATATTTGAGATTAGAATGTCTAGGAGGGAATATTGGGGAAATTTACCATTTTGCCCTCGGGGACGTTTTTGGTACCTCAAGTCTTGAGGTAACCTTAAAGCTTAAGTTAAATAAAACAAAACATAAGGAACTTTCATAATTGTAGAAACTGACTCAAACTCTCTCTCTCTTCTTCCTTTCTTGTTTTCTCTCAACTTGCCAAGGGATTTTGAGGGAAAGCTTTGGATTTGAGGTTGCAATTTGGGGAATCAAAGCAAGGAGCAAGGTTAAAGATAGCTAAGGGTCGAATTGTTCTTGAGGTAAGGATTTAAGCTTGAGTTTTATCTAAGTTTTTCTCTGTTTTATTGAAGTTTGAGGAGTTAGAACTTAGGCAATTGAGTTTGAGTTTTGGCAGGATTTTGATTGGTTTCTCTAAGGTTATGTGCTGCTTAAAGTGTATTAGTATGAGTGTGGGACTCAATTCTGCTGTTGGGATGTGTTTAGAATGATTCTAGGGGTAATAGCTCAAAAAGTTTGCATGGGAATTTTGGGTTTCAGGCTCGCGCCGCGGCCTGCTTGTGTTTTGAGGCTAGTGATCTTCGAGGGAATTTCCCAGGCGTCGCGGGGCAAGGTTTGGGCGCCACGGCCCTAGGCTAGCAGATATGAGGCAATTTTGCCTCTATCTAGGGGCATGCGCGCGATGCATAAGGGAGGCTGAGCCGCGACCCAAATGTGGATTTTTGGCAAAATGAGGGTTTTTAGCTTGGGAACTTGAACGTTAAGGCTCGGGAAGGTTCCTAGTACCCGGTTTGGTAGAAACCAAGGTCCCGGAGGTTAGAATTATGACTCAAAACTATTTAGTGGACTAGAACATGATGGTTGATTATGGTTCGTGTGTTGTGACTAGGATTTCTTCCAGGCTCGGGTTAGAGGGCTGTGCTCGTGATCGCAGTGCTTGGGAAGCTCGGGACACAGGTAAGAAAATCACTGTTCCCATAGAGCTTGTATGCAGAGCAGGGCCCTATGTGATTGTGTTGCAGGGCATAGCCCTTTGATTAAATTTGTTCATGTTTAGTATTTGCTTTATTATGCTATGTATGCATATGTGTAAATGTTCGGCAAGAACCAGGAACGACGCAAGCCGAGGTCGACAAGGCCAGGAACGGCAAGGGGCCGAGAACGGCGTAAAGAACATGGAGTGCAAGGCCGAGTGCGGCAAGAGGCTGGGAGCAGCGTTTAGCACGCGGAGTGCGAGTTGCCAGGGCGAGACCCTAAAGGATACCTGGGATATCCTTACGGTGCAGACCGCGAACCCAGGGCTTGGTAAAGCGCTTGGGACGGCATGGCCGTATGTGTATAGCCTATTGATGGCATGTTTATATGCTAAGTGTTTGATATGCATGTGTTATCTGCTTGTGAGGGTTTTCTTGCTGGGCTTCGGCTCACGGGTGCTCTGTGGTGCAGGTAAGGGCAAGGGGAAAGTCATCCAACCATGAGTAAAGAGAGCATGAAGCGGCGCGTACATGTTTGGCTTGCCTGGCTGCCACAGCTAGGGGTATTTTTGGAAATGTTTGTACTGAAACTAGGTTTTGTCGTTTAGCCGACTCTGATTATATTTTTGAGTTGTAAATATTTCTAAATAGTATTTTTGGGATGCCAAACATTAAACGTTATATGAATTTTAGTAAATAGAATTATTTTCAAAGTTTATGACTCAAGCTTATGGTTTATTCACACCTTTGCCTTAAAACCTCGATTAGCGAGTTAAATGAACGTTTTAAACTCACTTAGTAACGGCTCTAAGGAAGTAGGGCGTTATAAGGGCATTCCGATCTGCACTTTGATCTTGTCTGGGTTGGCTTCTATTCCCCTCAAACTTACTATGAAGCCCAAAAATTTCCCAGATGCCACGCCAAAGGTGCATTTTTTGGTGTTCAGCTTCATCCCATACTTCCGAATGATGGCAAACGCCTCTGCCAGATCATCCGCGTGTCCCTCCGAGGCCCTGGACTTGACCAGCATGTCGTCTATGTAAACCTCCATGTTGCTTCCCAATTGGGTTCGAAACATCCTATTGACCAGCCTCTGATAAGTGGCTTCGACATTCTTCAGCCTGAAGGGCATGACAATGTAGCAGTACACACCTTTATCTGTTTGGAAGCTGGTGTGTTCCTGGTTCGCTACGTGCATTGAGATCTGGTTGTAACTGGAGTAGGCATCCATGAAACTCAATATTTCATACCCGAACATTGCATCTACCATCTGGTCGATCTGGGGCAGCGGGAAACAATCTTTCGGACATGCCTTGTTAAGGTCGGTGAAGTCGATGCAAGTTCTCCACGTCCCGTTCAGCTTTCGTACCAACACCGGATTGGCTAGCCAAATGGGATACAAAGCCTCCTGAATGAAGTTGATTGAGGTTAATTCTCAACTTCTAATCTGAGGGCTTCTGCCCTCTCCGCCCCTAGAGGTCTTCACTTCTGTCAGACTCGAGTTGCATTCATACCAATGTTTAGGGCGTGACATATGGCATTGCGACCTATTCCAGTCATATCCAAGTGAGACCAGGGCAAGATATCCTGGTTCTCTCTGGCCCGGGCAATAATGGCAACCTTGACCTCTGAATACAGGTTTCTTCCGACCTGGATAACTCTGATCGGGTCGATGTCGCTAATGCACACCTCTTCTACCTCTTCCATGGATTCTAGTGCCCTGTCTACTCCTATTCGTGGATCCAATTCATCTTCTTCCCGAATCACCCTCCGTGCTAGTGGAAGGGGTGGAATAGGATCAGCATTTTCCTCTTCGAGAGGCTCTTTACGGACCATGTACATTGGTCGAACAAAGATGTGATATCACTCCCGGGCACTCTTCTGATCTCCCCGGATAGTTCTCACCCCTCCATTATCGCATGGGACTTTCATGCAGAGGTGGTGGATTGAGGTGATAGTGCCAAAGTCGACCAGTGCAAGACGACCAAAGATAACGTTGTAAGCGATGGGGCAATCCACCACTATGAACGTGCAAAACTTGATCGAGCCTTGAATCTCATTCCCCAATGTTACGGGCAGTTGAATCTTCTCCATCGGGAGTAATGAGTCCCCATTGAATCCATAGAGCTACATTTGGCATGAGGACAGATCTGCCTCGGCCAAGCCAATTGCGGTGAAGGCCAGCTTGAACAGCACATTGACGGAGCTCCTGTCATCCACCAACACTTTGGATACCATTTTGTTGGCGATTTGGACATCGATGGCCAAGGGACCATGATGCAGGAAGTGGACGTTCCGAGTGTCCTCTTCTGTGAAAGTGATGGGAAAGTTCATCAACTTCGGGCGTTGGGCCGGAGTTTGGACCAAGGCGCATACCTCGTGGCCGTGGTCGAGTTCGCTGAGGTAGTGTTTCTGATCATTTCGGGATGGTCCTCCTAGATGCGACCCTCCTGATATGGTGACCACGTGACCATCTATCCGTGAAGGCACGGTTCTGGGAGGATATGGCATTCCGAGTCCAGGTGCCTGCATAATTAGGGCCCCCTAAGGGGCATGTGCTCCCGGACCTATAGCGCACCCTCCCTAGGGAGGTCGATACGATCCAGGTGCACCTGGGGCTGTAGGTTGTCCAGGAGTTGTTGGCAGTCCCAGAACACCCACTGACATTCTGACCCATTAGTGGAGATGTCCCAACTTTAGCAGATTTTCATCTCTTCCTTCAGTTGACGACACTCTTCGATCGTATGGCCCACGTCCTTGTGATAGACACACATCTTGCTGGTGTCTCTCAAGTTCTTTCCCCCTTTGAACATGGAAGTTGGCTTCTGGTAATGGACCGTACTGCCCGTCTTCAGGTATATATTCTCCCTGGTGTCCACCAGTTTGGTATATTCTGTGTATTGGGGTTGGTAACCCCTTTTGCTCTTTTTGGAGGGTTCGGACCGATTCTGCCCTTTGCCCGATCTATTTCCCCGGGAAGGATTTACGCTCGCCTCCGTTCCCCCGACTTGAGATGGTTGGGTTCCACTGGGAGCGGTGTTGTACCTGATTGGCGCCATGATGTACCCGGAGAATGGGGCAGATTAAGCCGGTGCGTACCCCGTTGAAGTAGGACCATAGACTGTCGGGGTCACGAATGTCATCCCATGAGTACTAGTGGATCCGGGTGCTGCTTGGGGTGCCAGATAATGATTTGTTGGATATTGCACCCGGTATCTGGGAAAGGTCTGGGCACTCGAATGGGTTTTTGGCTGCCACCCAAAAGCCTGGATTCGGGCCTCCTCCCAGTTGATAAAACCTTGTGCCCTCCTGATGAATTATTCCAGGGTGGCTGCCTTGCTGGGCTGCATATCGTCCCAGAGAGGGGATCCAGCTCTAATCTCGGACTGGAGAGCCACCAAGCGTTGTTCGATATCCACCTTGTTTTTTTAGGCTTCCTCCGTAAAGCGCTGGATATAAGCCCTAAGGGTTTCTGTGGGATGCTACTTGACATTGGCTAGTGCACTGATATGTATGTCCATCTTCATGGTGGCCACAAATTTTTTACGGAATGCCGATTGCAATTCAAAATAGGATTGGAATGATCCTGGGTTGATTCTCTTCCACCATTCTTCCACGGGTCCGAACAAAGTGATCGAGAAAGACAGACATTTGCAGTTGTCGCTGACTTGAGCTATAGTCATCAGGCGGTTGTAGCAGGACAAATGGTCCCTGGGGTCTGCGTTCCCGGTGTAGGCTGGTAGATTTAACATTTTGAACCCTTTTGGAAGTACCACATACAGGATGTGTTTAGCGCATGACTCATTTTCCTCCTCTTCGGAATCGGAGCCTCCCCCTTCTTGTTTCCGGACCAAGCGGTCTGTGTCCTTCTTTAACGTGGCCAACTGTTCCATGACCTGTTTGGCCATTCCATCATCCAAGGGAACTCTCTCATTCCTCCTATCATTGAGGTTATTCCTCAAGTCGCCCCCTCAGGGGCAAATCTTTTCCTTTGCGGACCCGTTCCTTTCGAACATTAAGGTCGTCGCGCAAGTCTACCTGGGAAGTATCGTCTCCTGAACTGATGGCTTCTGGATCTTCCTCGCGCTTGTGTCCTCTATGATCTTTATTCACAGAGGCGCTGGGATGGAAACGTCGTTCCTGTTCGGTCTATCTAGGGACATTCTGGGGCCTAACACCCTGCAAGCGCTTCCCCTGCAGATAGATCGGATGATATTGTCCTGGGACAGGATGCATCCGCTCTTTCCTAGGGAATTGCCCTGGGTTAGCCCCAGTTTTTGGAACGGGATATGCCTTCTTTTGGGGGTTTTCTTTTCCCATGGGGTCAGCCATCGTGGATTTTCCTTTTTCTTGAGCGAGATTCAATGGGCTGTCTCCGGGATGTGGTCCCAGATGAGAGATCGGACTCGTGTTCTAAGGTACACCGGTCCTGATTGGCGAGACTGGCGGATGTGTTCCTAGAGGCGGCACAGTTGAAGGATTGGCTGCCAATCCTTGGGCAGTGATGAAGGCCTGGAGAGCCAATAGGGACTCTTGCATCTGGCGGATAGCCTCTTTCTGTTCGGCTATCCTGGCTTCTTGATTCAAGACTTGCTATCTCAGGTAGACCGCTTCTGAATCCTCATGTTAGGGGTTCATATTTTCTTCAAGGTCAACTGGGTTTTCGATCTCGTGATCCTAATATTCCCTTTCATCTTCTTCGTAGTAACCTTCGTCGTAGTCAGCCCCGTCCTCAAAGTTTTGGGAGTCGTCAGGCGGAGGCACTTGATAAAAAGTATCCTCAGGTTGGTCCTAAGGAAATGATTGTTCGGGCAATGGTCCTTCATTTCCTTGTTGTTGCTGGTGAGCAGGATCAAACATGGTATGTCTGGTGTTCACCATTGTTGTAGACAATCAAGATTGATTCAAGCTTTCTTTGGCTCTCAATGAAAGCACCAAAATGTTTACCGAGTTTTTCGGAAACTAGAATTATGAAAGATAAGAGAGGTAAAAGGAAAGGATTTAAAATATGCAAGCAAGGTTTTTACGTGGTTGGGGCGTTAATGAGCCTTAGGCCACGAGTCAATTGTATTAGAGCTTAGGCAGCTTTTGACCATGGAGTTTTCTGCAAGTTTGAGCAGAGTAATAGCTTACGAGAAAAAATATGGGGATCACCACTATAGTGCACAACTGGTTCTATTTATAGGCAGTTTAGGTGCGATGGGCTTGGGCCGGACTAATCCGGGCCCAATAAGGATGTAATCATGGTTTACTCGCTAATGGAGGCTTAATACAAAGGATATTGCTAAATAATACATATTAATCAGAGCCCATTGGGCCGGCTTGAGGGTGGCCAAGCCGTACTACTATCAATAGTATATAACCTCAGACTGGTCCGCGTTGGCTTCTAAAGGGATCCTGGGGACAGGATCTGTCAGAGTAGTGGTAGCACTGTTTCCTAGAAGCAGCGTACATTCCATATGTAACCTCTTCTACAGATTAGTTGAGGAGACAAATTTTCGTGTTTCTTGGGAACGTGTTAGTGTCAGGGAAAGTCAATCTTTCCCTATCCGGGTTCCTTTACTAACGTCCCAGTCCATTCACCAGGACCCTGGTTCGTTTACCAGGGCTCGGGTTCATTCTTGATAAGGTTGTACTCCCAGGCTGTCGAGCCTGCCACCTATGCTCGCATTCCAGAGGATACTGATGGGTTGGGACTGGGAAGATGAGTTGGGCCTGCATCTTGGTCTCGGTTCCCTCGCTATGGTGGCGTCCATCGAACAATGATGGGCTTATTGACGATTGGGTCACTAGGACTTTCCTCTTCCTCGTTCATTGGGCTTAGGATGAGCCTTTAATCTCTTTGGAAGAGCCCACAGACCCATTGTGTCATGCCATGTATCTGGGGGGAAAACAAGGATAATAGATACAGTAGTATATTAGTATTAGCTTGAGCACCCTACACCCAAAATGTGTGTTTTTTCACATATTCAAATAAGAAAATAATATAAAATAATAATAATAACTAAATTTTGACAATAGTTTTTGGGTATATCATTTTATTGCATTGGTATAATTATTTTCTGTGTTATGGTATATCATGTTTATTTGGTCAATTTTATTTCAAAATGGATTTTTTAGCTGCAATCCCCATTCTTTACACTTTCTAACACTTAGGTCTCAAAAGTTAATTTTGTATTAGTTAGGTCCACAACCTTTTCAAATCGTATCATTTAGGTCCCTAAATATTATTTTTATTTCTTTTTTCTTTTAAAAACATAAAATAATACAAACTTAAATAGTGAATCATTATTAAAATATTTGGACACTTAATTTATGAAAACAACAAACATGACATGAGAAAAAAATTATTTTCATGACATTTTTAAAAATATTTAATATTTTTATAAATTATATCAATTTTTCATTAAAAAAATATTCTTACCTGTTTTATATTTAATATTAATAACTATATTATTTCTATTATCTTGATATTATTAATTTTTATTATGTTTATGTTTTTTTATTTTATACATTTTTAATAAATAATGCAACTTAATAGTGTATATAAAGTTATTCATACATTAGTTATAAGTTGCATTGTAGAAAAAAAATACATAAAATAAAAATAAATATGTACATGATAAATATTAATAATGTCGTGATAGTTCACTTATTAATATTAGAAAAAATATAAGTAAGAATTTTTTAAATGAAAAATTAATTTAATTTATAAAACTATTAAATATTTTTTTTAATGTCATGAAAATATATTTTTCTATGTCATAATTGGTATTATCATAAATTAAGTGGTCTAATTTTTTGAAGATTGATTTACTATTTTTTTTTATGTATTTTGAAAGAAAAAATAAATAAAAATAGCATTTAAGGACCTAAATGATGCGGTTTGATAAGGTTGGGGACCTAACTGATACAAAATCAAACTTTGGGACCTAAGTGTTACAAAGTATAAAGAATGTGGACTCCAGCTAAAAGAGCTCATTTCAAAATTATGTTGATATATGTATATATACATATATTGGTTTTGATGGTATATTATTTCATTAGCTTGTTATATTTGTTTTCTTTAGTATGGTATATCAAATTTATTTCGTCAATCTTATTTCAAAATTATGTTGATATGTATTTATATACACATATATTAATTTTGATGGTATATTTATTTTCTATATTATGCTATATCAAATTTATTTGGTCAATCTTATTTCAAAATTATTTTGATTTATATATATATATACACATATATTAATTATATCATTTTATCAACTTAGCATGTTTGTTTTTTTATGGTATATCAGATTTATTTTAAAATTATGTTGATTTTTTTCAAAAAAATAAAATAAAATTGATGGTATATCATTTTATATGCTTGGCATATGTGCTATTTATGAAGTAACAATAACGATATTTGATATATTATAACATAAATACTACATGTACCATGTTAATAATAATAATAAAAAATTATTTCAATAATATATTGATTGTACAAATTTGATATACTCTACCACAAAAAACATATATACTGAGTTGGAAAATAATATACCAGCGACACTTAAAAAAAATAAAATAAAAAAATTAATATAGCTTTAAAATATAATTAATATAAATACACTAAGTTATTAAAATATTTAAAATAAAAGAGTATAAATGTAACTTGCTATATAAAAATAATATACTTGGTAATGGATAATTATAAAAAAGTGTGTTGGATCATTTTTCTAATTTTTTAAAAATAGGGACATTTATTTAATTGATGAGTATTTTTGGGCTACTATGCTCCATGACCCCAGCCATTAATCCATTAAAAACTAACAAAAAAAAAAAACTAATAAATTCAATATCCAATAAACACCTAGTAACTCGAAAATATAACTACTATTATTGCTAAGAAGAACAATGTAAAGTATAGCAAAAGCTAGTAGGTTCAGTAACCACTTGCTAATATAGCAAAAAATAATCTATCACATATAGTAATGCAAAAACTAATGGTATTAGTAACTTAGAACTACTCAAAAACTAAAATCATACGTAATCAAATACTAAATTTGTTAAACAAACCATAAAGTGTGTAGTAAAACTAAAAATAGTAACTCATACTTAACCAAAATAAAACTAAACTAACAATATTAGTTCCCATTAACTAAACCAAAAACAAAAGAAGATATGTATGAATACTAGGTACAACTTGTCGTGCCTGTTTTTGGCATTAAAACGACCAAGAGCATAATAGTAACATCGGTTGTTTTAGAAGTTAAAGGCCCATGTCACTTCATTCAAGGTGAGAGTTGAATATTACGAGCAGGTGAGCTCATGAGTAGAAGAGATGTGAAGCTGGCAGGTGACCATGCCAACTCATTGCACTTCAGTTATAGTTGTTCCACAACTGAGTTGTGCTCAGCACTGACTTTTTGGTGCCATGTTGCTTAGGAGCTCTAAAACTCGGAATGAACAGATTTTTGCACTTGGATTATTTTCAGAGACAGTTACAATTGAGTGATCAGTCATTTATGTAATCTGTGAAATCTGCAAGGGATTAGGTTGTGTAGTCTGAATAATCTTGGTTGTGTATTATGGGTTTTGTACTTTGTAGATTGACCGTATTGTAAAGTGAAAGAGTCTTGAACATTTTGGTTGTGTAATCTAAGTTGATGAAGGTAGAGACTATCGATTGTGTTGTTTGGATGAAGATTTTGGTCTTCTGTTGTGTTTTGGTTGCTTTTAGTTAGTTTGATTTTAAAAAATGGTATTTTTGGAAACAAATGATTCTAAGGCTCAAATCAAGTCCAAAACCCGAACCCCAAGCCCAACAAGAATGATATCAAAATCAAAGCCCTACCCCAACCTAAAACCCGGTACCTGAATATATCTGAACAAATTTGGGTGGGTTTTGGTACCCTATTCCCATAACTTGAACCCAAAATACCCAAACCCAAAACCTTGAAAATCCAAGTCCCTACCTATCTGCAGTCCTAGTGTCCTAGTTTGTACCTTATGGGCCTGTTTGGTGAGTAGGATCGGACTAAATTATGTGGCTGAATTAGACTAAATTAGATTAGATAGGATAATGATGTTTCGAATACTGTTGGTACATGGCTGGACAGTCTAGACTAGACTAAATAGATTCTTTCTATAAAAAATTAGATTTTAATTAAATTATACTTTTTTAAAAATATTATCTATTATGGAAAAGTGAATAATAAAAAAATTGTTCAAGTAGAAAAAAAATATTTAAACAATTTTAAATAATGAACAATATTCACACACATATATAAATAAAATAGTAAACATATATCATTCATTTAGAGGTTTATACTTTTTTGGACCCTGTGTTTTTTCTCATTACCTGTTTGGACCTTGTGTTTTGACAAATTACTTTTGTACACCATGGTTTTCCCACGGGCAGATTAGCAGGTCGAGCCTCGGACTAATCACGGTTAGTCCGTAAATTTCCCCAGGGCGGAGCTCCTGTTTTCGAGGTCGTACCCCCTTAGCTCGAGGGATCCTCAAGGACTTGCCAAGGCTGCCCGAGACTGGGGGAAGGAGTCTGAAGGCCGAATGTCAGGTCAGGGAAGCAGCTCATGGTACGAGCTTCTCGTGGATCTCTGACCCTTTGTAAAGTCAACACACGCAAGATAAACGTGCCTATATCTGACATCACGTGTCCGATATCTCCCTGACTTCTCGGACACGCAGCCGGAACGTGCGTATTCAGACACCCACGGTTGGGTTGGGCCGTGCGGCCCATTATCTCCTTATCTATCGATTTGACCATACTTATGTGTCAGGTTTAGGAATTAATCATGAATGTCACAGAGTTGATATGACAAATAAGAAGGTCACGGGATGACCTCTTTACCAACTTCCAGGTGCCTTCTCCTATAAATATGGAGACCCTGGGAGTTGATAAGGGTTGAAAAAAAAAATCTCTGAAGAGATATACACTTTGTAACCAAATACCCAGAACATACCAATAATATTGACTAGTGGAGTAGAAGGATTTTAACATTTGAACCACTTAAAAATGTGTCTTGCGTCACTAAGTTCATCCTCTAAGATTTCATATCTGTGACGGTTCTACTTTCATCACTAATCATTTTCTCTCATTCTCTTAATTACCTGTTGGCGAAGAACCGCGTCAACAACTTTTTGGACCCTCTGTTTTGTAAAATTGTTAAAATAGAACCCTAAATCTGATTTTGATCAATGTTTTCTCAACTAAAATCACAAATAATTTACCAAACTAACAATTCAGAACAAAAATAAAATCATTCTACTTAAAAACTGTGTTGTTATATTCAATTTTTTCTTCATCAAAATTGAGTTTAGGGTTCTATTTTAACCATTTTACAAAACATAGGGTCCAAAAAATAATTTGTCAAAACACAGGATCCAAACAGGTAATGAGACAAAACACAAGGTTCAAAAAGGTATAAACCCTTCATTTAGTGAGATATGTCAAAGTACATATATACCTACTACACATACATGAATGTTGATTCAAAATATAAAATAACTTAAACATAGTTCTATATAAATATTGAAGATCTATTGATCTAATTATCACATCTAAAATGTCATATCAAACTTTATTTTGGTAGTTCATATAAATTACTACACATTCATGAATGTTGATACAAAATATCAGATAGCTTAAACGTAATTTCTATATAAATGATAAGTATTGATCTAATTGTTTTCACTATCTGACAAGGGTCATAACAAACTCCAACTTGGTAGCATCATCCATGTTTTTCAAAGCACTCACATTCCACGGTTGTTCAGCAAATATCTTTAGCGCCTTGATTCGATGAGCAACGGGGATGTTCAACTTGCCTATCTCTTCCCAAACAGAGTCATACACCTTATCATTATCTCTATTTTTTAGTACGTGAATGAGCAAGTTCATTTCCTCATTGGATTTCTCCATCATTTTATCAAAAGATTTTGCTAGTTTTTCTAACCCAACAGAAATATCTGAACTTGGTATTGCTCGCTTCTTTCTACCAGCTTGGGATTGATTACTAGCACTTGATTGGTTGATAGACATGAGAGAGTATGATGATTCTTCTTGCATTCCATTGTGGCCATCATCATCTTCAACATCAATTGCTTTAGCCATATCAGCTGGAGTTTCAGCAACTTTTCCAGCTGTACGATCAACTCCAATGATGTTAGCCAACCTTTCATACATAGGAATTTGTTTATCCCTCCATCCATTAGAGTTTTTGTGGCTTTGAAATAAAAAGCAATAAGTTAGAATATATGTTTACTGGTATTCGTCAATTTGAAATCAATTAAACAAATTTTAAAAAATAAGTACCTGCACATATGCATTCCATATGTGGTTTATAATCCACAGAAAATTAGTTTTGGAATACTCTTTCCTTTCTTGGAAGAGTTAGTTAAGAAGTTAGTTAAGGTTGTTAGTTAGTTGAGTATGTTTCAAGTGTTAGTTGGCTCGGGTTGTGAGCTTCACTAACCAGTATATATATTGCCTTGTAATCTCATTTTATGGAAGTAGAAAAAGAGAGTAAGAGAGAAAAACTGAGAGAGATTTGTGAGAAAGAGAGTCAAAGAAGAAGACTTATGAAGATGAAGAACCATGGCATTCATGGTGTCTCGAGCAGCTCAACCTTGGTGGTTTGAGAGTCAATATCTCTCTGTGTGATTCTCAGTTTGTAACACTCTCAATTGGTGTTTGTTAACAACCTTACATAGTGGAGAAACTCCTTGGGGGAGAGCTGGAGTAGGACTCACATTGAGATCCGAACCAGGATAAATTCTTTGTCTTGTCTCTTTATTTTTCCTCTGTTTTTTATAATTGATTATGTTCTTAATCTGCTTGATTTCATTTCTGGTTTAATCTATCTGTTTGTGTGCATGGTTGTGTATGTTGAGCTTGAAATACTTTATTACTATAAACCTCAACGCATTTTGATGTATCATTCAAACCAAACCCACTCGTGTTTAGCAGTCAAATACTATACAATATTGTTTCTTTAATGTTTTCGTCTGACTCAATGTGGAGGTTTGCTTTCAATCCAAAATTAGGACACTTGACTTGTAGTTCTTTTTCAACTCATGGGTATGTACCAGATTTTAAGGTGTCATTCACACGACGATAGCCACGTAGCACAAATAACTCTAAAATGCTCAATAATAATTCCTCCTCCATATTTTTCCAAGTTCGGTAACCCCATTTCTTTTGATTGTCAGTGTTTTGTATGTTGCCTCCACTTTCCATTCCTATACAATACAAATATTGGAAACTAATGATATACAACATTTACTAATTAGAAAACACAAAATAAACTTAAATATAAACACTAAAATCCATAATACATACTTATATTATATTGCATAATTGATACAAAGGTCTCATACATATGAATTTCTTATAAATTCAACAAAACTAATTAGGAGCATTGAAAATAACATTTAATACAACAGAATGCTAATATCTATGACCTTTATTTGCTCTCCATTCATCAAACTTATTTGTTGTCGAAACGTCTCTCCCAGTAGTCCATGCATTTGATGATTCAATAGTGGCAATAACATTTAGATCATCATGAGTTTAATTTTGTGAGCTGTCCTGTGCATCTAGTATTCCTTCCATAGGATCGTATGACATTTCTCTCTAGATATGGTTATGGAGAAGACAACAAGTAGTCATTATTATACATTGAGTTTTGATGGGATAAAAAGAAGGGCTTCTCAATATTTCCCATCGAATCTTAAGCAAACCAAAACAATGTTCTATAATATTTGTAGTAGAAGAATGTTTCATATTATAGAATTCTTTCTTATTTGTAGGTACACATCCATCTTACCATTCTGACAAATGATATCTTGTTCCTATGTATGGTGCAAGAAACCCTTCACAATTGGTATAACTAGCATCCACAAGATAATAGGAGCCTAACAAAAATAACATACATAAATTATTGGTGACTCAAGGGATATACTATCATAAATAGTGTATTGCACCTTATAAAATCAAATTCTACCTATGGGAACTCTTAATCCATGTGCTCTAGTTATTGCATCTCGAAGAACTCTTAAATCTTATGCTCAACCTTCCCAACCCAGTAACACAAATAGAAAATTCATATTTCGATTACAAACTCCTAACACATTTGTAGTAACCTTGCCCTTTCTATTTCAATATCTTGGTTTGTCGATTTCACTACATGAACCTCAATATGTGTCCCATCTAAAGCTCCCAAACAATAATTCTTCACAAAATCAAACCAATAAAATATCAATTTGAATATATAACCTTAGTTTTAGAGGTCCAAAATCTAATAATTATTAAGTTGAAATTTGTGAATCTACCTTGTACCATTTCCATCTATCATCATTGCAACTTCTTGAAACAGCTTCTAGCCCAACTAATAAGCTAGCTTGTAATCCAAGGAATCCATTCAACACTGAATTAAAGTATCTACTAATAGTTTCATCTGACTACTTAAGCTTATGGTGAATTGTTCTATTTTTAACATGATGTGCAAGTATATTTAAGAAAATACATACTTGCTCTTCAATTGTCACTAATTCATCTACTTTCAATCTTCTATTAATTATGTTGAAGTAACTCGCACAATACTCCAAAATTCCTCATATCCATTTAAAGTTCGTTCACACACTCTATATCACCGTTTCGTATATGACTATCTAATATACTTAGACGAGTCTCATTATTCACAAATGTTCGATTTTTAAGCATACATTTTTCATTTTTTTTTTAACCTTGATATAACATTTATTAACATCAAAATACCCATTATTGTTCTTCTAAAATACATATTTCTTTCAATCACATACATCACAATGTCGAGCTCGTCCATAACTATTGATGAAATAAAAAGAAATATATAAACTATCATGGATAAAATGTGTAAACTACCAAAATTATACAAATAACAATTAGAAGGATAAACCAATGATGCAATAACTATCCTAAAATTAAGGTAATATCTCCGATCAAAATTTAATAAATATATATATAAAAAAAAGTGACTCATCACCATTTATATATACACACAAAATATTTTTAACGAAAATAGACATATTAATTATTAAATAGTCATGTCCTTTTCTTTAAGAAAAAATTAGAATAAATAATATCAGTAATACACACCACCAACCAATTCAATTAACAAAACAACTGATTGAACAATGTACATATAATTATAATATAATATTTATATTTATATATATTTATATATAACTTGAAAGTAACATATACTCTAACGAAAGCCACTGATACACATTTCCATACTCTATTTTCTGATTTCCAAACGAACAAATAAACAATTATTCCATAATATCTAATAAATGTTAGAATATTTATTTATATGGTATATAAATCAATTTATTACAACTAATTGATTTAATATATCAAAGTCAATATTTTATTTATTGACAAAATATTTTAATTAATGGTCAATATTATTTGTTACATGTATGTCAAAATTTTATTTGTTATTGATTGTGTTTGTATTGCTTTTGTGGTTAAGTATATGTTATTTTGTTCATATCTAATATGTTTTTGGGCAATATAAACGTAATAATTTGGTCACATATACATATATATATATATATAGAAGACTTCTCAATGGTTACTACCCTTAGATGAGTACTAACAATTATGATGATGTGGTAACATAGTAACTTGGTATAGCAAGTTCCCAACAAGTAAATATTTTTTTCTACACTAATTTCGAATTTAGTTATTTTTTGTTTGCCATAATTAATGGTGTTTCCAACCAATGAGAAACACTAGCTATATTTATAAATTGACATGCATTTGAAAAATGAAAATTTTATAATATTATATTTTCATAATAAATACATGTTTTTCATCAGGTAACCCTTCCAAAAATTTGAAAAAATCAAAATTTATTTTTAGAAATATTAATTAACAACTATAAATATGGATCATTGATCTTAATCTAACGGTTAATATTAAAGTAACCATCTATGGGTAGTAACCATTAATAGTGCACCCATATATATATATATATTCATTTGTGTAATACCTATATGTTTTGGTTTTTTGATTCAAAAGTATTTTTTAATCTAAATGCTATTAGAAACCCTTTAGCTTATATTTTCTAATGATTTTATGCATTAAAAACGAATTTTCAAACTCATCAATGTCGCTGAAATCTTACGAACCCCATAATGACAAAATTTTATTTTGATATTAATGTTCAAATTTTAGTTGTTTTTCTATGCAAACAAACACGAGGAATCTCTTTATAAATTGATTTTCGTTTGATCTGGGCTGAAAAATACAGAATTTGACGTCAAAATTGGCAATTTCAGACCGGGTACGAAATCGGGTCGGCGTGACCCGTTATAGAAAAACTGGGTCAAATAGACCCGGTTGGCTGAAGAAGACGACCAAAACGACTTGTCGTTTTTGGTCTCAGCTGCAGAAAACAACTTGTCGTTTGGACGAGTCATGCTACACTAATAAGGGAAAAACGACATGTTGTTTTCCCCATGACAGAAATTAAAAAAAAATTGAAGAAAAATTCATAAAAGATTATGAAAATTACATTTTTTATTTATTTTGGGGTTTTATTATTTTCTTGATTTTAATGCTATTTTAGAAAATAAATTTCATTTTTAATTTTTGCCAATTTAATTAAACTATATAATTTTGGTATATTATATATTTGGAAATTAATTAAAATGTGCAAATACTTGATTTTGGTGTATTTATTTTATTTTATTTTATAAAATTTTGATGTATTTATTGTATGGTAAATTTCTTTTATTCATGTAATATTAAATAATTGTGCTATTTTAAGAATGTAATTGCTTTTTGTTTTACAATAAAGTTTGTGCAATTATTTTATTAATTCACCAAATCAATAAATAATTTTATTGTCTTCTTTAGCATGAATTTTTCTGCCATTAAGTATATATATGAAATTATTGTATTTATTTTCATACATATATTTAATTATGCTAATTTGTATGATTATTTTGTTATTATTCATGCAAATTTATTCTACGTATAATGATCTTATATGTATGACTTTATGATTTTAAATACGTTATATATTCCATTATTGTGCTAGATTTATTTAGATTATATTCAAACATTAAGATAGGTTGTATAATATTTAGCACATTTATATTCATAAAATATTCACATTAATATTCATACAATATTCATAAAACATTTAGGGTGAATAAAATTATGAATAATTCATAAACAATTTTGTGGTTGACATAAGAACGCATGAAACTGAGACAAATGCTCAATCTAGAACGATTTTTTAATGATCTTCGGACGACCTCACTAGGAGCACTACTCTCTGTGATTGTCTATTATGTTATAACGAAATTGTTCTTAGGTCTTCCTAGAGCCTAAAATAGAATGTCTAGTGAACCATATAATTTTAAATAATTACGGAGTAGCCACAACATCTTTAATTATATAAAACTATATATTAATTTGAAAGGATCACATAATGGACATAAATTTTGATTGATTATATAGATATAATAATTTTACCCCACATGGATTTTATTATATTTACATAATTAATTAGGATAATGTATTAAATTAATTTTCTTAATTTACCCATAGGAGTTATGAAAATTAATTTAATAGTTTTGTCATAAAGTTTAATAAAGATAGAAGTATCAAATCTTAATTTATCCCAAATAATTCGTTTGAATAATCTATCATCCTATACATCTAATTTTATTAAATTAAAAATTTAGCTCACAGGCAATTTTTTGTTTAATAAAATTTCATCATTCAGCATGTTATACATTGGTAAACACATGACTTCATTAAGCCTCAATCTTTAAAACTCTAAGTTTGTAATCCTATTTATGCAGCTTCTTCATCCTCCTCTAGTTTCGCTGAAATCCTTACCGAAATTCCTGGGCTTAGGAGTGACAATTTCAAAATTTGGAAAGAATGAGTTCTTCTTCATTTAGGCTGCGCCGACATGTACTATGCAATAAGGAATGACGAACCTGCTGCAATCACTGCGACTAGCACTGCTGCTGAGATCGCACTATATGAAAAATGCACTACTACAAAATACCCTTTACGGGACACTTTTTTAGGACACGCACAAAAATGCAAGTCCTTAAAAATATTTATGAAGTTTTTAGGACACTCATTGAGAGTCCTAAAAAAACGCAATTTAGGACTCGCAATGAGTGTCCTAAAAGAAAATGCGAGTCCTAAAAAAAATCTGGGCTATAAAAATAAGTGTTTTACTTAATATTTTTAAAGACTTGCTTTGGGAGTCCTTAATACTCTTTTAGGACTTGCAACGAGTGTCCTAAAAGAATCTGCAAGTCCTAAAAAATCTGGGCTAAAAAAAAGTGTCTTACTTAATAAATTTAAGGTCTTTCTTTGGGAGTCCTTATTACTTTTTTAGGACTCGCTTGCGAGTCCTAAAAAAGTATTAAGGACTCCCAAAGCAAGCCCTTAGATATTTTATGTAAAACACTTAAGGACAGTCATATACATTTCGAAATTATAGGGTTACATACTTTAAAAACTATACACATTTGGGGATTTTATTACTCAAAACCAGCAACCACACGACTGCTAAATCAACCACATGACCAAGGCTGCTGAACGACTGAAGGAGATGAACGGCAGCAGGTGGTGAACGGTGTTCGACGGAAGTGGCGGTGGTGAACGGCGCTGGGTTCTCGGTTCCAGCATTCTCGGCGGCGCTCGACGGCGGCTGTGTTCTCTCGGCTCCAGCACTCACGGCGGCGCACTACCGCGGCTCCAGCACTCACGGCAGCCCAGGTCTCGGCTCCAGCAGTCTCGCCGGTGGTGTAGGGTCTCGGCTCCAGCAGGTTCTCGACGTGGGTTCGTGGTGGTTGCTCACGGTTCCAGCCATGGTTCAGGTATATATATTGTTTTTTTTTATTATTTGTTTGGTTATATAAATATATATATATATATATTATAATTTCAGATATATATATGATATCAGATTTATTTAAAGGATTGGTATTTATTTATATTATAAAAAATTGATAATTGGTATTATATTATTTATTTATATTATATTTATAAATATTTTAATTGGTAATATTATAATATCAGATTTTAATATAGGATAATAATATAGGGTAATAATTTCATATTATAATATTGGGTAATAATATAATTTCAAGTTTTAATATACAAAAAATTAACATAATATAGGTAACTAGAATGTTTATAACAATAAAAATAATAAACCCAATGGTTATACAAATAAATAATATAGGGAACTAGAATGTTTAAAACACTAAAAATAATATAGGTTAATAATTTTTTATTTATAATATAGGGTAATAATATAATTTCAAGTTTTAATATACAAATAAATAATATAGGCTAATATTGATACTATTTGTTATTTTACAATTTTGAATGATAATTGTATTACTTTAGTGGAGTTTGAATATCTTAGATATTCATCCGTAGTGAAGTAGGTTCTGGGAATTCTGTGTGCTGCGGTGATAACGGAAGATTGAGAACTTGCATGTCTTAGTGAAGTAGGTTATGATAATTTTGTGTGCTGCAGTGATATATGGATGAAAACCTGTGTGCTGTTTGATTTGTTTGACATGTTGGTGTTGATTGTGACAGATGGCTAGGCTAGTAAATTAGGGGATATGCTGCCCGATTTTCTATAGATTTTTTTGTACTTAGTTTTGTGTGGAAATATGAAAATGATAACTGCCACAATGATAAATTTGTGATCCGAATATTTAACATTTGACCGTCTAATTAATAATTAATTTGGATTTCAATTTTGCCACTAATCACAAAATTTGCTTAATCCGAGCCTCAAAAGAGTCGATTTAGAGTAACTATGTATGACATGTTATTTGTGCTTTCGAGATTAAGTGTGGGATAGGTCTTTCTAGAATTTAAATCAAAATCCTCATCTTTTCTCTCCCAAAAGAGTTAGTGATGTGAGTGGTGTGAGTGCTTGGATACTATTTGGTTTATTATTTTAGATAAGCTACGGTTTGGTTTCCTATATTAATATACAGTTTAGTATATATTATTTTTTATGGATTGATTACATATGTTTGCATACTTATATATTAATTATTGTTTTAATTTGTGTACAAAATTTGATAATAAGATACTAAGTATATATGTGAGTGAAATTATATGATACCAAAAATTTATATCATTGTCCTATTAAAAATTTAGAATTATTTTATGATTTTACTATTACATTAAATTTGGTAATCACATTCTAGTTGGTATATATGTGATTGATTGGATCTTAAAATCCAAATCACTCATTGTGATTTGGATCCTATTTATCACAAAATTTTGATGATTTCATGCATTGCATGGTAAAAACATAATAAAAAAAATTGGATTTGGATTTGATTAGGTAATATTATGAGATCATTCATTATTAGTATATATACCAAGAGAAGAGAGATCAAGGATCTATATTTTATCACATCAAGGAAATTTCTTTAAGTGTTTGCTTTGTTTAGTTTAAGTGGAATAATGATGAAGCTAAAGTAACTTGTATCTTACATTTATTCATCTTTCTAGTATTGTTGAAATCAATGCATATAAACACAAACTATTATTATTAACAAACGAGCAACTTTTTGCATGCCTTAAATATATAATATAATTAGACACACACACACAGAAAATATTTCTAAATAAAAAAAGCTCTTAAAGTGTTCATTAGACAAATAATAGTTGATACAAGTGTGACATGTAAAAGAATATACAAGTATGTATGCATATATTTGTTGTGTTGATTTTAACCTTTTTAAAAGAGCATGTCAACATCTGACATTTTTCTTTTTTTATAATGTTGATTAAAATGAATAGGTTAATATTTTGATTGGTCTTAAAGCATTGGATTGGTAGCTAATTGGAAGAGATATGTTGCATTTGATTTAGTTTTAAAAAATTTCAATATTTTACAATTTGAATGATAACTGTACTACTTTAGTGGAGTTTGAATATATTAGATATTCATCCGTAGTGAAGTAGGTTCTGGGAATTCTGTGTGCTGTGGTGATAACGGAAGATTGAGAACTTGCATGTCTTAGTGAACTAGGTTCTGAGAATTTTGTGTGCTGCGGTGATATATGGATGAAAACCTGTGTGCTATTTGATTTGTTTGACATATTGGTGTTGATTGTGACAGATGGCTAGGCTAGTAAATTAGGGGATATGCTGCCCGATTTTCTATAGATTTTTTTGTACTTAGTTTTGTTTTGTATGTTTATTTTATTTTCTTAATTTTAATTTTTTATTAAAACAAATAGGCGCAATATGGAAAAAGAATTGATGTTAGCTGATAGGATGTCAGTAGAATATATAAAAGGGGTCGATGAGTTTCTTAAATTTAGTTTGGATCATGCCAAAGATCATGCCACGACTTCCCCGCTTATGGAAATTTATTTGGTTATAGTGTAAAAGGATACAAAGCTTGTCCTATTTGTGAGGAGAAGACTTTCTCTCAATATTTGAAACATTCCCGCAAGGTGTGCTATATGGGACATAGAAAATTCTTGCCCCGGAGACATTATTTTAGAACTTGGAAAAATGCATTCAATGGTGAACAAGAGTTTGGTTTGGCTCCAGTTCCTTTGACTGGGAATCAAGTACTTAATAAAGTATCTGTAATTCAGTTTAAGGTTGGAAAACCTATTGTTTGTCCAATTAAGAAGAAGAAGGGTCGTGGAAAGAGTGTTGGCAAGGATAAGACTGAAGTTAGTTTGACTAGTGCGGATGAGTTTACAAGTCCTTGGAAGAAAAAATCAATTTTCTTTGAGCTTGAATATTGGGAAAAGTTACTTTTGCGACATAATTTAGATGTCATGCACATTGAGAAAAATGTGTGTGATAGTCTAATAGGAACTTTGTTAAATATTCCAAGTAAAAGTAAGGACGGTATTAAAGCTCGGAAAGACTTGGCTGCATTGGGCTTACGAAAAAACCTACATCCAAAAGCTGGCCCTAATAGAACATTTTTACCGGCAGCTTGTTACACACTCACTAAGGATGAGAAAAAAGAACTTTGCAATTGTCTATACAATATTAAAGTTCCAGAAGGGTATTCTTCAAACATAAGAACGTTGGTGGATATGAAGAATTTGATTTTGGTCGGCATGAAATCTCATGATTGTCATGTCCTATTCCAACACATTCTACCTGTGGCTATTCGTGGTGTGCTACCTAGAAAGGTTCGAGAAATAATCACACGGATGTATTTTTTTTTCAAGTATTTATGTTGTAAGACGATTGATGTTTCAATGTTAGACATTTACAAGTGGAGATTGCTATAATCTTGTGTTACTTAGAGCGATTCTTCCCACCTTCTTTTTTTGACATAATGGTGCATCTTACAGTCCACTTGGTTAGAGAGATTAAACTATGCGGACCTATTTATTTAAGATGGATGTATCCCTTTGAGCGATACATGAAGATTCTTAAGAGTTATGTTAGAAATAGAAGTAGACCCGAAGGATGTATTGTTCAATGCTATATTGCAGAAGAAGCCATTGAATTTTGTTCAGAATATTTGCATGGTGTGACAAGCGTGGGCGATCAATCTACATTAAATAAAATTAATGGTGGTTATGGTGGAAAAGGTGGTGTTATATGCTCAATAACTCAAGATGAAAGACATAAAGCACACTGTCTTGTATTGCAAAACATTGATGAGATTCAACCTTACATCGAGTAAGTTATCTTAGACAGTATGATATCATAAAACATTATTGTGATATTTGTATTGATTCATACTAATTTTGCATACATTTATGAAGGAATCATTTTGTTTGGCTTCGGAAAAAATATCCATCTAAGTCAAAGAACCAAAAATGGATCTAAGATGAACGCTATCGTATGTTTAGTACTTGGTTAGAGAACAAGGTATTGATTTGAGTAAATAATTTTAAATCTTTTTTTTTGATTGCATGACATGTTATTAATTATTATTTCATTTTTTTTAACAAAGGTTGCAAATGAAGTGACCCACACGTCGTGTCATGTGTCGGACATAGTTAAGTGGATTTCTCGTGGTCCTTCTCTGAATGTGTTTAAGTACCCATCACACATCTTCAACGGTACTCAATTCAATACTTTGGAACGAGATAATGTAAGAAGCACACAGAATAGTGGAGTTTGTATTGTAGCAAAAACTGTGCAAATCTCTAGTTCAAAGGACAAAAATCATGTAGAGTGTGATATGACATTTTATGGAGTAATCCAAGAAATTTGGGAATTAGATTATACTACAACTAGAGTGCCGGTCTTCTTATGTGATTGAGTGAAAAGTGACAAGGGAGTAAAGGTTGATGATTTAGGTTTTACTTCAGTTGATTTAAATCGAATTGGGCACAAAAATGATCGTTTCATAATGACAACAAGAGCCAAACTAGTTTTTTATGTGAATGATCCATCAGACAAGCAATGGTCAGTCGTGGTTCCTACTCAACCGATAGATTGGAGAGACAAAGAGAATGATGTACATGACTTATGTGACGCCCCACATCACTATGGCTGCTTTCTGGAATGACGTCTGGCCCTACAAACCAAGACAAGTCTTTCCAGCGTGCTTTGTCCTCACTCGCACACTTCCTGGGAAAACTTCCCAGGAGGTCACCCATCCCTAGATTACTCCAGGCCAAGCACGCTTAACCATGGAGTTCTTAATTGATGGGCTACCGAAAAGAAGATGCACCTTCCTGATATAGGTAGTACCCATCAATCCATTTAAGCCCTCTTCGACTGTGTAGTCCCATACCTACACAGTCTTAGAATCATTACACTTGACCTTCCCCAGGCGGTGTGGGATTGCACAGCTTACCCGGTCTTTCCCCTTGCGGATCACGGGATTTTGACTGTCACAATCACCCCCCCTTACGGGCCCGACGTCCCCGTCGGCCACACTTCCGGCTGGGTCAAGGCTCTGATACCAACTATGACGCCCCACATCACTATGGCTGCTTTCTGGAATGACGACTGGCCCTACAAACCAAGACAAGTCTTTCCAGCGTGCTTTGTCCTCACTCGCACACTTCCTGGGAAAACTTCCCAGGAGGTCACCCATCCCTAGATTACTCCAGGCCAAGCACGCTTAACCATGGAGTTCTTAAGTGATGGGCTACCAAAAAGAAGATGCACCTTCCTGATATAGGTAGTACCCATTAATCCATTTAAGCCCTCTTCGACTGTGTAGTCCCATACCTACACAGTCTTAGAATCATTACACTTGACCTTCCCCAGGCGGTGTGGGATTGCACAGCTTACCCGGTCTTTCCCCTTACGGATCACAGGATTTTGACTGTCACAACTTACCACTCCTTCAACAACCTGTCACAATTCCCGAACCACAGCTTACCGAATACCCTATTGATGATGGTGTAGATGACGATGATATTTGTTTGCGTTTTGATGGTGACGGTGTATGGGTTGATCATATACTGTGATAAATGTTGACTTGTTTTTTTTTCTTCTGAAGGTTGGATTTGTTCATTTTATATTTAATTTTCCTATCATGTTGACGATTGTCTATTAACATTGTTTATAATCGTTTCCTTTTCAGATATTTCCATGGCTGATCCAGGAGGTTTTGATGCTGATTGTCCACTTCCTGGACTTGATGATGATTATCCACTTCCTGGACTTGAAAATAATGTTGGTCAGGAGGAGAATGATGACACTGCTATAGTGCATGTGAGATCTGTTAGGGGACTATGTACCATGCCCGACATAGCCAAGATGAGAAGTGAAGGTGTTAAGGTACCGATCAAGTTCAATGAATAAGGACAAGTGATTGGTACAATGAGATCGAAATTGGGATCAATGATCAGATCAACTATCAAGAGGTGTGCTTCAATCACACACGCGAGCTGGGATAAAGTCCCTAAATCAGACAAAGAAATTTTTTGGGAAATCATTAAGGTATTTTCTCTATCACTATAATATATGTTGTTTGTATTTTTAATGTAGACTAACGATATGTATTGTTTTCAAATGTAGGCTACATTTGACATAGACTATAAAACAAAAAGAAAAATTATGTCAAGGGCGGCAAAACGATGGAGATCATTCAAATCCCATCTGACTAAGGTATGCATCTATGATGTACTTGATGCAAATCCAACCATCAAGATGTTCAATATGCCAAGAGGTTACTCATAGTTGATCACTAAAACAGAATGGGATGAGTTCTGTGTTTCACGCATGACTGATGATTGGAAGAAAAAAAGAAAAATACATCAAGATCGTCGAAAAAAAAATAAACACAACCATCATATGTCACGAGGTGGGTATTTCTTGGCACTGGAAAGGCTGCAACAAATTTTTTTTGGACTCGAGGTGTCTAAAATCAACAGGTCACAGTTGTGGTTGGTGGGACATTCTAACAAAAAGGGTGAGCCGGTTGGTACCGAGGCAACAAGCGTAGCTCGCAACATAGTAAGTATACTACATTTTATATGATTGGATTACTTATTTTTAATGAGAATAACTATATTTCTATATTTTGTTTGCAGGAGCACTATAATAAGCTCATGAATGAAGGAAAATTTGAACCTAATGGGTCTAAGTATGTGCTTACTATGGCATTAGGCACCCCTGAGAGCAAAGGGAGAGTGAGGGGTATTGGGCTCGGTGTAACGCCTAGCCAATTCTGGAAAACCCCACTATCCAGTAAGAAAAAGGGAAATGAATTTGAGGCTTCCTCAGTTGAGGCTCGATTTGCAATGATGGAAGAAAAATATCGTCAACAAGAAGAAATAATGAAAAAACAGGAAATGATAAAAAGACAAGAGGAAATGATGCGACAATTTATGGAACAGATGAAAGGAGAACATAGTGGCTTTGGAGGATCTTCTCATGCGTCAGTGCCAAACTATGGATCACCTATAGATCAGGTGACACCATCTCATCAGGCATCACCGAAATCGCAGCATCAACCTCTAGCACCCCCGCCCCCATAACCAGAAGAGGCACCTGTGTTTATCCCCACTCCTGGCTCAAATCAGGTATAGCTTTATCTTTTTAAAATCTAAATTTGTGAACTTGTATAACATATTTATACATATCTAAATATGTGCAGGATAAAATGATTGAATGAAAATTTGCATTAGGCTCTATCACCAACATCGTTGGTAGGGGATGCATTCTAGTTACTAGTAGCTCAGACATACATGGAGAAAACATAGGAGAAAACTACCGCGGTGCAATTGAGTTTGCTGACCAACCTGATGCTCTACTTGTTAACCCGATCCCTAACAGTGAGATTTATACAGTCAAACAAGCTATTGGGAGTTTGATACGTTGGCCCAAGCCGCTAGTCATCTTCAATGGAGCGACATAGGTAATTCTTTTAAGACTATTAAATTTTTATTTACTTATTCCATTATTAATTATTTGTTATGGGTTTATTAGGAGGTCGTTAAAAAAAAAGGAAAGCAAGCTGGGAAAAAAACTTCTCTACCATTAGCACCACAAACTCAAAAACTAGTTCCAAAACGAGCGCTTAAGGAGTCATTGTCACAAGAGGTGCAACAACCATCTCCAATTTCGCCTAAGTTGAGACAAGTATATGAAATCGTCAATGATTGGCCTAAACATGATTATGCCATTGAAGTGCCCATTGACTTTGATGTGTTTGGCCATGCTTGTGAATACTTTGCTCTATTTCGGGATGAAATACTTGAATTTTGTAGAAATGAGATGAGTGGACAATCATGTATTGTCTTCTACATAAGGTATGCTAATAATATTTAATGTAAGGATTTTCTTTCATCAACTATTTAGTTTTCTTTTTAATTAATTATATTTGTTGGTAGGATTTTGTACCAGACACTGTTATTAGACGAGGAAAAGATAGGATCATTGTTGTTTATGAATCCGAATAAGGTTTCTACTTCCATGACTCGTGCAGATAGTCGTGCTCAAGCTTTATGTGATAGGATGTTATATTGCACGTCTAAAAAGCATGATTGGATAGTTATGCCTTATAACCACGGGTAAGTTTAATTATTATGCTTTTCATTGATACAAACAAATAGAATTTAAAGTTAACAACTGTGTAATACTTGTTCTTTCAACAGGGAGCATTGGATGTTATTTTTATTATATCCCAATTGGCATTATAGTTGTTTTCTCGATCCTCTCAATGCATAACAGGACAGCCATCAAGGAGACCATCCATCATGCATTTGAGATGTATTTCACAGAAAGAATGAAAGCACGTCAAAAGATCAACAAACGCTCATCGGGAGTAATGTATTTCCAACCTACGGTATGTTTCTATTTGTATAGTTTATGTATATGCAAAGATGTTTAAGATATTTAATACTAAGAATTGTACATGTATTACCAATCTTTATATAGTGTCGTAAGCAACCAAACAATATCGACTGCGGATATTACGTTATGAGGATGATGAAGAATGTACTTATCAATGCCCCTCATATCAAACATTTCTTGTCGAAACAGGTAATAAACAATATACAACTACATAGTATTAATCTAGTACAATTTTTATATATGCTTTGAATTTATTACCACTAATATAATTATAATTAAATTTTTGTTTTTTTTTCAGTTCACCTCCGACAAACCATATACTACTCAAGAAATTGACGAAGTTAGAGAAGAATGGGCAATGTCATTTTTACAATTGGTTAGAGCAAAATGAATGATGTTATAGCTAGCTAATTACAATACATGTTTAGAAATTTTAAATTTATTTCGTAATAATTTTTTGCCATTTTTTTAGTCTTTTCTTTTCAAATTTCTTTTGATACATATTCGACACTCAAATGGATATATATTTTTAAATCAAAATTAAAATTGTAGCTGTATTTTTTTTTTACAAAAATTACTTTTAAGGTCATGCAAAGCGAGTCCTAAAAAATTACCCGCGAGTCCTAAAAAGTTACTTAAAGGCACTCAACCAGATTTTTTAGGACTCGCATTGCGAGTCCTAAAAACTTAATTAAAGGCACTCAACCAGCCTTTTTAGGACTCGCATTGCGAGTCCTAAAAACTTAATTAAAGGCACTCAACCAGATTTTTTAGGACTCGCGTTGTGAGTCCTAAAAAACCTTAGTTTTTAAGGCTCTCAAATAGAGGACTCGTGCCCCGCGAGTCCTAAAAATTTTTTAGGACTCGCAATGCTAGTCATAAAAAACCCTTTTTGTAGTAGTGATGGGAGCGATCCAATCGCCTCAGCATCATGTTCATTATGTCCAAGATCCCTATGGGAATGCGTGGATCGGTGGAGCAACCTGAGAAAGTCAAAGACTTGATCAAACTGATCGATGAGCAGTTCGACACTTCGGACAAACCACTTTACAACAACCTCATCCACCAGTTCTCATCCACAAAACTCACTGGTGTCAAAGGAGTTCGAGAACATATTTCAAAGATGAGGGACATTTCTGCTCAACTGAAGAATCTCGATGTAGTCATTCCTAAAACCTTCCTGGTCCACTACATCCTTAACAATCTTCCACCTCAATATGGGCCTTTCAAAATTTCCTACAAGACACATAAGGACAAATGGAGTATCAATGAAATGATAACCATGTGTGCTCAAGAAGAAGCAAGTCTCCTACAGGAACAAGGTGAAAGTGCTCACATGGACACCCAAGGGAAGAAACGCAAACCATCCAAGAAGGACAAGGGGAAAAATAAAGTGCATCCCTAAGGCGAAATAAAGAAGGATTCCATCAAGTGTTTCTTCTGCAAAAATAAGGGACATGCGAAAAAGGAATGCGCCAAGTTCAAGAAATGAATGGACGACAAAGGTAATCCAATTTCATTCGTATGTTATGAATTTAATATGGCTAATGTTAATATTAACACATGGTGGATTGATTCTGGATCAATAATTCACATTTCAAATTCCTTGCAGGGTCTACAAAACCTAAGGAAGCCAGTGGGAAGTGAGCAAAGCATCTTATCCGGAAACAAGATGGGCTCACATGTGGAGGCTATTGGATCGTGCCATTTAGTTAAGTAGCGATTTTGTTTTAAAGTTAGAAAAGATATTTTATGTACCAAGTTTCTCTAGAAACTTGATTTCCGTTTCAAGACTTGTACCTTTTGGTTTTTCCTTTACATTTTCAAACAAATCTTTTAATTTATATAATAAATCTAAATGTGTTGGAAATGGTATTTTGTCTGATGGTCTTTACTGCCTTAATTTACAAAACACTACTGCTTATAATACTGTGCACGTTCACGCTGGCAATAAAAGATGTGTTATCAATGAGAATTCCTCTACATTATGGCACCGGAGATTGGGACATATCTCCATTGATAGAATTAGAAGGTTAATGAAAGATGGGGTACTCAATACCTTAGATTTTACTGATTTTGATACTTCTCTGGATTGCATTAAGGGAAAGCATACCTCCAAGTCTAAGAAAAGTGGTGTCCATAGGAGTTTTGACCTATTAGAAATCATACATACTGATATATGTAGTCCGGACATGGACTCATATGGTCAGAAATACTTCATCTCCTTCATAGATGATTACTCACGCTACATGTATATCTACTTACTTCATAACAAAAGCAAAGCGTTAGATGTCTTTAAGATATTTAAAGCTAAAGTAGAGAAACAATGCAACAAGTAAATTAAGATAGTGAGATCAGAAAGAGGTGGAGAATATTATGGTAGATACATTGAAGATGGACAAGCACCTGGCTCATTTGCAAAGTTTCTTTAAGAAAATGGGATTGTTGCCCAATATACCATGCCCGGTACACCCGAGCAAAATGGTGTTGTAGAAAGGAGAAACCGAACATTGATGGACATGGTGCGAAATATGCTTAGTAGCAACCCTAAAATTCCTAAATCCTTGTGGACTGAAGCTCTAAAGACATCCCTGTACGTATTAAATCGAGTTCCAACCAAGGTAGTCTCCAAAACTCCTTTTGAATTATGGAAAGGTTAGAACCGAGTTTGCAACATGTACGCATTTGGGGATGCCCATCTGAAGTTAGGGTATACAAACCACAAGAAAAGAAATTGGACCCAAGGACCATAAGTGAATACTTTATTGGATACGCTGAAAGGTCTAAAGGTTACAAGTTTTATTGTCCATCTCATAGCACTAGGATTGTGGAATCAAGGAATGAAAAATTTCTTGAAAATGCCTTGCTTAGTGGGAGTGATCAATCCAAGGACTTAGGTTCTTAGAAAGATCATTCAGAACCCTCCACCTCAAGAGCACGATTGATTATGGTAGATAACACCCTTACAGTCCAAATGGATGTTGAACCACCACAACCAATTGTTGAAGATCCACAAGTCAATGATGAAGTTCAAATGGATCAAGTTGTTCAAGAGTTGCCTATAATTGTTGAACAACAAGCTGAACCACCTGCTCCCCAAGAGCCTGCTGGTGTAGCCTTAAGAAGATCTACTAGGACAACAAAATCGGCAATACCTAGTGACTACATTGTGTATTTGTAAGAACCTGACTACAATATTGGAGTCGAAAATGATCCTGAAACGTTTTCACAAGCTATGAATAGAAAAGAATCAGAATTGTGGTACAATGCCATGAATGAAGAAATGAATTCTATGAAGAGAAACGGAGTCTGGGATCTTATTGAGTTGCCTAATGGGGCGAGGGATATTGGGTGTAAATGGGTCTTCAAAACAAAGATATACTCATTAGGCAACACTGAGAGACACAAAGTGAGACTCGTTGCTAAGGGATTCAGTCAAAAAGAAGGAATTGACAACACGGAGACCTTTTCTCCGGTATCTAAGAAAGATTCCCTCAGCGTTATCCTGCATTAGTTGCTCATTTCGATTTAGAGCTCCAGCAGATGGATGTGAAAACTGCCTTCCTAAATGGTGACCTAGAGGAGGAGGTATACATGAAACAACCAGAAGGATTCTCCTCTAGTGATGGTGAGCATTTGGTGTGCAAGCTTAAGAAGTCCATCTATGGTTTAAAATAAGCGTCCCGCCAATGGTATTTAAAATTCCATGATGTCATCTCTTCTTTTGGATTTGAAGAGAATGTCATGGATCAATATATATTCCAGAAGGTCAGTGGGAGTAAGATTTGTTTTCTTGTTTTATATGTGGACGATATTCTTCTTGCAACCAGTGATAAGGGCATGCTACATGAGGTGAAGCAATTTCTCTCAAAGAACTTTGAGATGAAGGATATGGGTGATGCGTCTTATGTCATTGGCATTAAGATCCATCGAGATAGATTCAAAGGTATCTTAGGTCTATCTCAAGAAACCTACATTAACAAAGTTTTAGAGAGATTTTAGATGAAAGATTGTTCACCAAGTGTTGCTCCTATCGTTAAGGGTGATAAATTAAATTTGAGCCAGTGTCCAAAGAATGATTTTGAAAAGGAAGAAATGAAGAACATCCCATATGCTTCTGCTGTTGGAAGCTTGATGTATGCTCAGGTGTGCACAAGACCCGACATTGCCTTTGCTGTCGGAATGCTAGGAAGATTTCAGAGTAACCCGGGGTTAGACCACTGGAAAGCTGCAAAGAAAGTTATGAGGTATCTTCAGGGTACTAAGGATTACAAACTCATGTTCAGACGAACCGACAACCTGGAAGTAGTTGGCTACTCAGATTCAGACTTTGTTGGTTGTACTGATTCACGTAAATCAACCTCTTGTTACATGTTTATGTTTGCCGGTGGAGTTATATCATGGAGGAGTAACAAACAGACCTTGACTGCTACTTCTACTATGGAAGCTGAGTTTGTTTCATGTTTTGAGGCTACATCGCATGGTGTATGGCTAAAGAGTTTCATTTAAGGCCTTAGAGTTGTAGATTCCATATCTAGGTCATTGAGAATGTTCTGTGACATTCAGCTGCTATATTCATGGCTAAGAACATCAAAAGTGGTAGTCGAAGCAAGCACATTGACATCAAGTACGTAGTCATGAGAGAACGTGTTAACGAAAATAAAGTGGTCATTCAACACATTAGCATTGAATTGATGATTGTTGATCCTATGACGAAAGGCTTGCCACCTCATAAATTCAAGGATCATGTAGTGAACATAGGACTTGGTTCCCTTATGTAAATTTATTGTACAAACTGAAGTTATTATCAATGAAACTCTTATTTTGATGTTTTCTCATATTTATGCACATTTTAATTTTATTTAAGAAAATTTTATAGGACCTGAATAAACATAGGGTTTATTCGTTTAAGTACATAGCCACATAAATTACATTGTTATGTAATAAATATATTGTAATACATGAAAGATAATACTCGCCATTAAAAGAGGACCTATCGCCATGATTCATGTGTTTATTATCTAACAGGGATAATTGTCAGGCTAAAGTAATACATTAATTTAAATGCTGACCAAGTGGGAGAATGTTAGAATATTTATTTATATGGTATATAAATTAATTTGTTACAACTAATTGATTTAATATATGAAAGTCAATATTTTATTTATTGACAAAATTTTCTAATTAATGGTCAACATTATTTGTTACCTGATTTTGTTTGTTACCCGATTTTGCATGTCCCAACTGATTGAGAGAATATCTCAATCTGTGGCAGAGACTCTGATGGTAGGTCTCACTCTATAAATATAGAGTACTGGTTCTCAAGCTCACTGTTCACTCTGACTTTCAGTAACTCCATCTAAAAAGAGTTAGTGAGAGCTTGGAAGCCCGAGTACTCGTTCTAATTCTTTTCTTTTTCTTTTGTAGATTTAAAACTAGATCTAGGTTATCAATTGCAATGGCTGGAGGTATACAATATTCGATCCTCTCTTCGTATATGTTCAATCTATATATCTATTCCGCCTACATGTATAAAATTGTTCATATGCATACATTTTATTTTAATCTAACAATAAAAAGATCTAGTATTTCGACTATGGTATCTTACTATTCGACTATGGTTGTAGTCATATAAATTATCTAGACAGTAAAACTAAAACTCTATTATTTCAAAACAGAGGAGCCATACAAATCATCATAAAAACTAGAGCTAATTATTTCATAAATTTATTCATAAAATCTTTAAACCCATAAAACTCTATGCAATACAAATATGAAGAATATCAAACTGAAAACATAAGCCTATATTGGGAGAAGATAGTGAACAATACCAAAGAAATGAAGAAGATCGACAAGGAGAGATGGCTGGCAAAGATGGCGAGAGATTACTAGAGACAATGGAAATAGCTGAACGACAATGATAGAGGTAGATGGACAGTGATGATAAATGCACACGACCGACAACGATGGCAGCTCAAAGAAGGGTTTAGGAGACGAATTTTATGTCGAGACTATTTTGTTTAGGAGAAGCAATACCTATTACTCTCACGACTATCCCACCTATTTGGGTTTGATTACTTATCCTACAAAAAGGGAGCCTGTTTAGGTCTCTTTGATTATTAATCCAATTTAATTTCATCAGCAAACATGAGTTTCAGATTATTTATACCAATCCCAGTCCGATTCTGACAAAACAAACGCGTGCTGTAAGGGGCTTATAAGTGATATTTTCTTTAATTGCATTTATTCTTAACGTTAAAAAAATAAGCTTCAATGCTTAGTGATTTTTCGGCAAAATCAATTATTTAGAGTGAAATCAATTGGTAAAACTAATGACCATATGATATAAAAGTGTATTTTGTTGGATCTATAGAGTGGGATCAATAAATTCTACCAACTCAATTGCTAAAACATATGACTTTGATATTATGTTTTGCTGTTGGATTTGTACATCTTAATAACTTACTTGTATGGCTCAAGCATTATACATGTGCAATCCGACTAGTATATTAAAAAATGAAAATAAATAGACTATAATTTCAAATAGTCATAGATGACGGGTATTTTTTATTTAAAAAAAACTAAAAAATATTAGAACACACAAATTATACTGTTGTACATTTTATTCAACATTCGAGATTAAAAAATATTAATTAAGGAACAACCAAGAAATTTTACGTGGATTAGTCATTAATGAGACCTAGTTTACAAGTCAATGTTATTAACTTAAGAAATTACAAGAGCTCAAGTTCTCTTTAAGGGTGTAATTTGATGGTGTTTTTGCATATACAAGTTAGCTTGCTTTTATAATGAGCTCCGAACCCTATTTATAAGCAGCTTGGGGAAATTAAGTCTCACTAATTTGAACTTAGTACGTAGAAATTGATCAGTACAAAGTAAAATACAATGATTATAGCAAGGAGAGCTCTAAAATGTGTAAGTGGACTGGATCAAACTTGCCTAGCACGCAAGTGTGCTCTTTTCTCAGAGGCATCTGGGTGTATGGTATACAACCACGTCCTTAGAAAGTGCGATAGTGTTAGGTGGTTCACCACCTGTTGACGTCGTTTTTCGTCAACTTAAAAATGAAGAGCACTAAACAAGAATATATAAAAAGTAGAAGGATTCGGAAGTTTTTTACGTGGTTCAATAGTTAAAATCTGCATAGTTCATGAGTCACTGTTATTATCACTACTCTCTCAAAGCTTTGGATGAAAGAAATTTGGCCGAGTATTCTCTAGTACAATTTGTGCATGTATACAAATGAAATACTCCAGGTTATTTATAGACCTGGTTGTGAGAATATCTTCCTCTGATTTAGGAAAGTTACAATCAATCAAATAAATATATAAATGTATTAATTACATAATATCCCATGACAATAGAGATTTAATATATGATAATAATGAATCCCTATGAAATAGGGATTTCCTAATAGTCTTTCTGCATGCAAAGTGCGTCACTGAGCTCGATCGTTGTGTTGACGTGCTTTCGAGACTGGCCAAGCTCCGAGCTCATCACTCCAGTTATAACCTCCTCCTCATCTAGTAATTTGGTCGAGTATGTTCCTCGGAGAAGGTTGGTGTCTTCGAGCCTGTAACTCAGGCTCGAAAGTTGCAACTCATGTTTGAGTGCTAATAACAGATCCAGAGCCACTTGACAATTCGTATAAGTGTATTGCTAGAATTTTTAGATCCGAGCTTGATTTTTTTGAGCCTACATTTCGAGGCTATTTATTTTATTCTCAAAATTTGGGTGTAACATTTTGCCCCCTCAAAAGTGTTGGTTCGAATCCTCTGAGAAGGAAAATTTTGAACTTCACTTTTGGAAAACGTGCCCATCTACCACACTCGAGTGTGGACACGTATCACTGGGGGATTGCTTATCAAGAGTACTTGAATACCCCTCTAACTACGCATGTCCTCTCCTATTCCCTTTTTTGCCTCCATTTTCAAGATTGAATAGGATACGTCAGATTTTTCCAATTCATCATGCAACGGTCCAAATCCATTCGAATTTTACCATTCTTTTTGCCTATATATACCCTTTCTTCTTCACCATTTAATTCACTTTTGCATTTTAGCTTTCAGAAACAAAAACACGACCCAGAGCACCTCCCTTTGCATGTTTTCCAAACCGAAGAAGCAGAGAAACCTCACCACATTCGGCTCCGTGAGATCATTCTTGCTTCCCCTTCTTTAGTCGACGATCTCCACGTTTCCACAAACAACCTTGTGTAAGTTTTCTAGTCTTTACCTCTCATAATTTTTTTTTCTGTTTACGTTTCCTCTGTATGTACAAACATTTTTTTTTTCTAGTTTCTACCAGATTCTTGAAATTCCTTTTACAATAGATATCTTCTTGTTGAGTAGACTTGCATAGATTGGAAATACATTTTAGGAAAACAATTCTGGTAAAAACTGATAAAAATGGGACCTTTTATGTTATGAGGTTTTAGAATATAGGTTTCGTGTAACTTAAGAAAAAAAGGGTTTTCGATCAGGGTATTAACGCATGAATCCCAATAGTATCTCCTTTTCTGGGTAACTATCCTTTTTTCCCTAGAAACTCGGGATACTCCAAACCGATACTAACTGTCCCACTCTCACGTGGGTTCACTCTCGATGCCCTGAACTTTTCAATACTTTGGTGTTGGAATTTTGGTTAATCTCGCTATTTTGAGCCTTCAGAATCGATTAAAGCAATACCGTTATCTCGAGCTTGCAAACTTGAGTTATCAAGATCTTAATCTTTTCCACTTTTTTTTATAATGGGTCCTCACCTTTTGTTTTTCTTAGATGTCACAGTCTTCAAAGAATCAGTGGGGGCCTGAGCTTGTCGTCCCTTAATATCCACCCTCTCCTTGTCCTGAATCTCCATTTACACAGAACCAACGGCTAATCCATGAGCACAAGGAACAACTCGAAAGAGAGGACATTCGAGCTCATTTTTTACGCCAGATCGATGAGGTCGAAGAGGGAAAAAGAAAAAAGCATCGGGTTGCTGTGTATCCCGATCTAGACCCCGAGATCCAGCCAATTCCACTGAATCCTAAGCTTAAAGTCACTGTAGCCCACTCCCCCGGTGCACTCTCATTCAACTTCATGGAGAATTTTTCGAACCAGCGCCACTTCTAAGCCTTTTTCCATTCCAGTCTCGGAGGACAGTTTCTTCGAGGATGAGCATTACCAAAGTTCCATTACCTCGACCAGGTAGATATCAGAGTTTTTATCCTGCCATGGGTTAAAGCTATCTAGCAAGCTGATGTATCGGCCCGCCAACTCCGATGAGAGGAGCTGCTTCACTCCAGGCGAAGACGATCTTGAGAGGAATGGCAAGCTTGCAGCCTGGAGTCGCGAGCACATGTGAGCTGGGTCCTTACTGCCCCTAAGGGACTAATTCTAGAGCTTCATGGACTATGCTGGCATCGCTCTGTTCTAGTTCCAGTTCCAAACCAACTCATATAGGGTCTTGACTGCTCTTAGATCCTTATACCACGAGATGAAGTGGGATGCGCCTTCGGCACGGGAGATTCTATTCCTCTTCTGCCTTAAGAGCAACCCCTCCCAAGCTCATGGTGGAGACATTTTTTACTACCTGTCAAGCAATCCAAAGGAGAGGCGGTTGTTCAAGGATGTATCCAACCATCCTCCCAACTTCAAGACCATGTTCTTCTGGACAAACGATATCGCTCCCTCCCATTTTTATTCATTTCAATGAATTCATAAGTATCCTGTCATGGTTCTTTGATTTCTTTTTTATTATTATTATTATTTCGAGCTCGAAATGCTCATCTAATCTTTTCTCATAGTCAATTATCATTGCCCACAACCTACAGAGGCCATGAAGGACCACAAGGAAGCAATCCTCAAGCTCCCCTATGGTCGGCGATCTCTCAAGTACATTTTTCACGAGGACAAGCTCCAACTTTGTGGCCTCCTTGGTGAAGGCGAGTTTACAGATGACTCGGGATCCGCAAAATATATGAGGTGGGAAGAAGTCTCAGTGCCAATGCCCAAGCTCCCCACCAGAGGTAAACATGTGGGTTCGAGCTCACACGACCTTGTGCCTCGGCCCGTCGAACCTTCGTGCTCGGGTAACGAAGAACAAGACAAGGTCTCAATGAGCTCATCTGAGGAGGTAAAGTTATGCTTAACCTGTCCAAATTGTCTCCCACTTTACTTAGACAAGAACCCACTACCATAGTTTTATTTAACAATCCCCAGAACAATTTTATGGTTTGGTCAGGGGTAGACCTTAAGGTACGTTGGTTCGATAGTTGGTTGGCGAAGTACCAAATGAAGTACAATATAAACGAAGTTTGGGATAGGATAGTCGTTCAGTATGGGACCAACGACTATAGGGACCTTTCAAGGATGTAACCTACTTTTAGGGAGGGGACTCCAATAGCCTCGTCAGAAGATAGGAGAATTTTTTGGTCCCCTAGCTCGAGGTCAAATGAGTCCTCCAGTTAGGTTCCTAACATTTAGTCACTTTCAATGTTATACTTGTGTAGTTTTTCTTTTCTAAACATAATTGATATTCTTTTTTCTTTTTCTGACGTGATGAATTCTGAATTGGAAAACCTCCTCAACAAGCCAGTTGCCTAGAGAACAAACAAATGCCACTGTGTGTCTCAAAAGGGAGGTCACCCTTCTAAGCTCTCCAAGAAGCTCAACCGGACTCAATCGGCCTCGAAGCCATCCGACCTGGGCCAAGTCACTAACCCCACTTCCATCCTCGAAACCGTGGAACTCTCTCCTGTGGGTCAACCAAAGATAGCTCAGCTTACTCAGTCTCTTATCTGAGACCGCCATCTAATGGTCTCAACCTATGTGCCTGAGTTCGTGGTTCAAAATGTTGTTGGTACCTCCGGGGTGCAGTTGGGTTCTGACGCATTGACTCGCATGGGTCATTGCCTTGGCAACCTCAGGGCTCCCCAGTGGGACTTCCTAACCACCTGCCAGGATGACAACAATCTTTTTGACAAGAGTGGAGAGTTGCTCTCTTTGGTAAGTTATTTTCTCAAAAATGGTAGGCTTCCTGTTTCTGTGCCAATTTTTTATTTACTCGCTTCTAACATCAATTTTTAACTGCAGACCTTCTTATCCTTTGTTCAGCACAATTTTATCCTAAACCGCAAGGTCACATCAAGCAAGGTGCATGCCCAAGAGGCTAGAGATGCACATCTTAGGGCCGAAGACGATCTTAAAAAGGCCCGGCTGGAGCTGGAAGTGGCTCGAAGGGAGGTGGAAGCTAAAGATGCAGAGATTAAGAGGGTCTAGGAGCTGGACCCTAAGCTGGAGGTGACCTAGAAGGAGGTGGACGTCAGACAGTCTGAGGTCAAAAGAGTCTAGGAGCTAAATGCCAAGTTGGAAGAGGAAAAGAAGACGACTTTCAAGTTCATCAAGAGTGAGAAGGCTCGTCTTCTTGAGGAGTTTAAACCAAAAAATATTGTGTCGTAGACATGGTGATGTGTCAAATTCGAGCCAACAATCTTGATCTTAATACTAGCTTTATATCTGACAGGGAGCCCGAGTTTATCACCAAGTGGCAGGCTTGACTGGAGGAGGAAGAGGCCAAGCTTGATGCTGAAGAGGTGGCGAAGGCCTCTGAACAAGTCGGGATCGCGGTTGATGGGGCTGTTGATCCTTGAAGACCATCTTATGGGCTGCGACCCATTTTATTTTTATTTTTTTATGCCCTTTGGGAAAAGACAATTAAAACCCAAGGTTTGAGTTTTTTTATATTTTAATGGTAGTTTATATTTTATGCTTAAATTTATTTATCAAAATCTTTATGCACACCATCTATCTTTACCGTTTTTTTTTCTTTATCGCATACTTCACATTTCTAGCCTCGAAATATTTCGAGCATGCCCATAAAGTATTCACTTCCATATTTGTTCATCCATACAAATACTTGTTGTGCTTGAGTTCAAACTTCCATGTATTCATACATAGTTCATTCGATTATGTCGATTAGAATTTACTAGCTCATTCCAGACTCATTTAGTTTGAGTTTGGTTAATAATCCATACACTTGTTTAATTCGTGCCTGGTTAGTAATCCATACACTCACTTGTTTAATTTGTGCCTGGTTAATAATCCACACACTTTGACTAATGATATTTCATTTTTATTGATGCTATGCTTTCGAGTTGTGGTATTATTGTATATCACTTATGCCCCCTTAATATCCTATGATTGTAATCTTAGGTTATTGAATTTTTAGAACATGCAAAAAGTACAACAATAAAAATACACAAAATTTGAATAAAAATTAGTGCTTTATTAATAAAAAGCAAAAATTAAGTACACGCTGGGTTACAAATGAATAAACATCATTCCTACATTACTGATAATAAGGTCATAGATGTTCACCATTCCAAGCTCATAGTACCAATTATCCATTCAATCTCGCTAGTTTATAAATACCAGATCGAATGATTGATTCAATGTGGTATGGTCCTTCCCAATTAGGCCCGAGCATGCCTGCAGAGGGGTCATGTGTGGCCAAAAAACGCGTCTGAGCACCAAATCTTACAATTCAAATTTTCTATCTCGAACCCTCTTGTTGAAGTATCTTAAAGCCCTTTGCTGGTATGCAACGTTCTTAAGTTGGGCTTTGTAACGACCCCAAATTCGCTAACGAGGCTTAAGGGCCTTGATTAGCGTGCCGGGAGGGCATAATTGGAATAAATATGGTTTGCATGAATATATTGATTTAAATGCATGATTATATGATTAATGATGCTTGTGTGATTATATTGGCTTTAATGTGATATGTGTATATGGTAATTGTGAGAACCACATTATTATGTGGGTAGATCTGCAGAGCACGACTCGAGGCGATCCTAGAGCTAGTTAGCGGGGAAAAGTCACAACAGGGCCTAACAGCTGACTTTGGATAAGTCAGGGGTATTTTAGGTATCGGGAAACTATTTAGACTATCGGGTCGTGAAAATAAATATATGGAGATATATTTGAGGTTAGGAAGTCTAGGCGGGAATATTTGGGGATTTTACCGTTTTGCCCTCGAGGACGGTTCCGGCACCCCGAGCCTTGGGATTAACTTAACGAATAAAACAAGCTTGAGGAAACCCGTAGAAAAAATAAACCGACCTAGACGTTCTCTCTCCGTTCTTCTTTCCTCTCTCTCAAGGAAAACAAAAGGGAAACTAAGTGAAAACTCAAAAGAAAACAAAGGAAATCTGGGGAATTGCTGGGAGATTGAGCTGGATTTTTGAGGCTTAGTTCAAGACTTATCAGGGGAATCAAATCAAGATTAAGGTAAGGATTTAAACCATGTGTTTTCTGAAGTTTAACCTTGAATTTTCAGCTAGTTGTTCAGGTTATTGTCCAATTGATAATTAGGGTGGAACTTGAGTTGGATGAACAGTGGGAATCAGCTGGGTTTTGGTTAGAGGAAGGATTTCAATTGGTGGTTTGAGTTTGGGTTTTTGGCTGGTTAGCTTTGGGTGTTTATGCTCTTAAGTTTCATGAATTAAGTGTGTGGTTTCTATGAGTTTTAAGTTGAATTTTCTGTTGAAATGTGTGGCTTAGCTTGCTCTGAAAGTGTTGGGGTTGTTGGGTGTTGAAATGGAAAGCTTTGAGATGGCTTTGGATGAGGTTTGGATGTTGAAAATGGTAGGTTTTCTGGGCTCGAAGGGATGGACCGCGGCTCTGTTCTAGAGCGCTGCGGCCCTAGAATGGAGATGAGCCAAGAGGGCTCGGCCAAAGGTGAGCGCTGCGGCGCCCAAGGCAAGGGTCGCGGTGCGTGTCCTTTTTCAGGGGTGGTCCTTGGCTCTTTTTTGAGGCTAGGGCCGCGTCTAAGCTTCAAGGGCTGCAACCCTTAGTTGTGCACTTAAACTTTTAGGGATTTTAGGCAAGGGAATGTGGTCTAGAATGCTCGGGATCGTTTTCGCCACCATGCTTGGTGGGATTCGATTTCCCGGAAGTTAGTTTTAAACCTGAAAACCTATATTTGGATATTAATGGAACCTTATACTTTGGTTGTGACTAGGTGATAAAAGCTTAGGCTCGGGAACGGATCATGCTTGAGGAGCGTTGCTCATAATCTAAAACCACAAAGATTAAAGGTAAGAAAACTGCACCTGGTTGAATATATGTGGCGGGACTAAGGGTTCCCTATTGTAAATGCTTGAAAAGATGGTATTATGCCATCCAAGACATTTAGTGAGCCAACGACCTAAGGGTGCCAAGGGTTTCACTAGCGCACAGGGCGCGGCTCGGCCACTAGTTGCCGAGGACAGCTTATTATGCATTGAGATCGGTTTAAGCGAGCCATAGTCAGTGGGGTAAACAGAGGGTGCGGCCCAAGTTGTCGGCCCTGATTATTATGTAAAATGAACGTTATAAGTGTTTGATTGCATCTTTGACTCTGAATATATGTTGAGTGGTACTAGTGTGGATTATTTGATGAAAGTTTATGCTTAGTGAATTTTATTGTCTGATATTATCGATTGTGTTGCATCTCATGTTTTTCTTGCTGGGCCTTGGCTCACGGGTGCTACGTGGTGCAGGTAAAGGCAAGGGAAAGCTGGATCAGCCTTGATTGGAGAGCTCTGCAGGCGGAATGTACATGACCAACTGCTCGGCTGCCACGGTTGAGGTTTAGGCAGGGACGCGAAACCCAGAGATTGTCTATTTTGCCTTAGTATGGCTTACTTTTGTTTATATACTTTTGGAAGTCTGTAAATCAACTTTCAACTCTGTTTCTTTTGGGATCCCATGTATATAACAGTTTAATTATATAAAATGAGTCTTTTAAGACCAAAACCTTTTTAACCCTAGTTCATACATGTTTAGTGACACATTTTCAAGTTAATGACTTGATTAGCAAGCCTTACACCTTTACAAGTACACAGTGTAGCGGTCTTGGCTATCCATGGCGTTACAACTTGGTATCAGAGCGTCCTAGGTTTAAGGATTCCTGAAGACATGCTAGACATGTACATTCACTACTTGAGACAAGCTCAAATCAGGGTTCGGTAATGTGTATATGTGATTATGTGCTTATGTGCCTGAAATGAGCTATGAATGTTGTTATTTATTGGATTATTAGGAAGCATAAGATACTGATAGGGCCTGGCCCTTGACTGTTGTGTGAAAATATTGGGGCATGTTTATTAGCATCGCCGTGCATGTAAATGAATATATGGATGACTAATTGTATATTGTGCATGGGTGAATGCCTGTTTTATTGTTATTGTGTAATGAGATTGGAGGCATGCTTATTAGCAGCCAGTGCATGAGAATGGATGCTTATATGTTGGTTGGTTGTGGTTGGTTATGCTCTATTGATGAATCTTGGAGAATTTTTTACCCTGTCATCATGGTCTGACTGCCGAGTCGTTATTTGTAGATTGACTAGGATAGCTATGCGTCCAAGAAAATCTACACGACTAGTCGACACTAGGTCTGGGACCGGGAGTGATGATCAGGGCCAGAATCTTCCGCCAATCCCCGAGAACTAGCAGTAGTTAATGGCAGATATGCAGGCTCGATTACAGAGTCAAGATGAACATATTCACATCCTACGACAGCAGGCTCCATCAGGGAGTGCTGCCCCTATTGTACCACCTGTAGTGGTACTATTTATGTAGTCAGGGGAGGTTGGTAACAGATGGGAACCGTTATATGAGCGGTTCAGGAAGCAGCAACCCCTAATTTTTTAGGGTGGACCGGATCCACTGAAAGCCGAGCAATGGCTAACTATGATCACTATAATTCTGGATTTCATGAGGATTGAGGGGCATGATAGGGTGGCCTGTGCCACCTATATGTTGAGAGAGGATGCCTGCATCTTGTGGGAAGTGGCGTCGCAGACCAGGGATGTTACTACTTTGAGTTGGAAGGTTTCAGAAATTTTTGTTTAGTCAAAAGTACTACAATGTTACTGTTAGAGCAGCAAAGGTTAATGAGTTCATGAGTCTTGTGCAGGGCAATATGACTGTTACTGAATATGCCCTAAAGTTTGATAGGCTTGCGAAGTTTGCACTGGATCTTGTGCCTACTGATGTTGCTAGGCAGGATCGATTTATAAGGGGGTCTAGAGTTTCTTCGAGCTGGGATTGGTTTGAGGTCTAGTCGTATGCCTCGCGTCTTATTGTTGGAATTTTGACCTTAATAGGTAGTGTTGACCCTTGAATTTGTCACAACACAAAGTCACAAAAAACGATCAAAATGATAGAGTTGAATGCAACAACTAAAAAGACACACATCTTATAGTGGTTCGGCCTCAGAGATTGGTAATAACCTACGTCCACTTAGTAATATTATTAATGTAAACTCTGAAACCTATGATTAGCGAACTAGGGTTCACTAAGTTTCACAAGCGCCAAAGTGGAATACAAAGATCGTGTATAAAAGCACTTGATCTCTTTGGATACAAATTATTGTGTATCTCTTAAATGAATCCATTGAGCTCTATTTATAGGCTTAAGTATGTACATATGGGCTTATGGGCTATCCTAAACTTGTGCTACAAGTATATTTAAATAAAAAAAGAAATAATGATATTTACATATAAAGAGAGTCAAATATCTTAGATATATCTATCTTGTAGCCTTCCTTGAATGTTGGTCTCAGTCCTACGGCAGATCTAGTCGCATATGTCAGCATATTTGTAACGCCCCAAACTCCAGGGACTGTTACAGTGTGCCTTATAAACAGTGCTAAACTCGCTAATCGAGTCATTTGGCCAAAATCGTGTAACTAAGTATGATTAGAGGTTTAGGGATTAAAATTTTTGGTTAAGATGTAACGTTTCATTAGAACGTTTACTGTCTACATTAGGATCCCAAGAATATAATTTCAGAGTCTATTACAAGAAAATATTTACAACAGGCGATCTAAGCGGCAAAACAGGGTTTAACCCTAGTTCCTCTTTCAACCCTCGGTCGTGACGGTCGAGCAGCTGCATATGTACACATCGTCACCTAAGCTCTCCAGCTCAAGGATGGTCCAGCTTTCTTTTGCCTTTACCTGCACCACATAGCACCCGTGAGTCGAAGCCCAGCAAAAAAACTTAATATGCTCATGAATAGTAATAACATGTCATCAAATCATAAGGCACACACCTAGCAGATAAAGCCCTAATGAAGCAAGCAAATGAGTTCACGGAATGTTGAGTATAACACATCAACCAATGATCATAATAATCATCTAGGGATTTTAGCCCAAAATAGACAAGTGACAGTGGTTCAGTCACTAGGGTGGGTTCCGTTTCCTTTATAAATAAGTGATCCTTTCACTAGCATAAACAAGACAGGTATCTGGTGAAATAGTCATCAGCATAAACCTATCGAGTAGATAAGTGATCCTTTCACTAGCTTAAATAGGATAGGTGTATGATGACTAGTCACCAACATAACCTTCCTCATGACCATAGAGTCATAACCATGGAATACTGCTCCCTAGCCATGTGACAAACAGTCACCTAGGCCTTTGGCCCTGGCCATGAGTAACTAGTCTTAGACTAGACAAGCGCTTATAAGTTTCATCGACCTTAGGGTCGTTCCAGCATTAATGCCTTAGAGTCATTCAATGATGATATCGATTAGATCTAATCTTCATTCAGCCCGGCGTTCAGGACGCTTATGCCATTTTTGGCTATTAGGTCCGTAGTACGCGACCAGTGCCAACCTTGACTAGTTAGTGCCATATACAAGTAAGCAATGCCACCAAACATATATCATATATCCAATATCCGAATACAGGGCATTCATCATGATTACTTAACAATTACTAGCACAATTAGGATCATGCATAAACACAGAGGCTCAAGCTCTGAACAATATCATATTCAATATACATAGCATGTCCTAATCACATGTTTCTCGTGCATTACATTTAAACATCCAACATGCATCAAGAATAACCATGCATGTCACATATACACAAGGTGCAGTTTTCTTACCTCCGGTTCGAGCGAGAATTAAAACAAGAACGACCCTTGAGAACGATCGATCCTTTAATCCTTTAGCGGTCACCTAGTCATAACCAATATAACCTCCATTAATGAAAATCAACAATAATAGGGTCTTGTTCTAAACCCCACTCTCGGGACCCCGAAATGTACCCACACGGTGAGTAGATTTGATCCCGGGCCTTAAGGATTGAAACCCCGAGCCAAAAACCTTTAAAAACATTCAAAATGGGGTTTTGAAGAAATAGATAGCGCTACCCTCCTAGCGCTCAACACAGAGCCAAACCGCCCTAACCTCCCCTGTAGGTAGCGCTGTAGCGCTACCTTCAGCCAGCAACTGCCCATAAAATTCTTCCTTCGATTCCACCATTTCTAACCCAAACCAAAAGCTTCCAAACATCAAATTAAGTCCCAAATGAACCCAAATACCATCCTCACATGTCCCAAGCATCAACCCCAAGAACCCTAGCCAAAATTCCAATAAATTCCCAACTTTCCAACTCAAAAACCAACTGAAACTTAACTTGGAAAATAGAGCAAAAGCAAGAGTTCTAATGGATAAAAACTCACCTCAATATCAGCAACACACCCTCTTCAATGGTGGAGCATAACCCTAGCTTGTCACAGCCTAGTTCCTTGGCTTGGTTCCTCAAAAAGAGCTTGAAAATTCAAGGAGAAATGGAGGAGAAAACCATCGGGAGAGAAAGGGAAAGGAGACTTTGTTTTCCTCTTCTTTCTACAGCCTTAATGGCTGATATACATCCTTAAGGGGTGAAAAGACCTAAATGCCCTCAAGTCTAAAATAAAGCCTTAATAGCCGCCAAGGGCAAAACTATCCTTTCGCACCTATTTTGTTAATTATAATTAACACCCTCCAATTCTCGCTATTCTCAATATTCTCACATACCAATAATCCATATCCCATTACCCTTTAATTCCCGACAATGCTCTAATCATTAAAATCACCCCGAGACTCACCCCGAGCCCCGAACTTAAACCTGTTATGACCAGACCGAACACTTGCATTTCATGATAATCTTATGCCGAAAAGCTCGAACAAATCCACATATAATGTGATACCATTCATAACTCATCCACATGCACGAAAATACACAATTATGCCCTCAATGGGCCAAATTACCAAAATGCCCATATAATTATAAATACACCCATATGCATGCATTTATCACCATATAATAATATAATTCATATAAACATGCATATGATCACTAAATAACCTAATAAATCAATTATGGCCCTCCCAGCCTCCTAATCAAGGTTCTAACCCTTATTAGGAAATTCGGGGCATTACAACTATGCCCTCCTTACAGAAATTTTTTCCTCGAAATTTATCTGAATAGTCCGGAATAAGAATTCCGCACAACTGATTCCAATTTCCCCAGGTCACTCCCTCAGCCTCACTATTCCTGCAACATACCTTAACCCAAGGTACACCCTGTTCCTCAGAACCTTATTACTTCTGTTACAATCTGAACTGGCTATTCCTTACCGGAATACTTAACCTTAACCTTCAGATCCTTATAACTCAACTCATGAGTTCCTCTTAACCCATGTCCACTACATGGAAATACATAACACACTGTATACAACTGACAGTGCCAAAGATAAGGCTGATCCAAAGTCATCCTAACTAGTCCTATCCAGGACTCAACTGCCAAGATAATCTAGGGCTTAACTTGCCCTTAACTCCTCACCCCTTTCCATAATGATACTTTCAGATTGACACATTCTTCTACTTGGAACTCCACGTTCCTACTTTTCAATTCAGTAAAACTTTTCCATTTATTCTGTGAAGTGAGCATCCAAGCTCTAACCTCTAGTACTCTCAATAGCCCCCTGAACCAGCTCAGGATCCATATATATATTAACTCATTCTTCTTATAAGATGTTCTTCCAATAATAATTGGATAGCTCTCTCTCTCTTATTTACCATCAGTCTGAGAGTAATAAACTGTACTGAATTCCATCTATATACTCATTGCCTTCTTAACCCTTCCAAAACGCACTAGAGTCTTCATCTGATAAGATAAACCTTGAGTTTCATGAAGGCGCTCTATTCCTTTCTCACAAAGAGATCTGAATACTGATCAACTGCGTTATTTACTCATTCTTACTGGTAGAAGTGAACTCACTTGGACTACTGGTCCATCATGACTCAATGCCAACTCATACTGGCCCACTAACTTGACAATCCCACCACGAAACCCATCGTGACACTCTCTTATTTCCATTACAAAATACTCAAAGGCTACCATGGCCTCACCGATTCCTGACACTCTGATCTGACTTGCTAACAGGCTAAGAACTTTACCACACATCCCATTACATCCCTCTCCATCTCAGGCCATCACTATAAAGCTTTCATACCTTGTAACATTTCCATGATGCCTGAATGAAGAGAATAGAAGAATAACACGAGATTCATCCAGAATCTCCCAATTAATTTCAGTGTCCATCGGATCCCAAATCCGATCCTTATACCTCAATAAATTCATACCTGCCACTGCACAACTCTTAGCTAATATAGCTAAGACATTCTCCTCAATATTTCCCTATCTGTGGTTCACTTAATCATCTTTCCTTTTTGATCATCCTTAAGATAATAATCTCAAACATAAATCTGGCCACCTGGCCCACCAGAAACTCTACCCTAGTTCTGGTCAAATCCTTTAACCAACACGTTGCATAGGCAATCACTTTTCCCTGTTACTGAGGTGCCATAACCAACTCCAACCTAATTCTGATCTGCAAGAGGACTCATAATTAATTCCCAAGGCACCTGCAATATCCTTACCACCCAAGGAAACTCTTGCCCTTGAGGCGTTCCTTGACCTTGGCAAATTTTCGCAGAGAAAACATCACAATACCATCATCCAAGACGATCACAATTCCCATTCAAATAAACCTTTGAATGCTTTGTTCATTTGGTTCATAAACACTTGGCATTAAACAGATCCTCAAACATAACGCAGCACTCCTAGTTCCCTTATCTGTTATAACAGCAGACTTTTGCATATTCTTTTCCCTAATCTCTAACTGGTAGTAACCAGATCTAAGATCCACCTTAAAGAATTCCACCTTACTCAATAACCGAGTCCTTTAATTCTTACAACTCTGCTGAGCCATTCAAAACAATGCCCTAAATCTTGTTTCCATTCCTGGCATTAACTCAATCATCATTCTATCTCTTCACATAAAGGAACCCTGACACAACCCCTGGAAACACATTCAGAACGCACAAACCAATCCAATCTGTCTTGACCCCGCTGGCCCAATCTAAGTGGTATCCACCACACTAGCTAAGAGTTTCATGCATATCTTTGCCATAAACTCTAGCTCTCACTACAGATGTCATAAACATATCAAATCCATGCACAGTGCCAACTTCCACAAGGCTTTTCACTCTCAAACCCAAGAGATACTACACCTTTCCTTGCCATTTAAGATTGCTCCATAATTACTTAACCAATCCATATCCTGGATCAAACCAAAGCCAATCATAACCAGCTTTATCAAAGTCACTAATGAGTCCTTCCACAATAATTCACCTGATCTCTTAAATTACCAATACAGTATCACTTTTCATCATAACATAACCATATGACCTATATATCAACTTTATGCCTCTCTATATACAACAAATAAAGGACAACATGGTACCAAATCAGTCAGCACAAAATAAAGATCAGAACCAAAAGCTGACCTGCCACCCTCGAGGAACTAATCTCAGTCTCAGACTGCCTCGGAATAAACACTCGAGTTGGAATCGAGCTGTCTATCCCCTTTTTCTCATGATCTCTTAACCTTAAGCAATCCTTCTTGAAATGCCCAACCATGCCACATGCAAAACATGCCCTTGTGCGGCATTCTCCCAGATGACGCCTCTTGAACCTAGTGCATACTGGACGAGTCTTCCAACCTTCATTTCTGCTTGCTCTAATAAGTGGAGATACCACTATCTGAGCTCCGTGCTCTCTAGCACCCTTCTTCCCATCTTTTATGCTCTCAACAACAAGATCATTCTCTACCACCTAAGCATAGGAAGAGACTTCATGCACTGGGGCAACTCTAATGCCCTGAGCTATTCCAGGATTCAATCCCTGAACAAACTTTTCCTTCCAAGCTACATCTGTGGGTACCATGTCTAAAGCAAATTTGGCCAACCCTTCAAATCTGCTAACATACTCGGTTACTGTTGCCTTTCCTTGAACGAGATTCAGAAACTCATTCATCTTAGCAGTCTTAGCTGCATCACAGTAATATCTTTCATTAAATAGCTGCCTAAATTCTTTCCTGTCCATCACAGCTGTATATCGTGTCTGGGATACTACTTCCCACCACATCCGGCATCATCCCGCAAAACAAATGTTGCACAAGCCACCCTATCGTGACCTAGCAGCCCCATACTATCAAGAATGGAACTGATCATGCCCATCCATTGCTCAGCTCCGAATGGATATAGGCCTCCCTCAAAGACTGGAGGGTAATATTCCCGGAATCTTCCACTAAGAAATTCCCATCCGCTCTCAACCCTAGGCTAAGCCAAAGCTGGTGCCATTCCTGGCACAACAAAGGAAGAGGTGCTCCCTAACAGATTCTGTTGTTGCTTCAAACACCTAATCTCTTCCTCCTGCCTCTGCAATCTCGATTGCAAATCTGTAAACATCTGCTGGAAATTCATAGGAGCAGATGAAAAACTGATACCCTGGCTATATAACTCCCAGCCTATGTATAACCACCACCAGGCCTCATTATTTGCCTTGAATATATCCCTGCTAATTGAATCTGCAGTCAATAACTTGACCCATTAATCATGATGAGCATATCAAGAGCTTTCCCCACGGGATAAATCTCACCACACCACATTCATTAACCACTTGCAATGCTAAAAACATGCCCATGGCATTCATACAGCAATCATGATCCCTGCTCTTCCAACAATCACACAATGCCTCCAATTCCAGCATGCAAATATTACAATTATATATTCATGGAGCAGGTAATCATATGATCACATTCATATATATATATATATATATATTCACGGAGCATATAATCATATAGTCAAGAGCTAGGCTCTATCAGAATCTCATGCTCCCTAATACAATGTGCATGTAAAGCATTTACATTCTATTTAAGCAGTTAAGCACATAACTACAGAAATAGTGACCATTCCCCGAGTGAACCTATCTTCAGTGACGAGTGTTGTAACGCCCTACTACCTTAGGGCCGCTACTTAGTGAGTTTAAGATAGAAATCGTGCTTTTGACTGACTCTAGGTGGTTTCTAAAACCAAAAGTGTGAATAAATCAAAGTTTAAGGCTGTACTCTTTTAAAAATGTTTAACTTCATTGAAAGCGTTAAGTATAAAACATCTGGGATCCCAAAATAAGGTTTACAAAATATTTACAACTCAAAAATAGATTTACACCAGGTTAACTATCAAAAGAATGGATTAATACAACCATTTACAAAATGCCCCCAACCAAAGCAGTCGGGCAGGCCGAACATGTACGCGTCGCCCCCACGCTCTCCATACTCATGGCCGGTTGACTGACTCCTTGCTTTTACCTGCCACACAGAGCACCCGTGAGCCAAAGCCCAGCAAGAAAACCCAAATAGCACATAACATATGCAAATAATATAGCTGGCATAATTCACAGATATATAGGAAAACCATCAGATTAAACAAGCACGGCCATGCCGCCCCAGAGGCCTTACCAAAGCTTGGGGTCTCGGCCCTCACCGTAGGATAACTCATGTATCCCTTGGGTCCCACCCTGGCTATAGCATCCCATGTGCTGAGCGTTACTTCCGGCCCTACTGTCGTACCCGGCCTTCGCCGCTCTCGGCCTTAACCGTTCATTCTATTATATTCACACATATAATACATTATGAAATAACCATTCAAGCATACAATAGTTCATCTAAGATTACAAATTTGCACACAATACAATCTAGGGCCGTGCCCTGCAATCACACAGTGGGCCCATGCCCTATTCTCGGGTGTTACGGTTTTCTTACCTGTATCCCGAGCTTTCCGATGCACCACGGTCACGAGCACGGTCCCCTAGCACGAGCCTCTCCGAAATCCTAGTCACAACACACAAAAAAAACTTTTAATACTAACCAAACCCAAAACCACTTCCCGGGACCAATCCCGCACTCTCGGGACTCCCAAATTCCTAAAACAAATCATTGGAAACATCCCCCGAACCCCCGGAGCAAAAGCTCAAATTTGTAAAATTTCAAGTCCTGAAAAAGGCGTAGCCGCGGCGCTACCCTCAAGGGCCGCGACGCCCAGAGAAGTTAGAAAGCTCCCTGACTGTAACCAGCCTCGCGCCGCGGCGCCCAAGAACAGGGCCGCGGCGCGCCCTTACGAACCCAAAATTTCTGGGTTTCTCTCCTTCAATTCCTTCATCCAAAATACCTCCAAACCAGCCCAAACACATATCTCAACCCCAAAACTCAATTCCAAACTTCACATGAACAATCTAACAACCTATAGACACTAGAATCAAGATCAAAACATCAACACACCCAAGATCCACACCTTTGATCTCTAATTTCAGCAACTCAAACCAAAACCCATGAAAAGCTTAACTCAAGCATTAAATTCCTCAAATCAACACAGAAACCAAACTTAAGTGTGTATAAAATCCATACCTCAAGTGAAGAATCCACCCAACAAGCTTCCTTGATCTCCTCCTAAGCTCCCACTTCAGCCCTTCTACCCTTCTTCTTCTTTTCTTTTTACTTGCCTTAGCTCTTCTTTCTCCTTCTCTTTCTTCTCTTCAATTTCTATCAAAGCATCAAGTGACCCCAAATGCCCAAACCGTACCCCCTATATCTCAGCTGAAAGTTTCATAATCCCCTTGCCAAAAGACCAATTTACCCCTTCCTAATAATCCTTCCTAACTAAACTTTCAAGGGCACTTAAGTCTTTACACTTCTATTTCAATTCTCTCACTTTCTATCTTAAAACTTGTTACCCACAACAGTTACAAACGGTTACCCAGGTTACTCAATTGCCAAAACTATAACCATTAGTTCTCACTTCAACTTACGAAATTCCTAAAGTACTCCTAGGCTCCTCCCGAGCCGGGTACAACATCCCGTTGTGACTTTTAGACTAAATAGCTCACTAGGACCGTCTCGCCGCGTGCATCACGATAAAAACTCACACTCACATGGCACAATTCACATAATACAATTATCACAGTTATGCCCTAACATGGCCAGATTACAATCATGTTCATTCTAAGACAATCAGGTCTACATGCATACTAATTCACATAGTCATGCATCTCAAATAATCAAATAGTCATATAACGTGCAATAAATCGTAATCATGCATTAAACTCATAAAAGTCACACACAGAATCCCATTATGCCCTCCAGGCACACTACTCCAGGCCCTTAAGCCTTAATAGCGAATTTGGGGTCCTTTAGCGGTCACCTAGTCATAACCAATATAACCTCCATTAATGAAAATCAACAATAATAGGGTCTTGCTCTAAACCCCACTCTCGGGACCCCGAAATGTACCCACACGGTGAGTAGATTTGATCCCGGGCCTTAAGGATTGAAACCCCGAGCCAAAAACCCTTAAAAACACTCAAAACGGGGTTCTGAAGAAACAGATAACGCTACCCTCCTAGTGCTCCAGCGCTCTACACAGAGCCAAACCTCCCTAACCTCCCCTGCAGGTAGCGTTGTAGCGCCCCATACTGGGCGCTGTAGCGCTACCTTTAGCCAGCAACTGCCCAGAAAATTCTTCCTTCGATTCCACCATTTCTAACCCAAACCAAAAGCTTCCAAACATCAAATTAAGTCCCAAATGAACCCAAATACCATCCTCACATGTCCCAAGCATCACAACACCAAGAACCCTAACCAAAACTCCAATCAATTCCCAACTTTCCAACTCAAAAACCAACTGAAACTTAACTTGGAAAACAGAGCAAAAGAAAGAGTTCTAATGGCTAAAAACTCACCTCAATCTCAACAACACACCCTCTTCAATGGTGGAGCATAACCCTAGCTTGTCATAGCCTGGTTCCTTGGCTTGGTTCCTCAAAAAGAGCTTGAAAATTCAAGGAGCAATGGAAGAGAAAACCATCGGGAGAGAAGGAGAAAGGAGACTTTGTTTTCCTCTTCTTTCTACAGCCTTAATGGCTGATATACATCCTTAAGGGGTGAAAAGACCTAAATGCCCTCAAGTCTAAAATAAAGCCTTAATAGACACCAAGGACAAAACCGTCCTTTCGCACCTATTTTGTTAATTATAATTAACACCCTCCAATTCCTGTTATTCTCAATATTCTCACATACCAATAATCCATATCCCATTACCCTTTAGTTCCCGGCAATGCTCTAATCATTAAAATCACCCCAAGACTCACCCCGACCCCCGAACTTAAACCTGTTATAACCAGACCAAACACTTGTATTTCATGATCGTCTCATGCTGGAAAGCTCGAACAAATCCACATATAATGTGATACCATTCCTAAGTCACCCACATGTACGAAAATACACAATTATGCCCTCAACGGGCCAAATTACCAAAATGCCCTTAAAATTATAAATACACCCATATGCATGCATTTATCACCATATAATAATATAATTCATATAAACATGCATATGATCACTAAATAACATAATAAATTAATTATGGCCCTCCCGGCCTCCTAGTCAAGGTCCTGACCCTTATTAGGAAATTTGGGGCATTACAATATCGGGCTCCTTGTTACTCAGCATATTCCTCACGCATACAGGGCAGCTCAATTTCCTCTTGATCTCCTGGTTGTTGGTCGACCAGGTACTCATTAATAAACAGTCACGTGTTGTTCATGTGCGCCTCGACCATGCCACGTCATTATGGAAATAGTTTGTGTAAACATTTTGCCCCAAGTTTATTTTAATGTGATCAACATTTAATAAACTTATTGGACCATCAATCCAGTTGACCTGTCATACTGTCAATACTTACTTTTTCAAAAAAAGCAAGTAATCATTACCTTTTTGGTTCCCTAGACACGTTCTGGCGGTTATTGCGAGTCCCCATGCATCGAAACCCTATTCCCATCATTACTTTGCATTAATGCCCTGAGCAGTATAAATATAAGCCCCCTCATTTCTTTTCATTTTTTGCCAAGCCTTCTCTCTCTTCAAGAACACTTAGAAAAACCTCCAAGAAACCCAGAGACTTCAGTTCGATCCGAGGAAATCTTTGATCAACTTCAAACACCACCTTCATATTTACTTCAACAATCCGTACATCAAGTAAGTCAAATTCATCCTCTTACTTTTGTAACAATTTTTACATATTTTGGCCCTGATTTACACGTTTTCATAATTGGGTTTACACTGTTCTTGGCAAGTTTTTTGGTAAATTAGGTTTAGGCAAAAAACACATAGAATAACTATGCTATAATAGGGATTTTGTGCAATATAATGTAAAAAAAAATGTTGAAAAGGAAATAGGGAGTATATTTACACTGATTTTGGGTCCAGAATCGAAGTGAAAATTTGATTTTGGGTGTTTTGGGAAAACTGGGTTTTTCCCGCCTGTTTTCGGAGTTGAAAAGTTTTTTCATACTCGCTTTTTGATCCATTTTTCCAACTTGATCGCATGTTTATTGTTTTTTAATCAAGACACTGCTGGTCGTATAAAAGCTTAACTTCTATAGACGAGCAGCGCTATCCTTGCTTTTCTTTTTCTTCTATCTATTGGTCGTAGATTCTCACTTCCCCTTTGCTCTTCTCAGATATTCATGCATGATCCCTGGGGAGGTGAGACACCAATAGACAACGATCTTCTTGTTTTGTTGTTCAAGGATCAAGAACAGTCTTCTCTATCTTTTCCAGAACCTCCAACACCATATCCAATTCCTATGATCAACCTTCCTCACAATCTTCCAAAGAACCAACCGAACATGGGTCATGTCAAACACATTGCTCATAGGAAAAGAAAACCCAGAAACTCACCTACCAGCCAGCCTTTAACCAATATCGAGGGTCCCTCAAATGACCCTTTACCCTTAAATTTTGCACCACCAGAGATTCAGCTCAAGGCCCGTCCATGCGATGGCCCACAAGTAGAGGTAGCCTAGTACATCGCCCCTCCAAGCGTCATATCAACCAGAATGGTGGCTAAGTATCCCAAAGGGGCGATGTAATAGTGATGGAAGTGGAAGAACCTCGTTATATCGCCCCTCTTGGAAGTGCTATCCCACGTTGCTTTAGTTGGTTGGGGTTGATTCCTAGTGATAGAAGTGGAAGAACCCCGTGTTTCTGGGATTACTTTATACAAACCTAAACTCGACCAAAGGGAAAATGTTCCCGGAGGTGCTTATAGTGCCTGGTCAAGGTACCATATAGAAGCGGGGCAATCTTGCCCTTGCATGACTTTTTCCGAGGGGTGACCAATTATTTCGAGGTTGCCCCTATCCAAATAACTCCCAATGGATAAAGAGTACTTTCAGCTCTCTATATCTTGTACTCTAATGGCCCAACTATTTCTAAGACCTTGGACCATTAAAACTACTAGACATAGCTACTAATTTAAATAAAACATACATAAGAAATAATCATAACTTTATTGAAAACCCAAAAGAGTATTGTATCAATAGAAAATAACATAAAAGTATAAAATAAAATTATAGAGTATGGGATCCCATTGTTTACAAAACATAAAAACATAACTTTAAATACTAATTTGTGGAATTACATTTAAAAGACATAATTTAAAAGACTAAAAATAACTTCATCCTCGATCGACACGCAGTCCATTGAATCCCTTCATCCTTAACACACAAGCCAAGCTACCAAAAATCCTTCCGCCTCCATAATCATTTTCTTGCATCACACTAAAAATAAAGGAGTGAGCCTAATGCCCAGCAAGGAAAATCTACTAATCAATCATATAACATAAAACATAAACATAAGACTATATCAAAAACATATACTATAAAACATATATCACAACTCTAACCCATGTACATGGTAACCATTGGGGTTTGCTAGTTAAGCAACTATAAGCCTCAAAATACATTAAGGTTTACTAGCTAAGCAACTATAAGCCCTAGATAACATAAAAACATTGGGGTTTGCTAGCTAAGCAACTATGAGCCTCAAAATACATTGAGGTTTGCTAGCTAAGCAACTATAAGCCCTAGATAACATATTCATATATATCATAACATATCATATCATAACATAACATATTATAACATAAAAAAATCATAACATATAAGCATATAAAAACTTTCATATTTTCCTTACCAACACCGGGATATTTGAGAACAAGGAGGGGATTTGGAACACTCCTAAAACCAATAATAAGAATGGTGAGTATTTCTAAAGAAAAGAGATGAAAAGAAGAGAACTAAAACCACAAAGAAGAAACTTACCAAAAAGAAACCTTAAGTTTAAAGAACTTAAACACCTTGGATGTACTAGAACCGATCTACACTTCAATATCAAAAACACACTTTATCTCACTACCCAAGTGTTTATAAAGCTTAAGATAGTAAAACTTTTATCCCAAAACCCAAGTGTATCTCTCTATAGAAATCCTAGCAGCTTGAAGGCTCTGAACACAGCTTGAAGAATGAAGAAAAATGGCTGAGTACTAGGTCCTATTTATAGAGTTCAAGGGATAAAAATATCTCCTTTTAGCTTGAATAAAATAATGAATATTAAATGAAAAATATTTGAATATTTGGTTAATCAAATGCTTAAGACTCGGTCAAAAACGTTCAGAGGCAAGTCAAGAGGTTAAGGGATGAATTAAGCTCGGATTCCTCAGAGTTCGAAAAACTACTCCTAGGGCCGATATATTGCCCACCTTAGGCGATATATCACCTAACCCTATATCCCGAGTGTTCGTGAACTCATTCGTGCGAAGTCAACGTGTTTTTTGTATCTCTCATTTGGCGATATATCACTTCTATAGCTGCGATATGTCGGCATACGTAGATAATTTAAACGCATTTTTGCACAAATTTAGGATAATTATAGTTGATTAATCAGTTTTGACTGAGTAATACATGATTCCAGCAGGTTCTGGAAGGTTCTAGAGCTTCTAGATACTTGTATTATTGAATTATCCATTTAAAATGCTTAAATCCTCAAATAAACAAGATTGTGACAAGTGTCGTGCTCTTAATGTCTTTATCTAAACCTTATGTTATAATTAATATTTTTATACTATAGGTTAAACTTATAGAATCCATAACTATTTCTACGAGTGTCCTACTAAGTCCCGGTTTGAAACAAAATCCGCAAAATCTAAAATTCTACAAACTATTACTAACTATCTAGCTAGTTAAGTAAATATTCAGGAACATTACATGTACAACCATAAAAAATGGTCTATGCCTACTCCTCATGAGATCAACTTCCTGTTCGATCTCAAATCCAACCCCAACCAAAGCAACACGGGGTTCTTCCACTTCTATAACTAGGAATCCAATCGCACATTCCTGAGTGACATAACTTATAAGTCTAACATGGGATAGTACTTCCAAGAGTAATTCCTCACAACCAACTTGATCGCTGACAACATGGCCTTCACACGAGGAGGCAACTTTTAAATCTCTGCTCGACATTCATCTAGTCATTGTGCCTCTTTTCCTTGCCCTTAGTTGGCTTTCCTCTTATCTAGGTCCATGGTACTGACCAGACCCTACTCCAGAAATGGAGATAAGAGCCGCAGCCCTGGCCAACATGACAAATATAGAAAAAAGCATCAAAGAGCTAGTCACGAAGAGCAATTTGAGGCTAGTCGGCCTTTTAAAGCCTCACCAGGAAGTGAGGGAATCAATGGCGGGGAGTGCCACTAGAGATGGCACTAAAGGATAAGAAAACCCCGAGCAGCAACAGGATGGGTCACAACCTCAAAGGCATCGACCAATGTTAGTGTCCATTCGAGAACCCAGCCCCAACACTGGACCAGTCAATACTCCTCCCCAACATGGAAGGGAAAAACAAAAATGACCTAAATATGCTGGTCCTATACTCGAATCTTCTGACGAGAACGGTATAGATTTTTCACTCTTAGATAAATTGCCCATCCTTTATCAATTATTTGATAAGGATGACAACTTTAAATTTATGACTGGTAGTTTTAACTTGCACTTCTTCGAGGTAGATAGTGAGTGTAGCAGTAGTTATTTAGATAGTGTAGCGACAAGTAATTGTAGTCTGGGTATACCACTTAGAATTTCTTTTAGTTTGTTTCCTTATCATGCAAAACTATTTCTTGACATATCTGATCGTTTTTTTGTCTTGTAGTCATGCAGAGTGATGATGCGTTCGACATCTATACCTTTGGAGGCAAACCAGCCAACATAAAGAAATCGAGTAGAAAAAACACTAGAGATGCCTGCAGGGAACCTTCAAGGAAAAGGACGCAATCAGAACACCCTCCAGCTCCTACTCCTTCCAAAACAACTACACCTCCTCCACCTCCTTGCATTGAGACCTCCAGCGACCAGGCGGCATTGGTGGTAGAGTCATTGAGCAATGCCTATTGCTCAAAAAATGATAGACTTCAAAAGATAGTCAAGCATCATCGCAGCCAAGAGGCTTTTGTTTCTCTCTCTTCGCTGAAACATAGCCAAATTCTTGCTTGTGGGTTCAAAGAAATCCTCAACATAAGTTTCTAGTATTTAGTTGTACTCGAACACCCTCTCTTTTTTATAATTTTTGACGACTTTATCTTTCTTCTGTTCGCAGAGTCTTCTCACAGTAAATAACAGTTGGCACCACGTCGAGGAGATTGGTGCAAAAAATTTGAGTAGATAAAGGAAACAAAAGCCAGACATGCTGAGGAGGTCAAGGCATGGGAGGCCAAATCACGGCAGCTGATGACAAAGATGTCATTTTGACTAAGGAGTTGAAGAAAATCCAAGAAGATCTGGCTAAGGCTATTGTTGCGAAGGAGAAATTTAAAGAAGCCTTTGAAACCAACTTTAAGGAAGCAGCCAAGTTGCAAGAGGATCTGAAGGCAAGCATGAAGGAGGTGAACAGCCTAGAGGATGAGTGAAGATGCTCGAAGAGCAAAATGCCCAAAACCTGGAGAAGTTCCAAGGAGTCGCATTCACCTGATTTTACATGTTCTGGAAGAACAATCCAGGGGCAACTTCGATTATCTTCCTGAGCGGGTAAACCAAGTCAAACTCGCCAAGTGCGCTGCTTGCCTAGAGGAGGAGAAAGATGTCCTATAGTCTCTTGAAATTTCCTCGGCGACAAGCATCAATGGTGCTGAGGAGGAAGCCGGCCCTTTAGTCGACCAGCAACCTCAACAAGACCCCCCTTCAGCTGCACAATAAAGATTTTGTTTATGTAACTAGGACACTCGAACAGATTTTTCGCGGTGTTATGACAATTTGCTGCCTAAGACAGTTTTATTTTCTTTTAATATTTTTAATTACATCCGAGCAGCAATTGCACGCGATGTAAAGGCATGTCATTTTGATAAAGACATGTTATCTTATAAAATTGGCTAAATTTTTTGAAATATACTATAAGTGTCATAGTATGCATTCCCTCATTTTGCTCGTGTGTTTACATATGTTTATAATATGCTTTGCTTACTTAGTATCTTATATGCCCCCAAGTGATCGAGGAGTTTAAGGTTCTTAGTCACTTGACATTGACTAATTCTTGTTTGAACATTACTGCTCGTGTACATATAAACAATCAATGATAATATAGCAAAAGAACACACAGAATGAGAAAATACTTGTAATAAATACAATAATTGTATGCACATAGTTCCTTTTATTTCTTGTAAAAAATGGACAAAATTCATGTTTGTACGAGTGATAAAAAATTGATCTTACACTTATAAGTGACCAACCATCTAACTGGCTAGCCCTTGTTCAAAAACTTGTAAATAGTAAAATTAATACAAGCCAAATCTTTCAATAGAAATGTTCATTGATAGTACTTGGGCATGTGTTCTCCATTCCAATAGCGAGGAACGAGATCTCTATTTAAGCGAGAAAGTTTATATGTGCCTGGCTGAAGAATGTCTTCAATTTGATACGGACCCTCCCAGTTTGGTCCGAGCACTCTAGATGCCTGATAGCGAGTGTTGAGAAAAACTCTTCTAAGTACAAAATCTCCCATGTCAAACTTTCTTTCGCGTACTTTGGACTTAAAATATCGAGCGACATTTTGTTGATAAGCTGCCACTCGTAGTTGAGCCTACTCGCACCTTTCGTTGACTAGGTAAAGACTCCATTAAAAATTGGTTATTCGTATTCTGGTCGTATGTTATCCTCCTATGCGATGGTGGATCTAACTCAACTAGTAACATGGCCTCATACCCATAGGCTAAGGAAAATGGCGTATGGTCGGTTGCTGAGATAATCTATATGACCAGAGTACTTCTGGAAATTGTTCTGGCCATACTCCCTTTGCTTCTTCGAGCCTTTTCTTCGGTGTGTTCTTTAGGGTTTTATTTACAGCCTCTACCTATCTGTTTGCTTGTGGATGGGTGACTGAAAAAAACTCTTCGTTATACCATGTCGCTCCCAGAAATTGGTAAACAAGTCACTATCAAATTGTGTCGATTATCTGATACAATCTTTTTTGGCAATCCATATCGGCATACAATGTTTTTGACAATGAAATCCATCACCTTCTTGGTCGTGATTGTCGTGAGTGGTTCAGCTTCAGCGTACTTAGTAAAGTAATCGACAACAACTACAACGTACTTGACATTCCCTTTTCTTGTAAGTAAAGATCTGATCATATCTATTCCCCAAACTGCGAATAGCCATGGTCTTTGCATCTATTTAAGCTCATTTGGGGATGCTCGAGGTATCTTGGAGAATCATTGGCATTTATCACACTTCTTAACGAATTCTATAGAATCCTCAATTTATCGTAGGCCAAAAATACCCTTGTCAGAGATTCTTCTTTGACAAATTTTCCCCCCCAGCATGATCTCCACATAATCCTTCATGTACTTCTTTCATCAATTCCTTAGCTTTTTCCTTTGAGATTCATCTTAATAAAGTCATTGAATATCCTCGTCGATATAGGATTCCATTGAGAAGGATAAATCGAGTTGATTGCCTTTGTAATGTCCTGCTTTATTCCCATATGCTGGTAACAATCCTTGTTCGAGATATTGAATGATGGGAGTCATCCACATGTTAGACACTTGTATTACTAGGGAGGATTCTTCCACTTTAATGTTGGTTGTTGTTAAGCATTCGACCAGTACTATGTTCAAAGTGTCGGCATCTTTGGCGCTCGCTAATTTGGCCAAGGCATCGGCATTTGAGTTCTGGTCGCGAGGTACTTGCTGGAGAGTATACTTCTCGATTTATGCTAGTAAGTCTTTTGCCTTGTTTAGATACGCAACCATCTTAAGACCCCTAGCCTGATATTCTCCAATAATCTGATTAAAAACTAGTTGGGAATCACTGTATATTTCTAATGACTTTATGTTTCATATCCTTAGCTAGTCTTAAACCTGGGAGTAGTGCCTTGTACTCAGCTTCATTGTTGGAGGCTGTAAAGTTGAATCTAATTGCATAGTGAACCTGATGTCCCTCGGAGGTAATTAAAATCAACCCTACCCCTGAGTTGTGCTCATTAGATGACTCGTCTACAAACAGTCTCCAGGAAGGAGTTTGGTCTTGATTTTCTGTCACTATAATTGGATCGATGGCAGGGAGTCCAGTGAATTCAGCCACAAAATTTACTAAGGCTTGTCCCTTTATGGTTGCTCGAGGTGCATAGGAAATTTCGAACTGCCCTAGCTCTACTGCCCATTTTAGTAGTCGACCAACGAATTTTGGCTTCTGAAAGACTTGTAGTAGTGGCTGGTCGGTAAGCACTACTATGGGGTGAGCTTGAAAGTAGGGTCACAGTTTTCTAAATGTCAGTATCAAGCAGTAAGTCAATTTCTCTATAGCTGGATATCGTAATTATACTCCCACTAGCAATTTACTTATGTAGTATACTGCCTTTTGAATGTTGTTTTCCTCCCTGATCAAAACAACACTGGCAACATACTCTGTTATGGCTAAGTAGATGTACAAAGTCTCTCCCTCGGTTTGGACAAAATGGGCGATCGGGACATATGGGCCTTAAGTGCCTGAAAAGCCTGTTCACATTCTTCTATCCACTCAAACTTTTTGTTTCCTCTGAGTATATTAAAAAATGGGACGTACTTGTTTGTAGACTTGGATTTAAATCTACTCAGAGTCGCGATTCTCCCTGCAGGCTATGTACATCTTTGACTTTGGCTAGTGATTGTATCTCAATCAGTGCTCAAATATTTTCGGGATTGGCTTCGATTCCTCCCGAGTTTACTATGAATCCCAAAAAATTTCCTGATCCAACTCCAAAGGAACACTTGAGATGATTAAGCTTCATCTAATATTTGTTCAAGATGTTGAAACATTCCTGCAGATCCTTGATGTGTTCACTAGTTATTCTTGACTTGACCAGCATATCATTGACGTAAACCTCCATATTATTACCGATCTGCTCTTTGAACATGTGGTTGACTAGTTGTTGTTAAGTCGCACCAGCGTTTTTCAAACCGAAGGGCATTACTTCGTTGCAGTAAAGTGTCGTATATGTTTGAAAGCCAGTGTCTCTTCATCAGGTGGATGCATACTAATTTGATCATAACCGAAATATGCATCCATGAATGACAAAACTTCATGTCCTGACATAGCATCGACCGGTTGGTCGATTCTTGGAAGTGGGAAACAATCCTTCGGGCAGACTTTATTAAGATCTGTGAAATTTATGCACGTCCTCCACTTACCATTTGGTTTAGGAACTAGTATGGGATTAGAGACCCAAGATGGATAAAACACTACCCTGATGAATCCATTTTCCTTCAGCTTCTCGACTTCTTCCTTTAAGGCTTTAGATCTATCTTTGTCGAGCACCCTTCTTTCTTGTAGCACTGGTGGGTGGTTTTTGTCTATATTCAAGACATGGATAATAATTAATGGGTCTATCCCAACCATGTCTTTATGCGATCAGGCAAAGACCTCATGGTTCCTCCTCAAAAACTCCACTAGCTCTTTTTCATTGTTGTCTCTTAGATTTTACCGACTTTCACAACTCTGGTCAGATCTTTTTCTTCTAGTTGGACCTCCTCAAGGTCCTCCACGAGCCCAATGTTTTCTTCAAAATCCCAAAAGTGAGGATCTAAGTCTCTATCCTCACTTTGGGAAACGCCCTATTTGGTGACTTGTTCACCTGATTGGGCTTATGATTCGTTTACCACTAGCAACTTTTTTTTTCTGTTGCGCTCCCCAGTCCACCTCTTCTTGCCTTCATGATCAAGGATTTGTAACATTCTCTAGCCTCTCATTGATTTTCCAATATGCATCCAACTCCTACATCAGTTGGAAACTTCATGGCCATATGCCAGACCAAAGTTACTGCTCGTAGGTCGACGAGAATGGGTCTTCCAATCACAGCATTGTATGCAGACAAACAATCAAATACTATAAAAGTAGCGAGCAATGTCCTGTTCGCGGGTGTCATTCCTGCTATGACTGGGAGTCTGCTTAACCCTATTGGTGCTAGCCCTCCGCCAGAAATACCATAAATGGTTTGGTTGCACGGTTCTAAATCTTGCACTGGTAATTTCATTATTTCCAGTGAAGATTTGTATAGAATGTTGACCGAGCTTCCCGTATCCACAAACACCATTTCACCATCATGTTGGAGATTTGGACATCCACAACCAAAGGATCTGAGTGGGGAAATCAGACATGTTGTGCGTCCAGCTTAGAGAAAGTTATTAACTCTTCCTCTGTTCGAGCTTTTTTGGGATTTTGCTCCTTTAAGTTTAGCATCTCTATGTCCTGATTGTGATGTAGGGTTCTAGCATATCTCTTCTTCGCCTTACCAATGTCACCAGATATATGTGGTCCCCCGCAGATGGTTAGCAATGTACCAACAACATGAGCTAGCTGCAGAGGAGGTGAGCGTTGGCGTACATATGCCTTCTCGTTGCCTCTGTTAGCCCCCTGCTAGGAATTTCCACTTGCTCGTACATATCTTCTCAAATGTCCTTGTCGGATAAGGAACTCAATATCGTCCTTAAGATAATTACACTCATTGGTATCATGGCCATAGTCGTTGTGGAAACGACAAAACTTAGTTGTGTCTCTTTTGGATATGTCTTTCCTGATCAAGACTAGTCGCCTAAAGGGGATTGAGGTATGACTGGCCTGATACACCTCAGCTTGGCTATCGACCAGGGTTGTGTAATTGGTGAACCTCGGCTCTTATCTGTTTTGTTTAGGGCGCTTGTTATCAGATGTTATTGGTTCAGTATTTGCCATTTTCCCCCATTCTTATTGTTACCTTTGTCGTTGTTGTTGGGTTTGCCAGACCCACTGGCGGCTTTGGTCGAGTCTTCCTTCTTGCTTTGGTCAGCCTTTGGGGACTTTCCTTCATTGGCTATAGCCTTCTCCAGCTTGATATACTTGTCTGCTCTATCCATAAATTCTTGAGCGCTCTTGACTCTATTTTTTCATAGGCTACTCTAGAGGGGGGATTGGCATTGCACTTCAGCTGTGGTGGCCATCATCTTTCCCTCATCACCAACAATTTTGGCCCAATCAACTACTTGTATGAACTACTGTATATACTCTTTAAGAGTTTCCCCATCCTTCTGTTGGATATCGACCAGTTGATTGGCCTCTGTCAAATGTATCCAACTAGCATAAAATTGTCCGTAGAATTCCTTTATGAACATCTCCCATGAAACTATGCTGGTCGGTGGAAACTTGAAGTACCACTCCTGAGCAGGATCAGACAAAGTGGTAGGAAAAATTCTGCATCGAGCATCTTCAGACACCTTATGGATGTCCATTTGTATCTCAAACTTATTTATGTGAGATACCAGATCTTCTCTTCCAGTGAAGTTGGATAGTAGTGGCATTTTGAATTTGCTTGGGATTTTTGCCAAAACAATTTTGTTGAGGAATGGGGTGCCCTTTCTCTCATCATATTCTATGTGGGACACTTTATTCCCAACCAGTTGTTGCATAGCCTGATGCAGGGCATCTATCTGAGCCTGAACAACATCTAGTATGGCATGAGCAGTTGGAGCCGGGGGGAAGTACTCATCATGTCTTTCTCTTTGGTCATCAAGTACGTCCCTCAGATCTTCATCTCTACATCTTTGTTCACTCGCACCTAGTTGATCAAAGACGTTGGGTTGTCTAGGTTTCCCCCATCGTTTTGGCTTGTTGGTCAGTTATCCATTGGGGGAGGATTTCGCTGTCCGTCCATTTCCTCCTAGTGTCGACCATTGTTACTCCTACCGGAGTCCGCTTCATTGTAATCATGGTCATCTCTAAATTACGACATGTGAGTGTGCGACCTGTTGTATGCACTACTGCCCTCTCTTCTACTTGTGCCATTCCGGTAAACAAGTGGGGACCTGCGCTGGTCCTTGGGTCAACTAACATTTATCTATCTTGGGGGGTCCCAGACCATAGAGCCTGAGTCTGCTTGCCTCTTGCTTCCTAAGGGACGTTGTCTCCTGCCATGAGGGTTCTGCACTCCGGCTGTTTGACGTTTAGGGCTTCTGGAACGCTACTCATCCCTATTTTGTCTGTGCTGCTAAGTGTTATCTCGACCAGCATGAGAGGGTGGCTGCTGCTCATTATTTCTGTCAGGATTCTGGGTTTTCCTTTCCTGCTGAGCAGCTAGAGGTTGTTCTCATCTCTGTGGAATCCTTGGATTTTGAGGAAGGTGAGAGTTTGGTGGCAGATCTGGCTAAGAGGTTGGTGCAGGTGGAATAGGCTGTCCTCGAGCCAACTCAATGGCTGCCTCTAAAGCTGCTGTAACGTCTCTCCACCAACAATCCATGTCAGCCTGCCACTCGTTCAGTTCTCGGCGTTGCCGGTCGATCTCCTTTGTTGCATCACCATAGTTTCAGCCACATTCTCCTGGTTAGCTTTTAGAGTGGCTAACTCCTCTTGCAACACTACAAAAGTTGTTCGCAAGGTTTCAGCATCCTTCTCTTCCTTTTCCAATTCCACTTGTGGCTCGTCCTCCACTACACCTTGTGGAGGAGGTGGATTTGGTACACTTTCAGAAGTCTGCCCAGTTTGACCCACTCTCCTAGAGTTCTTCGCCATTGTTATCTTGAAGTTTCTGAGTTCTTGAGTTCAACTCTCAATGAGAGCACCAAAATGTTGACCCTTGAATTGGTCAACGACACAGAGTCACAGAAAATGATCAAAATGATACAGTTGAATGAAATAACTAAAAAGAGACAAATTTTATAGTGGTTCGACCTTAGAGATTGCTAATAACCTACGTCCACTTTGTGATTTTATTAATGTAAACTCTGGAACCTACGATTAGCACACTAGGACTCACTAAGTTTCACAAGCTCCAAAGGGGAATACAAAGATCGTGTATAAAAGCACTTGTCCTCTCTGAATACAAATTATTGTGTATAAAAGCACTTGTTCTCTCTGAATACAAACTATTGTGTATCTCAATGAATCCCGTAAGCTTTATTTATAGGCTTAATGATGTACATATGGGCTTATGGGCCATCCTAAACTTGTGCTACAAGCATATTTAAATAAGAACAAAAATAATAATATTTACATATAAAGAGAGTCAAATATCTTAGAAATATCTATCTCATAACCTTCCTTGAATGCTGGCCTCGATCCTGCGAGCAGATCTGGTTGCATATGTCAGCATATCGGCTTCCCTGTTACTTAGTATATTCCTCGAACCTACCGGGCAGCTCAAATTCCTCTTGATCTCCTGGTCGTTGGTTGACGAGGTCTTCTTCAATAAATAGTCAAGTATTGTTCATGTGCACCTCGACCGTGCCACATCATCATGCAAATATTTTGGGTAAACAGGTAGCATAGCTTCGCAACCATAAGCCAGGGAGAAAGGGGTATGCCCCGTCGAAGATCGAGTTGTCGTTCTGTTGGCCCATAGGACTTGTGGTAATTCCTATGGCCACTTTCCTTTAGCCTCTTCGAGCCTTTTCTCAATTGAGCTCTTCAGAGTCTTGTTCCTGGCCATTTTCTTGCAGAAGGGCTATTGAGGAAAAACTTTTCACTATCCCATTCTTTTCGCAGAACTGTGTAAGCAATTCGCTATCAAACTAGGTCCCGTTGTCTGATACTATTTTCCTTGGTACCCTGTATCTGTAAATTATATTCCTCACCACAAAATCCGAAACTTTCTTCGAGCTAATAGTAGCTAGAGCTTTGGCCTCGGTCCACTTCGTGAAGTAATCAATAGCAACTACTACATATTTTACTACACCTTTCCCTGTTGGTAAGGATTCTCTGAGGTCGATTCCCTATATCGCAAATGGCCACGAAGAGCTCATCATGGTGAGCTCGGTTGGTGGAGCTCGCGGGATTGAAGCGACTTGCTGACACTTGTCACAACGCTTGATGTATTCAAACAAGTCTGCTTTAACTGTAGCGGAATATATGGACCCATTTTAATAAATATTAATACCAGCCAGGATCATACACATATATAAATGTTAAATCACATACAAACAGATCAGGGACTACTTCTTGTAGCCTATCAAGTATCATTTCATCTGTTTGTATAAATCAACGATCTTCCTATCCAGTGTTCTAAGATCTCACACCCTGATCTTCCAGACCAATCCTCAAACACACAAGGACGTATGTGGGCACGAAGGATTCAAAATGTTGATTTATGTGACTCCCTAGATATACTCAACACATAATATCTAGAGAGTTTTGACAGAGAGAATGTTTATAATAGTTTTCAGGTTTAGAGAAAACTATCGCTTTAGAGAGAGAGAGTCCATATTTTTTATTTCTCAAAAATAATAATGAAGTCTTATTTTGAAAGTCACATACTATCAGACTTATAAAGATATTTAATCTAATTAAATAATATTTATTTAATTAAAATATATTTCAAATTTAAAAATGATTAGATATTTACATTTAATTATTTATTTAAATCATATTTAAAAAGAATAATTAAATAACGATTAAAAAAATATTTGAAACTCCAAATTCAAATCCCAGGGATTAAATCTCCGGTATAGGCACCACACACTGTACATGTGGATGCCAAAAATCCACCAAGGAAAAAAGGTCTGGTCCCTTATTGACGTAAATGGCTAAAGAGCACCGAAGGTGTCAAGTACATGATAGAGGTAGAAGAGGCCACACATTTGCGAGGCCCCAGGCCTCACGAGGACATTCCATGCCCATGAGAGGAAAATTTGAGATGCCCCTGTCTCACGCACATGCCTCGGTGGATACAAAAATTCCGCGTGAACGAGAGCCTCGCCTCTTGGCCCTCGGAGTATATGCTTGGGGATGAAATAGCCCCCACACGACGCTGCAGGGTCTCGTGGACACCGCCTAGCCCACGTAGCAGCGTCTCGCGCGCAGGGTCTCACGGACACCACCTCGCCCACGCAGCAGCGTCTCGCGCGCAAGGTCTCGCGGACACCACCTCCCCCACGCAGCTGCGTCTCGTGCGCAGGGTCTTGCAGACACCACCTCGCCTAGGCTGCAGTGTCTCGTGCGCAGGGTCTCACGGACACCACCTCGTCCACGCAGCAACATCTCGCACGTAGGGTCTCGTGGTCACCATCTTTCCCACGCAGTAGTATCTAGCGCACAGGGTCTCGTAAACACCACTTCGCCCACACAGCAGCGTCTCATGCGCAGGGTCTCGCAGACACCACCTCGCCCATGCAGCAACATCTCCACCTCCCCCACGCAGCAGCGTCTCGTACACAGGGTCTCGCAGCACCACCTCGCCCACACAGAAGCATCTCACGTGCAGGGTCTCGGGGACACCATCTCGCCCACACAGAAGCATCTCACGCGCCACTCGGCCACGCGACGGCGCCTCGCACCCCATAGGTGCCTCGCGAGGCCATCTCACCTTGGCCACTCAAAGGCGCCTCGTACGCCTGCCTTACCCATCTTGCCTGACCACGTGATGTCGCCCACGCATAGGGCCAAACACTATTTGCCAAAGCATCCCTAGCCAAAGGCATGCCTTGCCATAGGCCCATAAGCCTCGCTATGCGAGACACCATACCTTACGCTCAAGGGTCACTGCGAGACCCCGCGTCTTGCTGGGATGAAGACTCATGAATGGTGCCTTGCCTCATCATACATGACCCATGTCTCGCCGAAGAAGCCCCACTTATCCCTCAAGAGTAGGTGCCACCAGTGAGGCACGTCTTTACTGCGACTTCTCATAAAATATAAAGTCTAGAGCTTCCTAAGTATACATATGAGGAGAACTAGTAAGGGCCCAACCATCATTTGGTATTAGGCTAGAGTTGGGGAAGGTAAATAAGTAACCTACTTATGATGGCTTGCAAGATTTCCCGCACTTAGAAAAATACAAGGGAGCTTGGGAATGTGAGACGGACCATCAGGTACAAAGCACGCGTACATGTACGAGATGTACGACACTGAGGAAGATAAAGGTGTGACTCTGACATCCGTATTCGACAGGAAGTGGAAGTATGAGGAGTATGACATGCATGTCTCTAACCACAAATAAGGACCAACACCATGATCCTCTACTCCACCACGACCTATACAACTACTATGACAATGTACCCAAGTACCTTTTTATCCCCTGGGACCACCTTGTATCAAAGGCCATTGGAGCCAAGCTATATATAGACCTCCACCCCTCAAACTAAGGGGTTAGAAAATTCATTGCATACACAGGCTATTAAGCAATATACAAATGTTTACCCCATTGTTGGTTTGCACTTATTTTTCCTCCAGTCCATTCTATGTTCTTATTTAGTTATCTTCTTACTAAGCTTTAAGTTTTCTGACCAAACATCATTGACGAGTTCTCATCGTCAATAGTTTGGCACCATCTGTGGGATGGACGACTATCAAGCCATTGTTCTTCCATCAATTTTGACAATAAAAATGCCAAGGCATTCAAAATGCCTACGGGAATCTTTGGATGCTGAGATCCACCTTTATGGAGGCCAACGAAAAAGTGTCCAGAAGAGACCCTCCACCACATGAGAATGGAGGCATGCAAGAGGAACATTCAACCCCTGGAGGGGAGAAGGAGGCATCACTCCCGGCGGTCCAACCTAGGGGTGGTCATCGTGAACCATCTAGGACCAGTATGGGTGGCCTAAGTACGCATCCTCCTCCTCATCCACCAGTTGCACCATGCTTCGGCCCCGGGATCCATGCCCCTTTGCACAAACCCGACAATAGTTTGCGGGTGCACTCCGTGAGTCCCAGCTCCAGAAATTTCTTTTACGAGAATAAGATACGCAAGTTGCGCATAAAAAATCAATGGATGGAAGCCACAATAGAGAACATGCAGGAGGTGTTGAATGACTTGCTACAAGGAATGTCAAGCATGCCCCTTCCCCAGCATCGGAGAAAAAAACATGCACGAGGAGAAACCACCACACCCGTGGACAGTGACAAAATGCAGCTCTCCACTTGTTGTACCCCTCACCCAGAATGCGAGGAAGATTTTACACCAGTGGTGAAACCTGGCGCGAACCCAAGACTACCCCCACAAGAGCTTCACCTGACCTGAGGGAGAAATTTAACTCAAGAAGGTTCGAGGTAAAAACCACACCCCCCGCAGCTCCCTCGAGGGACACAACCAAATCAAGGGTTCAGTCTGAGACCCCGCAAGACTCCTTAAGCAAAAAGATGAGGAGCACAAAGCCCTCGAGGCAAGATTATCACTACACCTGGGGAGCACAGAGATGATGAAGAATTTTACCATGATTCTCCCTTCACAAGGGAGATCCAGGTTGAGCAATTCCTCACCAGCTTTAAAGAGCCTCGCATAACTCCGTACGAGGGTACAACGGAACCAAAGTATCACCTAGACTCCTTCATTAACTTGATGAGGTTAAGGGGGTCAACAGCAGAGCAAAGTGCCATTGCTTTATCGTTACACTTAAAGGAGTTGCGTACAAGTGGTTCAAGAGATTAAGGCCAGGAACAATCAAGTCGTGGCAGTAATTCTCTGGCGAATTTCTTTGGAAACACCATGTTGTTTATGATTACGTTATGCCAATTGCCAGCCTTGCTAACATAGAACAAGGTGATAATGAAAGTCTGAAGAGCTATATCCATAGGTTCAATATGGAAGCAACAAAGCTGGGAAGTTCAACTAAAGTGGAATTTAAGATGGCTATTGTAGCCAGAGTTCGTCCAGGAAGCAAGTTATGGGGTAACATGCTCAAGAGAGAGTTTACAAACTTAGATGACTTCTTCAAAAGAGCACAGAAGAATATACGTGTGGAAGAGGGCCATAAGAGCTTGCATGTTGAGGGAAGTAAACCTTCCTCCAATTACCCTTCTACCAATACATCTGATGACTCTATGTAGAAGAGAACATCGTGATAGAGGAGTTGCTAATCAAGTGGAAAATTTGAAGAGGACTACAAAAAGGCTTCAAATAAGAAGCTAGCAGGATTCATCAAATCATCGCTATCGGCCCCCATAAAGATCCAAATAATTTGCCTAGTTGGTTCCAGAGATCTGGAATTGTCAAAGCATATCGGAGATGACAAAAAACAAAGTACTTGGAAAGAAAGATTCGACAAACCACTTAGAAGGTATTTGATCTGACCTCAACAAGCACCTAGCTATGTGCGACATAGATGCCTAGCCTCGCGAGCCTCAACAGGCAGCCAACCATGTGCAAAATAGGTGCCTTGCCTCGAGATCTTCAACAGGCACCTAGCCATGTGCAAAATAGGGGCCTAACCTCGCGAGCCTCAACAGGCATCCCGCCTTATGCAAATAGGTGTCCAACCTCGAGAGCCTCAACAAGCACCTATCCATGTGCAAAATAGGTGCCTAGCCTTGCAAGCCTCAACAGGAATCCCACCTTATGCAAATTAGGTGTCCAACCTCGCGAACCTCAACAAGCACCTAGCCATGTGCAAAGTAGGCGCTTAGCCTCATGAGCCTCAATAGGTACTTGGCCAAGTGCGAAACAGACGTCTAGCCTTGTGACATATATATATAAGTACTCATATTACATATATGTGAGAGCGGTGAACCTTATGAGACAATATTTGAATCTATAAGGACTAGCTACCCTTATAGAATATAATAGTCAAAAGGTCCCTCAAAAGTGACCTCTTCACGAACAAACCCATCCCTGAAAGGGACCACGTCGTAGAAGACCAAAAGGGAGCCCAAAGAGATCCCCAAGTCTAGATCGACTGAGTCATCTTACCAAGGGAAAAAGGGCCTTGAAAATAGGTGTTCACAAGGTTTCACAAGGACCATCTCCCTATAAGGGTCCTGACCTGAGGAGAGATCACATCAAAAACCAAAAACGGGTCTCAAAGAAGATGCTTAGGAAAAGGGTCTCAAAGAAGACGCTTATGAAAAAGGTCTCAAAGAAGACGCTCACAAAAATAGTACTATGCCTAATGACGAGAAGGACGCTTCTCGCAAAAAATAAAATGCGCGCATAAAAATATATAAAAGGATAACGAGAGCCCAAAGGGCCAACATATCCTTATGAGTAGTCAGGGTGCACCAACAGAGACGAATCACACACACTAGAGAGGTCCCAAAGGGAATCCTTTAAAAATAAAGGGGTGCTAGTAAGAGACCCGAGTGCATAAAGGCACATGATAATGCTCTATCACCAGATAATCATAAGACGTAGCAGGTATCGTTAAAAGTTCCTCATGAAGAAAACACAAAATCCAGTAAAACGTCTCAGGTAAAAATAAGTCAAGCAAAATTACAACCAAATCAAAGTAAAAATAAAGAAGTTGCCCACACATGGGACGAAAAGATGGGGCAGGAGAAAACTTCATGGTTTCCTATTGCGAGCACTCCACTCGGCAACCTTAGCAACGTTGCGGTCGCCGAATGAGGAGAATTCAGGGCCAAGATTCTGTTCCATATAACAACTTTAGATTTCGCTTTTTTCTTACTCTTAGACGGAGATGAAGTCTTCTCTACAAACGCTCCTATCTTGTGTATGGCCTCAATAAACTGTTTCTCAAGTCCCAAATCTTGGCAATAAGCCTATCATTCTCCGCCTCGGCCAAAGGTAGATCTTTTGTCGACATCACTTATACATCAAGGGTATCAATCGATGGGCAAGTACTGATAGACTTCCTGGTCGAGTCGACCTGATAAAAAAAAAGAAGCCAACAAGACGAAGGGGCTACAAGAAAGAATGGCTAAAGCTCTCTTCACTCTGAAATCTGACAAGCGATAGATATGTGTAAAACACCCAAGGTAACAGCTTAAGAGCACCACCCGAAAGCAAACCCTGTTTGAACGACGCTTCTTTGGCTCTTCGGGTAGAAGTGGATCAAGCTTCTTCCGGCGGCCCGACATTTGTACAATAATGACACCCTTGGGATATGTATAAAAGAATGATTGGTGTTAATTAAGCTTCAAAGGAGTCCTAAGGATTGCCACCCGTGAAATATGTTTTTCCATATCTTGTAAATGGAGAAAAGCACTTGCACTAAGAATGCCACAAAGATGGAACATACAAAAGAGAGAGAGAGAAAGAAAGAGAAGAGTCTACAAGAATGCCTAAAGGCCTCCCTATAGACTGGGGGGCAAGTGTGGATGCCAAAAATCCACCAAGGAAAAAAGGTCTGGTTCCTTATTGAAGTAAACGGCTAAAGGGCACCGAAGGCTTCAAGTACATGATAGAGCCAGAAGAGGCCACACATTTGCAAGGCCCCAGACCTCATGAGGACATTCCATGCCCATGAGAGGCAAATGTGAGATGCCCCCGTCTCACGCACATGCCTCTGTGGATACCAAAATTCTGCTTGAACGAGACCCTCACCTCATGGCCCTCGAAGTATATGCTTGGGGATGAAATAGCCCCCAAACCACGCTGCAAGGTCTCGCGGACACCACCTCGCCCACGCAGTAGCATCTCCCGTGTAGGGTCTTGCGGACACCACCTCGCCCACGCAACAGTATCTCGCGCGAAGGGTCTTGCGGACACCACCTCGCCCACACAGCAGCATCTTGCGCACAGGGTCTCGCGGACTCCACCTTGCCCACGTAGCAGTGTCTCGCGCGCAGGGTCTCTGGACACCACCTCGCCCACCAAAAGCTTCTCGCGCGCAGGGTCTTGTGCTCACCACCTCGCCCACGCAGTAGCGACTCACGGACACCACGTCTCACGCGCAGGGTCTCACAGACACCGTCTCACCCACGCAGCAGTATCTCGTGCGCCACTCGGCCACGCGATGACACCTCGCACCCCATTGGTGCCTCGCGAGGCCATTGTACCTTGGCCACTCAAAGGCACCTCGCACGCATGCCTTACCCATCTCGCTTAACCACTGTGATGTCGCCCACGCATAGGGCCAAATGTCGTTTTCCAAAGCATCCCTAGCCAAAGGCATGCCTCGTCATAGGCCCATAAACCTCTCTATGCGAGACGTCGTGCCTTGCACTCAAGGGTGCTGCGAGACCTTGCATCTTGCTGGGATGAAGACTCGCGAATGGTGCCTTGCCTCATCATACATGAACCCATGTCTCGCCTAAGAAGCCCCACTTATCCCTCAAGAGTAGGTGCCACCAGTGCGGCACGTCTTTACTGAGACTTCTCCTAAAATATAAAGTCTAGAGCTTCCTAAGTATACATATCAGGAGAACTAATAAGGGCCCAACCATCATTTGGTATCAGGCTAGAGTTGGGGGAGGTAAATAAGTAACCTACCCATGATGGCTTGCAAGCTTTCCCACACTTAGCAAAATACAAAGGAGCTTGGAGAAAATATGTGTCTTGGAAGGTGAGACGGACCATCAGGTACGAAGCACGTGTACAGGTACGAGATGTACAACACTGAGGAAGATAAAGGCATGACTATGACATCCGTATTTGACAGGTTGTGAAAGTACGAGGAGTGGTGGCATGACCTCCATGTCTCTGACCACAAACAAGCACCAACACCATGATCCTCTGCTCCACCACGACCTATGCCACTACTATGACAGTGTACCCAAGTTCCTTCTTGTCCCCTGGGACCACCTTGTATCAAAGGCCATTAGAGCCAAGCTATATATAGAACTCCACCCCTCAAACTAAGGGGTTGGAAAATTCATTGTATACACAGGCTATTAAGCAATATACAAATGTTTACTCCATTGTTGGTCTGCACTTATTTTTCCTTCAGTCCATTCTAAGTTCTTATTTAGTCATCTTCTTACTAAGCTTTGAGTTTTTGGACCTAACATCATTGACGAGCTCTCACCATCAACAGTACAATACAGTGTGTGTCGCCCAAGTCTGTATCAGGTTTTCCTGATTTTCTCATTTGTTTGTTTAACCAATCTTTAATACAATATATTTGTCCCAACATAAATATCAGTTAATTCAAAATTAAGTTTATCTTAAAATATCAATTTTAAATTAAATAAATAAATATCATATTATAAATAAGATATTTATTATTCTCTCTCTTTATATTAATCTAAACAAGATTAATATTAATTTTAACCTATAGTTTTTCAAAATAAAAACTATATAATTAAATAATTATTTAATTCACAATTAATCAATTACCCATAATTATCAGATAATTATTTCCTTGCCCTTGAAAATTAATTTCTTTGCAATTTAGTCATTTCTCTTTATTTTAATCTTTCTTTTGACATCCTTACCCTTGACAGTGTAGGACAGAGGTGATTTGGGGACCATGGACCATGGACCAGATTATTAATTAACCTCTTTAATCTAATAATCTTATTTATTAATTCCATGATTACTCTACTATAAATATGGAATTTCACTCTAAGTATTTATAGAATTATATTTACAAAATTTTCTCTAGTAGTCCATTGATATAATCAATATATGTAGTTCTGTCCTCCATTATTGGTTCATTAGTAAGAGCTGGTCGAAATTACCGTTTTACCCTTCTAATTACCTCTTGATCCTTAAGTATCATTAATTCACTAGTGAATAATTAATCTATAATCTGATTATAGATTTGAGCTCAATAACTATTCAGTCCAGAATCAACCCCTAAGGGAACCAATATTCGATCTATTAGGAAAGTATATATTCCATTATTATAATTCATGTTCCCATCCATCCATGATATTGAATATCCAAAAGAAAAGTCATTAGCTTCATTATTCTAAGAGAACTTATCGAGTAAATCAAGAGATCGAATAAACAAACAGGAGTTCATGAATACTCAAGATTTAGACAAATCTACAAATGATCAGCTATTCTGATAAGAATTAAATCTTTACGTCAAACAGAAAATTTATAAAGATAATTAATTATCATCAATCCTGTCATATATAATCTCTATTATATACAACACCTTTACTAAGATGTCTATCCACATCAGTAATCCGAATCTAGATTACTTGCGTCTTGTACGCTTAGTAAACTGTACTAGTAATCATTCATTAAAGATTCCTTACTTTAATATGTTACTTACTATTTTATTCATTATATATGATCTTAATTCTCTCGTACTAATACAAGATCATATTATAATGAATGAATATGGAATTTTCTTAATATTATTATATAATTAATTCAAACAATAATTATAACATTCAAATATAATAAAATTGTACTTTTATTTAAAACCAATAAAATGTCTTTACATGCGTTTAGGGCATTATTCTTATCATTATGCACCTCAGTGTGGTCTCCGTAAAATCCTTCATGAATTTCTTTTAAAATTCTTCTGACTTCGGGTGGAGTTCTTCTTTTAAAATTCTTCTAGTAAACCTCTTAGCAATGGCATAGAGTACCCTCTTCTATACAATTTCCCTTCTAAGATAGCGTACCTTGGTATCTTGTACATAATTTTCCTAGCCTCATTCCGATCTGTTGGGAGGCTCCCAGTTTTGAGGTAATCAATTATGGGGGTCATCCAGATAGGCTGCAAGTCAATAATGTTGACGTCTTTTTCTTTAGGCTCGGCTATGCTTGGGAGCGGTAGGAATTCGACCGGCACCACATTGAGTGCATCAACATCTTTGGCTGTGGAAAGTCTAGTTAAAGCATCTGCATTCGAGTTTTGCTTTTGTGGAATTTGTTCAATGGCATAGAACTCGAATTGCCCGAATTTTGCCTTGACTTTTTCCAAGTAAGCTGCCATTTTAATGCCACGAGCCTTATATTCTCCTAAGCCCTGGTTAACGACCAATTGGGAGTCACTATAGCAATGAATGTCTTTCGCTTTGAGCTCAGAAGCTATCCAAAGTCCCGATAATAGTGCTTCATACTCGTCCTCATTATTTGATACCTCGAAGCCAAACCGTAAGGCTGAAGGAAAATGATTTCCCATCGGAGTGATCAAAATGATTCCTGCCCCAACCCGTTCTCATTTGAAGATCCATCAACATAAAGTCTCCACAACTCTCGGGTTGGGGTTATGACTTCCTCGTTGGTGATTCCCGTACATTCAACTATGAAATCTGCTAAGGCTTGTCCTTTGATTGTTTTTCTTGGGTGGTAAGTGATCTCGAATTGTCCGAGTTTGACCGTCCATTTTAATAGTCTTTCGAACGCCTCAAGTTTCAACAATACTTGCCTTAATAATTGATTAGTCAATACGTGTACAAGATGTGCTTGGAAGTAAGGTTGGAGCTTTCGGGATGCATGTATTAAGCATAAGTCCAGCTTTTCCATTAATGGATATCTCGACTCTGCCCCCAGTAACCTCTTACTAACATAGTAAATAGGTTTTTGTACTTTCTTATTCTCCCAAACGAGTATTGCGCTGATCTAATGCTCAGTTGTGGCGAGATATAAGTTTAATACTTCCCCTGTGATTGGTTTGGATAAGATTGGTGGTTCAGAGAGGTACTTTTTAAGAGCTTGAAAAGCTAGCTCACACTCATCTGACCATTCAAATTTCTTACCCCCTCTCAAAAGATTAAAGAATGGAAGGCATTTGTCTGTAGATTTTGATATAAACCTATTTAAGGCCGCCATTCGTCCAGTTAAACTCTGGACACCTGTTGTAACGCCCTGGCTACCCCAGAACAGTTACGGTGAACGGTGGACTGGAAATTTGACTCATTGCCTGAGTCCTTTGGTCAAAAACGTGCTCTAAGTGTAATTAACAGGTTAAGTTATTAAACCAATAAAAAGGAAATGGAGATTTTATTACAAACTGCTCTGCAGAGCTAAACAAAACATTTACAAGTGGTTCTCAGTACAAAATGGTCATTACAGTTTTAAATTTACAATCCCGCCGACCTAACGGCAAAAGTAGGGTAAACCCCCTAGTTCCTCTGAGAACACCTTGACCGTGGTGGCCAAGCGGCCGCATATGTACACACCACCACATCAGCTCTCCACTCAAGGCTAGGTGAGCTTTTCTTTCCCTTTACCTGCACCACATAGCACCCATGAGCCAAAGCCCAGCAAGAAAACATAATACTTTTCATAAACATTATCAAATGATTATCATTATAATCACACTGAGCATAAAGCTTTCAAACAAATGAATAACACATGACTTTAGAGGGAGAGTGGCTGCTAGGTAAGCCACTAGCCTCCAAGCTCTCTTTTCTAGCGGGAGAGTGGCTGCTAGGTAAGCCACCAGCCTCCAAGCTCTGCTTTGTAGCGGGAGAGTGGCAGATAGGTAAGCCACTAGCCTCCAAGCTCTGTTTGTTCATCGACCCTCAGGGTCGGTCAGGCATTAATGCTCCTTGAGTCATTCAATGCTAGTAATCGATTAGATCTAATCTCTGTTGGCTTGCGTGATTCACACTAAGGCCGCTCTGACAAATAAATCAGTGCTTCCTGACCTGTGTCCAGTAACACTGCCGAGCCTGACAAATAAGCCACAGCCACACAGCTGATACTAACACTTTTGTCGATTCTGTATTCAATCCATGTCCATATTTATACAATCAACATGCTTCACAAATATCCATGCATGTCACACTTTGGGTGCAGTTTTCTTACCTCTGGTCCGAGCGAGAACAAACAAAAGAGTGACCCTGAGAACGATCGACCTTTTGGTCCTTTAGCAGTTACCTAGTCATAACCAAATTATGGGATTCCATCAATAAAATGAATAATAAAAGGTTCCCAAACCAAAACCTAACCTCCGGGACCTCAAACACTACTCAACCGGGTAGTAGGTTCAATCCCGAGGCCTTAGGTTTGAATCCCCATGCTAAAAACACCTTTTTTTGGCAAAATTGACCTTAAGGGCCGCGGCCCTCCCCTTATGCGCCGCGGCGTGCCCTTTAGACAGAATGGGCCTCCCCTGCCAGACGCCAAGGGCCGCGGCGCTCCCCTGCTGCGCCGCGGCGCTCAGCCCATAATGGCTAAGTCGGCCACACGAACCAGTTTTCTTCCCTGAGCTCTTTCCTCTCAAACCAGCCGTACAAACCCTCTCTAAAATTCTTCCAAACACACAATTAAACCCCCAAATAACACCCATAGCTCACCCTCATCAAACCCCAATAAAAAACAACATGAAAACTCCCTTTAATCCTCACTTTCCACATCAAATTCTAAAGCTGAAATCCTAAAACGAAAACAGAGCAAACATGGAAACTAAGGGCTAAAAACTTACCTCAAGTTCAGGTTATGGTGCTCTTCCACAGTGGAACACTCTCCCAAAGTACCAAGACTTAGCTCCTAAGCTCAAATCCTCAACAAGATCACCAAATCTCACAAAGAAGATGAAGGTAGGTGAGGGTACGAGAAGGAAGAAGCTTACACTCTGTTTTGGTTCTGTTTTCTCTACAGCCTTCCAAGCTCATATGTATCCAAGCCAAAAGACCATTATACCCCTAGGTCCTTTAAAGCTTCTAAAATCAACTCAAGGGTAATTTTGGTATTTTCCACCAATCCCGTTAATCATAGTTAACGCTTCCCTTTTCCTACTAATCTCAATATCCTCAAACACCAATATTTCACCTCCCGTTACCCCTTTAATGCCCGGTAACACTCTAATCATTAAAACACCCCGAGACTCACCCCGTGCCCCGAGCTTAAGCCCGTTATGACCAAACCGACATTAAACATTCATTGATCGTCTCATGTCAAATGGCTCGAACAAACCCACATCATAATGTGATCTCAAATTATATCACCGACATGCGAATAAATAATCAATTTACCCTCAACGGGCCAAATTACCATCACACCCCTGTAATAACAAATATGGACTCACATGCATGCATTTCACATCATATCATAATATAATCAACATGTACATGCATTTTATGAATTAATAACATAATTAAGGAAGTACGGCCCTCCCGGCCTACTATTCACGCCGTTAAATGCATCAGAGAATTCGGGGCATTACACCTGTATGTTTTTGAGGTGAGGGTTTATTAATTAATGCCTTGACCTTATCCAGGTGCCTCTATGCCTCGAGCATTTACTATGAATCTGAGAAACTTTCCCTAGGATACTCCAAATGAGCATTTATGTGAGTTAAGTCTCATATTTTATTTTCAAAGTATAGGAAAACATTCTACGAGATCTTCATAATGGTTATAATTATGCTTGGACTTGACCAGCATGTCGTCCACATAAACCTCCATATTGTTCCCTATTTGCTCGGCAAACATTCTATTAACCAATCTTTGATATGTGGCCCCGGCATTCTTGATCCCGAAAGGCATCACGTTGTAGTAGTACAAACCCTTATTGGTCATAAAGCTCGTGTGTTCCTGGTTGGGTGCATGCATGGCTATCTGGTTATATCTAGAATATGCATCCATGAACGACATGATGTCATGACCTGCGGTAGCATCTACGAGCTGATCAATTATAGGTAGGGGAAAGAAATCCTTTGGACATGCCTTGTTGACGTCCGAATAATCAATGAAAGTTAGCCACTTGCCATTGGGCTTCAAAACTAACACCGGATTGGCTATCCAATCAGGATAGAAAGCGTCTAGGATAAACCAATTTTCCTTCAAACTTTCTACCTCATCATTCAAGGCTATCTTCCTTTCATTATCCAGGAGTCTTCTTTTCTGTTGCTTTGGAGGGAATCCTTTGTCTATGTTGAGGGCATGGCTTATAATGTTTGGGTTGATCCCAATCATGTCTGAATGCGACCATGAAAACACATCTTGATTTTCCCTCGGGGAAGCGGATTAATTGCTTTCTCGTATCCTTTGGGAGGTTCTTTGTAACGTTCCAAATTTCCTAATAAGGCTTAGGGCCTTGATTAGGGGGCCAGGATGGAAAATTATGGAATTATGTGACTATATGATATTTATGTGTATTATTATGTGAATATGTGAATAATGTTATAATATGACTTGATATGCATGTTTAGGTGTATTAAATATGCGTGTGGGCCAATTTCTGTTTAATTGGGCAATTTTCTTAATTTGGTCTGTTATGGGTATATTTTATGTGGTATGTGTGTGGTACTACATTATAATATGGTTATGTTTGGGTTACTCGACACAAGATGATCCTAGGGAGCAAGCTAGTGGGAAAGTCATAACGGGACCCAGATTTGACTCGGGGTGAGTCAAGAGGTATATTGGTATTTAACACATTACCGGGTTATTGGGTAATGGGAATAATTATTTGATGATATATTGGGAGTTAGTGAGATCAGGGGGAAATTCTGGGAATTTTGACTATTTTACCCCGAAGGCGTTTTTGGGACCCTGAGCATTAGGATTTGCTTGAGGTTACTTAAGCTCGAAGTAACCTGTTAGAATTATAAAAAGAACGTTCTCTATCTCTCTCTCTCTCGTTCCCTATTCGACACCCGTTCATATTTTCAAAGGAAACTCGAGTTTTAGGACTCGGATTCAAGCAAGGATCGAGGCATAGAAATTCTAGGAAAGATTAAAAGCTTATTAGCCGGAGGATTTATTTGGGAAACGACTCAATTGGAGGTAATCCGACTTTTAAGTTTTAAGTTTTTGAGGTTTTAAGCTTTGATTGGATTCTATGTTTTGATGAGTTTTTGCATGGTTTGAGACTTGGGTTTTAATGGTTTTGGATAATTGGGATGTTTGGGAACTTTGATTTTGGGATTTGGGTATGTTTGGATAGGTTTTTGGAGGATTTTAAAAGAGAAAAATCGTAGGAAATGGTTGGTTTCATTGTCAAGTCGCGACCTTGTTCTAGCAAGTCACGACCTAGATGAACTAGGAGCCAAGAGGGCTCTGCCTAGGGGTCGCGTCGTGACCCAAGAGGGGCCAAGTCGCGGCCCACACCCTGAAGCCTAGGAAGAGGCTCTCTGTCTTGGGGGCAAGTTGCGACCCTCAGGGCCAAGTCACGACCGACCTATGCATTTTTGCCCAAATTTGGTTTTTAATTGTTGGAACTTATCTCTAAGGGCCTGGGGTCGATCCTAATACCCAGTTGACTAGGATTCGACGTCCCAGAGGCTATGATTTGTTCCGGATGTATTTATTTACTCATTTTTTTATGGGGTTTTTATATTATGGTTGTGACTAGATTATCGCTAAGGGCTTGGAAACAGGATCATGCTTGAGGGTCGTTTATTGGTAACATGTGCTAGGACCAAAGGTAAAAAAACAACATCCTATATGTGATGCATGCGATACATACGATTAGGGAATGTCATGAATATTGAATATGGAATTGATTAGAGCTTGAGTCTCTGTAAATTTTCATGATCATAATTGTAGCCTCCCAAATTTTCTAATAAGGCTTAGGGCCTTGATTAGCGTGCCTAGAGGGTAATAAGTGGTTTATTATTATAATATGTGAATTTTTTTATGAGTATGTGATTAGAGATGCATGTTTAGGTGAATTAAATATGCATGTGGGCCCCGTTTGGTTATTAGGGGCATGTTTGTAATTTTATCCCGTTTAGGGCATAAATGTGATATATGTAATAATTGTGATATACTTGTGATATATCTGTGATGCACAATCCGAGACACTCCTAGCGAGCAGTTTAGCTAGAAAGTCACAACGAGGTTGAATACCTAACTCGAGGCGAGTCGAGGGGTATTTCGGGCATTGGATGCTTTATGGGGTTATCGGGTTATGGAAATAAATATTTGGAGATATATTTGAAGTTAGAACGTATAGGAGGGAATATTGGGGAAATTTATCATTTTTCCCTCGAGGACTTAACGGGATTAGGTAAATGACTAAACTACTCTTAGGATTTCTTAAGGGTTAAGGAGAGGTTTAAGGGGGCAAAAAGGGAATTTGGCTTTAAGGATAGCTGGAGTTGGCAGAGGTAAAATCTTTCACGTTTCTTTACCTAGGCATATACTAGAATTGTTTTGAAAGCTCTAGAGGAAAACCAAAGCTAAGAAAAGAAGAGGAGGAAGAAAGCTGATTTTCTTGGGAGCAAAGGAGGAATTCAAAGCTGGACTTTGGGGGCTAGAAGCTGGAATTTATAGGATTAATTTAGGGATTTAACCAAGCTCAAAGGTAATCTTTTAAATTTGATGATCAAGCTGAAATTCTGCTGGTTTTGGTTGTTAGAACTTAGGCATGCATGGATTGGTTTCTAGCATTTGGTTTTGAATGTTGATGGGTGTAAGAATTAGTTCATGAGTTTGTTAGAATGTTTAGGTTGTATGAGTATGAATTTTGGGCTTAATTATGAGGTTGGGTGAGGTTTGGGGTGTGAGATATGGGGTTAAGCTTGGGGAAAAAAATGAAAGAAAGACTTGTTTTCAGGGTTTGCAGGTCAAGCCACGGCCCTAGGAGGGGCATGTCGCGGCCCGTGTGCACGCGAGGCCTGGGAAGGCCTCTGATCTTGAGGCGCGCCGCGGCGCTTGGCTAAGCATGCTGTGGCCCGTGTCTCTTTTCAGGGAGGTGTTTTGCCTCTGTTTTGAGGCAAGTCGCGGCCCTTAAGAGGTTGGATCGCAGCCCTAGTTCAAATTGCTGGGTGTTTTGTGGGATTTTGGCTTGGGAACCTAATTGTTAAGGCTCGGGATGGATTTTATCACCTAGATTGGTAGAATTCAAGGTTCCAGGGATTAGAATGGTAACCCAAAATTATTTTATGGATTTGACCTTGATGGGCAAATCTTGTTGATGTGTTGTGACTAGGATTTCAGCGAGGCTCGGACTAGGGGACTATGTTCGGGACATCAGTGCTTGGAAAGCTCAGGACAAGAAAAATATTGTACCCGTAGAGTAGGGCGAGGCCCTATAGCTTGTGTTGCAGGGCACGACCCTATATGATTGTGCTGCAGGGCATAGCCCCATTGATTGATTTTATACGTGTTTAAGTACTTGTTTAATTATGCTATTTGTGGATATATGTGAATGAACAGCTAGAGCCGGAAATGGCGAAGGCCGAAAACAACGAAGGCCAAGAACGGTGAAGGCCGGGAACGACAAGGGGCCGGGAGCAGCGTTTAGCACGTGGTGTGCGAGTTGCCAGGCGAGCCCCTAAAGGATACCTGGGATATGCTCACAGTGTGGACTGCGAACCCAGGGCCTGGTAAAGCGCCTGGGACAGCATTGTCGTATGTATTTATCCTTATGGTGGCTTAATTATATGTTGAATGTTAAATATGCATGTGAGTGTTTTCTTGCTGGGCTTCGGCTCACAGGTGCTCTATGGTGCAGGTAAGGGCAAGGGGAAAATTGACCAACCATGAGTACAGAGAGTGTGAAGCGGCGCGTACATGTTTGGCCTGCCTAGCTGCCACAGCCAGGGGTATTTTTGGGAGATGATTGTACTAAACCTAGATTTTGTCGTTTAGCCGACTTTAGTTATATTTCTGAGTTGTAAATATTTCTAAACAGTATTTTGGGATCCCAAATGTTAAACGCTTTATGATTTTCAATGAATGGAATTATTTTCAAAGTATAAGACTCTATTTATGGTTTAATTAAACTTTTGACTTAAAACCTCAATTAGCGAGTTAATTGAACGTTTTAAACTCACTTAGTAACGAATTTAAGGAAGTAGGGCGTTACAACTTGGTATCAGAGCGAGCCAAGGTTTATGGTTTCTGGAGAATGACCGAACATGTACGCTCGCTGTCAGTGATAAGCTCGACTCAGGGTTGGTTGGTAATAATTGACTTACATGCTTGAATATGTGCTTAAATGCCCTGTTTGCCTACTTACTTTATATAGAGCATGATGAATGATTTAACATATGCATGATGCCAGGGCATGGCCCATTGAGTGCTATATGCTATCTTTATGTTATGTGGATTGTTGTTTGTGGTTGACTGATATGATTTGGGAGGTGGTTTTGGATATTGTTATCTTGCCTGATGAGCGGTGTCGTTGATTACAGGCATATTTGTTGAGATGCCTCATCAATCATCGAGACTCCACGACAGTAGGGTCGAGGATGACAACCAGGGTCAGGACCTTCCACCTGCCCCACAGAATTGGCAACAGATGTTTGCCGAAATGGAAGCAAGACTACAAGGAATAGAGGAATAACTTCGATAGCTGAGGCAGCAAGACCCTCCTCAGGTCACTGGATTGCCAGTTCAGCAGGCTGTGGAGCCGGTGCCGGTTCAGCCTGTTATGGGGAGCAGGTGGGAACCTTTGTATGAGAGGTTCAGGAAGCAGCATCCTCCCACCTTTGAGGGTGGACCAGACCCACTGCGGGCAGAGAAATGGATGAGTATGATTTCCTCCATCCTGGATTTTATGAAGGTGGAAGGGAACGAGAGGGTAGCTTGCGCCAGCTATGTGTTCAGAGAGGATGCCTGCATCTGGTGGGATGTAGTAGCTTAGAGGAGGAATGTGGCAGTTATGACTTGGGAAGAATTCAGAAAAATCTTCAATGAGAAATACTATAGTGTATCAATCCGAGCTACAAAGGTTGACGAGTTCATCAACCTAACCTAGAACTGGTTGACCGTTACAGAGTACGCCTTGAAATTTGACCAGTTGACGAAGTTCGCACCAGATTTGGTACCGACAGATGCAGCAATAAGAGATAGATTTGTACAGGGGTTGAATGTTATGATCGCTCGTGATGTGAATATTACCTTAGACCCAGAGACTACTACTTATGCTCAGGTCATGGATAAGGCCCTTACTGCTCAGGGGGTCGAGGATCAGATTTGGAGAGAGAGCGCTGTTAGGCGCAATGCCAGGAGGACGGTGTCTCCTTTTTCAGGATCTAGTCAGGGTAATCGCTCCAATGGAAAAAGAGAAAATCCCTAGATTCTTTTGTTTCTCCTAGCTTTGATAAGAGGGCACGAGGTGCTTTTAGTGGCCGTCAGGGCGGAGGTGACAACTGGAGGAGTTTTCCAGTATGTCCTCGGTGCAGACAACGACACTAGGGTGAGTGCAGGATTAGGGACTGCTTTGTCTGTGGGAGTGCAAATCATCTAAAGAAGGACTGTCCACAAGCTAGGAAAGAGGATCCGAAGCAGGGCGCAGTCTCACACCTGCTAGGGTGTTCACTTTGACTCAGACTGAGGCGGAGGCTAGCCCCTCTGTTGTGACAGGTCAGATTTCTAGTGCTGGTTCTTCTTATACTGCATTGATTGACTCAAAAAGCTACTCATTCATTTGTGTCTGCTAGAGTGATAGATCAGCATTGTAGACCTACTGTTTTGTATGCTAGCGGTTTTCAGACTTTGTTGCCGACTGGGGAACTGATAGTCTCTAGGAGATGGATTAGAGTGTTGCCAGTAGAGATAGATGGTAGGGAGTTGTCTGTTGATTTGATTGAGCTAGTGATGGATGACTTCGATATGATCCTAGGGATGGATTGGTTATCGAAGTATGGGGCGAAGATTGACTGCAAGCGCAGGATGTTGACTTTTGAACCAGAAGGGGAGGTACCCTTTGTATTTGTGGGGACAGTTAGTGGACCGCGAGTACCTATGATTTAAGCACTAAAGGCTAGGGACCTTATGCAGGAAGGTTGCATAGGATTCCTAGCGAATGTTGTGGATACCTCAAGGGTTGTGTCGGTTGGACTGGGTGAGACCAGATTGGTATGTGAGTTTCCAGACTTATTTCCAACAGACCTGCCAAGGTTGCCGCCGCAACGGGATATTGAGTTTGTTATAGAGTTGGTGCCAGGGGCGGAGCCAGTATCTAGGACACCTTACAAAATGGCTACGGCGGAGTTGAAGGAGTTGAAGATTCAATTGCAGGAGTTATTGGATTTGGGGTTCATCAGACCGAGTTTCTCGCCATGGGGTGCTCCAGTGTTGTTGTTTGTCAAGAAGAAGGATGGATCTCTTAGGATGTGTATTGACTACAGGGAGCTGAACAAGTTGACCATTAAGAACAAGTATCCAGTGCCTAGGATCGATGATTTATTTGACCAGCTACAAGGAAGGACAGTATTTTCCAAGATTGATCTCCGGTCAGGTTAACATCAGTTAAGGATCAAAGAAGAGGACATACCAAAGACTGATTTCCACACAAGGTATGGACACTATGAATTCCTGGTTATGTCCTTTGGATTAACCAATGCCTCAGCAACTTTTATGGATATGATGAACAGGGTTTTCAAGGAATACTAGGACAAGTTTGTAATTGTATTTATCGACGACATTCTGGTGTACTCTCAGTCAAAGACAGAGCATGAGTAGCATCTACGTTTGGTATTGGAGCGGTTGAGGGAACATAGGTTGTATGCTAAGTTCAGAAAGTGTGAGTTCTCGCTACCACAAGTTACATTTCTGAGCCACATCGTTAGTAAGGAGGGGATTTTGGTTGACCCAAGTAAGATTGAGGTAGTGAGAGATTGGCCTAAACCGAGCAGTGTTCCTGAAGTTAGGAGTTTTCTGGGATTGGTAGGGTATTATCCCCGGTTTGTTGAGGGGTTCTCCAGGATAGCTACGCCGTTGATAGCATTGACAAAGAAGAAGACAAAGTATGTTTGGACAGACAGATGTAAGAATAGTTTTAAGGAGTTGAAGCGGCGACTGATCACCGCGCCAATGTTGAGTCTGCCGACATATAATGAGAAGTTTATGGCTTATTGTGATGCTTCCAGACAAGGTTTAGGGTGTGTGTTGATGCAAGCTGGTAAGGTGATAGCCTACGCGTCGAGACAGCTAAAGGAGTATGAGCAGAGATATCCCACGCATGATCTAGAGTTGGCAACGGTGGTATTCGCACTTAAGATTTGGAGACATTATCTATATGGTGAGAAGTGCGAGATATACACCGACCATAAGAGTTTGAAGTACTTCTTTACTCAGAAGGATCTGAATATGCGCCAGAGATGGTGGCTGGAGTTGATTAAGGATTATGATTGTGATATCCTATACCATCCTGGGAAGGCTAATGTAGTGGCTGATGCATTGAGTCGGAAGGGCCCAGGACAATTGTTCAGTTCGAGACAGATATATGATAAGCTAGTGGAGGAGATGACTAGAGCGAGTATAGAGTTGGTGGTTGGTCGGTTAGCCAACATCACTCTTCAGTCTACACTCCTTAAGAGGATCAAGGAGGCACAGGGGAAGGATTCCCAATTGAGAGGGCACAGAGAGAACGTCTTAGTCGGGGCGGCTAAGAACTTTTCTATCTCAGAGATGGGGTTGCTGAAGTACAAGGGTCGGATTTGTGTTCTGATGGATGTTGATATCCGGCGAGAGATCTTGGATGAATCACATACCACTCCCTATTCCTTACATCCAGGTACGACGAAGATGTACCAAGACATGAGAGCTTTGTATTGGTGGTCGGGCATGAAGATGGACGTCGTGGATTATGTGGCCAAGTGCTTAACTTGTCAGCAGGTCAAGGCTGAACATTAGAGGCCAACATGGTTGTTGCAGCCTCTAGGGATTCTAGAGTAGAAGTGGGAAGATATCATCATGGACTTCATGGTTTGTTTGCCGAAGACCGTGGGACAACATGACTCAGTGTCGGTGACTGTGGATATGTATACCAAGTCCGCCCACTTTTTACCTGTCAGGAGGACTTATACTGTGGAGCAGTATGCCGAGTTATATGTGAAGGAAATTGTTCGAATTCATGGGGCTCCAAGGTCGATAATATCTGACAGGGACCCCACCTTCACCTCCAAGTTTTGGGAGAGTCTGCAGAAGACTATTGGCACGCAGTTACGGTTTAGTACTGCTTATCATCCTCAGACAAATGGATAGTCTGAGAGGACGATTCAGATACTGGAGGACATGCTACGAGCCTGTGTGCTAGATTTTGGGGGATCTTGGAGCAAGTATCTCCCTTTGATTGAGTTCTCGTACAATAACAGTTATCATGCGATTATCAGAGTGGCTCCGTATGAGATGCTTTATGGGAGGAAGTGCAGATCACCTATCCATTGGGATGAGATGGGTGAGAGGAGATATTTGGGTCCTGATATGGTTGAGGGGACCAATGAGGCGATTGACAAGATTAAAGCTCGAATGCTCGCCTCCCAGAGTCGCTAGAAGAGTTAATCAATCTTGAGACGCAGGAGCGGAGAGTTTCAGGTCGGTGACCATGTGTTCCTTAGGGTTTCACCTTTGAGGGGAGTGAAACGGTTTGGTGTTCGGGGCAAGCTAAGCCCTAGTTTTGTTGTCCCCTTCGAAATTATGGAAAGGGTTGGAGAGGTAGCTTCCAGGTTGGCGATGCCTCCAGAAGTTTTGTTGGCATCAGGAGTTCATGATGTTTTTCATGTGTCTTGATCCGGAAGTATGTATCAGATTCGACGCATGTTCTGAGTTATGAGAATCTGGAGCAGGACCAGGATTTATCATATGAGGAGAAGTCGGTTCAGATTCTTGACCGGAAGGATAAAGTCTTGCGGAGCAAGACCATTGCCTTGGTGAAAGTGTTGTGGAGGAACAGCAAGATTGAGGAGGTGAAATGGGAACTTGAATCAGAGATGCGGGGGCGGTATCCTGAGTTGTTCAGGTAATTTCGAGGACGAAATTTCTATAAGGAGGGGATAGTTATAGCGTCCCAAATTTTCTAATAAGGCTTAGGGCCTTGATTAGCGTGCCTGAAGGGCAATAAGTGGTTTATTATTCTAATATTTGAATTTTTTATGAGTATGTGATTAGAGATGCATGTTTAGGTGAATTAAATATGCATGTGGGCCCCGTTTGGTTATTAGGGACATGTTTTTAATTTTAGCCCGTTGAGGGCATAAATGTGATAAATGTAATAATTGTGATATACTTGTGATATATCTGTGATGCACGATCCGAGACAGTCCTAGCGAGTAGTTTAGCTAGAAAGTCACAACGGGGTCGAATACCCAACTCGGGGCGAGTCGAGAGGTATTTTGGGTTATCGGTTTATGGAAGTAAATATTTTGAGATATATTTGAAGTTAGAACGTTTAGGAGGGAATATTGGGGAAATTTATCATTTTTCCCTTGGGGACTTAACAGGATTAGGTAAATGACTAAACTGCTCTTAGGATTACTTAAGGGTTAAGGAGAGGTTTAAGGGGGCAAAAAGGGAATTTGGCTTTAAGGATAGCTGGAGCTGGCAGAGGTAAAATCTTTCACGTTTCTTTACCTAGGCATATACTAGAATTGTTTTGAAAGCTCTAGAGGAAAACAAAAGCTAAGAAAAGAAGAGGATGAAGAAAGCTCATTTTCTTTGGAGCAAAGGAGGAATTCAAAGCTGGACTTTGGGGGCTAGAGGCTGGAATTTAGAGGATTAATTCAGGGATTTAACCAAGCTTAAAGGTATTCTTTTAAACTTGATGATCAAGCTGAAATTATGCTGGTTTTGGTTGTTAGAACTTAGGCATGCATGGATTGGTTCTAGGATTTGGTTTTGAATGTTGATGGGTGTAAGAATTAGTTCATGAGTTTGTTAGAATGTTTAGGCTATATGACTATGGATTCTAGGCTTAATTATGAGGTTGGGTGAAGTTTGGGGTGTGAGATATGGGGTTAAGCTTGGGGAAAAACTTGAAAGAAAGGCTGGTTTTCTGGGTTTGCAGGTCGAGTCGAAGCCCTAGGAGGGGCATGCCACGGCCCGTGTGCACGCGAGGCCTGGGAAGGCCTTTGATCTTGAGGTGCGCCATGGCACTTGGATAAGCATGTCGTGGCCCATGTCTCTTTCCATGGAGGTGTTTTGCCTCTATTTTGAGGCAAGTCGCAACCCTAGTTCAAAATGCTGGGTGTTTTGTGGGTTTTTGGCTTGGGAACCTAATTGTTAAGGCTTGGGATGGATTTTATCACCCGGATTGGTAGAATTCAAGGTTCTAGGAATTATAATGGTAACCCAAAATTATTTTATGGATTGGACCTTGATGGGCGAATCTTGTTGATGCGTTGTGACTAGGGTTTCAGCGAGGCTCAAACTAGGGGACTGTGCTCGGGACATCAGTGCTTGGAAAGCTCGTGATACAGGTAAGAAAACTGTTGTACCCATAGAGTAGGGCGAGGCCCTATAGCTTGTGTTGCAGGGAACGACCCTATTTGATTGTGTTGCAGGGCGTAGCCCCATTGATTGAGATTATACGTGTTTAAGCACTTGTTTAATTATGCTATGTGTGCATATATGTGAATGAACGGCATGAGCCAGAAACGGCGAGGGCCGGGAAAGGTGAAGGCTGAGAATGGTGAAGGCTGAGAACGATAAGGGGCCGGGAGCTGTATTTAGCACGCGGAGTGCAAGTTGCAAGGGCGAGACCCTAAAGGATACCTGGGATATCCTCGCGGTGTGGACCGCGAACCCAGGACTTGGTAAAGCGCCTGGGATGGCATGGTCGTATGTGTTTAGCCTAATGGTGGCTTGATTGTATGTTGAATGTTAAATATGCATATGTTATCTGCTTGTGACGGTTTTATTGCTGGGCTTCGGCTCACGGATGCTCTATGTTGTAGGTAAGGGCAAGGGAAAAATCGACCAACCATGAGTACGGAGAGCGTGAAGCGGCACGTACATGTTTGGCCTACCTGGCTGCCATGGCCATGGATATTTTTTGGAGATGATTGTACTAAATCTAGATTTTGTCGTTTAGCCGACTTTAGTTATATTTCTGAGTTGTAAATATTTCTAAACAGTATTTTGGGATCCCAAATGTTAAACACTTTATGATTTTCAATGAATGGAATTATTTTCAAAGTATAAAACTCTTTATATGGTTTAATTACACTTTTGACTTAAAACCTCGATTAGCGAGTGAATTGCACGTTTTAAACTCACTTAGTAACGACTCTAAGAAAGTAGGGCGTTACAATAATTATGCTGGTGATTGTTGAGTACGCATGTTGAATGCCCCGGCATGCTTATTATGAGTTAGTAACGTGTTATTATCTGTTTATGAGCATGTTGAGTTTTCTTGATGAGCCCCGGCTCACGGGTGCTATGTGGTGCAGGTAAAGGCAAAAGAAAGCTAGACCATCCTTCAGTTGGAGAGCTTTGGTGACAATGTGTACATATGCGGCTTCTCAACCACCATGGTCGAGGGTATAAAGAGGAACTAGGGTTAAACCCTATTTTTCCGCTTAGGTCGGCTAGCTATAAATCTTTTATTGTAATTAACCTTTAAAATATATTTTGGGATCCCAATGTATACAGTAAACGTTTTAGTGAAACGTTATATCTTTGACCAAAATTTTTAAACCAAAACCGTTAATCACACTTAGTTACACGATTATGGCCAAATGACTCGTTTAGCGAGTTTAGTACTGTTTACAATGCACAACATAACGGTCCCTAGGTAGTAGGATGTTACATTCTTCCCTATCTTTACCACCCTAGTGGTATCCTTTTCATCGATCTCTACGTCCTCAAGCTCCTCTATTTGTCCAAGATCGACCCTATCCTCTTCTATTTTGGGGTCGATCTCTTCTTCAACTTTGAAGACTGTCCCTCTTATTTCTCATATGAAAACAACTTCTTGTGCACTTGTTTGGCCTTTCCCTCTAATGGTGATGCTATAGCGCTCTCGAACGGCCAGCTGGTCTCCCCTCAGCGTCCCAATGCTACTAGGTATTAGGAACTTGGTGGCCAAGTGCCTCACATATGTAACTGCCCCCAGCCCAATCAGGGATAATCTCTTTAGCAGTACATTGTAGGTCGAGGGGATGTTCACCACTATGAACTCCATTATCTTGGTTACTGAGACTGGATAGTCTCCCAAGGTCACTGGGAGCTCGATAGATCCCGTGTTGGCTATTCCTTCTCCTGAAAAATCGTACAACGTTGTCGCACAAGCTTTCAAGTCTTGAATTGAGAGTCCCATCTTTTCCAAGGTGGCTTTATAAAGGATGTTAACCGAGCTCCCGTTATCTACCAGGACTCGATGCACCCTCTTATTAGCGAGCAGGAATGTGACGACCAAAGAGTCATTGTGGGGGAACTAGATGTACAAGGCATCTTCTTCGGTGAAAGTAATGGGTTGAGTTTCAACCCTCTGTTGGTTTGGATTTCGGGGTTCAGGTTTGTAGGGAAATTCGTCCCCCATCTTGAGCTTGTTGACATATCTTTTCTGGGCATTTCTGCCCGACCCAGTGATATGCGGTCCACTGGAAATGGTTACTACATCCTCCCCATCGATCGAGGGAGGTCGCTCATCCTCCTTTGTGCATGGGGTCGTATTCTATTGAGCAGGCTGTGTTGGGACTGCCCTTTGTCCAGCCGAAGCTTGGGCCAAATTCTTGTTTCTAACAAACTGCCCAAAGTATCCTCTCGAGATCAGACCTTTGATCTCGTCCTTCAATTCTCTGCATTCATCGGTGGTATGACCAATGTCCCTATGGAATCTGCAGAATTTATTGGTATCCCTTTTAGACTTCTGATTTTGCATCATATCAGGTCATCTAAATGGGAGTTGGTTCTCATATACGATAAAAATGTTTTCCCGAGTATCTAAAAGCTCAATATAAACTGTGTAAATGGAGAAGTATTTATCTCCTTTTTTTCTTTTTACCCTCATCCGTCTCTGAGTTATTCCCTTCATTTTTCTTCCTCTTTGAAGAGTTATCTCCTGAGGGGCGAGACATTGAAGGCGTAGCTGAGGTCAAGAATGAGTTTTTGTTCGTCATTGTAGTTATAATGGGTTGAGGAGTCAATTTTAATTTTGACCTCGCCTCTTCTACATTGACGAATCTCTGAGCCCGGTTATTGAACCCGATTATTGTCCTCTTGGGTTTCCTTTGCATGTCTTCCCAAATGGGACTCCATGGAAATACTCTAGCTCATACTGCCATGAGATGACCACTGTCATCGACATTTCAAGCTCGTGCCACCTCTATATTGAATCTCGTCGGGTAGCTTTTTAATGACTCTCCCAGCTATTGTCTAACATTAGTCAAGACCGAGGCCGAGGGCCTAACACCCAACATGGCCTTGAATTGCTTCTTGAACTCCTTAGCCAGTTGTTCCTAAGATGAGATCGAGTGCCTTCGGAACTTGTCGAACCAGTCTTTTGCTAGTCTCGTGAGTGTGGTTGGAAAGAGCATGCACCTAAGCTCGTATCCAACATTGCTAACACGCATTATTGTGTTAAACGTACTCAGGTGGCTATATGACTCTAAGGTCCCATCAATGGGTACCACGTGGGGTATCTTGAATCCATAAGGAAATGGAGTGTTTGATATGTATGGAGCAAAAAGCTCGAGCTCCTCATCAGAGTCATCAGCCTCGTCCCTATTTCTTTCTTCTTGAAGGAGCCTGAATGCTCTTTCAAGTTGGTTGATTCTTTCTTGGACCAAGTCCACCGAAGGTTGAGCCTGCATTGGGGGTAGCTGGTTATTTTTTGTGAAAACTCCAGCTCCCTGACCCAGTACAAGGTTATACCGATTCTAGTGTACTGACTGCGTAGGCTCTTTTCAGTTTTTTAAATGTGTTCGTAAATATGGATTTGACGGGTTAGTCTGCCACCGGTTTTTTTATTCAAGTGATCTCGAAGATCAGGGTAATCATCTCATAATTCCCAGTATTCCTGGGCTCGGTTTTGTAAACACTCACAGATTGGTGAGGTCCAGACTTCAAATGAGGAAGCTGACATTCCTCTCTGGTATTGTTGCATGGCTCGATAGTTACGAGGTGGGTTTTCCGCTTGCCCCCTCGCCCTAGTCGTTTATGACCTCGACATATGACTTCTCGTTGGCTGGGATGCCCTATGTCCTTAGTGAGCCTCTCGTTCACCCCCTTGTCAAGTCAAGCCCTATGATTTCTATCTTGGCTCCCACTTCAAGAGGGTCTCTGGGGTTCCCGCTCCCCTGTCCAATTCCCATTTGGAGCTGGCTGGGGTGCCTCTCAAGCTGGAGAGGGGTGCCTTATCGACGAGGGCGGATGCCTTATTAGTGATGGTGGTGGCCTTCCGTTATTGGGTCTGGAAGGTCCGGAATTAGCTCGAACAAGCTCCCAGTTGTTCTTGACAAGTTCGGGGTTATCATTCTGAGATACGAAAGGAGCTCAATTATTCCCCATTCCAGCAGTTACACTTACTGTAGGAGTGCCCCTAGCAGCGTCTTGAGTAATTCCCCCAGGATGAATGTTTCTGGTAATTTTCCTGGGCCTCGGTTTGGCTTGCAGGGCCCTTTGCTCAGACATTCTGGTGGTCGTACTCCCTCGAGGTCGTCCTCTGGTCCTTCGAGGCAGTGTTTGTGCTTCAACAGCTTGCCTAGCCAACTCCTCATTTCGCCGTTTAGCTTCGGCCATCTGTTCACGGAATCTGCGATTCCTCAATTCCATGATTGGTATGTACCTTTCAGGATTATAATACAGATCCTCGTCGGGTCTGGGGGTTTGAGTAGGTTTCCCTCTAGAGGCTGGTGATGCACTCCCCTCATCGGGGCTCTGATCTACCATGGGCTGCTTTCCAGGCCTCTGTAGGTAGTTCTCAGTCTGAGGAGTTCGCTCCTCAGGGATTTGTTGTAATGGTTGTTGTAATGCCTCAAATTTCCTAATAAGGTTTAGGACCTTGATTAGGAGGCCAGGAGGGCCATAATTTATTTATTATGCCATTAAATGATTATATGCATGTTTATGTGAATTATATTATAATATGATAATAAATGCATGCATATGGGTCCATTTTTAATTATAAGGGCATTTTGGTATTTTGGTCCGTTGAGGGCGTAATTGTGTATTTTCACGCATGTGGGTGAATTATGAATAAAACCACATCATTTATGGATTTGTTCGAGCCATTTGGCATGAGACGATCATGGAATGCAGGTTTTCGGTCTGGTCATAACGGGGCTAATTTCGGGGATTGGGATGAGTCTCAGGGTAATTTTGAGGATTAGAACATTACCGAGAATTAAATAGTAATGGGAAATGATTTATCAACATTTGAGAATATTGGAAGTATCGGGAATTGGAGGGTGTTAATTATAATTACCAAGATAGGTGGGAAAGGACGATTTTTCCCTTGGTGGCTGTTAAGGGTTTTAATTAGGCATGCGGGCATTTTGGTCTTTTGACCTTAAGGATTTATATCAGCCATTAGATATTAGGAAAAATAGTTTTTGCCTCAATGGAAATAGGTAAGAATATTACAACTCTATGCAAAATATTACAAATATATAACTGAAAATATATGATTGATTAAATAAAGTTACAACTCTATAATTGAAAATACAAATAAACAAAGAAAAGAAGAAGAAGAGAATAGTAAAAGTACAACTCTATGCAAAAGATTACAAGTATAATAAAAGTGTTTGAAACAAAAGAAAAGAAGATTACAACTATAAACAAAATTTACAAGTATATAGAATAAGAAAATAAGAAGAAAAGCAATATAGAAAAATGTAAGAACGAAACAAAAGGAAACTCTCACTTACACAACCTAAGTGCAGAGGGTTAGGGATCACCAACTTGAACAAGGTTTAAAACATTTTTCCAAAAGCTTATTTCCCCCTAACTCAAGCACTAAGGGATCTCTCTGAGATGTTGAAAAGCTTTCTGGAATTATCAAGCCTCAAGGTGTTTCTAGCCAAGTGCTTTAATGGATAGAAATGTTGTGTCTTTCAAGTGAGCTATAGGATCCTATTTATAGAGTTTAGAGACACCCTTTGAATTTCAAATTCCACCAACCCTCATGGTTGTTACCAATGATTAATTGCCACTGCTCTCTGTCCCACAGGCCGCGGCCACTAAAATTTTGTGGCCGCAGCAGCCATTGGCCAATTTCAGAACTTGAAAATGTGTTGTTTTTCCAAACGGTTCCGAACCCTCCCAAATGATTTTGTAACCCCCAAAACACATTATTGGGGTTAAAATCATATCTCTAACAGCCATTTCACATATGGATATTATGAAATTCATCTCAATATTGTGTAACACCAAATTTACACAATAAAGGGTAATATTTGGAAGTTACAAATTTGTAACACTAAATATGTTACATATTTGGATATTTCTCATATATCAAAATATTGTAACTCTCTATTATATGTTACAATATGTGACACTCTTTGTCACATTTACTTAATCTAAAACATTATATTATAATGTAATATAATATTACATTATATTATAAAATAATATTACATTCCCCCACTAGATTAAATAGTTATCTATTGTAACACTTATTTAATCAATCATTATATTTTAAAAATATAACATATCCCCCACTTGATTAAATAAGAACTCTCTCTTATAGGAGTCATTGTATTAGTGCATAAAGCAAAGTGTTTTTCAACTTGAACTTTACTATAGTGTAATTATCACAAAATTTGTCAAAAATTTGGTTGCACTAGGCATTGAACCATCTTTTCATGATAACAAATCCGCGATAACACACACACCTTTGCGATGTTCACTTGAGACCTCTATGTTTCGCTTTGCACCATTAATGGCCATGTGCATTTTCCATTCATGGACGTTCTTGAGAATACTCCCAATTCTCATGAGAGGCGGCACCACCCCTAGGTCCATATAGGTCGAATTCTTACAGTATTTTGTTACCAAAAATTCTTGTCTTCTCAAGACTGAATTCTATTATAAAAATACTTTCGGTTTTAACCCTCAACTTGGTAACTCACAAGTACTCAATATCTCAGATGGGACTTGTTTTGAGTACAACTAATATTCACTTGATTGACTTGTTGTTACCTATTGAACCTAACACTAGTTGAATAACTAGTATTAAGATAGGTTACAATCAATCGTGAATCTATTTAGGGAGTTTAAGTCCCATCCCACGAGATGATGCAGCCACTAAGTTTCTCATTAGTGGCTTAGTGAAAGGATCTGCCAGATTTTCACTTGTTCTCACATAGGATATTCAAATGACTCCTCTTTGAATCAATTCTCTTACATATACATGTCTTAGACTAATATGTCTAGACTTCCCATTATATACTCCCCTGTATGCTCTAGCCAATGTCGCTTGGCTATCACAATGTATCGATATAGTAGATACATTCTCTTTGATTAGGGGAATCTCTATCAACAGATCCCTTAACCATTTGGCCTCTTTGCCGGTAGCAGCTAGAGCTATAAACTCTACTTCCATAGTGGAATGAAATATACATGTTTGTTTCTTGGAACCCCAAGAAATTGCACCTCCACCAAGTGCAAATACCCAACTAGTTGTGGACAAGTTGTCCCCAAGATTGGATATCCAACTTGCATCTGTATATCCTTCTAAGATTGAAGGAAATTTGGAGTAGTGAAGGCTTATTCCTTTAGTTTTCTTGAGATAACCTAGGACTCTTCCAATAGCCTTCAAGTGATCTACACTTGGATTACTTGTAAACCTACTAAGTTTACTTACTGCAAATGTTATATCGGGTCTAGAACATTGGGCAGCGTACATTAGACTCCCTATAGCACTAGCGTACTCCAATTGAGCCACCGCTCTTCCTTCATTCTTCTCTAGTTTTACACTATGATTGAATGGAGTATTGGCATCTTTAACCTTGAGATGGTTAATTTATTCAATACTTTCTCAACATAGTGGCTTGCCCTAACGCAAAACCCCCACTATGTTTCTTTACTTTGATACAAAGTATGGTATTAACTTCTCCAAGATCTTTCATCTTGAAGGTTGATGATAGAAACCTCTTCGTTTCTTCTATCCCTTTTATGCTATTACTTAGAATAAGCATGTCATCCACATATAAGAAAACAATGATCACATATCCCTTACAAGTTTTGGAATACAAACACTTGTCTCCATTGTTATCTCTAAACCCATTAGACATGAAGGCTTCATCAAATTTCTCATGCCATTGCTTAGGAGCTTGTTTCAATCCATATAAGGATTTTACAAGTCTACATACTTTATGTTCATATTTTGGTAGGACAAACCCTTCGGGTTGTTCCATATAGACCTCCTCATTGAGGTCACCATTAAGAAATGCTATTTTGACATCTATTTGATGAACATACAAGTTGTGTATAGATGATAGAGCGAACAAAATTCTTATAAAAATTGTTCTTGCAACAGGCGCATAGGTATCGAAATAATCGATACTCTCTTTTTGCCTAAACCCTTTAGCTACTAATCTAGCTTTAAAGGTTTGGATAGTGCCGTCAGTGTGGTATTTTCTCCTAAATACCCACTTACACTCATTTGGTTATTAGACCCCGGTGGGAGATCTACCAGTTCTCTATAAGTCTTAGGATCATCCTCAACGAGAAGTACAATAGGAATTTTCCTAATGACTTCCTCTCTATTTCCTTCTATCATGTAGAATGAAATTCGTTGAGAATCTATCTCATCCACTACTAGACTTTTATGATTTTTCAGCCTTTGACTTCTTCTAGGTTCAAAGGGTTGCTTTACATCCTTTTGAGAATTCTCCTCTTGAGAATCAACTTTGGATGTAGAAGCTTGAGAATTTTTCTCATATAACAAATTCTTCTTTAGAGATGTTGAAGCTTGAGAATTGTTATCACATAACATATTCTCAAAAAATTCAACTTCTCTAGATTCAATCACAATATTAGACTCTAAGTCTTAGAGCCTATAAGCTTTACTATTGTTGGCATAACCAACAAAAGCACACTTTATGGCTCTTGAACCTAAATTTGTTCTATTAGGTTCGTTATTCTTACAATATGCAAGACACCCCCACACTTTAAAGTACCCTATGTTGGGTTTTCTTCCTTTCCATAACTCATATGGAGATATCTCATTTTTCTTCATCGATATTCGATTAAGAATGTGACAAGCGGTTAAAAGCGCTTCACCCCATAAGTTGAAGTTCAACTTAGAAAGCACCAACATAGAATTTATCATCTCTAGATAAGTCCTATTTTTCCTTTCGGCAACACCATTGTGTTGTGGTGTATAAGGTGCAGTGCACTCATGAATTATAGCATTTTCTTCACAAAATGAATTGAATTCATTAGAGAAGTACTCTCCTCCTCTATCTTCTTAGCACCTTAACCTTTTTATTTAGTTGATTTTCAACTTCTAATTTATACAATTTAAAAGAATCAAAAGTTTCATCTTTATACTTTAAAAGAAACACATAGGTATATCTACTAAAATCATCTATAAGAGTAAGAAAATACCTTTTACCACCTCTAGTTAAAACACCATTTAATTCACAAAGATCACTATGGATTAAATCTAGTAAATTAGATGATCTTTCTACACTAAGAAATTGTTTCCTAATCATTTTTGCCTTAACACATGTTTCACATTTACCATAGTTTTTAACATTGCATGCAATCATACCACATTTTACTACTCTTTTCATGGTTGAAAAACCTATATGCGATAGTCTAAGATGCCACAAAAATAGAGTATCATACTCAACAATATAGGCGGAATTAGCATTTTTATTGATAAAATTGAAAGTTACATCATTGGTGCACAATTTAACCATACCCTCACAAGAGTACCCCTTTCCCAAAAATACATTTGATTTTGTAAGTATAAGTTTACCGGACTCAAAAACGGCTTTAATGCTGGGCTTGCCAAGAAAATCACCACTTACTAAGTTTCTACTCATTTTGGGAACATAAAGTACACCCACTAATGTAACTTTCTTGCCGGAGGTGAAAAAGACTTCAATGGTACCTTTGCCAAGTACCTTGGATTTGCCCTCATTGCCCATTTGAATCTCATTATTACCCTTTGACTCTTCAAAGGTCTTGAACAATGATTTGTCATAGGTGCATGGATGGAGGCACATGTTTCATACCACCACCCTTTCACCTTGCCTTGGACCGCATTCACCTCAGTAAGGGTAGCAACTATGTTTTCCTCTTGAGTTGCATTCACCTTAGGTCCTTGTTGGTCTTTTCTATGCCTAAACTCTCTAGTATAGTGGCCCTTTTTCCCACACACAAAGCAAGGATCTTTATCGCCCTTAAACTTTTTTTGGTTGGTTTTTGGACCCAAACGTTTCTCGTTACCCTTTTTCCCTTTGTTTTTGGGATGTTTTGGTTATGACACCACATTTGCTTTGGAAGTCTCTCCATTAGACCCATCCACAAGTTTATCTCTACATATCGATTCCTCTTCAATTCGAATATGCTTTTGGATTTCCTCCAAAGAATAATCCTCATTTTTATGAAGGATTCTTTTCCTATAGCTCTTCCAAGTTGGTGATAATTTAGCCACTATAGCACCAACTTGAAAGGCATCGGGAAGCTCAATCTTTAAAACTTTTAGTTTGTTAACAATTATTTGCAATTCATGAATTTGAGGAAGAATAAGTTTATCACCAAAAAATTTGAAATAGAAGTATTGATATATCAAAAACTTTTTGGTACCTTCCTCTTCCGCCTTGAACTTTTTCTCAAGTGCATCCCATATCTCCTTGGCCGATTTGGTCTCGGTGTAGAGGTCATAGAGCCTATCAGATAGGGCGTTGAGGATATGACCCCTATAAAGGAGATTGTCCTCCTCCCTCTTCCTTCTTTTCTCCACCTCCTCGGGAGTGTCCTTGTCGGATGGTGTTGGGAGAGGTTCTAGAGTGGATTCTAGAATGTAGGCAATTTTAAGAGTGGTCAAAAGGAATCTCACATTGTCTTGCCATCTAGTGAAATTGGACCCATCAAACCTATCCAACCACACTAGGTCTTGATTCATTATCTTGATGGTCTCACCTTCCATTGAAACAAACAAGGGATAAGCTTTTGAATGTTAGGAAAAATAGTTTTTGCCTCAATGGAAATAGGTAAGAATATTACAACTCTATACAAAATATTTCAAATATATAACTGAAAATATATGATTTATTAAATAAAGTTACAACTCTATAACTAAAAATACAAATAAACAAAGAAAAGAAGAAGATGATGAAGAGAATAGTAAAAGTACAACTTTATGCAAAAGATTACAAGTATAGTAAAGGTATTTGAAACAAAAGAAAAGAAGATTGCAACTCTAACCAAAAGTTACAAGTAAATAGAATAAGAAAATAAGAAGAAAAGCAATAGAGAAAAATGTAAGAACAAAACAAAAGGAAACTCTCACTTACACAACCTAAGTGAAGAGAGTTGAGGATCACCAACTTGAACAAGGTTTAAAACATTTGTCCAAAAGCTTATTTCCCCCTAACTCAAGCACTAAGGGATCTCTCTGAGATATTGAAAAGCTTTATGGAATTATCAAGCCTCAAGGTGTTTCTAGCCAAGTGCTCTAATGTATAGAAATGTTGTGTCTTTCAAATGAGCTATAGGCTCCTATTTATAGAGTTTAGAGACACCCTTTGAATTTCAAATTCCACCAACTCCCATGGTTGTTACCAATGATAAATTGGATTATTATGGAATTAAAAATTAGGTTTGGGAGTTATTTGGGTTTTTTGAGCCGTTCAACAAAGATTGAAAAAACTGAAAAATTGGTCAGAAATACACCTGTGGCCGCAGCCACTGCTCTCTGTCCCACAGGCCGCGGCCACTGGCCAATTTTAGCACTTGAAAATGTGTTGTTTTTGCAAACGGTTCCATACCCTCCCAAATGATTTTGTAACCCCCAAAACACATTATTGGGGTTAAAATCATATCTCTAACAACCATTTCACATATGGCTATTATGAAATTCATCTCAATATTGTGTAACACCTAATTTACACAATAAAGGGTAATATTTGGAAGTTACAAATGTGTAACACCAAATATGTTACATATTTGGATATTTCTCATATATCTAAATATTGTAACTCTCTATTATATGTTACAATATGTGACACTCTTTGTCACATTTATTTAATCTAAAACAATATATTATAATCTAATATAATATTACATTATATTATAAAATAATATAACATTAGAAGCTGTAGGAAGTTTAAGAAAATAGAGTTTCCTTCTTTCTTCTCCCAATAGTTTTTATCCTCCCTTTCTCTTTGAATTTTTTAGTTCTTTTTTAGGAACCAAGATTTGATAAGCTAGGGTTGTGTTTCACCATTGAAGAGGATGCTAAGCTAAGATTGAGGTGAGTTTCTGGCCATTAAAACCTTAGTTCTTTCTCTATTTTAATTTGGTTTTCAGTTTGGTTTTTGAGGTGGAAAGTTGAGAATTTGATGGAAGTTTTGGCTAGGGTTACTTGGGTTGTGATGCCTAGGAAATATGTCGAGGGTTTTTGGGTTCAATTAGGACTTAAAATGAGGTTTGGAAGCTTTTTGTTCAGGTTGGAAATGGTGGAGTCGAAGGGGAGAAGAACCAGGGCATTTCTGCCTGGTTGTAGCGCTACTACGCCCACAAGGGGGCGCTACAGTGCTAGCTGAGGGTTTGCCAATCTATTTAGAGCGTTGGGTCGCTAGGGGGGTAGCGCTACAGTGCTACCCTGCTCCTTCATATTTCTGTGTTTGGGTGTTTTTAAGGGTTCTTGGCTCGGGGTTTCAATTCCTAAGGCTTGGGATCGAATCAACTCACCATTTGGGTACAATTCGGGGTCCCGGGAGTGAGGTTTAGGTCAAGATCCTGCTATTGTTGATTTCATTAATTGGAGATTGTATTTGGTTATGACTAGGTGACCACTAAGGAATTAAAGGATCGATCGTTCTCAAGGCTCGTTCAATTGTTATTTCTCGCTCGAACTAGAGGTAAGAAAACTACACCCGGTATGTGATGCATGTGATGCACGAGAAACATGTGGTTAGGGCATGCCATGAATGTTGAATATGAGATTGATCAGAGCTTGAGTCTCTGTGTTTGTGCATGATCCTAATTATGCTAGCAATTGTTAAGTAAACATGTTGAATGCCCTACATTTGGATATTTGACATATGATATATGCATGGTAGCATTGCTTACTTGTGCGTGGCACTGACTTACTAGTCAGAATCAGCAATGGTGTCACAACTGACTGTGAAGCTGTGACTTACTAGTCAAGTTTGATAGTAGTACTGAGCACTCGTCGTGTGTTATTGACCTATGAGTCAGGAGCGACATAAGTGTCATGAACGCAGAGCCGAAAAGATTAGATCTAATCGACATCTGCATTGAATGACTCATCATGAGCATTAATGCCGGACCGACCTCAAGTTCGATGAAACTATAAGTGCTTGCCTAGTTCCATGACTAGTCATTCAGAGCCAGGGCCAGAAGGCCCAGGTGACCGTATCGTCACATGGCTAAGGGTACGGAACCCACACTAGTGACTTGCTCATCAGTCACTCATGTAAGGGTGCAGATCCCACACTAGTGACTTGCTCATCAGTCACTCATCTAAGGGTGCAGATGCCATGTTAGTGACTTTCTCATCAGACACTCATCTAAGGGTGCAGATCCCATGTTAGTGACTCACTCCTCAATCACTCATTTGATTAGGGCTATAAGCCCCAGCATGGCTATCGGAACCTCAAGTGTTACTCACTCATATGTTTAGGATTGACTTGATAGTCATCCATACAGGAGGGCAGGGCCCACAACCATCATTATTTGAACTTATTTGCATGTGTGATTAAGGCTGTTATTGCTAGGCATGCACGTTATGATTTGATGACATGATATTACTGTTCATGAGCATATTGAGTTTTCTTGCTGGGCTTCGGCTCACGGGTGCTATGTGGTGCAGGTAAAGGCAAAAGAAAGCTGGACCATCCTTGAGTTGGAGAGCTTAGGTGACGGTGTGTACATATGCGGCTGCTTGACCGCCATGGCCAAGGGTTGAAAGAGGAACTAGGGTTAAACCCTATTTTTCTATTTAGGTCGGCTGGTTTAAATATTTTATAGTAGTTAACCTTTAAATTATATTTTTGGGATCCCGATGTATACATTAAATGTTTTAGTGAAACGTTATATCTTAACCAAAAATTTTAACCCTAAACTGCTAATCATACTTAGTTACATGATTATGGCCAAATGACTCAATTAGCGAGTTTAGCACTGTTTAAAATGCACATCGTAACGGTCCCTGGAGTTTAGGGCGTTACAGTTGCTCACCAATTCCAAGGTTATCTGCGGTGGCCATTGATGGTATGCAGGAGGTTATTGATTAAACAATACAATGATTTTTTTAATGCTCTCAACGAAAGCACCGAACTATTGACACCATTTTTTGTCAACTTAAAAATGAAGAGCACTAAACAAGAATATATAAAAAAAAAGTAGAAGGATTTAGAGGTATTTTACGTGGTTTAGCAGTTAAAATCTGCCTAGTCCATGAGTCACTGTTATTATCACTACTCTCTCAAAGTTTTGGATGAAAGAAATTTGGCTGAGTATTCTCTAGTACAATTTGTGCGTGAATACAAATGAAATGCTCCAGGCTATTTATAGACCTATTTGTGAGAATATATTCCACTGATTCAGGAAAGTTACAATCAATCAAATAAATTTGAAACAAATACTATAAATGCATTAATTACATAATATCACATGACAATAGGGATTTAATATATGATAATAATGAAACCCTACGAAATAGGGATTTCCTAATAGTTTTTCCGCGTGTAAAACGCATCACTGAGCTTCATCGTTGTGCTAACGCGCTTTTGAGACTTGCCAATCTCCGAGCTCATCGCTCCAATTATAACCTCCTCCTCATCAAGTAATTTGGTCGGGTATGTTCCTCGCAGAAGGTTGGTGTCTTTGAGACTACAACTCAGGCTCGAAAGTTGCGACTCATGCCCAAGTGCTAATAACAGATCCAAAGCCACTTGACAATTTGTATAAGTGTACTGCTAGCATTTGTAGATCCAAGATTGATTTTTTCGAGCCTACATTTTGAGGCTATTTATTTTATTCTAGAAATTTGGGTGTAACACCACCTATTTCCAAGAGTGATTTTGTTCTCCTAATCCTCTACTTTGTCGGCTATACAAAGGGGACAATCATATTCCAAGGAAGCTACCACTCATGTAAAATATAGGTGGGCATTTGTGTCAGGGACTTTTACATGATCCCCAGTCCTCTCAATCAAACACGTGGTTATGGCCTTTGTAGACGCTCAATTTTCACCTAAGGTCTGGCCTGGCCTTGCGTGGGTACCGCCTAAGCCTTAAGGGTCCCCCGTGAGCCCTCGCCTTACCATAGGCCGAAGTGACCAAGTGGCCCCACCTCACCTAGTAGGGCCTCGCATAGCCTCGCCAAGGAGGGCCTCGCCAAGCATGGCCTCGCCAAGCATGGCCTCGCCAAGCATGGCCTCGCCAAGGAGGGCCTCGCCAAGCATGGCCTCGCCAAGGAGGGTCTCGCCAAGTATGGCCTCGCCAAGCATGGACTCGCCAAGCATGGCCTCGCCAAGAAGGGCCTCACCAAGCATGGCCTCGCCAAGGAGGGCCTCGCCAAGCATGGCCTCGCTAAGCATGGCCTCGCCACGTATGGCCTTGCCAAGCATGGCCTCGCCAGGAAGGGCCTCACCAAGCATGGCCTCGCCAAGGAGGGCCTCGCCAAGCATGGCCTCACCAAGGAGGGCCTCGCCAAGAAGGGCCTCACCAAGCATGGCCTCGCCAAGAAGGGCCTCGCCAAGAAGGGCCTCGCCAAGCATGGCCTCGCCAAGGAGGGCCTCGCCAAGGAGGGCCTCACCAAGCATGGCCTCGCCAAGGAGGGCCTCGCCAAGAAGGGCCTCGCCAAGGAGGGCCTCACCAAGCATGGCCTCGCCAAGCATCCTTAGACGTCTGCCAGGGCCACATGCCTATCGCCCAGACTCGTGAGTGACCTCGGGAGGCTTCAGGCATATCATGCCAAGGACCCAAGATCTCCACCTCACACCAAGGGTCCCATTCCTTACACCTTGAGACCCCTATGCTTAGGAGATCCAGTACGAGTCGAATGGGGCGTACCTGTACGACCTAGTACTGAGTACGGATACCAGTTCCAGTGAGACTACTGGGGTAAGAGTCATGGTCCGTACGTCTATGGCCATAGGTCAGAGTCGACACCACTACCTCCTGCGCCACTACGCCTGCCACCACACAGCAGACATGGGTACAGACAAGTAGTGGAGACATCCTCCTGACACCTGCTCCTGTACGGGATGTACAACCACAACCTCTGAAGCAACTCCCCTGACACAGTACATATGTACCACTTGGTCTCCTAGACCACTATGTACCTAAGGCCATTAGAGCCTACTATAAAATGAACTCTAAGACCACCTAAGAAGGGGTTGAAAATTTTACTGTAGCAGAGGCTTGAGTGTGAATAAAAGATTGAATTCTCCATTATTGTTCTATCATTGTTCTTGAGTTATTGCTCAAGTTTTTACAGCTTCCCGATTAGTGATCTTGATTTGATAATTTTTCCAACTCAACTTAGTTAACGAGTTCTCACCGTCAACAGTTTGGCGCCGTCTGTGGGAACGTTAGTTTCAAGCTACTGTTCCACCATTGTTTCCGGCAAGAAGAAGATGCCAAGACGCTCGAAGCGACTGAGGGAGCCGCGGGAGGTAGAGGTTCACCTGAACGGAGTCCAGCTGAAGGCCTCCATAAAGGACGCTCCTCCACCCAGAGACGTGGAGCCCCCGAAAGACCCTGAGGTTCACGGAGGTGATAGGGTGGCCTCATCGCCAGCCGCTCCACCTGGTGGAAGTCCTCCAAGAGCACCACCGGTAAACGTTGATGAGTTCCCTCCTCCAAAACCGCCGCAGGCACCGAACTCCGGCCGGCAAGACCCGAGCCCTTCTGCCCGTAGGCATGATAAGCACCCCCGGGTCCATTCCGTGAGCTCGAGTTCGAAATCCCGGTTTTACGAAGAGGAAATACGTGAGATCCACCGTAAGAACCAAAGGTTGGAAACCACCTTGGAAACACATGCAAGAGGTCCTTAACGGCCTACTACAGGGTAAGTCCAGCATAACTTTGCCTAAGAGGAAGGAGAAGGGCAAGGATGGGGTGGAAACCACTATACCGGTAGATGATGGGAGAACCCGACATTCAACTAGTAACACCCCCCACGCGAAGCAACGTGATCACCCCGAACCGCCTAAGCAGGCCCAGAAGCCAGCGCCGAGGGCCAATGCTGTCCCTCGCAATGAGGATGAGGTCACCTCCAAAAGAGCACCCTCAGACTTGCGGGAGGAGCTCAATAAGAAGAGGGCTGGCAAAGGGACCATGCCCCCTGTGGCGCCTCGAGAAGGCAAGGGAAAGGCAGATCTTAGCCCGTCCGCTTTGAGGGACACTCTCAGCAAGAGGAGGCAGGACCTAGACACGGAGATGAGGAGCTTGCGGAGCAAGATCATCACCGCGTCAGGCGGCCAGGCCTTTGAGGAGGACTTCAACCATGAGTCGCCCTTTGTGAGAGAAATTCAGGCAATCCGACTCCCCGCCAATTTTAAGGAGCCCAATATGACCCCTTACGAAGGGAACACGGATCCGAAATACCACCTGGATGCGCTTAATGATCTGATGAAACTGAGGGGGATCGGAAGTGGTGCCAGGTGCCATTGCTTCGCTGTTACTCTGAAAGGACCCGCCTACAAATGGTTCAAAAGACTAAGGCCGGGCTCCATCAGGTCCTGGCAGCAGTTTTCTGACGAATTCCTCCAACAACACCATGTCGTGCGGGACTACACGATGCCAAGCACCAGCCTGGCCAACGTGAAGCAAGGGGAGAATGAGAGCCTGAAAAGCTACATTCACCGGTTCAATATGGAGGCCGCAAAAGTGGGAAGCCTAACGCGCCGAGAGTTAAAAATGGCCATTACCGCTGGAGTTCTCCCAGGAAGCAAGCTATGGGACAACATGTTGAAGAGGGAAGTCACCGACTTAGATGACTTCTATGAGAGAGCGCAGAAGTACATCCGCGTGGAGGATGGCCACGCAAACCTGAAGGAAGGAAAGGAGGAGCCCCACGCGAAGCCCCCAGCCAACGACGGGTCGAATGTAGCAAAGAAGAAAAGGGCATACGATGGATCAAGAGATGACCACTAGAGGAAAACCAAACACGGGAATGATCACAGGCAAGCGGCTTACACTTACTACACAGACCTCACGGATACCAGGGAGCACATTTACCTCACCAATGAAGATCGAGTTCCTTTCAAAAGGCCCCCACCAATGAGAAAGGACCGGTCCAAAAGGGACCCTAGTAGATACTGTCAGTACCACAAGGATACCGGTCATACCACGGCAGAGTGTATCCATTTGAAGGAAGAAATTGAGGAACTCATCCGCAGGGGACATTTGGGCAGGTATGTGCGCAAGGACAACCAGAGGCCAGAAGGAGGAGTGTCCCCGCCGCGGGCACGTGAGATGGCCCCGGAAGTGCAAGGAGAGGTCAGCACCATCTTTGGAGGACCAGGATTCGGAGGCGATTCTAGGAAAGGGCGAGACAAGTATGCCAAGGAGGCCCGACGAAGTCCACCACATTGCATTTTAAGTTTGGAACAACGCCCCCCGAAGAGCTTCAAGGGCGAGAATGACTCAATAACTTTCGCTGAAGAAGATGCGCAGGGGGTGCACTTTCCTCATAATGACCCCCTGGTGCTAACCGCCCAGCTAGCTAACATGAGGGTACATCGGGTCATGGTGGATAACGGGAGCTCCGTGGACATCTTGTATCGACAGGCGCTGGAAAAGATGGGGTTGAGCCTCCGTCACCTAAAGCCTTGCACTACGACTTTGTATGGGTTTACGGGAGATTCGATGCAACCCCTGGGGACAATCTAATTGGCCCTCACCATGGGGGAGCAACCAAGGCAAACCACCGTAATGGCTAACTTCGTCGTGGTAGATTGCACCTCAGCCTTCAAGGCGGTATTAGGGAGACCCGCCCTGAGAGAATTGAAGGCGATAACTTCTGTGTATCACCTAGCCATGAAATTCCCTACCCCAGGGGGAGTAGCATGTGTGAAAGGGGAGCAGAAGGAAGCGAGGGAATGCTATAACATGTCCCTCTGCGCAGCCACCAAACCATCCATGTCAATGACGATGGTTGTGCATGAAGGAGCAACTCACACAAGTTAGATCCGCAACAAGATGGGACAGGCTACGGAGCCTTTAGAGAAGTGCTACCAGCAAGGCTTCGGCCCTTAATGCCAAAAGAACCTATGTTTAGCTTGTTCTTCGTTATTTTAGTAAGAATCAAAGAGGCTGCCCTAGGTAGCCTCCTAGTTAGATGTAATCCCCCCTTTTTTATTTTCAAAGTTAGATGTAAACCGCGTTCTATGAATGAAACTGTTTGCTACTTCCTGTGTTTATTTTCTTCGCTGCACGAGCATCAGCCAAAGTGCCTGCCGAAATAAATTTCACCAAGCACTTGGGGGGCAGGACAGGGGGCAAGAACATGCAGCCAGCAAAAGGGCTCCTAAAAAGGGACCCTCTATCGGAGGATCCTAAAAAGGACCCCTTGCCCTCCTAACTCCTAAAAAGGGACCCTCTAACGGAGGATCCTAAAAAGGACCCCTTGCATTCCTAACTCCTAAGGGAGACCCTCTACCAAGAGGATCCTGAAAAAAAAAACCCTCCATCGAGAGGACCCCAAAAAAGGACCCTTCAACGGGGATCCCAGAGGGACCCCCTATATCAGGGCCTTAAGCAAAGTCCTTACAAGGCATCTCCTGGGATCACAAGGATTAGCTACCCGTGTGAATATCAAGGAGGCCTTAGGGACTCACAAAAAGAAATATGGTAACGATGATAATAAGTCTAGAGCGGCCACCAAGCCGTCTAGCCAATAATAAGTCTAGAGTGGCCGCCAAGCCGCCTAGCCAAAAAGGATCCCAAAAGAGACCCTTGTAAAAATAGTACTATGCATAATGACGAGAAGGACGCTTCTCGCAACATATAATAAGCACGCGCAGAAATATATAAAATGATAGCTAAGACCCAAGGGGTCAAAATATCCTTATAAAAGTAATCAAGAGGCACCAAAAGAGGTCTCAGTGAACCCTCTCGCATGGGCTCCAAAGGACCTTCAGCCTGGTAAATAAAAGAGGGGAACCAACCAAACCCCATCATACAGTCTTAAAAGGGCCTCAAATGCAATAGAACAAGAAATAAATAGCAACATATGTATTTATACATTAGAAAAAAAAAGGAGTTCTCGAGATAGTACAGGAGTTACCAAAAGAAAAGTAGCACTGATAATGATATTAGAAAGTAAAAAGAAAACAAAAAAGGAGCAAGACTATTTCAAGGCCTCCTATAGTGCGCACTCCACCAGGCCGCTCGGGCAACGGCCTGTTCACCAAAAGAGGAGAAGTCGAAGTTGGGATCCTGCCTCCACACATTGTAAAGAGCACGATCTATGGACTTGCACTCGGTGATGATCCTCTCCACCTCCAAAGAAGCCCTCGCCGCCTCCAAGGAAGCCCTCTCCGCCTCCAAGGAAGCGTTCTTCTCCTGAGCCGATTGTAGTTTGGCCCTAAGGGTCTCAACTTCGATCTCCAGTTGAGTAACCCTCTCCTGCGACGCAGCCGCAGCGGCCTTGGCCCCCTGGAGCTCGCGCTCCAAACGTCTAGCCTTGCCCTTCAGTTCCTTGATCTTGGCCTTCGCCTTCTCCCTCTTCGAGAACAAGTTGGCAGACTTAGTCCGGGCCTTTGACAACTGGACCTTGGTTTCGCTAAGCTCATTTTCGAGCTCCTGGACCCGGGCCATGAGGCAGTCCCTCTCAGCAGTAGATGCAGAGAGGACGCCGGACGTGTCAGCATGCCGAAGAGACACGATGTAGATCTGCACAAGAAAGTGAATGGCGTCAGCGATAAGTAACAAAAAGAAAAACACATGTACATCTATACATAATACTAATCGACGCAAGGTGCAAGACCTCACCCAGGCCGCGGCACACCTTAGGGTTTCCCCAAGGTCTGGTTGAGTCACATTCCTTAGACCCCTCTAGTCGGAGACAGGGAGGCCCGAGGCAATGTGAATGAAACGCTGCGCATAGGTGGAAGCCATCCTAGTCACCCAAGTCTCCGCCTCCACGCTAGGAGCATCTTCTTGGACAGGAACAGATGACCCACTCGCCGAAGCAGGAGGAGGCGCAGGGAAGGAGAAAAACTGAGACCCTGGCACATTAGAAGGGGGCTCCGCAAGGTCGACAAAATCAGCATCCGGTAAGCCAATATCATGAGGGATGGCGTCACAGCCATCAAGGCCAGGGGGAGCGTAACATCCCGCTGTGGCCTGCGGGTCCAGAGATTGAAAGGCCATGTCCTGGTCATGGGAGCCATAGGGAGGGCATCCCCCGGGGGATAAGGGGCGCTGATGAGATCCCCCACATTCGAGGGGGGCATCCTCCATTTCCTCATCGGCCTCACCGTCGTGTAGGGACGGCCCAGCCGGCATAGCCATAGCCTTCTTAGACCCAGTAACTGACCACAGGAGCTTGGGGTCAGAGACCGGGGGCAGCTGATGGCGGTTGAGGTTCGCCACAGTAAATAGGACCACCGCCTTCTTCAGGGCAGAGTCTGCATTAATGAGCTTGTTTATGGCCTCCGCCTCCGGCCCAATGACCGAGGGATCAGCAAATTACCCTGCAAGATCCACGCCAATGTCAGTACAAGCAAGAATGCAAAACAGTAAGTTCTAATAAGAAGAAGAGAAAGACCGGGATACTTACTAGAGCCGGCGCGAAAGCCTTCACGAACCGAGAGAGGCCCCTCTACCCAGAAAAAGTCTTGTTTCCAAGGCCCTATGTTGGACACTGAGCCCTCTATTAAGGGGAGCTCGTTGTTGGCCTTCTGCAGGTAGTAGAAGCCCTTAGACTTATGCACTCCCATGAGGTTATACAGAGAATGCACCTCCTGCGCCGTCGGGGCGCGTTTGACGTTTCCCTTGAACCAAATGAAAAGGAAACTTAAAGTCAACCAACTATTGGGCGACAGTTGAAGAGGGGCCAAATCGAAGTAGTTGAGAACCGCCACGAAAAACAGGTGCAAAGGAATGGTGCCACCCGCCTTCAAAATCTGCTCACTCAAAGCCACAAAACCCTTCTCAGGGCGATCGGCCCGGCATGCCTCCTGGGGAGCATATAGGGCGTATTCTTGAGCAATGCGGTAGTGCTTCACGATCTCCGTCAATTTATTCGAAGACACACGGGACACTAGGCTAGATGCTAGTGGAGGGGCGTCGTCCTCTTCCTGGACGGACACCTGTCTACGTGCTTTCGGCATATCTGCAAAATCAAAAGAAATATGTGAGGAAGAGGCAGAACACTTAACCCTCCATTTTTTCTTCCTAGCAAGAGTTTTCCATCGAGGGAGCGATGGCGGAAGCACTAAGCTAGGATAAACTGAGACTAGGGGCTGGGGAGAGGAGCTAGCAGCCCTATGACCGTCTTCAGGCGAGGAGGGAGTGGGAGGTTCTGGCGGAATGTGTCCCTCCATAAATTCTAACTCCCACCGCAATTCAAAAAGGGTCGTCCTAAGACGCGCTATATGGTCACTAAGGCCCAGGGGTGAAGGTCCTCCATCTCCTCTCGACACCGAGTCAATTTCGCTCTCCACCACCCAAATTTTACGCCTAAGTTCGGCCATGCACTCAAGGTGGCGGATGCGGGCTTGCCTTAAGGAGTCATAGTCCTGGTGAGGGTTGCCCTCAGGGGACTCTGAGTCTGAGGACAGGTCAATAAACTCAGCCCTTGGGGGTATGTCGGACGGGCCGTCACTGGCCATGAAACCACGTCCCAATAGCAAAAAGGGGCTCACGTATAAACGAGGGGAAGGCTACAAAACACAAAGGAATAGGCTTAATACCTCTAGATGCAAACGCCCTAAATGGCCTACTACAGGGTATAAAAAAAACAAAGAGGAGGGGCGTGCACATGGTCAAACTCACTACAAGCTCAGACTAATGTACCCCATCCCAAGTACTGCTAGTTTGGACCCATTAAAAAAAATAAATAAATAAAAGGGAGAAGGAAAGAATATATACCTCAAGCGATTAAGAGAGCGAAGTTGGGATCCAAAGGAGGTCAGGGAGCGAAAAGCACCAAAGAGTCGAAAAGGCGCGTCTGCAAGAATGAACCAGAAAGATGTGTTAGTCATAAAATAGACACACCAAGAAATTAGTTCATATGTAAAAAAAAAATGAAGTGAAAAAATATATAAAACAAATAAGAGGAACTATGGTGGAAATGAGGTTGTGAGGGATTGAACCCCTCACCTCTTGAAAAAAGAAGGGCTCTCCAAACCAATAAGCCAAGGGAGTAAGGTGAAAATATTAGGCCATGCATGAGGATCTATTTATAGGAATCAAGGTGAATAGTCTACAAGAGCACCTAAAGGTCCTCTCCTAGACTGGGGGGCAAGTGTAGACGCTCAAATTTTCACCTAAGGTCTGGCCTGGCCTTGCGTGGGTACCGCCTAAGCCTCAAGGGTCCCCCGTGAGCCCTCGCCTTGCCATAGGCCAAAGTGACCAAGTGGCCCCACCTCGCCTAGTAGGGCATCGCATAGCCTCGCCAAGGAGGGCCTCGCCAAGCATGGCCTCGCCAAGGAGGGTCTCACCAAGAAGGGCCTCACCAAGCATGGCCTCGCCAAGGAGGGCCTCGCCAAGGAGGGCCTCGCCAAGCATGGCCTCACCAAGGAGGGCCTCGCCAAGGAGGGCCTCGCCAAGCATGGCCTCGCCAAGAAGAGCCTCGCCAAGAAGGGCCTCGCCAAGCATGGCCTCGCCAAGAAGGGCCTCACCAAGCATGGCCTCGTCAAGCAAGGCCTCGCCAAGCATGGCCTCACCAAGGAGGGCCTCGCCAAGGAGGGACTCGCCAAGCATGGCCTCGCCAAGGAGGGCCTCGCCAAGCATCCTTAGACGTCTGCCAGGGCCACATGCCTATCGCCCAGACTCGTGAGTGACCTCGGGAGGCTTCAGGCATATCATGCCAAGGACCCAAGATCTCCACCTCACACCAAGGGTCCCATTCCTTACACCTTGAGACCCCTATGCTTAGGAGATCCAGTACAAGTCGAATGGGGCCCTGTACGACCTAGTACTGAGTACGGATACCAGTGCCAGTGAGACTGCTGGGGTAAGAGTCATGGTCCGTACGTCTACGGCCATAGGTCAGAGCCGACACCACTACCTCCTGCGCCACTACGCCTGCCACCACACATCAGACATGGGTACAGACAAGTAGTGGAGACATCCTCCTGACACCTGCTCCTGTACAGGATGTACGACCACAACCTCTGAAGCCACTCCCGTGACACAGTACATATGTACCACTTGGTCTCCTGGACCACTATGTACCTAAGGCCATTAGAGCCTACTATAAAATGAACTCTAAGACCACCTAAGAAGGGGTTGAAAATTTTACTGTAGCAGAGGCTTGAGTGTGAATAAAAGACTGAATTCTCCATTATTGTTCTATCATTATTCTTGAGTTATTGCTCAAGTTTTTACAGCTTCCCGATTAGTGATCTTGATTTGATAATTTTTCCAACTCAACTTAGTTGACGAGTTCTCACCATCAACAACCTTCTTGTTAGGCATAGGAGAGCTCTGAATACTATATCGCTTGCTCGAACACCATCATTTGAACTCCCTTGTGAGGTGGAGACTTCGTGATCCTATAAGGTTCCTTGGAGACTTGGGCCTTAACCGTAAAGTTATATGTGCAAAGTATATATGTGACAACTAATGGATTTCCAGACATGTGTTGAGTAGGTCACGTGCCAAAGAAGTAGTCCCATGTGCTCTCTTACTCAAGAATTATGAGTAACATATGCATATTTATGTCTCTTTAATTTCAATTGGGAAATTTCATGTTCTATGCATAATAATTGTTGACGGTAAGAAAACGTCAACTAAGTTAGATTAAGGGTTTTGTGAGTTGTAAAAGAAGTGAACTTAAATCGACAGAACTTCAAACAAACTTTTTGATGGTTTCAAGAACTTAAAACTTAAAACGTATATGCTACAATTTTAGAACGGAAAATAGAGAGAGTATAGAATATATGTGTGCATTCATTGGCAGTGGTTGATTACAAAACTCCCAAAATTTGACCCCCTTCTCAAGTGAAGGGAGGTCATATTTATAGGTCATATTGGGTCACTGTACATGGTGGTCCCAAGGGGACATGGCCCTGCATATGCAGGGTACGGATGGTAGTTGTATTGGGAGTGTGGTGGTCGGCTCCAGTACACGCCAAAGGTCTACGGGAGCACCTCAATATTAGTATCTGGTTGTACCTCCACTATATGTTTAGTACGAACATCAGAGGTTGGTTGGGAAGGACCACATCATGTACCTTACTCGTACGACCACTACTTGTCTGGCATGGAGATTAGGATCAAACATCTGGGGTCTTTAGGGTCATACCCCCATACACACTTCATACTTGTACAATCTCTTTGAGCATGGGTTTTTATCCTCACAAGGCGTCCTATCCTTTTAGCCTTTAAATGTTGAAGTCCTTATGGATCCTCATGGGAGACACGATCCCAAGGACCATGGGAGGCAAGAGCCTCGCGAGATGCTTGACGCAGGGGGAAGGACCATAGGCAAGGCCAATTATCGCAAGATGTTGGCGTGAGACAAAGGCCTATGCGCGAGACGGTGCTTAGGGAGGCCTTTGGCGTGAGGCGCAAGGGCATGTGGGCAAGGCCATGGTGGGAGACGGAGGCCTATGCATGAGACGGTGCTTCGCAAGGAAATTGGCACAAGGCGCAGCGGCATGTGGGCAAGGCCATGGCACTAGGTGGAGGCCTATGAGCGAGACGGTGCTCTGCGATGCCCTTGGCATGGAGTGCAGGGGCATGTGAGCGAGGCCATGGTGCGAGACAGTGCTTCGCGAGGCCCTTGGCGCGAGGCGCAAGGGCATGTGGGCGAGGCCATGGCGTGAGGCTGTTACACGAGATGGAGGCTTGAGGTGCAAGGCTATGCCTTGCAAGGCTTTTAGCATAGGGCACAAGATCGGATTGGTCGTTTCTATCCCAAGCCTATATTTTGAGGGTCACAAGACAGAGGCATCGTTCAACTAAAATTTTTGTATCCACCCTTGCCCCCCAGTCTATGGGAGGGCCTTTAGGTGCTCTAGTAGACTTTTTAGTATGGTGTCTTCAAGCCACTTATGGTGTTAGTGTGTTTTTTTGCTTTGGTTGTGTGAAGTAACACACTTTGGGATGGTGATCCTCGTGATTCCTTGAAGGTAAATGTGAACCTATCATTTGGCTTTGTGGATCCCAATGCGGGTGTTTGGCTTCATTCTTGACCATGGATCAGAAATAGGATTCAATGGCTAGGATGTGTTTGAGCTTCCTGTAAATAGGCTTCCTTCTTAAAGACAATTACTACACTCATTTCTCTTAGCTTGGTGGTGCTTTAGTCTTCAAAACTTCCAAGAGGTGGGTGGTTCTATCTCCCATAAGTGTACTTTGTCTTTATTTTCTTTTCTCCTTTTTTTATATAGATATTTGTAAGTATATTTGAAGACTATAAATTGCTTATTTCTATCCCATTTCCTTTTGTAGGCGTGTACTTTTGACCCTAGGTACTTTTACTGCTGTGACGGTGTGCAAATTCACCTATTCAATGTATGTCTATACCCTTTCTCATGTTCATTGGGTCTAAATTAGCGTCATTTGGGAAGGATTGCCTCGGCCGGAACACCCTGTGAGCTGGATTATGCAATTGCAACCATTAGCACGTATACCCTCCATTATACCCCCATAGTTGTCATTTGGAGAACTTGTGTCTAAGGATTTTGAGTTTATTTCTTTGTGTATTGTAGTACACTTTCCTCATACACTTGCATCCATGTTCCCAACGAGGCGTGGCTTTATGGTATTTGAGGGTTTGTCTAGCGTTCCGCCGGGGGCGGAGTTTGTAGACTTGTCCTCAAACTCGGGGTCCCTCGAAATCAGCCCCTACCAAAGATACGACACCTTAAGGAAGGCATGTCTATGTCACTTAGAATGCATGGCTAACCTTAGGCAAAATATTTGGGTTGTCAAAAGCGAGATAGGCTCAATTTTAAGGGGTGATAGAGCCCCGTTTTCCTTTGATTCTGATGCCTACCTTGTCAGCCTTAGAGTGAGCCTTCTTGACCTACAAAAGGAGCTAGAGTTAATGGAGTGCAACCTACCTCCTAAACCCTCACCTCTGCATCCTTATAGCAGTCCTGACATCACTCCTAGTTCCCCTCAGCCCTTGTCTTCAATCCACCCGTGTTTGATGCTCCCACACTCAATGTCTCGATGGAAAACTCTCCCAAGAAGAAGAAAATGAAGGGTAAAGTGCTCTGTTTTGACCTCACATTTATCCTTTGGTTTTACAGACATGTCGAAGAGAGTGAGGCGACAGGTTTCTCCCAAGAAGCTAGACTCCGGTCCTCTATTGGCGTCCACCATTGTTTCCAATGTGTCAGAGAACAAGCTGTTAGACTTTTCAGAGAAATACCATATTAGTAAGGGGTACAAATTGTATGTACCATCCAATAAGTGTCGGGCTAATAATCCCCCCCCCCCCCTCTCAAGGCTACATCGCTTTTAGCGAACATATTTTGAAGGCGGGTGGCACCATTCCTCTACACCCGTTCTTCGTCATGATTTTGAACCACTTTGACCTTGTTCCACTTCAGCTGGCACCCAACAGCTGGTTGACCCTGAGCTGCCTGTATATGGCGTTCATGAGGCTCAACGGTCGCGCTCCCACTGCCCAAGAGGTGCATTTCATGTACAACCTCATGCCCACTCCCAAGTTGAAGGGCTTCTACTTTTTACAGAAGGCCAACTCTCAGGTCTCTTTGATTAAAGGATCCCTTTCTAACCCGGGTTCGTGGAAGCAAGACTTTTTCTTTGTCAAAGGCCCTTTTTTCTATTTGCGAACATTTCTGCTCATCTTCAAGAAAGTACTTCAAGTCTTTTGTTTTACGTTGAGCTTGCTATTGTGGACCTTAAATTCATACTGATAGCTGAGTTGGTGGTCCAAAGAATTTTACTATCCCTGGAGTTCTTGAGTCGGAAGCAGCACCAGTGGATGTATTCATTGATGCAAACCCTTTAACGAAAATGGTCGACCTCCTTTTTACTGTGGCCAACCTCAACTATTACGGTCTATCCAGGGTTTCAGAGCTCGACCTGCTATGGAACATTTCAGATCGAAAGAAGAAAACGGCTCTGGTAGAACCTCATTTAGATGATGGTGATGTTGAATGGGTGCCTGAGGAGACTTCTCCTAAATCAAAACATCCAGCCCGACTGTCTCCAGCTTCCAGGGGACGCCTTTCTTCTGTTCCTATGGACCGCAACACGACTTCTCACTCCCACGATTCACAATCCATGCAAGGGTACTTTGTTATGCCTTCTTACGATGAATTTGACAATCTCTCTTATGTCCCCGCTAGTCATGGTTATTCTGGGTACCCTTCGTCTAATGCTCTCGCGCCTCCTCCTCGCTTGGTGACTGGGTCATCTATCCTTGCTCACCCAGACGCTCCTGATTTGGAGGGGATGTCTTGGGTGAGTCGCACCTCAGCCCCTTATGTGCAGAAGTATACCCAGGTTTCCAAGGATATCCCTGAGACCGAGTGAAGAGGTCTCGAGAGTTTTAACACGATGGAGCTTGGGGAGACCCTCATGCACTCCACTACTTGGGTGAGTTCATGCGTCTTACATTGGTCTTTTTTGTGTTTGGGTTCCCTATTTGCTCACTTTTTGCTTCCTTGCAAACTACTTTGGTAGCTCAATGCTTGATAGACGCAGCACAAGACTTATCCTAGTCCAATGCTGAAAGGGATCGTCATGCAGCCAAAGTACAAGAGCTTGAGGGACTACTTGTTGATGCCAATCTCAACCTGGACAGCTCTAGCGAAGGCCTCATTGTCAGCCAAAAAGAAGAAGAGAGCGGAAGCCCAGGCTGAGGTATTGCAAGAGAGGATCACGCTCCTGGAGGCCGATTTGGCAGAGGTTGAATACAAGTCTGTAGAGCGCACCCTTTATGGAGTGTGGAGGCAGAATCCTGGTTTCGACTTCTCCTCCTTTGGTCATCATGTCGTTGCCAAGGCAGCCGAGTGGAATGCTCGTGGGGGGAGGCCTTAAGATTTCCTTTTTGTAGTTTTTATTTTCCCATTTCGATTTGGTTGTATAATTGTTCAAACCTTATTTTGCCAGAGAGGTTTCCTCATGTCCTTTCTCTTTTTCTTCAGGAACTTTTATAAGTCCTGTTATGGTTGGTGTTGGCTTTATTCTGCAACACTATCATGACTTTTATTATATATATATATGGGTGTGTGTGTGTGTGTGTGTGTATGTGTGTGTGTGTGTGATCTTTTGTTATTGTTTCTTCATGCTTGAGGTCCTTTTGAGCCCGCTCCTGTATGCAGGAGCAAAAAGGGTTCGATAGGTCTCTTTTTTTTTTGATAACTTGTTGATGTTTTATCTGGACTGGTGGTAATAGTCTCTTCGATGCACCTTGTTGACCCTGATTTTGGGCAACTGACACGGAGTCAAAATACGCTTGACGTGGATGAATGCGTTGAAAAGAACGTGATGACGAAAATAATAAGAACACAAGATTTTATAGTGGTTCGGCCCCAGGATCTGGTAATAACCTACGTCCACTTAGATTGTTATTGATGTAAGATCCAAAGGAGTGATCAAAGAACTAGGGTTCAATGAGTTTCACCAACCTCTGAAGAACAATACAATATGATTAATTTGATCACTCTAATCCCCAGTGTTCTACAGATCAGAAAAGAAAAAAAAGGATCTATCTATTTATAAGCTCGGGGAAGATTTACATTGATTTGTTACAGATATTTTTTCCTAAATAATCGGATACTCAGGAAATCATGGGAGATAATTTCGGATTCCATCATAACTGCCTAAGATTTCCTCCGCGTATAATGTGCATACGACTAGGCTGGTCGTATAAATAAACCGATCGCATGACTTTGAATGTCTTCCTGGTCGATAGTCGAATACAGATTCTGCCAGGTGTCAGCCACGTGTAATTAATGCCTGCCATGTCATTCACTTTTGATTTTTGGGATAACATTTGCCCCCCAAGTTTGCTTAGTGCGACCAGCAATAAAGAAACTTAAGGGAACAACCGTTCACATTCCCATGATGTCTGTCAGAATCCTCGTGCATTTTCGAAAACCGTGATATAATTATGTCTAATCAAGCCTTTTCGGTTTCCAAAAAGGCAATCTGACGGCTTGTACACTTCCCCACGTTTTGAAAGTGGGAAGTGATGATTACTGTCTTTTGGTTGTCCCTTCGATCCCTATAAGTAGGCCTTTCTTCTCTTTTAAGAAATTTTTACCCATCACCTTTGCCAATATTTTCAAGAACTTGCACCAGAGTTCAGAGCTTTGAAAACCAATTCGACGTCCTGCCGCAGGTCTTCCGATTCAAGTTTCCATCTTTCTCCAAATCTCCATTTTTGCCCAAGTAAGAACTTCATTCTTTTAAGCTTTCTATTACGCCATGCATGCCATTTCTGTGCTCTGTGACCTCTGTGTTCTTGAATAGGGTTTTAAGGGTTATTTGGTATAAACCGTCTAGCGCTTAGTAACGTGCGTTTTTATGCTTCGCATAGGTTAAGACTATAGTATGACAGTTAGGATCTCTGGTTTGGGACGTTAGGTCGACGAAAGATTCAACCTTTTAGCTAGGTGAAAAAACCGAAATTTTTTCCCGCCCCTCAGGAGTCGAAAAAAGTTCTTTTTTCAGAAAACAGTTTACTTTCCTTTTTGTTTTTATCCGTCCTTCAAACTACCCACGTTGAACTTAGCGTAGGATTAGGATGCTGCTAGTTATTTAGGCACGAGCAACATTATCCCAATCTTCCACAATACCTCGCGGATTGTGTCTTATCTCCTCCATTGCCTGTTTGCAGTTCATATGCAAGACCCTTGGGGGGGAGAAAGACATATTGAAGACGATCTTTTGGCCCAACTGCTCGAAGGCGAAGAGAATCCATCTACGTTGGTCCCAGAAATCCCCTTTTCTCGTCCTAGCCCAAATCCTCCACCAGTTTCCAATCAGAAAATGGCCAGAACAAAAACCAAAGCTAGAAAAATATGCAACCTCAACTCTTCAAGTCAACCTTCTGCTGATGCCCCCTCAACCAGTGGTCGAGGGGAATTTTCCCCTGAAACTGAAGTTCAGAGGCGCGCCCGTCCTCGGCATGCCGACCAGCCAGCTGTCGAGTGGCACGTCGTTTCTCCAAGTTCGGTGACCATTCAAATGATCGCCAACTATTTAAACAAATACAATCTGACGCGGGTGACCCTGGTCAGACCTTCCATCGACCAGCGAGCCAACCTGCCAGGGGGGGCTTATAACGCCTGGTCGAGATACCATATCGAGGCTGGTGCCACCTTGCCTCTTCATTCATTCTTCCAAGGGGTGGAAAACTACTTTGAGGTGGCCCCTTTTCAAATCACCCCGAATGGGTATAGGATGCTGGCTGCGCTCTATATCCTCTACAAGCTCAAGAAATGGCCAGCTCCTTCGCCTCATGAGGTCAATTTCCTATTCGACTTCAAGTCCAACCCCAACCAGGATGGTACGGGGTTCTTTCATTTCTGCCACCAGGAGACTGGACGCACCTTTCTGTCTGACACAACTCACATCTCCAACATGGGGAAGTACCATCAAGAGTACTTCCTTACGCCCGACATTGCCGCGGATAATCTGGCCTTCACTCAAGGAGGTAAAGAAAATAATAATCCTTGAACCAATAGTTTCCACTTTAATTCTTTCTTGTCGTAATACTTCGCTGTTCCATTATATTCCAGGCCCATGGTTACGCCCGACCCCCACTCCAGGAATGGAGTCGAGGGCAGCACTCTTAGCCAGCATGCCAAGTGCTGCTAAGAGTGTGAAGAACTTAATTAACGAGGCCAACCTTAGGCTGGCTGGCCTTTGGGACTTCCATCCTACGACTAACGAGCCCGCGACAAGTGGTGTCCACGCCGATGCAGGACCCGAGCAGCAACCCGAGCAGCAACCTCAGGCACCCCCTCCTCGGAGGAGGCCAACTGGGGTTACAATCAGGGAACCTGCCGTTCCCCACCGAGCAGCGGAATCATCGGTCTCCAAGGGCAAGGGGAAACAAAAGGTTGCCGAACCTACCGAACTGTCTGACGACTCGTCGGAAGTAAACGGTACATCATTCTCATTTTTGAATAATCTGCCAATTCCTTCGGATCTATTTGATGGGGATGGCAACTTTAGGAACGCCCCTTCTTTAAACTAAGATTTCTTCAAGGAACTAGGTAGTTTAGAAGATAATGTTACGACCAGTAGGTGTAGCTCGGGTATTTTACTTGTAATCCTTTCACTTTGATCTTTGCTCCTCGTGATCCTTTAATCTAACTGTTCGGATTGTTTTCCTTGGTGCAGGTATGGACTTTGAGGACTTCTTCGAGCATTACCAAACTGTTGTTGCTGCTGCTTTTGTCCCGAAGGACAGCAAAAGGGCTCGAGGGGAAAGCAGTAAGACTCCCTCAAAGAAGGCTTGAACAGAGGATACTCCCGGTGCCGACCCTTTTAAGGAGAACACGACACCTCCGCCTCCCACCAAACAGTCGTCGCCCGCGCCTGAGAATCCACAGCCCTCTTCTAGGGCCATTGGTAGAGAGACTCTAGACAACTTGTCTGAAGGCTCCCTGTCTAGCCTTTTGGTCGGGTCGGCCAGGGAGAGAATATATATGCTCTCGAAGCACAGACGCAGCCAGGCCGCCATCAACGAAACTGCCTCAATGGAGGCTAACCAAATCATCAATCGGGGGTTGAATGAGATAGTCAGCGTAAGTCAATTTCTGTTGTTTCATCATTTATTCTGACTTCTATTCCTTACTTTTTCGTTTTTTGTTTTCAGGGACTGCTGTCTTTAACTGCTGGCTGGCGCCATACTAGGGCGCTGGTTTCTCGCGGGCAGAACTTTGACTCCAGGCTTGCTCAGTCCAAGCAAGCACTTGAGGATGAGAAGAAAAAGCTGCTCGAGGAGAACAAGGAGCTCTCCAAGCTGAACGAACAGTTATGCGAGGACCAAGCCAACCTCACCCAAGAGCTTCAGGAAAGTCAAGGGGCCTTGAAGAAAGCTATCGACGAGCGGCACAGGTGGAGGGAGAGTTCTGTACTCCACACTCAAGAGTGTAAAAAGCTCACACTCGATCTGACCGCTAGCAGGGATGGGGCAAAGAAGCTTGAGGAGCGGGTGCGCAAGCTCGAGGGACAAGTGCAGGAGTTAGAGGAGGATAGGGCCAAAACTCTGAAGAAGTATAAGGAAGCCACCTTCCTCTGTTTCTACGACTTCTGGAAGCACAATCGGGAGACCAACATTAACTATCTCTCCGAGCGGTTACAAAGGACGTTGATGGCACAGTGTGCTGCTCGGCTGGAGGCGGAAGAGACAGCCAAGGCCAAATCCCCTACTGCTGATGCTGCGGCTGGACCTCTGGCTGATCAGAGTGCTCCTAATCCAGAAGACCCTCCTGCTCCCCAACAAAATTAACATTTTTTATTATTTTTTCCAGCTTTTAGGGCCCACGCGTCTTTTTGTTAAGACAATTTTTTTTCTTTTATTGCTGCGAGGGCAGCTCTTTTACTTATGCTTGAACAATTACATCTGAGCAGTATTGCTCGCGGTGTAAAGGCTTTTTCCTTTTAATTTCATATTTACATCCGAGCACTAATGCTCGCAGTGTAAACGTTTGCCTTTTTGATATTATAATGTTTCTTTTATTATAATACATGTTCGCATGACCGAACTTAGCATAGTACTTTGGTTTGCTTTTTCAAAACATAAATTTTGAAAAATGTTCATAGTACTGTAGCATGCTTTCACTCATTTTGTTCATGTGTTTACATACCTCATGGTACGCTTTGCTATCGATGTACCTTATTTGCCCCCCAAGTGATCGAGGAGCTTTAGGTACCTCATGGTACGCTTTGCTATCCATGGTACCTCATGTTTACATACCTCATGGTACGCTTTGCTATCCATGCTTTCACTTGCCTTGACCATAACCTGTTCGAACATTACTGCTCGTTGCAAAATTCAATACTTGTAATACAGCAAAACAACACACGTAATGAACAAATACTTGTAAAAATAAATTTACAAAGGTTGGCAAGAATGACTGGCTGCGCACAGTCCCTTATAATCTCGTATTAAAAATGGACTAAACATGTCTTTACGAGTGATCTTAAAAAGATCTTACACTTATTAGCGATTAGCCATACAACTTGGCTAACCCTTTTTCGAAACTTGTAAAAAGTAAAAATTAATACAAGCCAGTCCTTTAAGAAGGACTGTTTACTGATAATACTTACGCAGGTGTTCTCCATTCCAATAGAGTGGAACAAGATCTCCATTCATGTGTGCAAGTTTGTAGGTGCCCGGATGAAGGACGTCTTCAATCTGGTAAGGTCCTTACCAGTTTGGTCCGAGTACTCCAGCAGTTGGGTCGCGAGTATTTAAGAAAACTCGTCGTAGTACTAGGTCACCGACGTTGAATTTTCTTTCCTTTACCTTCGAGTTAAAGTACCGGCCGACCTTTTTCTGGTACGCAGCAACTCGGAGTTGGGCTTTTTCTCGTATTTCGTCAATTGAGTCTGGGGACTCCATCATCAGCTGGTTGTTTTGACCCTGGTCGTATGTAATGCGTCGATGTGAGGGGGGATCTAATTCGACAGGTAACATGGCCTCATATCCGTAGGCTAAGGAAAACGGGGTATGACCTGTCGTTGTTCTGTGGGAAGTTCTGTACGACCAGAGGACTTCAGGCAGCTGCTCTGGCCATGCTCCTTTAGTGTCTTCAAGCCTCTTCTTCAGGGTGTCCTTAAGAGTTTTATTTACAGCCTCGACCTGCCCGTTTGCTTGTGGATGCGCAACTGAAGAAAAGCTTTTGATAATCCTGTGCCTTTCGCAGAAGTCGATGAATAAATCGCTATCAAATTGGGTTCTGTTGTCTGAAACAATCTTTCGGGGCAAACCATACCTGCAAACAATGTTCTTGATGACAAAGTCAAGAACCTTGGTTGTTATGGTAGCGAGTGGTTCAACTTCGGCCCATTTCGTGAAGTAGTCAACTGCCACAACTGCATACTTTACTCCGCCTTTTCCCATGGGCAGGGATCCAATCAAGTCTATACCCCATACTGCGAAAGGCCAAGGCATCTACATCTGTTTTAACTCGTTTGGAGCTGCTCGTGGAATTTTGGAAAATCTTTGACATTTATCGCATTTTCGTACAAACTCCATCGAATCTTCGTTCATAGTTGGCCAAAAGTAGCCTTGCCTTAGAATCTTTTTTGCCAAACTTTGCCCCTCAGCGTGATCCCCGCAGAAGCCTTCATGTACCTCTTTCATCAGCTCCTTAGCTTTTTCTGGTGTGATGCACCTGAGTAGTGGCATGGAATATCCTCTTCGGTACATAACACCATCAACCAGTATGTACCTAGCAACCTACCTTTGTAGAGTTCTGGCCTTGTTTCTATCTGTTGGTAGTACACCTTTTGTCAGATATTCCAAGTAAGGTGCCATCCATGTATCTTCCATCTGGATTTCCATACTGGCTTCAATTGCTCGTATGCTTGGCTCACTCAATCTTTCTACTGGCACAATGTTCAAAGTGTCAGCATCTTTCGTGCTCGCGAGTTTGGCTAAGGCATCTGCATTCGAATTCTGATCCCGCAATATTTGCTGGAGGGTATACTTTGTGAACTGGGCAAGCAGGTGTTTAGTTTTATTCAAGTAGGCCACCATTTTTAGGCCTTGAGCTTGATATTCCCCTAGAACCTGATTCACTACCAGCTATGAATCACTGTAAATATCCAGCGCTTTTATGCTCATGTCTTTGGCCATTCTCAATCCAGCGAGGAGTGCTTCGTATTCGGCTTCATTATTTGACGCGGTGAAGTCGAACCTAATGGCGCAGTGAAATCGATGCCCTTCCGACGTTATCAATATCACACCCGCTCCTGCATGGGATTCTTTGGACGACCCATCTGTGAATAACTTCCACAAAGGAGCTTCATCTTGGGGCTCAGGCACACTAGGCTGTTCGCACTGCTCGCTGTCTGGGAGTTCGGTGAACTCTGCAATAAGATCGGCCAAGACTTGTCCCTATACTGCTACTCACAGTGAATATGTAATGTCAAACTGCCCTAATTCGACTGCCCATTTTAATAAACGCCCAGCCGCCTCTAGTTTTTGGAGGACTTGCCGAAGGGGCTGGTCGGTTAAAACTATGGTAGGATGGGCTTGAAAGTAAGGATGTAGCTTTCTTGAGGCCAAGATTAAACAGTATGCTAACCTCTCAATGGGAGGATACCTCAGTTCTGCTCCGATCAGCCTCTTGTTTACATAGTAAACTACTTTTTGTACGCCTTCTTCTTCTCGTACCAGTACCGCACTAGCAGCAACTTCAATGATCGCCAGGTAAATGAACAAAGTTTCTCCTTCGATTGGCTTTGATAAGATGGGAGGTTGTGCCATATGGGCTTTCAAGGCCTGAAAAGCTTGCTCGCAGTCTCCTGTCCATTCAAATTTCTTATTTCCTCTAAGTAGATTGAAAAAAGGGACGCATTTGTCTGTTGATTTTGAAATAAATCTACTTAGGGCAGCAATCCTCTCGGTTAAACTTTGTACATCTTTGATCTTTTCTGGCGATTTCATGTCGATCAGGGCTTTTATCTTGTCGGGGTTGGCCTCGATTCCTCTTGAATTTACAATGAACCCCAAAAACTTCCCTGATCCAACTACGAAGGAACATTTGAGAGGATTTAGTTTCATCTGGTACTTGTTTAATACATCAAAACATTCTTGTAAATCCTTCACATGTCCTTCTGCCTTCTTAGACTTTACCAGTATGTCTTCCACGTATACCTCCATGTTTGTCCCGATCAATTCTTTAAACATGTGGTTAACTAACCGCTGGTAAGTCGCACCTGCGTTTTTCAGTCCGAAGGGCATTACTTTATAACAGTATAAGCCCGTATCGGTCCGAAAGCTGGTGTGATCCTCATCAGGGGGGTGCACGTTAATCTGATTGTAGCCTGAATATGCATCCATGAAGGAGAGGATCTCGTGTCCTGCAGTAGCATCGACCAACTGGTCGATTCTTGGGAGTGGGAAGCAGTCCTTTGGGCAGGCTTTATTGAGGTCTGTAAAATCCACACAGGTTCGCCATTTGCCGTTAGGCTTGGGAACCAGCACTGGATTGGAGACCCACGATGGATAAAACGCCACCCTGATGAACCCATTCTCCTTTAACCTTTCAACTTCTTCTTTTAAGGCTCTCGATCGATCCTTATCGAGCCGCCTTCTTTTTTGTTGCACGGGCGGAAAAGTCTTGTCTATGTTAAGGACATGGCTGATAACTGCAGGGTCTATCCCAATCATGTCTTTGTGCGACCAGGCAAAGACTTCCTGGTTCTTCCGCAAAAATTCCACCAGTGCATGCTTCATGGTTTGTTCCAGGTTTTTCCCGACCCTCACGACTCTGGTCGGGTCTTTTTCGTCAAGTTGGACCTCTTTCAGGTCCTCGACGGGTCCAACGTTTTCTTCAAAATCCCCAAAGCGAGGATCTAAATCTCTATCCTCACTTTGGGAAACACCCTATTTGGTGACTTCATCACCGGATTGGGCTTGTGTATCAATTGCCATCTGCAACTTATCTGAGGTAGTGCTCTTTGACGTTCCCTTTTTCACCTTCGTGACTGAGGCATTGTAGCACTCTCTGGCTTCCCTCTGGTTTCCCAACACGCGTCCTACCCCTGCGTCTGTCGGGAATTTCATTGCTAAGTGCCACATAGAGGTGACGGCCCGTAGATCAACCAGTATAGGCCTCCCAATGACGGTATTGTACGCCGAAGGATAATCGACTACTATAAAAGTAGCGAGTAATGTCCTGGTAGCAGGCGCTGTACCTGTCGTCACTAGTAGTCTGATTGATCCTGCAGGGGCAAGTCCCTCACCAGAGAAGTTGTATATTGTTTGGTTGCAGGGCTCCAGGTCCTTAACGGACAATTTCATGCGTTCCAGCAAAGACTTATACAGGATATTCACCGAACTTCCTGTATCGACCAGCACTCTCTTCACCATCATGTTGGCCATTTGGATATCCACGACCAGCGGATCGGAATGTGGGAACCGGACATGTTGGGCATCGTCATCAGAGAAGGTTATCTCACCTTCCTCTGACCGAGCCTTCTTCGGTGCGCGGTCATCCATGGTCATCATCTTGATGTCCTGGTCGTGGCGTAGAGTCCGAGCGTATCGTTCTTTGGCTTTTCCGCTGTTTCCCGCGAGGTGCGGGCCTCCACAGATGGTTAACAGTGTGCCAGTCATAGGGGCAGGCTGAAAAGGTGGCGAGCGTTGACGCGTGGGCGCCTGCTCGTTGCCACCTGGAGCTTCTCATTGGGAATTTCCCGAGGCCCGTACGTATCTTCTCAAGTGTCCTTGTCTAATAAGGAACTCGATTTCATCTTTCAGCTGGTTGCATTCATTTGTGTCTTGTCCGTAGTCGTTATGATAACGACAGAACTTGGTAGTGTCTCTTTTCGAAATATCCTTTCGAATGGGGGCAGGCTTCTTATAAGGCACACTGGAACTCGTGGCCTGTTAAACCTCTCCCCGAGACTCAACTAGGGCAGTATAGTTAGTGAACCGAGGTTCATAACGGTTACCCTTGGCTCGTTTATTGTCAGAGGTGGAAGGCTCGTTGTGTGGCCATTTTCCACTATTCTTGCCATTGCCGTTGCCGTTCCCGTTGCCCTTGCCGTTGCCGTTAGGCTTAGACCCATTGGCGACTTTGGCGGGCTCAGCAGCCTTCTTATCCTGGCCTGGAGGTTTTCCATCGTTGGCAATGGCATCTTCGAGCTTGATGTAACGATCAGCCCGGTCCAAGAATTCCTGGGTAGTTCTAACCCCATCCTTTCAGAGGCCTTTCTAGAGGGGGGTGCGACGCCTAACCCCTGCGGTTATGGCCATCATTTTGCCTTCGTCCCCCACTGTTTTTGCTCCAGCTGCTGCTCGCATAAAGCGCTGGATGTAGTCCTTCAGTGGTTCTCCATCCTGCTGGCGTATTTCAACCAGCTGGTTTGCCTCGGTCAGATGCACACGACCTGCGTAGAACTGTCCGTAAAACTCCTTTATGAACATCTTCTAGGAAACAATGCTTGCAGGAGGGAACTTGAAAAACCACTCCTACGCGGCATCAGAAAGTGTTGCAGGGAAGATCCTGCACCGAGCATCTTCGGACACTTTCTGAATGTCCATTTGTATATCAAACTTATTGACGTGAGATACCGGGTCACCATACCCATCAAAGTTCGGAAGCATAGGCATTTTAAACTTGCTAGGAGTCTCTGCCATAGCTATCCTCTGGACGAAAGGAGTGCCTTTCCTCCTGTCGTGATCGATGTAAGATGTTCTTCCCCCGACCAGCTGTTGTACTGCCTGGTTGAGGGCATCTATCTGGGCATGCACATCGATAGGAATCGCTGTGGCCTCTGTTGCTGGGGGGATGTTCTCGCCATGCCGCTCACGGCGATCATTGAGCACATCTCTCAAATCCTCGTCTCTTCTCCGCTGCTCGCTAGCTCCGAGCCGGTTGAAAACGTTATTTTGCATGGGTTGCCCCCCAGCGTCCCGTCTGCCGGGTTGGTCATCTTGAGGTGGCTGGCTCCTGTTTCCACCTCTTTCGTCATTTCTCCGACCGGCATTCCCTCTGTCGGAGTTGGCCTCATTATAACCATGGCCATCCCTGAATCTTGATTGGCTATGGTGGGATCGACTGTTCCCTTGATTTCCTTCTCGGGATGGAACCTCCCGAGCGTTAGAGGGTGGTCTGCGTTGGTCATTAGGTCCCCGTGCATTTTTATTCCGTGAGGGGCCTCGGACCGCAGAGCCTAACTCTGAGTTCCTCCTGTTACCAGGAGGATGCTGACCTCTGCTCGGAGGGTTTGGCTCATCGCCCCTATGGCGTCTAGGACTGCGAGGCTGCTGCCCGGTCCTATTCTGCCTCTGCTGCGGGGGATTGCCACCACCAGCTTGGGATGGAGGTTGTGCCTCAGGTTCCAGTGGGACATCGTCATGGGGCACCTGTGGCTGCTCAGGCCTTTGCAGGCTCGAGGGTTGGATAGGCGGGCTAGGATTGGGACCCCTCTAGGGTGGCCCATTTGCGAGTTGATCAGGCTGCAAGGCAGGTGCAACCTGATTCCTAGCCAATTGCAAGGCTGCCTCGAGGGCTTCCATGGCTTCGCTCTGGCAACGGTCCATCTCTGCCTGCCTCTCACTTAACTCCACGCGCTGTCGTTCAATCTCTTGCTGCTGTCGCGCTATGATTTCGGCAGCACTTTCCTGGCTGGCCCTCAGATTGGCCAACTCTTCGTGCAACGCCCCCAAAGTACTCTTCAGCGTAGCGTCATCCATTTCTTCCTCCTCAAATTCCAAATGTGGCTCATCCTCAGCCACGTTGGGAGGAGGAGGAGGAGGCGGGTTAGATGGTGCAGCGCCGGCCGCCTGTCCAGTTTTCCTGGTAGTTTTCGCCATTGGTTTTCTCAACGGTGCTATATCAAGCTCTCAACGAAAGCACCAGAATGTTGACCCTGATTTTGGGCAACTGACACGAAGTCAAAATACGCTTGACGTGGATGAATGCGTTGAAAAGAACGTGATGACGAAAATAATAAGAACACAAGATTTTATAGTGGTTCGGCCCCAGGATCTGGTAATAACCTACGTCCACTTAGATTGTTATTGATGTAAGATCCAAAGGAGTGATCAAAGAACTAAGGTTCAATGAGTTTCACCAACCTCTGAAGAACAATACAATATGATTAATTTGATCACTCTAATCCCCAGTGTTCTAGAGGTTAGAAAAGAAAAAAAAAAGGATCCTCTTCCCTGAGCCCTCTTCTTCTATTTATAAGCTCGGGGAAGATTTACATTGATTTGTTACAGATATTATTTCCTAAATAACCGGATACTCACGAAATCATGGGAGATAATTTTGGATTCCATCATAACTGCCTAAGATTTCCTCCGTGTATAATGTGCATATGACCAGGCTGGTCGTATAAATAAACCGATCGCATGACTCTAAATGTCTTCCTGGTCGATAGTCGAATACAGATTCTGCCAGGTGTCAGCCACGTGTAATTAATGCCCGCCATGTCATTCACTTCTGATTTTTGGGATAACACACCTGACTGTATTTGTAAGGATATGTTGACCCTCTGAGTTCTTGTTATCCTTTTATATATTTTTGTGCGCGCTTGTTTTTTATTGCAAGAAGCGTTCTCGTCATTATGCATATTACTATTTTTACAAGGGTCTCTTTTAGGACCCTTTTTGGCTAGACGATTTGGTGGCCGCTCTAGGCTTATTGGTGGATGCTCTCCCTGAAGCCTTTCCCTTCATGGAGGTATCAGCCTTTATTGGGGGGTTATCCTCGTGAAACCTTTTGACTACTTTTCACAAGGGTCTCTTGTCAGACACTTTTTGGCTAAACGGCTTGGTGGCTGCTCTAGGCTTATTGGTGGATGTCCCCCTTGAGGCCTTACCCCTCGTGAAGGTGTTAGCTTATAACGAGGTTGTCGTTGTAGAACCTTTTGGCTCCCTTGACATCCATAAGGGCAGCTAATCCTTATGAATTCAAGAAGTGCTCTAGGTTTATCAGCGAATGTCCTCATTGAGACCATACCCGTCGTGGAGGTATCTAGCCTTTGCTGTGAGGTTATCCCTTTAGGACCTTTTGGCTCCCTTGATATCCATAGGGGGTAGCTAACCCTCATGAACTCAGGAGGTTCCTTGCAAGGTTTTCTTATTTATTTATTTATTTATTTATTTTGCTATATACTCTGCCCCCCAAGTGGTTGGCGAGATTTATCTCGTCAGGTACTTTGATCATTTTGCTCATGTACTTTGATAATTTCAATTGGCAATAGGTATATAAGAGGAAGATATGTGCTTCACGTAAATGAGGAGTGTGGCACGCCAATAAGAAACTATTGGGAATAGTGCCCTTAAAGCAATTGTAGTTAACAAATGTTTTAAATGAAATAAATAATTGAATTGAATTATTATATATATAGACTATGTCCGATATTATATGATAATATTAAGTGAATATCATAAAATTTCAAAGTTTATCTATGTTATTTTAATCTCATATTGGTATGGGAAGATCGAGATTAAGATAATAAACTTAAATAGTTCGCAGTAAAATAAAGTAATAGAATCGTTAGATTAATTACTGTAAGTACGGTCCGCTAGTATTATGAATACATGTGACCTAGATCCGGGTTACTAGTGTAGTAGGATACTTTAGTGGAGGCACTTTGCATGCTGAGAGTATGTAGAACTGGACCAGATGTGATTTGTTTATACTTGTTTAAACATTGTTTCATAGTATTAATCAAACACACCAAACGATGATCTTACTTCTGAGGTTATTATGAACTCCTATATATGTCATCTTATCCTTTTGATTCATGTGTTAAGGTTTGTAAGAATGATCAAGCTAAGAACAATTGTTTTGGGGACTTAATGATGTATATGGCTGGGGACGTAGTTTAACAGATATGGAATCTATACCTTCTTATAAATTGAATAATGGTTCCCAATTGGGTTGACTTTTGGAACTGAAAAGGTTATGAGCGCTCACATCGCAAACTTGTTGTGACACAACCTTCACTAGTAAAGTCAATGGTACTCTAGGAACAAGATATAGCTAAAAGAGTAAAATGGTAATTTTATTCCCTTTTAATTACGAACCATTAATAGAGGATTAACGCTTTATGTAATGATTATATCAATGGACAATAATATAATATTTATTGGAGCTTAATATTATAGGTCCATAGGTTCCCTGGGTGGCTCTATCAACACCATATCAAGGTAAGAGTTGATATAAGGGTATAATTGTAATTTGGGAATTGGAGAAGAATTTTGTTCTTCGGGTCAAGTATGCAATTATATGATAATTGAGGTTGAATTATTAATTTATAATTAATTATTCATTTTGAAAATATATTTATTAATTTAAATATATAAAATTTTTAATTTCATATATATAGATTAATTAATTAATTAATTTTTTGAAATTAATTATTTTATTTGAGTGGGAGAAAATAAAATTGTTAAGTCAAAAATACTTTTTGATTTATTGAATTTTAAAAGATGCTGATAATGATGATCATCAATTTGAATTTAAATTTTGAAATATGGTTGTCATTTTTTCCTTAAAAAGATTAACACCTTATTTTGTAGGAGATTGATTTAGTTAAATAATTAAATAAAAGAAAAATACAAAATCCCTGAAAGGGAATAACAGTACACGCCTGACACAGTCCAAGGACTGTGCCATGCGTATACCACTATACAAATATTGTGTATGTGTAATTTTTATTTTATTTATTTAATTATTTAATAATTTGAAAATTGTTTTTCAAATACGATAAGTTAGACTTTTACCTAAAATCTAATCCTATCATCATTATTGTAATATCTTATATTACTATTATTATTAGGAATAATAAGGTAACATAAATCTCTATATATATGAGAGAGAAGAAGAAGAAATAGACAAGAGACACACAAGAGAAACACACAACAATACAGAGAAAATTCAAAATAGTTCTCAGAGCTTTTATTCTATTCATTCTCAGACCATAATCCAAGTTCTCATGTGTTGAGAAATACTTGTGATTCCTAAAATACAAACGCATATTCTCTATATGCCCACACATATCTTGAGGTGTAGAGAACACTCCGGAATATCGTGGTTTGAGTACTCAAAGCTTTGGATAGGAAGATCGATAAAATACGAAAAGACTCAAGGCACTTAATAGGCTTCAAGAGGTAAAAGTTCATGTTCTTGATATTTTGTATGTATATGTTGTATATATAAATATATTGTATACTTATATATATATATATTTGTTGCATGATTAATAGTATTGTATGATAATGTTTCTGTATTGTTTTCTTGGTCATGTAAATTGTTTATATGATTATTGAAATTTTTTGTATGTAGTTGTTGTGTTGTTTCATAAAATAAAAACACAACGGGCCCACCACGCAAAGTTTTTCATTGCGTGCTCTCATTGGTTTCCCAACAGAAACATATTCATTAAGAATAAATAGACTACATAGGTATTCATGGCAACAATGTGTCTACTCCATAACAGGGCAACTAGGTGACCCCTTTAATTCATAGCTGCCTCTAAGGGGAGGACTTACAACTGCGTTGGGAGGTTAACTGGGGTAACCTCTTTGATTCATCATGCCAAAAGTGGAGCTTTACCCGATATTCCCTCTCAGGCACGTATCCTTAGCTAGTCACATTCATCCTCTACTCGGATGCACTTTAAAGCTCTTTCAAAGAAGTCGCCTATGTCCTCTATTTCTCTCTTGAGCATACTCCCCCACATTCCGCTCTTCGGATGTACCCTTGCGGTGATCGCCATTCTCAACTCGTCCTTAGATAAATTTTCCACTTTGGCTACCTCTATGTTGAAGCACTGGATATACTTTCTCAGGCTTTCATTTTCGCCTTACTTTACATTAGTGTGGCTCCTATCGAGTGTCGCATAGTTAGGGAAGGCGCATTATTGTGGGAGGCATTCCCCTCCTTGAGATGTCGTGTGCGATTTTTTGGGGTGAGATGGGAGAGGTTCTTCTTGGATCTCCTTCGAAAGTGGAGATTTTTCCATGGGCTTAATGGCCTCCTTCTTCCTTTTTTGCACAGCTGCAATCTCGTTTATAAGGTTCTTCATCGTGTTTCCTAGCTCCTTCCTCCTCCTATTTATCGAGTCCAGAAGGTCGCAGGCGGACAGAGCTTGGGTCTTTCTCTCCTTCATGAAAGAATCTGTGAGGACCTTCTTTCCTTTCAGTCCATCTTCTCTTTGTTGGGACATGCCTCACTTGTCCCCCGACTTCTTCCTTGAGGAGGCGGTATTCATATCGTGCGTGTTCCCCCCACTTCTTGACCGGACTTCTGGCAAAAATCCTTCATGGTGCTGCATACGTGGGGAACTACTCCTTGGAAGTTGAATTTTTCCACCGTCAATGGGGAAGGTCGTTTCCTTCTTTCCCTATTCTTCTCCCATATTTATGGTGGAAGCTACATTGGATTTTGCTTGTGCCATGTAATAGAGCACTTCTAGCATTTTTCGCACTATCTCCTCTAATTTTTTATTTTTTAGGCATAGCTCATCTATCTCTCTCTTATCCGTTTCGATTATGATCTCCTTAGTAACCCAGGGGTCTGATCCTTGTGGGTTTGGTTTCCTATGGATGATTATCGCCATCGGTCTGAGTGGCTCGGCAAAGTGCGGAGAGAGGTGTTGTAATAGTCCTTTGACTTCTTTTGTTCTCCCTTTATTCTTGCTATTTCTCCAGGAGTTGGGAATATAACAGACAGGTGGTAGATCGAGGTCACCGCTTTCAATTATCTCAGGGAGGGTCTCCCCAATACCGCGTTGAAAGCTGAAGCACAATCTACTACAACGAAGTTTGACATGACGGTGGTTTGTCTGGGTTGTTCCCCCACGATGAGAGCTAACCCAATCATTCATATGGGTTGTATCGAGCTCCCACTGAATCCACATGAGGAGGCGTGGCAAGGTCTCAAGTTCTTGACTCCCAAGCCCATACTCTCTAAAGCGGGACGATATAAGATATCTACTGAACTTCCATTATCCACGAGGACATGGTGGACCTTTGTGTTGGCTATATGGACCGTTAGCACCAAGGGATTACTGTAGGCGAAAGCGTCTTTGGCATATGTACTTCTTCCTCTTCCCGACTCTCCTTCGAATGTTGGATCTCCAAAACCGCTCTTACTTCCCCCAGGTGCCCCAGGTGAAGTCGTCCTACCCTCTGGTCTTGGGTTCTCTTTTGTAACATACCTACCCAGGTGCCCCCTGCGTATGAGCTCCTCAATTTCTACTTTCAAATGGTTACACTCTATCATGGTGTGGCCAATGTCCTTATGATACTGACAATACTTATCGGGATCTCTCTTCGATCGATCTCCCTTCATCTATGGGGGTCTTTTGAAGGGCACCTTATTCTCGTTTGTAAGGAAGATATGCTACCTGGTATGTGTCAGGTATGTATAGAAGATGTATGGTGTTTGCCTGAGTTCACCTCCGCGTATGTTCTTTCTCTGGTGGTCGTCTCTTGGCCCTTCATACACTCTTTTCTTCTTTGCACCATTTGGGCCTTCATGGGCTGAGGGCTTGAAAAGGGGTTCACTTTTTCCGGCCTTTAGGTTCTCATGGCCATCCTCGACACGAATGTACTTTTGTGCTCTTTCATAGAAGCCATCTAAGTCAGTGACCTCTCTTTTGAGCATATTACCCCATAACTTACTGCCTGGGTGCACTCCAGCGGTGATTGCCATCTTGAGTTCTCCTCTAGTTAGGCTTCCTACCTTAGCCACCTCCATGTTGAACCTATTGATATAGCTCTTCAAACTTTCGCCTTCACCTTGCTTTATGTTAGTGAGGCTAGTACCTGGCATGGTGTAATCGCGCACTGCATGGTGCTGCTGGAGAAAATTGTTGCCATAACCTGATGGACCCTGGCCTAAGTCTCTTGAACCACTTGTATGCAGGTCCCTTCAACGTGATAGCAAAGCAGTGGCATCTGGCTCTGCTATTAATTCCCCTTAACTTCATTAAGTCATTGAACGCATTAAGATGGTACTTTGGATTCGTGTTGCCCTCGTAAGGGGTCATGTGGAGCTCTTTGAAGTGGACTGGGAGCTGCATGGCTTAGATTTCTCTAGTGAAGGACGACTCATAATCAAACTTGTCGTCGACAACGTGCCCCCCAAACATGGTGATTATCTTGCTCCCTAGGCTCCTTATCTCGGTGCTAAGTCATATCTCCTTTTGTTCAAGGAGTCTCTCCAGTCGGATGGGTTGGCCTTTCCTTTTCTTTTGTCTTCCGGGGGAGTCACAGGAGGTGTGGTCCTCTCGTCCATCCTTCTCCTGTTGAGTTCCTCCCTTAAGTCTGGGGGTGTTTCCCTTGAAGTAACCTCAACTTTGTTCTGAGGGTTAGCGTCGTTCCTCCGCTCTGGCCTCTTAGGCTGCTTCGCCTGTCTGGGACGCTCATGTTGCTTTGGCCTAGGGGTATTGCTAGTGGAGAGTCAAGTTCTCCTATCATCCACAGGGACTGTGGTCTCTCCCATCCCATGGCCTTTTTCCTTTCGCTTAGGAAGAAGGATGCTTGACTTTCCCTGTAACAAGCCATTTAACACCTCTTGCATGTGTTTCTAAGGTGGTTTCTAGCCTTTGGTTCTTTCGGTGTAACTTGCATATCTTATCCTCGTAGAATCGAGTCCTAGAGCTTGAGCTTATGGAATGTACTCGGGGACTCTTGTCGAGCCTACGCGTTGAAGGACTCGGATCCTGTCGGCCAGAGTTCGGCACTGGTGGTGGCTTGGGCGAAGAAACGCTCTCACACCACCCGTAGGGGTGGCTGCTGGTCCTGGGCGATTTCCATCAGGCTGGATAGCTGGGGATGAAGCCTCCCTTTCATCCTTAGGATCCCTGGGCTCCTTTGGTGCATCCACATTTTTGGGAGGTGGAGGGTTCCTCGTGAAGACTTTCAGCTGATCTCTGTCTAGGTGGACATCGACCTCTCGTGGTTCTCTCAGCGAGAGGGAGGCCTATGCGCGAGACGGTGCTTCGCGAGGTGCAGGGGCATGTGGGTGAGGCCATGGCCAGAGACGAAGGCCTATAAGCGAGACGGTGCTTCGCGAGGCCCTTGGCTCGAGGCGCAGGGGCATGTGGGCGAGGCCATGGTGCGAGACGGTGCTTCGTGAGGCCTTTGGTGTGAGGTGTAAGGCCATGTGGGAGAGGCCATGGCGTGAGGTTGTGACGCAAGGCTATGCATTGCGAGGCTTTTAGCGTAGGGTGCAAGGTCAGGCTTGGCCGTTTCCATCCCGAGCCTATATTTTGAGGGTCACGAGGCGGGGGCCTTATTCAACTAAAATTTTGGTATCCACAATAACTTAGTGAAAATTTTTAATATGCCAACATAAGTTACTATCCCAAATATATGACAACTTTAATTTTTTGGACAAAAATAACCCTAACATTCAAACACTCATTTTCTCTCTCAGTTCGAACTCTCTCTCTAAAGTTTCTCATTCTCTCACTCTCACGCACTCTCTCTCTCTCTCTATCTCATTCTAATCTTGTAGATCTTGAAAAAATACCAAAAATTAAAATAAAAAATAATCTAAAATGGACATTTGAGTGAAAAAATATTATCCTCCAAAGTTTTCGTCAAATTTCAGTGTAGAGCATCGAAATTGCATCGAAAAAGCATCGTTTTGGCCAAAAATCAAGTTTTTATTATTGTATCGCAAGAGCATCGAAACACCATCGATTTTGCATCGAAAAAGCACCGTTTTGGCTAAAAATCAAGTTTCATGATTGCATCGCAAAAGCATCGAAACAACATCGATTTTGCATCAAAAATCATCTTTTTGGCCAAAAAAAATTCAGGTTTTCATATTGCATTGCACTGCTCTTGCGATGCAATCATAAAACTTGATTTTTGGCCAAAACGATATTTTTTCGATGCAATTTCGATGCAAAATCGATTGCAATTTTGATGCAAAATCGATGATGTTTCGATATTTTTGCGATGTAATCATGAAAACTTGTTTTTTAGCCAAAACGATGCTTTTTCGATGCAAAATCGATGGTTTTGCGATGCAATCATGAAATCTTCATTTTTGGCCGAAACGATATTTTTTCGATGCAATTTCAATGCTCTGTACTGAAATTTGACGAAAACTTTGGAGGTTCATATTTTCTTACTCAAATGTCCATTTTAGATGATGTTTTTTTTTTTTTGTATTTTTTTCCGAGATCTACAAGATTAGAATGAGAGAGAGAGTGAGAGATGTTAGAGAGAGAGAGTTCTAACCGAGAGAGAAAATGAGTGTTTTAATGAGAGGGGTATTTTTGTCTAAAATATTAAAATTGTCATATATTAATAACTTATGTTGGGATATTAAACCAAATTTTCCTTTCAGTATGCCATTTAAAAAAATTCTTAAAAACATATACAGTTCAATTTTTAAACCACATTAATCCCGGAGAAGAATATTAGTCATGTCGTAGATATAAGACGAAAAAAAGAAAAAATTACAGCCAAATAAAATCCTTGAATGGAAGAATCTTTGCCTCAGTGTTGCTTCGAGCAAAGAATTAAGACATAAAGAATGTTACACAGACACATTATATTCTAAAACTCGTTTAATCTATATAAATAATGATTTCACTCCTAAAATATTATCTAAACCATATCAAATTAAATAGCTAACTCTGCAAAACCAATACTAGAATCCTTGCCTTCTTCCATTTTCTTCCTTACTTTCTCCACTCTTTCAAGAACACCCTTCACAGCAATATCAAATGCATCTTCAAATCTCTCCAAACTTGACTTGGGATTTGCATATATAATTCTTGGTATCAACTTTATAACTTCCTCTCTCATTGCCAACACTTCACTTTGTGGAACTCTCTGCAATGTTCCAGCTATGTTAACTCTTCTCTGCTTCACATCACTCTCTGGTATCAACACAGAATATCTTGTTTGGTTCCCGGGAAAATGCCACAAGTACTGCTTATAAGCCGAATTCGGGTTGAAGAAAACAGGAATACAGCCTGCCAGGATCGAATCAAAAGTCGATCTTCTTGTGTAAGAATCTCCTGAGGGCTGCAAGCAGAAAACTGAACTTTCAAACACTTTCATCACATTCAAAGGCATATCACACAAATTAGTACCAGTTGGAGCCTTATTATAACAGCTTAGAAACTTGCATAGTTTTCCAGAAGACTGGCATTGCTTGATGATCTCACCCCGAATCGAGTCGTCCATATTCGGCCTTGGAGCACCAACAAAAGAGAACAAGTAAGGCCTTGTTGTGGCTCTCATTCTTTTCTGCCAATCAAACACTTGATTGTCCTTTGAAGGATGGAAGTAAGTGGGGTATGGTATTGCAACATCGTTGTTAGAAAAGCTAGATTCAATCGTTAACAGCGTCATGTTCTTTGATTCTGGTAAGGACATGAGCTTAGAACCCCAGTGAGATTGTTCCTCACTTTGTCTCCTAAAGTCCCAAGAAATTCTCCCACCAACAAAGAAATGGTCTCTCCCCCACATGTTCTCCCACTCTGGCCTTTGTCTTAGCCATTTGACTAGGCTTTTAGATAAAGCATCTCTCATAGTTGTGTTGAAGTCCCAAAGGAAGCGTCCGAGATCAAGTCCAGCATAGAAGGGGACGAAGATTGCCGAGGCCGAAGATGAGTCATTGGTCAGGCACTTGTAATGCTTCATTTTGTTGTGGAAAATCACTTCTAAGGAGAACTGATTTGTGTTGAACCAACCTCGTATTGATAAAACTCTTTTAGTATTCTTCTCTTTTACTCTTGGACCAAATCCCATGTTGGTTAAGTAGGGACAGAAATCGAACCACTTTGTGAGAGAAGTACAATTCTTGAGAAGCTCCTCATTGAATTTTGATGGTAGATTATGGACATAAACGTATCGACCCCAACAAGAATCCCTATGATGATCATCACGAATTTTGGTGACATTTGTGGTAATATTAACCCCAACAGAAGGCCGAGCCTCTACTTTGGTCATATTTCTCGAATTGGGTATTTTGTGAATTGGCTCATTCTTTTCGCTAGTAACATTTTCTTGTGTGGGGCGTAAGGGCACTAAATAAGCAGAACCATCATTGGCTTCGGTCCTTGTGAAATTTTGAGTACTTGAACCAAAATATGTAATTGGATTTTGGGAAGAGGTTGCAATATTATTAGTGTTACTCTTAGCAAAGTTGTAAAAGGAGGAGGAACAAAATAAAAGGAGGGGGGGAATGAAGTATATGAACAAAAATGATGAGAAAGTGAAAAAGACAAACCAGAAGATTGGAATACTGAAGCACTTTTTTCTGCCTAATATTAGTGATTTCTCCATTGCTTGTATATATTGTTCCCTCAAACTTAAACATAAGTTTTATTTCAATACACCATCTTTAATATATACATATATTCTACGTGAAGAAGTATCTCAAATCCATTTGGAAAAAAATAAAAAAATAAAAAAAATCATGTCTTTAATCAGTGAAACTGAAGTGAATCATAGAAAGAGATGACTGATTTTTTTTTCTTTTTTTCTTGAATGAATTAAGAACTCAATTAGTTAATAATCAAAAGAAAGGTAAGGACCATATAAGGGAACCATTCTAAATAGGATTACATAGAAGATCACGTAATAAATGAAATTCCTTACTTGAATATAAATATTGTTGTATAAAATTGCAATATTGATTTACTTGGATGCTGACTCATTATATGACAATAATTCATAGGATTAATTAATTTTTAACATTTATTAAAAAAATATTCTAATTTTAATAATTTAGAAACCAATAAATTAAGTTCCCTAAGAAAACAATAAAGTAAGGAAAATATGTAGTGGTTTATTCGTATATATGACAAGGGGTAACGATGAAATATGATAAATGAAAATCCTTATTAGAATATAAATAATAGTTTTATAAAATTTGCTAGGCTGTTTGACACGTGTAGACTCATTATGTGATAATAATTTATAGGATTCACTCTTTTTTTTTTCTTTTTTTGAGAAATATAGGATTCACCCTTTGACTATTGAGAAATTCTAATTGTAATTTTTATAAAGGGAGAATTTATCAGTTTAGCACTCATTTTAGTTACCCTTTTGAGGAGTATAATCTCTCTTCTTCTTTTTTTTTTATAGCAAAACCCTATATTTGGGGTGCACATTTTATGCTAACAAAAAAAAAAAAACTTTAAGAGATCGTTTGCTACAAGTAGTTTATAGTTTTCGTATTAATGTAAAAAATTAAAAATGATGATCTGATAGTTTGGAAATTATACCACGGTGTTTGATTGCATATAAATTTTTCTATAATTCCTAAAAATTTTGGTTGTACATAGAAATCTATCAATTTTTCATAAAATTAAGATATAATAATATATTTTTATCAAAATAATCTATAATAATATAATCATAACCAGCAAATGACATTTTGAAAAAATAATTTACCAAATTTTCTTTTAGATTATAATTTATAATCAATTTTACTCAAGAAATAAATTTTAACAAAATTAAAAAATATAGTTAATTTTAAAAAAATACAACAATTTTCTTATTTTATTTTTAATAGTATTTTATTTGTTATTTTAAACTAAACTAATGATATAAAGAATTTACTTATTAATTTCTTTAAATAAACAAATATTATTGATCATTTTATAATTTGTGTATATTCGTTTTTATATTGCAAATTTAAAAAATAAAATAAGTCATTAACTAAAATTTTATTTGCTTAAAAAAAAATTTTAGTTTAAAAAATAATAATAATTTTAGAGTATTTCACATTTTTGAGCATCTGAAAACTATTTGTACATATAGATTTCACTTGAACTCAAATTCAACAAAAATTAAACTCACTATATTTCAATTTCTCAAATTGAAAAAATTCGAACCTAGTAAAGAAGATGAAAAATTGTTCAAATTTTCATTGCTGTCTTCGTATTCATGTCTACCAAACAATTCTAAATGAGCTTACTTTCCATACAGAACCCACATCACATCACACCGCCCAGTGTAGTATGATTATTTACCGCGCCACAATGCAATGTAGTTAACTAAGAAAAAAAAATTATATAATATATGTATGTAATATTTATATATTTTTTAAAATGTGTTTATAATTATGAAAGAAAATCAATATACATATATCTTCTTAAAATAATTATCTACACTTTATTGCACAACAAATAGGTGCGGCGGCGCAAATTTCGGTTTTACAATTAATGTGATAAATTTTAAATGTGCGGTTATAAAATTTACTTAACCACACCTTGTGTATTGGTGATTCTTTTTCCTATTTTTATTGTCTAGCTGAAAGAAGTTTGATTACAATTGTTGTACCTGCTTTTCGAGCACTCAGTAATAAATGAGATTTACTCGAAGGTCAGCTCGGGTAATTACGGACAACCAAAAGAAACAATAAGAATTTAATCAAAGCCGTGCGTGAACCAAGACTGTAAAATATCTTAGGTTAAGAAGAATTAACCAGTCAGCTGAATGTTGTTCTCAACAGAATATATAACAAGTCGAGCTCGACATGCCGAGAATCAAGAAAAAAATACTTGCACACTCAATGCTAAATCTGTTTATTATAGGAAGATTTAATGAACCGTGTAAATATGGAAAGTTTATTATGACTCATAAACTCAGATTCCAAACATTTAAATATTAATTAGTATAATAAGGTAACAAGAATCCCAAGATTTAAGGGAATGATTGAAGCCTTGTAGTCACAATAGATAGAGGAGAAGGACGAATGTGTAAGAGGCTGAAGTTTTTGTATTCAAGAGAGAACTATGAGAAAAAGAGAATTATACAATTGCAAAGTGAACGTACAGAGGTCAATCTTTGAGGCCAAACCACTATACATTTATATATGTAATTATAATAAAAAATTCCTAAACACTATTACTCTAATATAATTAACAATCTACTTCCTTTTAATTGTGGTGGATGAGTTCACCATAAATATTTTAGTACTTTCATTAAGAGCTATCTATTTTAACCAAATAAAAGAACACCTTAAGAACATGCAAAATGGCCCCCACGAAGACCAACATGCAATGCACCTGAAAGTTCAGTGGCCACTGCACCAGAGATATGCATAAGAGACCTAGGACTCTCATGCAAGGTGGAAAACAACCCATGCTTCAAGAATGTCAAGAATCGAGCGATTGTGCTCCAGTCCCCACCTATGACATTGAACAAGTCCAATAAGCATTGCTGAGGAAAAAACTTCAACGTGTGCGGCCAAGCAAGCATCTATGGTGACAATTTTAAAAAGGGTCCTTCGTCACGCCTTGAAAAACCCTTGGGCATGTCAAGCTCTAAGTTGACAGGTCGCACAATCTTTCAAAGACCTACAACCTTGAAGTGGCATAAATGTTGACTAGGGTGTAATGCTCTCCTCCAACATCTTCTAGTGACGTGCTTTAGGAGATGAGGTCATCAGCGAACCCTCATTCATAGTGGTCGGTATGTATAATATGTGGAGCTCCGGTGGTCAATATTCAAGACATGGTAGCAGCTCGAGTTAAAGAGATAGAGAAAGAAGATAAAGAAGAGAGAGAGAGAGCTACTACCTGTAAAGAGTGGAGAAAACAGACAAATAGGGGGACAAAGCTAAGTAATTGGGTATGAATTAATTTTTTATTTCGATATATACAATGTCGTAAATATTATAAATAAATTGGGACCAATATACTTTTGTACACAAAATTCAAATAGCAATAGGATATGTAAAAAAATACATATATTTTACTTCTATTGTGTAATATATAAATGGGTCTATTGGCACCCACTTTTTTTTTCCTCTCCATACCTTTTCTTTAATGAATTAATTTTTTGAAGAGTGATGATATGTGTTATCCAATAAATTAGCATTTGTGACGTGGCGAATAATCTCTTGACACGTGGCTGATACCTGAAGCGTCTGCTAGAGTATCGACCAGGAGACACACCAGAAGCAGGACAAGCCTGTCTTTCCCACGACCAGTCTGGTCGGTGGTTCCGCTGGCAAAGCAACATTTATGGGAAGATCTTTGTGAATCCCGAATTTATCTCATGCAATCTTCTGGAAATCTCATTATTCAGGGGATAATATCTGTAACAATATTTTATAACCCTCCTTGAGCCTATAAATAGCAAGATATAGCTCAAGGGAAGAGACTTTTGGCTGCTGGATGAGAGAGATATAGAATTTCTCCTAGTAAACTTGTATTGTTTTGTGAGAAGTGCTGAAACTCATTGAACCCAAGTTCTCTGATCACATTTCTGATTTCATATCAATATAATTCTAAGTAGACGTAGGTCATTACCAGATCCTAGGGCCGAACCACTATAAATTACTGTGTTTTCTTTACTTTCGTCATTACATTATTCTCTTTACATTTGTCCATATCATTCATATTTTGACTCCGTGTCAGTTGGCCAAATCGTGGGTTAACATTCTGGTGCTTTCATTGAGAGGACGATTCATTGTTGTTAAGAAAACTAATGGCGAAAGAAGGGAGGAAAGCTGGCCAGACTGCCGCCGCTGCACCGTCGAATCCACCACCTCCTCCTCCACCTGCAAGCATGGCGGAAGATGAGCCGCAACTAGATTTTGAAGAGGAGGGAATGGACGATGCGACGCTGAAGAGCACCCTGGGCGCGTTGCAAGAAGAATTGGCTAGTCTGAGGGCCAATCAAGAGACTGTCGCAGAAGTTATGGCGCGACAGCAGCAGGAGCTTGATCGTCAGCGGGCGGAGTTGAGTGAGAGACAAGCAGAGGTGGACCGCCGCCAGACCGAGGCCATGGCAGCCCTCGAAGCAGCCTTCCTGTTGGCAAGAAATCAGGCCGCACCTGCCTCGCAGCCTAACCAACCTAAAAATGGGCCACCTCAGAAGGGTCCCAATCCTAGCCCACCAATCCATCCTTCAAGTCCGCAAAGGCCCGAGCAGCCTCAGATGCCCCATGACGAAGTCCCACTGGACCCCGAGGCAAATCCACCATCCCAGGCTGCTCGGGGTAATCCCCCGCAGCAAAGGCAGAATAGGGTTGAGCGTCAGCCCCGTAGTCCTAGGCGCCATGAGAATGATGGACCAAACCAAGCGAACAGAGGTCACCACCCTCCTGGTAACAGGAGGGACTCGGAACTAGGCTCTGCGGTCCGTAGACCCCCACGGCATAACGATGCACGGGGACACCGCGACCAGCGCAGGCCACCCTCTAACGCTCAGGGCGTTTCTGCTAGAGACGGTCTCAGAGGGAACAGTCAGTCTCACCACAGCCAGTCAAGGTTCAGAGATGGTCATGGGTACAATGAGGCTGACTCAGGCAAGGGCAATGCTGATGGGAGAAACGGAAATAGAGGTAAAAGCAGGTGCCAAATACCTCACGGTGATCAACCAAATAGACAAGATGCTGGGGGGCAGCCCAAAAAAAATAATGTCTTCAACCGGCTCGGAGGTAGCGAGCAACGGAGAAGAGAGGAGGACCTGAGAGATGTACTCAACGATCGTTGAGAAAGGCACGGCGAGAACATCCCCCCAGCTACAGAGGCTACCACAATTCCTGCCGCAGTGCAAGCCCAGATAGACGCACTCAATCAGGCTGTGCAGCAGCTGGTCGAAGGAAGGACTTCTTACATCGATCACGACTGGAGGAAAGGTACTCCTTTCGTCCAAAGGATAGCTAATGCTGAAACTCCCAGCAAGTTCAAAATGCCTACGCTCCCGAACTTTGATGGATATGGGGACCCAGTCTCGCATGTGAATAAATTTGAGATTCAGATGGACATTCAGAAAGTGTCTGAAGACGCTCGGTGCAGGATCTTCCCTGCAACACTTTCTGAAGCAGCACAGGAGTGGTTCTTTAAGTTCCCACCTGCAAGCATAGTTTCCTGGGAAATGTTCGTAAGGGAGTTCTACGGACAGTTCTACGCAGGTCGTGTGCACCCAACCGAAGCAAACCAGCTGGTCGAAATCCGCCAACAGGACGGAGAGTCAGTGAAGGATTACGTCCAGCGCTTTATGCGGGCGGCGGCTGGAGCAAAAACAGTAGGAGACGAAGGCAAGATGATGGCCATTACCGCAGGGGTAAAGCGTTGCTCTCCCCTCTGGAAGAGTCTCCGAAAGGAAGGAGTTAAAACGACCCAAGAGTTCTTGGATCGAGCCAATCGTTACATTAAACTCGAGGAAGCCATTGCTGATGATGGGAAACCCTCGAACAAGGGTAAAAAGGCCGCCGAGCCTGCCAAAGCCGCCAATGGTTCCAAATCTGATGGCAACGACAAAGGCCATAAAAACGGCAGCGGTAATGGCAAAAATGGTGGGAAACGGCCGTATAACGAGCCTTCCACCTCCGACAATAAACGAGCCAAGGGTAATCGTTATGAACCTAGGTTCACTAACTACACTGCCCTCATCGAGTCTCGGGGAGAGGTTTACCAGGCCACAAGCTCTAGTGTGCCTTACAAGAGACCTGGGCCCATTCGAAAAGACATTTCGAAAAGAGATACCACCAAGTTCTGTCGTTACCATAACGACTACGGACATGACACTAATGAATGCAACCAGTTAAAAGACGAAATCGAGTTCCTTATTAGACAAGGACACTTGAGAAGGTACGTACGGGCCTCGGGAACTTCCCAACGAGAAGCTCCAGATGGCAACGAGCAGACGTCCACACGCCAACGCTCGCCACCATTACAGCCTGCCCCCGTAGCCGGAACACTCTTAACCATCTGTGGAGGCCCGCACCTCGCGGGAAATAGCGGAAAGGCTAGAGAACGATATGCTCGGACTCTGCGCCACGACCAGGACATCGAGATGATGACTGTGGAGGACCGTGCGCCGAAAAAGGCTCGCTCAGAGGAGTACGGGATAACCTTCTCTGAAGGCGATGCCCAACACGTCCGGTTCCCACATTCTGATCCGCTGGTCGTGGATATCCAGATGGCCAATATGATGGTAAAAAGAGTACTGGTCGATACAGGAAGTTCAGTGAACATCCTGTATAAGTCAACACTGGAACGCATGAAGTTGTCCGTAAAAGACTTGGAGCCCTGCAATCAAACCATATACGGCTTCTCTGGAGAAGGACTCGCCCCAGCTGGAATGATCAAACTCCCAGTAACAACGGGTACAGCATCTGCCTCAAGGACATTACTCACCACTTTTGTGGTGGTCAATTGTCCTTCAGCATATAACGCTGTTATTGGAAGGCCCATACTAGTTGAGCTGAGGGCCATCATCTCCATGTGGCACCTTGCCATGAAATTCCCGACGGACGCAGGGGTAGGATGCGTCTTAGGAAACCAAAGGGAAGCCAGAGAGTGCTATAACGCCTCGATCACAAAGGCAAAAAGTGGAGCATCGAGGAGCGCTACCCCAGACCGATTGCAGATGACAGAAGACAGACAAGCCCAATCAGGTGGTAACGTCACCAAATAGGGTGTTGCCCAAAGTGAGGATATAGATTTGGATCCTCGCTTTGGGGATTTTGAAGAAAATGTTAGACCCATTGAGGACCTGGAAGAGGTCCAACTCGATGAAAAAGACCCAACCAGAGTCGTGAGGGTTGGGAAGAATTTAGAGCCTACCACAAAGCAGGCACTGGTGAAATTCTTGCAAGAGAACCAGGAAGTTTTCGCCTGGTCGCATAAAGACATGGTTGGGATAGACCCTGCAGTAATCAGCCATGTCCTGAACATAAACAAAGCCTTTCCACCGGTGCAACAAAAAAGAAGGCTGCTCGATAAAGACAGATCAAAAGCCTTATAAGAAGAAGTCGAAAGACTTAAAGAAAATGGGTTCATCAGGGTGGTGTTTTATCCATCGAGGGTCTCAAATCCGGTGCTGGTCCCCAAGCCTAACGGCAAGTGGCAGACCTGTGTGGATTTTACAGACCTCAATAAAGCCTGCCCAAAAGACTGCTTCCCACTCCCGAGGATCGACCAGCTAGTCGATGCAACTGCGGGACATGAGATCCTCTCATTCATGGACGCGTATTCGGGTTACAACCAGATCAGCATGCATCCCCCTGACGAGGATCACACCAGCTTTCGGACCGATACGGGCTTATATTGTTACAAAGTAATGCCCTTCGGGCTGAAAAACGCAGGTGCGACTTACCAACGACTGGTCAACCACATGTTCAAGGAGCTGATTGGGGTAAGCATGGAGGTATATGTGGATGACATGCTTGTAAAGTCCAAAAAGGCAGAAGGACATGTAAGGGATTTGCAGGGATGCTTTGATGTGTTGAACAAGTATCAGATGAAATTGAACCCCCTCAAATGTTCCTTTGGAGTCGGATCAGGGAAGTTTTTGGGGTTTATAGTAAATTCAAGAGGAATCGAGGCCAACCCTGACAAGATAAAAGCCCTGATCGACATGAAGTCGCCGAAGAAAATCAAGGATGTACAAAGCTTGACCGGAAGGATCGCTGCCCTAAGTAGATTCATCTCAAAATCAACTGACAAGTGCTTTCCATTCTTCAATCTACTCAGAGGGAATAAGAAGTTTGAATGGACGGAAGACTGCGAGCAAGCATTCCAGGCCTTAAAGGCTCATATGTCGCAACCTCCCATCCTATCAAAACCAATCGAAGGAGAGACTTTGTATATTTATCTGGCAATTACCGAAGTTGCTGCTAGTACGGTATTAATACGGGAGGAAGAAGGCGTACAGAAAGCTGTTTACTATGTCAGCAAAAGGCTTATCGGAGCAGAGTTGAAGTATCCACCAATCGAGAGGTTAGCATATTGCTTAATTCTAGCCTCCAGAAAGTTGCGTCCGTACTTCCAAGCCCATCCTATCACAGTTCTGACCGACCAGCCCCTTCGGCAAGTCCTCCAAAAACCTGAGGCGGCTGGACGGCTGTTAAAATGGGCGGTCGAATTAGGACAGTTCGATGTAACTTATTCACCGCGAGCAACAATAAAAGGGCAAGTCTTGGCCGATTTTATTGCGAAGTTCACCGAACTCCCCAACAGTGAGCTGTGCAAACAGCCTGAAGCGCCCATGCCTCAAGACGAGACTCCGTCGTGGAAGCTATTTACGGATGGTTCATCCAATGAATCCCACGCTGGAGCAGGAGTGATATTGATAACGCCCGAAGGGCATCGATTTCACTGCGCAATCAGGTTTGACTTCGCAGCATCAAAAATGAAGCAGAATACGAAGCGCTCCTCGCTGGACTGAGAATGGCCAAAGATATGAGCATAAAAACGCTTGATATTTACAATGACTCCCAGATGGTCGTGAATCAAGTCCTGGGAGAATATTAAGCGTGAGGATTAAAGATGATGGCCTACCTTAATAAAACGAAAGATGTGCTAGCCCAGTTCACAAAGTACACCCTCCAGCAAATTCCGCGAGACCAAAATTCCAATGCAGACGCCTTAGCTAAACTCGCAAGTGCAAAGGATGCTGACACCTTGAACATAGTTCCGGTAGAAAGATTGAATAGGCCAAGCATTGAAGTGGCCGAAGCCAACATGGAGATTCGTGCAGAAGATACGTGGATGACGCCTTACATGGAGTATCTGACAAATGGAACATTGCCAGCAGATAGAAACAAGGCCAGAACTCTGCAAAGGCGGGCTGCTAGGTACATATTGCTCGACGGTGTTATGTACCGAAGAGGATATTCAATTCCACTACTCAGATGCATTACGTCAGAAAAAGCTAAGGAACTCATGGAAGAAGTGCATGAAGGCTTCTGCGGAGATCACGCTGGGGGGCAGAGTTTGGCGAAAAAAGTTCTAAGACAAGGCTACTTCTGGCCAACAATGAACGAGGATTCAATGGAGTACGTACGAAGATGCGATAAATTTCAAAGGTTCTCCAAGATCCCACGAGCAGCTCCAAACGAGCTAAAGCAGATGCAGAGCCCGTGGCCTTTCGCAATATGGGGAATAGACTTGATTGGATCACTGCCAACAGGAAAAGGAGGAGTAAAGTATGCAGTCGTGGAAGTCGATTATTTCACAAAATGGGCCGAAGCTGAACCACTCGCAACCATCACAACCAAAAAAGTTCTTGACTTCATCATCAAGAACATTGTATGGCGGTATGGATTGCCCAGGAAGATAGTTTCAGACAACGGAACCCAATTTGATAGCGACCTGTTCACCGATTTCTGCGAGAGGCATGGAGTAATTAAGAGTTTTTCTTCAGTCGCACATCCCCAAGCAAATGGGCAAGTCGAAGCTGTAAACAAAACTCTCAAGGACACCCTGAAAAAACGACTTGAAGAAGCTAAAGGAGCATGGCCAAAACAGCTGCCTGAAGTCCTCTGGTCGTATAGAACATCTCATCGAACAGCGACAGGGCATACCCCATTTTCTCTAGCCTACGGATATGAGGCAATGTTACCTGTCGAGTTAGATCCCCCCTCACATCGGTGTTTGACTTACGACCAAGACGCGAACAGCCAGTTGATGATGGAGTCCCTAGACTCAATCGATGAGATAAGAGAAAAATCTCAACTCCGAGTTGCTGCTTACCAGCAAAAAGTCGCCCGGTACTTTAACTCCAAAGTTAAAGAAAGAAAATTCAACGTCGGAGATTTGGTGCTACGACGTGTTTTCTTAAATACCCGCGACCCCACTGCTGGCGTGCTCGGACCTAACTGGGAAGGGCCTTACTAGATTGAAGAATTCCTTCACCCAGGCACCTACAAACTTGCACGCTTAAACGGAGATCTCATTCCGCGCTATTGGAATGGAGAACACCTGCGCAAGTATTATCAATGAACAACCCTTCTTAAAGGACTGGCTTGTTTAAATTTCTCTTTTAATTTTTACAAGTTTTGCAAAGAGGGTTAGCCACGATGTATGGCTAACTGCTCGTATATGTAAGATTCTGTTTCAGAATCACTCGTAAAGACATGTTTAGTCCATTTTTAATACAAGATTATAAGGGACTGTGCTCAGCCAGTCATTCTTGCCAACCTTTGTGAATTTATATTTACAAGTATTTGTTCATTACGTGTGTTATTTTGCTGTATTACAAGTATCAATTTTACTACAAACAGGAACGTCCGAATAGGTTATGGTCAAGGCAAGTGACCAAGGACCTAAAGCTCCTCGATCACTTGGGGGGCATATAAGGCACATCGATAGCAAAGCATACTTTTAAGGTATGTAAACACATGAACAAAATAAGTGAAAGCATGCTACAGTACTTAGAGTATTTTTCAAAATTTATGTTTTGTTAAATCATGCCAAAGTACTATGCTAAGTCCGGTCATACGGATAAATGTTATAATATAATATTATAGCACCAAGAGTTAAGCTTTTACACCGCAAGCATCGCTGCTTGGATGTAACTGTTCAAATAAAAAAGATTTACTGCCCGTGCAGTAAAGTTTAAAAAAGAAATTACTGTCTTTACACCACGACCCTTGGGTCGTATATCCAAAAAAGAAGAAAAAAAAAATACAAATTCAAGAGGCATTCAGGGCTGGAGGGTCCTGAGCAACATCCTGGTTAGTCACGTCCTCAACAGGATCTTCTTCTTCCAAACCAGCAACGCTTGGAGTGGCAAGGGTCGCGGCTCTTGCTTCCTCCTCGGCCAGTTGGGCAGCACATCGAGCCAGCTCCGCAGTTCTGACTTCCTCTGAAAGGTAGCTAAAGTCAGCACCCTGATTGTGTTTCCAGAAATTGTAGAAACATCAGAGTGTTGTCCTCTTATACTTCTCCAGATTCTTGGAGTTGTCCAGCTCCAACTGCTTCACTTTTCCCTCGAGGGAGAGAATAGCCTTGTCCTTGGTCTTGGCTACCTCCCCCAGATGCTTGATTTCGCGAAGCTGGGTTTTGCTGATCTCCCGGTACTCTTGCCTCAACTTGACTGCTGCTTCCTTCGCAACTTCAGCCTCGGACAGCTTAGTCACCGCTGCATCCCTCTTTCGGATCACCGCCTCTAACTCCTTAGCGTGCCTAGCCTCAGCAGCCGAGAGCTCCTCGGCCGCCTTCACCTGCAACCTCTCAATGGCTTTTGCCTCGACCTGCTCGAGGTAAGCCTGGGCTCGGGTACGGGCAGTAATGGCAGAAAGTAAGGCCTGTGCACAAAGAAAAAGGAGTCAGAACTTATCACGAAGACTAAAAAACTAAAAGACTCAAAGAATAAAGAAGCACTTACGCTGGAGATTTCGTTCAGAGCCCTGTTCATGATCTGGTCGACTGGCAGCTCTTCAGCTTGAACCATTGCGGTCCTAACACGCTCGCCTTTACCAATGCGATCGAGGCGGTCTCGGGCGGATCGGATGGCACGGCTCATAAGTCTGGCCCCATGAGCCTCTTCGCGAGAAAGGTGCTCCCTGGCAGGTGCAGCTGGAGGATTCGGGCGAACAGGAGTAGTTTGCTGTTCAGAAGGAGCTGGAGGAGGAGTAGGAGTTCGCCCAGTTGGCGCAGGACTTTGCCCAGTTGGCGTGCCTTGAGGAGGGTCTTCTGGTCGACTTTTCTTGGCTGGAGGGTCCCGACTGGATTCACCAGTTCTCTCTTTTGGCTTCCGTGTGAGTTGGGGGGTTTCTTCTTCCTCCTCGGCCTGATACATGTCGAAGATGTTGGGAGTTGACATATCTGCATGAAGGTAAACACAAGAGGTTAATAAGGAAAAAGAAAGGTGAAAGTAAGTAACACAACAAAAAGAAGATAACAAAGTAAATACCCGAGCTACAACTACTGGTCGATACACTATTGACTCTATTAATCATATACTCATTTTCTGGCATGAAGAAGTCTGGCCCTAGATTTGGAGCATATGTAAAGTTACCGTCCCCGTCAAACATATGACAGGGAATTGGCAAACCATTTAAAAGCGAAATAACGTTACCATTGTCATCAGAAGACTCTCCCAAGTCAACAACAGGCTCTGTGGCTTTTTCTTTCCCCTTGCCTTGGGGAGCAGAAGGCCTTTCTGCAGAAGGGCTACCCGTGGGTTCCCTGATCGTAACTCCTGTAGGCCTCCTCCTGGGAGAAGGCACAGGAGGTTGTGGCTCGGGAACCCCCTCGGCAGTGGCTTCGTCCACCACGGACCCTCTATTTTCATGGCGAGGAGCCAGGAGGCCAGATGACCTCAAGTTCTTTTCAATGATTAGGGCCTTGACGCTTTTCGCTACGTTAGACATCCTGGCCAGAGCATTGGACCTCAACACCATGTCTGGTGTTGGAGTCGGACGTAACCAGGGGCCTGAAAAACAGGTCAAGTTTGAGAAAAAATGAAAGAATATACTCTGAGGAAAAGTATCGACCAGCGAAAGATAAGCTCTTACCTCCTCTCGCGAAGGCCAAATTGTTACTGGCTATGTTCGGAGTAAAGAAGTACTCCTTATTATAATGCCCCACGTTCGAGACATGAGTAGTACCGCTCAGGAACGTCTGGCCGGTTTCCTGGTGACAGAAGTGAAAAAAGCCTGTCCCGTTGTGCTGAGGGTTGGACTTGAGGTCAAAAAGGTAATTGACCTCATGAGGTGAAGGTTCTGGCCATTTGTTAAGTTTGTATAGGATATAGAGTGCGGCCAGCATCCTATATCCATTAGGAGTTATTTGAAAAGGGGCGACACCAAAGTAATTGGCCACCCCCACAAAAAATGGATGAAGAGGGAGATAAGCTCCCGCCTCAATATGGTATCGGAACCAGGCGCTGTTCGCCCCTTCTGGGCGGTTAGCCCTCTGGTCCGCAGTGGGACGAGTAATGGTTACCCCCGTGAGGGGGAATTTTCTGAAACAGTTGGCAACCATTCGAGGGGTCACCGAACTAGCAGGGGAGGTATACCACTCGACATAGGGCGGATTCCGATGACGAGGACGAGCCCTAGTTTGGATATTAAGGTCAGGAACAAGATTTTCTCGACCACTGGTCGAGGGAACCCCAGCCTGCGAGCCAGGCTGGGCAGGAGAAGTAGGGTTACTTTTAGACTCGGGCCTTTTCTTGCCAGAAGACTTTGAACGGGCCATTGGAGGAGAGGGATGTGGTCTGGAAGAGGCTCGCGAGAAAGGTATCTGGTAAATGCGATCGGTTGGTTGTTCTTCTCCCTCGAGCAGCTGGGCGAGGAGGTCGTCGTCGATGGGTCTCTCACCTCCCCACAAATCTGGCATTAAAGTCTGCAAATAGAAGAATGGGGAGGTGAGGTTAGAGGATTCTAGAAGGCATTTAGAATAACGCTGGTCGAGTATAAAAGTTAAGCCTTTATACAACAGCATTCTAACAAGAAACTAAATCTTTCTACGCGAACATTTTGAAAAATGGATCAAAGGGTGAAAGTGAAGAGTTTTCCTGAAAAGCTTTTTCAACTCCCCTTAGGGCGGGAAAAATTATTTTTTCAACTAGCTTAAAAATCGAAATGTTACTTCGGTTTTACGTCCTAAAAAAGCATGATCCTGAGTTTTAAACTAGCTCATAAGCCTACTCTGCCTACAAAAACATTCTATCTACAGGCGCCTAAAAACCAGAAGCCAAGAGACTTAAACAGTACACCATTAAAGAGCATGCACCACGAGAAATTAGAAGCAGGGGGTTTCAGTAACTTACCAGGGAAAATGGTCGTGAAGGTGGAAGAAAGGACTTCGGAAATCAAGGAGCCCACCGTCTGAGTCTTGAAAGCACAAGAGAACGTTCGCCGGAGAAGGTAAAGCTCTGGTTTTTAGGGTTTTTGGCAGAATAATGGCGTGCGTGAAGAGAAAAGAAATGGCTCTGGTGGTCTTATATAAGTTTGTCTCTGATATTAAAAAGACGTAATCAATAGTTTTCCTTTTTCGAAGTATGGGGGAACGTGATGGCCGTCGAAATTGTTTCTAGGGAACTGAAAAGTCATGATTAGACAGGAGTGGGTTGCTTTTTTCAAGAACACACGAAGGGTTCTGCACGTCAGGAGGGGTTACCGAAGAGTCGTTCGTTCAAAGTTTATTTACTGTTCGTAGTATATAAACTTTGGCGGGCAAATGTTATCCAATAAATTAGCATTTGTGACGTGGCGAATAATCTCTTGACACGTGGCTGATACCTGAAGCATCTGCTAGAGTATCGACCAGGAGACACACCAGAAGCAGGACAAGCCTGTCTTTCCCACGACCAGTCTGGTCGGTGGTTCCGCTGGCAAAGCAACATTTATGGGAAGATCTTTGTGAATCCCGAATTTATCTCATGCAATCTTCTGGATATCCCATTATTCAGGGGATAATATCTGTAACAATATTTTGTAACCCTCCTTGAGCCTATAAATAGCAAGATATAGCTCAAGGGAAGGGACTTTTGGCTGCTGGATGAGAGAGATATAGAATTTCTCCTAGTAAACTTGTATTGTTTTGTGAGAAGTGCGGAAACTCATTGAACCCAAGTTCTCTGATCACATTTCTGATTTCATATCAATATAATTCTAAGTGGACGTAGGTCATTACCATATCCTGGGGCCGAACCACTATAAATTACTGTGTTTTCTTTACTTTCGTCATTACATTATTCTCTTTACATTCGTCCATATCATTCATATTTTGACTCCGTGTCAGTTGGCCAAATCGTGGGTTAACAATATGTGCACCTAAAATATGCACTCAAACATTATACACAATGACGTGGTACTTCTATTTAAAACAGTAGGTCATAGTTTTAATACATGTGATTAGCTAGGTTAAACCGTCATGTCAATGTGTGTAATATTTTGGTGCACATATCATTACTTTTTTTCAAACTATATATTTGTTATAAATTTACACAAATATCCATACTAATTATTTAACAATAAAATTATATTTCTTCACACACAATTTTAATACACAAAATAAATAACATGTATAAAATAAATTATAAATGTTTAATTTTATTTTATATATATATTAATTTTTTTTTACAAACAAACACTACAACAAAAATGCCTTTTAGCGTCGCTATTTTGCATCACGTTTGCACACTCACCGTCGCAATTAATCAAATCAGCTCAGTAGCGTTAGTTTTAAACTTGTGCTAATTTTTGTTAATTGCCTCTGTACAGTAACCAACGATGTTAGTTGTGTCGGTTCTAAACCGACGCTTCTAAGATCAATAGCGCCAGTTCTAAACTGACGCTTCTAAGATCAAGAGCGTCGGTTCTCAAAAGACGCTTTTGATATCAATCGCGTTGGTTATGAAGTGAGGCTAATGAGCTAATTATGAAAATTTTCAAAAAAAAAAGGCCAAAAAAAAAAAGCATTAGCATTAGTTTAGAACTGATGCTATTAAAAAAAATGGGTCTGTTGACGTCATTTTCCGTCAATTTAATTATGTAGAGAAATAAACAATTAATTTAGGAAGAATAGAAGAAACCACAAATTTTTAACGTGGTTCAGCAGTTAAAATATGTCTACGTCCACGAGTCACTATTATTATGAACACTCTGTAAAAGCTTCGGATGAAAGCAATTTGACATAGTCTCTTCTCTGTACAAAATTGTGCATGCCTACAAATGACCTAGTCCAGGCTATTTATAGACCTGATTGTAGGAATATCTCCAGGGGAGTTACAATCAAATGTTTAAATTCAAATAAATATTCGAATTAATAATACAAATTAAATGCATTAATTAAATAATAATCCCATAAAAATAGGGATCATCACACGGTTTTAATGAATCCTAAAGAAATAGGAATTTCCTAATAGATTTCCCTTGTGGTAAATGTGTCATTGAGCTCGATCGTCGCTTTAACGCGTTTTCGAGACCAACCAAACTTCGAGCTCACCATTCCAATTGTTTCCTTCTCCTCTCGTTGAATCGATCGAACTCATCCCAAGGAGAAGGTTGATATCTTCGATCCTGCAACCCATGCTCGAGCACTGATAACAGATCTGGAACTGTTTGACAATTCGTACAAGAGTACTACTAACACTTGTTAATCCCGAGCTTACCTTTACGAGCCTACATTTCGAGGCTATATGTTTAATCTCGAAATTTGTGTGTAACATTTTGCCCTCTCAAAAGTGTTGGTTCGAATCATCTTAGAAGGAGACTTTTGAACTTCATTTTCGAAAAATGTGTCCACCTACCACACTCAAGTGTGGACATGTGCCCCTAGGGGATTGTATACCGAGAGTACTTAAGTACTCTTTTCTCTGCACACGTCCTTTCCTATTCCCTTTTTACCACCAATTCTGGAAATCATAAGTGGTCCATCGGATCACGTTTTATCCCAGATCAAGGGTTTGGATATCACCTTTTTTTTGCCTATTTAAACCCCTTCCTCATCTCCTTTCATCCCTGTGTTTTACACTCCCGCCTTTCAAAAAGAAAACCAGAGCCAAAAGGAAAACATAATATTTTTATGTTTTCCAAACCCAAGAGGCAAATCAACATTGGTTCGTTTGGTTCTATTGCATCGTTTCTACTTTTGATCCTTCGATCCAACATTTCTTCATTCCCTATATCAACTTTGTGTAAGTTCATCAGACTTTATCACTCATTGTTTGTACAGTTTTTTTTTTCTATCTTCACGCATGAAAGAAAAGAAAACAGTCTTGGTCCTTGTTATAATTCTGTGATCTTTATTATACATAGGAGTTTTTTTATTCGTAGGGTGTATAGTTTTGGATGGGTAGAAACTTGTTTATGGCGGAAAACTGGTAAAAATGGTCTCTTTCTAATCATGGGATAATCAGATATAGGTTTCGTTTAGAGTGAGAAATAGGGCTTTGGATTAAGGTTTTAACACACGTATCCCAATAATATATCATTTTTGGGTTACTGCCCATTTCTTCCTAGAAATTAAAGATACCCCAAATTGAAAGTAACTGCCCACTCTCGAGTGGGTCCACTCTCGATGCCCCAAACTTTTAATAGATCGGTATCTCAAGTCTTCAGACTCAATTAATGCATTCTCGTTATCTCAAGCTTGCAAACTCGAGTTATCAAAATTTTAAATTCTTCCCATTATTTATAGATGATGGACCATCACCCTTTTCTTTCTTGTTAGATGTAGCAGTCTTCAGAGAATCGGTGGGGGCCCGAGCTTGCGATCTCGTACCATCCACCGTCTCCTCAACCTGAGTCACCATTTTCCCGTAATCAGCGACTGATCAGTGAGCAAAAAGAGCACCTTGAATGAGAAGACATTAGAGCCCACTTCCAATGCCAGATTGACGAGGTCGAAGAAGGAAAAAGAAGGAGGTTACGATTTTCCGTGCAGCCTGACCCGGACCCCGAAATCTGACCAGCTCCACTAGACCCCAAATGTAGGGTCACAATAGCCTTTTCACCAGGCAAACTCTCTTTTGAATTCATGGAGAGTACATCGAACTAGCCAACCACACACACCGCCTCCAAAGTTCCTTCCATCCCAGTCTCGAAGAATTCTTTCTTCGAGGCTGAACATTACCAAAGTTCCATCACTTCCACCAGGTAGATTTTAGAACTGTTGTCCTGCCATGGATTAAAGTTATCTGGAAAACTAGTGTGTCAACCTGCTAGCTCTAACGAGAGGAGTTTTTTTGCTCCGGGTGAAGAAGACCCTGAGAGGAAAGTCAAGCTTGCGGCCTGGAGTTGCAAACATATGCGAGTTGGGGCATTACTGCCCTTGAACGACTATTTTTGAAATTTTACTGACTATGTCGGTATTGCCCCGTTCTAGCTTCAGTCCAATTCATAGAGAGTCCTAGCAGCTCTGAGGTCGTTATACCATGACATGAAGTAGGATGGACCATCGGCATATGAGATCCTATATCTCTTCTGCCTCAAAAGTAATTATTCTCGAGCTCATGGAGGGATGGTTTTTATTACCTTTTGAGCTACCCAAAGGAGATATGGTTGTTCGAGGACAGTCCTAACCATCCTCCTAACTTCAAAATGATCTTCTTTTGGATAGACGGTCTAGCTCCTTCCCGATTTTATTCATTTCAACGAATCCGTAAGTATATTTTCATAGTTCTCTTTGATTTTTTTCGTTTCGAGCTCAAAATTCTCATTCAAACTTTCCATGGAGCCAACTATCACCACCCATAGCCCACAAAGGCCATGAAGGACCACAGGGAAGTGATTCTCAAGCTCTTGTACGGCCAGCGATCCGCCAACTATCTTCTTCATGAGGATAAGCTTCGACTATGTGGTCTTCTTGGTGAAGGCGAGTCCACAGACAACACGGGAATCCGCAAGTTTGTGAGATGGGAAGACGTCCCTGTCCCAACCACCAAGCTTCCCTCCAGAAGGAAACTCTCGAGCTCACACTCTCGGACCTTTATTCCTTGCTTAGTCGAACCTCCATGCTTGGGAACTGAAGCTCAAGACAAGGCCTCACCAAACTCGTCCCACGGAGGTAAAGTCGTGTTAGATCTATCCAAGTGGTCTCCCACTCTTCTTAGACGGGAGCCTAATATTGTAGTTTTTTTTAACGATCCCCGGAATAATTTTATGGTATGGTTAGGGGTAGATCTTAAGGTGCATATGTTTGATAGTTGGTTAAGGAAATACCAAACTATGTATAGTTTGAATGAAGTTTGGGATGGGATAGCTATCTGGTATGGGAATAACGATTATAGGGACCTATTGAGGATGTCCCCCACTTATAGAGAGGGAACACCTTTAAAATCATCTGAAAACAGAGGGATTTCCTGGTCCCCGAGCTCGAGCTCGAAGGAATCTTCCAGTTAGGTTTCCTTCACCTAGAAGTTTCAACATATTTTAAAATATAATCAGATCTTGATGTTTTTTTGTCCCTTTTCAGGTAAGATGGATTAGGACCTTGACAGCATCCTCAACCAACTTGTTGCATCTAGGGGAGACAAACACCACCGGGTGTCCTCGAAGGGAGGTCACCATTCTAAGGTCACCAAAAGGTCCGAGGCATCCCCGTCGGCCTCGAACCAGGCTGATTTGGGCCTTGTCACCGATCCTCCAGTGCATCCGGAAGTTGCAGTCCCTCGTCCTGCGAGCCAGCCAAAGAAAGTTCGCCCCGCTCAACCTCCAATCTAAGATCGCAAACTTACTGTCTCGACCTATGTCCCTGAGTTTGTGGTCAAAAATGTTGCCGACACTCTCGGAATCTAGCTCGGTTTTGATGCTTTGACTCACGTAGGCCAATGCCTGAGCAACCTCAGGGCTCCCCAGTGGGATTTCTTAGCGAGCTGTGAGAATGCCAACACTTTTTTCGACAAGAGTGGGGAGTTGCTTTCTTCGGTAAGTTATTATTTAAGAATTGATAAGCTCCATGTTCCAACGACAACTCGTTATTTCTTTACTTCTAACATTACGTTTTGATGGCAGGCCCTTCTAACCTTCGTTCAGCACAATTATGTCCTAAATTACGAGGTCGCAACGAGCAAGGTGCACACCCAAGATGCCAGAGATGCACAACTCAGGGCTGAAGACGACCTTAACAAGACTCGGCAAGAGTTGGATGCGACTCAGCGGGAGCTAGAAACGACTTGGTAAGAGGTGGAGGCAAAGGAGACGGAGAATAAGAGGGTCCAAGAACTGAATGCCAAGCTGGAGGAGGACAAGAAGATGAATTTCGAGTTCATAGAGAGTGAGAAGGCTTGTCTTCTTGAGGAATTCAAGACCAAGAAAGACAACACCGTCGACATGGCGATGTATCTCATTTGGGCCACCAATCCCAATCTTGACACTAGCTTCATGTTAATCAAGGAGACCAAGTATGTCAATAGATGGAAAGCTCAACTGGAGGAGGGAGAAGTCAAGCTCGAAGCTCAAGAAGCGGCGGAGGCCACGAAACAAGTCAGGACGGTGAATGTCGGAGCTGCCAATCCTTGAAGGCCAACTTATGGGCTGTGACCCATAGTTTTTTTATTTTTTTTGTAATTACACTTTTTGGTGTCCTTAGGGAAAAAACAACTATAACTCGAGCTTGAGTTAGTTGACGAGTTATATTTTAATGGTAGATTTTTATGCTTAATTCTCTTTCTTGAAATCTTTATGCATATTATCTACATATAACTTTTGTGTTATCCTTATGCATCATTCTCCAGGTTCAAAATATTTCGAGCATACATGGACTTGTTGTTATATCTGTTTATTTATAAAAATATTGTTGTGCTTAAGTTCGAACTTCCATGTATTCATACATAGTTCATTTGATTGCACATTTTCGACTTCGTTATCCTCAAGGTCAAATATTACTTTTACCACGTATTTTTGCTAAAAAAATACTTATTGGCGTGTAACCTCGTTAGTCTAGTTATTTCTTGCTTAACTAGAGTAATTTTTCCTCATCCTCCAGTATGGTCTCAAGGTTGCGAGATTGAAACTTATTTGCAAAAATTAACAGCTTTGTCTTGACTCATGAACTTCGTTGGTTTATCTAGAATTCCAACTTTTAATCGTGTCAATTAGAGTTTGCTGGTTTGTTTTTAATTTGTGTTTGGTTAATAATCCATACACTGTTATTAATTTTATTTTTACTGATGTTATATTTTTGAGGCTACGGCATGATTGTATACCACATACTCCCCTTAAAATCCTATGATTATAATCTTAGGTTATTGAATTTTGAGAGCTTGCAAAAAATATAACTATAAAAATATAAAATTGGAATAATAATCAGTGTGTTATTAATGAAAAACAAAAATTAAGTACAAGCTTGGTTACAAGTGAATAAGCATCATTCCTACATTACTGGTAATAAGGTCGTAGATGTTCACCATTCCAAGCTCGTGGAACCAATTCTCCATTTAACCTTACTAGTTTATAGACACCAGGTCGAATAATGGATTCAATTTGGTAGGGTCCCTCCCAATTAGTCTCGATCACACCTACAGAGGGGTCTCGTGTGGCCAAAAATACGCGCCTAAGCACCAGATCTCCCAATCCAAAGTGTCTGTCTTGAACCCTCTTATTGAAATACCTTGAGGCCCTTTGCTGGTATGCGGAGTTTTTAAGTTAGGCTTCATCTCATTTCTCTTCAATTAGATCTAGAGTTTCTTCGAGCTTAGATTGGTTTGAGGTCTGGTTGTATGCTTCGCGTCTGATCGTTGGGATTTTGACCTCAATGGGCAACGTAGCATCACAATCGTAAGCCAAGGAGAAGGGGTGTGCCCCGTTGAGGTTCGAGTTGTTGTTCTGTAAGTCCATAGGACTTCTGGTAATTCTTCTGGCCATTTTCCTTTAGCTTCCTCGAGCCTTTTCTTAATAGAGCTCTTCAGAGTCTTGTTCACAGCTTTGACCTGGAAATTTACTTATGGATGGGCTATTGAGGAAAACTCTTGATTATCCCATTCTTTTCACATAACTGTGTAAATAGTATGCTAACGAACTGGGCTATGTTGTCTGACACTATTTTCCTTGGTACTCCATATCTGCAAATTACATTTTTTACCACGAAGTCCAAGACTTTCTTCGAGGTTATTGTGGTAAGAGGTTCGGTCTCCGCCCACTTAGTGAAGTAATCAACAACAACTATGACATATTTTATTCCCCCTTTTCCTGTTGGTAGGGATCCAATGAGGTCGATTCCCCATACCGCGAATGGCCACGGGGAGCTCATCATGGTGAGCTCGATTGGTGGAGCTCGCGGGATTGAAGTGAATCGCTGACACTTGTCACAACATTTGACGTATTCGAACGATTCCGCTTTTACCGTAGGTCAGAAGTATCCTTGCCTAATTACCTTTTCTAATAGACTATGCCCCCCGAGTGTGGTCTCTAAAAAAATCCTTCATGGATTTCTTCTAAAAAAATTCCAGCTTCGGGTGGAGTTACACACCTTAACAATGGCATAGAATATCATCTTCTATATAGTCTCCCATCCACGATAGTGTACCTTGGTATCTTGTACAGTAGCTTTCATGCCTCGTTCCGGTCTGCTGGGAAGCTCTCGGTTTCAAGATAGTCTATTATGGGAGTCATCCAAGTAGGTTGCAAATCTATCATGTTAACGTCATCCTCGCCAAATGATAACTCTACAAAATAGAGTTATTTTACCATATTTTATGTGCTAATTGTTGCTTAATTCTTGATTTTTTTAATTGATTTATTAAGTTTTAAAGTAATTTTGAATTTATTAGGTTTATTTTAATTTTATACATTTTTGTGTATTTTTATAGTCATTTTGTTGTAAAATGTTGTAGTTTAATTATTTGAATTATTGCTGTTTAATTTGAGGTAAAAAAATATTGTTTTATTGAAATTAAATGTCAAAGCAAATTAAGTTTTAATTAATATTTTCATGAGATTTATGTTGTATATTTTATTAATGAAAATATTAGTTTTAATTTAATTTATGATAATTTTGCAGAAATTTAGTGGCAAATTGATGTTTGAAAATTCAGAAAAATAATGAAAAGTGGTATATTTGAAAAATAAAAAAGGAAGCTACAGCAGCCCAATCACGCCAGCCCAGGCCCAAACCGCAGCCACAATTGCCCAGCCACCCAGGCCCTCTTCCTTGCTGCTGCCTTCCCAACCGTGGGCCTCCTGAAGCCTTCAGCTGCCCAACGAATCCTGCTGCTCCCAGCCTAATGCACCCAACTGAAGCCCATTGCTCCTCCTAGCTGATGCAACCGAATCCAGCCAGCTACTTCAATCTCCCCCAGGCCCACAAACCTCTCCCAACTCCTTGATGCACCCAGCCAGCCAAAGACTTCCCCAACCTGTGCCTCCAACGCACTCTGCTCCAGCCGTACACCAACCTTGCTTCAGTCAGTCCCATGCCAACCTCTTCACCATTCAGCCGCCTGCCACACCAAAAGCCCAGCCACCTTTGTGCATTTTGAGCCCAACAAAAGCACATTTGTCCCCTTGTCCCATTTGTCTAAAAATGTCACATTTTTATTCCACTTTCTACACATTTTACCCAAAAAAATCATAATTACACCCTACAATTTACCCCTATTTGCCATATTATAATTAATTTAATCAATTTAATTAATTTAAATTGATTATTTTAATACATTTTTTTTGCTATAAATAAGGGAGTTTGGTGCATATTTTTTAGGGAGGTTACACTATACAAAGTTTCTACATTTCAAAACCTCTCTATTCGCTTCATCTTCTTCTTCTTTTTGGTTAATTTTCTATGTATTTCTAGAGGAACAATTTGGGGGTTTTCCTCCAAATTTTCCTAAGTTATGTTTGTAATTTTTTTGTTTGTATTTTCTATTCTAGTTATGAGTTTCTAATCTTTTTAAGATTATTAAGGTGATGATGAAACAAATTGTAACTAGATAGTGTTTATGTTGTGTGTTAATTTCCCATTTTGTGCAATAAAGTTTATGGATTTTCTTCTTCAAATATCTTATTTCATCTTAAATATCACGTATTTTGGATTGTTAGGACATATTTACACTTTGTTCTTTATTAGTGCAAAAACATAATATTCTTTGTGTAAGATGTGTCATTAAATTGTACACATCCAATGCTTAGAACAAAAATATTATGTTTTGCCTTATAAATAATGTTCATTGATTTATTTGTTATTTCATTAGATTGATTTACACTATATGCTTTGAAATTATAATTTTTAAAAGTGAAGATAAATCCTATATTTTTATAAAAACTTGTGCTTAAATAGAATATCTAATTTGAATAAGTGATGGTTTGATTAATTTCTACTATTACTAAAACTTGGGAATCAATGTACTTTTAAATACTATTGAACTTATATTTTGTGGATTCTATTATCTTAATAATCTTTCTTTTACCATCTTGATTTCTAATATTAATTTATTTTTATATATTGTCTTTAATATCTTTATTATTATCTTTTATTTTATTTTGTTGTCACAAAATCTCATCAATCTTTGGAGCTAGGTTAGAATTTATTAATTTTGGTTTAAAATAGTTTTCTTTTCGATTTTAGACAACTCATTTGGGTTCGATCCCGTGCTTATACGAACACTAAATTCCATATACAATTCGTGCGCTTGTGAGTATAAATTTTTAAAACATACCCGTTTTGGGTCCATCAAGTTTTTGGCGCCGTTTCCGGGGAGTTGCAAGAAAGGAAACAAAATTTATCTCAAGGTTAGTGAATTCTTCTACTAGTTATATAAATTTTTGCCCGAAAAAAAACTATATATACAAAAATATAAAAAAAAATTATGTATTTATATAAAAACTAAAAAAAAAAAGATAAAAAGAAAATTTGGGACGGTTCTATCACCCATAAAAAAAAAACTTACTCATATATTTATATTTATTATTTGGTTTTAGTTGACGACATTTGTGCCTTCTAATTTTGTTGTAATTTTATTTCGTTTATAACTTTGTTAGTTGACGACACTTGTGCCTCCTAGCTCTTATGTTCTTATTATTGTTATTTTGTGATAGTTAATGATTGTAGTGCACCAAAAAAAAAATTTCTAGTTATTAAATTTTTGTGTTTTATTTTTATTTATGTGTTAAGTGTGGTGAATTATTTTATTTAAATGTTGTTTATTTTATTTTGGTTGTTGTTTGTTTTATTTAATTGTTTGTTATTTTATTTAATTGTTAGAATTGTTTGTAGAATTTTTGTGAAATTATTTGTTAAATGATAATTATTTATTTTTTTTATTTTTTTATTTTTAAAAATGTGATTATGTGAGATTTGGTTGAATGCACTAAGGTCCATGGTAGATAGTGATGTACCCTAGTGATTTAGTGTGTGCTAGTGCATGGTAGCATGGTACACATGTGTAGATTTTCTACACACTCTATACTTCCTTATTTTAGATTTTGTTAGAATTAATTTAAAATATAAATGGAAAGGGAAACCATAGTGGACGTGTGGCTTAGAGTGGGAAAGGAAGAGGATTATTTCAATATATTTTATTATTCCAATAAATTAAAAATAAGGTGATAATGCTATTTTGGGATAGGAATGTGATCACCATTTTATCTCCTATATCAATTGTGATAAAAGAAAATAATAAGAAATTAAAAGAAAATAAAAAGAGAAAGGAAACTTACCTTTTTCTTTTATTGAGTCATTATGAGAGAATTAGGTTAAAGAGGGAATGGAAATATTGGAAGAGCATTATGCTCTTGGGGCTGTCGTGTGTTGAAGAGAGGAAGAGAGAGAGAGAGTGGCGAGCTAGAGAGAGAAAGGGGAAGGGGCTGCCATTTTCTAGAGAGAATGAGGAAAGCAAGAAGAAGAAGGAGAAGAGAAACCAAGTCTAGAGTATGTTTTCTTTGTGATTTTGTTTGTCTATTCTCTTCTCTTGATTGTTATGATATTGACTTTGTTTTTATTGTTGTGTGTGGTTGGATCTTTCTTCTTCTCATGGTGGATTTTGAAAACTCTAGGTTTGAACAAGGGGTGGTAAAATTTGGTATTGGTCACCTTGTGTTCTTGATTCTATCAATCAAGAAAGGTAATGAACCCTTGTCATTTTTGGTTTATGTGTTGATAGTTTATATGAATGGGAGATTTGATCTAGGCATGGTTATGTTTTTGAGTGAAATTTTGGAATGATAATGTTCTTATGTTCATGGTGATGAGTTTGAAAGGGAAGGTTGTTTTTGAGTGTTTCGGCCTATGTGGTTTGGGCATAATTGATTGTTTGATTTTCTTGTGTTTCATACATGTTATAAGCATGCTAGGTTTCATGTGTATATAGATGAGGATTTTGTGTAAATTATTGTTGGGTATCCTAGGTGTTTCGGCCTAGGGGTGATGTTCAAACATGATTGTTTTTCTTGTATGTTTTAAAATTAATTGTGAATCTAGAAACATGATAGGGTGTATATGTGATCATGTATCAATAAATTATGGTATGCATGAAAAATGATAGGAACATGTTAGGTTTAATATAAAGGCATATATGAGGATTTGTGTTATGTTATTCATGCATGTTGTATTATTATTTTGTTGGGTTGCATGCATGAACTCATTAGAAAAAGAATAAGATTTTATAAGGTTGTATATGAATATGTGTTAGTTATATTCTTTGAATTATTTGTATAATAAGAGCATATTAGGATTTGTGAATTATTGTGTTTATGAAACATGAATGATCTTGTATGAATTTTATGAGGCATGAGGTAAAAGATAAAATTCATGGTGATTTATGCTTGCTGATTTTGTGATTAAATGGTGAAAAGATTGATGAAATAAAGATATGTATGCATAAGAATGGCTCTAATGATATGTGGTGTTTGTGAAAATAAAATGGTGTTTTAATTCACAATAAAAATGATGTATTTGCACAAATAATTACCTACAGATTTTTTTTTATATATTTTTGAGAAAATATGAGTTTTTAAAAATAAGGATGGTGATTTTAATGATAAATGTGATTGCTGGAATTTTTGTTTAAAAATGTAAAGTGTGCTTCAATAAAAGGAATTTGATTGGTGTTTTAAAATAAATCAATAACCTAAACAATGGTAAAATTTAAAAGTGATATTTTTAATATAATATGAGTGGTTATTTTACAAGTTATGATTTTCTTTAATTGGATTAAGAAAAATGTTGGATTTTTATTCACTTGTGATTTTTTTTAAATAATGGCTGAAAGTTTAGTTTAAATTTTTTTAAATAGTTATTTAATTTTCGCATATGAATTTGTGTTACATAAAAATTAAGTATTAAAAATAATTCAAGCAAAATATATTTTTCCCACACTTAAAATTAATATTTTTTTTTCACATCAAATTATGAAATTCTATTAACTTAACTTAAATTATTATTTTCTAAGGAGCATGATAATCATAGGTATTTTCTTTTTAAAATAATTTCCAATGCCTTTGCTTTTCTTTGTAATTTAAAAATAATAAATGGGTCTTTTATATATTCTTAATGGCTAAATAAAATTGTTTTTATGAAATAAAAAGAATGTCTTGAGAGATTTAATCAACCTGGTAATTTTAAGAAGATAAACAATGGTAAACAAAACATGCTACAAGTCTATTATTTTAAAACGATAGAAGTAAGACGCATGGAATTATCGTTTTAAACGCCACATTTACACAACAATCCCACGTATGCATGTTACATGCAAATTCACTTTTACGTCCAGAATTATGTCTATTATGCAATCATGTAGTTTTTATAGAAGGATCATGCATAATATAGGTAGAATGAGCATTATTATTTTATGACCTTATGTGTAACCAAGCATATTGTATGTTGTGTGTAACTCTCACCATGTGTGCATGGCCCATGCACACATGAGTTATATGAAAGGGAAAAATAGTAATTATGTGAAGCTGAGGAATGTCGTTTTGATTATGGTATAGGCTCGTTGAGAAGTTGTGGTTTTACTTAGCTTGGACCTGAGGTAAGGAAGTTAGATAGAACTTATGATTGTTATATTATGAATGGTAAGACTGTTGTGTGAATGAAATGTTATGAATTATGAATGTCATAATGTGATGATATGTTGGCGTGTATGAACATTGTATGATATGAATGGATGTTAGTGTGATGAACGCGACACATCAAAATGGGTTGCTAAGGATAAAGAAGACGTAACCTGAGTTACTAAGGATATGAAGACGTAACTCCATGGACGGACACGTCGAGGTTATTCAAGGACCAGAGGCTCTTGTTTACCTCAAAGGGTGGCATGGACAAGTTAGCGGGCCATGTTCACAAGGAATTGTTTATGATTATGTTATGATGTTTGGTAATGTTTATGATTATGTTATGATGTTTGATGATGTTTATGATTTTTGTTATGATGTTATGATGTTTATGATATGATGGTGGCATTGTGTTTATGTTTATGATATTGAGGCCAATTTTATGATGATGCTATGATGTATAAAGATGAATGATAGTGTTTGTAAATTGTTGTATCTTACTTGCTTGTTGTTTGTACTTCCTTACTGGGTTTTTAGCTCACCCCCTTACTTTCCCTTCCAGGTAGAAAATAGGTTTCTCTATAGCACGCGTGGTGATGTGGGGAGTTCTATCATCGTGGTGTGTATGGTGTGGGGGCATCCTATGGACGAGAAACAATAACCCTTTAAACGCCATTTTTAATAATGTTATGTTTAATGGGATTTTTCTTAAAATTATGAGTGGGACAAACTTTTGTTTGTTTTAGAACTTTGCATAAAATTGATATTTTCTTTTTAAACTTTTGGGCCCAACTTGCATGTTTTAAGCGAGACCCCACTGAAACCTTTATAATAAGTGGCTTTTTATTATAAACCATTGAAAATATGAATATTTTATTAAGTACTAGTTAAGGGCGTTTTACAATGGCATTTGTGCCTCCTAACTTTTTATTTCATTATATTGTTATTAGTTGATGGCACTTGTGCCTCCTAAATTTTGTTTAATATCTTAACTTTGTTTTTGTTCTCTTAATTTTCTTTTCTGGTTCTTTATACCTTAATTGTCATTTAAAAAAATAGTTTGTCATTTAGTTTTTACCATATGGATCATTTTAATTATAGTTGGAATTCTTAGTACAACTATTATGAGCAATTAAATTTAAATTATGGAGAAAATAATGATATGTATATGATACATGAATCTTTTGATATCCATTTTACCCCCACCTATGATCCAAATTTTTCATGAAGTCATATCCAATCTCCAATGAATCAAGAGCATGAATTCAACATGCTTAATCCAAGTCGTGCCCAATCCGACCTATCATATCCCATTTAACAAGAAACGAGCCCATCTTTAGAGGTGTTGACGCAGTTCTTCGCCAACAGGTAATTAAGAAAAGAAGAGAAAGGGATTAGTGCTAATGCTGAACCGAAACAAATATATGATCTTAGAAATGAAAAGGTGACTCAAGACACGTTTTTTAAGTGGTTCAAAGGTTAAATTCCTTCTACTCCACTAGTCAGTATTATTACTATATACTGGATATTTGATTACAGGGTATTTCTTACAAGAGAGAATCCAACCCCCATTAACTCCCAAGGTCTCCATATTTATAGGAGGAGGCACCTGGGAGTTGGTAAGAAGGTCATCCCGTGACCTTCTTACCTATCGTATCAACTCTGTGACATTCATGATTAATTCCTAAACCTGACACATAAGTGTGGTCAAATCAATAGGTAAAAGGATAATGGGCCGCACGGCCCAACCCAGTCGTGGGTGTCTGAATACGCACGTTCACGCTGCGTGTCCGAGAAGTAAGGGATATATCAGACACGTGATGTCTGATATATGCACGTTTACCTTGCGTGGTTGACTTTATAAAGGGTCATAGCCTCCAACTCCAGCTCGTACAACGAGCTGGATACCTAACTCGACCTTCGGCCTTCAGAGCCCGGACTCAGTCCTTAAGCAACCAGAGGTGAACCCTTGAATTACCTTGAGCTAAGGAGATATGATCTTATGGTGGCAGCTCCGGTTTTGGGGATGTCTACGAGGTAATCATGATTAGGCGCAGCCCAGCTCGCTAATCAGCCCGTGGGAAAATCAGGGCGTACATCTGCCCCCCAAGCCCCTGGTCATGGTATACCACGTCGTATAAGGCCACAGTAGGGGCTTTTAGGCTTCCCCATGAACTCTTCACATTCCACATTTTACGCAGGCGCCTGATACGTGGAACATCGTGGTTGGTGACGGTACGTCTTCCGAGAACCGCATTTAATGGCCTAGCCTATGCCCAGCCATCGCTTTGTATTTCGAGTGGAGGGCCTTGGATCCCACATCCGGCCCATCCAACAGCCCTCTTTACGTGACCCTTCACGTATATAACAGGGGTGGCCACCCTATGCACGGGCCACCCTTTCATTTGAAAATTTTCAGAAACTTTCTTCTTCTTCTCTCTTCATCTCAGAAGAAAAACCCTCTTCTTGCCGACTGCCATTCTCAGCGCTCAAGAAGCTCAGGCGTAAGGATTCCTTCGAAGCTTTGGAAACAAGCACTCCGACGAAGTTCCCACCTAGGCGACACCTTCATCCACCTTCCAGCCAAACACTCTGTAAGTCTCCTGACTATGCATGCTTTGAAAATATTTTTCACTGTAGCTTAGGTAAATATTTACTGTAGCCCCATGCAAGGGTTTACTAGTTTTTGTGGGTATGAAGGGTGAGAGCCTTTTAGGTTAGGGTATTTTTGCTGTAGGAAATCGTTTAGGAGTATGGTTTACAAGATGCATTTTCTGGGGAAAATTTCTGGGTAGGGGTTTTGGTATTTTAGTTCAGAGATATCCAGGATTTTGGTGCAAAACCGAGTAGCTTAGGGGACACGCTTCACAGGCGGTTTTGCCCTCCTTGCCTACTGAAATTTTCCCTCCAAGGCAAACTCTATCCTGACCCTCCTGACACATGAATTCTGAGTAATCTGGGATCTGTTGGGAGCACAGGCGCGTGTTCATAGAACCGCGTGGTCTCACTCTCCACGGGTTGGGCTTACCTCAGCTCGTGCAAATAACACTTCTTTTGACTCTTCCTTATCAGGTCGCCTTTTTCTAAAATTTCTTCTTTTTGTTCGCCAGGCGACCAGATGGCACCGAAGAAGAATGCTTCACAGAGGACCGCTGGCAGCTCGGCCTCCCAACAAGACAAAGGAAAGGCGGTGATGGCGGAATCCTCGATCCCCAACTTCGGGCCCGCGGTGGAGCAGGAGGTCGAGGTGGCCCCTAACGCTTTCTTTGAGGCGGAGAGGATCGTCTCAAAGATTACCGGCCAGGCGAAGGTCAACAAAATTTTCCTCTCCCACAACATCGGGCTGGGGAGAGCATCAGTGGCTGCCCGACCTCCCCTAGAGGGCGAGCGGAGCTGTGCGCCGCTCGACGAGTCGTTCGCGGCCTGGAGCGACGAGCATTTTAAGGCGGGGGCCTTCCTCCCATTGGATCAGTATTTCGCTGACTTCCTCAATTACGTGAGGTTGGCCCCATTTCAGCTCCCCCCCAACTCCTGCCGTTTGTTGGAGGGGTTGAGATACTTGTTTCAAAAACAGGAGTGGGAGGTCCTCACTCCTGCGAACATTCTCTATTTCTTCTGCCTCAAAGCCAGCCCGGACCAGCGGGGGCGAGGTGATGGGTTTTATTACTTAACCTGATTCCCAAACATGGTTGCGGTCATCGAGCTGCCCAGCCACCCCAACGACTTCAAGGATCAATTTTTTATGTCGACGGGGTTCCGGAACTGCGAGCTCCACTACTTCAATCGTCCTCGTAAGTGCTTTTCAATCTTAGCTCATAAGTTAAGTATCATACAACTATTCCTGTATCCCTTTCTAATTTAGATTTATCCTGCAGCTATCTTTGTGAGGATAGAGAAATCTGTGACCCTCGGGGCTCAATACGAAACACTAGCAGGTTTGGCCCTCAGCGAAAAGGACTACCGCGTGCTCGTGATAGACGAGACGACGGTGGCCTGCAAGCTGATCTTCCCAAATCAGACTTTAAACCTAAGGAGGCCTCGGGCACTCCCCCCAGCTCGCGACACCAGGCCCATCAACGTGGAGGAGGTTGGGGGAGATGAAGATGAGGAGGACGAGGAGGACGAGGCGCCCCTCGTGAGGAACAGGAAGCGGGCGTTGGAGGTCGCCCAGACAGCGGACGCGGAGCAGATCCGATCTGGAGCAGCCGCGGGTCCTTCTGGCCAAGGTAACCCTTACTTGTTTAGGACTTTAGATAGGGCCACCGCAAACCCCTGGCTAGCCAGGTTCAATCCTAGGCAGCTCGTCCATCATCACCAAAGTGATCCGGACCTAAACACACCCCTGCTCCACTGTGTCGACTGGCTTGTGCTGGACTACCAAGATAGTCGGCCTAGGGGTACCATAGTAGTAGATAACACCCTAACCTTTAGGTCGATCCTATTCGAGGAGTATGGGACCAACCTTCGGTCATGGCCATCGCTCCAGAGGGGTGCCGTAGCTCCGGGGCTTAGGCAATATGTAGAGGAATCTAGCCCTGAATCAGCCTCGGACCCAGAACTTGCGCCAACTCGGGAAGTAATCGACTTAGATTCTTATTCTAGCTCGGGGGGTAGGATTCCCTTTAGTATGCATATACTTGAATTTATCTTTTTTCCCCTTTTTTTTTTGTTTCTGTGTGATTGCCAACTCTTGCACTAACCATGCCTTTGTTTTGACAGAAGAGATATCTCAGCCCGAAGAGAGCCTGCGAGGTGCGTTCGACGGGGGGAACCCCTCAGCTGGGGCCGCTGGGCCAAGAATGAAGAGGCTCCGAATGTCTAGGCACGCTGCTGGGACCCCCACCAAGTCTCCTGCAAAGGAGAAAGAGCAGCCCCAGCTGCCCAGGTCGTGGGAACGGTTCCTTCTGCTGCAGGGGGGAGCGACATGCCCCTGCCTCCTCCACGAGCTCCAGCCCTCGTCCAGGACGCAGCGGTGGAGCCCGGGTCTTCGGTGATTGTACCTACCGATGTGCGCATCCCAGTCGACCCCCAGGACCTGGAGAAGATTCCCGATGCCTTCCGGGGAACGGTGTATGAGACGGCGAACTACGCCGTCAACCACATCTACAAGTTCACCGAGAAGGAGCTCAGGGCCATCGAGACAATGAGCCCGGTGGGCGTGATGGAGTCTTCAATGGGCATGACCCTAACGGTAAGCTGACTTTACCCTTTTATGGATTTTTGTTATCATGCTTTGCCCTGTTTCTTTTCTCCCTTCTCTTTTTAAGGCAATTGTCCCTTATCTCTCGCAGGGCGTCGTTGCCCTTCACCGGAGCATCGCCAAGGCCAAGGCTCAGCTCGAGGAGATGAAGAGCGAGCACCAGACTTCTCTGCAGGCGGCTAAGGATGCCCTGGCGGCCTCGCAGGCCGAGTTGGAGAAAACCCGCCCAAAGGTCCAAGAGGTCGAGGCCGCCCTCGCCACCGCGCGGACAGACCTAGATGCCACGAAGGCTGAGGCCAAGGCCACCCTGGAGGCCGAGCGGACAACTTCGGAAAAGGCCTTGGAATACCTGTTCTATCATTGCTGGGCCTACAATCCAGACGCTGACTTCTCCTTCCTGTCCGCGAGCCTCTGGGAGCGCTTGCTGGTGAAGTTCCAAGCTCGCCTCGATATAGAGGCGCCCTCCGAGGCCGGGGAAGGCTCTGGCGCAGCTGAGCAAGGCGAGACGGCGACCTCCAAGGGGCCACCTAGAGGAGCTTAGGGCTTTCTTCTCTTGTGCCCTTTCCTTCAATATTTTTTAATATTTTTTGTGTAACCTTTGCATGAGGTGCTTCCACCTCGAGACAATTTGACTCAATTTTATTTTTAATTGATTCTCTTTCTTGTCCTTACGCATTTTGGTTACAATTTTTTAAAAACTTAGTTCGCGTTAATCTTTATCCGTATCTCGAGCTCTTTAGGCAGAACAACGATCAATAGATTTAAATCAACTTCTAAGTTTTATGACCTGGTTATATCCTAGAACTTAATTTTGAAAACTTAGTTCGTGTTAATTTTTATCCATATCTCGAGCTCTTTAGGAAGAACTACGATCTATAGATTTAAATCAACTTCTAAGTTTTATGACCCGGTTATATCCAGGAACTTAATTTGAAAACTTAGTTCGTGTTAATTTTTATCCATATCTCGAGCTCTTTAGGAAGAATTACGATCAATAGATTTAAATCAACTTCTAAGTTTTTTGACCCGGTTATATCCAGGAACTTAATTTGAAAACTTAGTTCGTGTTAATTTTTATCCATATCTCGAGCTCTTTAGGAAGAACTACGATCAATAGATTTAAATCAACTTCTAAGTTTTTTGACCCGGTTATATCCAGGAACTTAATTTGAAAACTTAGTTCGTGTTAATTTTTATCCATATCTCTAGCTCTTTAGGAAGAACTACGATCAATAGATTTAAATCAACTTCTAAGTTTTATGAGCCGGTCATATCCAGGAACTTAATTTGAAAGCTTAGTTCGTGTTAATTTTTATCCATATCTCGAGCTCTTTAGGAAGAACTACGATCAATAGATTTAAATCAACTTCTAAGTTTTTTGACCTGGTTATATCCAGGATAGGACTTAGTTAGCATTAATCCTTATCAATATCTCGCGTTTTTTAAGAAAAACAGCGGTCAATCGATATGAATCAACTTCTAAGTCATTAAGGAGACCTGGTTATATCCAGGTACCATATGCCCCCCAAGTAACTGGGAAAGGGTCTTTCGTGGTTACTTTAGATTACACTTGAGAACATGTACAAATATAAACAAAAAGTTGATTCTCATTGCTTAATACATAAAAGATGGCCTTCCAGGCCTTACAAGTGAATCATTGATAATATTTCTTTAAATGGATGGCGTTCAAAGTCCGCGGGACTGCCCCTCCATCAAGCCGAGCTAACTTATAAGTTCCCTCCTTAATGACCTCGATGACTTGATATGGTCCTTCCCAGCTCGGTCCCAAGACTCCATCTTTGGGGTCCTTACCGGCTAAGAAGATTCTTCTTAGGACCAGGTCGCCAACGCTGAAGGCGCGCTTTTTGACTTTGGAGTTGAAATAGTGAGTGATCTTTTGCTGATAGTGGGCGAGCTGGAGTTGCGAATCTTCTCGCCTTTCATCAACTAGGTCAAGGGAATTGCACAGTAGCTCGTGGTTGCAGTCCTGGTCGTAAGACTGGACCCTATGCGAAAGCACCTTAATTTCCACGGGGAGGACTGCCTCACTTCCAAAGGTCAAGGAATATGGAGTATGACCCGTAGGAGTCCGATGCGAGGTCCGGTATGCCCATAGGACCTGGGGGAGCTGTTCTGGCCAGACCCCCTTCGCTTCATCTAATCTCTTCTTGAGGCTCGCCTTTAGAGTTTTGTTGACAGCTTTGACCTGGCCATTCGCCTGAGGATAGGCCACGGAGGAGAAACTTTTCACAATTCCATACCTTTCACAAAACTCGGTGAACAGGTCGCTGTCGAATTGAGTGCCATTATCGGAAATGATCTTCTTGGGCAGGCCGAATCGATAAATAATGCTTTTAACCACGAAGTCAAGCACTTTTTTGGACGTTATCGTCGCCAAAGGTTCTGCCTCAGCCCACTTCGTAAAGTAGTCGATGGCTACCACAACGTAATGGACCCCGCCCTTTCCAGTAGGGAGGGCACCCACCAAGTTGATCCCCCAAACTGCGAACGCCCATGGGGACGAGATCATCTTCAGCTCGACTGGAGGAGCTCGGGCAACTGCGGCGAATCGCTGGCACTTGTCGCATTTCTTCATGTATGAAATCGAGTCTTTGGACAGAGTTGGCCAGTAATATCCTTGCCTCAAGACCTTTAAGGCCAAGCTTTGCCCCCCAGCGTGGTCTCCACAAAATCCCTCGTGCACCTCCTGTAGGATGGCCTTTGCTTCGCCTGGAAGAACACATTGGAGGAGAGGTAGGGAGTGCCCACATCGGTACAACACCCCATCGACTATCGTATACCTAGGAGCTTGATACAGGACTCTCCGTGCGTCATTATGTCCTTCAGGCAGCTTGCCCTCGACGAGATACTCAAGGATGGGGGTCATCCAGGTCGGCCTGGCATCGATCATCTCGTCCTTCGTCCTGACTTCTTCTATACTTGGTTTTTGTAAGAATTCTATTGGTACTAACCCTAAGGTCTCCGTCTCCCCAGAGGTGGCGAGCTTGGAAAGAGCATCTGCGTTAGCGTTCTGCTCCCGAGGTATCTGTTCGATCGAGCCTCGCTCAAATGCGGACAACTCCACTTTTACCTTTGCTAGATAGGCAGCCATTTTGGATCCCCGAGCTTGATATTCGCCCAGAACCTGGTTTACCACGAGCTGGGAGTCACTGAAGCACTGGACGGAGTTCGCCTTCAGCTCCTGGGCTATCCTCAGCCCGGCCAGCATAGCTTCGTATTCGGCCTCGTTGTTGGAGGCCTTGAATCCGAATCTCAGCGCCGAGTGGAATCTATGTCCATCGGGGGATATCAAAATGATTCCAGCTCCGAAGACGTTCTCGTTGGATGAACCATCCACGAAGATCCTCCACGACGCCTGGGACGAGGTGACCTGGGGTGAGTCTTCTGCGGGATCTTCCCGGAACCCCGTGCATTCTGCTACGAAATCGGCCAGGGCCTGACTTTTTATAGCAGTTCGCGGAGTGTACAAAATCTCGAACTGACTGAGTTCGATTGCCCACTTTAACAAACTTCCTGATACTTCAGGCTTTTGCAAAACCTGCCTTAAAGGCTGATCGGTCATGACGTGTATCGAGTGGGACTGGAAGTACGGCCTGAGCTTTCGCGAGGCTGTGATGAGGCAAAACGCCAATTTCTCCATCAACGGGTACCGAGATTCAACTCCCAAAAGTCTCTTGCTGATGTAGTAGACTGGTCTCTGAACTCGGTCTTCTTCCCGTACCAATACTACACTAGCTGCATCCTCCGTGACAGCTAGGTAGAGAAAACGAGGCTCTCCTGCCTTTGGTTTGGATAACACGAGTGGCTTGGCCAGATGTGCCTTCAGGTCGAGGAAAGCAGTTTCGCACTCTTCTGTCCACTCGAACTTCTTGTTTCCTCAGAGCAGGTTGTAGAACGGCAAACACTTATCGGTGGACTTGGAAATAAACCGATTCAGGGCTGCCACTCTCCCTGTCATGCCTTGGACATCCTTGCGCGACCTGGGCGAGGGAAGCTCGAGCAACGATCTGATCTTGTCGGGGTTCGCCTCGATTCCTCGGGTATTGACTATGAAACCCAGGAACTTCCCTGATACAACTCCAAAAGTGCACTTCTGTGGATTAAGCCTCATGCCATACTCCCGTAGTATCTTAAAACATTCTTCCAGGTCGGAAACATGGTCATCAGTAGTCTTTGACTTGACTAGCATGTCATCAACGTACACTTCCATGTTTTTTCCGATCTGGTCTGCGAACATTCTATTTACTAATCTTTGGTAGGTAGCTTCGGCGTTCTTCAGCCCGAACGGCATGACCTTGTAACAATAGACGTTAGTCGGGGTCATGAAGCTGGTGTATTCCTGGTCCGCCGGGTTCATGGCGATCTGATTGTAGCCTAAGTATGCGTCCATAAAGGACATGAGCTCGTGCCCTGCCGTGGTATCCACCAACTGATCAATCCTTGGAAATGGAAAGCAATCCTTGGGGCAGGATTTATTCAGGTCGGAGGAGTCGATGCAGGTCCGCCATTTCCCGTTAGGCTTGGGGACTAGCACGGGGTTGGCGACCCAGATTGGAAACTTGGCTTCACGGATAAAGCCGCACTTCTTGAGCCGGGCTACTTCTTCTTCTAGGGCTTCAGCCCGGGTTGTTCCTAATCGTCTTTGCTTCTGGGACTTGGCGGGAACGCTTTTATCCAGATGAAGTGTGTGCATGATGACACTCGGGCTAATTCCCACCATATCCTCGTGTGACCATGCAAAAACGTCGAGGTTATCCCGCAGAAACCTAGTCAGCTCCGCCTTCCTCTTGCTACAAAGGTTTTTTCCGAGCTTGACCTTCCGCAAAGGGTTCTGCGGATCGATGTTCACCTCCTCGAGCTCCTCAATAGCTTGGAGCTCGGATCTGTCCTCGCCTATCCGAGGGTCAATATCCTCACTTAAGACGACATTTTCCCCTTCGGCGCTTTGAGGTTTTTCAATCTCAGGATCAGCTAAGGGTTCCTGGATTCCTCTTCGCCATCTTGAATGGCCATTGCCTGCTGCCCGGGTTTAGATTTTCCCTTTATGGAAATGCTGTAGCATTCCCTGGCAGCGAGCTGATCGCCATGGACAGTGCATATTCCCATGGAGGTAGGGAATTTCATCGCGAGGTGGCAAATAGAAGTGACGGCCTCAAAAGCTATGAGCGTAGGTCGTCCCAGAATGGCGTTGTAGGCAGCGGAGCAGTCAATGACCACAAACTCGAGGAGTTTGGAGACTGTCGGAGATCTTTCTCCTAGGGTGGTCACCAGCTCGATCGTTCCTATTGCTGCTGATCCTTCTCCCGAAAAACCATACAACATCATGGAGGTAGCCTTCAGCTCGGCGACGGTCAAACCCATCTTCTCTAAGGTGAACCGGAATAGGAGGTTCACCGAGCTCCCATTGTCGATCAACACCCTCCTAACCCTCCGATTGGCGAGCTGAACTGCCATGACCAAAGCGTCATTGTGAGGGAACTGGACATGGCCCGCATCTTCCTTTGTAAAAATGATCGGTTGCCTCTCCAATCGCTGCTGCTTTGGCAAGCGCTGCTGCGGGATGAACTCTACTCCGTTATGAGCCTTTAGTTCATTCACGTATCTCTTCTGGGCACCTCTGCTCGTGCCAGCCATATGCGGTCCTCCAGAGATGGTGGATATCTCTCCTCCTACCACAAGAGGAGGGACATCCTGATCTACCCGAGACCCGGGCTGACTGGCCGGGACTTCTGGAGCAGGTCGACTTGCTGGAACCCTGTTCCGTGCATATTGAGCCAAGGGGCCGGCTCGGATGAGGGTCTTGATCTCATATTTTAAATGCCTACAATTGTCGGTATTGTAGCCAACATCGTTATGAAAACGGCAAAACTTGGAGGTGTCTCTCTTCCCCTTGTGGTGCTTTAATGGCTCTGGCCTCTTCCAGGGGACTCGAGTAGAGTTGGCTAGGAAGATATTCTCCCTAGACTGGGTGAGCTCTGTATAAGATGCGAAGATGGGCTTAAACTTATCCACGGACTTATTCTTCTTTTGGCCGTGCTGGCTGCCTTCACCATTCCCCTTTCTTTTGCCTCCACCGAGCTGGTTGTTCTGTGCGATGTTTTGGGTCGCTGCCACGACCTCCGTCCCCACTCCAGCGGGCTGATCAGGGACCTGGCTGGTTCCTGCGGCTGAGGCTTCGGCTTCTTCCAAGTTGATCCATTCCTGGGCCCTGTTGAGGAATTCTTTAATCGAGCTGACTCCCTTTCTTTGTATGTCCTTCCAGAGATCTCCTCCGACGAGGATTTCGGTTCTCATGGCCATGAGTTTGGAGCTATCATCCACGTCTCTGGCCCGAGCAGCGACATTCGCAAATTTGCTCAGGTAGGCCTTCAGAGTTTCGCTGGGCTACTGCCTCACGTTAGCCAGAGAGTCGGCCTGAACGCGGGTAGCCTGGGAGGCTCGGAATGCCCTTTTGAAATCTGCCGAGAAAGTCTTCCAGGAGCTGATTGACTATTTTTTACCTTGCTTAAACCACTGCCTGGCAGGTCCAGTCAGTGTGGAAGGGAAGATTAAACATCTCAGCTCGGGGCCAATGTTGTGGGCCATCATTGGAGTGTTGAACATCCCCAGATGGTCCGATGGGTCTCCGTCCCCATTGAACTTTGACAAGTGCGGCATACGAAAACCAGGTGGGTACGCCGTTGCCGCTATGCTGGGGGCGAAGAGCTCCATCTTGTCCCCAGAATCATATTCATCTTTCTCTTTCTCCGATAGGAGCTTCCTCATTAGCTCCTCCATCTGAACTAGACGCTTGAGGGTTTGGTCTTGATGTCCTCGGTTATTCCGGGGTTGTTCAACAGCTCCGGATCCATTGTACATATTTGGTGGGTTATTGCCCCTCCTATCTTGAGATAGGTTATTTGGGGCATTCCCTCCGTTACGTACTTTGGACAGGGTCCCCCCTGAGCGAGCATGGCTGTCTCCTCCTACCTGCTCCCCTCTATGGGAGTTAAGGCGGTCCCGCAGGTCGCCCCCCTGGTTGTCTTGTGGACTCTGTGCCGGGCTCAAACGCTGACGCAGGTCCCCGCCAGAAAGGTCACTCCGGCGATTGCCGGTCCAGTAGCTCCTGCTAGAGAGGCTTGGAGCTCGTCTTTGGTGCTGAGGATCTCTCCTGCTACTTCCGTAGGCTGGAATATCTCGGACGGGCCGAGGAGGAGATGGTTATCTGATTGGAGATGGAGGATGCCAGACTGGAGAGGCGATCCTGGTTCCGTCTAGACAGATTAGGTTCGGTGGGGGCCTTTCGGCCCTGCCAACCTGCTGGTCCCGCGCCTGGCGATCTGGACGAGGCGCAGGACGATTGTTGGGGACGTGTTGATACTGTGAGCCCTCCCCGGATCTCCTTCGGGAATTTCCTTGAGCTCCCCTGGGCGCTCTCGAGGATGGTTGGGAGCTAGGAGTCGACGTCCTGACCGAACAGCTATATTGCTGTTGTCCGGCTCTAGGCACTTCTTCGAAGTTTGCCTCTCGATGGTGTGATGAAGGAGTGGAGTTGGCTGTCGGAAGCCTGTCCGAGCGGCTATGCTTGGATCGGTTACCCCGGTGAGACTTAGGAGCTTCGCCTTGCCTCTCTCCGACGTTAGCGTCGGTTGTGAGAGGGGGTAGTTGGGCCAGCACATCCTTGATTTGCTGGTTAGCTATTGCTAGTTGGCTCCTCAGCTGAGCGTTCTCCATCTCCACCGCAGTGTAATAACAGGGGTTCGGATTAGGTGGCCGGGGCGCCGAACTTCCGGTGTCATCTTGGCCCGCCGGCTGTTTTCCTAGCCGCTGCTGGACTTCAGGAACTTGTTCACCAGGGATGGCAGTATGATGAGCCTCTTGCCCATCATGCTATTCTGTCTCGTTACCGTGCCTGGATCGAGTAGTCACCATAGTTGGATGTTTGCGACAACACTAATCTGACTTGATCTCAATGAAAGCACCAAACTGTTGATGCGGTTCTTCGCCAACAGGTAATTAAGAAAAGAAGAGAAAGGGATTAGTACTAATGTTGAACCGAAACAGATATATGATCTTAGAAATGAAAAGGTGACTCAAGACACGCTTTTTAAGTGGTTCAAAGGTTAAAATCCTTCTACTCCACTAGTCAGTATTATTACTATATACTGGATATTTGATTACAGGGTATTTCTTATAAGAGAGAATCCAACCCCCATTAACTCCCAAGGTCTCCATATTTATAGGAGGAGGCACCTGGTAGTGGGTAAGAAGGTCATCCCGTGACCTTCTTACCTATCGTATCAACTCTGTGACATTCATGATTAATTCCTAAACCTGACACATAAGTGTGGTCAAATCAATAGGTAAGGGGATAATGGGCCGCACGGCCCAACCCAGTCGTGGGTGTCTGAATACGCACGTTCACGCTGCATGTCCGAGAAGTAAGGGATATATCAGACACGTGATGTCTGATATATGCACGTTTACCTTTCGTGGTTGACTTTATAAAGGGTCATAGCCTCCAACTCCAGCTCGTACCACGAGCTGGATACCTAACTCGACCTTCGGCCTTCAGAGCCCGGACTAAGTCCTTAAGCAACCAGAGGCGAACCCTTGAATTACCTCGAGCTAAGGAGATATGATCTTATGGTGGCAGCTCCGGTTTTGGGGATGTCTATGAGGTAATCATGATTAGGCGCAACCCAGCTCGCTAATCAGCCCGTGGGAAAATCAGGGCGTACAAGAGGATACCGTACACCAGTTCATGCAATTAACCTACCAAATTTTACAAGCTCAGTCTCAATCAATCTTAAAAATTGAGACAATAGTAGGATAACTTGCAACTGTTATAGAGTCGGAAAAACAAGTTTATCCCAACCAACCCATTCTCAATCAAAATAGTCAAATTAAAAGTGAAAAAGAGAATGAAATTGTTGAAGAACTGGTAATATGCATCCAACCCCCTAATGAAACAAAAGAGTTGGATGAAATAATTTTCGAGGCTCATGAGGAAAATGAAAAAGATATTATTGTATCTCACGAGCCCATAATTGAACAAATTTGTATATTTACTCAAAATGAAAAGGAATCTAATATAGATATGCAATTTTCTTATTTTATTGATACTCCCTTAACATTGCATATTTCTAACTTTCTTGTAGGTGTGATGTTATCAATTATTATTTATGGCATTTGCATCAAAGTCATAACTCACCCTACTAATGAAATTCTACACCATCGATTGGGTGTAGGTTAAAAGAAAAAGAAATTATAGTCGAGCTAAAGACTATAAACTAAAGCTCTTTGTGGGAGGCAACCCATACTTTAATGTTTCATTTTATATTTCACTTGTTGTTGTGTGGTTTTGTTTCATGTTTTTCAAATTCCAAAAAGCTTGAAGGAAACTTCTTGCCCAAAAAGAAAAGAAGAGAAGAAAACAAAAGAGCCAAATCAATGAAGCATTCATCAAGGGGAGTAGTTCTTAATTTTTTTCATTTTATTAAACATTGAGGACAATGTTTCATTTAAGTTTGGGGGTAGTGTGTATGTGTTTTTCTTTGTGTTTATGCATGTTTTTCATTTGTTGTAAAATTCAAAAGAAAAATTATTTTCTTTGTTTTGTTTGAAAAAAAAATATTGGTGATTTTCATTTTCCAATGATAAGAATTATGATTGAAATTGTTCTTAGTTCTTAGAAAAATATAAATAAATCTCAAGCTTTGTTTTTAATTTTTGAGTTAGTTTTGTTTAATTATAGTTTTTTTTTTCATTATAAGACACTTTTCTATTCTATCCGAATTATTGTAATATTTGGAAAAAATTTATTTAAAAAATAAATTCTTTAAATCTCTAATAAAATTGAAAAATCATAGAATTTGCTTGATTATCTCTTGAGATTTAATTTATTTTTGTTTGCATAAGTTTGTCTAAATGTTTACATGATGATTTTATGTTTTGGTGTTTGCATGTTAAAAATTTTATTTTGAAAACAATTTTAAATTTTTAATTAATTACATAAGCTTTACTTTTATTTGTGATTTTCTTTGAACTATTTCCATTATGTATTTTTTGACAAAAACATTTGACATCACCAATTAAAAAAAAATGTGTGTTTTTAATTTTTCTTTTGCTCGAGGACTAGCAAAATATTAAGTTTGGGGGGTGGTTAGTGTGTATGTATTCTTCTTGGTGTTTATGTGTTTTTCTTTGTGTTTATGCATGTTTTTCATTTGTTGTAAAATTCAAAAAAGAATATATCATTTTCTTTGTTTTGTTTGAAAAAAAATATTGGTGATATTCATTTTCGAATGATAAGAATTATGATTGAAATTGTTCTTAGTTCTTAGAAAAATATAAATAAATCTTAAGCTTTGTTTTTAATTTTTGAGTTAGTTTTGTTTAATTATAGATTTTTTTTTCTATTATATGACACTTTTCTATTCTATCTGAATTATTGTGATATTTGGACAAAGTTTATTTAAACATTAAATTCTTTAAATCTCTAAAAAAAAATTGAAAAATCCTACAATTTGCTTGATTATCTCTTGAGATTTTATTTATTTTTGTTTGCATAAGTTTGTCTAAATGTTTACATGATGATTTTCTGTTTCGGTGTTTGCATGTTAAAAATGTTATTTTGAAAACAATTTTAACTTTTTAATTAATTACATAGGTTTTACTTTTATTTGTGATTTTCTTTGAACTATTTCCATTATGTAATTTTGGACGAAAACATTTGACATCACCAATTAAAAAAATGTGTTCTTTTAATTTTTCTTTTGCTCAAGGACTAGCAAACTATTAAGTTTGGGGCTGTGATAACTCTACAAAATAGAGTTATTTTACCATATTTTATGTGCTAATTGATAACTCTACAAAATAAAGTTATTTTACCACTTTTTATGTGATAATTGTTGCTTAATTCTTGAGTTTTTAAGTAATTTATTAAGTTTTTAAGTAATTTTTAATTTATTAGTCTTATCATGATTTTATATATTTTTGTGTGTTTTTAGGGATATTTTATTATAATATGTTGTAGTTTAATTATTTGAAATTAATCTTGTTAAGTTAGAAGGAAAAACATGCATTTTTTAGCTTAAATGTTATGTAAATTAAATTTTAATTAATATTTTCATGGAAGTTATATGGTATATTTTATTAGAGAAAATAATTAATTTTAATTTAGTTTATGATTATTTTCTAGGAAACAATGTGCATTTTAAAAAGAAGAGAAAAGAAAAGAATTAAAGTTGAAAAAAGAAGTGGATAAATGGTATTTCTAAAACTCCTTAAGCTAGGCCCAGCTCTCAATTCTCTTCATCTTTTTCTTCTTTTTGGTCATTTTTCCTATGAGTTTTTAGAGGAAAAATTTGGGGGTTTTTCCTCCAAATTTTCCTATTTATGTTTGTAATTTTTTATCTGTATTTGCTATTTTAGTTATGAGTTTCTAATTTTTTTAAGATTATTAAGGTGATGATGAAACAATATGTAACTAGATAGTGTTTATTTTGTATGTTGATTTATCATTTTATGCAATAAAGTTTATGGATTTTCTTCTTCAAATATTTTCTTTCATCTTGAATATCTTGTACTTTATATTGTTAGAACATATTTAAACTTTGTTCTTCATAAGTGCAAAAACATAATATTCTTTGTGTAAGATGTGTCATTAAATTGTACACATCTAATGCTTAGAACAAAAATATTATGTTTTGCCTTATAAATAATGTTCCTTGATTTATTTGTTATTTCATTAGATTGATTTACACTAAATACTTTGAAATTATAATTTTTAAAAATGAAGATAGATCCTATATTTTTATAAAAACTTGTGCTTAAATATAATATCTAATTTAAATAAGTGATGGTTTGATTAATTTCTACTGTACGCCCTGATTTTCCACGGGCTGATTAGCAGGCCGAGCTTCGGACTAATCATGGTTAGTCCATAAACATCCCCCAGGTCGGAGATCCTGTCTTGAGGTCGTACCCCCTTAGCTCGAGGAATCCTCAAGGACTCGCCAAGACTCCCAAGACTGGAGCAAGGAATCGAAAGGCCGAAGGTCGGGTCAGATGCACAGCTCGTGGTACGAGCTAGATATGGAGGCCATGGCCCCTTGTAAAGTCAACACACGCAAGATAAACGTGCATATATCTGACATCACGTGTCCGATATCTCCCTGACTTCTCGGACACGCTGCAGGAACGTGCGTGTTCAGACACCCACGGCTGTGTTGGGCCGTGCGACCCATTATCTCCTTATCTATCGATCTGACCATACTTATGTGTCAGGTTTAGGAATTAATCATGAATGTCACAGAGTTGATATGACAAGGAAGAAGGTCACGGGATGACCTCCTTACCAACTTCCAGGTGCCTTCTCCTATAAATATGGAGACCCTGGGAGTTGATAAGGGTTGGAACAAATAGTCCCTGGAGAGATATACTTTGTAACCAAATACCCAGAATATATCAATAATATTGACTAGTGGAGTAGAAGGATTTTAACCTTTGAACCACTCAAAAACGTGTCTTGAGTCACCTATTTCATTCACTAAGATCTTATATCTGTTACGGTTCTACATTCGGCACTAATCCCTTCCTCTCTTTCTCTTAATTACATGTTGGCGAAGAACCGCGTCAACAGTTTGGTGCTTTCATTGAGAGCAAGTTCGATTAGTGCTGCTACAAACATCCAACTATGGTGACTACTCGATCCAGGCATGGCAACGAGACAAAACAACATGATGGGCAGGAGGCTCATCATACCGCCATCCCTGATGAACAAATTCCTGAAGTCCAGCAGCGGCCAGGAAAGCAGCCGGCGGGCCAAGACGATACTGGTAGTTCGGCGCCCCGGCCACCTAATCCGAACCCGTGTTATTATACTGCGGTGGAGATGGAGAACGCTCAGCTGAGGAGCCAGTTAGCAACTGCTAGTCGGCAAATCCAGGATATCCTGGCCCGATTACCCCCTCTCACAACCAACGTTAACGTTGGAGAGAGGCAAGGTGAGGCTCCTAAGTCTTGCCGGGGTAATCGGTCCAGGCATAGCCGTTCGAATAGACTTCCAGCAACCAACTCCACCCCTTCATCGCTCCATCGAGACGTAAACTTCGGGGAAATGCCTGGGACCGGACAACAGCAATACAGCCGTTCGGTAAGGACGTCGACTCCTAGCTCTCAACCATCCTCGAGGACGCCCAGGAGAGCTCGAGGAAATTCCCGGAGGAGATCCGGGGAGGGCCCACAACGTCAGCCTGTCCCCGAAGACCGTCCTGCGCCTCGTCCAGATCGCCCGGCGCGGGACCAGCAAGTTGGCAGGGCCAAAAGGCCCCCACCAAATTTGATCCGTCCAGACGGAACCAGGATCGCTTCTCCAGTCAGGCATCCTCCATCTCCGATCAGATATCCGTCTCCTCCTCGGCCCGTTCGACACATCCCAGCTTACGGGAGTAGTAATAGAAACCCACCATCAGCGGGACCTTCCCGGCGTAGCAGGGCGCCGGAAGAAAGCTCAGGTCCTCACCACCAAAGACGGACTCCAAGCCTATCCAGCAGGAGTCATTGGACCGGCAATCGCCGGAGTGATCTCTCTGGAGGAGACCTGCGTCAGCGACTAATTTCGGCACAAAGTCACCAGACCACCCAGGGAAGCGACCTTCGAGATCGCCTCAACTCTCATAGAGAGGATCGGGCTAGAGATGGTAATCAGGCTCGCTCGGGGGGGGGGGGGGGGGCGATCTGAAGTACGTAACGGAGGGAATGTCCCAAACAACCTATCTCAAGATAGGAGGGGCAATAACCCACCTAATATGTACAATGGATCCGGAGCAGTTGGGCAGCCCCGGAATAACCACAGATCTCAGGACCAAACCCTCGAGCGCCTAACTCAGATGGAGGAACTGATGAGGAAGCTCCTATCAGAAAAAGAAAAAGACGAATATGATTCGGGAGACGAGATGGAACTCTTCGCCCCCAACATAGCAGCGACGGCATACCCATCTGGCTTCCGTATGCCTCACTTGTCGAAGTTCAATGGGGACGGAGATCCGTCGGACCATTTAGGGATGTTCAACACCCAAATGATGGCCCATAATATTGGCCCAGAGCTGAGATGCTTGATCTTCCCCTCCACACTGACCGGACCTGCCAGACAGTGGTTCAAGCAAAGTAAAAGACAGTCAATTAGCTCCTGGAAGACCTGCTCAGCCGACTTCAAAAGGGCATTCCGCGCCTCCCAGGCCGCCCGTGTTCAGGCCGACTCCCTGGCCAATGTGAGACAGCAGCCCGGTGAGACGCTGAAGGCCTACCTGAGCAGATTCGCGAACTTCGCTGCCCGAGCTAGGGACGCGGATGAAAGCTCCAAGCTCATGGCCATGAGAATCGGAATCCTTGTTGGAGGAGATCTCTGGAAGGATATACAAAAGAAGGGAGTCAGTTCGGTCAACGAATTCCTTAATAGAGCCCAAGAATGGATAAATTTGGAAGAAGCCGAAGCCTCAGCCACGGGAACCAGCCAAGTTCCCAAGCAGCCCGCTGGAGTGGGGACGGAGGTCGTGGTAGCGACCCCAGACGTCACACAGAATAACCAGCCCGGCGGAAGCAAAAGAAAGGGGAATGGTGAAAACAATCAACACGGCCAAAAGAAGAATAAGTCTGTAGACAAGTTCAAGCCCGTGTTCATGACATATACCGAACTCACCCAGTCCAGGGAAAGTATCTTCCTGGCCAACTCTACTCGGGTCCCCTGGAAGAGGCCGAAACCATTTAAACACCACAAGGGAAAGAGAGACACTTCCAAATTCTGCCGTTTTCATAACGACGTCGGACACAATACCGACGATTGCAGGCATCTCAAAGATGAGATAGATACTCTCATCCGAGCAGGCCCCTTGGCTCAATACTCACGGAACAGGGTCCCCGCGAGTCGGCCTGCTCCAAACGCCCCAGCCAGTCAGCCCGGGACTCGGATAGATCAGGACGTCCCTCCTCCCGTGGTCGGAGGAGAGATATCCACCATCTCTGGAGGCCCGCACATAGCTGGCACGAGCAGAGGCGCCCAGAAGAGATACGTGAATGAACTAAAAGCTCACAACGGAGTGGAGTTCGTCCCGGAGCAGCGTCAGTCAAAATAGCAACGATTAGAGAAGCAACCGATCACTTTTACGGAGGAAGATGCAGGCCGTGTCCAGTTCCCTCACAATGATCCCTTGGTTGTGGCAGTCCAGCTCGCCAACCGGAAAGTAAGAAGGGTGCTGATAGACAACGGGAGTTCGGTGAACCTTTTATTCCGATCCACCTTAGAGAAGATGGGCCTGACTGTCGCCGATCTAAAGGCAACCTCCATGATGTTGTAATGGCTTTTTCGGGAGAAGGATCGGCAGCGATAGGGACGATCGAGCTGGTGATCACCCTAGGAGAAGAGTCTCGGACAGTCTCTAAACTACTCGAGTTCGTGGTCATTGACTGCTCCGCGGCCTACAACGCCATTTTGGGCCGACCTACGCTCATATCTTTCGAGGCGGTCACTTCCATTCGACACCTCGCCATGAAATTCCCAACTTCAACAGGAATCTGCACCATCAAGGGCGATCAGCTCGCTGCCAGGGAATGCTACAGCATTTCCATGAAGGGAAAATCTAAACCCGGGCAGCTGGCTATGGCCATTCTGAGTGAAGAGGAATCCCAGGAACCCTTGGCGGCTCCTGAGATTGAAAAACCTCAAAACGCCAAAGGGGAAGGTGTCGCCCTTAATGAGGACATTGACCCCCGAATAGGCGAAGAAAGGTCCGAGATCCAGGCTGTTGAGGAGCTCAAGGAGGCGAACCTTGATCCACAGAATCCATCATGGATGGTCAAGCTCGGGAAAAACCTCTGTAGCAAGAGGAAGACGGAGCTGATTACATTTCTCCGGGCTAATTTAGATGTATTCGCATGGTCGCACGAGGACATGGTAGGGATCAGCCCGAGTGTCATCATGCACACGCTCCATCTGGACAAAAGCGTTCCTACCAAGTCTCAGAAGCAAAGATGTCTAGGAACAACCCGGGCTGAAGCCCTAGAAGAAGAAGTGACCCGACTCAAAAGATGTGGCTTTATTCGTGAAGCCAAATTTCCGATTTGGGTCGCCAACCCCGTGCTGGTTCCAAAGCCCAACGGGAAATGGCAGACCTGCATTGACTTCTCCGATCTGAATAAAGCCTGCCCCAAGGATTGTTTGCCACTGCCAAGGATCGATCAGCTGGTGGATGCCACGGCGGGACACGAGCTCATGTCCTTTATGGACGCGTACTCAGGCAACAATCAGATCGCGATGAATCCGGCGGACCAGGAACACACCAGCTTCATGACCCCGACAAATGTCTATTGCTACAAGGTCATGTCGTTCGGTCTGAAGAACGCCGGAGCTACCTACCAAAGGCTAGTAAACAGAATGTTCACGGACCAGATTGGAAAGAACATGGAAGTGTATGTTGATGACATGCTCGCCAAGTCAAAGACTGCCGACAACCATGTTTCCGACCTGGAAGAATGTTTTAAAATACTACAAGAATATGGCATGAGGCTCAATCCCCAGAAATGCACTTTTGGTGTCGCATCCGGGAAATTTCTGGGGTTCATAGTTAATACCCGAGGAATTGAAGCAAACCCCGACAAGATCAGGTCACTGCTCGAGCTTCCTTCGCCTAGGTCGCGGAAAGATGTCCAGGGCCTGACAGGGAGAGTGGCCGCACTGAACCGCTTTATTTCCAAGTCAACCGATAAGTGTTTGCCGTTCTACAACCTGCTTCGGGGAAACAAGAAGTTTGAATGGCCAGTAGAATGCGAAAGCACATTCCTCGACTTGAAGGCACATCTGGCTGAACCGCCTGTGCTATCCAAGCCCAAGGCAGGAGAGCCTCTTTTCCTCTACCTGGCCGTCACTGAGGACGCGGCTAGCGCTGTACTAGTACGAGAAGAGGACCAAGCTCAGAAGCCAGTCTATTACATCAGCAAGAGACTCCTCGGGGCAGAATCACGATACCCACTGATGGAAAAATTGGCGTTCTGCCTAATCACGGCCTCGCGAAAGCTCAAGCCCTACTTCCAATCTCACTCGATACACGTCAAGACCGATCAACCTCTAAGACAGGTTTTGCAAAAGCTTGAAGCATCGGGACGTTTGTTAAAGTGGGCGGTCGAACTCAGTCAGTTCGAGATTTTCTATACTCTGCGAACTGCCATAAAAAGTCAGGCCTTGGCCGACTTTGTGGCAGAATGCACGGGATTCCAGGAGAATCCAGCGGAGGACTCATCTCAGCTCACCTCGCCCCAATCGTTGTGGAAGATCTTTGTAGATGGTTCATCCAACGAAAACGGTTCTGGGGCCGGAATCATTCTAATATCCCCCGAGGGACATAGGTTCCACTCGGCGCTAAGGTTCGGGTTCAAGGCCTCCAACAACGAGGCGGAATACGAAGCTTTGCTGGCCGGCCTTAGGATAGCCAGGGAGTTAAGGGCGAGGTCCGTCCAGTGCTTCAGTGACTCCCAGCTCGTGGTTAACCAGGTCTTGGGCGAATATCAGGCACGAGGACCCAAGATGGCCGCCTATCTGGCGAAGGTAAAAGCCGAGCTTTCCGTGTTTGGGCGAGGATCGATCGAACAGATACCTCGAGAACAGAACACCAATGCAGATGCTCTCGCCAAGCTCGCCACCTCGGGATAGACAGAAACCCTAGGATTGGTGCCAATAGAATTCTTGGAAAAACCAAGTATAGAAGGATATCGGGCAGAGGTCGAGATGATCGACGCCAGGCCAACCTGGGCAACCCCCATTCTTGAATATCTTGTCGATGGCAAGCTGCCTGAGGGACGTAACAACGCGCGGCGAGTCCTATATCAGCTCCGAGATATACGATAGTCGATGGAGTGTTGTACCGATGTGGGCACTCTTTACCTATCCTCCGGTGCGTTATTCCAAGTGAAGCGAAGGCCATCCTGCAGGAAATTCACGAAGGATTCTGCGGAGACCACACTGGGGGGAAAAGCTTGGCCTTAAAGGTTCTCAGGCAAGGTTATTATTGGCCGACTCTGTCCAAAGACTCGATTTCATACGTAAAGAGCTGCGACAAGTGCCAGCGATTCGCTGCGGTTACCCGAGCTCCTCCGATCGAGCTAAAAATGATCTCGGCTCCTTGGTCGTTTGTTGTTTAGGGAATAGACTTAGTGGGCGCCCTGCCCACTGGAAAGGGCGGGGTTCGTTACACCGTGGTCGCCATCGACTACTTCACTAAGTGGGCCGAGGCAGAGCTGTTGGCAACAATTACGTCTAAAAAGGTGCTTGACTTCGTGGTTAAAAGCATCATCTATCGATTCGGCCTGCCCAAGAAGATCGTCTCTGATAACGGCACTCAGTTCGACAGCGACCTGTTCACCGAGTTTTGCGAAAGGCACAGAATTGTGAAAAGCTTATCTTCCGTGGCCTATCCTCAGGCGAACGGCCAGGTCGAGGTTGTCAACAAGACTCTAAAGGCAAGCCTCAAGAAAAGATTAGATGAAGCAAAGGGAGTCTGGCCGGAACAGCTCCCCCAGGTCCTATGGGCATACCGGACCTCGCATCGGACTCCTACGGGTCATACTCCTTTCTCCCTAACCTTCGGGAGTGAAGCAGTCCTCCCCGTGGAAGTTAAGGTTCTGTCGCATAGAGTCCAATCTTACGACCAAGATCGGAACCATGAGCTCGTGTGCCATTCCCTAGACCTAGTTGATGAAAGGCGAGAGGATTCGCAACTCCAGCTCGCCCACTATCAACAGAAGATCACTCGCTACTTTAACACCAAGGTCAGAAAACGCGCCTTTAGTGTTGGCGACTTGGTCCTAAGGAGAGTTTTCCTGGCCGGAAAAGATCCCAAAGATGGAGTCTTGGGACCGAACTGGGAAGGACCCTACCAGGTCATCGAAGTCATCAGGGAGGGAACTTATAAGTTAACCCGACTTGATGGAGGAGCCGTCCCACGGACTTGGAACGCCATCCACTTAAAGAAATATTATCAATGATCCACTTGTAAGGCCTGGAAAGCCACTTTCTATGTATTAATAAAAATCAGCTTTTTACGCATATTTGCAATTGTAATCTTAAAGTAACCACGAAAGACCATTTCCCAGTTACTTGGGGGGCATATGGTACCTGGATATAACCAGGTCTCCTTAACGACTTAGATGTTGATCCTTATCTATGGATCGTTGCTCTTCTTAAAGAGCTCGAGATATGGAGAAGGGTTAACGCTAACTAAGTCCTATCCTGATTTTAACTGGGTCACAAAACTTAGAAGTTAATATAAATCCATTTTTCGTTGTTCGAGATATGGATAAAAGTTAACACGAACTAAGTTTTCCAAATAAGCTCCTGGTTTTAACTGGGTCACAAAACTTAGAAGTTAATATAAATCCATTTTTCGCTGTTCGAGATATGGATAAAAGTTAACACGAACTAAGTTTTCCAAATAAGCTCCTGGTTTTAACTGGGTCACAAAACTTAGAAGTTAATATAAATCCATTTTTCGTTGTTCGAGAAATGGATAAAAGTTAACACGAACTAAGTTTTCCAAATAAGCTCCTGGTTTTAACCGGGTCACAAAACTTAAAAGTTGATGTAAATCTATTTATCGCTGTTCTTTTCAAAGAGCTCGAGATATAAATAGCGGTTAACACGAACTAAGTTTATCAAAAAGATATATATATATATATTGTAGCCAAAAGCACGAAAAAATATAAGTTAAAGGTGTAAGGCAAATTGTCTCGAGGTGAAAACACCTCATGCAAAGGTTACATACAAAAAAAAAGAACTTAAAAATACTCAAAGGCAGAAAGAAAAAGCGCCCTAGGCCCCGTCAGTTGGCCCTTTGGAGGTCGCTGTTTCACCCTGCTCCCCCGCGCCAGAGGCCTCCCCCGTTTCCGAAGGCAGCGCCCCTTTCTCAAGGCGAGCTTGAAACTTCACCACCAAGTTCGCCCAAAGGCTCGGTGACATGAAGGAGAAGTCAGCCTCTGGGTTGAAAGCCCAGCAGTGATAGAACAGGTCCTGCAGGGACTGCTCCGATGTGGCCCGTTCGGCTTCCAGGGCAGCCTGGGCGGCCTGGACCTCAGTCTTCGCCGCCTCGAGGTCTGCCTGCGAGGTGGTAAGGGAGGTCTCGAGCTCCTGGACCTTCAGGCGGGTCTTCTCCAGGTCGACCTGGGTCTTCTCCAACTCGACCTTCAAGGTCATCAGGGCATCCTTAGTCGCTTACCGTTAGGGTCATGATCATTGAAGAGTCCATAACGTCAACAGGGCTCATTGTCTCAATAGTCCGGAGTTCCTTCTCGGTGAACTTATAGATATGGCTAACGGCGTAGTTCGCCGATTCGTACACCGTTCCCTGGAAGGCCTCTGGGATCTTCTCCAGGTCCTGGGGATTGACCGGGATGCGTACATCGGAGGCCACCAAAGACGGAGTCCCGAGCTCTGTCCCTGCGTCCTGGGTGACGGTTGGAGTTCGCTGAGGTGGCGGAGGCATTTGGCCTGCTCCGGCAGCAAGAAGAATCGCTCCCGCGTCCTGAGCTGGCGGGGTTTTCTCCTTCTCCTTTGCTGGGGACTTGGTGGAGGTCCCAGCAGTGTTCCTGGACCCCCGGAGCCTCTTCAGTCTTGGCCCGGCTGAGGGGTTTCCCCCGAAGACTGCGCCTCGCAAGCTCCCCTCGGGGTGAGACATCTCTTATGTCAAACAAAGAACATGGTTATTACAAGTTAACAATCATACAGAGGTAAAGACAAAAGGTTAAAGCTAAAAAAGTATACGAATACTAAGGGAAACCCTACCCCCCGAGCTGGAAGAACCTAAGATGATTATTTCCTGAACTGGCGCAGGTTCTGGCTCCGGGTCCGATTCCGGGCTAGATTCTTCTACGTACTGCCTAAGCCCCGGAGCATTAATACCCGTTTGGAGTGATGATCATCTTCGTAGATTTGTCCCATACTCCTGGAAAAGGATCGACCTAAAGGCTAGGGTATTATCTACTACTACGGTACCCTTAGGCCGGCTCTCTTGGTGATCCAGCACGAGCCGGTCGACACAATGGAGCAGAAGTGTGTTCAGGTCTGGATTGCTCCTGTGACGCTGGACGAGCTGCCTAGGATTGAACCTAGCCAGCCGGGGGTCTGCAGCGGCCCTATCTAAAATCCTAAACAAGTAAGGGTTACCTTGGCCAGAAGGACCCGCGGCTGCTCCAGATTGGATCCTCTCCTCGCCCATCCTCTGGGCGACCACCAAAGTCCTCTTCCTACTTCTCACGAGCGGAACTTCGTCACCCTCGTCCTCCTCGTCTTCATCTTCCGCGACCTCCTCCACATTGATAGGTCTGGTGTCCCGAGCTGGAGGCGGCCCCCGAGGCCTCTTTAGGTTCAAGGTCTGATTTGGAAAAATCAGCTTGCAGAACACCATCGTCTCGTCCATCACAAGCGCGCGATAATCCTTCTCGCTGGGGGGCAAGCCCGCCAGCGTGCCATATTGGCCCCCGAGGGTCACAGACTTTTCGGTCCTCGCGAAGATGGCTGCAAGATTAGTTTGAGTCAGAGTGGAGTATGGGAGGAGCTAAAATAACACTTAAAAGGCGAGCTAAGGACGGGAGCACTTACGAGGACGATTGAAGTAGTGGTGCTCGCAGTTCCGGAACCCAGTTGACATGAAGAACTGGTCCTTGAAATCATTGGGGTGGCTGGGCAGCTCGATGACCGCCGCCGTGTTGCGAAAACGGGTTAAATAGTAAAACACCTTGCCTCGCCCCCGCTGGTCCGGGCTGGCTTTGAGGCAAAAGAAATATAAAATATCCGCAGGAGTGGGGACCTCCCACTCATGCTTCTGGAATAAATACCTCAACCCCGCCAGCAGATGGTAGGAGTTGGGGGGGGGGGGGGGGAGCTGAAATGGGGCCAACCCAACGAAGTTCAAGAAATCAGCAAAATACTAATCCAGGGGAAGAAAGGCCCCTGCCTTAAAATGTTCACCGCTCCAGGCCGCGAATGACTCGTCGAGCGGCGAGCAGCTCCGCAGCAGGTCGGGCAATGACGGAGGCTTTCCCCAGCGCGATGTTGTGATTGAGGAAGAGTTTGTTAATCTTCGTCCGATCGGTTATCTTTGAGACGATTCTCTCCGCCTCAAAGAATGCGTCAGGGGCCACCTCGACCTCCTTCTCCACTGTCGGCCCGAAACGGGGGATCGGGGAGCTAGGCATCACCGCCTTTCCTTTTTCCTGCTGGGAGGCCGAGCTTCCAACGTTCTTCTAGGGGAGATTCTTTTATGGAGCCATCTGGTCGCCTAGCGAACAAAAGAAAACACTTTAGAAAAGGCGACCCAAGCAGGAGGAAGAAGCAATTATTATTTGCACGAGCTGAGGTAAGCCCAGCTCGTGGAGAGTGGAAGCACGCGGTTCAGTGAACACGCGCGTATACTCCCAACATATCCCAGATTACTCAGAATTCGTGTGTCAGGAGGTTCAGAATAGAATTCGCCTTGGGGGGAAATTTTCAATAGGCAGAAAATTACAAAACTGCTTATAAGGCGTGTTGCCTAAGCTACCCGGTTTTGCACCCAAAATTCCCAAAACTCCTACCCAGAAATTTTCCCCAGAAAAAGTATCCTGAAACCCATACTCTAAAGTGATTTCCTACAACAAATATACCCTAACCTAAAAAGGGCTGTCACCCTCCATATCCACAAAACCCAGAAAACCCGTGCATGCGACTACAGTGAAATTTTTTACCTAAGCTACAGTAGCATGTTTTCAAAGTACGCAGGGTCAGGAAACTTACTGTGTATGACTGGGAAGTAAACTAGAGTGTTGCGTTGACAGGAGCTTCGTCGGTGTAGTAGCTTCCAAAGCTTCGGAGAAATCCGTGCGCCTGAGCTTCTTGAATGATGAAAATGGCAGCAACCGAGTCAAGGGTTTCGTTCTTCTGGAATATGGAGAGGAAAGAGGAAAAGAGGTTTGAAAATTTTCGAATGAAAGGGTGGCCCGTACGTAGAGTGGCCACCCCCTTTTATAAACGTGGAGGATCACGTGTAGAAGGCTCTTGGATGGCCCTGATGAGGGATCCGAGGCCTTCCACTCGAAATACGAAACGACGGCTGGGCATAGGCTAGGCCATTAAATGCGGTTCTCGTAAGACGTACCGTCACCACCCACGATGTGCCACGTGTCAGGCACCTGCATAAAGAGTGGAATGCGAAGAGTTGTGGGGAAGTCTAAAAGCCCCTACTATGGTCTTATATATGACGCCATATACCACGAGAAGGAGCTTAGGGGGCAGATGTACGCCCTAATTTTCCACGGGCTAATTAGCAGGCCGAGCTTCGGACTAATCATGGTTAGTCCATAAACATCCCCCAGGTCGGAGATCCTGTCTTGAGGTCGTACCCTCTTAGCTCGAGGAATCCTCAAGGACTCGCCAAGACTCCCAAGACTGGAGCAAGGAATCGAAAGGCCGAAGGTCGGGTCAGATGCACAGCTCGTGGTACGAGCTAGATATGGAGGCCATGACCCCTTGTAAAGTCAACACACGCAAGATAAACGTGCATATATCTGACATCACGTGTCCGATATCTCCCTGACTTCTCGGACACGCTGCAGGAACGTGCGTGTTCAGACACCCATGGCTGCGTTGGGTCGTGCGGCCCATTATCTCCTTATCTATCGATCTGACCATACTTATGTGTCAGGTTTAGGAATTAATCATGAATGTCACAGAGTTGATATGACAAGTAAGAAGGTCACGGGATGACCTCCTTACCAACTTCCAGGTGCCTTCTCCTATAAATATGGAGGCCCTGGGAGTTGATAAGGGTTGGAACAAATAGTCCCTGGAGAGATATACTTTGTAACCAAATACCCAGAATAAATCAATAATATTGATTAGTGGAGTAGAAGGATTTTAACCTTTGAACCACTCAAAAACGTGTCTTGAGTCACCTATTTCATTCACTAAGATCTTATATCTGTTACGGTTCTACATTCGGCACTAATCCCTTCCTCTCTTTCTCTTAATTACATGTTGGCGAAGAACCGCGTCAACATCTACTATTACTAAAACTTGGGAATCAATGTACTTTTAAATATTATTGAACTTATATTTTGTGGATTCTAATACCTTACTAATCTTCTTTTACCATCTTGATATCTACTATTAATTTATGTTTATACATTGTCTTTAATTTCTTTATTATTATCTTTTATTTTATTTTCATTATACAAAAATTTCATCAATCTTTGGGGCTAGGTTAGAATTTATTAATTTTGGTTTAAAATAGTTTTCTTTTCGATTTTAGACAACTCATTTGGGTTTGACATCCTTGCTTACACGATCCCTATTCTTTTCGATTTTAGACAACTCATTTGGGTTATATGGTATATTTTATTAGAGAAAATAATTAATTTTAATTTAGTTTATGATTATTTTGTAGGAAACAATGTGCATTTTAAGAAGAAGAGAAAAGAAAAGAATTAAAGTTGAAAAAAGAAGTGGAAAAATGGCATTTTTTAAACTCCTTAAGCTAGGCCCAGCCGCCAGCTCACTTCCTTCAGCAACTGCAGCCACCCACGCCTTTGCCTTCACCCAAGCAGCTGCCCAAAGTGCCACCCGCCTGCCACCTCACATTCAGCAGCCTCCAAGCAACAAATCACCACCTAGGCCCGTTTGCACCAGCCGGCCCACTAGAAGCCCAACCCGTTCCCTTTAGCTGCAGCTTCCCTTCTTCAACCGCTTGGTGCCCCTGCCTCCAACTATTCAACCCAACGCCCCATATTCCACCAGCAGCCAGCACCTGCCACAGCTCACAACCAGTTTTCTCTTCATTTCCCCTTGAGCCCAACAAAAGCTCACTTGTCCCCTATGTCTAAAAATGCCACATATTTTATCCAAACTTTTCCACACATTTTACCCCAAAACATCATCATTACACTCTATAATTTACCCCAATTTGTCATATTGTTATTAATTAAATTAATTTAATCAATTTAATTAATTTAAATTGATAACTTTAATAATCTCATTTTGGATATAAATAGAGAATTTTCAAGACCATTTGTGTGATTATTTTAGGGAGGTTACCATACTACAAATTCTACACTTTCAAAACCTCTCAATTCTCTTCATCTTTTTCTTCTTTTTGGTCATTTTTCCTATTAGTTTTTAGAGGAAAAATTTGGGGGTTTCTTCTCCAAAGTTTCCTATTTATGTTTGTAATTTTTTATCTGTATTTTCTATTTTAGTTATGAGTTTCTAATCTTTTTTAGATTATTAAGGTGATGATGAAACAATATGTAACTAGATAGTGTTTATTTTGTATGTTGATTTCTCATTTTGTGCAATAAAGTTTATGGATTTTCTTCTTCATACATTTTCTTTCATCTTGAATATCTTGTATTTTCGATTTTTAGAACATATTTAAACTTTGTTCTTTTTTAGTGCAAAAACATAATATTCTTTGTGTAAGATATGTCATTAAATTGTACACATCTAATGCTTAGAACAAAAATATTATGTTTTGCCTTATAAATAATGTTCCTTGATTTATTTGTTATTTCATTAGATTGATTTACACTAAATGCTTTGAAATTATAATTTTTAAAAGTGAAGATAGATCCTATATTTTTATAAAAACTTGTGCTTAAATAGAATATCTAATTTGAATAAGTGATGGTTTGATTAATTTCTATTATTACTAAAACTTGGGAATCAATGTACTTTTAAATATTATTGAACTTATATTTTTTGGATTCTAATACCTTAATAATCTTCTTTTAGCATCTTGATTTCTACTATTAATTTATGTTTATACATTGTCTTTAATTTCTTTATTATTATCTTTTATTTTATTTTCATTATACAAAAATTTCATCAATCTTTGGGGCTAGGTTAGAATTTATTAATTTTGGTTTAAAATAGTTTTCTTTTCGATTTTAGACAACTCATTTGGGTGCGACATCCTTCCTTACACGATCACTATTCTATATGAACGATTCGTGCGCTTGCAATTTATAAATATTTAAAACATACCTATTTTGGGTCCATCAAGTTTTTGGCGCCGTTGCCGAGGAGTTGCAAGAAAAGAAACGAAATTTGTCTCAAGGTTAGTGAATTCTTCTACTAGTTATTTTCATTTTTGCACTTAAAAAAAACTATATAAAAATAGGACAAAGTTTATTTAAACATTAAATTCTTTAAATCTCTAAAAAAAAAATTGAAAAATCCTAGAATTTGCTTGATTATCTCTTGAAATTTAATTTATTTTTGTTTGCATAAGTTTGTCTAAATGTTAACATGATGATTTTATGTTTTGGTGTTTGCATGTTAAAAATTTTATTTTGAAAATAATTTTGACTTTTTAATTAATTACATAAGCTTTACTTTTATTTGTGATTTTCTTTGAACTATTTCCATTATGTAATTTTTGACGAAAACATTTGACATCACCAATTAAAAAAAATTTGTGTGTTTTTAATTTTTATTTTGCTCGAGGACTAGCAAAATATTAAGTTTGGGGGTGTGATAACTCTACAAAATAGAGTTATTTTACCATATTTTATGTGCTAATTGATAACTCTACAAAATAGAGTTATTTTACCACTTTTTATGTGCTAATTATTGCTTAATTCTTGATTTTTAAGTAATTTATTAAGTTTATAAGTAATTTTGAATTTATTAGTCTTATCATGAATTTATATATTTTTGTGTGTTTTTATGGATATTTTATTATAATATGTTGTAGTTTAATTATTTGAAATTAATCTTGGTAAGTTAGAAGTAAAAAACATGCAATTTTGAGCTTAAATGTTATGTAAATTAAATTTTAATTAATATTTTCATTGAAGTTATATGGTATATTTTATTAGAGAAAATAATTAATTTTAATTTAGTTTGTGATTATTTTGTAGGAAACAATGTGCATTTTAAAAAGAAGAGAAAAGAAAAGAATTAAAGTTGAAAAAAAGAAGTGGAAAAATAGCATTTTTTAAACTCCTTAAGCTAGGCCCAACCGCCTGCTCACTTCCTTAGCAACTGCAGCCACCCACGCCTCTGCCTTCACCCAAGAAGCTGCCCAAAGTGCCACCCGCCTGCCACCTCACGTTCAGCAGCCTCCCAGCAACAAATCACCACCTGGGCCCGTTTGCACCAGCCGGCCCACCAGAAGCCCAGCCCGTTCCCTTCAATTGCTGCTTCCCTTCTTCAGCCGCCTGGTGCCCCTGCCTCCAGCAGCCCAACCCAACGCCCCATATGCCACCAGCAGCCAGCACCTGCCACAGCCCACAACTAGTTTTCTCTTCATTTCCCCTTGAGCCCAATAAAAGCTCACTTGTCCCCTATGTCTAAAAATGCCACATATTTTATCCAAACTTTTCTACACATTTTATCCAAAAACATCATCATTACACTCTACAATTTACCCTTATTTGCCATATTATTATTATTAATTTAATCAATTTAATTAATCTAATTTGAATAAGTGATGATTTGATTAATTTTTACTATTACTAAAACTTGGGAATCAATGTACTTTTAAATATTATTGAACTTATATTTTGTGGATTCTAATACCTTAATAATCTTCTTTTACCATCTTGATTTCTAATATTAATTTATTTTTATATATTTTATTTAATATCTTTATTATTATCTTTTATTTTATTTTATTTTATTGTCACAAAATCTCATAAATCTTTGGGGCTAGGTTAGAATTTATTAATTTTGGTTTAAAATAGTTTTCTTTTCGATTTTAGACAACTCCTTTGGGTTCGATCTCGTGCTTACACGAACACTATATTCCATATACGATTTGTGTGCTTGTGAGTATAAATTTTTAAAACATACCCGTTTTGGGTCCATCACCAAGCTCGGTTATGCTCGGTACCGATAAAAATTTGACCAATACCACATTGATTGTATTGGCTTCCTTGGTTGTGGCGAGTCGAGGTAAAACATCTGCATTCAAATTCTATTCCCGCGGAACTTGTTCAATCTTGTAAAACTCGAATTGCCCGACTATTGCTTTGACCTTCTCCAAGTAAGCTGCCATTATAACTCCTCGAGCCTGGTATTCTCCTAAGACTTGGTTGACAACCAACTGGGAATCACTATAGCAGTGGATGGCTTTTGCTTTTAGCTCGAAAGTTATCCGAAATCCTGCTAATAGTGCTTCGTATTCAACCTCGTTATTTGATGCCTCGAAGCCAAACCATAAGGCTGAGTGAAAATGATTTCCTGTCGGAGTAATTAACAGAAATCTTGCCCTCGACCCGTTCTCGTTCGAAGATCAATCGACTTAAAGTCTCCACAACTCGCGGGCTGGGGTTATGACTCCCACATTAGTAATTCCTGTACATTAAACTATGAAATCTGCCAAGCCTTGTCCTTTTATCGTCATTCTCGAGTGATACATGATATCGAACTGCCCAAGTTCGACCGCCCATTTTAATAGTCTCCCGGATGCCTCAAATGTCGAAAATACCTGTTTGAATGGTTAATCAATCAGCATGTGTACATGATGTTCTTGGAAGTACGGTTGGAGTTTGTATGATGCATGTATTAAACACAAGGCTAGCTTTTCCATCAACGGATACCTCGACTCTACCCCCAGTAACCTTTTGCTGACATAATAGACGGGTTTTTGTACTTTTTATCCTCCCTAACAAATATTGCACTAATATATATGCTCGGTTGTCGCGAGGTATAAGTACAATATTTCCCCTGTGACTGGTTTGGATAAGATTGGTGGTTCAACGAGGTGTTTTTTAAGGGCTTAAAAAGAGAGCTCGCACTCGTCTGACCATTCAAAATTTTTGCCCCCCTTCAAAAGGTTAAAGAACGAAAGACATATGTCTATAGATTTCGAAATGAACCTGCTTAAGGTTGCATTCGTCCAGTTAAACTCTGGACGTCTTTATGCTTTCGAGGTGAAGGCAAATCAATTAAAGCCTTTATCTTATCCGGGTTTTCCTCTATGCCCCGAGCGTTTACTATAAATCCAAGAAACTTTCATGAAGATACTCCAAATGAGCATTTTTGTGGGTTAAGTCTCATGTTGTACTTTCGGAGTATGGCAAAACACTATCCGAGATCGTCAACATGGTTACAATTGTGCTTGGACTTGACCAGCATATCATCCACATACACTTCCATGTTGCTCCCTATTTTCTCGAAAAGCATCCTATTTACCAGTCTTTGGTATGTGGCCCCAACGTTCTTGAGTCCGAAGGTCATCACATTGTAATAGTATAAACCATTATCGCTCATGAAGCTTGTATGCTCCTGATTGGGTGCATGCATGGCTATCTGGTTATATCTAGAATATGCATCCATGAACGACATGATGCCGTGACCCGTGGTAGCATCCACGAGTTGATCGATTCGATGTAGGGGAAAGCAATCCTTTGGACACGCCTTGTTAAGGTCCGAATATTCAATGCAAGTTCGCCATTTTCCATTGGGCTTCAGAACTAAAACTGGATTGGCTATCCAATCTAGATAGAAAGCATCTTGGATAAACTGATTTTCTTTTAGTCTTTCAACCTCCTCTTTCAAGGCCTTCTTCCTTTCGTCATCTGGCTGCCTTCTTTTCTGTTGCTTAGGTGGGAAGTTTTTTTTCTATGCTCAACACATGGATTATAATGTTTAGGCTGATCCCAATCATATCCGAGTGCGACCATGCAAACACATCATGGTTTTCCCTCACGAAGCGGATTTATTGCTATCTCGCATCCTTTGTAAGGTTCCTCCCTATCTTTACCACCCTAGTGGTGTCCTTATAATCAAGCTCAATGTGTTTGAGCTCTTTAATTGGCCCAAGATCGGTCATGGCCTCATCTATTCTGGGGTCAATCTCTTCTTCGGCCTCGTACACTGCCTCACTTATTTCTTTAATGACAACCAGTGCATGTGCACTTGTTTGTCTCTTTCCCCTCATTGAGATGTTGTAGCATTCTCGGGTGGTCAGTTGGTCTTCTTTCAGCGTCCCAATGCCACTAGGTGTTGTGAATTTTATAGCTAGGTGCCTAACAAATGTAACTGCCCCCCAGTCCAATCAGGGCTAGTCTCCCGAGCAATACATTGTAGGTTGAAGGAGTGTCAACAAAGATAAACTCCATTATCTTGGTTATTGAGACTAGATAGTCTCCCAAGGTCATTGGGAGCTCAATAGATCCCGTACTGGCTATTCCCTCCCTCAAAAATCCATATAATGTTGTCGCCAGGCCTTTAGGTCCTGAACGGAAAGTCCCATTTTTTTCAGAGTGACCTTTATAGAGGATGTTGACCGACCTCCCGTTATCGATCGGGACTTGGGGCACTCTCATATTGGCGAGCTAAAAGGTAATGACCAGAGCGTCATTATGAGGGTATTGAACGTGTGAGGCGTCTTCTTCGGTGAATGTAATGGGTTAGGATTCAACCTTTATTGTTTTGGAGCTTGTGGTTCAGGTTCATAGGGAGATCCACCCCCTGTCTTGAGCTCATTGACATACCTCTTCTAGGCATTTCTACCCGACCCTGCGATATGCAGTCCCCCCATGATGGTTAATACATCTTCTCCATTGATTGAGGGAGGTCGGTTGTCCTCCCTCGCATGTGGGGCCGCAGTTTCTTGGGCAGGTTTACGAAGCTGCCTTCTGTCCAAGTGAAGCTTGGGTCGGATTTTTGTTTCGGACATACTGCCTAAAGCCCATATCCCTCAAAACCCTAACTCCCTCATTCTCTTAGCTCCTCACCATCTTCTAATAATGAGCATCTCCTTCTCCTCTCCTCTTCCCCACCCCGATCTCTCTCACTCTCAACGTATAGTTCCAACTCAGTTGGCAGCGGACGATCTAAGTTCATGGTTGTTCAACTCTGTGGCTCCGTATCAGTGACAACTTCTTCTCCTCAGCGCATGATGCTTATTTGGTATGGTGGTTCGTGGTGGGTTTTCATCTGGGTCTGACGGTAGTTTTCTTTTTCTATCTCTCTCTATTTTCTCTCAGTCTCTCCGCATCTCCATTTTTGTTTTGTTTTGTGTCTTTGAAAAGCTGACCGAAATGGGGGATCGGGGTGGTTGTTGTGGTGATAGTTTGTTAGGTAGGGAACCGATTTTATTTTCTTTTGTTTTTCCTAATATTTTTGTTATGCAGCGACGGTGGAGTTGTTATGGCGACGATGGTGGTGGGTATGGGGTGGTTATGGGCTCGGGGATGTCGACAGAGGATTCGGACGTGGACATTATTTTTAATGTTTTTTTTAGTTTAGCGACAGTGTAAAACCGACGATATTGAGATCAATCGCATCAACTCTAAACCAACGCCTCTAATAGTATCAATCGCGACCTCTGAGGTAGTGCAATCTTGCATCAACTCTAAACCAACGCCTCTAATAGTATCAATCGCGACCTCTGAGGTAGTGCAAAACACCAAATCTCATTTTTTTTAGTAGTGAAACATATTGTAATTTAGTAATTTTTTATTGAGGTCATGTTTTTTGTAAAATTTAATATTATTTGTTCTTATTTTGTTTAAGAGAATAAAAATTAAATTTTGCAATTATTTTTTTTTATTGAATTTCTTATCAAATATGGAGATGTATCAAATTTTTTTATTATTTTAATAAAGTATGGGTGTAGATTAAAAAAAATTCTTTATAAAATAATACTTTTGTACAAAATGAAAATTAGTAAGGGGTTTGAAAATGAATTTTTAAATTTTATAAGGGGTATAATTAGAAAGGGGTGAATAGACAAAAAAAAAGGTGTTGTCCAAAAAAAACTTTAATTAAGAATCACATTTTTTTTCAAATCATGTATGAAGTTGTTCTAGATGGGGGATTGAAGTCTCCCTTCAATATATCTTTTTCAACTTTTAATGATATAATATTTTATTAAGAAAAGAGTTTTCCAAAAGAAAAATTAGAATTTTAACCTAGTTAATTTTCTAAAAATAAATTATACTCCCACGACACATAAGTCTTGTTCGTCTTTGCTATTATTAATGCTTAAAGATTTGTTTTTATTTTTGTTTTAAACAAAAAGTATGTTTGAAGATACTTTCAATAGTAATAACATATGATTTAATAGAAGTGTCATTTGGCAAAATGACCTATCTTTTAAAGTAATTTTGCACGCTAGCCTAGTTTTAATAATTTTTTGCAAAATGACATCTCATAACTTAGATAGTTAGTCGAAAATTTAGACAGATAGTCGAAAAATTCAAATAGCCGGTCGAAAATTTTAGACAATTGGTCGAAAAATTTAGACAACTGATCGAATTTTAGATAAATGTCATTTTGCAAAAAATTGTCAAAAGTAGACCAGAGTGCAAAATCACTTTAAAGAATAGGCATTTTTCACCAATTTCTCTTAATAGAATGCATTAATCAGTATTGATTACTAATTACTACAAAACTAAGTATAAAAATTCATTCAATATTTTACATTGTCGTATATATAATTTTTTGAAAAAAAAGAATAAGTAATGTGGAAGAAAAGATAAAAGAAAACAATGAAAAGTGTATTAAACTTGATGAAGAGAATACAGGACAAAGCTCCCTATATATAGGAGAGCGAAGAAAGGAAAAATAAAATACATTGAGCCTAACAACAAACAAACTGAAATAACGGAAAGAATACTCGATCAAACACATAAAACTAAAATACAAAGACAAATACAAATAGAAAGCAGAAAATACAGAGAAAAATAAAACTAATTCTTAATAGGCTCCCCCCAAGATGGACTGTGTATATCGTGGACAATCATCTTGGAAATATGAGAGGAAAGAGTACTTGAAGGCAAAGACTTTGCAAAAGCATCTACTAATTGATGTTGGCTGCTGACTGAGATCAGCCGAAGTGAACCATCACGGATTTTGTCTCTAATAAAATGCCAATCCAACTCTATATGCTTTGTCCGTTCGTGAAATGTTGGGTTGTTAGCAATATGGACATCGGATTTGTTATCACAGTAGATAATGGCTGGTGTTGTTGATTTAATTTGGAGAGCTTTGAGCAGATATTGAAGCCAAGTGAGCTCACTGGTAGTGGTTGCCAATGCACGGTACCCTGCCTCGGCTGAGCTTTTTGATAACTCTACAAAATAGAGTTATTTTACCACATTTTATATGCTAATTATTGCTTAGTTCTTGAGTTTTTAATTGATTTATTAAGTTTTAAAGTAATTTTGAATTTATTGGGTTTATTTTGATTTTATATATTTTTGTGTGTTTTTATAGTTATTTTGTTATAAAATGTTGTAGATAATTATTTGAATTAATGTTGTTTAGTGTGAGGTAAAAAAAAGTTGTATCATTAAACTTAAATGTTAAATATAAATTAAGTTATAATAAATATTTTCAAACAATTAACTTGATTTATTTTATAGTTGAAAATATTTTATTGTGATTTATTTTATGTTTATTTTGTAAGGAATGTATTGCAATTTTGTGCTTGAAAAATAAAGAAGAGAAGAAAAAAATGGTATTTTTGATAAATCAAAGAGGAAGCTTCAGCTAGCCCAAGCCTCACATTTTCCAGCCCAAAGCTGCCCACGGGCCCAGGCCCAATTTCTCATCCTGCCCAACCAGATCCCTCCAAGCCCACACGGGCCAGCTCCATCCGCCTGGGCCTCTCCCACTTGCCAGGCCCGTCTCCATCTGCTACATTCCGAAGCTCCTCCTGCCAGCTGCCAATCAAGCCCAGCCGAAGACACTCCCAAGCCCGCAGCTACTCCATGCTCCCCCAGCCGAAGACCAACCCACTTGGGCCTCCTGCTCGACCCAGTGCCTGTTTCCTGCCCATTTCAACCTTCCAGCCACCTGTTTCATCTCAGCCAGGCCCACACGCCCACCAACCTGCCTCTCCTTGCCTCCCAGGACCCATCAAGCTCTAAAGAGAGCAGTCCTTGAGCCGACTGCCCGTTTACTTGTCTCATTGCACCAAATTCCCATTTTAAAACATGCACAAGAAAGCTACAACATTCACATCAAAATTACCATTTTTATTGTTTTTTTTATTATTTCATGTTTTATTTTGGTTTAATCTTTGTTTTTAATCCCCAATGTAATTTACTTTTATTTCTTAGTCCCCATCCCCTCCTATAAATAGGAGCATCATTTCACCATTTCACACCCCTCTCTTTCACTAATTCCTCCATATCTCTTTATTTTTTTTCCATCTTTGTTCTTTTCTTAGATTTTATGTATTTTTAGAGGAATAATTTGGGGGTTCCTCCTCCAAATTTTCCTATTAATGTTTATAATTTTTTTGTTTGTAAATTCTATTCTAGTTATGAGTTTCTAATCTTTTTAAGATTATTAAGGTGATGATGAAACAATATATAACTAGATAGTATTTATTTTGTATGTTGATTTCCCATTTTGTGCAACAAAGTTTATGGATTTTTCTTTTTCAAATATCTTTTTTCATCTTAAATATCATGTATTTTTTATTGTTAGCACATATTTACACTTTGTTCTTCATTAGTGCAAAATCATAATATTCTTTGATTAAGGTGTGCCATTAAATTGTGCACATAAAATGCTTAGAACAAAAATATTATGTTTTGCCTTATAAATAATATTCATTGATTTATGTGTTATTTCATTAGATTGATTTACATTAAATACTTTGAAATTATAATTTTAAAAATGAAGATAAATCCTATATTTTTAAAAAACTTGTGCTTAAATAAAATATCTAATTTGAATAAGTGATGGTTTGATTAATTTCTATTATTACTAAAACTTGGAAATTAATGTACTTATAAATATTATTGAACTTATATTTTGTGGATTCTATTATCTTAATAATCTTCTTTTACCATCTTGATTTCTACTAGTAATTTATTTTTATATATTGCCTTTAATTTCTTTACTATTATCTTTTATTTTATTTTCATTATACAAAATCTCATCAATCTTTGAAGCTAAGTTAGAATTTATTAATTTTGATTTAAAATAATTTTCTTTTTTTATTTTAGACAACTCATTTGGGTTCAATCTCGTGCTTACACAAACACTATACTTCATATACGATTCGTGCACTTGAGAGTTAGAAATTTTTAAAACATACCCGTTTCGGGTTCATCACTTTTAGAAATCGTTGGTTGCTTTTTCGATCTCCAAGAGACATGGTAGTCTCCAAGAAAAATGCAAAAGCTATTTGTAGAACAACGAGACAAGGGGCAAGAATCCTAGTCGAAATCTGAAAAAGCTCTGAGTTTGAGATAAGAAGAGGCTGGATAAAGAAGCCCCTGTCCTAGTTTTCCTTTGAGATAGCAGAGGAGGTGGTGGATAGCCTAAAGGTATGTTGTACGGGGTGCTGACATAAACTGGCTGAGACTATGTACTAAAAAAGTGATATCAGTCCGAGACAAATTCAGGTATAAGAGCCTACTAATCAGCTGTCTATATTGTGAATGGTCGAAAAGTAAAGTTTCGTCTGTATCATTGAGCTTCAAACAAGGATCTATAGGGGTGGCAACTAGTTTACTTGCTAGATATCTTGTATCGTGTAAGAGTTGTTACATATATTGTCGATGAGAGATGAACAATCCTGAAGAAGAGCAAGCAACTTCAAAGCCTAAGAAGTATTTGAGAGGGCCGAGAGCCTTAAGCTTGAATTGAGTGTTCAGGGACTACTGTAGGTTATGCAAACAAGATAGTGTAGGCCCTAATAGCATCATTATAATAGCCTCAGCCTTCGTTGCTCTAATAGCATCATTATAATATTTTTCATTGAATAGAGTCTGAAACTCTTCCTAACTCAGAGCATTAACATTCTTGGTCTGGGTAATCACTTCCCACCAAATCCAGGCATCCTCCCGAAACATATAAGTGGCACAGGCCACCCTCTCATTACCAGTTACCCTCATAAAGTCAAGGATAGTGGTAATCATACTCATCCATTGTTCAGCCTTGGCAGGATCTGCACTGCCCTCAAATACTGGAGGTTGTTGCTTCCTGAACCTTTCATAAAGAGGTTCCCATTTATTTCCAACCTCAGGTAGCTGCCCAGCTGCTGACACTGACACAGGAGGTGCCTCTGACACACTGGCCACTGTAGGCACTTGCTGTTGTTTTAGGAGACGAAGCTCTTCTCCCTGTTTTAATATTGTAGCCTGCAGATCACTAACTATCTGCTGCCAGTTTACAGGAGCTGGCTGTGGAATCTGAGACTGGTCATTTTCCTAACCCTGACTATTATTATTATTCTGGCCCTGATCACTCTGGCCAGCTGAAGTGTCTGTCTGCCCTGGATTCATAATTCTATCACTGATACCTTGCTGAAATAATGATCAATATGGCCAGTCAGCTAGTAATAACTAAACCTCTTATCGCCTTACGATCCAAGAACAAACAGACAATTATTACATTCCACAGTCATACAAATATACAGGCAGATACATGTCTATAGCATTTAGCACTCAGCATGTACCATGTAATAGTTCATAACAACCATACTAATAAGTATGTTCCAGTAATCCCAGTACTAATAAGCACACAATTACTGAGGATATAATATTTTAGGGCACAGGTTTAACATGGTGTCTCATGCATACAAGTAAATCACATATACCATATTTAAGCAGTTATACATATAACTACATAAATAGTTACCAAACCATGAGTCGAGCTTGACTTCAATGATGTGTGTACATGCCCAGCCAGTCTACAGGAACCTTAACCTTGGCACGCTCTGATACCAAGTTGTAATGCCCTGGTTACCCCAGAACAGTTACGGTGATCGGTGAACCAGAAATTTGACCCGCTACCCGAGTCCTTTGGTTAAAAATGTGTTCTAAGTGTTAATAACAGGTTAAGGTGAAAAAAAATAAAGAGGAAAGGATATACTTTATTGAGTACATAACTGCTCATGAGCTATTCAAAACATTTACAAGTTGTTCATAGTACAAAATGGCCACTACTGTTTCTAAATTTACAACCCCGCCGGCCTAAGCGGCAAAAATAGGGTAAACCCCCTAGTCCCTCTGAGAACTCCTTGGCCATGGTGGTCAAGCGGCCGCATATGTACACATCACCACCTAATCTCTCCACTCAAGGCTGGGTGAGCTTTTCTTTCCCTTTACCTGCACCACATAGCACCCATGAGCCAAGGCCCAACAAGAAAACACAATAAAGCATGATATAATATCAACAATGATCATAATAATCATTCAGGACTATCAGTCCAAAATAGATAGGTGACAGTCGCAATAGTCACTAAATAGGGAATAACTCCCTTCAGCCTTGTGACGATAAGATCACCGGGGCTTAACAAGTAAGTGATCCTTTTATTAGCTTAAACAAGATAGGTGCATGGTGACTAGACACCAACATAACCTTCCTCATGACCATAGAGTCATAACCCTGGAACATCGTTCCTTAGCCATGTGACAAACGGTCACCTAGGCCTTTGGCCCTGGCTCTCAATAACTAATCTTAGACTAGCCAAGCGCTTATAAGTTCATAGACCTTAGGATCGGTCCAGTGTTAATGCCTTAGAGCCATTCAACACTGATATCGATTAGATATAATCTTCATTCGGCCCTGCGTTCAGGACGCTTATGCAGTTTCTGACTCTTAGGTCAGTGCCCCTGATTAGTTAGTGGCATATACAAGTAAACAACATTCACTAGCATTTAATATGAAATCCATGTCCACATTTATCAACCAACATGACTCAATAACAATCACGCATGTCATATATACACAGGGTGCAGTTTTCTTACCTCAGGTTCGAGCGAGAGAAATTATAAGAACGACTCCTGAGAACGATCGATCTTTTGGTTCCTTAGCGGTTACCTAATCACAACCAATTATAACCTCCATTAATGAGAATCAACATGGATAGGGTCTTAACCTAAGCACCACTCTCGGGACCTTGAAACATGCCCACACGGTGAGTAGATTCGATCCCGGGCCTTAAGGATTGAAACCCCAAGTAAAAAATCCTTAAAAACACTCAAAACAGGACTTTGAAGGAACAGGGTAGTGCTACAGCGCTGACCCCTAGCGCCCAGCGCTATTCTCAGAACCTCCAACACGCCCAAAAGCCTCCTGAGTAGCGCTGTAGTGCCCTAGGGTGGGCGCTATAGTGCTACCTCCAGACCAGAAATCCCCTGAAACGACCTTCTTCATCTCCTTCGATTCCAACCTGATTCCAAAGCTTCCAAAACCTATTTCTGATGCCAAATGAACCCAAAAACCATCTCAACATACCCCAAACATCCCAACCATAGGGACCCTAGCCAAAACTCCCAACAAAACCAAGATCTCAACCTAGAAATCACAACTGCAAAACAGAACTAAAACAGGGCAAACTAGAGAATTCTATGGTTAGAAACTTACCCAAATCTCAGCTTATGATGCCCTTCAATGGAGGAACACACTCCCAAACTCCCAAGGCTTGCTTCCCAAGCTTGAATCCTCAAGAATGGTTCAAAAATCTCAAAGAAAACTGAAGGAGAAATAGATACGGGAAGGCTCTTGAACATACTCTGTTTTCTACCTCTTTCTCAGCCAACAATGGTTATATCTATCCTAGGGGTGAAATGACCATTTTACCCCTAGGTCAATTTAAAGTTTCTAAAGGATCCCAAGGGCAAAATTGGTATTTTCCACCTATCTCGTTAATCATAATTAACGCTCTCTAATTCCCGCTATTTTCGATAATTTCAAACACCAATAATTCATATCCTGTTACCCTTCATTCCCGGTAACGCTCTAATCATTAAAATCACCATGAGACTCAACCCGAGCCCCGAACTTAAACTTGTTGTGACTAGACCGCTAATCAATAATCCAAGATCGTCTCATGTCGAATAGCTCGAACGAACCCACATAATAATGTGGTCTCAACAATATATCACCGACATGCATACGAATATACAATTATACCCTCAACGGGCCAAATTACCATCACACCCCTGTAATTTAAATGTGGACTCACATGCATGCATTTAACATCATATTAGAATATAATTCACATATACATGCATAATATCATTTAATGGCAAAATTAAACAAGTATGGCCCTCCCGGCCTACTAATCCCGCCATTAAACCACATCGGAAAATTCGGGGCATTACAAGGAGGTCCTACAGTAAAGAAGAATCAATTAGTAAACTAGGGGGTATTTTCATGTATACCTCTTCATTTAGGACTCCATTAAGAAAGACGTTATTAATGTCAAGTTGTAGGATGTGCCAACTTTTAATAACTGAAACAGTCAGTAAAAGTTTCAAAGTAGCCATCTTAGCAACAGGAGAAAATGTGTCGAAAAAATCAAGGCCTTCTTGCTGCGAATAGCCTTTTGCTACTAAACAGGACTTGTATCTTTCTATTGTACCATTACTATGGTATTTTATCTTGTAAATCCAATGGGATCCAATAGTCTTTTTGTGAGGTGGCAATGGGGTTAAAGATCAGGTATTGTTATTTTGGAGAGCTTGCAATTCTTATTGCATAGTTGAAATCCAATTTGGATCCAAAGCTGCCTCTTTATAGCTAGATGGTTCAGCATTAGAAGAAACTACAAAAGAAAAAATCACATGAGATTTAGACAATTTCGAATAGAAGATATAATTGTTAATTGGATAAGGGGTAGGGGTTGAGTTGTAGAGAACAATGACACTCAAAATCCCTCAAGCATGCTGGAGGTTTGGATTGCCTTGAAGATCTGCGAATAGGCTGAGAAGGAGTAGCAACTGGAGAAGGAATGATGGCAGTCGTGTGTGGTGCAGAAGAAGGATCTGGTGGCAAGCTTGTTGTCTCTGGAGGTGAGTACACTATGTCATTATTTGTAGAAGAGATAGGTGGTATATACTTTGTGATATCAGTGGAAGAACCTATAGAGGAAGGTAGGACTATGTTAGGAAAAATATCAACCAAAACAGGAGCATCATTTAACTTTGTAAAAGGAAAAAATTGTTCATGAAAAAATAATATTGCTGGAAATAAAAATCTTCTTAGTAGTGATATCATAAAGCTTATAACCTTTATAACCAGGAGGATACCTACAAAAATACATGCTCGAGCTTGGGGTTGAAACTTAGTCCTGTGAGCAGTGAGAGTTGAGGCAAAGGAAAGACATCTAAAGGTTTTGAGAAAATTATAATCAGGAGATTTATTATATAAAAGCTCATATGGTAACTTATTTTGTAAGCTGGGTGTAGGAGTCCTATTGATAATAAAGACAACAGTAAGTAAACAATCAGACCTAAAAGAAATAGGTGTGTGAGCTTGAAAGTGTAAGGCACGAGCAACATTCAAAAGTTGTTGGTGCTTTCGCTCAACAATGACATTTTGTTGAGGGGTTTCGACACAAGAAAATTGATGAAGAATTCCCTTTCAGCAAAAAGTTCATCAAAAACAAGTTCTGGAGCATTATCAAATCTAAACTTTTTAACAATAGTATGGAATTGATTTTCAATCACAGATAAAAAAGTAGGAATAATAGAGATAGCATCAGACTTGTGTTTCATTAGAAAAATCCATGTAAATCTCGATTTATCATCAACCAATGTGAGGAAAAAACGATGTTGAGAATGTAAAGGTGTGTGATGGAGTCCCCAAATATCACAATGCACTATATCAAAGAGAGAATCAGCAAAGTTGTTTTTAGTTTGAAATGGAAGCCTTTTAAGCTTAGCCTTAGGACAAACAAAACAAGGAGAATGTTTATGCAATTGTATTGTATTACAAGGTAAAGTAGAGCTAAGTAAAACTAGAACTTTAGAAGACAAATGACCTAGTCTAGAATGCCAAATATCAGCACTAACAATGTGAACTTCGGGTACATATGTAGGCTTATCCAGAAGGTAGAGGCCTTGAAACGATCTACCCCTACCAATCATCTTCTTGGTGATTGGTTTATGAATGGAAAAAGAAGCACAAGAGAAAGAAAAAAAACATTGATAGAGTTAGCGGATGTGAGAGCACTAACAGCAATTATATTATATTTAAAATGTGGAACAAATAGGACGTCATTGAGAGTTAAATCAGGGGACAATAGAACAGTACCAGATTCGGATACAAACAAGTGAGAATGATCAGGTAAAACCAATTTGGTTTTAGGAATATCAAATAATGAAATAAATGTGAAATAGAGGATCATATATGCCGGGTTGCACCTGAATCCACTATCCAATTATCATGTTTTGTAGGTAGACAATATTGAGAAGTAGAAATGATTATACCTAGTGTGTCAACAAATTGTGTGGTGTTAGACGTTGTTATACCAGGTTGTTGATTGGCAAGAAGAGTGAGCAGCTACTGGTATTGACTGGCATTTAATTGGGGCAAAAAGGTATTGGTCTCAGTCGATTTGCAGCAGTTGTGGGTGGTGCTCGATTCTTGTTGAAGCCTGGAGGGTAACCATGGATTTGTAACATTTTTCTATGGTATGCCCATTAATGTTACAATGAGTATAAATGGTCTTATTTGTTTTGGGGGATATGATTTTTTTGCGGTAGAATTTGATTTAGAATTGTTAGGTTGAGAACCTTGGAAAGCAAAGGCCATGGAAGGGTTATTGAGAAGATCTGAGGGTGGTGTAGCTTGGCTTATGGTCCTTTGGTTTTCTTCTTGAGATACACGGTTAAAAACTCAATTGAGAGAAGGAAGAGGATCCATAAGAAGAATTGTACCTCTGACTTGGGAGTATGAGTCTTTGAGCCCCATTAAAAATGACATAGTATACTCCATGTTGTAGTGGTCTTGAAGAGACTTGACACCACCACAAGTGCACTTGTTATAGGTACAAGAAGGGCGCTAGTTGGAGAGTACTTCCCATAGAGTTTTCAGACGAATGTAGTAATGGCTGATTGACTACAAATCTTGCTTAAGATTCATGAGTTCGCACCTCAAATTGATGATGCGAAGACCATTTCTTTGTTGAAATCTAACCTTCAAATCTTTCCAGATTTCAACAGCTGATTCATCATAGAGTATGTTTGCTGAAATGTATTTAGAAACAAAATTAAGTATCCAATAAATGACTATATTATTGTTCCTAAACCAAGCATTATACATTAAAGAATCAGAGGAAGAAGGTTTAGAAATGGGCCCATCAAGAAATCCCAATTTGTTCTTCACGGAGATGGCCAATTTCATTGCACGACTCCAAGATGTGTAGTTGTCCTGCCAAGTTAGGAGTTCAGACACCAGGGCATTTCTTGGGTTATCAGCGTGATGAAGATAGTACGAGTCGGAGGGGTCTTCAATGGCTGTTCTTGATATCAGGTTCTGGGTAGGGACCTGAGATCTTAGTTTGATCGTGTTGTCGTTGGTGGAACCACCTGAGGGAGGAGAAGAGTCATCCGAAGCAGCTGTAGACATGGTGAGAACTCAAGGGAATGAAAATGGCAAAAAGGAACAGAAATGCGCGACAGAGAAACACAGAGGTTTGCCGGAGACGGAGAAGGAGACACTTCTTCGCCGGAGAACAGGTGAAATAGGAAGTGGAAGATCGGAGAAGAGGCTCGGAGGGAAAACATAATTTTCCCGTTCTGATACCATAATGCGGAAGAAAAAATTGAAAAAAACAATGAAAAGTGTATTAAACTTGATGAAGAGAATACAAGACAAAACTCCCTATATATAGGAGAGCCAAGAAAAGAAAAAAAGAATACACCGAACGTAGCAACTAACAAACTAAAATAATGGAAATAAGACTTGGTCAAACACCTAAAACTAAAATAAAATACAAATACAAAGCAGAAAATACAGGAAAAAATAAAATTAATTCATAATAATAAGTAAGTCAAATTCACAAAACCTAAAGAAAATTTTAATAGAAACTTTAACTAAATCCAACATGCTTCGAAGTAATTTGCATCCAATAAATGTGAAGTAAACTAAGTTTTAACTTCAGTTTTTTGTTCTATTTTTTTAGAGGCGTACATCTTAGTACTTTCCTCCTGATTACAAAGCTTAAACTAATTGAGAATATACATCATCGCAATTTTATTTTTAATATTTGAAATTCAAGGGTCAACCCTGTTGTTTAATCACTCAAAAATTGTCATATAAAATCATATGGATCCCAAAGATCAAGATCTGGAATAATTAATTGTTCCATAGTCAATTTGTGTATGCTTTATTCAACTGTAGATATTAAATTTTGTGATCGATGGTTGTGATATGCGTAATTTTATTTTTATAAAAAGAAGTGATACGAATATATGTACCATATATATTAATATTATTGGTTGGTGTATGTATCTATACATATATTTATGTATCATGTAAGTACATATATCTATATATATATATATTTATGTCATCGCTGACGATCGACCTGTATTATAAAGCATTCAGATGTTCTTGATCGGTTCTCAAATCCACGTCATATTACCAAATTGTTAAGTCAGTGTACACTGCATGTTTATATCGTGTATCTCTCTTATAGCAGTGTGAGAATTGTTTCTATATTATTTCATAACGTAGAGCTCATTTGGTGTAAAAAATAATCAATTTTTATATTCTTCCCAACTTGGTATTTATATATATATGAATATATACATTTTTGTTTTTTTTTGTCTGTTTCTCATATGTTCTTATTGAACTCTCACACTATCATCTAAAACAATATCGACTTTAGAATCATCTATAATGGATTTATTTAGCATATTTTATAAAAAAATGTAACTCTACTAATATTTTAAAAAGTTGTGACAAATTTGGCACAAAATTAGAATATGCTAAATTTGACACAAAATATAAGATGGATCAAATTTGACACATCAATAAATATTTTTTTTTTACTTATTATATTGCCACTAATTAATATAATTTAGTAGTTGACAATTAATGATCAATCATATATTATTTTTTATTTACTTTTTTAATGACAAATTTTTTAGAGTACATAAATTGGATTATAAAAATAAATTTATATGTTCTCAATAAATATTAAATAAATTATTAATATTTTTTGTATTAATTTGTATCTTATGCATTTGAATACAGTTATAAATATTAGGTTAAATATAATATTAACTTATTTTTTTTGTATTAAATTTAGCACAAAATTTATATGCATTGAAGATTTTCTTAGCCACATCATGAATAATTATATAATTTTATAGTTGTTAAATCTACAAACGAAAATTTGGAAGATACACAAGCTAGCAGTGAACCAAATTTTATATGAAAGTCTATTATGATTTATAGATTTGGCTCCTCGATTTTGGTATATATATTTCTTTTTTTTTTTTACTTGAAATAGATCCTGCATGTTTGAACAACAATTAAACCATTGAGTTTTATTTTATTGGCTGAAGCCTTTATGGGCTTTATAATTACGAATTAAAATATTTAGTAATTTTTTTCATAATTGTTGTAATTAAGATATTTAGTCATTTTTCTTCATGAATGTGTTGTGTTAGAATATTTTATTAAATTAATTAGAGTTACCAAAAACTTAAATTCTAATTAATCATGATTAAAATTAATATTGAGATTAATTAATAAATATTCTTAATATGGTCAGCATTTAAAATAGTCATTCAATACTGAGTTAACAAATATTTCATATCCTATTGATTATCATATATTTAGATATCAATTGTGACAGAAACTTTGATGGAAGATCTTACCTATATAAATATAGGGTTCTTGTCCCAAGCTCAATGCTCATTCTCATACTCCATCTAAAGAGCTAGTGAGAGCTTAGAAGTCTTTTACCCCCACTAATATTCTTTTCTTGTTTGTAGATCTAAAGTTGTTAGATCGAAATTATCAAAATCAATGGTTGGAGGTTTACTCTAACGATCTACTTAATTTTGTGACAATTATATTCAGTCTATTCCGCATATTAGGATTGTTATGCATCTAGATAAATTATCTTACATTTGGTATCAAAAGTCTTGTTTACTTCTGTCTTGACATTGTTGTATGCATATTTATATGATATGATTTATATATATCTATGTCTTCTTATATGCATATATATATATATATATATATGTATGTGATCTATATATTGCATATTGGTTGAAAATTTTAGATTAATAATTCAAATTTTAGTTGCATTAAAAATCCTTTATATATGAGAAACTAGTCTAAAAATAAAGGAAGCATAATTTTTCTATGTCCCACACTTTCATCATCGAGAGATTTTTTTTTTGAAAACTTATAGTTGGTTTTTCAGTCATTGTTTTCGCAAACAAATTAGAAAAAATCTTTCACTTATGAGTTTCTAGTTTATCGGTATGTTAAACACATTTTCAAAAGATGAAAAACAAAGTTTTGAAATCTGTTATACCCGTTTATAGCCAAAAGTATTTTTGGAAATTAAAGTTCGATTTATAGCCAAAAGAATCTCTTTAGACATTGTTTTCAGTGTTATCTGGTCAAAAATCTGTGAATTTGGATGTCAGAATCATAGTTTTCAAACAAGGTTTGGTTTCGAGTCGCGTGACCCATTTGTAGAGAAACCGAGTCAAAACAACCCTGCTCGACGAAGAAGACGTGTCGTTTTCGGTCTTCGCTGAAGAAAATGACTCGTCGTTTAATGAATCATACGACAACAAATAAGGGGAAACGATATGTCGTTTCTCCAAAGCAAAAAAAAATGAAGGAGAATTAAGAAGAATCTGAAAAATTAAAGTTTTGTAAATTTAATTTTTAATTTTGCTTATTTTAATTATGCATATAATTTTTGTAATTTATATGTTATTTGGAAATTAACTAAAATGAGCAAATTTTTTATTTGATATATTTTTTGCATGATTTATTTTTAAATGTGCATGCAATTATAATAATTGTACTAAATTGGGTATGTAATTACATTTAATATTTTACAATGAAGTTTAGCACAATTATTTATTAATCTATCAAATATTGTGTAATTGGTTTAAATTAAGTATTATTTTTTAAATTAACTATGCCATTTAATTATTTATGGAATTATTGCATTTATTTTTATCATATATATGAATGTAGATTATTGTATTAATTTGTATGTTTATTTATGTTTTAACTCTTGTAATATTTATTATTATTACAATTAGTTTTGAGATATTATTTGTATGATTTTATGGTTTTAAATGCATGATATATTTCATATTTGTGCTAGATATATTAAGTTTATAGTTAACATATAGACTAGTTAAATAATATTTAGCACATTAGGATTCATAAAATATTTTCTAATTAATTAGAATAATTACTTAAATAGAATAATTAAGTTATGAGTAATTCATAAACAATTTTTGTGGTTAACATGGGAAAGCATGAAACTCGGACAATGCTTTATCTAGAACAGTTTTCAATGATCTTTAGACGACCACACTAGGAGCTAGGGGTGGGCAGCATCCAAAGCAATCCAATTACACTGAACCAATCCAATCCAATCACAAAAAATTGGATATCCAATTACAATTGGATTGGGTTTTAATAATTGGGTTTTAATTGGATTGGATCAAACAGCGGATGACACTGTCAAAATCCAATTAAAAACTTATCGAATTAAATTACATATAATATATATTAAAAATATTTAATTATTTATTTTTCTGTAAATCTATTAAAAAAATATTCATAATTCTTTTAAAACATTATTATTGGTTAAGTATTACTCTTCCTTTATACACTTCCACACCTAATTAGAAGTATAAACACTAAAAATAAGCATCTATTCTCATCCCCTCTCATTTTCAATATTACTTCAAGCTTTTAGTTGGATTAAACTTGTGTTATCCCCGTTTCCTTCGTGGGCCCGGAACCGCAACCCAGGCCCACTAGCTGGCCAATGAAGGTTGGGCTAGTCCGGGCCCATGGCAAGGAGTATGATGGATATCGACAACCCAATTCTGGGTTAGGCCCGGAAGGCGTCCGGGGGAGTATTGTCTGGGACGGTCATCCGAGAGACGGTACAACTGGCTGGGGGTAACAGTCGGGATCGGTGCGAACGGTCCCAAAGCCTGGTAAACAATCTGGGCTCCTGGTGGATGATCCGGGCTCGCGGTAAATGGAGAGGGACATAGGTAAACAAACCTGGGACGGGTCCCCAAGGTTGGCAGAGAAAAGCATCCGTGACCCTGACTTCGCCCCATGAAGCGTGGGAATTGTCCCCACGTTTCACCTGCGGAAAAGGCCACCTCGGGATTGTATGCCGCTGGTTCAGACCTGTGCCACCACTGCTCTGACCGATCTTGTCCCCTGAATCTGTCTCGTAACTCGAGATGCCCAGACCTAAAGCTCCAATTTGTCGGATGATAGATACGGTTTGGGCTGGCCCAATGGGCTCAAGTTAGCGTTTTTTCTTTGTATTTCAATTCTTCAGTATTGGGCTTTCGATAGAGAAGTGAGCAGTATTTATACCTTTATTGGGCCCGGGTCAGCCCGGCCCACGCCCAGTGTACCTGTGAACCTATAAATACATGTAACAGAGCATTGGGGAAGGGACTTTTGGGTGCATGTATACAGTTACCTTGCTGAAACTAAGAGAAAAATCCATTGTTATAGACTCTCTAAGCTCTAATACAACGGTCTCGTGGACTAAGGCTCATTAACGCCCCAACCATGTAAAAATCTTGCTTACAACTTCTAAACCCTTTCTCTTTAATCTTTCTTATCTTTTATTATTATAGTTTCCGAAAAACTCGGTAAACAACTTGTAAGGTTCATAACTTTAAGAAGTTTGAACCTAAATGAATGGTGTTGTTTAGTTTTTAAGTGATTTTTTTTTTGTATATTTTTAAGTTAATATAAAAAATTAAGCTCCAACTCAGTTTCGAAAAGAAAAAAATAAGTTCCAATTGGAAATCCAATTAAAAAACCAAACCAATCTTTAGGCCGTGACCGGGCCGGAAATGGTCGGCCTGTCACTATAGATCTTGACTGGGCTTTAGCCTAACTATAAATAGTATTTTCGGCTTGCATTTCGGTGTGGGTTGGCAAGGTTGGTCGGCCCATTCCAAATTATGCCCCCTTCTAGCCACAACATCTTTAATTATATAAAATGTATATATTAAGCTGATTAGGATCACATAATGGACATAAATTGTGATTGGTTATATAGATATAATGATTTTACCCCATAGGGATTTAATTATATTCATATAATTAATTAGGATATTATATTAAATTAATTTTTCTCAATCTACTCACAGGAATTATGATAATTAATTTAATAGTTTTATCAGAAAGTTTATTTAGATAGAAATATCAAACCTTAAGTTTTTCCATTATTTGATCAATCTATCATAATATACATTCAATCTTATTAAATTAAAAATTGAGCCCACATGCAATTTTTGTTTAATTAGATTTCAGATTCAACATGTTTATACAATGGTAAAAGCATGGTTTCATCAAGCCTCAATTCTTTTGATTCTTAAGTTTGTAATCCTATTCATGCAGCTTCTCAATCCGCCTCTAGTTTTGCTACTATCCTAATTGAAATTCTTGAGCTTAGGGGTGACAATTTCAAAATATGGGGGAGAGTGTTAGGAAAATATTGTTTTACCTCAATGGAAATGATTATAATATTACAACTCTATGCAATATATTACAAATAAATAATGATTGATTAAATAAGGTTACAACTCTATAACTGAAAATACAAATAAACTAAAGAACAAGAAGAAGAGAAGAAGAATAGTATGGTGAAAATACAACTCAAAGCAAAATGTTACAAGTAAAGTAAAGTGTTTGGAATAAAGAAAAGAAGATTACAACTAAAAACAAGAAATACAAATAAACAAAAGAGAAGAATATAAAGATGAAGAGAAATAGAATAGAAAGAAAGAACAAACAAAATAAATAGAAGCAACTCTCACTCACACTACCAAAGTGAAGAGTGTTGGGGATCACCAACTTGAACAAGGTTTGAAACCTTTGTCCAAAAGCTTATTTCCCCCTAACCCAAGCACTAAGGAATCTCTCTCAGATTATAGGAAAAGCTTTATGGAATTATCAAGCCTCAAGGTGTTTCTAGCCAAGTGCTCTAGTGGATAGAAAAGTTGTGTCTTACAAGTGAGCTATAGGCTACTATTTATAGAGTTTAGAGACACGCTTTGAATTTCAAATTCCACCAACCCCATGGCTGTTACCAATGTTTAATTGGATTAATATGGAATTAAAAAAGAGATTTGGGAGTTATTTAGGTTTTTTGAGCCGTTCAACAAATATTGAAAAAACTGAAAATTGGTCAGTTTTTTGGCCTGTGGCCGCGGCCAGAGACAATGGTGGCCGCGACCACTAGTCTCTGTCCCACAGGCCGCGACCACTGAATGTTGGTGGTCGCGGCCACTGACCAATTTCAACACAAAAAATTGTGCTGTTTTTCCAAACGGTTTCAAACCCCCCCAAATGATTTTGTAACTCCCAAAACACATTATTGGGGTTAAAATCATATCTCTAACAGCCATATCACACATGGCTTTATGAAATTCATCTCAATATTGTGTAACAACAATTTTACACAATAAAGGGTAATATTTGGAAGTTACAAATTTGTAACACCAAATATGTTACATTATTTGGATATATCTCATATATCTAAATATTGTAACTCTCTATTATATGTTACAATATGTGACACACTTTGTCACATTTATTTAACCTAAAACATTATATTATAATATAATATAATTTTACATTATATTATAAAATAATATAACATTCCCCCACAAAATTAAATAGTTATCTATTGTAACACTTATTTAATCAATCATTATATTTTGAAATATAACATATCCCCCACTTGATTAAATAAGAACTCTCTCTTATAGGAGTCGTTGCATTAGTGCATAAAGTAAAGTGTTTTTCAACTTGAACTTTATTATAGTGTAATTATCACAAAATTTGTCGAAAATTAAGTTGCACTAGGCATTGAACCATCTTTTCATGATGACAAATCGGTGATAACACACACACCTTTGCGATGTTCACTTGAGACCTCTATGTCTTGCTTTGCACCGTTAATGGCCATGTGCACTTTCCATTCATGGACGTTCTTGAGAATACTCCCAATTCTCATGAGAGACGACACCACCCCTAGGTCCATATAGGTAGAATTCTTACAGTATTTTGTTACCAAAAATACTTGTCTTTACAAGACTGAACTCTATTAAAAAACCTTTCGGTTTTAACCCTCCACTTGGTAACACACAAGTACTCAATATCTCAGATGGGACTTGTTTTGAGTACAACTAATATTCACTTGATTGACTTGTTATTACCTATTGAACCTAACACTAGTTGAATAACTAGTGTTAAGATAGGTTACCATCAATCGTGAATCTCTTTAGGGAGTTTAAGTCCCATCCCTCGAGATGATGCAGCCACTAAATCCCTCGTTAGTGGCTTAGTGAAAGGATCCGCCAGATTTTCACTTGTTCTCACATAGGATATTGAGATGACTCCTCTTTGAATCAATTCTCTTACATATCCATGTCTTAGACTAATGTGTCTAGACTTCCCATTATACACTCCGTTGTATGCTCTAGCCAATGTCGCTCGGCTATCACAATGTATCGATATAGTATATACATTATCTTTGATTAGGGGAATCTCTATCAACAGATCCCTTAACCATTCGGCTTCTTTGCCGGTAGCAGCTAGAGCTATGAACTCTGCTTCCATAGTGGAATGAGATATACAAGTTTGTTTCTTGGAACCCCAAGAAATTGCACCTCCACCAAGTGTGAATACCCAACCAGTTGTGGACAAGTTGTCCCCAAGATTGGATATCCAACTTGCATCTGTATATCCTTCTAAAATCGAAGGAAATTTGGAGTAGTGAAGGCTTAGTCCTTTGGTTTTCTTAAGATAACCTAGGACTCTTCCAATTGCCTTCCAGTGATCCACACTTGGATTACTTGTAAACCTACTAAGTTTACTTACCGCAAATGCTATATCAGGTCTAGTACACTAGGCAGCGTACATTAGACTCCCTATAGCACTAGCGTACTCCAATTGAGCCACCGCTCTTCCTTCATTCTTCTCTAGTTTTATACTATGATCGAATGGAGTATTGGCATCTTTAACCTTGAGATGGTTAAATTTGTTCAATACTTTCTCAACATAGTGGGCTTGCCCTAACGCAAAACCCCCACTATGTTTCTTTACTTTGATACCGAGTATGGTATCAACTTCTCCAAGATCTCTCATCTTGAAGGTTGATGATAGAAACCTCTTCGTTTCATCTATCTCTTTCATGCTATCACTTAGAATAAGCATGTCATCCACATATAAGCAAACAATGATCACATATCCCTTACAAGTTTTGGAATACAAACACTTGTCTCCATTGTTATGTCTAAACCCATTAGACATAATGGCTTGATCAAATTTCTCATGCCATTGCTTAGGAGCTTGTTTCAATCCATATAAGGATTTTACAAGTCTACACACTTTATGTTCATATTTTGGTAGGACAAACCCTTCGGGTTGTTCCATATAAACCTCCTCATTGAGGTCACCATTAAGGAATGTCGTTTTGACATCCATTTGATGAACATCCAAGTTATGTATAGAAGCTAAAGCGAACAAAATTCTTATAGAAGTTGTTCTTGCAACAGGCGCATGGGTATCGAAATAATCGATACCCTCTTTTTGCCTAAACCCTTTAGCTACTAATCTAGCTTTAAAGGTTTGGATAGTGCCGTCAGTGTGGTATTTTCTCCTAAATACCCACTTACACCCAATTGGCTTAGACCCCGGTTGGGAGGTCTACCAATTCCCAAGTGTTATTGGAAAGAATGGAGTCCATCTCATCATTGATGGCTTCTTTCCAAAATACAATATCTCTCGATTGCATAGCTTCTCTATAAGTCTTAGGATCGTCCTCAATGAGAAGTACAATAGGAATTTTCCTAATGACTTCCTCTCTATTTCCTTCTACCATGTAGAATGAAATTCGTTGAGAATCTATCTCATCCACTACTAGACTTTTATGATTTTTAAGCCTTTGAATTCTTCTAGGTTCAAAGGGTTGCTTTACATCCTTTTGAGAATTCTCCTCTTGAGAATCAACTTTGGATGTAGAAGCTTGAGAATTGTTCTCATATAACAAATTCTCCTTTAGAGATGTTGAAGCTTGAGAATTGTTGTCACATAACATGTTCTCAAAGAATTCAACTTCTCTAGATTCAATCACAATATTAGACTCTAAGTCTAATAGCCTATAAGCTTTACTATTGTTGGCATAACCAACAAAATCACAGTTTATGGCTCTTGAACCTAACTTTGTTCTATTAGGTTCGTTTTTCTTGCAATATGCAAGACACCCCCACACTTTGAAGTACCCTATGTTGGGTTTTCTTCCTTTCCATAACTCATATGGAGATATAAATACCATGTGAAAATTTTCAAGCAAATAATCACTAATTTCGCTTTTAGTTGTCTAAATAATCTCTTAAACAACTTTTGTGCATTTTCTAAGAGTCTCTTTGAGATTCTTTTGAAAACATCATTTTGACATCCATTGATTTTCTCATCAAAGTCAATTTGAAGATGCCAATTTTTAAGCACTTAAATCAAAGAAAATAAACCCTCAATGATTTATTTAGAGACTTTGATTTCTAATGCTTTGGTTTAAAAAATTATCTCCTCATTGAGATTAATTTAAACATATCACAATCTTTAACAAAAAAAGAATAAAATTCTCTTCAATATTATTCACCATTGGTGTAAGGATTCAAAATTGCTTCTCCAATTTTGTAATGTCTCCTCATTGAGACATTGAGTATTTAAGAATTATTGTCACTAAATAATTCTCAAATATATTTCATTTGACCACACTCTAGACTATAAGTCTATTGAGTCAATATGTAATCCCACAATTTTTTGAATCCACCTTGATCCAATTTTCTTGCAATAGCAAGACACTTATCAAAAGATGTAACCATTTTAGGTTCATCTTTTCTTATCTCATAAGTTGAGATGGTCAACACTTAAATGATAAATTTTAATTTCTCAAATAATTCTCTTTATTTACCAAATAAATGGTAACTCATCACATTGCAATAAGATATGATAAAACATATTTATATTATTATTATCACCTTAATAATCATATTATATGGCACACCATAATAATCATGATAATTCTCATGTATATATCAATATACTTTTATATATTAACATAATTATGTCTCAAAGAAATTTCACATAATTTTTCAACATACATCCATCATATTAGCATGCATTTTGAATCTCATAATTATATTGTAAGTATATCACAAATATCATATAATAATTCACATATCCACATATTGATATATTCTATTGATTCACAAAATCAATATATAGGCATGTCAAAAACTACCTAATTATCATGATTTATAAAATCTCAAAAAATATTTTTCATGTCAAATGTATGTCTTACTATCTCACATATAGCATACACATAAGATTAAAAATCACTAGATTATGTAGAGCTTCTCAAAAGTTCACTTCTAAAGATTTAACTTTCACAAATAGATGTGTAACATATGTTACAATGTATCTCATATTGTATTAATATGTTAACATCTACACAATTATCCATATATCAACATATGAAAACAGGCTAATATATGAAATAAAATCTCATCACTATAATACAAAATAGTGTATACATTTACACTTGCCTTGTCTTACCACCTAGTTCAATTGGATCCATCAAACCTATCCAACCTTGCTAGGTCTTGGTTCATGATCTTGATGGTCTCCCATTCCATTGAAACAAAAAAGGAATAAGCTTTTGAATATTAGGAAAATATTGTTTTGCCTCAATGGAAATGATTATAATATTACAACTCTATGCAATATATTACAAATAAATAATGATTGATTAAATAAGGTTACAACTCTATAACTGAAAATACAAATAAACTAAAGAACAAGAAGAAGAGAAGAAGAATAGTATGGTGAAAATACAACTCAAAGCAAAATGTTACAAGTAAAGTAAAGTGTTTGGAATAAAGAAAAGAAGATTACAACTAAAAACAAGAAATGCAAATAAACAAAAGAGAAGAATATAAAGATGAAGAGAAATAGAATAGAAAGAAAGAACAAACAAAATAAATAGAAGCAACTCTCACTCACACTACCAAAGTGAAGAGTGTTGGGGATCACCAACTTGAACAAGGTTTGAAACCTTTGTCCAAAAGCTTATTGCCCCCTAACCCAAGCACTAAGGGATCTCTCTCAGATTATAGGAAAAGCTTTATGGAATTATCAAGCCTCAAGGTGTTTCTAGCCAAGTGCTCTAGTGGATAGAAAAGTTATGTCTTACAAGTGAGCTATAGGCTACTATTTATAGAGTTTAGAGACACGCTTTGAATTTCAAATTCCACCAACCCCATGGCTGTTACCAATGTTTAATTGGATTAATATGGAATTAAAAAAGAGATTTGGGAGTTATTTAGGTTTTTTGAGCCGTTCAACAAATATTGAAAAAACTGAAAATTGGTCAGTTTTTTGGCCTGTGGCCGCGGCCAGAGACAATGGTGGCCGCGGCCACTGGTCTCTGTCCCACAGGCCGCGGCCACTGACCAATTTTAGCACAAAAAATTGTGTTGTTTTTCCAAATGGTTTCAAACCCTCCCAAATGATTTTGTAACTCCCAAAACACATTATTGGGGTTAAAATCATATCTCTAACAGCCATATCACATATGGCTTTATGAAATTCATCTCAATATTGTGTAACAACAATTTTACACAATAAAGGGTAATATTTGGAAGTTACAAATTTGTAACACCAAATATGTTACATTATTTGGATATATCTCATATATCTAAATATTGTAACTCTCTATTATATGTTACAATATGTGACACACTTTGTCACATTTATTTAATCTAAAACATTATATTATAATATAATATAATTTTACATTATATTATAAAATAATATAACAGAGAGTTCTCTTCCATTTAGGATGAGCAGACATGGACTACGAAATCACAAATGATGAACCCACTATAATCAAGGAGACCAACACTGAAGATGAGATCGTGTTGCATAACAAATGGGAATGATCCAAGCGTCTAAATAGCATGTTCATCTTGATGAAGATTAATTCCTATTGGAATGCATGGATCAGTGGAGCAACATGAAAATTTCAAAGACATGATTAAGACCATCGACAAGCAGTAAGACACCTTTGACAAGCCACTTTGCAACAATCTCATCATGCAGTTCTCATCATCAAGGCTCACAAAGATGAGAGACATCGATGGACAACTGAAGAAGTTCGAAGTGGTCATACCTGACTCATTCTTGGTTTACATCCTTAATAATCTTCCCTCCCAATACACGCCTTTCAAAATTTCCTACAACACACATAAGGACAAGTGGAGTATTAATGAACTGATGAACATGTGTCTACAAGAAGAAGGAAGGTTGCTGATGGAGCAAGGAGAAGGTGCTCACGTGGCAACTCAAGGAAAGCCTAAATGTCCATCCAAGAAGGATAAGGGGAAAAATAAGAAAATATCTCCTTAAGCTGACATAAAGAAGGATTCCAACAAGTGTTTTTTTTTCTGTGAAAGGAAAGGACATGTGAAGAAGGAATGCGTCAAGTTTAAGTAGTGGATGGAAAAGAAAGGTAATCCAATTTCATTTGTATGTTATGAATATAATATGGCTAATGTCAATATTAACACATGGTGGATTGATTCTGGATCAACAATTCACATTTCAAATTCCTTGCAGAGTTTACAAAACCTAAGAAAGTCAGTGGGAAGTGAGCAAAGCATCTTATCTAAAAACAAGATGGACTCGTATGTGGAGGTTGTAGGAACGTGCAATTTAGTTTTAAGTAATGATTTTATTTTAAAGTTAGAAAAGACCTTTTATGTTCCAAGTTTTTCTAGAAACTTGATTTCTGTTTCAAGGCTTGTACCTTTTGGTTATTCCACTACATTTTCAGACAATTTTTTTAATTTATTATATAAATCTGAATGTGTTGGAAATGCTATTTTGCGTGATGGTCTTTACTGCATTAATTTACAAAACAATACCACTCGTAATGTTATGTATGTTCGCGCTGATAATAAAATATTTGTTATTAACAAGGACTCCTCTACATTATGGCACCAGAGATTGTGACATATCTCCATTGATAGGATTAAGAGATTAGTAAAAGATGGGGTACTTAATACCTTAGATTTTACTGATTTTGAAATTTGTGTGAATTGCACTAAGGGAAAGCATACTAACAAGTCTAAGAAAAGTGGTGTCCATAGGTGTTATCCCCAAAAATTGGAGATCGATGACGTGGCAATAGAGGTGACAAGTGGCAGTGCATGGTCCGTAAACGACACGTTAATAGTCAATAAATATATTGGCTCCTCAGAGTTGTGATAAAGTGATCTGGCTTAGGAGTGACCCGGTAGACCAATGAAGAGTTTTGACTCGCCAGTCAAGTGTCATGACCGACCAGGCATGACCTTGTTCGACCAGTCATATGATTGTCTGCCCAGGCATGACCTTGTCTGCCCAGTCATGACCATGTCCGACCAGTCATGACCATGTCCGACCAGTCATGACCTGTCTGCCTAGCCAAGTGCATGTCTGCCCAGTCAAGTGCATGTCTGCCCAGCCAAGTGCGTGTCTGCCCAGTGAAGGTTTGGCCGACCAGACTGAATGTGATATGGATCGACTAGATAGAGCAGGACTACGTTAAGATTCCCAGAAATGGCTTCAACAAGAATCGGTCTTGGCATACGCGGGAATCTCTCAATTTATCCCACAAATTTAGTGTATTGTTATATTTTGAATATTATTGTAATTTTAATATAATGAGAATAATAAAATATCCTGATTATGGAGGATATCATCTGTACGATCCCGAGCCTATAAATACAAGGCTTATGGCATCATAAAAGGGACTTTTGGGACTTTTGAACTTTTGATCCGAATTTTCTAGAGAGAGAGTACTTGTATTTGAGAGAATTCTTGTAATCTACACTGAAGAAACTCAATTGACTCAGGTTCATCTGATCTTGAGGGTAGATCTATAATCACAACTCTAAGTGGATTAGGCTATTACCATCACATTAGGGCTGAACCACTATAAAATCGTCTGTGCCGTTTATTTTCTCTTGAAGGTTTTATCGTTTTTGACGTTCACACGTCGTTGGCCAAAAACGCGGTCAACAATAGGAGTTCTGAATTATTAGAAATCATACATACATATATATGTAGTCCAGATATCGACTCATATTGTCTGAAATACTTCATCTCCTCTATAGATGATTACTCACGCTACATGTATGTCTACTTACTTCATAACAAAAGTGATGCATTGGATATCTTTAGGACATTTAAAGCTGAAGTAGAGGAACAATGCAATAGGAAAATTAAGATAGTGAGATCAGATAGAGGTGGAGAATATTATGGTAAATACACTGAGGATGGACGAGTAGTTGGTCTGTTTGCGAGGTTTCTTAAAGAAAATGGGATCGTTGCCCAATACACTATGCTCGTTACACCCGAGCAAAATGGTGTTGCAAAAAGAAGAAATTGAATACTATTGGACATGGTGTGGAGTATGCTTAGTAGCATCTCAAAAATTTCTATGTCCTTGTGGACTGAAGCTCTAAAAATGGTTGTGAACATATTAAACAGCGTTCCAACCAAGGCAGTCTAAAAAATGCCTTTTTAATTAAGGAAATGTTGGAAACCGATTTTGCAACATGTACGCATTTGGGGATGCCCATCTGAAGTTAGGGTATATAATCCACAAGAAAAGAAACTAGACCCTAGGACCATTAGTGGATATTTCATTGGATATGCTGAAAGGTACAAATGTTATAGATTCTATTGTCCATCTCAAAGGACTTGATTAGTGGGAGTTATCAATCAAAGGACTCAAATTCTGAGAAAGATCATTCAGAACCATCCACCTTAGGATCAAGATTGATAGTGGTTCAAAACATCCTTCAAGTTCAAACAAATGTTGAACAACCACAACAAGTCATTGAAAATCCACAAGTTGATGATGAAGTTCCAATGGATCAAGTTGTTCACGAATTACCTACGGTTGATGAACAACCAGCTGAACCACCTGCTCCCCAAGAGTCTGTTTGTGTAGCCTTTAGAAGATCCACTAGAAAAAAAACGGCTATTCCTAGTAACTACATTGTGTATTTGCAAGAATCTGACTACAATATTGGAGCCGAAAATGACCCAGAAACATTTTCACAAGCCATGGATAGCCAAGAATTGAAACTGTGGTAGAATGCCATGAATTAAGAAATGAATTCTATGAAGAGAAACGAAGTCTGGGATCTTGTTGAGTTGCCTAATGGGGTTAGGGTCGTTGGGTGTAAATGGGTCTTCAAAACAAAGAAAGACTCATTAGGCAACATCGAGAGACATAAAGCAATACTCGTTGCTAAGGGGTTTACTCAAAAAGAAGGAATTGATTACACAGAGACATTTTCTCCTGTTTCTAAGAACGATTCCCTTAGAGTAATCTTGGAATTAGTTGCTCATTTCGATTTAGAGCTACAACAAATGGATATGAAAAATGCTTTCTTCAATGGTGAGCTAGAGGAGGAGGTATACATGAAACAACCAGAAGGGTTTCTCCTCTAGTAATGGTGAACACTTGGTATGCAAGCTTAAGAAGTTCATCTATGGATTAAAACAAGCGTTCCGCTAATGGTATTTAAAATTTTAATGATGTCATATCTTCCTTTGGATTTGAAGATAATGTCATGGATCAAGGTATATACTAGAAGGTCAGTGGGAGTAGGATTTGTTTTCTTATTTTATATGTGGACGATATTCTTCTTGCAACCAATGATAAAAGTTTTCTCCATGAGGTGAAACAATTCCTCTCGAAGAACTTTTAGATGAAGGATATGGGTGATGCATCTTATGTCATTGGCATTAAGATCCATTGAGATAGACATCAAGGTATCTTAGGTTTATCTCAAGAAGCCTACATCAACAAAGTTTTAGAGAGATTTCAGATGAAAGATTTTTCACCAAGTGTTGCTCTTATTGTTAAGGGTGATAAATTAAATTTGAGCCAGAGTTCGAAGAACGATTTTGAAATGGAAGAAATGAATAAAACCATATGCTTCTACTGTTGGAAGCTAAATGTATGCTCAAGTGTGCACAAAACCTGACATTTCTTTTGTTGTCGGAATGTTAGGGAGATACCAAAGTAACCAAGGATTAGACCACTAGAGAACTGCAAAGAAAGTGATGAGGTACCTCCAAGGTAATAAGGATTACAAACTGATGTTCAGACGAACCGACAATCTGGAAGTAGTTGGCTACTCAGATTCAGACTCTTCTGGTTGTGTTGACTCACGTAAATCAACCTCTAGTTATGTGTTTATGTTTGTCGGTGGAACTGTGTCATGGAGGAGTACCAAACAGATATTGACTGCTACTTCTACTATGGAGGTCGAGTTCGTTTCCTATTTTGAGGCTACATCGCATGGTGTATGGCTAAAGAGTTTCATTTAAGGCCCTAGATTTGTAGATTCTATTTCTAGGCCATTGAAAATGTTTTGTGATAATTCAACTGTTGTATTCATGGCTAAGAACAACAAAAGTGGTAGTCGAAGCAAGCACATCGACATTAAGTACTTAGTTGTTAGGAAACATGTTGAAGAAAATAAAGTTGTCATTCAACACATAAGCACTGAATTGATGATAGCTGATCTTTGATGAAAGGCTTGCCACCTCATAAATTCAAGGATCATGTAGTGAACATGGGACTTGGTTCCCTTATGTAGTTTTTATTGTACAACTGAAGCTATTATCAATGAAACTCTTATTTTGATATTTTCTCATATTTATGCGCATTTTAATTTTATTTGAGAAAATTTTATCTTCATTGGAGCTGAATAAACATAGGGTTCATTCATTAATTTGCATTGCCATATAAAATTTATTATTGAGTAATAAATACATTGTAATACATGAAAGATAATACTAATCATAAAAGAGGACATATCGCTATGATTCATGTGTTTGTTGCCTAACAAGGATAATCATTGGGGTTAAGTGGTACTTTAGTTTAAATGCAGACCAAGTGGGAGAATATTAGAACATTTTATTAAATTAATTAGAGTTACCAAAAACTTTAATTCTAATTAATCATGATTAAAGTTAATATTGAGATTAATTGACAGATATTCTCAATATGGTTAGCATTTAAGGTAATTACTCAATATTGAGTTATCCAATATTTTATATCCTATTAATTGTCATATATTTTGACATCAATTGTGGCAGAGACATTGATGGAATGTCTCGCCTATATAAATATAGGGTTCTAGTTCCAAGTTCAATGCTCATTATCATATCTCATCTAAAGAGCTAGTGGGAGCTTGGAAGCCATTTACCCTCACTAATACTCTTTTCTTTTCTTTTTGCATATCTAAAGTTGTTAGATCAATATTATCAAAATCAATAGCCGGAGGTATACTCTAAGGATCTACTTAATTTTGTGATAATCCTATTCAGTCTATTTTTCATATTAGGATTGTTATGCATCTAGATAAATTATCTTACAGATTGTACTCTTGGTACAAAGTTTTTGTTCATACTTTTAATTTTTCGGGTCATCTAAATGTCAAAATTATTCCTTGCTCAGATTTTTTTTTACACTCTTACATTTTTTTCATTTATCACCTAAATAAAAAAATTATTTCTCATTTATACACTTAATGAAAAATTACAGAAATTGATTGTATAAATTGTCTATGTTAATGGATGATGAAAATTATGGGTACTAGGGTTTTCTAAATCGTTTGTGATATTGTTGGTGCATGCATTATACTTATGACCATAAATTTGTTACAAAATAAGTAAATGATAGTGAAAATAGATGGTTATAAAATATCAAATTTATTCAGTTTATATATGTTTTCCTTACATGTCTTAATATATTACTACTATTACAAAATGTTCTTTTTTTCTTTTAGCATGCATGTATATAATTATATGGTAAAATAATATTATAAAATTATTATTACTTAAAATTGATCTATGTTTGAAAATAATTGTGTAATTACATATTATAGTAATTACACTATATTTTAAAATATAAAGTGTGTTTGGATGTCAATTGTAATTATTTATGAATATATCATGTTTGTAAAAACAGATAGTAATTACATAAAAAAATATTATATAATTACACCAAATTCTCATGGGGCTATAAGAATTAGATAGTGTAATTGAGACCCCTCAAATACTTCCAATCACATAGTTATTGTGTAATTACATCGTCAGACAAATATGTCAAATCAAGTAATTATTCTGAATTACACCTAATTCTAATTACAAGGTGGCGTTCCAAACACATCCTAGTAATTCCACATTGTAATTACATCTAATTATATAATTATTGTGTATTTACTTGGTTAAACAAACTTGCCAAATCTAATAATTACCTCGAATTACATTTACAAAATGGTTTTCCAAAAGCACAAATAGATTTCACAAATTCACATGAGCAAAGAAATATTTAACAAACTTTCATTTTTAAAATAACATAAAATTTAGAATGTGAAAATTTCTATTTTTTTTCCAAACTGTCATTTTTTTTTTTGAAAGAATCCAAACTGTCATTTACTTATATTTTTTTTAACAAGTGTCATTTACTTATATTGGCAAAGCCAGTTACTTTTTTTTAGGAAAAAATGTTTATAGATATGGATACCGTTGGGAATATATTCATAAATTAAGTTTTCCTTAATTAATTTTTCCTAGCAATTAATTAAGTAGACGACTGCATAATCAACTCCTCGTACTTCTTTCATAAAAATAAATAAATGTATCTTGTTACTGTTAAATTTAGTTAAAAGTTAAGAGTGACTTCAAAGTCATGCAAAAACAGAAATCATTGTAAAAGAGGTACGTTTTTTGCATTTGAGGAAAAGAAATACGAGGACAAATTCATACCAAACGCAAAAATCAAAGGTAAATTTTTTTTTTTGTCGTTTAAGATAACTTAATAAAAATCCATTGGGGTAATTAATATTAGAATAATGATATGTGAACTAAAATTGTGCACAAAAACACTACACCAACTGACGTGACAATGCTTTTTTAAATAGTGGTACTGCATGAAATAAATTTGATTGGTTAAATGAAACTTTCACGTTAGTTGGTGTAATGTTTTGGTGCATATATCATCACTCTTTATACTATGAACAAAATTATGGCAAAATTAAAAGTAGTGATCGTTCTAACAAATATTTATTAGTAATTTATTATCTTTGTGCTCTGTTTTTTTTCGGTCATCTTAGAGCACTTTCAATAGATGAGGTAAAATATCATATTCTCTAAAATATAGAGAAAAAAATGGTAAAAGTAGCATTCCAATGGGTGAGATAAAATTGAGCTAGTTTACATTCTTTTACCTTAATGAATAGCCTAGATTAACTATTTATGATACTATGCAATTTGTGCAACCAGACGTACAAACAATATGCATGGGATCAGTGGTAGAGCGGTCGGCTGTTAACTGACTGGTCGGAGGTTCGAATCTGTGATTCTCCACATGTAGAGAAACACTAATGAAGGTGATTTACTACCTAAGTATTGTGAACTTAATGAATTAGTAAGTCAAGATTTAATGAAAGCTTAAGGATCTTGTAAAAAGAATCACACAAAGCAATTTTTTACAAGGTTCACCACCACACAAAGTAATGACTAATCATTGGGACCTAGTCCAGAGAAAGAAATCCACTAAGATAAAAAATGCAAGTTCTACAAAGTATCTCTGATTTTACATTAACAACAAGAAAATCTTCTATACTTGTCTCTCTTGAAAATTTCCTTAGATTGAATACTTCAAGTCTTCTCACATGAACTTTCACAGATCTGATTTTCTTTCAATACTTCATCTGAAGAACACTACTATCTGCCATGAATGAACATTCTTCGAAGCTCAGAGTTCTTCAACCTGTCAAAACAACAAACCACAAAGAAACCAAAAATACAAACCCTAGCAGAGCTAAGTTTCTCACACGAACATCAATAATGGTTCTAACTAACTCACTGAATCAAGACCACACATATATCTTCATAGACCTCACTATAACAAAAATTTGTTAGGAATTTTAACAGAGCATGAAAACCCCAAAACAAAATAAAGTTAATTAACCATAACAGAAATGTTAATACATGCCACGTAAACAACAAGAAGATGTTAGGAATACACCGAGCTTCCAGATGCAACTAGCAAAACAACAGATGAATCATAATATTGCCAAAATACATACAACATAAAGTATGACACTTACAATCTCCCCCTTTGGAAATTTATGATCATTGTAAACCCAAACTACAGATACTAAGAAAACAACATAAAAAAAAACATTAAACAAAGAAAACACCAATCTCTCCCCCTCAATGATCATGAAAAGAGAACTACTTAGCTAAATGTTGAAGCCTGCCACACATAGTCTTACGCGGAGGAGAAAATGAAGGAGCAGAATCTGAGTCTTGAGAACCATCATCATTAGCAGAAGACTCCCCCTGGACACTGTCTGAAATCTTATCAGAAGCTCGTGGAGACAACTCCCCCTGTCTTGGTGCTAGAGATTGACCTGACTGAGGCAAAGACACCTCCCCCTAAACATCAGAAGGGGGAACAAAAGTAGGAGAAGACTTTGGTGTAGCAGGAGTAGATTGAGGCTGAAGAAGCTATCGAAGACCAGCCAACTGAGATAGAACCTTGCGCTCAAATGCTTTGGAACGCAATTGAGATTCTTGAACCAAACCTTTAAGACTATCCAATTGAGATTGCTGAGAGTCAAGCATCTCAAACAATTTGTACTTCCATGATGTAGGAGCTAAACCCTTCAACAGAGGATACTTAAGAGGCTTGGGAGGAGGTACAGGTTTGGAGGACAGAGGCTGAAAAGTCATATCCAAAATCAGTATAGGCAAGAAAACATCTTGAGAAGTAAACTTAGGTTTAGCAGATAAGGCAATCTTGTGGACCAAGCAAGGATAAGGAAGAAATAGCCGACGACTTTTAGTATGAAAAGCTAGATGTTTACCCGAAAAACGATTGCTGATGACGTGGCAATGATTTCTTACATATGGTTGACACGTGGCAGAAGTGTTGTTCTACTATCGACTAGAGGTACATCGCTTCGTCAGGCTTAACTATTAGATACGATCAGCCTGGTCGTATAATTTAATTTATTTCCTTCTAAGATTGTAATCTTGTAATAATTGCATTGAATATTTCCTCTTTATGACCTTGATACACGATTATTAAGGAAAGTAAAGGCCTATTGGCCCATGTAACCCTCATTGAGCCTATAAATATGCATGAAATAGCTCAAGGAAGGGACTTTTTGACCTCAAAATCGATTTTCCTAAGTATTGAGAGAAAGAGAGCTATAGTGTAATTATTCATCATCTTATTTTATTTTCCTCAAGGCTTGTGAAACTCAAGAACCCTAGTTCTTTGATCACGGCTTTGAGATTCAATATTAATAAGAGCACTAAGTGGATGTAGGTCATTACCATTCTTTGGGGCCGAACCACTATAAATCCTTGGTGTTTTCTTCTTTTCCATTAGATTAAATTCTTAATTGTTGTATATTTGACTCCGTGTTGTTGGCCAAATCAAGGGTCAACATTCTGGTGCTTTCATTGAGAGTTTGACGAAAAACTGTAAGAAAATCTAATGGCGAAAACATCCAAGAAGACTGGACAAGCTGCTGGCGCTGCACCATCCCAACCTCCTCCCCAAAATGTGGCTGAGAATGAACCACATTTGGAGTTTGATAAGGAGGAGTTAGATTTCAAAACATTGAGGGCAACACTAGGAGTGCTGCAAGATGAGTTGGCTAACTGAGGGCCAATCAGGAGAATGTTGCGGAGACAATGGCGATGCAGCAGAGGGAAATTGAATGCCAGCGCTAGGAGCTGAGTGAGCGGCAGGCGGACATGGACCGTCGACAGAGGGACGCCATGGCCGCTCTTGAGGCAGCCATCCAATTAGCTCGAAGTCAGGCTGTGCCAGCCTCCCAGCCAGATCAGCCACCGAATGCGCCACCTCAAAGAGGTCCCAATCCAAGCCCTTCGCTCCAGCCAGCAAGCCCTCAAAGGCCGGAGCAGTCGCCTGTGGCTCAGGATGATGTCCCACCTAGGGATCCTGAGCCGCAGCCTCCATCCCAGGCTGGTCGAGGCAACCCCCAGCGCCCGAGGCAGAATAGGGCTGGGAAGCTGCCCCGCAGCCCTAGATGCCCAGGGGATGAAGAGTCGAATCTACCAAGCAGGGGGCAGCGTCCTTCTGCCAACAGAAGGAACACCGAGTCAGGCTCTGCTGTCAGTTTCCCCCCATGGCATAATAATGCACGGGGACCCAATGACCAGCGCAGGCCTCCCCCTAACACTCGACAAATGCCAGCCCGAGGAGGAAATAGCGTGAACAGCCGGTCACGTCGTAGTCAGCCATAGTTTAGAGATGACCATGACTATAATGAGGCCGATTCCGGCAAAGGAAGCACTGATAAGAGAAATGAGGAGAGAGGTGGAGGCAGAAGCCCCCCACCAAGGGATAATAGGCCAGCTAGCCAGAACGCTGGGGGGGCAACCTAGGCAGCAAAACGTCTTTGATCAGCTAGGGGTTAGCGAGCAGAGACATAGGGATGAAGACTTACGAGACATACTTAACGACCGCCGTGAGAGGCACGACGAGTACGCTCCCCCGGTACCGGTTGCCCCAGCAGTCCCAGAAGCTGTTCAGGCTAAGATTGATGCTCTAAACCAGGTGGTACAACAGCTGGTCGGGGGGCGAACGTCCCATATTGAGTACGATAGGAGGAGAGGCACTCCCTTTGTACAGAGGATCGCTGCGGCTGAAACCCCCAGTAAGTTCAAGATGCCAACATTGCCAAACTTCGACGGGTACGGAGACCCAGTATCTCACGTTAATAAGTTTGATATAAAAATTGATATACAGAAAGTGTCGGAAGATGCCCGCTACTGGATCTTCCCGGCGACACTGTCTGACACCGCCCAGGAGTGGTTCTTCAAGTTCCCTCCTGCTAGTATAGTATCTTGGGAAATATTCGTGAATGAATTTTACGGACAATTCTATGCGGGTCGCGTACACCCCACAGAGGCCAACCAACTGGTCGAGATACGCCAGAAGGAGGGAAAGCCCTTAAAAGAATATGTCCAACGCTTCATGCGAGCAGCAGCTAGAGCCAAGACAGTGGGTGATGAAGGTAAGATGATGGCTCTAACTGCTGGGGTTAGGCGCCATTCACCCCTCTGAAGTAGCCTCAGAAAGAATGGGGTAAGAAGTACCCAGGAGTTTTTGGATCGGGCTGATAGATATATCAAGCTCGAAGACACAATTGCCAATGAAGGGAAATCGCCAACAAAAGACAAGGGGATGAAAGAAGAGCCCGCCAAGGCCGCCAACGGGTCAGACAAGCCCAATGGCAACGGCAACGGCAACGGGAATGACAATGGTAAGAACAGTGGAAAGCGGGCGAACAATGAACCCTCGGCTTTTGAAAATAAATGCCCCAAAGGCAGTCGATACAAGCCGAGATTCACCAACTACACGACCCTTATCGAAAGCTGAGCGGAAGTCTACCAGGCGACCAGCTCCAATGTGCCTTACAAATGACCCGCACCTATAAGAAAAGATATCTCCAAGAGAGATACGACAAAGTTCTGTCGTTTTCACAATGACTACGGACACGACACCAACGAATGAAACCAGTTGAAAGACGAGATTGAGTTCTTGATTAGGCAGGGACATTTAAGAAGATATGTGCGAGCCACAGGAGGGTCTCAGCGAGAGGCTCAAGGTGGCAACGAGCAGACACATTCACGCCAACACTCGCCACCTCTACAGCCAGCTCCTGTGGTAGGCACTTTACTCACCATCTGCGGAGGCCCACATCTTGCTGGAGACAGTGGGAAAGCAAGGGAACGATATGCTCGGAACCCATGCCATGACCAGGACATCGAGATGATGAGTGTGGAGGATCGAGCACCAAAAAAGGCTCGAACAGAGGAGGAATTGATAACCTTCTCTGAAGATGATGCCCAACATGTGCGATTCCCACACTCCGATTCGCTGGTCGTAGACGTACAAATTTCCAACATGATAGTGAAGAGGGTCTTAGTCGACACAAGGAGTTTGGTCAACATCCTATACAAGTCTTCGCTAGAAAGAATGAAGATGTCCATCAAGGACTTGGAGCCATGCAACCAAACCATCTATGGTTTTTCCGATGAAGGGCTCGCCCCAACAAGGTCGATTAGGCTTCCAGTTACAGCAGGTACTGCACCTGCTAATAGGACATTACTCACTACTTTCATAGTAGTTGATTGTCCTTCGGCATACAATGCTGTAATTGGGAGACCAATTCTGGGCGACCTACGGGCCGTCACTTCAATATGGCACCTTGCCATGAAATTCCCAACAAACGCAGGGGTAGGAAGCGTATTGGGAAATCAGCGGGAAGCAAGGGAGTGCTACAACACCTCGATCTCCAAGGCAAAGAAGGGTGTATGGAGAGATGTTCCCACAAAAAGATTTGCAAATGGCAATTGATGCTCAGACCCAGTTAGGTGATAATGTCACCAAATAGGGCGTTGCCCAAAGTGAGGATAGAGACTTGGATCCTCGCTTTGGGGATTTTGAGGAAGAAATAGGACCCATCGAGGACCTTGAAGAGGTCCAACTCGATGAAGAAAATCTGACCAGGGTTGTGAAAGTCGGTAAAAAATTAGAGACAATAGCAAAACAAGCACTGGTGGAGTTTTTAAGGAGGAACAAGGAAGTCTTTGCCTGGTCGCACAAATACATGGTCGGGATAGACCCTGCAGTCATCAACCATGTCCTGAACATCGACAAGAGTTTTTCACCAGTGCAGCAGAAAAGAAGGCTGCTCGACAAAGATAGATCAAAGGCCTTAAAAGAAGAAGTCGAAAAGCTGAAGGAGAATGGGTTCATCAGGGTGGTGTTTTATCCATTGTGGGTCCCTAATCCCGTGCTAGTTCCCAAGCCAAATGGCAAGTGGCGCACGTGCGTTGATTTCACAGACCTTAATAAATCCTGTCCCAAAGATTGTTTCCCACTCCCAAGAATCGACCAGCTAGTCGATGCCACTACAGGGCATGAGATTCTCTCATTCATGGATGTATACTTCGGGTATAATCATATTAGTATGCATCCTCCTTATGAGGATCACACTAGCTTTCAGACCAATACAGGGCTCTACTATTACAAGGTAATGCCCTTCGGTTTGAAAAATGTTGATGCAACTTACCAGCGACTAGTCAATCATATGTTTAAGGAGCTGATCGGCACAAACATGGAGGTCTACGTCGACGACATGCTGGTCAAGTCGAAGAAGGCACAAGGGCATATAAAGGATTTGCAGGAGTGCTTCAACGTCTTGAACAAATATCAGATGAAGTTGAACCCACTAAAATGCTCCTTCGGAGTAGGATCAGGGAAGTTCTTGGGATTTATAGTTAACTCGAGAGGAATTGAAGCCAATCCCGAGAAAATTAAAGCCCTGATCGATATGAAATCGCCAGCGAAGATTATGGATGTTCAAATTTTGACCGGAAGGATTGCTGCTCTCAGTAGATTTATTTCGAAGTCAACAGATAAGTGCGTACCATTTTTTAATCTACTTAGAGGCAACAAAAAATTTGAGTGGACAGAGGATTGCGAGCAGGCTTTTCAAGCATTGAAAACTCATATGGCGCAACCACTAGTCCTATCGAAACCGATTGATAAGGAAACTTTGTTCATCTACCTGGAGATCACGGAATATGCTGCTAGTGCTGTTTTAGTAAGGGAGGAAGAAGGCGTGCAGAAGGATGTTTATTATGTAAGTAAGAGGCTAATTGGAGCGGAGTTGCGATACCCACCAATTGAAAAGTTAGCCTATTGCTTAATTTTGGCCTCTCAAGGAAGTTGCGGCCTTACTTTCAAGCTCACCCAATCATGATTTTGACCGACCAGCCTCTACGGCAAGTTCTGCAAAAACTAGAGGCTGCAGGTAGACTATTAAAATGGACAGTCGAACTTGGGGAGTACGATATCTCTTACTTGCCGCGAGCAGGGATAAAAGGGCAAGCCCTGGCTTAATTCATTGCAGAGTTCACTGAACTTACAGATAACGAGCAGACCGAAGAGCCTAATGAGCCTGAGTCTCAAAACCAAGCTCCCTCATGGAAAATATTTACAGATGGTTCTTCTAACGAGTGCCACGCAGGAGCAGGAGTGATATTGATAACGCCTGAAGGGCATCGATTTCACTGGGCAATCAGGTTTGACTTCACTGCTTCTAACAATGAAGTCGAGTCTGAATCATTACTCGTTGGGTTACGATTAGCCAGGGACATGAATATAAATGTGCTTGACATCTATAGTGATTCTCAGCTGGTGGTGAATCAAGTCATGGGAGAGTACCAGACACGAGGTTTAAATATGGTTGCCTATTTAAACAAAACAAAAGATCTATTGGCTAAGTTCGACAAGTACACCCTCCAGCAAGTACCTCACGACCATAATTCCAATGCTGATGCTTTGGCCAAGTTAGCAAGCGCAAAGGATGCTGATACTCTGAACATAGTACCTGATGAGCGACTGTCTATGCCAAGCATCCGAGCAAAGGAGACCACCATGGTGATCCAGATGGAAAATACATGGATGGCACCATATATAGAGTATCTGACGCAAGGTGCATTACCAACGGACAGAAACAAAGCTAGGACCCTTCGGTGGCAGGCTGCTATTTATATCCTAGTCGATGGAATCTTGTACCGAAGGGGATACTCAACGCCACTCCTCAGATGTATTTCAAAAGAGAAGGGCAAAGAATTGATGAAAGAGGTACACGAAGGCATTTGCGGGGACCACGCTGGGGGGCAAAGCTTGTCGAAAAAGATCCTAAGGCAAGGGTATTTCTGGCCAACAATGAATGAAGACTCGATGGAATTCGTATGGAGGTGTGACAAGTGCCAGAGATTCTCTAAAATCCCACGAGCAGCCCCTAATGAGCTAAAACAAATGCAAAGTCTGTGGTTGTTTGCAGTTTGGGGTATAAATTTAATCAGATCTTTGCCCACAGGAAAGGGCGGCATCAAGTATGCTGTGGTTGCTGTCGATTACTTCACTAAATGGGCCGAAGCTGAGCCACTCGCAACCATAACGACCAAAAAGGTGCTAGATTTCGTGATAAAAAACATCGTCTGTCACTATGGATTGCCAAGGAAAATCATCTCGGATAACGGCACACAGTTTGATAGTGATTTATTCACGGACTTTTGCGAGCGGCATGGGATTATCAAGAGCTTTTCTTCAGTCGCTCATCCCCAAGAAAATGGACAAGTCGAAGCAGTCAATAAAATGCTAAAGGATACTCTGAAGAAAAGACTAGAAGAAGCTAAGGGGGCATGGCTAGAGCAATTGCCTGAAGTCCTTTGGTCGTACAGAACTTCCCACCGAAAAGCAACCGGTCATACCCCGTTTTCCCTGGCTTACGGGTATGAAGCTATGTTGTCGGTTGGGTTAGATCTGCCTTCGCATCGCAGGATAACATATGATCAAGGCTCTAATAGCCAACTATAGATGGAATCCCTGGACTTGATCGATGAGAAACGTGAGCAAGTCCAACTCCAAGTAGCTGCTTACCAATAAAAAGTCGCCCGGTATTTCAATTCTAAAGTGCGAGAAAGGAAATTCAATGTCGGAGATCTAGTACTTCGAAGAGTTTTCCTATACACCCCCGACCAAGCTGCTGGAGTACTCGAACCTAATTGGGAAGGGCCTTACCAGATCGAAGAAGTCCTCCATCCAGGCACCTACAAACTTGCTCGCTTAAATGGAGATCTCATTCCTCGCTATTGGAATTGAGAACACCTGCGCAAGAACTATCAATAAACAATTCTTCTCAAAGAATTGGCTTGTATTTATTTTACTTTTTACAAGTTATGAAAAAGGGTTGGTCATTTTATATGACTGATCTCTTATAAGTGTAAGATCTTATTGATCACTCATACAGACACGTTTTGTCCATTTATTACGAGTATTTTCTCATTACGTGTGTTGATTTGCTATATTATCGTGTTAATTCTTTTACTCCGAGCAGTAATGTTCGAACAGGTTTTGGTCAAGGCAAGTGACCAAGGACCTAGAGCTCCTCGATCACTTGGAGAGCATGATAACTCTACAACATAGAGTTATCTTAGTCACTTTTAGGCTTATAATTCAATGAAATTAGAGTGATATTTGTTCTTTTTGTTTATTCTGTATTTAATTTCACTTTATTTGTGTTTGTGTTAGTTTTGATAAGTTTAGTGTTTGGTAATTATGAAAGGATTAGAAATGGCTCATTAATAGGTGAAACTATCTTGTGAATAGAAGACTTGAAAAGGCTCACTTTGGTTTTTAGTTTCTTTTGTTGAGCAGGAAAACTCAGAAATGCGACCGCATTTACTTTAACCGCATTTCCTGGAGCTTTGCGTGGATGACGTGGCTGCTCACTTAAGTGACTGCTGAAGTGGTGTTTTTTGAGGAGGGCAGATGGAGTTCATTAATCTACATCACCTTTGGGTCCCATAACAAGGGGTGCACGTGAGGAACAAGGAATTTTCTGAATTGGGAAGGAAACCCTAAGGAGGCAAAAGGGGGATATTACATATATTTCTCTCTTTTTTCTTTTTTTTTTGAAGGGGCCATCATTTTTTGAGAAAGAAACCAGCAGCCACCACCATGAGGGAAATGAGATTTTGAGCTTCAAGGAGGAGGAAAGAAAGTGCAAGGAAGAAAGAGAAGAAGAGACAAATTCATTTGACTCTTAGTGTTTGGATTTTATCTTCTTTACTCTTAATCTTTGTATTTGAATTCCTTTAATTGATTCTCATGAAACCCATGGCTGAAATTATTATAATTGTTCTCTTGAATTTTAGTATGAACTAAACTTTTGTAGTTAGAGATGCTAATGAACTCTAATATGTAATTTTGGGTTTGTGGGTAATTTTAATGTTAAAGTTTTTTTGAGGTTTTGTTCAATCAATGGGTATTATTGTTTATACTTGCTCTATGTTTGGCCAACTTGAGTAGGTAATTCAATTGGTATTGATGCTGGAAAGGTCAATATTAATGGATATAAAAATTGATTGATGCATGTTCTTAACTTCTATGTTCTAGAAATTGTGTTTATATAGGAATATATAATCACCTTGCATGATTTTATAGGTTTGTGCTCAAATTGTTATTCTTAACATTTGTTGGGCATAGGAATGTGTTAATTAATGTAAGGATTGAACCTTAATTGCTTTGGAAAAAGAATTAAGACGAATAGAAAACCTAGTCAACATTACCCAGAATTGCGACCGCATTGTTACCCGCATCTGTGCCCAGAAATGCATATTAGAGGGATTTGGTAGCTCAAACTTCCCATCATCGCTTGATTAATCACTTGCTTACTGTTTTAGCTTGGTTTTGGTTGTTTAGTTTACTTATTTATATTTTGTTTTTAATTTTAGTTCAATCAAACCGGATTGCTTATTTTTATTCCAAATTGTTGGGTTTTGGTCTTTACAATATCTTGCTTAAACAATCCCTGAGGAGATGATATTAAAATACTTACTATTATATTACTTGCATGCGATTGTGGGTCAGTTTAGTGGGATGCCAACGGAGGATCCCCACCTTCACCTTCTCTTGTTCATTGAAGTAAGTGACTCTTTCAAGCTGCCCGGAGTGACAGAGGATGCATTGAGACTAAAGTTGTTCCCATACTCCTTGAGAGATAGAGCCAGAGCTTGGTTGAACTCTTTGCCTTCTGATTCGGTGAGTACTTGGCAAGATTTGGCTGAGCGATTTTTGATGAAGTATTTTTCTCCCACTAAGAATGCCAAGCTCCGCAATGAGATTACTTCATTTCAGCAACTTGATGAAGAATCTTTATATGAGGCATGGGAGCGGTTTAAGGAGTTGTTGCGCAAATGCCCTCATCATGGCATTCCTCATTGCATCCAGATGGAGACATTTTATAATGGTCTGAATGCCCACACTAGAATGGTGGTTGATGCTTCAGCGAACAGGGCTCTTCTTGCTAAGTCCTATAATGAGGCATACGAAATCCTTGAGAGAATATCCAACAACAACTATCAGTGGCCCACTTCTAGATTGTCTACAGGTAGAAAGGTGGCTGGTATTCATGATGTAGATGCCATCACTTCTTTGGTAGCCCAAGTCTCCTCTATTTCTAATATGCTCAAGACAATGAATATGGGAATGAATCAGTCAATGGGGCAGCCCATGGGGACACAAATGGGGCCTGTGGAGAACATTTCTTGTGTGTATTGTGGTGAGGGCCATACTTTTGACAACTGTCCTTCCAATCGAGCCACTGTGTGTTACATGGGGAACCAAAATAGGAATAGCCCTTATTCTAATTCTTACAACCCATCATGGAGGCAACATCCCAACTTCTCATGGAGTAATCAAGGGGCTGGCCCTAGCAATTCTTCTATGCCTCCAAGACCAAATTTCCCACCGGATTATCCCCCACAAGCACCACAACAAAGGCCACAACAACAAGCAATACAATCTAGCTCTCTTGAGGACATGTTGAAGGAGTATATAGTGAAGAATGAAGCCATGATCCAAAGCCAAGCAGCATCATTGAGAAACTTGGAGATTCAAGTTGGACAACTTGCTAATGAGATGCGTAGTCGACCCCAAGGCTCATTGCCAAGTGACACCATAAACCCAAGAGGAGAAGGTAAAGAAGAGTGCAAAGCAATCACTTTGAGAAGTGGGAAGGAGTTGGAGAATTCCAAGACAAATTCTGGGCATGAGGGTGAGCCCTCTTCAATCCAAATAAATGAGGAAATTAAAAAAGATGCTGAAATTCCTAGTGTACAAAAATCTGCCTCTGCCCAGAATGCTGCAGCATCAGCACCCAGACATCTCAATTTCAAAGCAGCCACCTCCATTTCCCCAACAGTTTGAGAAGCAAAAGCAAGATGCTCAATTCAAGAAATTTCTAGATGTTTTAAAGCAGTTGCGTATTAACATCCCCCTTGTGGAAGCCCTTGAACAAATGCCCAACTATGCGAAATTTTTGAAAGATATTCTTACAAAGAAGAGAAGGTTGGGGGAGTTTGAAACTGTAGCTTTAACCAAGGAGTGTAGCTCATTCTTGCAGAACAAGTTGCCTCCTAAAATGAAAGATCCGGGAAGTTTCACCATTCCATGTACTATTGGAGACTCTTATAGTGGGATGGCCTTGTGTGATTTGGGTGCTAGCATAAACTTGATGCCAATGTCTGTGTTCAAGCGGTTAGGGATTGGAGTGGTTAGACCTACAACAGTTACCCTTCAACTAGCTGATAGATCCCTCGCTCACCCTGATGGAAAAATTGAAGATGTGTTGGTAAGAGTTGACAAATTCATTTTTCCTGCTGACTTTATTGTTCTAGACTATGAGGCAGATATAGAGGTGCCTATTATTTTGGGAATGCCATTCCTTGCTACAGGTAGAACCTTGATAGATGTGGAAAAGGGGAAGCTCACAATGAGAGCTCAAGAAGAACAAGTAACTTTCAAGGTATTCAATCCTATACGTTCTCCAGATGAAGTAGGATATTGTTTTGCCATTACTGTCAAAAACTATAATATGGAGGAAGAGGTACCCATAAGGTATAGCAAGAAAGTGAGGACTAGGCCATCTCCTAAAGAATTTGAGAGCAACAATGAGCTAGGGGCAAGTATAAATAAGGCACCATCTCATTTGCAAGAGCCACATAGGAAGAAGAAAAAGAAAAAGAAGCGTGGAAGGAAAGCTCATTCCCAAAGGTTCGAAGCAGGGCAGCGGGTGTGTTTCTCTAATTCTCAAATGAAAGCAAGTTCCAGGCATCTAACATCAAGTTTCTCTGATTCATTCCTGATAATTAAAGTCTTTCCTTGTGGTGCATTGGACTTGCGGGATGAAATTTCAGGAAGAAAGTTGAAGGTGAAAGGGAAAGAACTTAAGTTTGGGGGTGGCGAGGTTAAGCCAAATAAGACCTCGCTCATTTTGGAGGATCCTTGAAGAATATGTAAAAACTCGGGTTGCTGTGGAACTTTGAGATTTAATTGTGGAGCAGCCCAAGTTTTATATAGATGTATATTATATATATATATATTAAAAAAAAAAGGAGAAGACAAGAAATATATGAAAAATATATATATGTATGTATATAATATATTTCTTTGGAACATCGGATTTTGATGGTTTAATGTGCTTATGGTTGTAGAAAAATGGAATTAAAAAGGGGTTGAAAAGTTGGAGTGATGTAGCATCATATTGGGCTTGCTCTCTGACTTGGCCGTTGCTGCAGCAAAGTTCCATGATGTTGCAACATCAAAATTCAGCATGCTCTCTGACTTGGTTGTTGCTGCAGCAAAGTTCCATGATGTTGCAACATCAGCATTAAAACAAAACACATTTTTGGTCTTGCTCTTTGACTTAACTTTGCTGCAGCAAAGTTCTATGATGTTGCAACAAAGTTGTTAAAAGACACATAGAGAAAAAAATTTGACCCATTCCATTTTTGAAACCCTAAACCCATCATCTCCATCATTCCCATTTCTCTGAAACACACCCAGCCGCCACCCACACCTCCTAGCCCCCTCACCCACGACCCCACCTAGCACTCACGAACCCCCGCCCCGACCCCACCTAGCCCCCACGAACCCAATCGGCACCCACACCTCCCAGCCCCGCCTCCTACAAACCCAGCCCCACACCCACAGCCACCCCACCTCACGGACCCCACCCACGGCCTCTCGCCACTCACGAACCCCCGTCCCGACCCCACCTAGCCCCCACGAACCCAGTCGGCACCCCACCTCACGACCCCACAAGCCCCGCCTCCAACAACAGCCGACCCAGCCATCGACCCCCCCACCCCAACCGACCCACTCACGAACATCAGCCGCACCACACACGACTATGACCCCTGTCAGCCAGTTCCGCTAGTCTTCGACCCCGACTGCCCAGTAGTCTCACTCTCGCACCCCACGTCTCTCATGCTACCCAATCCGTACCATCCCAAACACCCCAGGTTCCAGTGCTCATTTCAACTCTTTTTGAGTTAATTTTTAAGGGTTTTGCTACTGTTTTTTTTAGCTGAGTTGTTCATTTGAGCTACATAGTGTAAATTTTCTTTTGACTCACCTTGAGCTGAATTATGGGACTACATGCCATTGGGTTTGGCTGTGCCTTATCAAGTAATTGCTATATAATTGTTGGGGTGTGAGTTGCATTCAGGTGATAAATTTGGGCTGTTTCTTGAAGACAATTTTGATCTATCTTGTTGTTCTTTGGCGCTATTTTGATTTCATGTACTATATGCCTTTTGGGGGCACTTGGCATATTCATTGAGGACATTTGTAGGTTATTCTGCTGGCTGTTTGCAGCTGCTATGAGTTCCACTGACTGTTGAAATTTTGGGGGAATTATTGCTTGTTTGAAGAGTGTTGACTATCATTTTGAGCTGTTTCATGACCAATCATGCATTTGATTTGAAATGAATATTGGTGTTGAGTCGTTGCACTACTTAGTAATAGTTGCGGCCTCTTATTGCTGCTGACTTTGACATTATCATGGGCACCAAGCGTGATGCTAAGAACACACAGAAAGACAAATCTAAGGAGAAGTTTCCCCAGAACGGTCGTTTTAAATCCCTGCCAGCCGCATCTAAATTTGATACACTCATCAAGCCCAGAGAGTTATTACATGAGCAGGGTTTCGCATTGACAGATTCAGCCTCTTTGGGGATGCCGTCTTTCATTTCTAGTCTTATCAGTGTCCGGGGATGGCGGACCTTTGCACAGCATCATGATACACCTTTAGTGGCAGTGGCTGTGGTGAAAGAATTTTATGCTAATTGGCTCAACCCTGAGGACTCTACAGTCTATGTGCGTTCGGTTCCGGTTGATTGCTCTCCGAGGGCCATAAATGCGGTGTATGGGTTGGTGGACATAGTTGATGAATATACATGCTTCTTGGAGACCCTTTCAGAGGATGAGGTCAACACAGCTTTATTTTCATTAACAGTTGAGGGTACCGGTTGGGTCGTCGCTGAGGAACAGGGAAAACGGGCTATTGAGTGAAAGCGACTATTGCCTCAAGCAAAAGTGTGGTACAATTTCATTTGTAGTCGTTTAAGCCCTACTACTCATGATGAGACTGTGTCCTTGGAGCGTCTCCTCTTGTTACATGCCTTAATGACTGGATACATCATCAATGTGGGCAATATCATTCACCGCGCACTGAAGAAGAGGATCACTAAGGCAGCTGGCAAATTATTCTTCCCCACCACTATCACCTTGCTCTGTCGCGCAGCTGGTGTTCCAATTGGTGATGGTCCTCCTGAGGAACTAGTGAGCAATAAAAGAAAATTCTCAAGAGGAAGCATTAACAAGGTTCTGGGGGGATCTAAAGGGTCGTCCTCCCCTGATTGCAGCCCACCTCATGCACCTACCGGTACTAGTTCTAGCAACTCGAACCGTCATGCAGCCATCTTTGCTCGATTTGACCAGCAAGATGCTCAACAGGAGCTAATTTGTGACAGGCTACACCAATTCTGGCGCTACACCAAACAACATAATCGTGTCATGGAAAAGGCAATGCTCAAAAATTTCACTAGGCCTTTTCCTTCATTTCCGTCATTCCCAGATGGCATTCTTAAACCTTGGACTCCACCTACCAAGCCTGACAATGCATCATTCGATGACGAGTGACTTGAGGGAGTTCTTTCTATCCTTTCTTAGCTTTATTTTATTTTTTTGTGTTGTTGCTTGTTCGTAGTTTTCTTGTTGTTTTGAGTCTGTCCTTCATTGTCATTTTTTTTAGATGTGTTGTCTTTTCCTGTATCCCAGTGAGGACACTGTGATCTCTAAGTTTGGGGGCGTTGGTGTTTATTTTGTGTTTTGTATTTATGTGTTGTTTCTTTAAAAGGAATTTTAGTATTGTAGTAGTGCCTAAATTTTGGGGGATCATTGAAAAGAAAAAAAGAAAAAAAGAAAAAGGAAATTGCATCTTAGAGCGGATCTTAAGCATGTTTGGATTGGTTTGATTTTGGCATCAATTTGGCAAACCTTGGAATGTGAAAAGTGTGTGATCTTAACATGTGTGCTTGGCTTTATCATGATTCTTAGAAACTTTAAATAATGCTAATTGGTTGTGAGAGTCTAAGATCTTAGAATTCTCTTGTTAATTTTTCCTTGAGGCGAAATCCTAGGAGGCTTAGCAAACTAGAAATGACATAGGCACATTTTGTTGGATCGATTGAGCTTTTCTAGCCTACCCTTGAAATTATTATCCATTGTTGTCCACTTTGAGCTTCTTGGCCTATTCTTTGTTGATTCACCTTTATGCATTTAGCCATATCCCTTCTCATGTGATAATTCTCATATTTTGTCCCCTAACTATCTCTAAACTTAGTTTGCCTTATAAGTTAAGTCTAAGTTTGGGGGTGGGATAAAAGGGGTGTATTTATATATTTCGTATCGAAAAAAAAAACGAAAAAAAAAGAGAAAAGGTGTTTGTTTTATTTAGTTGTTTCATTATTTTTGTTGTTGTGAAATATATATGTCCTAGTTATTTGAGTAAAAAAAAAAAAAAAGTAAATATTCATTGTATTGGACATATATATAGTGTAAAAAAAAAATTATATATATACATTGAAATAAATGAAAGGGAGAGTGGGGTGAGCTTGTGAGAAAAAGAAAGAGAAGAGGGTAGATCATTTGTACTACAAGACTCTTAAGCAAACTAAGTTTGGAGGTTTTTTAGCCTAGAAATTCCCAAATTTCCATACCCTTAGTCTAGCCTCATTACAATCTTAAAAAGACTTATCGATCTAGAATGCTAAGCTATTCTACATTAGTGGAGAGGAGTTAGCAAGTCAACATATGAGACAAGGATTAGGCTTGAGGACCGACTTTTAGTGTGATTTGAGGAATCGAAGAGGATTGAGAATAGCTATGTGCACACGCGTTGGGTCAAACACTTGGAACATGACTTGGTTGTCTTATTAATGTTTGAAAAGGTTGGTTCATACAAGCTCAAGAGGTAAAAATCAGCTCATTTTAATTAAATTTATGAGATCATTACCCCATAATTTAGGCATTATACTTCAAGAAATTATTCCTTTTCAATTTGTGGTTGTAAGTTTTGCTTTGTTGTCTTTGTGAGTGTCTTTGTGTTATATTTTTTATTTTTTATTTACTTTGTTTTTGTTTTGTTGAGACATCACTCGAGGACGAGCAATGGTTTAAGTTTGGGGGTGTGATAACTCTACAACATAGAGTTATCTTAGTCACTTTTAGGCTTATAATTCAATGAAATTAGAGTGATATTTGTTCTTTTTGTTTATTCTGTATTTAATTTCACTTTATTTGTGTTTGTGTTAGTTTTGATAAGTTTAGTGTTTGGTAATTAGAAATGGCTCATTAATAGGTGAAACTATCTTGTGAATAGAAGACTTGAAAAGGCTCACTTTGGTTTTTAGTTTCTTTTGTTGAGCAGGAAAACTCATAAATGCGACCGCATTTACTTTAACCGCATTTCCTGGAGCTTTGCGTGGATGACGTGGCTGCTCACTTAAGTGACTGCTGAAGTGGCATTTTTTGAGGAGGGCAGCTGCTGTTCATTAATCTACATCACCTTTGGGTCCCATAACAAGGGGTGCACGTGAGGAACAAGGAATTTTCTGAATTGGGAAGGAAACCCTAAGGAGGCAAAAGGGGGATATTACATATATTTCTCTCTTTTTTCTTTTTTTTTGAAGGGACCATCATTTTTTGAGAAAGAAACCAGCAGCCACCACCATGAGGGAAATGAGATTTTGAGCTTCAAGGAGGAGGAAAGAAAGTGCAAGGAAGAAGGAGAAGAAGAAAGTGCAGCGTGCGGCTGAGGACTTGGTCGAACCCCATGGAGCCGGTCTCCTGGATTGCCTCCCGGCCGCGTCGGTGCTTTGTTATTTTCGACAGCCTATTTTTGGCTGAGTTGAGCACCACGCCCGTGAGGTCGTCTCCTGAGGCTTCTTCCCGACGACCAGCCGACTGCTGGACGGTGGATGTTGGAGGCATAGGGTCAACTGGAGCTGGAGGAGGAGTCTGTCCGACTGGAGACGGAGGATCTAGGTTTGTTGGAGTTAGGGGAGTCACCTCCCTGGTAGGAGCTGGTGGAGGAGTTATCTCCTTTGTTGGAGTAGACGCAGGGGGGTCGTCAGTTCGAGGCTTCTTTGCAGGTTGATTGCTGCAGCCCTCCCCAGACTGGCGCTTGTGAGACTTTTTCTTGCTCGCTGATTTTGTCTACAAGTCGAAGGCACGTTCAGTAGGCATGTCTGCAAAAAAGAAACAAGCGAACAGTCAGGCAATATTATAAAAGAAATTTGCTAAGTTTAAGAAGCAAGGACAGAGAAATTGAAAGTATAATACTCGAGCTATATTTACTGGTCACTACAATATTTACTTTACTAGTGCTACACTCACTCTCTGGCCTGAAGAAGTCTGAATTTGAATCAGGAGGATATTTAAAATTGCCATCTCCGTCGAAGAGGTGACAGGGAATAGGCAGGCTATCTAAAAGCGTAAAATCAGTATCGTTCTCGTTCGACGACTCAAGAGTAGGCTCTGTGGCCTTCTTCTTTCCCTTCCCTGGAGGGGCCGGTGCAGTAGCAGGTCGTGGGGCACCAGTTGGCTCATTGATGGTCACCCCAATTGCCTTCCTCGGAGGGGGTTGTGACACATCTGGCTGTTGTTCGGGGACTTCAGTTCCGGTAGCACTCCCCGCAGTAGATTCCCTCACATCCTGGTGAGGAGCCAAAAGGTCGACCAGTCTCAGATTGGCCTCTGTGACCAGCTGTTTGACACTTTTCTCTATGTCGGTCATGCTGGCCAGGAGGGCTGATCGGATCACCATGTCCAAAGTAGGGTCTGGTCCCAACCATGGGCCTGAAACGCACTAAATTTCTAAGGGAAATGCAGTAAAAAATTAAAGAAAAATAAACGACTAGTGGTACAAAGACTTTACCTCCTTATGTGAAGGCCAAGTTGTTCGCGACCATGTCAGTAGTCAGAAAGTACTCCAGATGGTACTTCCCCACGTTCGAGATAAAAGTAGTGTCAGTCAGGAAAGTGCGACCTGTTTCCTGGTGACAGAAGTGGAGGAACCTTGTGTTTTCCTAGTTGGGGTTGGATTTTAGGTCGAACAGGTAGTTGACCTCATGTGGCGTGGGGACGGGCCATTTCTTATGGCTATAGAGGATATAGAGTGCAGAAAGCATTCTATATCTGTTGGGAGCTATTTGAAAAGGAGCGACCCCGAAATAATTGGCCACTCCCTGGAAGAAAGGATGAAGAGGCAGGATCGCTCCTGCCTCGATGTGATATCTCGACCAGGCGCTAAAAGCGCCTCCAGGCAAGCTCATTCATTGGTCTTTGGTGGGTTGGACTAGAGTCACCCCAGGAAGTCCATATTTTTTAATGTAATTGGCAATCATCCTAATCGTAACTCGGCTAGGAGGGGCGACGTACCATTCAACATCTGGTTGAATGGCATTTCGAAGTTGAGCGTGAGTTTGGATGCTAGGGTCAAGGATATTTCTTTCTCGACCGCTGGTCGAGGGAATTTCTGCTTGGGGGCAGGCTGGTTTGCAGAAGGTTTTTGTGTTTTCTTCTTCTGGGCAGTTGATTTTACTCTACCCATGGCTGAAGGGTTTGAGTGAGGTTTGCTAGGTGGAGTACGAGAAAAAGGGATGTCCGGAATGAGTAAAGACGGCTGTTCTTCGTCCACGAGCAGTTGCGCGAGTAGGTCGTTGTCAATTGGTCTCTCACCTCCCCACGGATCTTGCATCATAATCTGCAAACAGAAGAGGGGAGATGAGAACTTACTCTAAAAACTTGTGTTGAATGTGAGAATAACGTTGCTCGTGTATAAAAGTTAAGCTTTTATACAGCCAGCAGCATTCTAGCAAAAACACTAAGTTTTATACGAGCAGTTTGAAAAACAGATTGAAAAGAGGAAGTAAAAAGTTTTTCAGAGAAAACTTTTTCAACTCCGGAAGGGCGGGAAAAACCCAAATTTTCAGTTAGCTTAAAAATCGAATTTTTACTTCGATTTTACGCCCTAAATCTACGGTCTCAACAATCAAACTGGCTCCTAACTCCTATACAACACTATTTCACTTTCCTATCAAGCGTCGATCAACATGCCCATTACCCCAAAACAGTTTCAGTCAAGAACACAGATATGAAATACATAAAAAACAGTTTTGCATGGCATCTCAAACGTCCAGGGGGTTCGTAAAATTTACCTGGATGAAAAGAGAAGCCTGAAACGAGAGCTTTGAGCGTCCAAATGGAGGATCCTTAGAACAGCGATGGAAGCTCCTCAAATTTCTTGGGCTCTGAAAGTCGAGGATCTTAGGGGTTCTTGACAAGAAAATGGTGGGTGAAAAGTAAAAAGTAAAAATATGGATTTGGGGTATTATATATAGTGACTGCGACACGATATAAGAGGTAATCATGAATTACTTTTTTTTTAGTTTGGGGAAGTGTAATAGCCGTCGGAAAATTTTTTCGGAAACCAAAAAGGCTTGATTAGACATGATTGATTGCTTTTCCCGAGAGGGCATGGGCAGCTCTGACAGGTTTGGTGGGGTAAGCGAAAGGTCAGTTTCCTAAGTTTACTTTTTGCTGGTCGCAATAAATAAACTTGGGGGGCAAATGTTTACCCGAAAAACGGTTGCTGATGACGTGGCAAGGATTTCTTACATATGGTTGACACGTGGCAGAAGTGTTGTTCGACTTTCGACCAGAGGCACATCGCTTCGTCAGGCTTAACTATTAGATACGATCAGCTTGGTCGTATAATTTGATTTATTTCCTTCTAAGATTGTAATCCTGTAATAATTGCATTGAATATTTCATCTTTATGACCTTGATACGCGGTTATTAAGGAAAGTAAAGGCCCATTGGCCCATGTAACCCTCATTGAGCCTATAAATATGCATGAAATAGCTCAAGGAAGGACTTTTTGACCTCAAAATTGATTTTCCTAAGTATTGAGAGAAAGAGAGCTATAGTGTAATTATTCATCATCTTATTGTAATTCCCTCAAGGCTTGTGAAACTCAAGAACCCTAGTTCTTTGATCACGACTTTGAGATTCAATATTAATAAGAGCACTAAGTGGACGTAGGTCATTACCATTCTTTGGGGATGAACCACTATAAATCATTGGTGTTTTCTTCTTTTCCATTAGATTAAATTCTTAATTGTCGTATATTTGACTCTATGTCGTTGGCCAAATCAATGGTCAACACTAGATACATCTTGTCATACATAAGGACTGACAAATCTATGGAAACCCCAGTGCCCACAGCAAACAGAAACCGACCAATATCAGCAGTAACAGTTGGAGTATGAGAATTCATAGTCCAATTAGTGAGAGCAACTTTATGCAGAACATGATAAAAACTCGTCAAGGAAGGAGTAAGGAAATCATTAGTTACCTCATTCCACTGAAATTAAGCTTGACTAGTTAACTCTCGACCCACCAGGTTTAAATCAGGGGCATACTCAGCATTGTAAATAGCATCATGAACCAAAGGCATACCCAAAAGACCCTGAATAGTGAAGGGAGCAAACGAAATACGTTTACCCATACTAAATGCAATAAACTGGTTGGAATGTTGAGCATCTAGCAAATATTTTTCTAAATTAGAATAGAATTCCTTAACCAGATTTTGAGATGGCATGACAAGACTAGTGACTGTGTTAACCCACTTTCGAGACTCTAGAATCTCACGGAGTTTAGGAAAATCCTCTAACACCACAGAATGCTCAACATGCAAATGACGAAAATACACATATTCTTTAAAGTATTTTTCAGCAAATCTATTGACAAAGAAAAATACTGAGCTCATATCAGACTTAGGAATCCCACAAACAACAGAGGATGGTTTGGATTTTTTAGATTTTGCAGGTAAAACACTAGAAGTCTTGGGTTTCTTACTCGGTGGGGGTTTAGCGATTTGGTCAGAGGGACGTTTGGATGGACAAGAGGTAGACCCAGCAACTTGAGCAGATGCCTAAGTGATTTGATGAGGGACCGGAGTAGACTCACTAGAACGTTTTTTCTTGTGAGCTACAGACTTCACTCGAGACCCACGAACAGACCTAGACGGAACAACAAAAGGAGCAAAACCAACTTGAGATGACACATTTGTAGCCGTACTAACAAAAGGAGGATAAACAGAGTTAGGAACAGAGATAATACCTGGAGACTGAGAGACTGTCGGAGACTTTGTGGACATGAAGGACGGAATAGGGGACACCAAGCCTGCAACCTCACAACCTGGAGGAAGAAACAACAAAGACGGAGGAGGAACATGGAGAACCCCTTATGAGGTGCCTTCGGGAACTTGAGAACCATCTTGAACACACAGAGAAAACATTAGACATGATTAGAGAGAAAAACAATTAGGGCACAAATGTGCAAAATCGATTGAACAAAATGCACTTAAAAAGCAATTCCCCAAGACTATGTTTGGAAAAAAAATAAGAAGCCTGTGCAACAAGTAAGTAAAGAAAAAGACACGAGAAAAACCCAAACATATTTGAAAATGCACAAATTTCCACAAAACCCCAAAAAATAAATAATAAACTCACATGCAAATGGTCAACTAAGAAAATACAGGAGAAGTAGGAACACAAAATAGTAATAGCCAGAGAGATCAGAAAAATGAATATTGACATACCAAACACACAAAAATCTCAATTCAGTGGCAATACCAAATGTCTCAAAAAGAAGCAAGATGAGTGTAACGACCCCAAATTCGGTATTAAGGCTTAGGGCCTGGGATAGCGTGCCTGGAGGGCATAATGGAATTCTGTGTGGGTCTTTAATGGGTTTTATGCATGATTATGATTTAGTGCATGTTTTATGATTACGTGATTAATTGTGGTGCATGATTATGTGAATTAATATGCATGTAGACCTGATTGAGCATATTTGTAATTTGGCCATGTTGGGCATGACTATGTTGATACCTGTGATCTATGACTCGAGACGATCCTAGAACGAGCGGGTTAGCGGAAAGTCAAAGCGGGAACCTGTACCAGGCTTGGAATAAGCCTGGGGAGTTAATCGAGAATTTGGGAATATATTTGGTGATTTATTAGGTATTGGGTAGCGAACGAGAATTATTAGGAACACTTGAGGAATTAGTGGGAATTTGGGTAATATGACTAAAATGCCCTTTATGGACATAAAGGCTTAGAATTAGTAAGAGAGGGTATTTTGGTCATTAGGCTTGCAAGAGATGAAATAAAGAAGGCCTTTATACTTAGTGGATTTAGTAGAGAAAAATTATAGGCTGAAAAGAAAGAAAGAAAGAAGAGAAAAGAAAGAGAGGGAAAGCTGAAGGGTTGGCTTTGAAGATTTGGTTTGTGGTTCTCCCACCCTTTGTCTTTGATTTTTCTTGAGGTGAAGCTCAGTGGTAAGCTAGGGTTGTGGATTGGCAAGGGATTAGCAAGATCAAATCAGAGATTTGAGGTAAGTTCTTGAGGTTTTCGGTTTTAGGGTTTTGCTGGTTTTGAACTGTGTTTTTGAGCTAAATGGATGGGGTTTTTGGGGAAAACAGGTCAAGGTTGTGAAGGTGCAAGCCAAGGAGGGCTAGGGTTCAGTTCAAGGTCGAAATTCCACCCACGGTATGATTTCTAAGACCCTATCCTTGTTGTTTGAATGATTTTTCTGGTTTTTGGGGTTCATTGGGTTAGATTTTGAGTTGTGGGTTGCTTGAACTTGGGATTGAGTTCTTGGGGTGCTTGGGATGAGTGTGTGGTGTATATATGTTTGTTTTTGGGCTTGGGAAAGAGTTGGACAAGTTTGGGTTCGAAATGGGGGAAGAAAATCGCAAGATGCGATTTTTGGTTTTGGTCTGCTGCAACTAGCGCTACAGCGCTAGGCAGGGGGCGCTGTAGCGCTAGCCCCTGTCTGGTGAGGGTGGTTCTGCTTGTAGCGCTACAGCGCTACCTTTTGAGCGCTGTAGCGCTGCACTGTTCACAGAGGGGATTTTTGGGCTTTTGTGAAGGGATTTTGACCTAGGGTTCGGGGCTCGATTCTGCCACTTTGTTTAGGGGATCTAGGACTTCCCGGGGGCTCGGGATTAGTCCCGAGGCTAGGTTTTGGACTTGAGGATTGGTGATGACTTTGACTTGTGGATTTTTCTTAAGTAAGTGCTAGGGCTCGGGTAAGATCGTGCTCAAGGAGTCAGGTTGATCAAGGCTACTTAATCTAAAGGTAAGAAAACCGTAACACCCGAGAATAGGGCATGGCCCCAGATTGTATTATTGTGTAAACGTTTAACCCCAAATGATTCATGATGCGTGTGAATGATTATTTCGAATGTACTATATATGTGATTATGATGAAATGAACGGCATGGGCCGAGTGCGGCATAGGCCGGGTGCGGCCGTGGGGCCGAAAGTAACACACAGCACATGGGATGCTTATATTTAGGGTGGGACCCAAGGGATACATGAGTTATCCTCGCGGTGAAAACCGAAACCCCAGGCTTTGGTAAGGCCTCAGGGGCGGCTTGGCCGTACTTGTTTATTATGATGGTTTTCCTATGTATCAGTGATTTATGCCAGTTATTTGATTTGCATATGTTATGTACTATTTGGGTTTTCTTGCTGGGCTTCGGCTCACGGGTGCTCCGTGTGGCAGGTAAAAGCAAGGAGTCAGTCAACCGGCCATGAGTATGGAGAGCGTGGGGGCGGCGCGTACATGTTCAGCCTGCCCGACTGCTTTGGTTGGGGGCATTTTGTATATGGCTGTAATAAATCATTCTTTTGATAACTGATCAAGTGTAAATCTATTTTTGAGTTGTAAATATTTTGTAAACCTTATTTTGGGATCCCAGATGTTTTATATTTAACGTTTTAATGAAGTTAAACATTTTCAAAGAGTACAGCCTTAAATTCTGATTTATCCACACTTTTGGTTTTAGAAACCACTTAGAGTCAGTCAAAAGCACGATTTCTAATTTAAACTCACTAAGTAACGGCTCTAAGGTAGTAGGGCGTTACAATGAGATAAATGAGGTTTCAACATAATTTTGAGCTAATATTCTCCATGTGTGTGTGCATGTTGTCTCATGTGAGCTAATTAGCTCACTCCCTCAGTAAACATTAATTTTTTATTTAAAACGTTGCTGTTGTTGTTTTTTTAACCAATACCCTTTTCTTGATAAACACTTTGGGTTTTCCTGGAAGCAAACCAGCAGTAGCTTTCACTCTTTGTCAGAGATGTAGTCATCATCTTTAGTCAGAAAAGCCAAATGAGAAGGAGAAAACTACTAAATGGATCAAAAGATAGCTCTTCCCATTGCATCCAACAAAGGTAGTCTTTTCTGATGAGAAGAAATAAGAGTCCAAACCAGTAAACAAAATTGGAAACCATACAATTAGAAGATTTGCTTCAAAAGACACATTAAACACCACAAAATTGAAGAAGAAAAAATGAAAGGTATGTAGAGAAAAACAATGATCATTTCTGGAAAATACTAAATCAAATCATTCAAACTCCAATGAATTTTCTATGATGAGCATAAGTTTGTGAACTAAGAGCTTTAGTAAGCAAGTCAAGGAGTTGGGCTTCTATGGAAACATGTGACAAAACAATTACTTTGGATTCAACCAAGTCTCGAATAGACTGATACCGAATATCAATATGTTTTGTTCTTGAATGTTGCACAGGATTCTTAGAGATATTAATTGCACTTGTGTTATCACGGTAGATAGTTAAAGTTTCTTGAGGAAAACCGTAGTCACTAAGCATTTTGTTCATCCAAAGTAATTGAGTACAGCAGCTACCAACTGCTATATATTTTGCCTCAGCAGTAGACAAGGAAATATAATTTTATTTTTTACTTAACCAGGAGACAAGATTGTTCCCAAGATAAAAACACCCACCAGACATGCTTTTCCTATCGTCTAAACTCTCAGCCGAGTCAGAATCAATATAACCTACCAAAGACATGTTAGTGTCACACGTATACCATAGACCAAACTCTAAGGTACCAGCAACATATTTTAAGATTCATTTAACAGCAATAAGATGAGACTCAGTGGGGTTAGACTGATATCAAGCACATAGACCAACACTAAACATATATATCTGGTCGACTAGTAGTAAGATAGAGAAGACAACCTTTCATACTACAGAATAGAGGTGGATCAACATGTTTCCTAGATACATCTCACGTGAGCTTTGTAGTGGTGCCTATGGGTGTCTTAGCATGTTTAGAATTCTCTAACCCAAATTTTTTTAACATGTGTTAGAGCATACTTGGTTTGATAAAGAAAAATTCCATTTTCTAATTGACGAATTTGTAATCCTAGAAAGAAACTCAGGTCACCAATCATACTCATCTCAAACTCATTTTTCATTATGTCAGCAAATTGAGGGATTTTATTAGGGCATGTAGAACCAAAAATAATATCATCCACATAAATTTGGGCAATAAATATACCTTTGGGAAGATACTTTATAAAAAGAGTTTGATTAGCATTGCCCCTAACAAAACCATGAGTGAGAAGGTAAGAGGTGAGTTTTTCATACCATGCCCTTGGTGTTTGCTTCAGACCATACAAGGCCTTCTTAAGCTTGTACACATGATGTGGAAAATGAGGATCTGTGAATCCCTAAGGCTGCTCAACATAGACCTCCTCTTGAAGTAATTCATTCAAAAAGGAACTATTCACATCCATTTGATGAAACTTGATATGCAACTGACAAGCTATTGCAAGAAGTAATCGAATAGATTCAAGTCGAGCAACAGGTGCAAAGGTTTCTTCAAAATCAACGCCTTCCTATTTGTATCCTTGAGCAACAAGATGGGCTTTTTTTTTAGTCACAGTTCCAAATTCATCTGATTTTTTCTTGAATATCCATTTTGTACCTACAATATTCTTCCCTTCAGGTCTATCCACCAAATCCCATACTCCATTGCTTTGAAACTGCAATAATTCTTCTTGCATTGCAGCAACCCAATGCTTGTCAGACAGAGCTTGTTTAACGTCCTTTGGTTCAAAGTTAGACAGATAACATAAGTGGGAAATTTCATTAGCAACCTTTCTCCTGGTGACCATAGTTGCATTTGGATCACTAATGACAACAGTAGAAGGGTGTGCTTTTTTGATCCACGATGGAGGCCCTTTTTATATAACTTGGCTGGAGAAAGTTGATGAGAAGACTCTACTGGTTGTTCGAACCTAGGACTGTCAACAACCACATATTCAGATTCATCAGATGACTATGTATGTTTAGTAGAGGATGAAGTGGAAAGGGAACTTGAAATATAAGGCATGGGAACTTGTTGTGTGTGAGGTACCAAGGCAGGTACTGAACTATCCTCATCATTATCATAGTCATCTGAACAATCTTCTGTATCATCAAAGCGAACATTGATAGACTTCATGACAGTGTTAGTTCTTTTATTGAAAACTCGATAAACACAACTGTTAGGAGAATAGCCTAGAAGCATACCTTTGTCACTCTTAGAGTTGAATTTTCCAAGATAATCTCTATCATTCAGAATATAGCACGTGCAGCCAAAAATACTAAGATAATTTAGATTAGGAGTTTTACCTTTCCACAATTCATAAACTGTTTGAGTAGTACCAGTTTTGAGGTTCACGCGATTACTAATGTAACAGGCAGTGTTAATAGCTTCTGCCCAAAATCTTTGTGAGATTCCCTTGGCATTCAACATAACTCTGGCCATTTCTTGTAGTGTTTTGTTCTTACGCTCCACAACTCCATTTTGCTGAGGATTTTTTGGTACATAAAATTCATAAGCAATCCCCATATGATCACAAAACTCAGATAATAAGGCATTCTCAAACTCTTTACCATGGTCGCTTCAGATTCTAAACACTTTAGATATCTTTAGAGCCTTCTCATTTTTAAGTCTGAAAAATAAAGCAGAGAACACTCCAAAAGTATCTGACTTCTCTCGAGTGTAGTCATCCACACATACCATAACATACCTTTTACCATTAAGACTTTTTGTCTGCATGGAGCCCATCAAGTCAATGTGCAACGGTTCAAGAGCTCTAGTTGTTAGAAGCATCTTAATGGGTGGATGAACATATCTTACTTGTTTACTTGCTGACAGGGACCACACACTCTTTCTCTACTAACTTTCAACTTAGGTACTCCTCTTACAGCCTTGAGATTAATCAACCTTTTTAAATCTCTATAATTCAAATGACCCAGTCTATAATGCCATAAGTCAGACTTGTCTAATAAAACTCTTGTGCACATTTCATTATTGTTTAGCATATAACAATTATCACTAAACCTTATTCCAGACAGAATAGAACACCCATCAGCTGAATTAACTAGGCACATTGACTTAGAGAAACTTACAGTGTAGTGATCATCACATAACTAACTTATGCTTAAAAGATTTGCTTTCAATCCCTTAACATAACCATAGATAGATTTTTCAACACAAGATCTCCTCTTCCAAGAATCACTCCCTTGTTTCTGTCTCCAAATGTGGCCATCCCTTCAGTACTCTTGTTGACGCAGTTTTTCACCGACAGTGAATTAAGAAAATAACAAGGTTGAATTAGTGCTTGATGATAAACCAAAATAAGAAATAAACTCTCAAGAGCACTGATCTTTTTACTTGGTTCAGTTGTTAAAATCCCCCTAGTCCACGAGTCTATATTATTACTGCTTTTCTTAATCTATTTTTGCAGAGTTTCAGATTTACAGAATAAATCCTCCATCTTCCTGTCCAATATTCTCAGTATTTAAAGAGAAATTCCTTGGACAGGTTTGGATAACTGCATGAGTCAATCGCGGATTTACATATTTATTACATTTAATATGAAATATTCCCATTTATACTAGGATGTGATCTGATCACGAAATAAATGGTCTCCTAATATCTGGGACATTAAATATCACAGGTTGGTCATAAATGATCGTATAAAGTATTTGGGTCTTCGGGAATCTGCGAATAGGCCATATTTGCAAGTCACCATGGGCTGGATATGCCTTCGAGCTTGTACTATGGAGGCGATGCCTTATAAATATTATAAGCTCGCACTTCTCAACTTATGCATCCCTAACTCATATAACCATCATAAACATCGTGCTATCTACGTTGATAATAAATGGACTCCTTGGCTATTTCTTCCATGCATTTATTTGCCAGTTGTACACGAGCTGAGTGAAAGACTCGTGCTGAAATTAGGGTACACGACTCTCTTTGTAATTGTTCAACAATTGTTTGTTGCCAATCATATGTTTGGAACAGCCACTGTCAAAGTACCACTGATCATCCTTAAAGGCAAAGAGAGATGAATGAGCCACTAGTACAGAAACACCTTTTTCTTCTTGAGAGCTACCACTTAACTTTGGCCTCCAAACCTCCTTAGAATCCTTACGTTCAATGAGAGATGTCCTAGTTGTATCTGCTTGTTTTCCTACCAAGTTCTTGAGATAAGAGTGAAGTAGATAACATCTGGGTCTGATATGGCCACATTGATTACAAAAATGACAAATGGGAGCAAACTTCTGCTTCTTTTCACTTGAAAGTTTTCTGCTGTTAGACCCATCTCTGTTATTGTCAGGTGCATCAGTGATAATGTTTGTTTTATCTGTAACAGATGAAACCAGAGATCCACCATTCAATGACCATGACCCATCAATGGTAAGATTTTCTCCCTTTTTGTACAGAAGCTTGTATCCTATAGATGTCCTATCTCCATAAGGTTTCTGAACATGAAGTTGATGATTCAATGCTGCAGTTCTAGGCGGTATTAACTCCAAGGCTTGTTTGGCACGAACTAGATCAGCTTGAGTAGCATACAACTTTTCCTCTTTCTTTTCTAATTCTTCAGTCGGGTATTTTACATCAGCTTCAAGCTTTTTGTTGGCAACTTTAAGACAAGTATTTCATTCTTTGAGAACTTTTACTTTTTGAACCATGGTCAGCCATTGTTGATACATTTGCTCATAAGCAGTCTAATGATCAAGACTTTCAGATTTAGAGCAGCTTCTCTCATTGTCCCCTACTTCATTTTCAACTGTATATTCTTTGGAAAGAAACGCAATAATATTCTTTTCTTGATCAGAATTCTCACTGCAACTACCATCTTTTTCTTCTTCACTATCACTCCAAGTTGTTACAAGAGCCTTTTTCTTTTTCCGAGTGGTTGCACATTCAGCCTGAATATGTCTGAACCCATCACATTCTCTACACTGAATTCCTCTATTCTTTTGGTCTTGTGTCTAACTTGTTCTCTGATTAGTAGGAAAATTCTTCTTGAAGGGAGTTTCTTTGTTGCTAAAGTTGTTCTTTCTCATATTCTTCCTTAAAAACATAGCATAATTCCCGGTTAGGAAAGCAACTTTCTCTTTTGTTAAAGCTTCAAACATTTCACCTTTTTTGTCAAGAGTTTCTTTTGGAACAAAAGCCAAACTTTCCCCATTCTTCTCAGTTTCCTTGTCTTTCACTTTCTTTCCTTTATTCCATCTTTTGAGGGTTAATTCATAATTCTGTAGAGATCCAATCAATTCATCCAGGTCCATATCCTCAACATCATGCACTTCATCAATAGATGTGAACTTGGCTTTGAATCTCCTCAGAAGAGACCCAAGAACCTTCCTAACTAACTTATCGTTTGAGTAAGTCTCTCCCAAGGCATATGACCTATTAGAAATATCACACAACTTTGCATGAAAATCTGCAATAGAATCTTCTTCTTCCATGGTCGGTTTTTCAAATTCTCTACCCAGAGACCTCAGTCTTGATTTCTTGACAGCAGAAGTACCCTCATTCTTGGTCTTCAACTTATCCCATGCTTCTTTAGCAATCTCACAGTTTGCAACCACTTTCATCTGATTAGTGGAAACAACATTGAAGATAGCATCAAGAGCTCTTGAATTAAAATTTTCCTTTTCAATTTCATTAGTCGTCCACTTGCTCGTTGCCTTAGCTTTTTCAACATCCCCTACATTCTCAGTTGGGGTTTTCCATCCATCAGATACTTCCATCCAGACCCGTTCATCTACAGATTTAAGATACACCCTCATCTTTTTTTTTTCCAGTAAGGGTAGTTAGCCCCTTCAAGCATTGGAGATCTGGTGGTTGATCCACCTTCTCTAAACATATCGATGACTGTCAACACAACAAAAGTTAAACAAAACTCTCGTAGATGACACTAGGAGAGGGTGAGATGGGTCAGTAAAAAAACAAACAATTACCAATCGAACAATACAAAGGCAACCAAATCACACATACAAAAACAACCAGGAAACAGTAATCAAGAATTACACATCTGCTCTGATACCAAAATGAAAGTGATTTACTACCTTAGTATTGTGAACTTAATGAATTAGTAATTCAAGATTCAATGGAAGCTTAATGAACTTGTAAAAAGAATCACACAAAGAAATTTTTTACAAGATTCACCACCACACAAAGTAATGGCTAATCCTTCTAGTCCAGAGAAAGAAATCCACTAAGATAAAAAATGCAAGTTCTACCAAGTATCTCTGATTTTACATTAACAACAAGAAAATCTTCTATACTTGTCTTTCTTGCAAATTTCCTTAGATTGAATACTTCAAGTCTTCTCACTAGAACTTTCACAGATCTGATCTTCTTTCAATACTTCGTCTGAAGAACACTACTATCTGCCATGCATGAACCTTCTTTGAAGCTCAGAGTTCTTCAACCTGTCAAAACAACAAACCACAAAGAAACCAAAACTACAAACCTTAGCATAGCTAAGTTTCTCACAAGAACATCAATAATGGTTCTAACTGACTCACCGAATCAAGACCACACATATATCTTCATAGACCTCACTATAACATAAAACTATTAGGAATTTTAACACAGCATGAAAACCCCAAAACAAAAATAAAGTCAATTAACCATAGCAGAAATTTTAATACATGTCACGTAAACAACAAAAAGACGTTAGGATTATACCAAACTTCCAGATGCAACTGGTAAAACAATAGATGAATCATAATATTGCCAAAATACAAACAACATAAAATATGGCACTTACAACTAAGAAGCACTATTCATTAAACTATAAATATTTTATTAATTTTTTATAAACTTTTGTATATATATATATATGTATGATATTATAATATTTCATTATTTTGTTTTTCAAAATAAATAAAATATATTTTAAAATATAATAATTAAATAATATAGAGAGAAAAAAATTGATGTATGTTGTAATGTAAAAATTTAAGGTAATATATAAAAATATTTATTTATATTTTGAAGTATAGAAACATCATTAAAAAAGTTCTTAGGATTTTGAACTATTCCTTGGGTTGATATTTGATCATACATGGCTTAGTAGTCATGCTGAGATAAGATAAAAGATGTACGATATCAATTTGTTGACTTCAGCTTCTCATGACCAATTTTTCCTAATTTGGGAGCTCAATAATACTAGGAAACTTTTTTTTACTTGATACTTTTGCGAAGTCTTCTGTTTATGGATTACATTTTCACACATTTAGAAATCATATCCATACAAAATAGGAGAACAGCAAATATTAAACCTTTTAAAAGCAAATCGTGGTAGTTTGTATGTTTGGTTCGGGAAATACAAAATAAATAATTCAAAAACACTATATATTGTTTTAGGAAAACAAATACTAATGTTGGTATAATATTCTTGTAGTACATCTTTGAATTTTAGAGTACCTGGTCTTATTCTACGATTTGTAAGCTAGCCAGGGCAAAGACAAAAAAAAAAAAAAAAAAAGACAAAACCAATTATAAAGTAATTATATTGTCCATCTTAAAAATATATGTATATATATAATCAACCAATTATTAGCAAGCTAAATAATTCTTTGTTATAAATAATTCTTTGTTTTATATAATAACAATACTTTCACTTTTTTTTCCCTGAACAGTGTGAAAAGAGAGAATTATAAACAATTATCTTTACATTCATCCATATATTATACATGCTAGAAACCACATGGCTGGCAGGTGTCTATATTCTCACATTTTAAAAAATAAATAAAAGAAAAAAAAAGTTTATATTACATGGATATGTGATTTACTAAAGTAAATAATAAAACAACTTAATTTTCTCTTTGTACGCCCTGGTTTTCCCACGGGCTTATTAGCAGGTCGAGTCTCGGACTAATCATGGTTTAGTCGGAGGACTTCCCCAGGGCGGAGATCCTGTTTCCAGATCGTACCTTCTTAGCTCGAGGGATCCTCAAAGGCTCGCCAAGGGCCCCCAAGACCGGAGGAAGGCATCAGAAGACCTGAAGGCTGAAGGTCGGTTCAAGGAAGCAGCTCGTTGTACGAGCTGGCCATGGATCTCTGACCCTTTGTAAAGTCAATACACGCAAGATAAACGTGCATATATCTGACATCATGTGTCCGATATCCCCCTGACTTCTCGGACACGCAGCAGGAACGTGCGCATTCAGACACCCACGGTTGGGTTGGGCCGTGCGGCCCATTATCTCCTTACATACTGATTAGACCACACTTATGTGTCAGGTTTAGGAATTAATCATAATTGTCACAGAGTTGATATGACAAATGGTAAGGTCACGGGATGACCTCCCTACCAACTTCCAGGTGCCTTCTCCTATAAATATGGGGACCCTGGGAGTTGATAGGGGGTTGGGAAAAATAGTCTCTGAAGAGTCATATACTTTGTAAACCAAATACCCAGAATATATGAATAATATTGACTAGTGGAGTAGAAGGATTTTAACTTTTGAACCACTTAAAAAACGTGTCTGGAGTCACCTAGTTCATTCTCTAAGATTTCATATCTGTGACGGTTCTATTTTCAGTATTAATCCCTTTCTATTTTTCTCTTAATTACCTATTGGCGAAGAACCGCATCAACAATCTTAAAGAAAAAAAAAAGCTAAATTATTCTAATTTTTTTAATTTCATAGAAAACAGCACGAATTTTAATTTGGAAAATATATTATTTTTTTCATTTCTCCTAACCCTGAGGCATTAAGGCAAGTAAATAATAGTTCACCCAAACTTAACGTGAGGAAATGGGAAAATCCTCCATTCTTACAGATATGGAATTGACTGTCAAATCCAAATTCCTTAATCTACGGAGAATTATCTACCAATTAAGATACCTGATATAGCAGTTTTAAAAAAATTATTCCCAATAAATTAAATAATCACCTTATCTCTCTATTTATTTATATTTATGTCAATTCAATTAGTGTATTAATTATTATAGAAAGTTATAAACCCTAGATCATCCATAGGTAAGATAGATGTAAGATAGATGTAAGAAAGAGGTAAGAGAGATTTTTTTTCTTTTTCTTTTTTTCTTTCTGAAGTGTCAGAATTAAGACATATTTTTTACTGAAAATTTAAATTGGTCAATAAAAATCGAAGCTGATATTGTCCCTCTTCTCTTACCATAATAAATAAAGCTGAGGTCAAATCTAATCAAATTCGATAAAAAGAAAAAAAAAATTATTATCTTATTGGAAGAAACATTGCCAAAAGGAGGGCGCTTAAAGGTGTGAATGCTTTTTGGAGCTCAAAAGATTAAAAAAATAATAATAAAAACTATTTTGACTTGCAAAAAGATTTTTTCCTTAAAAATAAATAAATAAAAAAGCTAAGATTTTTTCTTTAAAAAAAAAAGAAAAAGGAAAAAATAGCTTGAATCAGTATCTCATCACGATGACAAAAGCTTTACGTCATGATTATTATCATCATTTGGCCAAGAAAGGCAAAGGACCCCACGAAAAATTTCCCCACGCTTCTAACACCCTCGTGTCAATATCAATTCAACCAACTAATCCTAAAGCCTCCTTTCTATTCTTCATATTCAAATTCTTCTATTATTTTTATTGTCTTCCACAACTTGTTATATGTATAAATAGAGGAACTTCATTGAAACACAACATCCAACCAAAACAATTATATATATATATATATACACACAACAAGTTTATGAGAGCAATAACACAAGTTATTATTTTTCTTCTTATGTTAAGTTTGACACAAAAGTTATTTTTCGGCTTGATAGTGAAATCAACAAGATCTTTTCCACCCAACAAAACCAAAGTCCCTTCCTTCATCAGAAATACCATGTCTGAATCAGATCACACCCCTCAATTCAACCGACCCAGATTGGTAGCCAAGAAAGTTTTGGCCAAGCTTCAACATGAAGGAGATGGAGCTGTTGTTAGAAGAGGCATTGGGAGGTGAATTCTCATATGGGTCTTGCAATTTTTTTTATTTTTTTAACATCAATGGGTTCATAAGTTTTCTTTCTTTCTTTTTTTTTTCTGGGTGATTTGGGGAACAATATCTTTCATTTTGTTTAATGCGTTGTTTTCGTTTTAACTTCTTTTCTACTGGTTTATTGATTTGGTTTGTGGGTTCTTTGACTTTTCAGGAATGAGTTAAGGAATTTGGATCCTTTTCTCATGCTGGATGATTTTTCAGGTACAGCTTAGCTTTAATCTTTATTATTATTATTATACATTTGGATTTTATGTTACTGTATTAATGTTAATGGCATGTTAATCTTGCAGTGAGTCCACCTGCTGGGTTTCCTGACCATCCACACAGAGGTTTTTTTTTCATTAATGCTCTAATAGTATATACCAATTCTGATACTTGGCTTTGTTTTTATCTGTTTTATATGCTTTAATTTTCTTATATTTTGATGTGGACTTGTCTTTCAGGTTTTGAGACGGTTACATATATGTTACAGGTAAAAAAACACCTTCCTTTCAATAGATATTTTGACAAAAAGAAGGCTGAATGGTTACTTAGTATCTTTTTTGTTAATTATTTTTAATGGAAATTTCAGGGAGCTATAACTCACCAAGACTTTTCTGGACATAAGGGCACAATCAGAACAGGGGATGTCCAGGTAAATAGTGAATTATTATCTATTTTAGCCCAAACAAAAGACTTTTGACTCGTACAAATGTTGAATGAACTATCAACAGAATTGAGAAATAAGTTTTTGACTTCTTATAATTTTTTTTTCTGGGGGCAGTGGATGACAGCAGGTAGAGGTATAATCCACTCTGAAATGCCAGCAGGAGAAGGGCCTCAAATGGGCTTGCAGCTATGGATCAATCTGTCCTCAAACGACAAAATGTAAAGACAATTTTCTATGTCTCTCTTTACCATAAGAGACAAAAATGACATCTTATAAATTATTTGACAAATTTTGACCAATTCTCTATATTTTTTTTCTATCCAAATATCCCCCTATTTTTCCCCTGTAGAACAGAAATCTGGACTCAGCAAATTGCATATTGACATCCCATAAATGCTTTCACATTGCCTATTATAAGTACAATCTTTTTCAATCCAAATATGCCCATTTTTAAAATTCAATACAGTAGCCAATATCTCCCTTTTCTGTCTTGAGAAACCCAAAAAGAAATCTCATAAATGATTTGACTAACTTTTACCATCTCATTGTTTGAATTCAGGATGGAGCCAAGATATCAAGAACTCACAAGTGATGACATACCAAGTACAGAGAGTGATGGAGTTGAGGTCAAAGTTATAGCAGGAGAATCAATGGGAATCAGATCCCCAGTCTATACCAAAACCCCAACAATGTACCTTGACTTCACTCTAAAACCCAGAGCCCAAATTCACCAAAACATCCCAGAAGGATGGAACTCCTTTGTGTATATTATTGAAGGAGAAGGGGCTTTTGGCTCCAAAAACTCTTCACCTGTTTCAGCTCACCATGTCCTGGTTCTGGGTCCTGGAGATGGCCTGAGTGTGTGGAATAGGTCCTCAAAGCCACTGAGGTTTGTTTTGGTTGGAGGGCAGCCTCTTAATGAGCCAGTGGTTCAGCATGGTCCATTTGTGATGAACACACAAGCTGAGATTGATCAAACCATTGAGGACTATTACTACTCCAAGAATGGATTTGAAAATGCCAAGTACTGGAAATCTCAATGAATTGGAACTTTTTTCAAACCTTCAATCCTTGGATAAAGAAAAAGCGAGAGAGAACAAAAACAAAATGAAAAAAAAGTAAAAAATAAATAAAAAGGACCCATCTTTGTCAATGTCACTATCGTCTTCCGTAAGAGCAATTGAGTAGGAAAGTGAAAAGAAACTTTATATAATTGGAGCTTAAAGTTTCTAGAAGGTTTGCTAATTGCTAAGATGGATGAAAGATGGTTTATCACTTAAGTCATTAATGTATCAACTTCTTATCTTAGATTTTTTTTTTTTTGGTGTCTTAAATTATTGTTCTTGTGGTAGTTGACGATTAGATTTTAGTCCTATCGTCTCTTGGTTGGGATTTATTTTTTGTTATTATTTTTTCTCTTTTTAATATTAGAATTAATGTTGGTGGAAATGGTAGTAAAAGTTTAACTTGTTTTTTTCTTTCATTAATTCTTCCTTGTTTAATTGAGTTGGGTTCACAATCATATCTAACACCCACAGATGACTCTCCACCTACAATTTAATTGCTAAAACCACTTCATGAGAAAGGGAGATGTGAATAAATATTAATTTTGCAGATCAAGATTTGACCCTATTTTTTAATTATTATTTGCTTTAAGTGGGAAAGATTGGTTTGGTTACAAATGGGGAACTTTGTGAGTTTCTTAGCATCATTGTGGCATTCACGTGGTCACATCATGGGGTGGAAGAGTGAATTGAGATTAAAAAAATGTATTGCCATTTCATTGCTAGTTCGTGTGAGAATGTGGTCCTCTTTATCGACACTAAAAAAGAAATAAATAAATAGTTAAAGGGGATAAGCAAAACTAGTTGGGAAGTGTTTAAATGTCAACACTTGACACGCAGTGGAAGAGTACTTTCACTTCCCATGTTTTAACCATTACTTTTCAACAAAAATGATAAACTATATATAGTACTTATTTATATAAAAAAAAAGTGAGAATAAACTATGTAAATAATGCTTAAGATTCACCTATAACACTCATCAATTGATTTGTGATCCTAGCATTATCCAAAACATATTGTCTAAAATATAGGCCATCTCTCCTTGTATTGGAACCAAAAGTAGAAGTTACCACCGAAGGCACACCTTTTATGCTTCTTTCTGAGTGGAGAAAACCTATATGGATGCCATTCATTCCACTCAAAACTAGTTGACTTGGGGTTCGATTTCATCGATGATCATAAGATTGTGTTATTATTGTCCAACACTAAACAAATGATTTCAATCCTTTTTTTCAAAGGAAACAAGTAAAATAAAGGAGGAGCACTTTTTGATATTAATTGGCATATTCTGACTTGATATATATATATATATATATATATAGTATAAGTATATAATGGGAAAACTAAGAACAAGAGAAAGGAATCTATAATAGTAGTGAGTAATCTTGAAAGTGTTTACTCAAATTGGTTTTATACATAACTCACAACTAATCTTAGCTTGAAACCAATAGCATAATTAAGGATAAAGAATATTTATTGTTTTGTTTTTTCGAAGTTTAAAAACAATGATTAATGAATCCGTGTTTTTTTCCTAAAAATTTCAGGACATGTTACAATCAATGATATGTACATTATAGTACAAAACATATTAATGATTCTCAATTCTATTATAAATTTCTAACCAGATACATTCCACCAGAAGAAATATTGTTGGTGACTGCATACAATTTATTAGGTTTGATCTTGATCTTACAATTAATGCTGATCTTACAATTTATTAGGTTTGATCTTGATCTCACAATTAATATTGACGACATATCTTTGATATAATATCGAGGGAAGGAGTATTGAACCTCTTAATAACGAAGGAGACAAAAATACCACTACCAATATGGAGGGGATGGCAACATCACTATTAATATCTAACAATCAATGAGACAACATATATATTTATATACTAGAGAGAAGCAACATGTAATGTAATGTAAGTTTGCTTAGTTTTAAAGTTGTAAACATTATTTACAATTTTAATAAAAATTGGTTCATAATTTTTTTTAAATATATATATATATAATAGAATGAATTATAGTTTTATAGTATATATAAATATTTATATCAATAATCTCTACATATATAACATCTAAAGACAACGTTGATATATATGTATATATATGGGTACATGACATATATGTAAAATACAATAATATTTAAAATAAAATTAATAATAGAAATAAAATAAGAATAGTCATAGTGTAGACAATAATATACATGCATCAACTATTTTTAGTTTCTAATGTATCTCATAATGTCCTTTGTTGAATTTGATGAAGAAAAATAGATTCAATCGCTTGATAAAAAACAAACTATCACACAAATTTAATAAAAAAAATGATAAGCATTTATTATTTTTAAATAAATATGATTTAATTATTTAAATTATCATAAAATATCTCAAAAATATCCTATTTTAATTAATTAATTTATTCATTTTTGTTTAAATATATGTTTGTTCTAGTTTTTGAATTTGACAGTAATAATAAAATATTATATATATTATATATTTAATATAATATTAAGTTTAAGTTCAATTAAATTTTATTTAAGTTATAAAATATATGGTTTTATTATTTTTAAATAATTATCATTGTAAAATATCTTATTTTAATTAGTTTAATTATTTATTTATTTATTTTAAATTTAAGTCATGTATACAATCTACTATTAAATATAAGAATATTCCGTTAAAGTTAACGAAAAAAAATCGTTAAAATTAAGAATTTTTGTTATCTTACACACTTTAATATATATATATATAGGGGAATTCTCCTATAGGAGCTTCATTTTAAGCCCTACCGGTAGGGCTCTCAGTGTTCTCAACCCGTGAACAGTTTTCGGCGCAATTTTTTCTTATGACCGTGTATATTGTAGCTATTTAGAGTATCCTGCAAATTTTCAGAAAATTCCGAATAGTTTACAATACCGAAAACTAGATTCAAACATGTTGTTGCACGCGCGACTAATTTTTTTTATGCGCGTGGAAAACAACATGTTTGAACCTAGTTTTCGGTACTGTAAACTATTCGGAATTTTCTGAAAATTTGCAGGATACTTTAAATAGCTACAATATACACGGTCATAAAAAAAGTCGCGCCGAAAACTGTTCACGGGTCGAGAAACACTGAGAGCCCTACCAGTAGGGCTTAAAGTGAAGCCCCTATAGAAGAATTTTCATATATATATATATATATATATATAGAAGAGTTATATATTACATGTAGAGTCCCTCCACTTATGCTAAGAGCACTCCCAATGAGCACTCCCAATGGATGCTCTACTCTATCCTTTAAAATACATTCCCAAAATACACATTTTTCTATTTTACATATAAGTTTTACATTATACCATACATTAGCTTCTCTATATATTTCTCTTCATCATTTAAATATTATATCTTTAAATATATTTTATTAATTAAAGTAAAATAAAATAATTAAAAAATAAATAATAAATATATATACTAAATGGGAGAAGAAAAATAATAATATTAAAATATTATATAAATGATATGTAAATGTAAATATGGATTAATTAGAGTTTGTGCATAGCTATTATAAATATATGTATAAATGAACTGATGGAAGATGTTTTTGTGAGTTTTAGCTAAATATTATAGAAAAAATGTATTACAAAATACACCACCAAAACATATTTTTTTTATAATTTACTTCAAATTTTTACATTATACTATACATCAACTTCTCTATTTTTTTTTACATTATATAAATATTATATTTTTAAAAATATTTTATTCATTTTAAGAAATAAAATAATTAAATATAATAGTATCACACTCATATATATACAAAAATTTATAAAAAAAATAAAAAAATATTTATAGCTTGATGAATATTATTTCACTACATATAGAGAAACAGTATTTATTTAGGTAAAAAAAATATAACTTTACATCACCTATTGAAAGACTATTTATAATTTTTTCTTTATATTATAAAAAATTAAACATTTTACTTCCTCCCCTAGAGTGCTCTAAGAATAGGTGGTCAAGTAGTACATTATATTTGATTGATTAATGAATCCGCGTTAAGTAGATGCATATATGCACTCTTTTAATTTGTTAGCATAGTTGAAAATTTTCAAAGTTGAACCGATATAGTTATAAAGAATCCGTGTGTATTTTTACCAGCTTTTTGTTTTTTTTGGGATGAAAAAGAAAATGTAATTTTGGCTTGTCCCCGAACATGTGTTGACTTTTTAACCTCATCCACTTCTCAAGATCAAAGAGCTAGAAAGTTGGCAGATACAGAGAATCCTTATGAAAATCACAAAAGAATCTCAAGGAATTGTTTTTAGTTCCCACTCAGCTTCTCCCAACTATTTTTTTGTTTTTCAACAACTATACATGGATGTGAAAATCAGTGGCTCGAGTTATGAACCGAATAAAAGAAAAGGAAAATACAAAGTGGAGAGTATCGAGGTTGAGTGGTAGAAGACAGTACTTGAGGGATTCCGATTTCTTTCAATTGATTTGTGTGTACTCTAGTCATCCCATTCCCACTGCTATTAGCTTCCTTGCTTGCTTAAATTATAAAACTCTTGGATTTTGTCAATTTATTATTATTATTTAGAAAAAAAAAACTAAAATCTTCACCTAAGCTTATAATATTTGAGGTACATAAAACTATTATATTAAATATAAGCATTCAAAGTAACTCGATCTCAGATTTTATTAGAACAAACTACATGTATCAACAGTTTTCAAAACGACCTTTCTAAGTAGAATAAGAGTACATTATGTTTTATTGAGTGGGAATCGTCACTATTCCTTTTAATTTGTATGCTTTGCATTTTCGACAAAAGAATCACTTCTCTTATGGATGGTAAGAATTGTAATGTCTAAATATTCTAATCTTTAGCCAAAATCTTTAAAATTCAACTTTTATTTTCCTTACTAAATTAAATTTACAGTACTTTTGAATAAATAAAATATTTATTACACTCTGATCCAAAATTATTAACCAAATAATAGAATATCATTCTTTCTTATATTGATTCCATTACTATTCTAATTACATTTATCTAATCAAAGACCACCCAACTCTTCACTGTAACCTTGTTTCCAAACAAAAACAAACAAAACGAGAGAAAAAATGGTTTGAGTATGCCATGATTATAGGAACACCATTTCGTTAAAAAAGAAAATTCTCTATACATCACAGGCTGGCAGCATATAGGATTAAGATGTCTAAATATGCAAACAAGACTTTCATAAGTTTAGAACAAACGGAAAGAGAGAAAAAAAATATAGGCAAAGCAAAGGAGTCTTGAAATTTGAAAGAAAGCAATCCTTCATTGAATGAATAAATAAATAATTATTTTTTGCACACTAATTGTTTCGTTGCAATGATGCCAATGGATTTAATCAAAAGAATAATAAATATAAGTAACGAAAATGAAAATGAAAATGGGAAAAGGAAAATGAGAATGAAAATGAAGGAATGAGAATGAGAGTATGAATGGAATAAAAATTAATATGAATACAAAAAATTGGTATTTTCAATCTTGTATTAGAATGATCTTTTCTTCTATTTTTAAATGGAATAGCAATTCCACTATAATAGTGGAAAAACCATTTCAATACTCTAAAATGCAACTAAACAAATGAATGAAATGAAAATTGATTCATTTCCATTATCCCAACCAAACATCACCTAAGAGTTTTATTTCATAGAATATTTTGTGCAACCTCATCATCATCAATCGTTACTACTATTTCCCACACTCTTGTTTATCGATATCAAGGGTGATGAATAAAAGAGTCCAAAAATTTAACTGAATAAGGGATAAAATTGGCAGTGAAAATAGCATAAATTTGGCAGAGAATGGTGTTTGGCAAAATATATATTTTCTTAAGAGTATTGCTATAACACACCACAGGACGTGACATATCGTTATTGGTGTAAATTAGTATTGGATCATGTATATTTTAACATAAATTTAATTTAATTGAAATATGTGGGACCCGATATTTACTTACACCAATAGCGGTGTACCACATCCCAGGTATTGCACACCTTATGGTGCCCTTTAACATTTCTCTTTTCTTAATATCATTGAAAAACCTAAGTTTTAGCCTATCTTTCCAGTTTTACAATCTTTATCTTGATTTATGCTTGTATATTAACTAAATAGTTATAAGAGTTGACACACAGCAATTACAAGCTTCATCTGCACTGAAAACACATTTCAGCCGACTAGTGCTTGGGTTCCCTGAACCAGGGTAAAAACTCTCACTATATTCAGAAGTCATTTTACATAAACCAGTTCAAGATTCAATATGTAAAATCTGTACAAACTATCTCAATATACAATGAAGCTATTTACCCTAATCAACCAAATCCCTTGGCTATTAATGCAAGATCCCCTTGCTTCAATGTTGAACTCCCTTCAATAATGTCTTAAACCCGAAAACCTTCGGATCTATAGCATCAAGACCCAGCTGAACTCCTTCAGCAATCACGGCTTGATTCCAATGCTTGCACAGAAAGCTTCAACCATCTTCAATGGAGTTTCTTGCTAACACCTGTAAAAATCAGTGAAAGAAGAAGAAAAGAAAACAGAGAAAAAATATCCAATCCAATCTATCGAACGAAGAGAGTTGGTTATAACTAATTAACCAGCCCAATATATATCATTGGTTGCAATTAGGTATAATCCTGAACCAACTAACAGCTGTAACTCACTAACAGCCTTGCTTTACACGCATGCTGACGTGGACTCATACTAAAAACGAATATACTCCAGACATAACAAAAGTCCATTCCAGACTCGACTGGACCTAATTTGTCATACACAAAATATTGGTCCATACATTCTCCCCCTTGAAAAATTATGGTCAATGACAAAAACAATGTAAAACAAAAGATTAACTATGCAACCGATAATAGTCTGATCAAACAGTAAAGAGAGTCTTAAACAGCCAAAATACAAACCAAATATAAAAGAGTGTGTGAAAGCAGTAAACAGAGTTTTAGGCAATCAAAATAACATAGAGTAGCACATGATCAAAACGACAATAGAAGAAATAGAAGATCATCTCCCCCTTCATTGATCATAATCTTCCAGCATAATCAATTGATAGCGACATCTTATTGCTCCCCCTGGAGAGGTGCAGTCGAATCAGGAGCCTTATCAGAGGCATCAGGAAGCGTAGGTGCAACAGATGGGTCTAACACTGCATCAGCAGGAGGCACTAGAGATGAAACTGGAGGCACAGGAGATGCAACTGGAGTAGTGGACTCCCCTTGAACAGGAACCGAAGACTCAGGAGGCACTGAAGACGACCGAAGGAATCCCGATGAAATGGTGGAGAAGAGACATCTATCAATGGCGATAACTGAGAGCCATATTCAGTCTGAACTACCAGAGCCTTGACCACATGAAGTAGCTTATACATCGACGCTTCAAAGGCATTTTGCCTCTTTTTATCTTTCTTGTATTGTTTAGTAAATGCCTTGAACTCAGTATACAACTGGACTTGCCAACTAGAATCCGACAGACCTTTAAACATTGGAGCTTGGGGCTTAGACGGCTGTGAAGAAGAAGGAGCAGTAGAGGAGACTTTCCTTTTAAGAGTGGCCAGAAATCCTTTACTCAAAATAGGATTGGGAACCTGAAAGTCATGAATGGTCAGCGGTGGTTTGGCAGACTGAATAATCTGCTGAATCAGGCTCGGAAATGGCAACTTGTTACGAGTACCAGTGGAGGAGGCGACATCAACAATACGATCAAAAATTAGAGTAGCCAAATCAATTGACACGCCAGTACCCACAGCATATAAAAATTTCCCAATCTCAAAAGTAATAGAGGAAAGGTGAGAATTTGGAAACCAATTATAGAGGGCCACACGATGCAGAATCTGATAGAAGGGAGTCAATTTAGTCACTGGAATCTCATGATTCCCCCACACATAATCAGGCTGGCCAGTTAAAACATGACCCATTGTAGATTGATCTGGACGATATGACTTATTATATGCAGATTTAAGAACTTTTGGAATCTTTAGTGCACGAGATATAATGGATGGTGCAAATTTGATACGACTACCCCGAACAAATGTAGTAAGACAATCCTCATTTTTCCCATCGACAACAGACTTATCTAAATTTGCATAAAATTCCCCAATGAGAATGGGATGAGGGGACACCAATTTAGACACAGTATTAACCCACTGCCTAGACTGTAAAAGGTCAACTAATTCAGGAAAATCTTCTAAAACAACAAGATATTCAGGCCACACGTCGCACACAGCAAACCATCTCTGATAGTGCGAGGCCTTGGTTGCATCAACAAAGTATTGAATAGACGATGGACCAACAAACACAGAATCCTTAGAACTAGTGGTAAGCTTGGACTTTTTAGGAGATGGTGCAACCAGAGTGACCTTGGGTTTACGTTTTAGAGCCGATGGTTTGGGGAGAGGTGAGGACTCATATATTTTATCTTTTCCTTTGGACCGCACAGGAACATGGGGCTTTGGGGTAGGCGATTGGTGAGGTTTTGGTTGGGGTGTTTGTGTGGATTGGAGTTGAGGTGCGGGTTTGGGTTGGGGTGGGGGTGCCGGTTTGGGTGCGGGTGGGGGTGCGGGTTGAGGTGGGGGTGCGGGTTTGGAGGCAGACCGAGCCTTGGGGGTTTTGGTTAAGGACGACTTAACAGGTGACTTAAGAGAAGGAATAGATGGTGTGGTTGGGGTCGACAATGAAGAGGATGGAACAGGGAAGGACGCAGACTCAGCAGAGGAACGAGTAATGCATTTAGGGGACTTACCAACAGAAGAAGGCGGACGAGCATGGAGAACTTTGTCGGAGGGACTGACGGTAGGAACAGACGCAGTCACCACCTCAGGAAGAGACGGTGATGGAGATGACTCTGCGACGGTAGGCAGAACCGGAACAATAGCCATAGCCACACTAGAATCAAGAGCAGGAGACACAACACGACTGGGTGATGTGGCGACTGCAGATGGCACAGATGCATCCACAGAGGATGAGACAGCCACCTCCGGAGAAGGAAACACCAGCACATTGGCGACAGGAGAAGACTGGAGACAGGAACGACGGCGATTGGCTCTTTTCTTCATAATGCCGAATTTGTTAGGGTTTCTGCAATTGGACCACTGTAAACACAACTCACACAAGCTCAAGTGATATGATATTTATAGAAAGACTTTAGAAATTCCCTTACAAGAAATTGACCGTGAACAAAGAATGACAATGCCCATTAAAAAAATAACCCACACTAATAATATGAAGGACCAAAACTGACATTTTTTGTTTTTAAAAGAATAAAAGACAGGAATAGAATCCAAACAGCCAACATAAAAAAAATGCACACTTGAATGGCAGAAGAGATTTATGAACAACAACTTTGATAAGCTCAACATGGATTAAAATATATGATCAAAATATACACATCATGCTTACCAAAAAAATGGGAAAAGTGTGTGATATATACATGCGGAAAAACACTGCCTAAACACACAAAGTTTTTCTTAACAAGAGATGTGAGCCATTATTTTCATTTGTGTGTGCAAAAAGACCTCATGTGGACCAAAATCATTAAGTGGTCCACTCACTCAACATGAAAAAAAAAACTTCCCTTTTTTTTATTTTATATATCCTCTTTTGACAACAAACACTCTGAGTTTTCCAAATACCCAGCACTGGCTTTCACTCATCATCAGAGATGTAGCCATCTCCTTTTATTTTTATTTTGCTCATCAAACACCAAGAGGAGGAGCAAACTCCTCAGGGCATAAGATGGTACAAAGGAAGCTCTTCCCATTGCATCCAATAATGGTAGCCTTTTGAGCTGGAGAAAATAAGGGCTCAATTCTAAATCTTGGAAAAACAATAGTGTGAGTAAGAAGCAGTGACCAAGACACAAGTACTTCACACAGACTTAGGAAAAATAAAATTTGGTATAGCATGAAAAAAAATGTGACCAGACGAAACACCGAACCTCTCAGATGATACAGAGACTAATGCTGGTTCGGATATGTGCATAAGTTTGAGCATCAAGAGCTTTTGTAAACAAATCTGCTAACTGGGCATTAGTGGAAACATGAGAAATTGTTAGCAATTTAGACTCAACCATGTTTCTAATGAAATGATAACGTATGTCAATGTGTTTGGTCCTTGAATGTTGAACTGGGTTTTTGGAAATGTTAATGGCACTTGTGCTATCACAAAAGAGGGTCAATGACTTTTGGGGATAGCCATAATCAGTGAGCATCTTATTGAGCCAGATGAGCTGAGTACAACAGCTGCCAGCCGCAATGTACTCTGCTTCAGCAGTGGAGAGGGAAATAGAATGTTGTTTCTTGCTAAACCAAGACACCAAATTGTTCCCAATATAGAAACAACCCCCAGAAGTACTTTTCCTATCATCTAGAGATCCTGCCCAATCAGAGTCACTATACCCTACCAGGGACATAGTTGTATCACATGAATACCATAAACCAAATTCGATAGTCCCTGCAAGATATTTAAAAATACGTTTGACAGCAGTAAGATGAGACTGTTTAGGATTGGCTTGATAACGGGCACATAGACCAACACTAAAGGAAATGTCAGGACGACTAGCTGTGAGATACAACAGGCTTCCTATCATGCTACGATACAGGGTTGGATCTACCGGGTCCCCAGATTCATCTTTGTTGAGTTTAGAGGTAGTGCCTATAGGAGTGCGTGCATGTTTGACCTGAGTGAAACCAAATTTTTCTAACATGGACTTGGTATACTTAGACTGAGAAATAAACATTCCCTGATCTGATTGCTTAATTTGAAGTCCTAGAAAATAAGATAGATCTCCGATTAGACTCATCTCAAACTCACTTTGCATAAGATCTACAAACCTAGTAACCTCACTCTCACAAGTTGATCCAAAAATTATGTCATCCACATATATCTGTGCAACAAATATTCCATCAGTGAGATACCTGATAAAGAGGGTATTATCTGCACTACCACGGGTGAATCCATTGGACAGAAGGTAGGCAATAAGTCTGTCATACCATGCGCGAGGTGCTTGCTTTAACCCATATAGGGCCTTTTTCAGGTGGAAAACATAGTCAAGGAACTGAGGGTCCTCAAGACCTTGAGGTTGTTTCACATAAACTTCCTCTTGGAGAATACCATTCAGAAATGCACTTTTTACATCCATTTGATGTAATTTGATTCTCAGATGGCATGCAATTGCAAGAAGTAACCGAATAGATTCCAACCGTGCAACTGGGGCAAAGGTTTCTTCAAAGTCCACTCCTTCCACCTGATTGTAGCCTTGTGCAACTAACCTTGCCTTATTTCTTATGATAGTGCCAAACTCATCTGATTTGTTCTTGAAAATCCATTTAGTTCCAACAACATTAGCTCCTTCAGGTAGGGGTACTAGGGTCCACACATCATTTCGTTTGAATTGGAACAGTTCATCTTGCATAGCAGCAAGCCAGAACTCATCTAAAAGAGCATCCTTGGCACTTTTTGGCTCAATCTGAGATAAGTAACAGGCAAAGGCAATCAGATTTTGTAATTTTCTTCTGGTGACCATGGTAGCATTTGGATTTCTAATAACAATATCAGGGGGATGAGCCTTCTGAATCCAGGCAGGGGGTCCATTTTTATACTGTTTTGCATGTTGAGATTCCTTTTTCAGAACACTGGTAGCTTCCTCATGACACTGTGAGTCGCTAGGATCGGCTTCTTGTTCCTCTGATGCAGTTGGTTCAGTATGAAGTGACCCAGATGGAGTGTCAGGAACCATTTGACTTTGGCTAGCTGTGACTGGAACAGGTGTAGTTAAGACTGGAGTTTCATCATCTGCCACTGGTTCTTCAGAATTTTCCAAGTCATCAAATCGAACATTAATGGACTCAACCACTGAACGAGTTCTTTTGTTGAACACACGATATGCACGACTGTTAAGCGAATACCCAAGAAACACTCCATCACTCCTTGGATCAAATTTTCCTAAATGTTCTCGATCATTTAGGACATAGCACACACATCCAAAAATGTGCATATGACTGACATTAGGAGTCCTTCCTTTCCAAAGCTCATAGGCAGTCTATGTCGTGCCAGTTCTCAGATGAACCCGATTGCAGATATAACAGGCTATATTAATTGCTTCAGCCCAAAAACGCTTAGAAATGTCCTTAGCATGCATCATTACCCGAGCCATTTCCTGCAGGGTCCTGTTCTTCCTTTCAACAACCCCATTCTGTTGAGGGGTATTTGGAGCTGAAAACTCATGTTTTATTCCTAACTGATCGCAGAAATCGGAGAACACAGTGTTTTCAAACTCCTTTCCATGGTCACTTCGAAGTCAATAGACTTTCCCAATTTTAGATTCCTTTTCATTTTGGAGTCTGAGAACTAAGGCTGAAAAGAGTCCAAAAGTGTCTTTTCTTTGAGGAAATCTACCCAAGTGTACCTAGAGTAATCGTCAACGAGAACCATGACAAATCATTTACCACTTAGACTTTCATTCTGCATGGGTCCCATTAAATCCAAATGAATCAACTCCAGCACACGAGAGGTGAGAAGCATGTTTACAGGAGGATGTGATGCTTTTGTCTATTTTCCCAGTTGGCAAGGTCCACACAGCCTATCTCTAGTGACTTTCATCTCTGGGATCCCTCGAACAGCTTGTAGTTTCACAATTCTCTTCAAGTCTCTAAAGTTCAAGTGCCCCAGTCTATAGTGCCACAGGTCTGGCTTATCAAGAAAAGATCTGTTGCATAAGGCTTGATTGCTTCGTGCAGTTGTCGCTGGTTCTATTACCTGTCAAGACTGAGCACCCATTAGTTGCAACAAGACAATGAGTTTTAGAGAAACTTACAGTGAAGTCATTGTCATAGAGTTGGCTGATGCTAATAAGATTTGCCTTGAGACCTTTGACGTACAACACCTCAGTCAATGGAGCTACTCCATTTAGCACCAGATCACCTTTTCCAAATATCTGACCCTTGTTCCCATCACCAAAAGTCACAGCTCCCTCCTTTCCTTCTTTATAGTTTACCAACACATTTCTGTTGCCGGTCATATGGCGAGAACATCCACTGTCGAAGTACCATTGGTCTTCTTGAAAAGCTGAAAGAGAGGTGTGGGCAACTAATGCAACACTCTTGTTAAGATCAGATTTTGGTTTCCACTCACTAGATGACAACTTTCCTGTAAATCGATTCAATTGTGTAAAGCTATTCGGACGATCGATCATAGCTTTCAAATATGCCTGCAACTTGTAGCATCTGGGTCTAATATGTCCTCTTTTGTTACAAAAATGACAAATGGGAACATATCTTTCTTTGTGAATCTGACCACCCAGGATAGACTTCCTTCCTTTGAAATTCAACTTGATGGGTCCAGATGAGACACTGATCCGTTTAGTGGAATCTGGAAAACCAGGACTGAAAGTATTGTGCATAGAGTCATAAGGAGTCTTATCTTCCTTGTTCTTGGACGAAGAGGGATCATTAATTCCTAAATTCTCCCCTTTCTTGTAAAGCATTTTGTACCCAATGGATGTTCGATCTTCATAAGGTTTTTGTAACTGCAAAGTGTGGTTAATTGCAGCAGTTCCTGGAGGGATAAACTCAAGAGATTGTCTAGCCCTTATTAACTCTGCAGTCAGTTTGTAAATCTCACTGTCCTTCCCATCAAGCTGTTTTGTGAGCTTTTTAACAGTGTCCTCCAACTCATCCTTCTCAGATTCAAGTTGTTGTTTGGCACTAGTGAGACCTTTGATTTGTTTAGCCATATACTCCCATTGAGCGAACATCTCCTCATATGCATGCTGTCTCCCATCGCTATCCTCATCTGTTGAGCTTGAGTTTTCATCTTCCTCTGAACACATTGATTGATGACTCTTTGCCACAAAAGCCACCACCTGTTTCTCTTCATCAGACTTGTCACTTGAAGTGGAGCTCTTTTCTTCATCACTATCACTCCATGTAGCTGCTAAGGCTTTCTTCTTCTTAAGAGTGTTGGCACACTCAGCTTGAATATGTCCAAATCCGTCACATTCTCGGCACTGTATTCCCATGTTTTTCTTGTCGCCAAATTGCTGAGTTTGCTTATTGTTTTCACCAAAGTTTCTTCTAAGACCATTCTCTTTTCCTCCTGGAAAGTTTTTCTTGTAATTCTTCTTCAAGAACTTTGCATAATTCTTGGTCAGCAGCGCTAAAGTCTCATCAGTGAAACCCTCAGATGCATCTGAGATCAACTTCTTTTCCTCTTTATGCACAAATGCAAGACTATTATCAGCTTTTTCTTTTTCAGGATCTTTCTGCTTCTTGCCTTTCTTCCACCGAGTGAGACTCATTTCATAGTTCTGCTGTGACCCAATTAACTCATCAAGATCAAGTTCCTCGACATTTCTCATTTCTTCGATATAGGTAACCTTTGACATGAACTTCCGAGGCAGAACTCCAAGAACCTTGCGAACCAGTTTTGCATTTGAATAAGTCTTTCCAAGTGCATAAGATTCATTTGAGATATCGCACAATTTGGCATGGAACTCCGCTAGAGTTTCTTCCTCCTCCATAGACAGATTTTCAAATGCTTTTGCCAAAGCCCTCAGTCTGGACTTCTTTACATCATCAGTTCCTTCATTCTTTATTCTCAGTTTCTCCCAAGCTTCTTTGGAAATTTCACAATTGGCTATGACTTTCAGCTGATTTGTAGAAACTGCATTAAAGAGAGCATGCATAGCCTTTGAATTAAAATTGGCCCTTTCCATGTCTTCTGTAGTCCATAGACTCATTTGCTTAGGCTTAACAACCTCATCTTCAACAACGGTTGGACACTTCCATCCATCTTCAACAGCCATCCACACTCGTTCATCTACAGCTCTCAAGAATGCACGCATTTTGGTCTTCCAGTAAGGATAATTTTCCCCTTCAAGCATTGGGGGTCGAGATGTAGAACCTCCTTCTCTGAACATCTCCATTCTGTACACACAATTGAACAAAAACAAAAGACAATATATTCCCAGAGTTGGAACTCAGAGGGGGTCAGTGTCAACTGGAGAACCCAAAAAAAAATTGCGAGTTACACGAAAACAAATCAAAACTTAATCTCAGTACAGAAAAGATAGGAGGATCGAAAGAAAAAAAATTAGAGCAACCTGGCTCTGATACCAATTGAAAAACCTAAATTTTAGCCTATCTTTCCAGTTTTACAATATTTATCTTGATTTATGCTTGTATATTAACTAAACAGTTATAAGAGTTGACACACAGCAATTATAAGCTTCATCTGCACTGAAAACACATTTCAGCCGACCAGTGCTTGGGTTCCCTGAACCAGGGTAAAAAATCTCACTATATTCAAAAGCCATTTTACATAAACCAGTTCAAGATTCAATATGTAAAATCTGTACAAACTATCTCAATATACAATGAAGCTATTTACCTTAATCAACCAAATCCCTTGGTTATTAATGCAAGATCCCCTTGCTTCAATGTTGAACTCCCTTCAACAATGTCTTAAACCCGAAAACCTTCGGATCTATAGCATCAAGACCCAGCTAAACTCCTTCAGCAATCACGGCTTGATTCCAGTGCTTGCACAGAAAGCTTCAACCATCTTCAATGGAGTTTCTTGCCAAAAACCTGTAAAAATCAGTGAAAGAAGAAGAAAAGAAAACAGAGCAAAAATATCCAATCCAATCTATCGAACGAAGAGAGTTGATTATAACTAATTAACCAGCCCAATATATATCCTTGGCTGTAATTAGGCATAATCCCGAACCAACTAACAGCTGTAACTCACTAACAGCCTTGCTTTACACACATGCTGACGTGGACTCAAACTAAAAACGAATATACTCCAGACATAACAAAAGTCCATTCCAGACGCGACTGGACCTAATTTGTCATACACAAAATATTGGTCCTTACAATCATTTTGCAAAATGATTTTCATTTTATAATTTTTTACAAATCAGTTTTCCTTGCACTATGTCTGACATGAGTGAGATCATTAGCACTAGTAACATCCTTAGCTAATGGGAGCCATCTTAGAAGTGCTTGGAAAACTTCATCTACATGTCTCTGAGAAGATTCATGGTATTCTATCTCGTGTAGCCTTTCTATTGCCTCTCACCACTCATATGCAGGGTCAGAAGATGGTTGTGGTTCTTGCTCATCTTCAAACAACAGTTGGAGCAAGTCGTTGTCCACTAAGCATAAACTATGGCGGTTATATCCATTTTTGGGCTTTTAATCAACTTTGGGCGAAGGCCCAAGTGGTGTCAACCTTATTTACTAAGGAGGCTAATTGTTTGTGGTTAAGACTTTGAAAAGTCTTTAATGATAAACATGACAACAAACAAACAATGGTATTAGAGCTCCGTGTTTATAGTCTGGTTTTTATGCTATAGTAAGATTTAGTTAGTGGAAAAGAGGCATCTTTAACAATGGTGACTAAGTATGAGATAGAAAATTTCAATGGGAATAATGTCTCACTGTGGAAAATGATAATAAAAGCAGTTTTGAGAAAAGATAACTCCTTGGTGAAGATTAGAGATAGGTTCGTAGAGATCCTTGGTAATGGAAAATGGTACGAGATGGATGGCAATACTATTGCAAATATGCAGTTAGCACTAGTTGACGGAGTTTGTGTAGTGGAAAAGAAAACATCAAAAGAGATATGGGACACTCTTATAGAATTGTACGAGGCCAAATCACTACACAACAATATGTTCTTGAAGAGGAGGTTTTACACCCTTTGGATCATGGAGTCAACTTTTGTTACAAGCCACATTAACACTTTCAATAATCTATTTTCACAACTCACAACCATGAGGCATAATATATAGATGGGTGAACGGGTAAAAATTCTACTTCAAAGTCTATCTGATTCATATGATCAACTCATCATCAACTTAACCAATAATATAGAAGTTCTAATCTTCGATGATATTGTCATTGTAATTCTTGAAGAAGAAAGTCAGTGCAAAGAATAAGGAAGACAAACTAGGAAGCTCATAGCAAGGTGAAGCTTTTCCAATGATGAGAGGGAAATCAACAGAATGTGGCCCCAGTGGGAGTCAAAATCAGAGTAGATCAAAATCCAAAAGTAAGAAGAATGTTAAGTGTCATCACTGTGGCAAGAAAAAGTGCTTTAAGAAGGAATGTTGGTATCTCAAGTGAATAAGCCAAAGGAAAAGGTGTTGAGTCATCAAAGGCTTATGGTTTTGTCGCAAGCACCTTAAATGATGGTAAAACTTTGTATAGCAAGGAAACAATAGTTGTTGATGGCAAAAGAAGTTTTGCTGATGTCTGGCTTATGGACTCATGAGCTATATAGCATATGACCCTATAGAAAGAATGGTTTCACCAATATGAACCTATCTTAGGAGGATTTATGTTAATGGGAGATGATCATGCCTTGGAGATTGTTGGCATTGCTACCATCAAATTGAAAAATGTATGATTGTAAAGTTCGCATTATCTAGGAGGTATGCCATGTGAAGGGCTTAAAGAATAATATATTTTCTTTGGGACAATTAGATAATAGTGGGTGCAAAACCCATGTTCAGAACAGGACCACGAAGATTATTAATTTCTACTAGCTGCAAATCTATACATGCTTAAAAAAAGATACACATAAAGAAAGATAATCATCCTCTATTTTAGCAAGTGTGATACAAGAATCAACAATGATGTGGCACTGTAAACTTGGCCACATATTGGAACAATGTTTGAAGATTCTCATTGAACAAAAGCTACTTCCTAGGCTGAAAAAGGTCCGATAACCCTTTCGTAAGCATTGTGTTATCAGTACGCAACACATATTAAAGTTCAGCAGGTCAACTATTATAAACAAAGTTGTCCTAGTTTTGATCCACTGTGATGTTTAGCAAGTATCAATTCTGTCCTTGGGAGGTACAAGTTACTTTGTGTCTTTCATTGATAATTACTCTAGAAGATTTTGGGTGTATTGAATCAAGAAAATGGCAGATTTTTTTTTTCAAGACATTAAAAGCGTGAGTGGAGCTTGAATCTGAAAAAGAAGATTAAGTGCTTGATAATGAACAATAGAGAAGAATATACCAGTGATGAATTTGATAGCTTTTGGCTAAATGAAGGCATTGAAAGACATTTTACGCTAGCATATACTCCACAATAGAGAAGAGTAACAGAGCAGATGAACAAAACCTTGTTAGAATGAACAAGAGCGATGTTGAGAACTATGGAGATGGTCAAGTCATTTTGGGTAAAAGCAGCGAAGACTGCCTGGGGCTTGTTATGTGATCAACCAGACACCATCAACCGCAATTGTTCTGAAGATGCCAATGGAGATGTGGAGTAGTAAACCATCTGCTTATTCTCACTTACATACATTTGGAAGTCTTGTGTACGTTATGTACAATGCCCAAGAAATGTCAAAGCTAGATTCAAAATCCAAAAAAATGTGTTTTCTTAGGGTATGTTGATGGAGTGAAGGGGTACCGTCTATGGGATCCCACTACCCACAAGGTGATAATCAATAGAGATGTTATCTTCTTAGAAGATACAATACAAGAAAATTAAAATAGTACTACGAAAGATAAAATAGAGACTGCTACAGTTCAAATTGAAAATCAATAAGTCCCAAATTCTTTTGAAGTAGCATCAGAGCACAAAAAATAAGAGCATATTGCCTACTGACAGAGGATGAAGAGCCATCAACTTTCCATGATGCTACAAAAGCTAAGAAGCTTCTCTATGAATGGCAACAATGTAAGAAGAAATTGAATATCTCCATAAGAATAGGACATGGGATCTTGTTCCACTACCACAAGGTGTTATATTATTTTATAATATAATGTAATATTATATTATATTATAATATAATGTTTTAGATTAAATAAATGTGACAAAGAGTGTCACATATTTTAACATATAATGGAGAGTTACAATATTTAGATATATGAGACATATCCAAATAATGTAACATATTTGGTGTTACAAATTTGTAACTTCCAAATATTATCATTTATTATGTAAATTTGGTGTTACACAATATTGAGATGAATTTCATAAAGCCATTTGAGAAATGGTTGTTAGAGATATGATTTTAACCCCAATAATGTGTTTTGAGGGTTACAAAATCATTTGGGAAGGTTTGGAACCGTTTGGAAAAACAGCACATTTTCAAGTGCTGAAACTGGGCTGTGGCCGCGGCCTGGGGGACAGAAAGCAGTGGCCGCGGCCACTGATGTCCCTGGCCGCGACCACAGGTGCATTTCAGGCCATTTTTTATCAGTTTTTTCCAAAAGTGTTGAACGGTTCCAAAAATCCAAATAACTCCCAAATCTCATTTTAATTCCATATTAATCCAATTAAACATTGGTAATAGCCATGGGGTTGGTGGAATTTGAAATTCAAAGGGTGTCTCTAAACTCTATAAATAGGAGCCTATAGCTCACTTGAAAGACAAAACATTTCTATCCATTAGAGCACTTGGCTAGAAACACCTTGAGGCTTGATTATTCCAGAAAACATTTCCAAAATCTGTGAGAGATCCCTTAATGCTTGAGTTAGGGGGAAATAAGCTTTTGGACAAATGTTTCAAACCTTGTTCAAGTTGGTGATCCCCAACACTCTTCACTTTGGTTGTGTGAGTGAGAGTTTATTGTTTTTGTTTTTGTTCTTATTTTCTTTTATTGCTTTTTCTTCTTTTTCTTCTTGTTCTATTTACTTGTACTTTTTTTTAAGAGTTGTAATCCTTTTATTTCCTTTGTTCAAACACTTCTAGTTTACTTGTATCTTTTTGTAATAGAGTTGTACTTTCTATTTCTATCATCTTACATCTCCTTCTCCCTTTATTTGTATTTTCAGTTATAGAGTTGTAACACTCTTTTTAATCAATCTATATTTATTTGTAATATTATTGCATAGAGTTGTATTATCTTACCATTTCTATTGAGGCAAATACATATTTTCCTAACATTCAAAAGCTTATTCCTTTGTTTGTTTCAATGGAAGGTGAGACCATCAAAATCATGAATCAAGACCTAGTGAGGTTGGATAGGTTTGATGGGTCCAATTTCACTAGGTGGCAAGACAAGGTGAGATTCCTTTTGACCACTCTCAAAATTGCCTACATTCTAGAATCCACTCTAGAACCTCTCCCAACACCATCTGACAAGGACACTCCCGAGGAGGTGGAGAAAAGAAGGAAGAGGGAGGAGGAAAATCTCCTTTGTAGGGGTCATATCCTCAATGCCCTATCTGATAGGCTCTATGACCTCTACACCGAGACCAAATCGGCCAAGGAGATATGGGATGCACTTGAGAAAAAGTTCAAGGCGGAAGAGGAAGGTACCAAAAAGTTTTTGATATCTCAATACTTCTATTTCAAATTTTTTGGTGATAAACCTATTCTTCCTCAAATTCATGAATTGCAAATAATTGTTAACAAACTGAAAGTTTTAAAGATTGAGCTTCCCGAGCCCTTTCAAGTTGGTGCTATAGTGGCTAAATTACCACCAACTTGGAAGAGCTATAGGAAAAGAATCCTTCATAAAAATTAGGATTATTCTTTGGAGGAAATCCAAAATCATATTCGAATCAAAGAGGAATTGATATGTAGAGATAAACTTGTGGATGGGTCTAATGGAGAGACTTCCAAAGCAAATGCGGTGTCACAACCAAAACATCCCAAAAACAAAGGGAAAAAGGGTAACGAGAAACCTTTGGGTCCAAAAACCAACCTAAACAAGTTTAAGGGTGAGAAAGGTCCTTGATTTGTGTGTGAGAAATATGGTCACTATGCTAGAGAGTGTAGGCATAGAAAAGACCAACAAGGACCTAAGGTGAACTCAACTCAAGAGGAAAACATAGTTGCTACCCTTAGTGAGGTGAATGCGGTCCAAGGCAAGGTGAAAGGATGGTGGTATGATACATGTGCCACCGTCCACATCACCTATGACAAATCATTGTTCAAGACCTTTGAAGAGTCAAAGGGCAACCATGAGATTCAAATGGGCAATGAGGGAAAATCCAAGGTACTTGGCAAAGGTACCATTGAAGTCTTTTTCACCTCCGGCAAGAAAGTTACATTAGTGAATGTACTTTATGTTCCCAAAATGAGTAGAAACTTGGTAAGTGGTGATTTGCTTGGCAAGCCCGGCATTAAAGCCGATTTTGAGTCCGGTAAACTTATACTTACCAAATCAAATATATTTTTGGGAAAAGGGTACTCTTGTGAGGGTATGGTTAAATTGTGCACCAATGATGTAACTTTCAATTATAATTCTTTATTTTTGTGGCATCTTAGACTATCGCATATAGGTTTTTCAACCATGAAAAGAGTAGTTAAATGTGGTATGATTGCATGCAATATTAAAAACTATGGTAAATGTGAAACATGTGTTAAGGCAAAAGTGATTGAGAAACCATTTCCTAGTGTAGAAATATCATCTAATTTACTAGATTTAATCCACAGTGATCTTTGTGAATTAAATGGTGTTTTGACTAGAGGTGGTAAAATGTATTTTCTTACTTTTATAGATGATTTTAGTAGATATACCTATGTGTTTATTTTAAAGCATAAAGATGAAACTTTTTATGCTTTTAAATTGTATAAATTAGAAGTTGAAAATCAATTAAATAAAAAGATTAAGGTGATAAGAAGTGATAGAGGAGGAGAGTACTTCTCTAATGAATTCAATACATTTTGTGAAGAAAGTGGTATAATTCATGAGTGCACTGCACCTTATACACCACAACACAATGGTGTTGCCGAAAGGAAAAATATGACTTATCTAGAGATGATAAATTCTATGTTGGTGTTTTCTAAGTTGAACTTCAACTTATGGGGTGAAGCGCTTTTAACTGATTGTCACATTATTAATCGGATACCGATGAAGAAAAATGAGATATCTCCATATGAGTTATGGAAATGAAGAAAACCCAACATAAGGTACTTCAAAGTGTGGGGGTGTCTTGCATATTGCAAGAAAAACGAACCTAATATAACAAAGTTAGGTTCAAGAGCCATAAATTGTGCTTTTGTTGGTTATGCCAACAATAGTAAAGCTTATAGGCTATTAGATTTAGAGTCTAATATTGTGATTGAATCTAGAGAAGTTGAATTTTTTGAGAATATGTTTTGTGACAACAATTCTCAAGCTTCAACATCTCTAAAGAAGAATTTTTTATATGAGAACAATTCTCAAGCTTCTACATCCAAAGTTGATTCTCAAGAGGAGAATTTTCAAAAGGATGTAAAGCAACCCTTTGAACCTAGAAGAAGTCAAAGGTTTAAATATCATAAAAGTCTAGAAGTGGATGAGATAGATTCTCAACGAATTTCATTCTACATGGTAGAAGGAAATAGAGAAGAAGTTATTAGGAAAATTCCTATTGTACTTCTCGTTGAGGATGATCCTAAGACTTATAGAGAAGCTATAAAATCGAGAGATAGTGCATTTTGGAAAGAAGCCATCAATGATGAGATGGATTCCATTTTTTTCAATAACACTTGGGAATTGGTAGACCTCCCACCGGGGTCTAAGTCAATTGGGTGTAAGTGAGTATTTAGGAGAAAATACCACACTGACGGCACTATCCAAACCTTTAAAGCTAGATTAGTAGCTAAAGGGTTTAGGCCAAAAGAGGCTATCGATTATTTCGATACTTATGCGCCTATTGCAAGAACAACTTCTATAAGAATTTTGTTCGCTTTAGCTTCTATACACAACTTGTATGTTTATCAAATGTATGTCAAAACAACATTCCTTAATGGTGACCTCAATGAGGAGGTCTATATGGAACAACCCAAAGGGTTTGTCCTACCAAATATGAACATAAAGTTTGTAGACTTGTAAAATCCTTATATGGATTGAAACAAGCTCCTATGAAATGGCATGAGAAATTTGATCAAGCCATCATGTGTAATGGGTTTAGACATAACAATGGAGACAACTGTTTGTATTCCAAAACTTGTAAGGGATATGTGATCATTGTTTTCTTATATGTGGATGACATGCTTATTCTAAGTAATAGCATGAAAGGGTGTCTAACTAATATTAATTTTAACTAATATAATTTTTTTCAAATAATTAATTAATCACTCATAATTATCACTTATCCCTGAAAATTTATTTTGTTTGCTATTTAGTCATTTTTCCATCAATCTGGCCTATGGCACCTTACCCTTGATAGTGTTGGGGGATAGTGAGATTACACCACCAAAATATATATGAATCTACACTAAATTATCCTTGACAGAGACCAATAAAAGATTGAGTTAGAATATGCAAACCCTAGTTGTAGAACAAGCTCTTTGAGTCTTCTTGAAGTTTCAAACCCTTGCCTTTTGAGCACCACTTTGAACTTCTTCTTCAATGCAAAAAACATAACCAAGGCTTATACACAAGGAGTATCGCTATCGTAATTCTCTATTTCCTAGCCTTCCATGGATGCTTGAGGCCTTTCTAAGAGAAAACGAGAATTAGGATTGAACAAGCCTATAAAATCACAAAGACAAGCACTTTCTTTATGAGTTTCTTGGAGAAAACTTGAGAACATGAAAGTTAGAGAGAGAGAGAGGTTAGAGAGAGATTTGAGAGAGTGAACAAGTCTATCAAAACTCTATGAGAACCCTTTTATAGAGTAGCCATAGTCATTAATTCTAACCAATAGGATTAGAGCCTAAAAAGCGAACATTTGGAGCCAAAACACGTGTTTGTACGGACACGTCAGGCGACGCTCGCCTATTGGGTTTCTTTGAAACCATAAGCTTCAAGCGACGTGCCACCTCCTGGGTGGCGATGCAACGCCACCTAGGCAGGTCAAAACTCACAAAAATGACCTTTGACACCTCCAAATGCTCCCAAACTTTTTGGGCATCCTTAGATACCTCATTGTATCACTTTGGACCCAAAAACATAATTTTTAAGTGCCTACAATTGAAACTTGAATTTCACATCTTCACTATGTGAAATTTACTAAGTGTTTCATACATAGCTCGTATAACAACACTTATCATTTGTATTTAACCAATCATAATAGATAGTGTAGTACAGAGGCGACTCATGGACCATGGACCTATAATACTAAGATTCAATAAACTAAACTATTAATTAAACTCTTTAATTAAATAATCTTATTTATTAATTCCATGATTACTCTACTATAAATATGGAATCAGACTCTTAGTAGTTATAGAATTATATTTAGAGAGTTATTTCTTGCAGTCCATTGATATAATCAATACATGTGGTTATGTCCTCCAATTATTGGTACGTTAATTAGAGCTGGTCAATGTTTACCGTTTTACCATTAATTCACTAGTGAATAAGTAATCTATAATCATATTATAGATTTGAGCTCAATAACTATTCAGTTCCAGAATTAACCCTTAAGAAAACCAATATTTGATTTGTTAGGAAAGCTTGGATTCCATTATTGTAAAATCATGTTCCAAGCCATTCAAGTTATTATTGAATATTCAAAGCAAAAGTTACTAGTCTCATATAGTAAGAGACCTTAACGAATGACTCAAAAGATCCAATAGTCATGAACAAGAGTTCATGACCACTCATGATTTAGACTTATCGACAAATATTCATCATTTTAAATATGAGTTAATTTTTTTATGGCAAATTGTAAGTTTATATAAAGAAACTAATTCACATTGGTCCTGTCATATATAATCTTAATTATATAAAGTACATTTATTAAGATGTCTATCTACATGAGTAATCTAAATATATATTACTTGCATCCATCTATATGCTTAGTAAACCGTACTAGCAACCATTAATTAAAGATTCCATACTTTAATATGTTGTTGATTATTCTATTCATTATATATGATCTTAATTCTCTTGTACGCATACAAGATCGTATTCTAATAAATGAATATGGAATTTTATGATATTTATGTATAAATTATTCAAAATAATAATTACGATAATCAAATATAATAAAATTATATTTTTATTTAATTCAATAAAATTATCTTCACACATGCTTTTAGGATACCAACCCTAACAATATGAGCCCTAGCAGTGAAGCGGAGAGGATGGAAATGTCTCAAGCCAAAATTCTTTGAACTTAGAAAAGAATCTAGAATTTCACTTGAATACAAAACATGTATGAGTCAAATATCATTTTGTTTATAAAAATGTGGAGAAAGGATGTGTAGATATGCAGAAAATCCATACTACAGACAACTTGGTAGATATGTTAATAAAGTCGATTAATTGCAATAAGTTTTCTTGGTGTCGATCCTCTATTAGCCTAGCAATAACATAAGCGACATGGAAATGGCAAAGTGGAAAGCATACAAGAACACAAAAGTGACTTTAAGTGGGAGAAATGTGATGGTAAAGTCACCTTACTACAAGAATAAGCTTTTGAACAAGTCAAAGCTATACAATTAAGTAAGCAAGATGTTATACAACTTGCATAAGCCACCACCTCACATAAGCGGTTAACCAATTTGTTGCCTATGTGATTACCACCATATAACAATGGAGCCAGGCCATGTAAATGTCTTCGTCAAAAGTGGCCGCCAGCAACTCATCAACTTGCTCTTTCTCCTTGCAAGCCTCCTCGCTTCGTTTCAGTTCCAGCTGGCCCAGGACATCCAAAGTCTGGTTCTGGACCCCGAGAGATGCCACCTTCTACCGCTCTTGACAAAGTTGGGCCTCAGCCGCCTCCAAGATTGCCTTGTTCAAGACTTCCGAGCCACGGCCATGCGATAGTTTTGCCTCTAGGGCGTCCACCACTTTCTTGGGGTCAGCTTCCTTCCTGAACAAAACTTCCTTGTGCTGAGCTTGGACACGGGTAGTCTCCTTAGAGAGAGCCTCCTTGGTAGCTTCTCTTTGATTGACGGCCCCCTCTAACTCCATCTGAGTCGTCTCCAGCTTCATGGCCATCTCAGCCACCAGGTTCGCGTTTCAATGAGCCAGCAAGGCATCCTGGAACAAAGCAGAGTTAGAAACAACACAAAAAGACAACGACAGTAAAGAAACGAGATGAACAAGTGGCTTACCATCATGGCCTAGTGACGGATGGCCTGGGATTTGAAGAGGGCATCATTGTTTTCAATGTAGAAAAGTGTTTGAGCTGAAGAGTGGACATGGACGTCCCCACTTGGGCGAGCAAGTCCGTCTTAGGAAAACTTATACAGGATCTTTATTTATTTTCATGTAGATCTAATATTAAACAAATTAATATGAGATAATCTAGAACATGTTTCTAAAATTGAATTCAAAGAGAAATAATGATAAGAATACTTACATTATACGCAGTAGAATAATAGAGTTATTCTTACAGTTTCTCTAACCCTTGTATCCTTTCTGTCGCAGAGTATTACCAAGAAACTGAACTGATCTTCAATTTTCTTCACAGTCTTCCAAAGTATCCTTACAATTACCTAGAATAGAGTGGGAAATTCTCAACACATAAAATAGATACAGAGAGAAGAAGAGAAAGAATAATGAGGCTTAGAAAATGACTTATGTTTGGAGAGAATCTAAAACCTATCAGAAAACTAGTGTCTGTCATCTGAAATCTGACTTGTGTGTTTGACTTTTGATTTCAACTCTCTTTTAGCATTCCTTTTATAGAATAAATTAGGTCATTTATTTAATTTAAAATATCAGTAAAATAATATCCAATTAACAGCCCTAGGTAGAAATTATCATGGGCTTTAGGCCCGTGAAATTTCCCATTTGATTATAAGCCCGTTGGATTTAAAATCAAGGCATGTATTATTTTCTATTGATTTAATTAATTAAATAATTATTTAAATCTTTGATCAAATTAATTATTTATAATTTGAACCTTGATTTAAACTTATTTATTAATTTAGATACCAATTTATCTTAATTAATAAATCTGTCATAATTTTTCTTTTCTTCTCTAAATTACATAACTATGTGAAACTATCCAAAATTGACATGATCAACTTTGATAATTAAATCAATTAATTGAGACTATCTAGATGATTTTATCCAAGGTACAGTGGGGACCATGGGCCTATGAAATCAAGCTCCAATAAGTTATCATAAATCTAACAACTAAATTTACTAACTTATTAATTCCTCGTGACTCCAGTAAAGACTCGGAATTGCACACTTGAATTCATAGAACACTCTATAACAAATATAGATACGTTATTAATTATCCATTGTTACAACCATAATTGTCACTCAATCCTCTATAGCGGTCTACAATGAGTTGAGACTAAAATACTGTTTTACCCCTCATTGCATTTTATCCTTAAAACACTTAGTTCCTTATAAATGATATTTCAGTAAACTAATATTAAATACTGAAATGAGATCTCTATCATTTAACACATTAATCCAAACTAAAAGGAAACCATCGTTTCACTTCTTCATCAGAATCTATAGATGTTCATATCTATGATTAACACTCCCTGTAGAATTAGTCATAGGCTGTAGAGTTAGTTCCTATTTATTAGGAAATGAGTTGTTTAGTTCCTATTTTATCTATTGTAAATATAGTATATATATCTGGCTGTAATCTATTCATATTATGGTGGAATAAATTAAGAGTTTTGTCCTTATTAATTGCTATATGGTATCATAGCAATTAAAGCAATTTTTTGGTTGAAAAAAATTCAAATTTTTCTGGAATTTGCGGGACAAATGAATTTGATGTGTCCTTGGACACAACTCGATCAAATCCCTCAATCATTCCAGCCAACCTTACTTCCACCATACCAACTCAATCAAATCCCATAACCAATTCCTCCAATCCTACTGCCACCGATAATAATTCCCTACCTTTCCAAATTACAAGTTTCAAACTTAATGGCCGGAATTACCTTCAATGGTCCCGGTCTGTTCAACTCATCATTCGAGGAAAATGCCATTTTGGCTATCTTGATGGTTTGATTCCGAAACCAGCTTCTACTGATCCAAGTTTTCCTTCATGGGACATCCACCATTCCATGGTTGTGGCGTGGCTTCTACATTCAATGGATGACTTCATTGCTGAAATCTATCTCCTCTACCCGACAACAAAAGTAATATAGGACGCTGTTATTCTAGCTTATTCAGATTTGGAGGATACCTCACATAAGTTTGATTTATGAAATTGTTCCAGAAATCTTCACCAAGATGAAGGTACAGTCACTGAATATTATAGTTCTCTAACCAAACAATGGCAGGAACTCGATCTTTTTACTCAACTGAGCTGGACTGACACCAACAATCACGAGATCTATCAAAAATTGTTTGTTAAAGAGAGAACCTATGATTTTTTGACTGGTCTCAATCCGTATCTTGATGATGTTCGTAGTCGCCTCCTGAGTATTAAGCCTATCCCGACCCTTGATTCTATTTTTCGGAGGTTTGTCGTGAAGAACAACATCGTTGTATTATGCTTAGTGGTCGATCCGCTAGTTCAACGCCTCTTAACTCTAACGCATCGGCCATGGTTGCTCGATCCTCTGATTCTCGCAAGCCTCTTTGGTGTACAAATTGTAATCGGCCTCACCACACCAAAAAGACGTGTTGGAAGCTCCATGGTAAGCCTACCGATTGGGTTCCACGTAATCAGCAACAGAATAATGGCACAAAGCCTTCAGTGGCTTCCAAATCTGATGTAGGAAATCCCAAACCTGACGCAATGGCTTCATCATCTATGACCTTTACTCAGGCTGAGCTTGATCAGATTGGTCAATTATTCTCCTCTTCTAAATCATTGATGGCACATGGTATCTCTTCTTCCACTATAAATGAATCAGATACATCGGGTGGGTGATTATTGATTCGGATGCCTCAGAGCATATGTAGAGTTCTCCTAATATTTTCTCTTCATATAAAAAATATTCTGGTACTCGTACTGTTAAATTGGCAGATGGATCTATTTCTCCAATAGAAGGGATCAACTCCGTCATTTTTAATTCCCATTTCATGTTACACAATGTTCTATTTGTTCCTAAGTTATCATATAATTTTCTCTCCATTATAAAATTAACTCGAGACTTTAATTGTGTGGCTAATTTCTCAAAAAATCTGTGTGTTTTCCAGGATCAGGACTCGGGGAGGATGATTGGGCATGCTGCTGAAGTGGTTGGCCTCTACTACTTTCTCCGTTGTCGTGGTTCTGCTCTCTTCTTATTTTTGGATGACGAAGAGGCCTTCGCCAAGGCTTTCTCAAGCTTAAGGTTGACATCGGCAAGCTGTCCCTCAAGCTCCTGAACTTTGACTGCTAGACGATCCCTTTCAGCATTGGATGAAGATAGTTCTTGTGCCGAATCTACAAAGCACTGACCCACCAACGAAGCCTGCAAGGAAGCAAAAAGTGAGCAAACAAGGAACCCAAAATACAAAAAAGACCAATGTAAGACGCATGAACTCACCCAGGTTGTGGAGTGCACAAGGATCTCCCCAAGCTCCGCCATGGTAAAATTCTTGAGACCTCTCCACTCGGTCTCGGGGATACCCTCGGCAACTCAAGCGTACCTTCGCACATAAGGGGCTGATGTGCGACCCACCTAGGACGTCCCCTCCAAGTCAGAAGCACCCGGGTGAGTAGGGACGGATGACCCACTTACTGAGAAAGGAGGAGGCGCAGGAACATCAGATGAAGGGTACATTGAATATCCATGACTAGCAGGGGCATAAGGAAGATTATCAAATTCATCGAAGGAAGGCTGAAGGAAGTGCCCTTGCATGGACTATGGACCGCGAGAATGAGAAGTCGTGCCGCAGTCCGTAGGAGCAAAAGAGGGGCATCCCTTGGAGGCTGAAGATAGTCGAGTTGAATGTTTGGATTCGGGCGAAGCCTCCTTAGGCACCCATTCAACATCACCCTCGTCTGAGTAAGGTTCTGCCAGAGTTGCCTTCTTCTTTCGCTCAGAGATGTGACATAGTAGGTCGAGCTCCGAAACCCTGGATAGACCATAGTAATTGAGGTTGGCCTCATTAAAGATATGGGCAGCCATTTTCGATGCAGGGTCTGCATCAAGGAAGGCATCGACCGGCACCGCCTCTGACTCAGGAACGTCGGGGATACTGAAACTCTCTGAACAATCAACTCGGTTATCAATATGAGTATAAGTTCCACAATAGCAAACTCAATATAAAAGGAAATACTTGAAGTGCTTACTTGGAGATGAGCGAAAATGTTTGCGGACAGAAAGGGGATCTTTCACAAAGAAAAAGTCCTGCTTCCATGAACCCGGGTTAGAAACAGAACCCTCTATCAAAGATACCTGAGAGTTGGCTTTCTGTAAAAAGTAGAAGCCCTTAGAATTAGGAGTGGGCATGAGATTGTACATGAAATTCACCTCCTGGGTCGTGGGAGTGCGATCGTTAAGCTTCATGAATGCCATATACAGGCAGCTTAAGATCAACAAGCTGAAGTGGAGCAAGGTCAAAGTGATTCAGGACCATGATGAAGAACGGGTGTAGGGGAATGGTCCACCCTCCTTCAAAATATGTTTGCTCATAGCAACATAGCCCTTGGGGGGGGGGGGGGGAGATTATCATCCCGGCATTTGTTGGATGGTACATATAGCTTGTACTCCTTGTTAATGTGGTATTTCTCAGACAACTCTAACAGCTTGTTTTCTGACACGTTGGAAATGATGGTGGACGCCAATAAAGGACCGGAGTCCGGCTTCTCGGGAGCAACCTGTCGTCTCATTCTCTTTTACACGTCTCCAAAACCAAAGGAAAAAGGTGAGGTCAAAACAGAGCACTTTACCCTCCATTTTCTTCTTCTTGTGTGAGTTTTCCATCGAGACATCGAGTGTGGAAGCGTCAAACACGGGTGGATTAAGGACAAGAGTTGAGGGGAACCAGGGGTGACCTCAGGGCTACTATAGGGAGAACACGGGGCTAAGGGTTCAAAAGGGAGGTTTCCCTCCATGAACTCTAGTTCCATTTTTAGGTCAAGAAGGCTCACTCTAAGGCTTGCAATGTGATCATTAAGATCAAAGAAGAAAGGGACTCCATCACCCCTCAAAACCGAGTCTATCTCACTCTCCACCACCCAAATTTAATGCCTAAGCTCGGCCATGCGTTCAAGGTGACATATACAGGCCCTCCTCAAGGTGTCGTAGTGTTGGTAAGGGTTGTTTTCGGGGACCCCGAGTCTGAGGAAAAGTCTACAAACTCGACCCCTGGAGGAACGCTAAACGACCCCTCACATGCCATAAAGTCGTGTCTCGTTGGTGATATGGGTGCAAGTGTATGTGGAAAGTCTACTAAAAAACACAAAGGAATAAGCAAAAAAAACCTCTAGACACGAGTGCTTGAAACAACCAACTATGGGGTGCAAGGGAGGTTATATGTGCTAACGGGTGCATATACATAAATTAGCTCATGAGGAGCTCCGGCTGAGACAACCCTTCCCAAGTAACACTAATTTAGACACGTCAAACACAAGAAAGGGTGAAGGCATACCTTGAGTGGGTGAAGTTGCTCACCGTCGCAGCTGCAAAAGTACCAAGGGTCAAAATTACACGCCTACAAAAAAAAAGGAGATAGATATTTTAGTCTCCAAGTACATTTATAGATAATTATATATAAAAAAAAAAAAAAGACAAAGTGCCCTTGTGAGGGATAGAACTACTCACCTCTTGGAAGCTTTGAAGACAAAAGCACCACCAAGCTAAGAGAAGAAAGTGTAGTAATTGTCTTTGAGAAGAAGACCTATTTATAGGAGGCTCAAACTCATCCTAGCCATTGAATCCAATGCTTGATCTATGGTCAAAATGAAGCCAAACACCCAAATTGGGATCCGCAAAGCCAAATGATAGGCTCACATTCAATCTCAAGGGATCATGAGGATCACCACCTCCAGAGTGTGTTTTTACATACCACCAAAGCAAAGAAACACACTAACACCACCTATGCTTTGAAGACACCATAGCGAAGAGTCTACCAGAGCGCCTAAAGGCCCTCTCCTAGACTCGGGGGCAAGTGTGGATGCTAAAATTTCCATACTTGTTAAAGACCCACATCTCATGCTAAGGTCCCATGAAGGCAAAAATACGTACATGTCCCTACACCCCTAGACGTGTGTTGGGAAGCCTCGCCAGGTGAAGCCTCATTAGCCACATGGCACCTCATCTCACCAAGCTGCAGCACCCCGCGAGACCTTTGTCTCGCGCCTCACGTGCCCAACAGGTGCACCCCGCGAGACCCTCGTCTCGTGCCTCGCGTGCCCAACAGGTGCACCCCGCGAGACCCTCGTCTCGTGCCTCGCGTGCCCAACAGGTGCACCTCGCGAGACCCTCATCAGGCGCCTCATGCACCAAGAAAGTGACCCCACGAGACCCTCATCAGGCACCTCGCGCATCCAGCAGGTGCACCCTGCGAGACCCTTGTCTCGCGCCTCGCGTGCCCGGCAGGTGCACCCCGCAATACCCTCATCAGGCACCTCGCGAACCAAGTAGTTGCACCCTTGTCTCGCGCCTCGCGTGCCCAGCAGGTGCACCCCATGAGACCCTCATCTTGTGCCTCGCGCGCCCAGCAGGTGCATCCCACAAGACCCTCATCTCGCACCTCGCGTGCCCGGCAGGTGCACCCCGCGAGACCCTCATCAGGCGCCTCGCGCACCAAGTAGCTACACCCTCGTCTTACGCCTCGTGCGCCCAGTAAGTGCACCCTGCGAGACCCTTATCTTGCGCCTCGTGTGCCCAGCAGGTGCACCCCACAAGACCCTCATCAGGCACCTCGCACGCCAAGTAGCTGCACCCTCATCTTGCACACCAATCAACCACAGGGCGCCTCACACCACGTAACCTCACAACACCTTTCTTTCAATGGATGGTGTCACCAATAGAGCAATCATATGAGCAGAGGAGGAATATTCAAAGGTTAAAAGAATAGGATTCCTTGTGAGGGTAAGAACCTACACATGACTCAAAGAGATCGTACAAGTATGAAGTACGTACGGGGGTACGACTCTGAAGACCCTAGGCATCTGACCCTAATATCCACACCAGAAAAGTAGTGGTCGTACGAGCAAGGTACCTGATGTGGTCCTTCTCAGCCAACCTCTAACATTCGTACTAAATAGGTGGTGGAGGTACAATCAGGTACTGAAATTGAGGTATTCTCGCAGACCCTTGGCGTGTGCTGGAGCCGACCACCATGCTCCTAGCACCACTACCATTTGTAGATTGCATATGCAGGGTCGTGTCCCCAGGGACCACCATGTATAGTGAGCCAATAGTGCTCTACTATAAATATGACCTCCCTTTGCCTGAGAAGGGGGTCGAATTTTTGGAGAATTTTGTTACCAGCTATTGCTAATGAAAACAGATATTCAACATTCTCTCTATTTTTCACTCGAGAATTCTAGCATTTACATTTTGTGTTCTTGAAATCATAAGGAAGTTTGCTTGAAGTTTAGTCAGTTTAAGTTCACTTCTTTTACAACTCAAAAAGTTATTGATCTAACTTAGTTAATGAATTCTTACTGTCAACATTGTCTTTTATGAGTCTGTAAACTAATTTTGGGATATCGTGTATAAACTTAATGTTTTAATGAAAAATGACCATTTTGTTGACCAAATCTATTAATACTTGACCTTGACTTAGTCTTTAATTACACATTTGTGTTCAAACGGCTTGCTTATCAAGTCAAGCACTATTTTAAGCACACAGTGTAACGGTCTTAGTTACCTAGGGCGTTACAACTTGATATCAGAGCGGTATAGGTTTAAGGGTTCCTGAAGACTGGCTGGGCATGTACACTCGACGCTAAAGATAAGCTCGACTCACGGTTAGGTATCCAATGACATGATTATGTGATTAGTTGTTTAAATTGAACCTATGTGTCTTATATGCATGCTAGTATAGAGAGCATGATGTGTGTGAATGTATTTGGTGGAAGTGGATTTTATAATTGATGCATGAATAATGTAGATTTGTGTTTTGATATGTATATTGTGTGTGTGATTATTGTGATTGTTTGGACCTGCCTATGGGATATTTCTTGATATGAATATCAGGGCTAAAGGGTTAAGTCACTGGTTGCGGACTGATTCAAAATGTATGTACTTAAGATAATTAATTGGACCTAGTATCGTTAGTATGGGAGGTTTCAGATGATAGTTAGGGTCGGAACCCTCCATCTGCCCCTGGAATTTGCAGCAGATGTTTGTTGGTATGCGAGTAAGACTGCTAGATCAAAGTGAGATTAGACGATTGAGAGAGCGGGTTTCGTTGGGGAATGTTGATTCGTATATCTTGATAGTAATGGCACAAATGTGGGTACAACCTGAGAATGGAAAACCATATAAGATTTATCGTATGAAAGACCTTAGAGGCACTATCCTCCAGTTTCCGAGGGAGGTTTGGGTTTGTTCAAAACTGATGATTAAATGGGCATGGTTAGCTCTATCTTTGATGATGTGGGAATGGTAGGCCATGATAGAGCGGTTGTGCCACGCGTATGTGGCAGAAAGATGCCCGGACGTGGTGGGAAGTAGTACCTTAGACCCGGAATGTTGTATGATGGGTTGAGAGGAATTCAGACAGTGGTTTGACGAAAGAGACTATTGTAATGTAGTTTGAACTGCAAAGACCAATGGGTTTACGGACTTGGTTCAAGATAGCAGAAAAGTGACAGAGTATGTCAATGAAGATGATGCGTTGGCTCATCCGCTTTTGATTTGGTACCAGCGGATGTGGCCCAGAAAAAACAATTTCTTTGAGAACTGAACTCTAGAATGGCCCAGAGCATTAGGGTCACTCCAGTGTAGAAGACTTTTATTTATGCTCTAGAAATAGGGAGGGCCTCATTATAGAAGGTGCAAGAGACGAGATATGGTTTAAGAGTGTCGTAGTAGGGCAGGAAATTCAGACAACGCTATCCCTATTTGTGGGGTCAGATAGAGGGGCGGATGCCCAATGGATAGAAAAGAAGGACCCCTGATAGTTCTACTACTCCTGGTCGTGACAAAAAGGGTTATAGTTTATAGGATAATCGTTGGGGCAGCATTGAAGCCTGATGAAGTTATTTAGTAAGCGCCAGGTGCGAGAGACGCCATCTAGGAGGATGCTTAGTGAAGGCATGTTCTCTATGTGGGATAGTTGGGTGTGTCAGGAAGGATTGGCCGAAATCAAAGTTGGATGAACCAAGGAGTATAGATTACTTGACCCTAGTTTGAGGGTCTGCCTTGGTGCAGTCAGAGACCAAGGCTAGTCCCTCAGAGGCGACTAGTTGACTTGTTAGTTCTTGTTCCTTATTATGTATTGAGTTGATTGAGTTCGGTGTTACGTATCTCCCGGAAGAGACACGGATATGAGGCACATGCTTCGAGGTTGCTATATGATAGGGTTTGAGATATTAGTGCCTGGTGGGAAAGAGTTGGTAACTTCCAAGAGGAAGGTTAAAGTACTATTGGTAAAGGTTTATAGTAAAAGTGATTGAGCTCGTCATATGATATTTTTGATATGACCCTGAGTAGGGAGTAATCTTCTAAATAAGGGACAACCATGGATTGCAAGAGATGGTGATAACGTCAAGATTTGAAACAAAAGGACCCGATTGCATCCACGAGATCCCTAGATATTGTGGTAGGTACCACTTGGAATATATTAGTTAACATTAATGGAAACTGGATTGGCCAGTAAGGTTTCAGATGGGTGTATAAGGAATCGTTGAGTACACGACGGGATTAAGGTGTGGATAGAATTGATATCAAGGACATCATGAAGAATGGTGTTAGCTCGGCAGGAAGAATTAATGGTTCAGTTGATTGGGCAGAGCCTCTTATCATGGGACATGTCAACACCATTTGTTAAGAATGAAGGGTTCAGTTGCCCGATTGCAAGATAGGACAATGTTCTCAGGAATTGACCCTCAATCTGGTTATTACCAGCCGAGGATCAAGGAAAGGGACATTTCAGGAATTACTTCTTGCACTGGGTAAGATATGATAGGTTTTCAATGAAGGATCTTATTGACCAATGCTTCAACGACATAGGTAAGTTCGACAAGTAGAGAGTACAGGAATGACATGGACAAGCCATATCCAGATTGATTAGGAATGTGTTGGTCTACTCCCAGCTAGAAGCCAACGCAAATGACCACTTCGTTGATAATACTAAGACTGATGAAGCGGGGTTATAGGTAAGGCTTCAAAAAGAGTACGCTTCATTTCTTCAAGGGTATTCAAGGTCACGTTATAGGAGGTGATGGGATCATGTATGGAGGAAATTCAATTAGAAGCTGTTATCCAGATTTCCGGATAGCGTTTAGATTGATGACCTCGGGGAAGCAGAATTATCGATGTCTTTCACGGAGGGTGACCAGAGCTCGCGGATGGACAGAAAGGCTTCGCCTCTCCTGTCTAGGGTCCGGATTACTCTTCCAAACAAGCACAACACGGAAACTCGTCAACTCTCCCAGACTCCCGAAGGATACCCCTCGGGGAGGCCCCTTCCAGGAGAGGCTCTTCGAGTGGTCTCCGCGGAAACAGTTCCGTGCCCCGCACAGAACAAAACCGAACGGTCGAGTCCGGGAGAAGGCATATTTGGAATGATATCCGTCTGACACAGGATCCCGCCTGACACGCCCGTCAGGTCAAAGCCGCACACATCCCAGCACGCCTAAGGGTACCTTTTCGCCTACTGTTCCGCTGACAACTTGGAAAAGACGGCTGACTTTGTGTGTTCCCCATACTTTCACGTAAATATACCCACATAGAGTCTGGTAGCCATGCTACTACAGTAATTGTATCCCCTATTTATGGCTGGTGTAATTAAGACTCAGGTACGTAGAGAAAAACCCTAATCCGAAACCCTAGCGATAAAGACTCCTTCCTTTTACAAGAAGGGGGGGGAGAGATCAGATAGCAAAAACTCTACCAAAATCTCTCTAGCTTCATCTTCTTCAAGAGAACCCGAGAGAAACATTGTGAGTGTGTGAAGTTCTTATGCACCAGCCATCTTACTGTAATCTTTTCCAAGTATAATAACATCGACTCGTGGACTAGGGCTTGTTAACGCCTGAACCACGTAAAAACACTGTTTGTTTAGTTACATTTCAGTATTTCTACAGTTCTTATCTTTTTATTATTCTGTTAGTTATTCGTTTCCGAAAAACTCGGTAAACATTTTGGTGCTTTCATTGAGAGCTGTAGGAAGTTGTTAGTCAGCTCTTTTTCTGTGTACGTTTTTGTATTCACTTCGTACTAAAGAGATGGTGACTACGCGAAAATCTGCTGTTGACAAAAATGCTACGGTCAACCCCGATACCGTGATGGAAGATGTGGTGCAGAGCAAACCCTTAGACTACCGAGGTGAAGACCCGACATCCCGCCAGGATCAGGTCAGTACCGAAGATACAACATACTTAGAAGACGAAGAAGAGTATGTCCAAGACGGTTATTACAAGGACGGCTGCTACTATGAGAAGGACCCAGAACTGGTCCAAGTAGCCGAAGAACTGGTGGCCACTAAGGCCAAGCTTGCTGAGCAGGAGCGCGTCTCCGAAAGAATGCAACGCATGATGGAACGCCTCCAAAGTAAGTTCGGAGATCTAGGCGACTCGGACGAGGATACCTCTGTTCGAGGTGGTGCTGATGCCCCCATGCCGGATCCAGCCGCTGCTGGACCATCCAAAGCCGCCCCTAACAAGGGCAAAGAAAAAGTTGGAGAGCCTGTGCGCGCTGATGCCCCTGCACCTCCTAAAGGCGTGAATCACCAGGCCGACTGCCCCCCCCGCGCGCAGAAGGTCTCTGGCGCTCCTAAGCCCAGACGCCCTTCAGCCCCAAGGGGGCACTCTGTGCCTAAAGGGCCCGGTGCTAAGGCACCCAGGCCTAGGGGAAGGAACAACCGCCCCAGTGATTCCGTCAATCAGGACGGTCGGGCTGCGAACTCGCAATCCGAAGATAGCTGGTCCACGGTGGACCTAAGAAGAAGGTTGGAGGCCAAGTATGAGAAGGCCAAAGGGGAAAAAGCCCGGCCTCGCGGAGATGACCTCCGAAATCATATTAATGACAAGCTCCGGGGACGTGACCTCCCGGAAAGTGATACGAAGAGGCTCGAGGAACAGATTGCTGCCTTGACCAAGCTGGTCCGGAAGCAAAGTGGGGCCCTGTCAGATTCTGAGGAGGAAGACCCGGAACCATGTATTAGGAGGATCGCGGAAACGTCCCTCCCGGATAACTTCAAAATGCCTCACATAGAATTATATGATGGGAGGACAGACCCGCGTACCCACCTAGCTAAATACAATAAAATGATGCAAGTGGCGCGCGTCAGTGAGGACGCCAAATGCATGTGCTTCTCACTCACCCTTACCAAGTCTGCGGAGGACTGGTGGAAAAGATTAGCTCCCGGATCAATCCACAGTTGGAAGGAGCTACAGTCCGCGTTTAGGAGGCAGTTTATTGCTGCCCGCGACCACGACATGGAGGTTGGTTCCTTAACCAACATCAAACAGCAACCCACTGAGAACCTCAAAGCTTTCATTCAGAGAATGATGGAAGCTGCTGCAAAAACCAAGGTCAGCGATGACATGAAGCTGATCGCCCTTCAATCGGGCCTTACTGTCGGCTCCCTGCTATGGGGGGAAATGCAAAGGAGACGGGCAGAAACCCTGTCCGAATTCATGTCAAAAGCTCAGGGAATCATCAACCTTGAGGATGCCTACCAGCAAGCCTTTGGAGTTCCCCCGGCTCCAACCCCTTCCGTGACTGCTCCGAGCTTTGCTTCGCAAGCTCCCGCACCAGTCCTCACGCTTCCAGGAGCCCGATTCACTCCGAGTGTGTATGGGCCTTCCGCGCCTGCTCAGACGCCGGGTCAAACCCATTTCTCTGGGTATGGAGCGGTACAAACCGGATGTAGTATCGCTCCTAGCATGCCGCAGCCGCAAGAGGAAGCCCCGGAATGAAGTTTGAGCCAATCGCGGAGCAAACGAAGCGGAAAAAACTCCAACCGGGGAGACCATTCAAAGAAACCCCGAAAGGATTATGAGCCCAAGTTCACAGAATATACCAGTTTGATAGACTCGCGAGAGAATGTCTATCGGGCGACCTGTAATATGGTCAACTACAGGAAGCCCCCGAAAGTGTCTCACGGAGGAAGGCGTCCGCGAGACTCCAGTAAGAGGTGTGAGTTCCACGGAGACGTGGGGCACACCACGAATGAGTGCCTTCAGCTGAAGGATGAGATCGAGTCCCTGGCAAGAGCGGGACACCTCGGTCAGTGGGTGAGAATACCCATAATCTATCCCGGACAGGGGGTAGTTCACGGAGCTGCGTATTCACCGGGACAGAGGGGGGCCGCTAGCGCTCCTGGAGCCGGTCACCCCCAAGCTCCCGGGTCTCAGTTCCCAGCACTTCCTCCTCCACCTGCTCCGGCGCCCATTGCCTTGTTGGCTCCAGGGCCAGGCAACCCATATCCGCCCGGCCTTGCTCCGCCACCCGTTGACGGACACGTCGCCACCATTTCCGGAGGACCACACCTTGCCGGAAGCACCCGCAATTCCCAGAAGAGGTACTTGAGGGAATTAGAGCACGCCGAGGAGATGTGCGCCTTGGTCCAATCACCTGCTCAACGTCCCCGAATGATGGATCTTCCCATCACCTTCACGGAGGACGATGCTCGACATGTGCACTTCCCCCACAACGATCCCCTCGTGGTGGAAGCCCAGATTGCCAATAAGAAGGTCTCACGGGTCTTGATCGATAACGGAAGCTCCGTGAACATCCTCTTCAAAGCGGCCTTCCACGCGATCGGATTGACCGAGACGGACCTGGCCCCATGCCCCATCCAGCTTCAAGGTTTCAATGGGGACGCACTCATGCCATTAGGCAAAATTCAACTTCCGGTCACCCTCAGAGGAGAAAGCGACGCTTGTGCCTTCAAGCATAGCACATTCGTGGTGGTCGACTGCCCCACGGCGTATAATGCCATCTTAGGCCGACCGGTCCTGATCGATTGTGGGGCCATAACCTCGATACGTCACTTATGCTTGAAGTTTCCCTGCGACGATGGGCGTATTGGCACCCTCCGAGGAGACCAGAGAAGTGCACGGAGCTGTTATAACGTCTCCGTCCGAGCCGTCTACACGGTCCGAGAGACGTTTGCTGCCATTCCTTTGGCGGAAGTATTGCCAGAAACTAGGGATGCTCAGGAGGCATACTTTGATGAACTCGACCCAAGAGTGGGAATCGAGAAAGCAATAGAGCCGATGGAGGAAGTCGAAGAGGTGATCCTCAATCCGGGAGAACCCACCAAGGTCATTCAGGTGGGGAAAAACCTGCCGTCGGCCGTTCGAGATAAGATCGTGGCCACTGTGAAGGATAATCAGGATATCCTGGCATGGTGCCACGCTGATATGACGGGGATTAATCCCAATGTTGCGTGCCACGCACTCAACATAGACCCAGCTGCAACTCCAATTCGCCAAAAGAGGAGGCCGCTGGACCCAGTGAGAGCCGAAGCCGTCAAAGCTGAAGTGGACAAATTGATGTCCATAGGCTTTCTCCAGGAGTCGCACTATCCCGTGTGGTTGGCCAACCCAGTTCTGGTCCCGAAACCCGATGGGTCCTGGAGAATGTGCATTGACTTCACGGACCTAAACAGGGCCTGCCCGAAAGATTGTTTCCCTCTCCCGCGAATCGATCAGATGGTGGACGCTACTTCCGGGTACGAACTCTTATCCTTCATGGATGCGTACTCCGGATACAACCAGATCAAGATGCATGTCGCGGACCAGGAACACACCAGTTTCCTCACGGATAAGGGTGTCTACTGTTACGTGGTCATGCCTTTCGGTTTAAAGAATGCTGGGGCGACTTACCAGCGTCTGGTAAACAGAATGTTCAAGGACCAACTGGGGAGGAACATGGAGGTGTACGTGGACGACATGTTGGTAAAGTCCAAGACCTCCGGGGACCACAGTAACGACCTTGAGGAAGCTTTCGCCGTGATCCGAAAGTACGGGATGAAACTAAATCCAAAGAAATGTACTTTCGGGGTCTCGTCTGGGAAGTTCCTCGGTTTTATTGTCAGCTCCCGCGGCGTGGAAGCCAACCCTGAAAAAATAAAGGCGTTCATAGATATGCCTTCCCCCCGGAAGCATAAGGATGTCCAGAGCGTTACCGGAAGGATAGCTGCTCTCAGTCGCTTCGTATCCAAGGCCACCGACAAGTGTATCCCCTTCTTCAATGTTCTGCGAGGGAACAAGAAGTTCGAGTGGACCCCCGAATGCGAAGCGGCCTTTCAACACCTCAAAGAACATTTAACCCGAGCCCCCATTCGTTCCAAGCCGGTCGAAGGAGAGGCGTTGTTCTTATACCTAGCTGTGACTGAGCACGCAGTAAGTGCCGCTCTCGTCCGGGAAGATGGCCGTATCCAGCTCCCTGTGTATTACGTAAGCAAGAGGTTATTGGACGCCGAGTCCAGATATTCGATGATCGAGAAACTCTCCCTCTGCTTGCTGATCGCTTCACGGAAGCTGAGGCCATATTTCCAGGCGCACACCATCAAAGTACTCACCAACCACCCTCTCCGACAAGTCCTGCAGAAGCCCGAGTCTTCTGGCAGATTGCTTAAGTGGGCCATGGAACTAAGCCAGTTCGACGTCCACTACCAACCGCGTGTTTCCATAAAAGGTCAAGCTCTCGCGGACTTTATTGTGGAGTGCTCGGGAATGAATGACCTCCCAGAAGATCCTGTCCCGGAACTTCCCACCTGGAAGGTCTACGTAGACGGAGCCTCAAATGAAAAAGGAGCTGGAGCGGGGGTTATCCTAATATCTCCCCAAGGGCATCAGCTCCAGAGCGCCATCCGTTTCGCATTCCCAGCATCCAACAACGAGGCAGAACACGAAGCCATGTTAGCTGGGTTACGACTGGCCAGAGAAGTCGGAGCCCAAAAAATCGAAGTGTACAGCGACTCCCTACTTGTGGTAAACCAAATATCCGGGGAATACCAGACGAAAGGCGAAAGGATGGCTGCCTACGTGTCTCTCTCCCGCGACCTACTGCAGCATTTCAAAGGCTACAACATCCGCCAGGTCCCCCGGGACCAGAACTCACTTGCGGACACGCTGGCCAAGCTTGCAACGGACCCGGAGATTGAACAGTATGGCTTAGTCCCCATCGGGCACTTAGAAGCCCCCAGTACTGAGACGCGAAGGATAAACGCCATCATCGACCATTCCCACTCCTGGATAGGACCCATCCTCAGATTTCTCACCACCGGAGAACTCCCCACCGATAAAGCTGACGCAAGGAAGCTCCAGTATCAAGCTCCCCGATACGTGGTTATGGATGGAAAGCTTTACCGCAGGGGGTTGTCCATACCCTTCCTTAGGTGTGTTGCCGGAACCGAAGTCAGCACCATCATCCATGAGATTCACGGAGGCTTCTGTGGCGATCATACCTCCGGGCTGAGCCTCTCCAAAAAAATCCTTCGACAAGGATACTTCTGGCCCACCATGAAGAAGGATTGTGTGGATTATGTCAGGAAGTGTGAGCAGTGCCAGAGGTACGCCAAGGTTCCGCGAGCGCCGCCTACGGAAATTACCCTAATGACCAGCCCCTGGCCGTTCGCCGTTTGGGGCATTGACCTAGTAGGTTCCCTCCCCACTGGAAAGGGTGGAGTGAAGTACGCCATAGTCGCGGTAGACTACTTCACCAAATGGGCTGAAGCTGAACCTATGAACACGGTCACATCTAAAAAAGCACTGGATTTTGTCATCAGGAATATAGTGTGTCGTTTTGGGCTTCCACGGAAAATTGTGTCCGACAACGGAAAGCAGTTTGACAGTGAACACTTCACAAACTTCTGTGCTTCGCATGGAATTATCAAAAGCTTTTCCGCAGTCGCCAGACCCCAGGCTAATGGGCAAGTGGAGGCTGTAAACAAAATATTAAAGACCACGTTGAAGAAAAAACTCCAAGCCTGCAAGGCTCACTGGCCGGAAGAACTTCCGCGAGTACTTTGGGCCTATCGCACCACAGAGAGAACTTCGACGGGGCACACGCCTTATTCCATGACCTTTGGTTGCGAGGCCGTCATCCCAGTAGAAACTATGATCCCCTCTCACAGGCAGGATACCTACGACCCTACCCGGAACCACGCCCTTCTCCAGGAGTCCCTGGACATGATCGAAGAGCTCCGGGAGCAGTCGCAGGTCCAACTAAAAATGTACCAGGGCAAGATAGCCCGACACTTTAACACGAGAGTCAAGAGTCGTACATTCGAAGTTGGGGACCTTGTCCTACGGAGAGTATTTCCTGCTACGCAGGATCCGGGAGTAGGAGTCCTCGGACCCAACTGGGAAGGCCCCTACGAAGTCCAAGAAAAAGTGGGCCATGGGACGTATCACTTAAAGAGACTCGACGGATCTAAAGTCCCGCGCGCCTGGAACGCGGAGCACCTCCGCCGTTACTACCAGTAGGCCCCGGACCATCTAGTCGGAAGTCCTTGGTGAAATTAGCAAAAGTGAAAAATGCGGAAATAATCCTCCCTGTTGTAAAACTCACGCCTAGCAGGCTAATGTAATGAAACACGGAGAGATTCATTCTGCCTTTACTGCACTTTTCATCCCTATGTTCAAAGCTGCGTTTTAACAAGTGACCACGCGGTCCGGAGACGTCCGGACCCCACGCTCACTTGGGGGGGTATACATGGCTAAGGCATAGCCATACGCCCCTTGAACAAAACGTACACAGAACACCACTATTGTGCTAGCATTGTGTTTGAAATTTTTAAATTGTTTGAAATGTTTAAATTGTTAAGCTTAGGTTTATTTGTTGCCATGAACATGCTTGCATTACGTGTCCTATGTGCATTATGTGCTTATGTGAAAATTTCCATGGAAATGCCTGCCATTATGTATCATGAAAATTATCTCCTGTGTAGCCCAGCGATGGACAGGACTGGGGGTTGAGGCACGTTCATAGAGCTACGCCGAAACACCCCCAACTCCCTGACAAGTCCTTTGCAGAATACTCCGCGATTGCTGTAGAGCTTTGCTTCGCAAGCTCCAGCTCCGGGTCCCGCAAGGCGAAAGATGGCAAGATCCGTGATGCTGTAGAGCTTTGCTTCGCAAGCTCCAGCTCCGGGTCCCGCAAGGCGAAAGATGGCAAGATCCGTGATCGCTGTAGAGCTCTGCTTCGCAAGCTCCAGCTCCGGGTCCCGCAAGGCGAAAGATGGCAAGATCCGTGACCGTTGTAAGCCTTGCTTCGCAGGCTCCAGCTCCGGATCTCACAAAATAATGCATTGCGAGCTCCTCGACCATTGCAAGTTTCAGCTCCAGGAGCAGACATGGTCGATCCACCACTCACAGCAGGCCTTGCTTCGCAAAGCCCCTGCTCCGGGATCACACCTGGTGGGCGCGGCGATTTCCCCGACAGCAACGAGCCTTGCCTCGCAGGGCTCCATGCCAGGTCCCTGAAGTCAGCCACCATGAGGTTTGCAACAACGGTTAGTTTTGCTTCGCAAAGATCTAACCTTAATTCTAGCGACGCTCACCAAAAGAACTCCCGTTCCAAACCATGGAACGGCTCACCTTAGCAATCCCAGCGAACAGTATAACTACAAGTCCCAGGATTGGCTATCTGCCTTAGGAAAGCTAAAATACGGTGAAAGGAGCCTGGCCGTTGGAACCAGGAAACCTTCGTAACCTAGAAACTACGTGGGAAAAGACATCAGCCGTTAGAGCTTCAAGTAAGAAGTGCATAGGTTTTGGTCGTTGGAACCAAAACCTCATACGCCCCTACAACAGTTTCTACCGTATAAAAGTCTACCCTAAGTGCAAAGATAAATAAAGAACTCGGCAGAAAGGAAAGGAGAATGCTATAATTATGGCAAATATGTCCGCAATGAAAAACTCAAAATGAAAAACAATTAAAGATAAAACCCCTTCAAGCATTGGGGGTAACTACAGCGTCCACGACCGCAGCTTCGGGGGCATCTGTTTCAGCTGAGGCTGGCGGAGTCGGCTCATTGGAAGGAGGGATTTGGTCATGAGAAGGTTCAGAGGTCCCCGCCTCTCCGGGATCTCCCGCCTCAGGAGCTTCAGCACGATCGTCAATGTTATAAGTTTGGACGTACGCCTCTGGGCCCTGATCCCACACGAGTAGCTTCTCCCTCATGGCTTCGGCATCATCTCCCAGATAGCCTAACACCTCCGGGTTCACTTTCCAGAGTTGATGCATGAGGACCACATGCGATATATTAATAGTCCTGTTCAGTATCACCTCAGCATCCTCCTTCTCCTTCAACCGCTCCGCCTCGGAGGTTGCCAGCTGTGCTTCCGCGGCAGTTAGTTGGGCCCTCAATTTTTCCATTTCGGCCTTGGAGGCATCCCGCTCCCCCTTAAGAGAATCAATCGCCTTGCGCTGCTCCCTATTTTGGTTCAGCACGGATTGCTTCTCGGTCACATGCCCCCTGGCAGTGAATTGCAAAGCCCCGATCTCTTTATCCTTCTCGGCGAGCCCCAACTGAAGCATAGACACGAGATCCCTGCTCCTCTTATGGAGTTGCTCCTCGTCGTGCAGCTTACTCTGAAGAGTGGAATATTCCTCTTGCCGCTTAAGGAGGAGATCGTTCTTTGATTGCAAGCGGGCTTCCAGGGTATCTTTCTCCACCTTGGCTTGGGACAGCTCTTCCCGGAGCTTGGAGTTTTCGGTCTTAATCCCATCCGACCGCTGTCTAAACTCATTCTCTGCCTTGGCCCGGTACTCTTGATATTTGGCAAGATATTTCTTCTCCGCCTCTTCTTCAGTCGTGCGCCGGGCCTGATCAATCTTCTCCGAAGCCCCCAAGGCCTGTTGGGTCAGTTTCTGTTTCTCCGCTTCCAAGGCCTGGCGAGCCAGTTGGCTCTCCTCCAGCTGAACCAGAGCTGCACCAACCTCCCGGAACGAGCGTTCCGCGATCATAGAGGCCTGCAAGGAAAGACAACAGAATGAGCTAAAGCAGGACCAAAAGACAGATGGTCCCAAAAAAAAAAATAATAATAATAACTGACGGCTTACCCCGGACAGTTGCTGCTTCACAGCGTGTGTCAGCAACAGCGGATCCTTGCTGCTGCTGATGGCCCATTTCTCAGAATTGAGCTCGCATAAGCTCAGGGCCATGTCCTCCATCATCTCAGCTCCGAACGGCGCCAATGCACGTCCGAGCCTAGGCACCAGCCTCTTCTCCAAGGCTGGACCATCCAGAACCGCTCCGGCCGGGTGAGGAGATCTCACCCCCTCGGCCAGCTCAGCCCTCTTCACGGCAGACAAGTTATCTGCCCTTCCCTGAGTAACGGCCTTCTCCGCCTCTAGCCGCCTCTTCAAAAAACTATCGGCCCGTCTTACACCCTCCAGGAGGGCAGCGGGAAAACTGGTCGGCTTCCGCGGAAAGTGGAACTTCAGGCCAGGCAGGGGAAGATTGGTTGTCTGAGAAGACGGAGACTCCGGAAGGGTGGACCCCCTTTGGGCTGGAGGAGGAGGCAGCCGGGGTATTAAGGCCCCGGTCTGTTGCTTTTGCTGCTGCGGTAGCAGAAGTAATTGCCCTTGTTGCTGCTGCTGGTTTGGATGTTGCTGTTGCTGCTGCTGCGGCGTTGGTGATTGTCTCTCTTGTTCCTGTTGCTGCTGTTGTTGTAGTTGTGATTGCTGTCGTTGCTGTTGTTGTTGCCTTCGACCGGGAGAAGAGTGTCTAAGGCGTTTGTTCTTAGCACCCTCAGCATCTTCTCCGGGACGCTTGCTCACCCCAGTTGTCCTCACGGGGAACACAAGCCCTTCCCCGTCGCTACTGCTACTCGAGACCATCATAGTCTCGGAAGGCCCTTCAGCAGGGGACTTCTCTACCCTCGGAGACGCTTGCGCCTCGCTACTTGTCTTCTTGGGGGAGGCAGCCTTACCTCCCCTACCAGCCTTGGTCTTCCGTCCTTTCCCCGTGGGCGGGTCTTGGCTGGTGGCAGCCTTCTTAATAAGCAAAGTAACCCTCCCCAACATCTTGGCTTCGGGATACTCTGCAAGAAACGTACAAAGCAAGGTTAACGAACCAACAAGAAATGAGAAAGAAGATAAGCGGAAGACAAGACAATCAGCAACATAAAAGTACAAGCAAGCCCGCCAGCAGGGAACAAGAAACAAGAAAAAGAAAAGTTTGAAAGGGACGACCATGCACGAGAAACGTGGATGGCCTTCCCCGAGCAAAACAAAACATCGCTTCCTGCTCCAGGAAGCTCCCGTACTCCTTGAAGTCCGGGAAGAACATGCTGAGAGAAGAAGGGTCAACCATGATGACACCTTCTGGCAGACTACCATCACTCAGACACCAGAGGAGCTCATCTACCCTATCACAGTACCTGTCGAAAGGTATCCTACGCGGATCTAGCCTAAGGAAACGAGGATCAAACCCCATCTGAGAGGTTTGGGAAACTTCAGACAGGCTGGGGGTGTGGATCAATCGAAAACTAGTCTTACCTCTCCCGGAGGAACTAGCCCCCGGAGCCCCTTCGTTAGGGTAAGCCGCGGCGTGGCGAGCCTCGATCTCCTCTCCCTCCGGCTGGGGGTCGGGGAACCTCTCCGCCCAACTAGGAGATAGAGTATTTTCGTCCCGAGCGGCTTGGGTGATCACCTTAGACAGCTCCAGGGCAATCTGCTCCCGGATGTCAGCCGACACCTGAGTCTGCCCCCTACCACTTACTGGCTCGATATTTTGGAAGGAGGCGAGTAACCCATACTCCCTCAACGATTCGGAGGTCACAAGTCCCTCCACTCTCAACTCTTCCTCAGAAAGCCCTTCGTAGAACTTGGACCTCCTTATCATCTCCGCGCAGCGAGGTGTCCGCGGAACGACTTCTGCAAAAATCAAATACAAGCGTTAGAGATCCTCCCAAAAGGCAAATTAAACACAAAGAAACAAAGTTGAAAAGGAAAAGAGGAAACACTTACCAGGGATTTTGAAATCCAAAGATAGAGCTGGCACCCTCTTCAGCGGGAAGCCAGTCGTCAGGAACCAGTATTCCCGGAGGTCTGGAACCCTCGCGGTATGACAAGTGGGGCACATCACATCCGGGTGCCTTTCTAGCCTGTAAAACCCCACCTTGTCTGAGTGACCCCTCATAGGCTGAGACTTCAACCCATAAAAGTACAGCACCTCCTCCGGGGTAGGAGCTTCCAGTCTCCGGGACTTGCAAAAGATGAACCACCCCGCTAAGAGCTTGTAGCTGGGAGGAATTAACTGGAAGGGGGCAATCCCCGCCTTCACACAGAAATTGGCGAAGTAACTCCTTAGGGGCAAGTGCGCTCCGCACACTATGTGTGCCCAACTCCAGGCACCAAAGCCCTCGTGGCTCTGGCTAGCTGACTCGCCCAGCACCGACAGACGGTGCCACATCAGACCTGGGATGTTCTTCAGGCCTGCCTCAGAGGAATACAGCTCCAGCATGCCATAATTCCTGAAAAGGTTCGGTTTTTGGTCCATCTCCCAGATGGAACTATTGGAGGTTGGTGGGCTAGCCGCGACCGCTTTCGCCTTTCCTTTCCCCTTTCCACCAGCGATAGGAGAGCCCTTCTCTTGGGCAGATTCAGCCTCCCCCGCAGCAAGGAGTTGTTCCTTCGAGATGTTCGTCACTGGACAAAAGAAACGAAAGAAGAAAACACTCTAAGCAGTCAGCACCCTTGTCATACCCTAGTGGTATCAAAGGCGTCGGGGAGACCCTCCCCGAAATCTGCTTGGAGAGGCTCCCACCGAGCTTGCCGAGGGATTGGCACCATGCCACCCGAAGGACAGCAAGGAACCAGACTCAGACCCCGAGCCTAAGCCCACCAAAAGAAGTGTTTTTCCAGAGAAAGACACCCTAAAGGCGTTCATGCTTATGCCCTAAAACAGCAAAACAAGGGACGACTTTCCAAACGCAAATCGCCAAAACACGCAGAAAAGGCTACTTATCGACTCACAATCAATCACATGCCTACCAAAGCCCTATTCACACATGCACATAAGCAATAATGGCAGGAACCTCTACTCTAACAACTACCAACAACCTAAGGTTTGGGAGGAAAGAGCAAAGTAGAAATACTTACTGATATTCGGGTAGGTGGAGGTTGAAGGAGTAACTGGATCACTGCACAGCACGATCGCGAGAAGTAAAAGCTGCAAAGATGAACGGCGATTCAAACCAGGAACTTCGGGGAATAAACCCACTGCCAAATCAAAAAGAAAAGTTTCCAGATACTTACCAAAAGAAATGGCAAGTTCGGAGGAACGTAAGCTGGGAAGCCTGAGAGTTCGAAGGTTTGGAAATCTGAAAATCCTAAAAATGGAGAATCTGAAAGCGTAAAGAGGAAGAAAGGTCCTTTCCCTCGTTTTTATAGCAGGGAAGAAGCCGTTTCGAATTCCTCGAGTGGACGGTCCCGATCTTCCCATTCCATGTGCGTCAGATCCAACGGCTGGAGAGGAAGCGACGATCCTATTTATGACTCCTCGGATGGGAATAAAGTATTTATTTCCCATCATTACACCACCTCGGGCCCTGAGTACCATTAAAAACCGTCAAATAGTCAGATGACTGACGCACGCATCCTCAACCAGTCGCCTCACGCACACGTCTTGGTCGCAGAACCATTCCCAGAGTGACACGTGATCCTTGCCGCACTTGAGTACTTGATCTCAAACAGAAGAAATTCCTTTTTCTCTTTCATACTAATACTCAGGCGGGAGAAAGGAACCCTTCCGGGAACACAGAAGGTGCCCCCTCGCCTAGTCTAAGAAACCGATTGTACAAGCTCCCGGATCTCTCAAAGCTCCGCGACCTTGGGGGGTAAATGTTATCCAGATTTCCGGATAGCGTTTAGATTGATGACCTCGGGGAAGCAGAATTATCGATGTCTTTCACGGAGGGTGACCAGAGCTCGCGGATGGACAGAAAGGCTTCGCCTCTCCTGTCTAGGGTCCGGATTACTCTTCCAAACAAGCACAACACGGAAACTCGTCAACTCTCCCAGACTCCCGAAGGATACCCCTCGGGGAGGCCCCTTCCAGGAGAGGCTCTTCGAGTGGTCTCCGCGGAAACAGTTCCGTGCCCCGCACAGAACAAAACCGAACGGTCGAGTCCGGGAGAAGGCATATTTGGAATGATATCCGTCTGACACAGGATCCCGCCTGACACGCCCGTCAGGTCAAAGCCGCACACATCCCAGCACGCCTAAGGGTACCTTTTCGCCTACTGTTCCGCTGACAACTTGGAAAAGACGGCTGACTTTGTGTGTTCCCCATACTTTCACGTAAATATACCCACATAGAGTCTGGTAGCCATGCTACTACAGTAATTGTATCCCCTATTTATGGCTGGTGTAATTAAGACTCAGGTACGTAGAGAAAAACCCTAATCCGAAACCCTAGCGATAAAGACTCCTTCCTTTTACAAGAAGGGGGGGGAGAGATCAGATAGCAAAAACTCTACCAAAATCTCTCTAGCTTCATCTTCTTCAAGAGAACCCGAGAGAAACATTGTGAGTGTGTGAAGTTCTTATGCACCAGCCATCTTACTGTAATCTTTTCCAAGTATAATAACATCGACTCGTGGACTAGGGCTTGTTAACGCCTGAACCACGTAAAAACACTGTTTGTTTAGTTACATTTCAGTATTTCTACAGTTCTTATCTTTTTATTATTCTGTTAGTTATTCGTTTCCGAAAAACTCGGTAAACAGAAGCCACAAAGAAATTACTGAAGAACGCATGTGGAGTGAGAAGTACAGAGAGACTGGTAAGACACGTCAGCTACTACTTGAAGCATCTTCAAAGACAACTATACCCAAGATTGAGGTAACACAAGAACCTTAAGTTTTTTTTAATGGATAGTTTCATACCATATTTTTAGAAGATAGAATAAGGATTGATTAGCACACTATTGTATTGGAATGTGTTTGCAGTGAAATGATACAGGAGGACAGCATGATGAATATTGTCCTTGCTTAAGGCATGAAACTATAGGGTGGTACAAGGAGGACTAGGGTGTGCCCTTGTACAGATTGAAAGGAATGATTGACCGTGATTCACAATAGATGAAGGGACAAGAACACAAAGGTTCTACGTGGGGCGTTAGGTTGATGGTAATGTCCGATAGCCATGGTTAGGGTGTGGTGACGACACCTAAGGAATGGTAGTGCGTGCACTGGTATAAGGAATTAAAGTGTTTGATCACCCATGGAAGAATAATCTCGAGACTAAGGCCCTAGTGGGAATTAATGGGTGATTCACATTGGAAACCCTTGATTGTATAGAGAAATATTAACACAGAATCTGACACCTTAAATTAGAAAGGTCTGCACCAGTTTGATAAGACGCCACAGATTACAGTAAAGTCAGATGAGGTAATGACGAAGATTGGTATAGTATATGCAGTTGATAGTTGGCAGATGTAACTCTATGGACAATGAATTTTAGGGAAGAGATTTTGTGGGAATGATTAAGAATCCTACTATTTTAGTATGAATGGCTTAAGACGTGTAGATCGGATGGGGGATCCGGTGGAACCCGGCGTTGAGGTAGAGGTTTTGAATGAGTATTGTTATACCGCAAGGGCTCATAACTAGGGATCATGCTCGGGGCTGTCATACGCTTGCTGCTCGAGACCTGGGGTAAGAAAAATGCACATGAGTTGTGATTGGGGCTTAAACCACCTTATATGAATATGTTATGAACATGAATGTACCTGTATCTGGAATATATGGATGGGCATGCTTGTATACGCTGCCATTGATTATGTTCTATGCATTGTGTATTTGTGAATATATATGTTTGCAGGTCGGCCTAAGAGTGTCGGGGGCCGATAGCAAGCGTGCGGAACGCAGCCCGGTCTAAGGGTGTCGCGGTCAGCTAAAAAACCAGGGGACTCGGCCTAAGGGCACCGGGCCTGGGTATTATATCATAAAAAAAAAGTGTGGTTCACACTAAATCATTTTTATTGACTGATGAGCATGATTTACATACCTGGCTGAATTAAATATTATTGATGGTTGGTTATTTATATCCTATTGTTAATTGAGTTTGATGATTAATATTTACTGTTTTTTACATTGTTGCTTAATTGTGCATGTTGTTTTAAGTTTTCTTGCTGAGCATTGGCTCACAGGTGCTACGTGGTGCAGGTAAGGAAAGAGATAGCGGGACCATCCATGAGTTGGAGAGCTTCACTAGCGGTGTGTACATATGCGGCCCGCTCGATCGTCACGGTCGGGATAGCTTGGGAGTAACTAGGGTTAAACCCTGTTATTCTGCTTAGGACGACCAAATTGTATTCTATTTGTCTTTTATGAGTCTGTAAACTGATTTTGGGATCCCGTGTATAAACTTAATATTTTAATGAAAAATAACCATTTTGTTGACCAAATCTTTTAATACTTGGCCTTGACTTAGTCTTTAATTAAACATTTGGGTTCAAACGGCTTGCTTAGCAAGTCAAGCACTATTTTAAGCACACAGTGTAACGGTCTTGGTTACCCAGGGCATTACATGTCTAGTATGAACATCAGAGGCGTGCTAGGGGAGTCTTTTCCACATACCATTCTTATTCTACCACTACTTGTAGGGTATGCGTACCTTGGTTCCCTTTGTTTTGTTTGTACCTTCCGTACTTGTACGTGAATTCCATTCACGCTATCACTCTTCTTGGGTGCTTCTAAGTCTCAAGCTTCTATATTTTTGGCCAAGTAAGGATACTTGGGGTTTCCATTGGGACATATACATGAGGTGCATCTTGCTGGTGGCGCCTACCCCAAAATAGAATAGGGCCTCCTCAGCAAGACACATGCTTCCAAGAGGCTTAAGGTACGTCATTGGTGCATGCGAGGCTCATGTCTAGGCGTGAGTGCCTTTGTGAAGGTTGCCCCCAACACAAGGTGCTAGGTGTGTGAAGCGTGTTGCAAGGCGTGAGGCGTGATTACCTTGCGGAGACACGAGGTGAGGTTGTAACGACCCAAAATCACTAATAGGGCTTAAGGGCCTTGATTAGTGTGCCAGGAGGGCATAATTGGGATTAGAATGAATTTTGTTGATTTAAATGCGTAATTACATGATTAATAGTGAGCATATGATAAATGATGATATTATATGATGATGTGAAATATATGTATGTCATATATGTGAGAACCACATTATTATGTGGATAAATCTGCAGTCGGCGACTTGGGGCGATCCTAGGGTTAGATAGCGGGAAAAGTCACAACGGGGCATTATGATTGACTTTGGACAAGTCAGGGATATTTTGGGTATCAGGTAGTGGTTTAGACTATCGGGTTATGAAAATAAATAATTTGAGATATATTTGAGGCTAGGATGTCTAAGCAGGAATACTGGGGAAATTTACTATTTTTCCCTCGGGGACGTTACCGGTACCCCGAGCTTTGGGATTAGTCTGATAACTTAAGGATAGACTTAAGGAATATGTTAGAAAACAGTAGACATAAGTTTAAACCGACCTTTCTCTCATTCTCTCTCTTAGCAAAGGAAAAACCCTGATTTTCAAGGGGAATTAACTAAAACTTGGTGGAATTGAAGGGCTGAGCTAAAGGATTAGCTCAAGGAACTAATCAAGGGTTGAATTAGAGCCAAGGTAAGCATTGATTTTCGTTATGTGGTTAGGAACTTTAAGAAAAATGGCTGAGTTTTTAGTAGTTGTGATTTTGATATTCAAGGTGGAGTTTGAGGCTTGAAACTTTGAAGATAGGTCAGGGGATTCTTGGAGGAATGATTCTACAGCTGAGGTAAGTTTCAATTCAAAGTTTAATGGTTGAATTTTAGTATTTCCATGGCTGGTTTTGAGATTTTAGGTTTGAAATCTCATAAATTGGAATTGGGATTTTGGTGAGTGTTGGGCTGGATTTTTGGTGGAATTGTGTTGTTTAAATCATTCTAATGATGTTGTTGTTAATTGGTTTTGAGTTGGGAGCTTTGGGATGGCCAAAAGTGAGGTTTAGAGGTTGAAAATGGTGGGTTTTCTAGGTTCGAAGGGTCGGGTCGCGGCATAGTTCTTGGTGAGCCGCGACCCTTCGAAGCTGATGCATGCTGAGGAAGGAGGGCGGGCCGCGGCATGGTCCAAGCAATGTCGCGGCCCTTACCTGTTTTTGTGCCTTAGGAGGGCTCTATTTGGGGCCATTCCGCGGCATGGATGGCCTATGCCGGGGCCCTTAAGGGATTTTGGGATTTTGAGATTTTAGGCTTGGGAATTTAACCTAGGGTGCTCGGGATTGAATCTTTTACCATATTTGGTGAAGTTCAATGTTCCGGGGACTAGAACTTGGTTTAGAAACTCATTTAATATTGCTAATGGTATCCTTCATCATGGTTGTGAGTAGGTGCTAAGCTAGGACTCGGGGATCGGATCGTGCTCAAGGAGTATCGCCCGTAACTAGTATATCTAGAAGCCAAAGGTAAGAAAACTACACCCGGTTGAATATTTGAACGGGACTAAGGGCTCCCTGATATATATGATTGAAAGAATGGTATTATGCCATGTAAACTGTAAACCAACGGCCTAAGCGTGCCACAGTTAACTTGTGCAATTGGCACAGCTCAGACATTGGTATCCGAGGACAGCTTATTATGCACTGCGCTCGGTTTAAGCGAGCCGGAGTCAGTGGGTTAAACAGAGGGTGCGACCTAAGGTGTCAGCCCTAGTATTTGAGTTAATTGATTGTTATATTTGGCTATGAATGTGATTAATGAGTTTGTTGAATAATCTAAGTATAGATGAGGTTATTTGTACCTTGAAGTATGCTTATATGTTATGGATTGAACATCTGAACATGCTTATTAGAATATTTGTTTGATAATATTGTATATGTTGTGTATGTTGTTTTCTTGCTTGGCCTCGGCTCACGGGTGCTGTGTGGTGCAGATAAAGGCAAGGGCAAGATTGATCAACCCTGACTGGAGAGCTCTGCAGGGTGAATGTACATGTCAGGCCGCTCAGCCGCCACGGTTGAGGAATTTACACGGACGAGAGGACCAGAACCATGTATTTTGCCTTACCATGGCTAATGTTTACCTTTAACTGTTGAATTTTGTAAACTGGCTTTTAAACTTTGTACTTCTAGGGATCCCTTATGTAAATTGTTTATAACTTATAAAATGTATCTTTTGAGGCCAAAATGTCTTTTAGCCCTAGAACACTTTAACTAATGACACGTTTTGATTAAACGACTTGATTAGCAAGTCTCACACCTTTATAAATACACAGTGTAGCGGTCTTGGCTATCCAGGGCGTTACAGAGGTGGAAAAGATGCTAGGCACACGAGGCAGGGGGTGCACCAGGCGTTGGGCGTGTCAGGCGCAAGGTGCTGTGGCGCGCGATGATTTAAGGCACGCGAGGTGCTGGGTACGTACGGCACACGAGGCACTGGACACCAGGTGCTTTAGATGCGCCCCTCCTGGGTGCGCAAGGCACTGGGCGTGCAAGGCACACCCTTCCTAGGTCTGACACTAAACCACTTTCAAAAGAAAAGTAGTGGGCCTGACGGGTCTGACACGCGAATCCCGAAGTATCAGGGAATTTCCCGAGTCTATAGCGTGTGGCCTAAGACTACGCATGGTAACACGTGTTGGTGCTAGGACCTACCTTAGCTCGTGTAAATTTTGAATCACCAAAAATAAACCACTCAAACCCTTGGATCATAATACCTTTATCTCCATAGCTAGTCATTATTTCAGGTCGCCACTAATATGTTGTTTTGTCGTCAGGCGAGCTAGATCATGGCCCCACCAAAGAAAAACGTCGCAAGCTCCTTTACTCAGAACAAGAATAAGGGCAAGCAGATCTTGTCCGAATCTCCAATTCCTCACTTCAGGCCTGTGGAGGAAAGGGAGATTATTGTCGATCCTAATGCCTTTTTCGAGGTCAAGCACATTGTGTCCCGAATAACGACACATGGGAAAGTGAACAAGATACCGCTGAGCCATGGGAACGAGATGGGAATTGATGGCCTTGCCCAATCTCTATTGGAAGGAGAGTGGAGTTGCACCCCTCTTCAAGATGACTTTGGGGCTTGGAGTGACAAGCACCTGAAGGCAAGTGCTTTCATCCCCTTAGACCAGTACTTCGTAGATTTCTTGAACTACATCGAACAAGCTCTATTCCAGCTCCCCCCTAATTCGTATCACTTTTGGCAAGGTTAAAAATATCCATTTTTGAGGCACGAGTAGGAGGTCTCCACCCCGGTTGATATTATGTACTTTTTCTGCCTCAAGGCCAGTCCTGATCAGAAAGGGCAAGGTGACGGCTTTTATTACCCCACTCGCTTCCCCAACTCAGCCTTCGTTATTGACCCCCCCAGCCATCCAAATGACTATAAAGACTAGTTTTTTATGTCGAATGGGTTCAAAAACTACAATCACCGATATTTCAACCGTCCTCATAAGTCTCCTGACTTTCTGAACTCCATACGTTATCTCCCTTATCATTTTTTTATTGAGTTTAATCCTCCTAACTGAGTTCATTCTTTGTGCAGCTATATTCAAGAGGACAGGGTGATCTGAGACTCTTGGAGGTCAATACAAGATGTTGTCCTATCTTCCTTTGAAGGAGAAGGAATTCCAACAGGTAGTGAATGATACGACCATGGTGGCCTGCAACCTGATACGCAAAGATCAAACGTTGGCATACGAGGTCCACTATAACGTCCCAAAATTACCTAATAAGGCTTAGGGCCTTGATTAGGGGACCAGAATGGCATTATAATGAGTTATATGTTTATTTGATATATTTGATTGTGATTATGTGAGTTATATGATAATATAACTAGTGGTGCATGTTTAGGGGTATTAAATATGCATGTGGGCTCGTTTCTTATTAGAAGGGAAACTTTCGTAATTTGGCCCATTATGGGCATAATTGTATATATATGTGCATATATGTGATATATGTTTGAGACCACATTATTATGTGGGTTTATTTGAGTTACTCGGCACGAGACGATCCTAGGGAGAAAGTTAGCGGGAAAGTCACAACGGGACCCAATACCCGACTCGGGGCGAGTCAAGGGGTATTTTGCATTTAATTGGGTTATCGGGTAATGGGATTGAATAATTGGAGATATACTTGGAGTTAGTGAGTTTAGGAGGGAATACCGGGGAATTTAACCGTTTTTCCCTTGGTGACATTTTTGGAACCCCGAGCCTTGGGATTAGCTTAAGTCACTTAAGCCTTAAAGAAAACAAAAACAGAACACACAAACACTTCTAGCAGCTCACCAACCGACTCTTTCTCTCTCCCTCTCTCTCTGATTTTTCTCTCAACTCTTCTAAGGGAATTCTTTGTGAATTAAAGGGAAATTTGTTGGTTGAAGCTTGAGAAATTGAAGGCTTAAGCTTGGGAGTGGATTAGCTATAGGTGGGAAGACTTAAACCACAGTTGAGGTAAACTTTGGACCTTGATTTCCATTGATTGTTAGGCTTAGTTTGGTTGTTCTTGAAGAGTTCTTGAGCTTTATAGCTCAAGAGTTGATTTGGTATTTTGATGAGTTTTATAACTAGATTTTTGTTGGGTTTTGATGTTGGGAAGATGTTACAACTATTGTGGTGATTGAATTATGGTTTTGGGGTGAAAATGGGTTAGTTTGGGTTTAATTTGGCTGTTGAAAAATGAGAAATGTGAGATTTATACTGACCACAAGAGCCTGAAGTACTTCTTCACATAGAAAGACCTGAACATGAGACAAAAGTGTTGGCTGGAGTTAGTAAAAGATTATGATTGTGAGATACTGTATCATCCAGGAAAGGCCAACGTGGTAGCAGATGCTTTAAGCCGAAAGGGTTTGGGACAGATTTTCAGTGCGAGGTTAATAGCTAGAGAATTAGCAGAGGATATGACCAGAGCTGGTATAGAATTATTGGCGGGCCAATTGGCCAACATTACGCTACAGTCTACGTTGTTAGAGAGAATCAAGGAAAGTCAATTGGGTGATCCGCAACTGACCAAGATCAGAGAGGATGTTTTGGCTGGAGTGTCCAAAGATTATTCAGTGTCAGACATGGGTTTGTTGAGATACAAGGGTCGGGTATGTGTTCCGTTAGACACTGCTTTGAGGCTAGAGATTTTGGATGAATCTCATACTACTCCTTACTCTTTGCATCCAGGCACCACGAAGATGTATCAGGATGTAAGATATCTGTATTGGTGGCCTAGGATGAAGAAGGACGTGGTGGAGTATGTGGCTAAGTGCTTGACATGTCAACAGGTCAAGGCTGAGCACCAGAGGCCAGTAGGGCTATTGCAGCCTCTAGACATTCCATAGTGGAAATGGGAGGACATCACGATGGATTTCATGGTGGGATTACCCAGGTTTATAGGTCAACAGGATTCAGTATGGGTTATTGTGGATCGCTATACCAAGTCAGCTCACTTTTTACCAGTGAGGACTACCTATACGGTTGACCAGTACACAGATCTCTATGTGAGAGAGATCGTGCGCCTCCATGGTGCACCGAGGTCGATCGTGTCAGATCAGGACCCCATTTTCACCTCCAAGTTTCGGGGAAGTTTACAGAAGTCCATGGGAACACAATTGAAGTTCAGTACTGCTTATCATCCTCAGACAGATGGACAATCTGAAAGGATAATTCAGATATTAGAAGACATGTTGCGAGCATGTGTGCTGGACTTTGGTGGGTCCTGGAGTAAGTATCTACCTTTGATAGAGTTTTCCTACAACAACAGATATCAGTCGACCATTGGGGTGGCACCTTATGAGATGATGTATGGTAGGAAATGCAGATCTCCCATTCATTGGGATGTGACAGGAGAAAGGAGATACTTGGGTCCTGAGGCAGATCAGAGGACCAATGAGGCCATTTATAATATTAGAGCTCGGATGCTCGCTTCTCAAAGTAGACAGAAAAGTTATGCAGATCCCAAATGCAGGAACGTGGAGTTCCAAGTAGGAGACTATGTTTTCCTTAGAGTCTCTCCATGGAAAGGGGTGAGAAGATTTGGGAAGAAGGGCAAGCTGAGCCCTAGGTTCATAGGTCCGTTCGATATCCTGGAGAGGATTGGTCAGGTGGCCTACATGTTAGCATTACCACCGACATTGTGGGTCGTGCATAACGTATTTCATGTTTCAACTCTTCGGAGGTATATATCAGATGTAACTCATGTGTTAAGTTATGAGGATCTGGAGCTTGAGGCAGATCTCTCCTACAAGGAACAGCTAGTCCAGATTAGAGCTCGAGGATGAAATTTCTGTAAGGAGGGGATAGTTGTAATGTCCCAAATTCCCTATTGTGGCTCAATTCCTGGATTAGGGGGCCAGGAGGGCCATAATTGATTTATTATGCAATTATGTGATTAAATGCATGATTATATGAATTATATGATGATAATTGCATACGTGTGGGCCCACTTCTTATTAGAAGGGTATTTTCGTAATTTTGATCTATTAAGAGCATATATGTATATTTATGTGCATGTTTGTGATTTATGGATGAGACCACATTATAATTTGGATATGTTCAAGCTATTCAACATGAGACGATCCTAGAACGCAAGTTAGCGGTTTGGTCATAACGGGATTAATTTACCGGGCTCGGGGTGAGGCTGGAGGTAATTTGATGCTTAGTACATTACCGGGAATGAACAGGTAATGGGATATGATTTAATCATTATTTGAGAATATTGGGAATAACAAGAATTGGAGGACGTTAATTATAATTAATGGGATTAGTGGGAAATGACAGTTTTACCCTTGCTAGTCTTGAAAAGAATTAATTGACCCTAGGGGCATTTTGGTCTTTTGACCATAGGATAGACATAGATGGTTGGTTGTAGAAGGTTTAGGTAGCCAAAATAGAGTAGCTCTCTTCCTCTTCCACGATCATTTCTTCTTCTTCTTCTCGGTTGGAATTTTGAAGCAAGATTGAGGATTCAAGCTAGGGAATTAAAGCTTGAGGGTTTAGGCTAGTGATCAGCCATTGACGAGGATTCAAACCTATGTTTAAGGTAAGATTCTAGCCATAGTTTCTAGTTTTGCTTTGTTTTAAGGTTAGTTCTTTAGCTTGAGGTTTTGGTCATGGATTTGGATATGTGTTGTTGTTTTGGGTGGTTTAAAGCTTTGGATTTGTTGTTAAATTGGTGTATATATTGTGTTGATGCTTGGGTGTGATTTTGGGATTTAATTGATGAAGGTTTGGGCTGGTTTGAATTGAGAAATGGGCTGGGGAGCTGGGTTCACTGGGTCAAGTCGCGACCAAGTTCATGCAAGTCGCAACCTGGACCCAAGCCAGAGCCTCCCCTGGGCTCTGTTAAGTAGGCGCACCGCGACCCACTAGGCTAAGTCGCGGCCCGCCCCTGGTACCCCAAACAGATGCTCTCTGTCCTTGTGGTGCACCGCGACCCACTAGGTCAAGTCATGGCCTGCCCCTTCCTTTTGTGCCATGAAGGGTTTTTCATAAGGTTTAAGCGCGGGTTTTCATTTCCTAAGGCTCGGGATCAAATCTGCTAATCGTTTTAGTATGATTTGTGGCCCCGGGAGCGGGGTTTAGACCATGAACCTTTTATTATTTATTTTTATTGATGGGATTTCGTATTTGGTTATGACTAGGTGACCGCTAAGGGACTTAAGGACCGATCGTTCTCAAAGGTCATTCTTTTATTATTTCACGCTCGAACCAGAGGTAAGAAAACTGCACCCAGTATGTGACATGCATGATTATTGATGAGGCATGTTGAGTGCTCTATATATGGACATTGATTGCATAGTAAATGCGTAGCAGCTTTTCTTATCTATGTATGGCACTGACTTATTAGTCAGGGAACGACAATAGTGTTTAGTGTTGATTGTGAAGCTGTGACTTATCAGTCAAGTTTAGCGGTGATACTGAGCATTGGTCATATGGTATTGGCTTAAGAGTCAAGAACGACATTAATGTGTTTATCACAGGCTGAAATGATTAGATCTAATCAACATGAGCATGAAATGCTTGACCGACCCCAAGGTCGAAGAAAACTGTGACTTATCAGTGAAGTTCAGTGGTGATATTGAGCATTGGTCGTATGGTATTGGCTTAAGAGTCAAGAACGACATTAATGTGTTTATCACATGCTGAAATGATTAGATCTAATCAACATAAGCATGAAATGCTTGACCGACCCTAAGGTCGAAGAAAACTAAAAGCGCTTGTCTGGTCTAAAGGCTAGTTACTTAGGGCCAAAGTGACTGAAACGTCACATGGCTTAGGGAGCGGATCCCCAGAGATAGACTTATTAGTCATCTATTCAGAGTATGACTTATTAGTCACCTATCTGATTAGGGTGTGGAGCCCTAGAGTGCGACTCGTTAGTCACCTATCTGATTAGGGTGCGGAGCCCCAAAGTGTGACTCACTATCTGATTAGGGCTGCAAGCCCAAGAATGATTACCAGAATCATTTATTGAAATTACATACATGCAGTAATAAGTTTTCTTACTGAGCCTTGGCTCACGGGTTCTATGTGGTGTAGGTAAAGGGAAAGAAAAGCTCACCCAGCCTTAAGTGGAGAGCTCAGGTGGCAATGTGTACATATGCGGCCACTTGACCACCACGGCCAAGGTGTTTCTCAGAGGAACTAGGGGTTAACCCTATTTTTTCCGCTTAGGTCGGCGAGTTGTAATTTTTATACTATAATGAACATTTTGGATTGTAAATAACTTTGTAAACACTTTTATGGGCCCATGTACAGTTTAATGTTTTAAATAAAATATATCCATTCCTTTTGATCAAGATTTTCACCCTGGCCTATTAATAACACCTAGATGCACGTTTACAACCAAATGACTCATTTAGCGAGTTAAGCACAGTTTAAAGTCCACGGTAACAATCTTGGAGTAACCAGGGCATTACACTCTCTTCGCCCTCTGGTGCCTTAATGACTCTGCTTTCTTCCACTGAAGGCGATTAGAGTTCGATAGGAAAATATGTTCCCGTGTATCTGTCAGGTCAGTGTAGGTGGCATAAATGGGCTTGAATTTTTCCCCTTACTTATTCTTCTTTGTGCCGCTTTGGTTGCCCTCACCATTCCCTTTACTTTTATTGTTTCTCGCTTGGTCATTCTGGGTAACAGGTTGAGTCGTAGCTACAACATCTGTCACTACTCCAATGTGCTGAATAGGAGCCTGGCTGGTTCCTACGACAGCAGATCGCGCCTCCTCCAAATTTATCCATTCCTGAGCCCAGGCCAAGAATTCATCTACACTTTTAACTCTTTTTCGCTGGAGCTCCTGCCATAAATCGCCTCCTACCAGGATTCCCGTTCTCATTTCCATGAGCTTGAAGCTATCATCAGCGTCTCTAGCTCGTGCTGCAACGTTGGTGAACCTGCTCAGATATGCTTTCAAGGACTCACTAGGTTGTTGTTTTATGTTGGCCAATGAGTTTGCCTCTATGCGAGTTTCCTTTGAAGCTCAAAACGCTCTCTTGAACTCGGAAGACAACTTCTTCCACAAGCTTATCGAATGTTTTTTGTATTTTTTTGAACCATTATCTGGCAGGTCTGGTCAGAGTTGTGGGGAACAAAATACATCTTAAGTCGACATTGTAGGCCATCATCAGCGTATTGAACATCCTAAGGTGGTCGGATGGATCTGTGTTTCCATCAAACGTTGGCATAGTCGGCATCCTGAAGCCAATAGGATACAGAGCTACTACAATGTTTGGGGCAAAAGGTTTGAGCTCCTCATCAGAATCATAATCATCAATTCCTTTTCCAGATAAGAACTTCTTCTTTACTCCTCCATCAAGGCCAGTCGCTCGAGGGTTGGATCTTTGGTCTCTAGGTTAGATGGGGGCTATTCACCTGCCCCCATCCTATTGTATGCGTTTGATGGGTTGTTTTCCCTCCAAGTTTAAGCTTGGTTGGGTGGGACATTGCCATTATCGCGTACGATAGACGGACCTTCCCATGTTGAGTATAACTCATATTATCATTGCAATCTGGGTAATTCCTTTGTGAATTTAGATGGCCACGTAGGTCAGAATGTGGATTGGAATGGGGACTTTGCACGAAACTAAGATGATTCCTCAGGTTGCTTTCAAACCTGCCTCCACGCTGGCTCCCCGTCCAGTAACTTCCATGTGCGAAACTTATGACCCGTTGCTAAGATCAAGGACCTAGATGATCAGCACGTGCTCGTGGGACGTAAGTGTCCACTTATGGGGGAGGATTTCTCCTACTATTTCCACAAACAGGAGCGTCTCTCTGTGGGGGCGGTGGTGTAGGATGTCTCACCGGTGATGGTGAATGTCTTATCGGTGAGGCTATCCTTATCCCATCAGGTCGGACTAAAATATCCTGTCTCAGTTCTACCCTGATATCCCGAGTTCTCTGTGCCTGTAGTTCTGATCATGGCGTAGGAAAATTCGCTAGGACGTTTTGTCTCCGTGAATTTGTCCCAACTCACCCTGTTGAGTTGTTATGGACATTCCTTGGAATCTATGCAGAAGACACGGAGCTGGGGGTCGCAGTTCTGACCGACCGACTAACATGTGGATGATGGTTCCTGTGATGATTAGCGGGTTGAGCACTCCACTGATTTCGCTCTGAAGGTACAGAGCTCAGAGTGGCGGTCCTGACAGAACGACTGAGATTGGGTTGGTTATTCCTGTGGGACCTATGGGACCCACTTTGCCTCTTTCCGACGTTAGCATTGGTTGCAAGAGGGGGTAACCGAGCCAGGACCTCCTTAATTGGACATTCTCCATCTTGATGGATGTTAGATATCCTGGATTAGGATTTGGTGGGCGTGACGCTGAACTCCCAGTGTTGTCTTGGCCCATCTGTTGCTTTCCAGAGCATTGCTAAACGTCTGGGCCTTTTTCAGTGGGAATGGTCGTACGATGCGCCTCTTTCCCACCAAGTTGCTCCATTTCGTTTTTTTGCATTGATTGAGTAACCACCATGATGAATGTTGAATGAAACTTGTAAAGGATTAAGCACTAATGAACTCTCAACGAAAGCACCAAACTGTTGACGCGGTTTTTCATCGACAGTAGATTTAGAAATCCAATAAGAAATATTTTAGTGCTTATTTTTAAACCATGATGAACTATATGAAAATTTTCTCACACACACAATCTTACGTGGTTCAGTGGTTAAAATTCACCTAGTCTATGAGACAATATTATTATTCTCTCACAATTTCTGCAGAGTTTCTGTATTACAAAAAGCTGTCCCTTTTCCTGTGCATTATTCTTGATATTTATAGTGGAATTTCCTGGACAGGTTTGGGTAACCGTGTGCATAAATATAGTAAGCATTTAATCAAAATAGTTCCCATTTACATAGGGATACGATTGCCTATCAAAATTACTCATGTTATCTCGGACAATAAATGTGCAATACAACCTGGACATTAATGAGAAATTAAAGAGCCTCCAAGTCTTTTGGGATCCTTCATTATGTGTCATGACCAAGTTTCCACGAGCTGAACATCTTCATCAAGCTAGTGATCGAAGAGTATCTGAACTTTAGTTTGGATTAAGTTTAGAGCACCCTAAAGGGGATATGGCCACTACATGTCTCGAACTAAACCATCATCCTATGAGACGACCTGATAATTATCTTCATGTCGTACTGCCAAGTCCTAACTCGAGCTACTTACATCATTATTAGCTAGATGTTCTACTCGTCTACTTTTTCCACATGTTTATCTGCCAACTGTACCCCTAGCTAAGTGGTTGAATCCATGCTAATTTTCAGGGTACAACACCTATGTTTTGCAAAAGTTACCAATCGGACACTGTATTTTGTTAAATGACAATTCGGACCCTGCATTTTGCAAAATGGAACAAAGTAATACCCTGAGCTTTATTTGGTCAAACTATTTTTCAATATGACCAAAATATCCCTAGGTTTTAATTTAGTATGATTTTTTTAATATTTAGTATATTTTCTTTATTTAAAATAAATAAAAACAATTTAATAAAATCTAAATAAAGCTTAAATCCAAATCAAATATAAAGCTTAAATCTATCATAAAATACACAAAAACTTGAAACCCCGATTTTACAATAACAAGTCAAAACCCCAAAAATCAAAATAGAAAACATAAATCTATCAACAAAAAACTCTAATTTAATATCATCATAGTTCATATTCACAAAACAAAAATTCAAAAACTCAACTCCCTCAAATCCAAATCTGACACCCATAAGAAAACCCAGATTTGTTGTTCAGAACTTGATGGTGACTCACTGAAACTCTTCGAAACTACCACCTTCCTTATAACAAAGCTCAAACTATAATCAAAATTTTCAAACAAGATAAAAGCAAAACATTTATTCCCAAGCTTTCAAAATCACAACCCAAAAAAACAAATAAATTTAGATCCATGCTACAATCACAAAACATCAAACTCAATTAGGTACAAAAAAAACCTAGATGTACAAAAGACTCAAAAATATTAAAACCCAAGTTTGCTCTTGAACCTAGCGGTTGTTGCTAAAAGTCAGCGAAGTTTGTCTGCCGTGGTGCCCAGGGAGTCGACGAACGTCGGCGAGGTTCATCTGCCATGGTGTCGTCCTCGATCCACGCCGTCTAGATCTACGCCTTCCTAGATTAGTGATGCATCCAGTCCACACCTGTGCCGTCCCCGAGCCCCCACACCATCGTCGAGCATCTAGCTCTTTCCCTTCTCATCGTAGCTTCGATTCCCATCAACTTCGAGATGCTCACTGCACGCAAGCCCTCCTCATTGTGCTCCATCTCAGCAGCACCTTTGTACTTGCAAAAAAGAAACATGGAGGAGGGAAGAAGAAGAATGAAAAGTATCAAGGTTTAAAAATTTTAAAATATTTTTTAATTTCTTAGTTTTTAGGTTTAATTTATTGTTTAGAAAGATTTAGTTTTAGTTTTTTTTTAAAGAAAAATTTATATCTCAAATCTAATTTTAAGATTAAAAATATTTACTCTTTTAATTATTTTTTATTTTAAAGTTTGACCAAAATCAAGCTCGGGTATTAATTTGTTCTATTTTGCAAAACGCAGTGTTCAAATTGTCATTTAACAAATCACTAGATCCAAAATAGTATTGATCCTTGTTAATATTATATTTATAATTTAATTAAACTACATAATTAATTTCTAATCAAATTTAAATTCAAATTATGTATCGTTTAAATAAGTTGAATAAAAAGCATAAATAATTTGAATAAATATTTATTATTATTATTTAATTAACCAATTATTATAATTAAATATTTAATCAAATTTGAATTCAAATTATATATGTTTAAATAGAAAGTATAAATAAATTAAATTGGAATTTAAATTATATTTACTGTTAAGATATATTTTTGTAAAATTATATAATTTGAATAAATAGTTTATTATTATTAGAAAAAGTATAATAAAAAATGAGGAAAAGTGAGAAAATAGATAACACAGTTTATAAAAAATTTAGAGACCTTGGAATTTAGAAAATTATATATAACTTTTAGATCTTAATGTTTTTAGCGCAAGAGCAAGAGAGCACAATTATAGAAGCAGCCTCAACACTTCACCATATATTTTTTTTTATTACATCTTCTTTCAACAATTTCTCTTTTGCAAAATTGGGTTTTATTGTCTGGAGTTTCACGATCTTCCATCTCTTTAAAAATAATATATTAGTTCTTATGGATAAAATAATAACATATCTATATTGCCAAATTAAAAAACAAAACCTTTGAAATGATGACTAGAATTGTCAATGACGTGAAAGCACAATTATATCATTGATTTGTATTTAATTGCTCGTGTACAATCTTTGCACTGGTTTCCCAAAGGGCAAGTGAATTCTATGCTAGCTTCCTTGGTATGCTTATTTGCAAGTTGCAACATTTTTTAGAATTGGAAGTGAGTTTGTTACTTGTGCATATAAAATGTATAATATTCAAAAACTGTCTTGATCAAAATTGTAAACAAGCAATGTTCACCAGGGCTTGAGGATGTTGCTGATGTAAGGGTAGAATTTTATGATATTGGTAATAATTCTTCTGAATATCTTACTGTATATCACTTTAACATGCAGTAATTATTAAATACATTTACTTACCTATTTTAATTGTTTTAATAGATATTGGCATTGGATTGGAATCAATATCATTGAATCCAATGACCAAGTGAGAAGGCCCAGTGAACCCAAGTCTCTTTTTCTTGATGCATTCTGTTTTTTTTATTATTATCAACTACGTTGAAATCCTGCTGTTGGGATTATAAAAATCTTATATTTCTCTTTGATGATGATGATGATAACTCAAAATCTTTGAACAAGCCCAGAACTGCCTTCTTCCTATGGGGATTACCTCAGAAAATGTTGCAAGTTGCCTTGGTGTGTCAAGGAACAAGATCAGGTTGCAGTGAGTTAAATAAACTTGTTGGTTTCAAGTTGTGATCCAACTGTTAACACATCAGTTTTTACTGATTTCATATGGTTTATGTTGTTAAGTTTAGTCTCATGGAACGGCTGCTGCAGCCTCTGCTTCTGGAAAATTTAAGAATGAAATTATCCCTGTGGCCACTAAGGTGCGTAGTGCTTACTCTATAGTCTTTGTTAAAGTTCTCATTTATGTTGCTTTTATAGATTGTTGATCCCAAAACTGGTGAAGAGAAACCAGTTACAATATTTGTTGATGTGGTATTCGACCCACTGCAACATTGGCAGGTTTGGAAAGACTGAGACGGGTGTTTAAGAAACATACAACACCAGGTTTTTTCCCCAAAAATAATAGTTCAGTTATTACAAAAGACAGTGTAGTTATAGTATAAATGTGAGGAACTCAAACCTTAGATCCTGTGAAAACAAACCACATGCACTATTTGAGCTGGCAATTGGTTACCGTTCATAAGATATTTTACCGAACAATAGTACCAGACCAAATACCTGTTATCTTCTAACATTCAACTTAGCACCAAAAGAAACTGCAGAAGTAGAAAGCACAATCTATAAAATTTTCAACTATTAGCAATCATAGGAAACAGGGCATAAAAGAAGAACGACTGTTTACTTACATTTCACAGTTTTAATAAAAATAAACATTAAAAAATTGATCTGTAGTGTACTTAAATCAACATAACAAATTTCTTTCTATAATACTGTCTTATTTGGTTATCCTTCAACGATAGCCAATATAACAAACAAACAAAACAATTTAATCAACCAAATTACATTCACAAACCAACCAGAAAACCTCAATTTGTATTCTCTTTGTATTGGAGATAAGATCACCTGGAACAGCAAGAGCTCTGGTTTTTCTTTGATCCATTGGCACCCTCGTCGACTAGGCTTACCCTGTTTACAGATAACTCTGCTTTGTAAGTGTCTGAGTTTAGGACTTTGCGGCTGACATTGTTGTAAATTTCTCGAATGACAAGCTCGAAAGCCTTTCTAACATTTGTGGAATCTAGTGCTGATGTCTCCATGAAGAACAGTCCTTCGGCTTCTGCAAGGTTTTTCCCTTCCTCAACACTCACATCCCTGATATTCTCCAAATCACTTTTGTTTCCAACTAGCATCCTAGCCACAGTTGTATCTGAATGAGCTGCAAGATTGTTCCCAAATAAAGGTCAATGATTAAGATCTCAAATGTATTTAATATATGTTAATCGATAATTCATATTCCCCAAACTCAACAGTACGTGCCACTTAATAATTCATATTCTCCGTACTCAATAATTTCCAATAATCAATATATACTCGAAGAACCCACTTTGGTTAGGTCTTACATTTGAAAGCTCACTTGTGTTTAGCTCATTCATGATATTTGAGAAGCTTTTGTACTACGAACTTAAGTGACTCACACACAAACATTTATCCATTTCTCATACATGCAAAATATGCTTTGTTGTATACAGCAAAGAAACTGAGAAAAGCTATAAAACAAAAGAAAACATAAGAGTTTGAAAGAGGTCCATTACTACTGATTTTGCTTGATAGAGCCCTTAAAGACTAGCATTCACCTTTTACAGGTCATGTATCTGAATGTTAAGCTCTCAGATCAAATACAGTCAGTGTATAGCTTTTTATGTCAGTTTAATTGCTATTATAACACATGGACCTCTTTGATAAGATTAATTGAAGGAAAAAGAAAGTGCCTCTATTCTTCCCCCTCTCTCATACTAAGATTTCCTCGTCCCTATCTGTAAGGATTCCATCTTCTTCAAGATAGGAATGAAAATACAACTTAGAACAATCAAATAGGATCTTAGTTTAAACCTAAAAGAGAAACCCTATGCCGTGTCCAAAATTCACTAGTTTTTCTTTCAAACTGCATTAGTTTTTCCTCTAAGAACATGAGAGATTGTTGGAAATTTCAACACAGAAAACTTATAATAAGAAAAATTGATGTGGCTAATATTTAAGAGAAAGGCCTGAGAAACCCCTAGCCACAAAAGGAGACCTTTTTTAGATATTAAGGAACCTTGAGGGAAATGACCAAAAGAGACAAGCAACGACTATTATAGGGATGTAAATGGGGCGGGTCTGCCCCGCCCCGCCCCGCGAAAATTTTGCCCCGCCCCGATTAGTTTCTTAGAGCGGGGCGGGTCTACCCCGCCCCATTTAACTTTTTTTTTTTAAGAAACATTAAATTATAATTTTAGAATTTTCCCCAAGCTTAAATATTATTTTTTATTGTAATCTTTATATTTTACACTTGGTATCAACTACACCATCAAATATTATATTTTGTTTTTTTATTACAAGAATAAGGATGAATTATATAAAACATATTTTTCAATATTTATAATTCTTTCTAGTTTATATAGAATTAAAAATATTCTAAACCACATATAAAATGTTAATTTTACGTACTATGTATATAAATAGCATGAGAGAATTGAGTTAGAGCATAAAAAAAAAAAAAATTGAGACAGGGCGGCCCCGCCCCGTTTAAATTCCTAGCGGGTCGGGGCTGCCCCGCCCCGTTTTTACCGGGGCAAAGATGCCCTGTCGGGTCGGGGCCCCGCCCCGCCGCCCCATTTTGCCATCCTTAACGACTAACTTCTATGACTTGCTCTGGTTGACGCTACAGCTATCACACACGAGACTCGTCTGGGCTCTCATTAAAATCAAAGATCTAGAAGAAACATGGAATTTTCTCACCTGTGCCCTGCTTAAGTTTCACTCAAGTTTTTGCTTAAACTAAAAAACAGAAAATTTAAAACAACCAGAAGATGAAAAATGATTTTTAAACACCATGATATAATATACATAGAGGCAACAGTTAAATGACCATTATAAACTAAACTTGGTACATCTCTTTCTACCAAGCCAACCTTGTGTGGCCATGGTTTCCACAGGAATATACCAACACATTTTCACCCAATTCAATTAGGGAGCCACACAAAAAAGACAATAATGGAACCTTCTGTCTTGATATTCTACCTCTTAGTCCCTCCAATTTATCCGTATCTGCAGTTTTGTTTTTATAGGCCAAGGATATTTCGTATACATTCCTCAAACTACCCCATTCTTTACTAAACAAATCATTGCCTCTCTTTTCATTTTCCTGTCCACCCTGTGGGGATGCCACAGATTTCCACCCTACTCCAATGGGGGAGCCACACAAACATGTCAATAACGAAAACTTCATTCATCCAATTCTACCTTTTAGTCCCTCTAATTTATCCATATTTGCAGTTTTTTTTTTATAGGCCATGGATATTTCATATACATTCCTCAAACTACCTTGTTCTTTACTAAACAAAACATCACCTCTCCTTTTCATTTTCATGTCCACCCCAAGACCCAAGCCTCTATAAATTCATCTAATATCCCATCAACTAATCACAATTAGGCTTTATTTGGTAGAGACGAAAACTGCGGGAGTGCATAAGGGCATAGGGATATGATTGGGAGGGAAAACACCTATCTCTATGGTAGAGGAATAGAGAGGGAAAAGAACAGGAAAACTAAGGACTTTGGAATCCCTCAAAGCCACCTAAACAAATCTATGCAACTTTAATTGAACTGGAGGGCTATTGAGAATGTTAAGAATGAGAGTTGTAATTAATTGTAATTAGTTGTTAACAAAACTGGTTCTGTTATAATAGTTAGATTAGTCTTTTAGTTAGTTAGAGTTAACTAACTGATTAGACTTTATGTTTAACAGAACTCTATAAATAAGTTGTAATCCCTTTTCTCAGTTTAATAAGAATCACTTTCTGTTTTTCTGTTTCTTTAACAGAGAAAATAAACTTAACATGTTATTAACATATGGGAAAACACGATTAAATATTCTTATACAATTAAAGACTTATTATATCTTATTCTTCTCAAACAAAACCAGGGAAATGATTAGTTCCACCTTTTTCTACTACGCAAACTAAGGGAACAGCTATTTCAATCCACATTTTCCATCCCTTCTTGTTAATCTCTCCTCCTTTTCAAAGGCCTTTAACCAGACAGTCTGAATATTTAACACGTAATCCTAAAGAGAAAAACCTGTTTCCTTTCCTATTATTCTTAATAAGATCTGTCCTATATTGTTATGAAATATAATTCGTTTTCTAAGATGATAAGAGAATATTAGTTTTAGTTTATTAAGGACTCTAATGATTATTAAAATATCAAAAGAGAAATTGAAACTGTTGATGGAGGTTTTGTCAAAGAGGAAATGTAACCAAGGACTGATAATATAAAAGGAAATGAGGATAAACGAAAGATAATTAAGAAAAATCACAATACTAGGATATAAGAGGAAAACTACGTAGTAGTCAATGACAAAATCCACTGTGTGAAATATTACTACAATCACATAGAATTTTTTTTTTTGTCCTTCTGAATTAATTCTCACATGTTTCTTCAGCAAGTAAACAATTTTTTTAAAATTAAACTTGAATTTACAATAAATTCATTAATTAAGCTCAGGAAAAAAATTGTCTTTTTTATTAATTTTTTTATCTTTACTTGCAAAAACCCTTTACAGCAAAACACTCACTACTATAGCACAAAGAAAAAAGAATAATAGAAGAGAAACCAAATAAGCCAAAGGATTTTTTAGCTTATTTTTTCATTGCCTCAATAAGCCTTAAATCAAGGCTATTATAGTTGAATGCAATGCTCTACTCATTGATTTAGTGATACATAATTGTGACCTTGAATGTAATTCTCCATCAGTTACTTTATTGACCCAATTTCCAACAATCTCCTTCCCAATTCATCTTTATTACAGTTGAAAAGGTGATCTTGACATCAAGCCCTAGTACAAAGATTTGAATTTATTTGAAAAGCTCCTCCCCCAAGATAAGAGAATGTCCACTCTAAATTTTTGCTTCAATATCCCTTCAACCTCAGTCCCTATATGCAAATACATCTCCCATGTAGCAAAACTCAACTAAAAAAAACAACTAAATAACCCCACAAATAACTTCTGAACTGAACAACTAATATGATAGAGCCTAACTATCCCACTAACGTATTGGTAGCTTATCATTTCCATGCACTACAATTGCCCCTAGCTCCAAAGGTTGCTAGGGGATTTTAAATTGGACTTTCTTTATTCTTGTTTTTACCTCTTTTTAAGTCTTTAAAGTTATGCATTAGCCCAAAAAAAGCTCTAGAAAATAACAGCTTTTCCAAAATAGAGTAACTTTCATACCATTAAAGGAATAATGCCACCTGTATGTTCTAAAACCTATAAAGTAAACACCAGTGCAAACAAGATAAAAAAAATTCCAGTCACATAATCAAAAGCCAAATAACAAAACAGCATCACAGGCTGCCCTCTTGCATAATCCCGTAATATAAAATTTTTGCTTCCAAACACTCAAAAGAGACGAACAACTGCATTCCTATAAAAAATGAGATCCCACAAATAACTAACCCCAGTGCTCCAAACATGATAAAATTCAGATCATGCCATACAAGACAACCTCTGTCTAATGCATTAACACATAATTGGTGTGCCTAGACAATTATACACGCCTTACCAAAATAAGGATAGACAGCTAACCTCTCATTAATTTAAATCTCATTACTTTATTATCCCCACACACACTCTTACCCTGAAAAAGAAAGAAAAGAGTCAACTAATTACTTAGTTCTATATTCTAACTTAACCCTGAAGCGTCATCATAAGCGCAGATCTGAAAACAAGAAAGAGTCGCAAGCCTCGCAACAACCAAATCCAACAGAAAGAAAACAAAAGGCTTCAAAGCCAACACAAAGGAAAATCCAAAACAACCTAAAAGATCCAATCCACCCAACCCACTAAGAAAACAATACCACAAACTACTTAAACAGAGCAAAGTACTTTTACTTCAGCTCAAACATATACAAGCGCACGCACATATATGCACACACACACAAACATATATATATATATATATATAGATAAATGGTCTAATTAAGCTTACTTTTGAGCTCATCAAGCCAGCGGCCGATGCTATCGAATGTGGTTCGGCGAGTGATGTCGTATACAACAAGAGCACCGACGGCGCCGCGGTAGTAGGCGGAGGTGACGGCACGGAAGCGCTCTTGGCCGGCGGTGTCCCAAATCTGAGCCTTGACCTCTTTCCCGTCAATGTCCATACTTTGAGTCTGGAACTCGACTCCAATGGTGGCCTTGGAGTGCATATTGAATTCATTCCTGGCGTAACGAGAGAGAAGGTTCGATTTCCCCACCGCCGAGTCGCCGATTATCACGATCTTGAACAGGTACTCCTCTCCCGACTCATCGTCCGACGACGACATGTCGTTTTTCGCTGGAGGTACTTTAGTTTAGTTTACTTAACTTTCTGCTATTTTCTTTTCTTCTTAGTAACCAAACAGAGAAAAGAACAGAGAGAAAAAGAAAGTTGAATCAAAGTTTGACGAAAACGAGAAAAAAATAGAGAGAATTATGAATGATAGAATGGAAAGAGGTGTGAGAGTGGGATGTAATGAATGATGATATGGAATCGAGCTGTCACACAGACAAACTGCGCATGTAGTGCCTTCTTTGCAGATATTATAAATATATATATATATATATAGGGAGATACTATAGGCATTCTTTCTTTTTTTTTTGACAAATATTTTTTTATTTTCGGCCTAATAAAAAAAAAATTATATCACCGTATATTTTGTAGCCATAGAGAATTTTATAAATTTTTAAGAATTTCTAAATAAATTAAGCTACTTAAAGTATAGTTTAAACGAGTGTAAAACTTGATAGTTCGAATCTTGTTTTTGTAAACATTCATAATTTTTTTTAAATTCGTTAGATGTCCTAAATAACTACAATATTATTGTTATATAAAAAACTTGAGATTATATCTATTCAGGTGCCGAAAATAAAAAAAAGATGCACAGATATCTCTTTTTGGGTAGATAACGGAAATTTTTTGTTATAAAGATTTTTTATTTTTTTAATGTTAACTTTAACGGAATATTCTTATATTTAATATATTAGTTTTATATTTAATAGCAGTTTGCAAATATTTAAACTTAAATAAAATAAAATAAATAATTAAAAAATTAAAATAGGATATTTTTTAAATATTTTACAACAATAATTATTTTTAAATAATAAATAATTAAACAAATTAAAATACGATATTTTTATATATTTTACAATAATAATTATTTAAAAATAATAAAATCATACATTTAATAACTTAAATAATATTAAATTAAACTTAAACTCACTTATTAGAATAATATCCTATTAAACATATAATATAGGTCCCTTGAGTGACCAGGGGAGTTTTTCTCTGCAAGTCCTTTGTGACCTTTGGTTTCCTTGTGTCTGAATTCTTTTGGTTTGTTCGTTCTTTCTAATGGATAATCATGGCAATGAACTGGAAAATATCATCTCAATGGCCACTAATCTGGCGGTGGATGTTGGAGATGTGTCGAATGGGGATGAGGAAAGGGGAGTTTTGGAGTTATCGGAGGAGGAGGAAGATTGGGGGGATGGATCAATCGAAAATGAGGATTTGATTTCCAAGTCTGTTGTTGGTAGGATATTTGCTAAGAGAAGATGCAATAGCAAATTCCTCCAATCTGTTTTTGGAAGGAGATGGAGAGTCAAAGCAAAATGGAGTGTCCATATTCTTAAACATGATGAACAAAGTACATATGCGGGCTTCACTTTTGAATGCCAATCTGATGCAAAATACATAACCAAGGAAGAAGTATGGAAATACAACGGGGACTTTATGTTGGTTGCTGATTGGCCTCTGTCCGGTGATTGAAATGGGGTGTCTTTGAACGGGGTTCCCTGTTGGATTCGTGTCCATGGATTTCCTTCGATTGCTTTGAACAAGGCAAATGTGCTGCGATTTGGGAAATTGGCAGGGGATGTGCTAGAAATTCCATGGGTAAAACCAGAGAAGATTTTCCTCAATGGATATGCAAGAATCAAAGTGAAGTTTCCCATTGATAGGGGAATCTTTACGGGTAAATATATTCCCATTAATGGGAAAAAGGAGTGGATTTTTCTCAAGTTTGAGGATCTGCCTTATTTGTGTTTTGCTTGTGGTAAATGGGGACATGATGAAAAGGATTGTAATGAGGAGGTGGTTTTGGTCAAAGACAAGTTTGGGGCTAAAATGAGATACTATGGGAATTGGCTCAAGAGTGAGCATGCCCTCAAAAACTGTTTCGACAGTAGACTTTATGCTAGTAGAACATTACCAAATCGTTCTCCTCCTGTGGGGGCCGAGGTTCTGGATGGATGTGCCTATGGTATGGGCGATTTCGCGAAGGAGGGGCTGGGACCAAAACCAATGGAGCTTGAGACATTGGATGCAAGTGGCACTAAACAGATGGGTGGGCCGGCGGTGTCTGCGTTCACGAAGGGTAAGATCGGTGTGGAGGAGGGATCTGGAGTAAGCAAGGTTGATGGACCTCTTGGGTCGGCGGTTGCGAAAGAAACTCCTTATAAAAAAATTGATGCGGCTTCTTCAGTGCTTCTTTCAAATGAGCGGGCTGAAAGTGGTAGTATTTTACGACAAATGGGAGTCATGAGTGAGGCAGTTGTCAAGGGGAAGATGTCGTGTGAAGTTGATAAAATGAAGGTTGCTTTCCCTTCTCCTCTTGGAAATCGTGAGCATCTGATGGTAAAAGACAAATCAATGAACATTGACAATTCAATGGCTTCTAGTGATAATGTCTTTTTGTCCTCTAATGATGATAGTCAAATGGAGAAGTTGACTGCTTTTGTGGGTTCTGACATGGAGCGTGAGGAAGGAAGTGTTAAAAAAAGAAAACAGGTGGCCTGTTGTACTCTGGAGTCAAAGAAAGTCTCAACTGGGGTGGGTAAGGTGGTAATATCGCAGAACGAAGCAAACGAAAGGCAGTTGTGTTATGATGATGTGGCGCTACTGCAGAATCAGATTGGGTTTCAATTCTCTCATGGAATTTTGGTTGGTGGCAGTGATATTGCTAAGGGTAACAAAAGTAAAAGGAGGACCATTTCTCTAAAAGGTCGTGCTAGGCAGGCGGGCAATGTCAGGAAGGATTATGGTACTGCTCCTGGGAATGAGGGGATTTCAGAGGGTAGAGAAACGGTGGTTGTGGATAGAACAGGCAGGTAGGCTAGCAATGTTTCTTTGGGGGGTGGGTCTTCTGAGCAATCGGATAAGTCATCCTCTTTCTTTTCAACGGTATCGGCGGGTCTTGTTCAACAAGACCGCCGGGAACAATGAAACTCTTATGCTGGAATGTCCAGGGAATTGCGAATACCTGGACATTCAATGCTCTCAAATCCCTTATTAAGGTTCATGGTCCTGATATTATTTTTATTATGGAATTGAAGTTATCCAGAGTTCAAGCAGGTAGATTGGCGGAGAGGTTGGGTTGGGACAACTGGTGGGCGGTTGACCGGTGTGGCTTGAGTGGGGGGCTCTTGTGTTTATGGAAGGAGGATATCTGTCTTAGAGTGCTTTCGAGCTCTCCTGGGCATATTGCGGCACTCGTCTCGGGGAATGGTATGATCCCTTGGATGTTTTCTGGGTTCTATGGAAATCCTGATCATTCTAAAAGATCTTTTTCTTGGGATCTTCTTAGAAGGATCAGGAGTATTTGCCCAGGCCCGTGGTTGTGTATGGGAGATTTTAATGAGATTTGCTGTAATAGTGAGAAGATTGGTGGCAATGCTCGAAGTAGTGGTGCTATGGAAAAATTCAGATTGGCTATTGATGATTGTGGTCTCATCGACTTTGGTAATGTTAAGTCTGAGATGACCTGGAGGGGCAGGGGCATAATGGAGAGATTGGATCGTGCTCTGTGCTGCAAGGAGTGGTTAGATCTTTTTCCTTCTGCTCAGGTGGAGATTCTGGACTGGTTCTGTTCTGATCATAGGCCTATATTATCTTCCTTTTGTGGTCGTGATTCGGAAGAGAAGTGTGGCTCTGTTAAAAGATGTACTGGATTCCACTTTGAGGAGGCCTGGTGTGAGGACAAGCAGTGTAAGGAGATTGTGGCAAATTTTTGGGAGAATGCGTTGGTTTGTGGGAGTGCAATGGGCATTAAAAACAAGATTTCAAGATGTGGTAGATCTCTGAAATAGAAGGAGGAAAAAGGAGTGGAATAGAGAGTTGAGGGAGGCGAAGGCAACTTTATCCTCTCTTTCAAAAGCCAATGATCCTAATTTGTGGAGCGAATTAAAGAAGACTGAGGATAAAATCAATTGTCTTGTTGAGAAGGAGGAGATGTATTGGAGACAGCGTAGTCGTGCTCTTTGGCTTCAGAACGGTGACAGGAACACAAAATTTTTCCATCACAAGGCCTCAGCTCGCAGGAAGAAGAATACCATTTTGGGGCTTCGGGACTCTTTGGGTTGCTGGCAGAATGAAGAGAGCATTGTGGAGAAGCTGATTTGTGACTATTTCAAAGGGTTATTTACTTCGTCAGGATCGTCTTTTGGAAATTATGTGGAGGTTCTTTCAAATGTGGAGCGAAAAATTTCAGATGAAACTAATCTTTTTCTTGGGTCTGATTTTCGGGAGGAGGAGATTATTAAGGCTATTAGGAGTATGAATCCCACTAAGGCTCCTGATACTGATGGTCTCCCTGCGCTTTTCTATCAGAAGTTTTGGACTGAAGTCAATAGAGATGTGATAAAGGTGTGTCTCAATATTCTGAATGGGGATGGCTCCGTGGAGTGTCTCAATGATACCCTTATTGCTTTGATTCCCAAGGTTGACAAACCGGAGCGGATTGACCAATTCAGACCTATAAGCTTATGTAATGTTATTTACAAGATTGTGTCGAAGTGTATGGCGGATAGATTGAGGTTGTCGATGAATGATGCGATCTTTGAAGCTCAAAGTGCCTTTGTACCAGGACGTCAAATTCAGGATAATGCCATTATTGGTTTTGAGGCCCTCTACTGTATGCGGAAGAATTTTTATGGAAATGGTACTAAACTTGCTCTTAAACTGGATATGGCGAAAGCTTATGATAGAGTGGAATGGGATTTCGTGGAGGCAACTATGCTGAAAATGGGGTATTGTTCGAGGTGGGTGAAGAAAGTCATGAGATGTGTCCGTTCCGTTTCTTTCTCCTTCCTTCTCAATGGGAACGTTAAAGGTCATATCATACCTTCTAGGGGGCTCAGGCAGGGGGATCCCTTATCTCCTTTTCTGTTCCTTTTTTGTGCAGAAGCTTTCTCATCTCTTATCAGGAAAGCTGAACGCAATGGGCTCATTCGAGGTGTGGAGTTTGGGAGGGAGCGCTTGGAGATTACTCACCTCTTTTTCGCTGATGATAGTCTGGTTTTTCTTGAGGCGGATCCGATGGATTGCTTGGAATTTACAAAGATTTTGGATTTGTATTCGATGGCTTCAGGCCAAATGATTAATTTCAGCAAATCTGATGTTTGTTTTGGTAAACTAGTGACTCTGGAGGATAGGAAAAAATTGGCGGATTTACTTCAGGTTAATCTTGTTGATACTCATGGCAAGTATTTGGGGCTTCCCTCATTTGTGGGAAGGAATAAAAAGGAAATTTTTGATCACATCAGAGTTAGAGTGTGGAAGAGGTTGCAGGGGTGGAAAAGACCTTTGTTTTCTAGTGCGGGAAAAGAAATTCTAATCAAAGCTATTATCCAAGCCATTCCGACGTATGTGATGAACTGTTTCAAGATCCCTAAGAAAATCATTGAGAGCTTGCATAGTATGGCGACTAAATTTTGGTGGGGCTCCTCAATAAAGAAGAAAAAGATCCATTGGTGTAAATGGGTTGTATTGTGTCAACCGAAAGAATTGGGAGGTCTGGGTTTTAGAAATTTACATCTCTTCAATCAAGCTATGCTTGCTAAACAGGTGTGGCGTTTTATGCGAAACCCTAATTCTTTGTGCTCAAAGGTTCTGAAGGCGTGCTATTTTCCTAATGGATCTATTATGGATGCTAACTGTGGTTCCAAAGCATCTTGTCTTTGGAGGAGTCTTGTGTGGGGGAAATCTATTCTCAAATGGGGCTCAAGGTGGAGAATTGGTGATGGAAGCAAGGTTAAGGTTTGGACGGATCCGTGGTTACCAAGGCCTCGTTCCTTCACTTTTTTGGATCATTCCCCTGTTCCTCATGATATTAATGTGATTGATCTTAAATGTGTTAATGGTGAATGGGATGAGGTGATGGTGAAATGTATGTTTAAGGAGGAGGAAGCCAAATTGATTCTAAGTTTGCCCTGTTCTGATTCTAATGTGGAGGATAAATTGAGATGGCACTATACAAAAAAATGGGGAATATAGTGTAAAAAGTGGGTACCGTGTTGCCTTGAGCCATTGTGACTTTCCTGAAAATTCAGACACTATGGAAACCAAATCACTGTGGAAAATTATTTGGGAGTTGAGAGTTGCTCAGAAAATAAAACACTTTTTATGGAAGCTAAGTCATTCTTGGCTTCCTACTAATTTTTCTCTTTTTTGCAAGAAAATAAATTGTGACAAAAATTGTGACAGGTGCTCTGCTGGTGTTGTGGAGGATGCTCTTCATGCAATTTGGGGTTGTAAAGCTAGTTCTAAATACTGGAAAGTCACCAATTTTTGGTCTGAAATTAAATGTTGCCGTGAGAGGGATCCAGGTTCTTTTATTTTGTATATGCACTCAGTTCTGAACAAACAAAATTTTGAACTGTTTGCTATTATATCTTGGCAAATCTGGTTCCTTCGAAACAGAGCAAAATTTGGTGACAGGGATCCTCATCCTCCTGACATGATTGAATGGTGCTCTAGGTTTTGGGCAAACTTTAAATCTATAAACTCAAAATCTTTTTCGGATGTTAAGTGCAAAACTGAAATTAAATGGCACCCACCCGATACAAATTGCCTCAAGGTCAATGTGGATGCAGGGTTATCAAAGGAGAAGGGGCGATGGGGTTGTGCAGCAGTGGCTCGTGATTCCTTCGGCCAGTTTAGGGGGTTCAGATCTCTGCTGCTTGATAGGCCAGTGGAACCGTTCGTGGCTGAGCTTATAGCAATTAGAGTGGGCATGAATCTCGGTTTGGAGCTGGGACCGGCTAGCTTTAGTGTGGAGTCCGACTGTTTGAATGCAGTTCAGGCCATTTCTTCTCCGACGGAGGGATGCCGTGACTGGGATGGAATGACCCAGTCGCTCTTAGCGTTGATGGCGTCTCCGAGGTTTCTGGGTTGTTTTTTTGTGCGTCGTGAGGCCAATAATCTGGCTCATTTTCTGGCCAAGTTAACCCTTGAAATGGGTGATAGTGCCGAGGGGAACAGGGCTTTGCCCTTAGCTGCGAGGTCTGTGTTGCAGAGAGACCTCCCGTTCCATCCTTAGTTGTTTCTTGTGTTTCCTGTTTTGTTTGTTGTGTTCTCGTGTGTTCCTTTAAAAAAAAAAAACATATAATATAATCTACTGTCAATTAATAACAAATTGATTTTAAAAAAAAATAGCAAGAAACTTAAATTTAAAATTCACGTATAATATTTAATATTATATTAAAATATAATATATAATCTCTTGTTATCACTCCCAAATTCAAAAACTAAAACAAACATAAACTTAAACAAAAATAAATAATTTATTTAATTAAAATAAGATATTTATTTAAAATTTATATGACATTAATATAAATTTAATAGAAAAGTAGTAAAAATATGTATAGGTTGCTCCATATATATTCCCAATAATAATTACCTTTGTTATTGTAAATAATAAACGACATATCGTTGGATTGTCAGAAAAACGACATTTTGTTGACTGGGGAATGAAGATTTATAGGTTGTCACTGTAGATTTTATGAAGCCTCGGTAGTCGGTGTCTCTTCGCTGTATTGTATATAGTTTGGTGTCATAATGAATGTGGCAATTTTTTGTTTTTGCCCAAGGAAAAGGAAATTAAATTGAGCAAGTTGCGCACATTATTATTATTATTATTATTATTATTATTATTTAAAGGGGATTATTTTATTTTGTAAAGACACTATTAGGAAAGAGTTTGAAATTGGGAAAGCTAAAAAAAATTTGTAAATGCTTTCAAATTTTGAAACTTCCTTTTCTTTTCTTGAGGATATCATGTTCATGTTCTTGTTGTTGAATTACAACTTTAAAAAAAACTATATTGTTTTCTATCCAAATTTAAGATCTTCCCAAAAAAAAATCAGTAGAAGAATTTGTAGTGATTTTTTTTGCCAAAGAAAGAATCCACCTATAATTAGTAGAATCTTTTTATTAATTTATCTTGCTTTTCAAATGTGCAGGGTTAATGGAGCCTATCTGAATTATAGAAAGTTCTTTGTTATATTTGAATTTGAGATGTCCTGTCACAAAAGGATATTTTATATTTTGTTACAGCTTTAATTAATTTAAATAACTAAATGAAACTATTTATTAAAAAATTAGGATAATGGCCACAAAAATATCAAATATTTGTTAATAATTTTACTTAAGTATTAATTTTTTTATTTTGGCGCTAATAATATCAAATTTTTATTAATAGTTGCACTTACGGCAATAATACAAAATATTTGCTAATTTTAAAAGATAATTATTTCAAATATTACTTGAATAATTTTTAAAATCTATAAAATCAATTTTAAATTATTAAAATCTAAAAATTTAAATAGAAAGAATAAAACAATTGAATTTATATTTAAGGGTAAATATTATTAGAGATTTAGTATTATTGTTGTAAATATTCCTGAAATTATTTTGAAAAAATATATTAAATCAATTTTAATTTATAAAAGCATATAAAAAACTAATAAAAATTAATTAAATATAAAAATTTAGAAAAAAAAAATTGAATTTATGTCTAAGTGCCATTATCAGTAGAAATTTAGTATTATTGTCACATATATATTTCTTAAATAGTTTTTTATAAAATAGATCAAATCAATTTTATTTATAACAAAATATTATTTTAAATGATTTGGTACTTAAGTGCAACTATTAATAAAGATTTTGTATTATTACCGTCAAAATAAAAGAATTGGTGTGAAACTATTAACAAAGATTTGATATTTTTGGCGTCCAAAAAAAAAAAGAATTGGTATATAAGTGAAAGTATTCGAAAATATTTGGTAGTTTTGCTGGCATTATCTCTTAAAAAATATATCTAATCTGTTTTCTAAATAAGTGTAATCGAAATATCTCAGATTTAATGTCAAATTAGTTCTCTTCGAATCAAAATCTTTTTGGCAATTCCAAGGACTTGCTCGATGAATGAATCTGATTGCAACATTCACCTCATGAGCTACCTGCTCACACCTCGAGTACTTGCTAATTTCTTGATTTGTGAAACGGGTGGCCTTCTACATGAGCAAGCATAATATACATTCCTGCTCGCAAACCAATTGTCATTGTCCTTAGATTTATGTGCACTAAAAGCATGTGCAACATTTTCCCCCAAGTCCTTGCTTGTGTTTAACACATTGAGGGCTTCTAAATCATCGAGTCTCGCTCCTACCATTTCAAATTTCGCACCTACGACTTTGACGGCCTTACAATTTTGTCTGATCATCTCAATGATGTCCCAAACTAGTGTCAAGCACTCTCATGGATGTTCAACTTATAGAACACACTCTTGGATACTAGGTGTTTACCCTAAAAATGGCTACTGATGACGTGGCAAGGATTTCACACACGTGGTTGACACGTGGCCAAAGTACTGCTCGACTATCGACCAGAGGCACATCGCTTCGCCAGGGGTTAACTTTTAGATACGACCAGGCTGGTCGTATAACCTGATTTATTTCCTTCTTAAACTGTAATCTTATAATAATTGCATTGAATATTTCTTCATTATTATCTTGATACGCGATTATTAAGGAAAGATATGGCATGTTGGCCCATGTAACCCTCCTTGAGCCTATAAGTACGCATGAAATAGCTCAAGGAAGGGACTTTTGATCCCGGAATCTTTTTGCTAAGAAAGAGAAAAAGAGAGAGCTATAGTGCAATTATCCATCGTTTTATTGTATTCCTTCCAAGGTTTTTTTTTTTTGAACAAGAGAAAATCTTTATTCAAAAACCAACCAAGTACAAACACACAGCAAGCAGCTGCTACAAAACACCCAGCCAGCAAACTGCTAACTCAGCAACAACACACAAGGAAAACACTACCAGCCCTCTACTACATTACGAAAATAACTGTCCCTTTTTCTATGAGAAAGAGGACCCATGCCCAAGACTCTATACTTAACTATTTTCTTGATTTCCAAACTTAAGCTACTGGCTAAATTACAAACAGAATCAAATATGCAGCTGTTCCTGTTGCTCCAAATAAAATACCAAGAAGCAGATAACACAGCATTTAAAATCTGGTTCTTCAGGTCTCGCACAGCTTCCAAGCACCAAAGATGAAGCTCCTCATACAATTTCGGCCACTGAAAATTGCCCAGCCAACTACTGATTTCCTCAAAAAATTTCCTAGAGAAAATGCACTTCATGAACAGATGGCTGTGAGATTCAATATCAGATTCACAAACAGGGCAAAGAGCAGAGGTGAGAGGCAAGAAACGGCTCAAGTGATCTCTTGTAAGCAACTGATTGTTGAAAATCTGCCAGTATATAAATCTATGTTTGGGCACTATAAATTTGTTCCATACAGTATCAGCAAAACCAACTGTTTGGGCAGAAACAAGAGAAGTATAAAAGTGTTTAATTCGGAATTTACCTCCCTTAACAGCTTGGCTCAAGGAACCCTCATCAATAACTTGTCTCAACCTCAACAATTTCTTAAAATACCAGTTCATTTCCTGATTAATTGGTACACTCCAAATGATATGCTCTTTCAGATAAATGGAATTAATCCATTTAACCCAAAGGCAGTCTTGTTTGGTTGTTGACGCCCATATAAAATTCTCCATCAAAGCCATGTTCCATTTCTTGCCTTCACAAAAACCAATACCACCCAGCTTCTTAGGGAGACAAACCTTTTCCCAAGAAGGGAGATGAAGCTTGCTCCTATTCCCACTAGAGCCCCAAAGAAAGTCACGACAGCTTTTATCAATGGCCGCTGTGATTTTGGACGGAAGTATGAATATACTCATCCAAAAGTTTCTAATACCAAGCAATACTGAGTGTATAAGTTGGGCACGACCAGCAAAAGAAAGATTTCTACTCGCCCAACAGTTAAGTTTCTTGTTCAGCTTGTCCAGGATCACCCCACAGTCTGAAGCTTTCCACTTAGTAGGCCGAAGATGAACCCCCAAATACTTCAATGGAAATGAGCCTTCTTCCATTTGCACCATATCAAGAATCTGAATTTTAGTGGATTCCTTAACCCCTCCAAAGAAGATTTGAGATTTAGACTTGTTCGCAGAGAGACCTGTAGAATCACAAAACGAATTGAAAGCTTCTTGAATCTTACTCACTGAACTAACATTGCCTTTACAAAAGATAATCAAATCGTCTGCAAACAAAGGTTAGTTAACCTCAGATGTTTACACAAAGGGTGAAAACCAAACCCTTTTTTACCAGAGTAATGAGCCAATAATCTAGTAAGGTACTCCATTATAAGCACAAACAAGAGAGGAGACATTGGGTCCCCCTGCCGAAGGCCTTTTTCCCCTTTAAAAGAGCCATGAGTTCTACCATTCATTAGAAGATTATAGTTGGTACCTTTCAAGCAGGCTAGAATCCAGTCTATAAATCTTGAGGGGAAGCAAAGATGCTTAAGCAACTCCTCCACAAAATGCCAGTCAACTGTGTCATAAGCCTTGCTCAGATCTATCTTCATTATACATCTTGCTGAAATATTCTTCCTAGTATACCCTTTGAGGAGATCCTGGAAAATCATTATATTATGAGCAAGAACTCTGTTCTTTATGAAAGCCCCTTGATTGCTATGAACAAGGAAGGGAAGCACTTCCGAAAGTCTAGTACAGATCATCTTCGATATACACTTGTAGAGAGTATTACAGCACGCAATAGGCCGTAATCACTAGCTGAATTCGGATCTGCAATCTTAGGAATGAGGGAAATCACCGTTTCATTCAGATCCTTCGGCAAGAACCCATCCTGAAAAAACTCTAACACAGCAAGAGAAATTTCATCTCCAATATCTGTCCATAACCCCTTGAAAAAACCCGAGCCAAAGCCATCCAACCCAGGACTTTTAAAAGAGTGAATGCTGAAAAGAGCCTTCTTCACATCACTCTTACTAAACGGTCTTAATAACCTGACTTGTTGCTCCAAAGTCAATCTGTTTCCCTGGAGCAAACAGTTTTTATCAATCTCCTTAGAAGCCAAACTTCTCCTCCCCATAAAATTCTTAAAATGGGAGAGAAAGTGCTCAACAACTTTCGAATACTCATCTTATATTTTGTCTCCAAGAGTGAAAGTCGTAATTCTGTTTTCAACTCTTCTTTTCCTCATAATAGCATGAAAGAACCTCGAATTTTCATCACTGAATTTGACCCAATTTATTTTACTTTGCTTTTTGAGATAACTGGCATAACGACTCTGCATTACTGTAACATTTTGCTGAGCTTGACTAACTGTTTAATGCAGAGAATGATCAGAGGGATTAGCCGCCAAGGCCTCCTGAGCTTTACAGAACTCCTCCTTAGCTTCCCTATAATTCAACACTACATCTCCAACCTCTTCCCTGTTAAACCTTTTCAAAACATGTTTAACTCTAAACAGTTTCTGAACCACCTTCCTAAGACCTCTTCCCGAACCAACAGTAGCATTCCAACATTGTAAAATAGTTTCTCTGTAACCTTTATAATGCAACCAATGGTTACCGTAACGAAAAGGAATGAACCCCACCTTGTTAACTTCTTGACTTCTAATCACATAGTAACTATGATCTGAGATACAGTCCCATTTGAAGCTTGCTTCAGTTTTTGGGAAAGAATCCAGCCAAAAATCATTAGTGAAAACTCTATCTAACTTTGAGAAAATTCGGTCTCCTACTTCATGTTTGTTCGACCAAGTATAGAGAGCACCAGAACATTTAAATTCCTCAACTTGGCCTGAAGCCAACCTGTCTTGAGCATCAGCAATATCCTTTGCTAGGATTTGTCTCCCACCATTCCTATCTTGGTAGCTAAACATAGCATTAAAGTCTCCAAAAATAATCCAAGGATAATTCAGCTGACCAATACTAGCTAACTTGTCCCATAATTTTTTCCTCTCCCCCATAGAGTTACTACCATAAACCACCGTGGCAAAAAACAACTTCTGGTGGCCACTCACTCTAATCTTACAATGCACCAGTTGAGGATCTTCTAGCAAGATGTCAACCGTCACAAACTTTTCTTGCCAAAAAACCAAAATTCTACCAGATGTGATAGGACTAGAAAAGTAATCCCAATTGTGGAAATTATTTTCAAAAACTTCATGAATCTTCTCATGTTTCACCTTAGTCTCAAAAAGAGCACCAAAACCAACCTTATTTTCCTTGCAAATACTAAGAATAGCATTTTGCTTATCTCTTTTATTCATACCCCTCACATTCCACCCTATCATATTACAAACTTCCATCACTTAATTGGGTTAGAATTGGTAACCAAATGCCCATCCCCAGATTCTTGAAGAACCGCATATCCATTACCCGGAATAGCCTTGCCTAGAGTTGTATCTGTCTTGTGAGGAGCTGCCATAACCTGTCTAGTCCCTCTCCTTTTGGGAGTAATCCAGTTTCCAGCAAAAACAGAACTCCCTGATTCATCTTGCTGAGCATCATTTGAAATGCCCTGCATTACACAACTCTCTTTTGAATCATGTCGCTCATGTGTGCTCTTTGTCCTCTCCTCATCTTCATTAGTTGAAGGTCTCTCCACTATGTTTTCAGGACTAACAGACCCAGATGGCTGCTGTAACTCCTCCTCTGTACTAACTTTCTTCTTGTCCAATTTTGCTCCATTCTCAACAGTGGGTTTCTTCTTCCAAATCACTCCATTTTCCTTGTTACAATTCGCCACTACATGACCTAAAAGCGAGCATGCAGCGCACTTAGAAGGAAGCCATTCATACTCCACCAACTGTTCAACTAATTGATCCCTTTCATTGATAAAAGTAATAGATTTCGGGGGGTGATCCGTAATCTCCATATCCACCAATACCCTTGCATATTTCACCATCGATCTACTTTGCGACACCTTATCCACCATAACCGGTCTTCCAATAGTACTCACCATAGCACTGAGACTATTTTTTCCCCAGTATTGCAATCCCAACCCGTTCAGCCTAATCCAAACCGGCACCAACTTGACCATTTTCACAGAGTCCATGTCTGAAGTCCAAGGACGAAGAATCGCCGATTTTTTGTCAAAATGAATAACTCCCATTTCCAATATCAGGTCCCGAGTAGCTTCATCCCTGAAGTTAACAAGGGTAAAACCTGAGTGCATTCTTACTATCTTATCAACACCTAAGTTTCCCCAAATTCTCTTGACAAAACATTCAAACACTCTAAAAGGTGGGTTAGCTCCCAGCACAATACAAACAATGGCATTTTTTCCAGAACGAAGCTTCAATCTCCACCTCCTCCATATCTAGACGGGCCACAATTTGGTCACCCACTTTCAGGGGTTCAGTGAAATTCAGGCGAGTAGAAGGGGTAAGAACCTGGTTCGATTTAAATTTACTCCAAACATCCTTAGCCGACCTCTGAAAATCAGTTCCCTCTGCCTCCTCAGCCCAACTCGCTGATTTGGGAGAGGTGCGATTCACACTTCCAACACGTATCGATTCAACACCACGTTCCATCTCCAATTCATCGCACGGATCATGAAATTCATCAACAGGATTCAGATCAGGTTCCACTTCTTGGATCGAAGGGAGGTCTTCCACCACCGTCTCATCGGAAACCACCACCGGCTTCAATATGCCTTTCCTCTTCCGAGCCATGGGAAGAGAGAGAGAAATATCACACACCTTTCCTAACTTTCTGCCAAATAGCTATTCCTTCCAAGGTTTGTGAACACAAGAACCCTAGTTCTTTGATCACTACTTTGAGATTCAATCTTAATAATAGCACTAAGTGGACTTAGGTCATTACCAACGTTTGGGGCCGAACCACTATAAATCCTTGGCGTTTTCTTCTCTTTTATTAGATTATCTTTCTTACTTGTCGTTTTATCTTTTGTCGTATATTTGACTCCGTGTCATTGGCCAAATCGTGGGTCAACATTCTGGTGCTTTCATTGAGAGTTTGACAAAAAACTGTAAAAAAATCTAATGGTGAAAACATCCAAGAAGACTGGATAAGCTGCTGACGCTACACCATCCCAACCTCTCCCCCAAATGTGGCCGAGAATGAACCACATTTGGAGTTTGATGAGGAGGAATTAGATTCTGAAACACTGAGGGCAACGCTAGGAGGGTTGCAAGATGAGTTGGCTAATCTGAGTGCCAACCAGGAGAATGCGGCAGAGACAATGGCACTGCAGCAAAGAGAAATAGAACGCCAGCGCCAAGAGCTGAGTGAGCGGTAGGCGGAAATAGATCGTCGGTGTAACGCCCCAACTCCAGGGACCGTTACGGTGCACATTGCAAACAGTTCTAAACTCGCTAATCGAGTCATTTGGCCATAAACGTGTAACTAAGTATGATTAGCGGTTTAGGGATTAAAAATTGTGGTTAAGATATAACGTTTCACTAGAACGTTTACTGTATACATTGGGATCCCAAAAATATAATTTAAAGGTCTATTACAAGAAGATATTTACAACCAGCCGATCTAAGCGGCAAAACAGGGTTTAGCCCTAGTTCTTCTCCTTCAAACCTCGGCCGTGGCGGTCGAGCAGCTGCATATGTACACATTGTCACCTAAGCTCTCCAACTCAAGGATGGTCTAGCTTTCTTTTTCCTTTACCTGCACCACATAGCACCCGTGAGCCGAAGCCCAACAAGAAAACTCAATATGCTCATGACCAGTCATATCATGATATCAAATCATATCTGGCATGCCTAGCAAACATAGCTCTAATCAAGCATGCAAGTAAATTCAGACAATGCTGGGGAATCAAGGATAAGAAATCCTACCCTCCTGATTGGATGACTATCAAGTCAATCCTAATCAGATGAGTGATTTAACACTAGAGGTTCTAGTAAACCATACTGAGTGACCGACAAGCAAGTCCCTACGGGGCTCAGCACCCAAAGCCATGCAAATGATGATCAAAATGAGCATACAGAGCTTATAGCCCTGAACAGATGAGTGAATATCACTTTGAGGTTCTGTTAACCATACTGAGTGACTGACAAGCAAGTCACTATGGGGCTCGGTGCCCATAGCTGTGTAACGAAACCGTTACCTGGGCTTTCCTGCAATGGCTCTATCAGATGAGTGACTGATGGGTAGTCACTAGCTTAAACAGATGAGTGACTGATGGGTAAGCCACACAAGCGCTTTTAATTTTCATCGAACTTGAGGTTGGTCCGGCATTAATGCTCTTGTTGAGTCATCTAATGCAGAATGTCGATTAGATCTAATCTTTTATCGGCTCTGTGTTCATGACGCTTATGCCGTTACTGGCTCCCAGGTCGGTAACACACGACCAATGCCAAATCTGAGTGATCAGGGCCATGCACAAGTAAGCAATGCTACCAAACATATATCATATGTCTAATATCCAAATACAGGGCATTCAGCATGCTTACTTAGCAATTAATAGCACAATTAAGATCATGCATACACACAGAGGCTCAAGCTCTGGACAATCTCATATTCAATATTCATGGCATGCCCTAATCACATGTTTCTCGTGCACCGCATGCATCATATTTAAACATCCAACATGCATCAATAATAACCATGCATGTCACATATGGGGTGCAGTTTTCTTACCTCAGGTTCGAGCAAGAACTAGTAAAAGAACAATCCTTGAGAACGATCAATCCTTTGGTCCTTTAGCGGTCACCTAGTCATAACCAAATATGGAATCCCATCAATAAAATAAATCATAAAAAGGTTTATAATCTAAAACCTCACTCCCGAGATCAATCCCGCACTCTCGGGAATCTTAATATACTTAAACGGGGCAAAGGAATCAAACCCCGAGCCTTAAAGGTCATTCCAAGCCCTAAAATAGGCTTGCTGGAAAATGGACCAGCGCTGCAGCCCTATTAAATGGCGCTGAGGCGCTATTTCCAAGTCAAAGAGGCCCAGCTCTCTGCCCTGCCTAGCGCTGCGGCGCCCTGAGTGGCACTGCTACGCCAACCACAGACCAGAAACTTTCTGGTTTCCTTCCTTGCGACTTCTCCTGAAAAACAACCCTTCAAACCAGCCCCAAACCTTACCAAAACATCCAATTCAACCCCAAATCATCATCTATATCACACCCTCATCAAAACCCAAGCATCCAAACTCAAAAACTCCCATTAAATCTAACTATCCACATCAAAATCTCCTTGACTGAAAACTAAAAGAAAAACAGAGTAAAGCTTAAAGTTCATGGATGATTTCTTACCTCAAGATGGTTTTGGGTCCTCTTCAATGGATGAATCAAATCTATAACCTCCAAATCTTGATTTCCTAGCTTAATACCTCAAATTGGCTCTCAAAAATCGAAAGGAAGAAGGAGGATGAATAGGTACGGGAGAGAAAGAAAGATGAGGATGATGATGCTCTGTTTTTTTACACTTCCACAGCCTTCTAATGGCTTAATACAACCTTAGGGTGAAAAGACCATATTGTCCCTAAGTCTAATTAAAACCCTTAACAGCCACCAAGGGAAAAACTGACATTTCCCGCCTATCTCGTTAATTATAATTAACACCCTCCAATTCCTGTTATTCTCAATATTCTCAAACACCAATAATTCATATCCCGTTACCCTTTAATTCCCAGCAACGTTCTAATCACCAAACTACCCCGAGACTCACTTTGAGCCCCGACCTAATCCCGTTATGACTAGACCGAAAACTTGCATTTCCATGATCGTCTCATGTCGAATGGCTCGAACCAATCCACATATCATGTGGTATTATTTATAATTCACCCACATGCATAAAAATTCACAATCACGCCCTCAACGGGCCAAATTACCAAAATGCCCTTATAATTAAAATTGAACCCATATGCATGTATTTACCATCATATAATAATATAATTCACACAAGCATGCATATAATCATTAAATATAATAATAAATCAATTATGGCCCTCCCGTTCTCCTAATCAAGGTCCTAAACCTTATTAGGAAATTTGGGGCATTACAACTATCCCCTCCTTACAGAAATTTCGTCCTCGAAATTTATCTGACTTGCCCGGAATAAGAATTCCGCACGACTGATCCCAGATTCCCAGGTCATTCCTTCGACCTCACTATTTCTGCAGCATACCTTGACTCAAGGTATAATTTATTCCTCAGAACCTTATTCTTTTTGTCCCATAATTGGACTGGTTATTCCTTTCAGATAACTTAGCCTCAATCTCCAGATTCTCATAACTCAACTCATGAGTTTCCTGTAATTCATGTCCACTGCATGGAAGTACATAATTGTAACGACCCAAATTCGCTAATAAGGCTTAAGGGCCTTGATTAGTGTGCCGGGAGGGCATAAATGGGATTTGAGTGAATAGTATTTATTTGAATGAGATATTATGTGATTAATAGTGCTTAAATGATATTATATGATAATTGATGATATTATGTGATAATATGAAATAGACATGTTGTATATGTGAGAACCACATTATTATGTGGATAGCTCTGTAGCTGGCGACTCGAGGCGATCCTAGGGCTAGATAGCGGGAAAAGTCACAACGGGGCATTATAATTGACTTTGGACAAGTCAAGGAGTATTTTAGGTATCGGGTAGTGATTTAGACTATCGGGTGATGAAAATAAATAATTGGAGATATATTTGAGGTTAGGATGTCTAGGCGGGATTATTGGGGGATTTTACCGTTTTGCCCTTGGGGACGTTTCCGACACCCCGAGCTTTGGGATTAGTCTAATAACCTAAGGATATACTTGGAAAGACTTAGAAAATAATAGACACGGAAATTAAACCGACCCTTTCTCTCTCTTCTCTCTCCTAAGGAAGAACAACACTGAACTTTGAGGAGGAATTACTGGAATCAAGCTGAATCTTTGAGGAATTAAAGGGCTGAATTAGAGGTTAAGCTCAAGAACTAATCAAGGACTGAATTAGAGCCAAGGTAAGCATTGATTTTCGTTCTGTGGTTAGGAACTTTAAGAGAAATGGCTGAGTTTTTGATAATTGTGATTTTGATATTTAAGGTGGAGTTTGAGGCTTGAAACTCTGAGGATAGGCCAGGGGATCCTTGGAGAAACGATTCTACAACTGAGGTAAGGTTCAATTCAAAGTTTGATGGTTGAATTTTAGAGTTTCCATGGCTGGGTTTTGTGTTTTTAAGTTAGGAAGTTTTAGTAATTGAAATGGGTCTTTGATGGGTTTCTAGCCTAGGATTCAGCTGGGTTGAGTTGTTGGAATCTTGTGGGAAGTCTTTGGATAATTGAGTTGTGGATTTGGGGTGGGTTTGAGTGAGTTTGCATGAGGTTTGGGAGTTAAAAATGGTGGTTTTTCTAGGTTCGAAGGGGTCGGGTCGCGGCATGGTTCTTGGTGAGCCGCAACCCTTGGAAGTTGAGTTGTGCTGAGGAAGGAGGGCGGGTCGCGGCATGGCCTAAGGAATGCCACGACCCTTACCTGTTTTTGTGCCCATGGAGGGTTCTGTCTGGGGCCATGCCGCGGCATGGATAGCCCATGCCGGGGCCCTTAAGGGATTTTGGGATTTTGAGATTTTAGGCTTGGGAATTTAACCTAAGGTGCTCGGGATTGAATCTTTTATCATATTTGGTGAAGTTCAATGTTTCGGGGACTAGAACTTGGTTTAGGAACTCATTTAAGATTGTTAATGGTATCCTTCATCATGGTTGTGACTAGGTGCTAAGCTAGGGCTTAGGGATCGGATCGCGCTCAAGGGGTATCGCCCGTAACTAGTACATCTAGAAGCCAAAGGTAAGAAAACTACACCCGGTTGAATATTTGAATGGGACTAAGGGCTCCCTGATATATATGATTGAAAGAATGGTATTATGCCATGTAAATTGTAAACCAACGGCCTAAGCGTGCCACGGTTAACTTGTGCAATTGGCACGGCTCGGACACTGGTATCCGAGGACAGCTTATTATGCACTGAGCTCGGTTTAAGTGGGCCGGAGTCAGTGGATTAAACAGAGGGTGCGACCTAAGGTGTCGGCCCTAGTATTTGTGATTGTTGATTATTATATTCAGCTATGAATGTGATTAATGAGAGTGTTGAATAATCTAAGTATAGATGAAGTTATTGTACCTTGAAATATGCTTATATGCTATGGGTTGAATATCTGAACATGCTTACTAGAAATCTGTTTGAAAATATTGTATATGTTGTTTTCTTGCTGGGCTTTGGCTCACGGGTGCTGCGTGGTTCAGGTAAAGGCAAGGGCAAGATTGATCAACCCTGAGTGGAGAGCTCTGCAAGGTGACTGTACATGTCAGGCCGCTCAACCGCCACGGTTGAGGAGATTACAAGGACGAGAGGACCAAAACCTTGTATTTTTCCTTAGTATGGCTAATGTTTACTCTTAACTGTTGAGTTTTGTTAACCAACTTTTAAACATTGTACTTTTGGGGATCCCTTCTGTAAATTGTTTATAACTTATAAAATGTATCTTTTGAGGCCAAAATGTCTTTTAGCCCTAGAACACTTTAACTAGTGACATGTTTTGATTAAACGACTTGATTAGCAAGTCTCACACCTTTATAAACACACAATGTAGCGGTCTTGGCTATCCAGGGCGTTACAATAATACACTGTTCACAACTGACAGTGCCAAAACAAGGTCGAATCAAGTTAACCTGATCAGTCCTATTCAGGACTCAAACTGTTATACTTTTCCAGGGCTCAACTTGCCCTTAACTCATCACCCCCTTTCCATGGTGATACTTGTAAGGAGGATATGATCTTCTACCTGGAACTCTATGTTCTTACTTTCCAATTCAGTAAAACTTTTCCATTTACTATGAGAAGTGAGCATCGAAGCTCCAACCTCTAATAGTCCCTTGAACCATCTCATGATCTAGATATAACATCTCACCCATATCATTCCAATGAATGGGTGACAAACATGCTTTACCATACCTTATCTCATAAGGTACCTTTCCAACACTGGATAACTCTCTCTCTGATTAACATCAGTCTGAGAATGATGAACTGTACTGAATTCCATCTATATATCCATCGCCTTCCTTAACCCTTCCAAGACCTGGAAGTAACAATAAAGTCTTCATCTAATCAGATATACCTTGAATTTTCCATGAAGGCACACTATCTCTCTCACATAGAGATCTGAATACTGACTAGTTACACTACTTGTCCTTACTGATAGAAGTGAACTCACTTGGAAAACCGATCCATAATGATCTAATCCAAATCACACTGACCCACAACCTGGGCAACCCCACCACGAAACCCATCGCGATGCTTCCTTGTTTCCATTACAAAACACTCAAAACTGCAATGACTTTGCTGATTCCTGACACTCTGACTTGACCCATTAACAGGTTAAGAACTTTACCTCGAATTCCATTACATCCCTCTCCATCTCAGGCCATCACTATAAAACTTTCGTATTCTGTTACATTTCCATGATGCCTGAATGAAGAGAATAAAAGAACAACATGAGATTCATCCAGAATCTCCCAATTAATCTCAGTATCCATCGGATCCCAAATCCAACCCTATACCACAGTAAATCCATACCTGACGCTGTACAATTCTTAGTTAATCCAGCTAAGACCTTCCATTCAATATTTCCTATCTATGGTTCACTTAGTCATCTTTCCTTTTTATTTTCTCTGAGATAGTAATCTCAAGCATACAACTGGCCACCTATCCCACCAGAAACTCTACTCCAGTTTTGGTCACATCCTTTGACCAACATGTTGCATAAGCAATCCTTTTTTTTTCCTATCACTGAGGTGTCATAACAACCTACTAACTGGTTCTGATCTGCAAAAAGACTCAGACCCTTTTCACAAAGCACCTTTAATATCCTTACCACCCAAGGAAACTCTTGCCTTCCGAGGCGTTCCTTGACCTTGGCAAATCTTTGCAGAGAATACATCATGATACCATCGTCCAAGATGATCACAAATCCCATTCAAATAAACCTTTGAATGCTCTGTACATCTGATTCACAAACACTTGGCATTAAACAAATTCTCAAGACATACTTAGCACTCCCAGTGCTCTTATCTATTATAATAGTCTTCTGATCAACCTTCTCCCCGGTCTCTAACTGGTACTAACCAGATCAAGAATCCACTTTTGAGATTTCCATCCTACTCTATATCTAAGCCTCGAGTTCTTACAACCCTACTGAGTCATTCAAAATAGTGCCCTCAATTCAACTCTATCCCTGACACTAAAACAAATTACCATTCTATCTCTTCATATAAAAGAAACCCTGACAAATCCCCTAGAAGCACATCCAGAAACTCACTGACTAATCCAGTCTGTCCTGACCCCACTGGCACAATCTAAGTGGTATCCACCACACTAGCTAAGAGTTCTATGCATCCCTCTACAATAAAACTCTAGCTCTCAATACAGATGTCATCAGCATACCAAAGCTACGCACATCGCCAACTGCCACAAGGCTTTCCACTCTCAAGCCCAAGAAATACTATTCTTTCCTTGCCATTTAAAATTGCCCCACACTTACTTAACTTATCCATATCTCAGATCAAACCAAAGCCAGTCATAACCAGCTTTATCCAAACCATTGAGGAATCCTTTTTGTCACAACTCCACTTATGTCTTAAGTCACCAATACAGTATCATCTTCCCATCACAACATGACCATGTGATCAACATATCATCTTTATGCCCCTCTATATGCAACAAACAAAGGAATAACATGGCACCAAAACCAATCAGCATAACTTAGAAATCAAAACTAGAAAACTGACCTGCCACCCCTGAGGAACTAGTCTCAGTCTCAGACTCTGACTGCCTCGGACTAAACACTTGAGCTGGAGTCGAGCTATCTATCCCTTTTGCTTATCCTTTCTTAACCTTGGGCAATCCTTCTTGAAGTGCCCAACCATGTCACATAAGAAACATGCCCTTGCTCGGCATTCTCCCAGATGATGCCTCTTGCACCGAGCGCATTATGGGAAAGTCTTCCAGCTTTTCTTCTTGCTTACTCCAATAAGTGGAGATACCATTATCTGAGCTTCGTGCTCTCTAGTACTCTTCTTCTTATCTCTTATGCTCTTAACAACAAGAGCCTTCTCTACCACCTGAGCATAGGTAGAGACTTCATGCACTGGGGCAACTCTAATGCCCTGAGCTATTCCAGGATTCAATCCTTGGATAAACCTTTCCTTCCGAGCTACATCTGTGGGTACCAAGTCAAAAGAAAACTTGGCCAACCCATCAAATCTGCTAACATACTCGGCCACAGTTGCCTTTCCTTGAACGAGACTCACAAACTCATTCAACTTAGCAGTCTTAGCTACATCACAATAATACCTCTCATTAAACAGCTGCCTAAACTCTTTCCAATCCATCACAGCTGTGTCTCATGTCTGGGATATTACTTCCCACCACGTCCGAGCATCAACCCGCAATACAAATGTAGCGCAGATCACCCTATCGTGACCTTCCAGCCCCATACTATCAAGAATGGAACTGATCATGCCCATCCATTGCTCAGCTCTAAATGGATCTAGGCCTCCCTCGAAAATTGGAGGGTAATACTCCTGGAATCTTCCACAGAGAGATTCCCATCTACTCTCAACCCTAGGCTGAGCCAAAGCTGGTGCCACTCCTGGCATAACCAAGGAAGAAGTGTTCCCCAACAGACTCCGCTGTTGCTTCAGACACATAATCTCTTCCTCATGCCTCTGCAATCTTGATTGCAAATCTGTGACTATCTGCTGAAAACTCGTAGGAGCAGATGAAGAATTGATACCCTGGCTATAATTTCCAGCCTCTGTATAACCACCACCAGGCCTCATTATCTGCCTTGGCTATAAACCTGCTGTTTGAATCTACAGTCAATAACTGGACCCATTAATCATTATGAGCATATCAAGAGCTTTCCCCACGGGATCAATCTTACCACACCACAATCTCAAACCACTTGCAGTGCTAAAAACATGCCCACGACATTCATACATTAATCATGTTCCCTGCTCTTCCATCATTCATACCATGCCTCCAACTCCAGCATGCAAATATCACAATTATATATTCATGGAGCAGGTAATCATATGATCACATTCATAAATAAATTCACGAAGCATATAATCATTTAGTCAAGAGTTTAGCCTGGCTCTATCAAAATCTCATGCTCCCTAATACAATGTGCAAGTAAAGCAATTACATTCTATTTAAGCAGTTAAACACAAAACTACAAAAATAGTTACCATTCCCTGAGTGAAGCTATCTTCAGTGACGAGTGTACATGCCCAGCTTGTCTTCAGGAACCCATAAACCTTGACAGGCTCTGATAACAAAATTGTAACGCCCCAACTCCAGGGACCGTACGGTGCACATTGCAAACAGTGCTAAATTCGCTAATCGAGTCATTTGGCCATAAACGTGTAACTAAGTATGATTAGCGGTTTAGGGATTAAAAATTTCGGTTAAGATATAACACTTCACTAGAACGTTTACTGTATACATTGGGATCCCAAAAATATAATTTAAAGGTCTATTACAAGAAGATATTTACAACCAGCCGATCTAAGCGGCAAAACAGAGTTTAGCCCTAGTTCTTCTCCTTCAAACCTCGGTCGTGGCGGTCAAGCAGCTGCATATGTACACATTGTCACCTAAGCTCTCCAACTCAAGGATGGTCTAGCTTTCTTTTTCCTTTACCTGCACCACATAGCACCCGTGAGCCGAAGCCCAACAAGAAAACTCAATATGCTCATGACCAGTCATATCATGATATCAAATCATATCTGGCATGCCTAGCAAACATAGCTCTAATCAAGCATGCAAGTAAATTCAGACAATGCTGGGGAATCAAGGATAAGAAATCCTACCCGCCTGATTGGATGACTATCAAGTCAATCCTAATCAGATGAGTGATTTAACACTAGAGGTTCTGGTAAACCATACTGAGTGACCGACAAGCAAGTCGCTACGGGGCTCAACACCCAAAGCCATGCAAATGATGATCAAAATGAGCATACAGAGCTTATAGCCCTGAACAGATGAGTGAATATCACTTTGAGGTTCTGTTAACCATACTGAGTGACTGACAAGCAAGTCACTATGGGGCTCGGTGCCCATAGCTGTGTAACGAAACCGTTACCTGGGCTTTCCTGCAATGGCTCTATCAGATGAGTGACTGATGGGTAGTCACTAGCTTAAACAGATGAGTGACTGATGGGTAAGCCACACAAGCGCTTTTAATTTTCATCGAACTTGAGGTTGGTCCGGCATTAATGCTCTTGTTGAGTCATCTAATGCAGAATGTCGATTAGATCTAATCTTTTATCGGCCCTGTGTTCATGACGCTTATGCCGTTACTGGCTCCCAGGTCGGTAACACACGACCAATGCCAAATCTGAGTGATCAGGGCCATGCACAAGTAAGCAATGCTACCAAACATATATCATATGTCTAATATCCAAATACAGGGCATTCAGCATGCTTACTTAGCAATTAATAGCACAATTAAGATCATGCATACACACAGAGGCTCAAGCTCTGGACAATCTCATATTCAATATTCATGGCATGCCCTAATCACATGTTTCTCGTGCACCGCATGCATCATATTTAAACATCCAACATGCATCAATAATAACCATGCATGTCACATATGGGGTGCAGTTTTCTTACCTCAGGTTCGAGCAAGAACTAGTAAAAGAACAATCCTTGAGAACGATCAATCCTTTGGTCCTTTAGCGGTCACCTAGTCATAACCAAATATGGAATCCCATCAATAAAATAAATCATAAAAAGGTTTATAATCTAAAACCTCACTCCCGAGATCAATCCCGCACTCTCGGGAATCTTAATATACTTAAACGGGGCAAAGGAATCAAACCCCGAGCCTTAAAGGTCATTCCAAGCCCTAAAATAGGCTTGCTGGAAAATGGACCAGCGCTGCAGCCCTATTAAATGGCGCTGAGGCGCTATTTCCAAGTCAAAGAGGCCCAGCTCTCTGCCTTGCCTAGCGCTGCTGCGCCCTGAGTGGCACTGCTACGCCAACCACAGACCAGAAACTTTCTGGTTTCCTTCCTTGCGACTTCTCCTGAAAAACAACCCTTCAAACCAGCCCCAAACCTTACCAAAACATCCAATTCAACCCCAAATCATCATCTATATCACACCCTCATCAAAACCCAAGCATCCAAACTCAAAAACTCCCATTAAATCTAACTATCCACATCAAAATCTCCTTGACTGAAAACTAAAAGAAAAACAGAGTAAAGCTTAAAGTTCATGGATGATTTCTTACCTCAAGATGGTTTTGGGTCCTCTTCAATGGATGAATCAAGTCTATAACCTCCAAATCTTGATTTCCTAGCTTAATACCTCAAATTGGCTCTCAAAAATCAAAAGGAAGAAGGAGGAGGAATAGGTACGGGAGAGAAAGAAAGATGAGGATGATGATGCTCTGTTTTTTTACACTTCCACAGCCTTCTAATGGCTTAATACAACCTTAGGGTGAAAAGACCATATTGTCCCTAAGCCTAATTAAAACACTTAATAGCCACCAAGGGAAAAACTGACCTTTCCCGCCTATCTCGTTAATTATAATTAACACCCTCCAATTCCCGTTATTCTCAATATTTTCAAACACCAATAATTCATATCTCGTTACCCTTTAATTCCCAACAACATTCTAATCACCAAATTACCCCGAGACTCACTCCGAGCCCCGACTTAATCCTGTTATGACAGACTGAAAACTTGCCTTTCCATGATCGTCTCATGCCGAATGGCTCGAACCAATCCACATATCATGTGGTATTATTTATAATTCACCCACATGCATGAAAATTCACAATCATGCCCTCAACAGGCCAAATTACCAAAATGCCCTTATAATTAAAATTGAACCCATATGCATGCATTTACCATCATATAATAATATAATTCACACAAACATGCATATAATCATTAAATATCATAATAAATCAATTATGGCCATCCCAGCCTCCTAATCAAGGTCCTAAACCTTATTAGGAAATTTGGGGCATTACAGTCGGCAGAGGGATGCCATGGCCGCCCTTGAAGCAGCCATTCAACTGGCTAGGAGTCAGGCTATGCCAGCCTCCCAGCCAGATCAGCCACCAAATGCACCACCTCAAAGAGGTCCAAATCCAAGCCCTCCGCTCCAGCCAGCAAGCTCTCAAAGGCCGGAGCAGCCGCCTATGGCTCAGGAAGATGTCCCACCTAGGGATCCTAAGCAGCAGCCTCCATCCCAGGCTGGTTGAGGCAATCCCCATCACTCGAGGCAAAATAGGGCAGGGCAGCCGCCCCACAGCCCTAGACACCCAGCGGATGAAGAGCCGACTCTACCGAGCAAGGGGCAGCGTCCTTCTGCCAATAGGAGGAACATTGAGTCAGGCTCTGCGGTCAAGGGCCCCCCACAGCATAACTATGTACGGGGACCCAACGACCAGCGCAGGCCTCCCCCTGACGCTCGGGAAGTGCCAGCCTGAGGAGGAAATAGCGTGAATAGCCGGTTACGCCATAGCCAACCACAATTCAGAGATGGCCATGACTATAATGAAGCCGATTCCGGCGGAGGAAATGCTGGACAGAGAAATAAAGAAAGAGGTGGAGGCAGAAACCCCCCACCTAGAGAAAATAGGCCAGCTAGCCACAACGCTGGGGGGAAACCCAGGCAGCAGAACATCTTTAGTTGGCTAGGAGCTAGCGAGCAGAGACGTAGAGACGATGATCTAAGAGATGTACTCAACGACCGTTGTGAGAGGCATGACGAGTACGCTCCCCTGGCATCGGTGGCCCCAGCAGTCCCAGAAGCTGTTCAGGCTCAGATTGATGCCCTGAACCAGGCGGTACTGCAACTGGTCGGGGGACGAACATCCCATATTGAGTACGATGGGAGGAGAGGCACCCCCTTTGTACAGAGGATTGCTGCAGCCGAAACCCCCAGTAAGTTCAAGATGCCTACATTGCCGAACTTCAACGGGTATGGAGACCTAATATCTCACGTTAATAAGGTTGAGATACAAATGGACATACAAAAAGTGTTGGAAGATGCCCGCTGCCAGATCTTCCCTGCGACACTGTCTGACACCGCCCAGGAGTGGTTCTTCAAGTTCCCTCCAACTAGCATAGTATCTTGGGAAATGTTCGTGAAGGAATTTTACGGACAGTTCTACGCGGGTCGCGTACACCCCACAAAGGCCAACCAACTAGTCGAGATACGCCAGAAAGAGGGAGAGACCTTGAAAGAATATGTCCAACGCTTCATGCAAGCAGTAGCTGGAGCTAAGACAGTGGGCGATGAGGGTAAGATGATGGCTCTAACTGCTGGAGTTAGGCGCCATTCACCCCTCTGGAGTAGCCTCAGAAAGAATGGGGTAAGAAGTACCCAAGAGTTTTTGGATCGGGCTAATCGGTATATAAAGCTCGAAGATGCGATTGCCAATGAAGGGAAATCGCCCACAAAAGACAAGGGGCCCAAGGAAGAACCCGCCAAAGCTGCCAACGGGCAGGAAAATCCCAATGGCAACGACAAGGGCAACAGGAATGGCAATGGTAGGAACGATGGAAAAAGGGCGAACAATGAACCCTCAACTTCTGAGAGTAAACGCCCCAAAGGCAATCGATACGAGCCAAGATTCACCAACTACACGACCCTTGTCGAAAGCCGAGCTGAAGTCTACCAGGCGACCAGCTCAAGCGTGCCTTACAAACGACCCACAGCTATTAGGAAAGATATCTCCAAGAGAGACACGACAAAGTTCTGTCGTTTTCACAACGACTACGGGCCCGACACCAATGAATGTAACCAGCTGAAAGATGAGATTGAGTTCCTGATAAGGAAGGGACATTTGAGAAGATATGTGCGAGCGGCAAGAGGATCTCAGCGAGAGGCTCTAGGTGGCAATGAGCAGGTGCCTGCGCGCCAACGCTCGCCACCTCTACAGCCAGCTCCTGTGGTAGGCACTTTACCCACCATCTGCAGAGGCCCACATCTTGCAGGAGACAGTGGGATGGCAAGGGAATGATACGCTCGAACCCTACGCCACGACCAGGACATCGAGATGATGAGTGTGGAGGATCGAGCACCAAAAAAGGCTCGAACAGAGGAGGAATTGATAACCTTCTCTGAAGACGATGCCCAGCACGTGCGATTCCCACACTCTGATCTGCTGGTCATAGACGTAGAAATTTCCAACATGATGGTGAAAAGGGTGTTGGTCGACATAGGAAGTTCGGTCAACATCCTGTACAAGTCTTCGCTGGAAAGAATGAAGTTGTCCGTCAAAGACCTGAAGCCATGCAACCAAACCATTTATGGTTTTTCTGGTGAAGGGCTCGCCCCAACAGGGTCGATTAGGCTTCCAGTTACACAGGTACTACACCTGCTAATAGGACATTACTCACTACTTTCATAGTAGTTGATTGTCCTTCAGCATACAATGTTATAATTGGGAGACTAATTCTGATCGACCTACGGGCCGTCACTTCGATATGGCACCTCGCCATGAAATTCCCAACAGATGCAGGGGTAGGATGCGTATTGGGAAATCAACAGGAAGCAAGGGAGTGCTACAACACCTCGATCACCAAGGCCAAGAAGGGTGTATCGAGAGATGTTCCCAGAAAAGAGTTGCAAGTGGCAATTGATGCTCAAGCCCACTCAGGTGATAATGTCACCAAATAGGGCGTTGCCCAAAGCGAGGATAGAGATTTGGATCCTCGCTTTGGGGATTTTGAGGAAGAAATTGGACCCATCGAGGACCTTGAAGAGTTCCAACTCGATGAAGAAAATCCGACAAGGGTTGTGAAAGTTGGTAAAAACTTAGAGACAACAACAAAACAAGCACTGGTGGAGTTTCTAAGGAGGAACCAGGAAGTCTTTGCCTGGTCGCACAAAGACATGGCCGGGGTAGACCCTGCAGTCATTAGCCATGTCCTGAACATCGACAAGAGTTTTCCACCAGTGCAACAAAAAAGAAGGCTACTCGACAAAGATAGATCAAAAGCCTTAAAAGAAGAAGTCTAAAAGCTGAAGGAGAATGGGTTCATCAGGGTGGCATTTTATCCATCGTGGGTCTCTAATCCCGTGCTAGTTCCCAAGTTGAATGGAAAATGGTGCACGTGCGTGGAATTCACAGACCTTAATAAAGGCTGCCCCAAAGATTGTTTCCCACTCCCAAGAATCGACCAGCTGGTCGATGCCACTGCAGGGCATGAGATTCTCTCATTCATGGATGCATACTCCGGGTATAATCAGATTAGTATGCATCCCCCTGATGAGGACCACACTAGCTTTTGGACTGATACAGGGCTTTACTATTACAAAGTAATGCCTTTCGGTTTGAAAAACGCTAGTGCGACTTACCAGTGACTAGTCAACCACATGTTTAAAGATCTGATCGGCACAAACTGTTAGGAAAAATTGTTTTGCCTCAATGGAAATTGATAATAATATTACAACTCTATGCAATAATATTACAAATAAATATAGATTGATTAAACAAGGTTACAATTCTATAACTGAAAGTACAAGTAAACAAAATAGAAGAAGAATGGAATAGTGAAAAATACAACTCTAAGCAAAAGATTACAAATAAAGTAAAAGTGTTTGGAACACAAGAAAAGATGATTACAACTCTAAACAAAATTACAAGTAAATAAAACAAGAGGAATGAGAAGAAAAGCAATAGAGGAAATTGTAAGAACAAAACAAAGAAAACTCTCACTTACACAACCTAAGTGAAGAGTGTTGGGGATCACCAACTTGAACAAGGTTTAAAACCTTTGTCCAAAAGCTTATTTCCCCCTAACTCAAGCACTAAGGGATCTCTCTCAGATATTGGAAAAGCTTTCTGGAATTATCAAGCTTCAAGGTGTTTCTAGCCAAGTGCTCTAATGGATAGAAATGTTGTGTCTTACAAGTGAGCTATAGGCTCCTATTTATAGAGTTTAGAGACACCCCTTGAATTTCAAATTCCACCAACCCCCATGGCTGTTACCAATGTTTAATTGGATTAATATGGAATTAAAAATTAGATTTGGGAGTTATTTGGGTTTTTTGAGCCGTTCAACAAAGATTGAAAAATTTGAAAAAATGGTCAGTTTTTGGCCTGTGGCCGCAGCCAGAGACATTAGTGGCCGCGGCCACTAGCCTCTGTCCCACAGGCCGCGGCCACCGACCATTTTCAGCACTAAAAAATGTGTTGTTTTTCCAAACGATTCCAAACCCTCCCAAATGATTTTGTAACTCCCAAAACACATTATTGGGGTTAAAATCATATCTTTAACAGCCATATCACATATGGCTTTATGAAATTCATCTCAATATTGCGTAACAATAATTTTACACAATAAAGGGTAATATTTGGAAGTTACAAATTTGTAACACCAAATATGTTACATTATTTGGATATATCTCATATATCTAAATATTGTAACTCTCTATTATATGTTACAATATGTGACACACTTTGTCACATTTATTTAATCTAAAACATTATATTATAATATAATATAATATTACATTATATTATAAAATAATATAACACAAACATGGAGGTCTACGTCGATGACATGTTGGTCAAGTCGAAGAAGGCAGAAGGGCATATAAAGGATTTGCAGGAATGCTTCAACGTCTTGAACAAATTTCAGATGAAGTTGAATCCCCTTAAATGCTCCTTCGTAGTAGGATCAGGGAAGTTCTTGGGATTTATAGTTAACTTGAAAGGAATTGAAGCCAATCCCGAGAAAATTAAAGCGTTGATCGATATGAAATCTCCAGCAAAGATTAAGGATGTTCAAAGTTTAACCGAAAGAATTGCCGCTCTCAGTAGATTCATTTTGAAGTCAACAGATAAGTGCATTCCATTTTTTAATCTACTTAGAGGCAACGAAAAGTTTGAGTGGACGGAGGAGTGCAGGCAGGCTTTTCAAGCATTAAAAACTCATATGGCGCAACCACCCATCTTGTCAAAGCCGGTCGATAAAGAAACTTTGTTCATCTACCTAGCGATCACGGAATATGTTGCTAGTGCCGTTTTAGTAAGGGAGGAAGAAGGCATGTAGAAGGTTGTTTACTATGTAAGCAAAAGGCTAATTGGAGCAGAACAGCGGTTCCCGCCCATTGAGAAGCTAGCCTATTGCCTAATTTTGGCCTCCATGAAGCTGCGGCCTTACTTTCAAGCTCACCCAATGACAGTTTTGACCGAACAGCCTCTACAAAAAGTCCTGCAAAAGCCAGAGGCTACGGGTAGATTGTTAAAATGGGCAGTCGAACTTGGGAAGTTCGATATATCTTACTTGCCGCGAGCAGCGATAAAAGGGCAAGCCCTGGCTGACTTCATTGCAGAGTTCACTGAACTTACAGATAGTGTTAGAGAATATATATTATTGCTCAATGGAATTATGGAAAAACCAAATACAACTCTATGCAAAAATACAATGGACAAGATAATATTGATTAAATAAGTATTACAACTTAATTGCTCAAAATACAAGTAAATAAAAAGATGTAGAAGAAGAAGATTACAAACTCAATACTATAACAATACAAGTAAATAAGAAGAACAAAAGAATGAAAACACAAACTCTCACACAAAGCCTTTGTCCAAAAGCTTATTTCCCCCTATTCTCTAAGCACTAAGGGATCTCTCTAGGAAATAGCTCTCTGGAATTATCAAGCCTCAAGGTGTATTTTTTCAGCCAAGTGCTTTGTGGATGAAAAAAGGTGTGTCTTACAAGTGAGCATTAGGCTCCTATTTATAGAGTTTGAGATACCCCTTTGAATTTCAAATTCCTCCAACCCCCATGGCTGTTACCAATGTTTAATTTGATGTTTTATGGAATTAAAATAGAGATTTGGGAGTTACTTAGCTGTTGGAAACGTTCAAAATTGGATAAAAACCGAAATTCAAAGAAGTTTTCAGCCACTAGGGCTGCGGCACTTGTTCCAGGCACCGCGGCGCTCAGTCAAGTTCAACAACAAATTTTTTCAATTTTTTCCAAAACGTTCCAATTTATTCCCACTTGATTTTGTAACTTCCATACACAATATGGGAGTTAAAATCACATCTCTATCAGCCATTTCTCATATGGCTTTATGAAATCCAATCTCAAATGTGTAACATATAATATACACATTATTGGGTAATATTTGGGAGTTACAAATTTGTAACTCCAAAATATGTCACATTTGGACACACACATGTGTCCAATTTTGTGACTCTCAATAATATGTTACAAGGTGTGACAAATCACATTTTGTCACATTATTTAATCTAATATTATATTATATGAAATAATATAACAGATAGCGAGCAGGTTGAAGAGCCTAATGAACCAGAGCGTCAAAACCAAGCTCCCTCGTGGAAATTATTTATAGATGGTTCTTCTAACGAGTGCCACGCTGGAGCAGGAGTGATATTGATAACGCTGGAAGGGCATCAATTTCACTACGCCATCAGGTTTGACTTCACTGCTTCCAACAACGAAGCCGAGTATGAAGCATTACTCGCTGGGTTGCGGTTAGCCAAGGACATGAATATAAAGGTGCTCGACATCTACAGTGATTCTTAGCTGGTGGTGAATCTAGTCATAGGAGAATACCAGGCACGAGGTTTAAAGATGGTTGCCTATTTAAACAAAACAAAAGATTTATTGGCTCAGTTCAACAAATACACCCTCCAGCAAGTACCTCGCGACCAGAATTCCAATGCTGATGCTTTGGCCAAATTAGCAAGTGCAAAGGATACGGAAACACTGAATATAGTGCCGGTTGAGCGGCTGTCAAGGCCAAGCATCCAATCAGAGGAGCCCACTATGGTGATCCAGATGGAGGCTACATGGATGGCACCATATATAGAGTATCTGACGCAAGGCGTGTTACCAACAAACATAAACAAATCTGGTGGCAAGCTGCTAGGTATATCCTGGTCGATGGAATCTTGTACCGAAGGGGATACTCAATGCCACTCCTCAGATGTATTTTAAAGGAAAAGGCCAAAGAATTAATGAAAGAGGTACACGAAGGCTTTTGTGGAGACCACGCTGGGGGGCAAAGCTTGTCAAAAAAGATCCTGAGGCAAGGATACTTCTGGCCCACGATGAATGAAGACTCGATGGAGTTTGGGCAGAGGTGCGACAAGTGCCAGAGGTTCTCCAAAATCCCACGAGCAGCCCCCAATGAGCTTAAACAGATGCAAAGTCCGTGGCCGTTTTCAGTTTGGGACATAGATTTAATCAGATCTTTGCCCACAGGGAAGGGCGACGTCAAGTATGCTGTGGTTGCTGTCGACTACTTCACTAAATGGGCCGAAGTCGAGCCACTCGCAACCATAACGACCAAGAAGGTGCTGGATTTTGTGATCAAGAACAACGTTTGTCGTTATGGATTACTAAGGAAAATCGTCTCAGATAACGGCACCCAGTTTGATAGTGATTTATTCACGGATTTTTGCGAACGACATGGCATTATCAAGAGCTTTTCTTCAGTCACTCATTCCCAAGAAAATGGACAAGTCAAAGCAGTCAACAAAATGCTAAAGGATACACTAAAGAAAAGACTAGAAGAAGCTAAGGGAGCGTGGCCAGAGCAATTGCCTGAAGTCCTTTGGTCGTACAGAACTTCCCATCGAACAGCAACAGACCATACTCCATTCTCTTTGGATTATGGATATGAGGCTATGTTGTTTGTTGAGTTAGATCCACCTTCGCATCGCAGAATAATGTATGATCAAGGCTCGAATAGGCAACTACTGATGGAATCCCTAGACTTGGTCGATGAGAAGCGTGAGCAAACCCAACTCCGAGTAGCTGCGTACCAGAAAAAAGTCACTCGGTATTTCAATTCTAAAGTGCGAGAAGGGAAATTCAATGTCGGAGATCTAGTACTTCGAAGAGTTTTCCTGAACACCCGCGACCAAGCTGCTGGAGTACTCATACCTAATTGGGAAAGGCCATACCAAATTGAAGAAGTCCTTCACCCAGGCACCTATAAACTTGCTCGCTTAAACGGAGATCTCGTTCCTCGCTATTGGAATGGAGAACACCTGCGCAAGTACTATCAATGAACAATCCTTCTTAAAGGATTAGCTTGTATTAAATTTACTGTTTACAAGTTATGAAAAAGGGTTGGTCATTTTATGTGACTAATCGCTTATAAGTGGAAGATCTTTTTTTTCACTCATACAAACACATTTTGTCCATTTATTACGAGAAATATAAGGGACTGTGCACAGCCAGTCATTCTTGCTAATTATTGTATTTTATACAAGTATTTGCTCATTACATGTGTTGTTTTGCTCTATTACAATTTTAATTATTTTGCTCCGAGCAGTATTGTTCGAACAGGTTTTGGTCAAGGCAAGTGACCAAGGACCTAAAGCTCTTCGATCACTTGGAGGGCATATAAGGTATCTAGTAAGCAAAGCATATCGAAAGGTATGTAAACACATGAGCAAAATAAGTGAAAGCATGCCAGGGTACTTAGAGTATTTTTCAAAATTTTGTATTTTGCTAAATCAAACCAAAGTGCAATGCTAAGTTCGGTCACGCGAACAGATGTTATAATAAGACAAAAATGTATTATAATATCAAAAAATAATTACTTTACACCGCGAGCAGTACTGCTCGGATGTAATTGTTCGATTAAAAGGAAAATAACTGCCCATGCAGCAATCAAAAATTAAATAAGGAATTGTCTTTACATCACGATCCATAAGTCGTGTATTTAAAAGAGAAAAAAAACTATGAAGTTGTCGGGGGGTCTTGCGGCGATTGCTGTTGCTGCTGGTCGACTGCATCCCCAGCTTCTTCTCGGGTGCCTTCGATGTCGGTTGCTAGAGAAATTTCTAGAGACCTTGGAATTGTCTCTTCCTCCAGGCGAGCAATGCACCTAGCCAGCTCCGCCTCCCTGATATGTTCTGGGAGATAGGAAGAGTTGGTAGTGGAATTGTTCTTCCAGAACAAGTAGAAGCACTCGAACGATGCCCCCTCATAGTCTTCAAGGTTGTGGGTGTTCTGTTCCTCTAAAGCAGCAACCTCTTGGCGACTTATTGCAAGCTCATCTTGAAGCTTGTGGGCTTCCTGATAATTCTTGAGCAAGACCTCCTTGTACTTATCCTTGGATGTAGTGATCTTATCGATACTTGCATCCTTCCTCTTCAGCTCCTCTTTGAGAGAAGCAATTGTGGCCTCGGTCACTTGCAACGCCTCGAGGTGCTTCACCTCCGCTTTTTTAAGAGCCTCGGTACGCTTCGCCTTGACCTCTTTAAGGGCCTCAGAATGTTTCACCTCGATTGCCTTCAGCTGCTCGGCATAAGTAGGCTCAGACGCCTTGAGTTGCTTGGTGTATTGAGCCTCAGCAACACTGAGCTGATTGCTGAGTTTCTTCTCAAACCGAGCATTCTGCGTCCTTGAAGATCGCCAGCCGAAGGTCAAGGTAAGCGCCCCTTGCAATCAGAAAAAGATAAGGTCATTAATAGGAGCAAGTTAAAAAGACGATTTACAAAGCAGAAAGCAACTTACAGCAAGCACTTCATTCAGTGCGTGGCTGAGGACCTGGTCGACCCCCATGGAGTCGGTCTCCTGGATTGCCTCCTGGCTGCGTCGGTGCTTTGTTATTTTCTACAGCCTATCTTTGGTTGAGCTGAGCACCACACCCGTAAGGTCATCTCCTGAAGCTTCTTCCCGACGACCAGCCGATTGTTGGACGGTGGATGTTGGAGGCGTAGGGTCGACTGGAGCCGGAGGAGGAGTCTGTCCGACCGGAGACGAAAGATCTAGGTTTGTTGGAGTTGGAGGAGTCGCCTCCTTGGTAGGAGCTGGTGGAGGAGTTGTCTCCCTCGTTAAAGTAGACGCGGGAGGGTTGTCTATTCGAGACTTTTTCGCAGGCTGGTTGCTGCAGCCCTCCCCAGACTAGCGCCTATGGGATTTCTTCTTGTTCACAGACTTGGTGTACAAGTCGAAGGCATGTTCAGCAGGCATGTCTACAAAAAAGAAATGAGCGAATAGTCAGGCAATATAATAAAAGAAACTTTCTAAGTTTAAGAAGCAAGGACAGAGAAATTGAAAGTATAATATCCGAGCTATCATTACTGGTCGCTACATTATTTACTCTACAAGTGCTACACTCACTCTCTGGCCTGAAGAAATCTGAATTTAAAGTAGGAGGGTATTTATAGTTGCCATCCCCGTCGAAGAGGTGACAGGGAATAGGCAGACTATCTAAGAGCGAGAAATCAGTACCGTTCTCGTCCGACGATTCGTCAAGGGGCTCGAGAAGGACAGTGGCCTTCTTTTTTCCCTTTCCCTGAGGGGCGGGGGGAGCAGCAGCTCGTGGAGTGTTGGAGGGTTCCCTGATTGTCACTCTGGTTATCCTCCTTTGAGGTTATGACACGTCCGAGTGCTGCTCGGGAATCTCCTCGCCAGTGGCACTTCCCGCTGTTGACTCCCTCACGTCTTGGTGGGGTGCTAAAAGCCCGACCAGCCTCAAGTTGGCCTCTGTGACCAGTTGTTTGACACTTTTCATTATGTCGGTCATGCTGGCCAGGAGGGTTGATCGCATCTCCATGTCTGGAGTAGGGTCTAGTCGCAACCATGGGCCTGAAAGACACTAAATTTATAAGGAAAATGCAGCAAAAAATTGAAGAAAGATTGACGACCAGTGGTACAAAGACTTTACCTCCTTGAGTAAAGGCCAAGTTGTTCACGACCATGTTAGTCGTCAGGAAATACTCCAGATGGTACCTCCCCGTGTTCGAGATGTAGGTGGTGTCAGTCAGGAAAGTGCAACCTGTTTCCTGGTGACAAAAGTGGAAAAACCCCGTGTTTTCTTGGTCGAACAGATAGTTGACCTCATGTGATGTGGGACAGGCCATTTTTTGTGGCTATAGAGGATATAGAGTGCAGCAAGCATTCTATATCCACTGGGAGTTATTTGAAAAGGGGCGACCCCAAAGTAATTGGCCACCCCCTGGAAAAAAGGATAAAGAGGCAGGGTCGCTCCGGCCTCGATGTGGTACCTCGACCAGGCGCTGAAGGCGACTCCCGGCAAGTTCGCCCGTTGGTCTTGAGTGGGTTGAACTAGTGTCACCCCGGGAAGTCTATATTTTTTAATATAATTAGCGATCATCCTGATTGTTACCCGGCTGACAGGGGCGATGTACCATTCAACATCTGGTTGAACGGCGTATTGAGGCTGAGCGCACGTTTGAATGTTAGGGTTGGGGATATTTCTTTCCCGACCACTGGTCGAGGGAACTCCAGTCTGAGGAGTAGGCTGATTAGAAGGGTTTGAAGATTTCTTTTTCTGGGCAGTGGATTTTACTCTACCCATGGCAGGAAGGTTTGACTGAGGTCTATTGGGTGGGGTTCGAGAAAAAAGGATTTCTGGAATCAGCAACGACGTTTGCTCCTCGTCTTCAAGTAATTGGCCAAGCAAGTCGTCGTCGATAGGCCTTTCACCTCCCCACGAATCTTGCATGAAAAGCTGCGAACAGAGAAAGGGGGAGGTGAGAACGTAAAGCCTAAAAATCTGTGTTGCTAGTTAGAATAACGTTGCTTGCGTATAAAAGTTAAGCTTTTATACGGCCAGCAACATTCTAGCGAAAACACTAAGTTCTATACGAGCAGTTTGGAAAACAGATTGAAAAGCGAAAGTAAAAAGTTTTTCAGGAAAAAGCTTTTTCGACTCCGAAGGGGCGGGAAAAACCCAATTTTTCAACTAGCTTAAAAATTGAATTTTTACTTCGATTTTATGCCCTAAATCTACAATCTCGACTACCAAACTGGCTCTTAGCTCCTGTAAGATGTTGTTTCATCACCCTTTTAAGCATCGGTTAACATTCCCAATCTCCCCAAAATAGTTTCAGTCAAGAACAATAAAAAATCTCCAAGAACTCAGAAATCAGAAATAGAGATAAACAAGTATTACATGGCATATCAACAACTGAAAGGTTCAAAGAAACGTACTTGTATGAAAGATGGAGTAAAGTTTTGAGCTACTAAGTTGATTCAGCTGAGCAAAAGCTTCGTGATCTGTCTGAGTTTCTGGGTTTCTGGAAATATAGCTCCCGGTTCTTCAGTTTTCTTGAGGATAAACTTAAAGCGTAAAAAGTAAAAAACTGATTCTGAAGGGTTATTTATATTAACCGAGGAGCGGTTACCGAGGTAATCATAAAGGGTAACTTTTCAAAACATGGGGAAGTGTAATGACCACCAGAAAAGTTATTGGGAAACTGAAAAGACTTGATTGGACATGATTGATTACCTTTTTTCGAGAAAGCATGGGCGGCTTTGACCGATTTCGTGGGGTATTCGAAAGATCAGTTTCCTAAGTTTACTTATTGCTGGTCGCAATAAATAAACTTGGGGGCAAATGTTTACCCTAAAAATGGCTACTGATGACGTGGCAAGGATTTCTCACACGCTGTTGACACGTGGCCAAAGTACTGCTCGACTATCGACCAGAGGCACATCGCTTTGCCAGGGGTTAACTTTTAGATACGACCAGGCTGGTCGTATAACCTGATTTATTTCCTTCTTAAACTGTAATCTTATAATAATTGCATTGAATATTTCTTCATTATTATCTTGATACGCAATTATTAAGGAAAGATAGGGCACGTTGGCCCATATAACCATCCTTGAGCCTATAAGTATGCATGAAATAGCTCAAGGAAGGGGCTTTTGATCCCGGAATCTTTTTTCTAAGATAGAGAAAAAGAGAGAGCTATAGTGCAATTATCCATCGTTTATTGTATTCCTTCCAAGGTTTCTGAAACTCAAGAACCCTAGTTCTTTGATCACTGCTTTGAGATTCAATCTTAATAATAGCACTAAGTGGACGAAGGTCATTACCAACGTTTGGGGCCGAACCACTATAAATCCTTGGTGTTTTCTTCTCTTCTATTAGAGTATCTTTCTTACTTGCCATTTTATCTTTTTTCGTATATTTGACTCCGTGTCGTTGGCCAAATCATGGGTCAACACTAGGCTTTTGAATATCTTCAAAAACACCAAGCACACTCTTGGGTGTTCATCTTATAGAACACGCTTCTTGATGCTCAAATACTTAAGGACCTTTCTTGGTGGAATAGGTCTTAAGTTCAAGCACATGCATTGGTACTCACTTGAACTCTAAGCACTCATTGATGGCCTTCATAAATAATCTTGAGCACTTTCGTGGGTGTTTAACTTTTGTAACACACTCTTAGGTGCGCAATTTTAAAATACGCTATTTTGTGCTTAGCTTCCAAAGCTTCCTTCTTAACGCTTCTCATTTGTTCTTAACACTGGGTAATCAACTTCTGGAGCACCTTTTTGGGCTTTTGATTTGTTGATCTCAAGTACTTTCATGGGTATTCAACTTCTGGAACACTCTCCTAGATGTTCATTGTCTGAATCTCGATCTTCACTTGTTTTGTTCATAACTCTTAGAGATCACAATTTATCCTTTCAAACCTTTTTTCCATCAAATTTCTTTCAACCACGAGCTCAAACCTTCTTGGTCATGGTTATGACACATTATATCGGTTGTGACCCCTCTTTCTATCATTCAAGTGGCTGCAGAGAGCCTGCTCCCCAACCACCTTCTTGAGCTTAACCATCTTCGCAATGGGTAATATGATCTCGTTATTAAATTCATTATCTCAACTTCGCCCCTGTGAGTAGATTACGATCAACTTTTAGAACTACCTCTTTCTCTATTCTCATTGCAACTTTGTTGATCATCTCTACCATGGTTGTTTTAGCTTAGCTCATGCTCATGTTATTCTGGTTTTGATATCGTGTGTCGTGGGACCCTCTTGGGACCTAGGCGGGTCTCAGGTGCACAAAAATTTAAAGACGATCAAACTAGTGCAAGTAGGGCTATAGACACGAGTATCACGAGCAGAGCTTAATAAATATTTTAAAGGTTTCTGAAAATAAGCATTAGGATGTTTTCATCGTTGAAGAATGATGACATCAAAAGCTTACAACCAAAACTTTTAATGATGAGTTTTTCTTATTTGGCATGATTTAGGGAAATAATCATTGCTCCCTTGTTAACTCTAATTTTTATTGGGGTTAGGCTATGTAAACCAAGTTTTATATATTACAACTCAAGAGAATAACAAGAATAATCTTTACTCTAATGGGGGAATAACACAAAGAACATAACACAAATAAACAAGTCATAGAATTAACATTTGGTTTTGAAGAACCTTGCTACATAAAATCACAAGTCTATGATTTTATGTGAAACACAAAATGGAACCAAGGCTTGACACAAATGAAGATTTGTTATCCAAAAATCTCTATTACTAGCCTCCTTCTTGAGATTGCTTAAAGCTACTACCTTGGAATGAGATTGTGATTAACAAGTCTTGAATCTTCATACAAGTCAAGCTTTGTTGATGAATATCTTGGAGAAAACTAGTATTCTTGAGAGCTAAAGAGAGAGAGCGAGGTTTTAGAGGGAGAGAGAGGTGAGTGATGAAATCCACCAAAGACTCAAGTGACCCCTTTAAATAGTATGGGAACCCTCATTAGTCTTAACCAATGAGATTGAAGCATTTGTTTTAAATTTTGGAGCCAGAAACACGTCACTGTACGGACAGCCAGGTTACGTGTCGCCTGCACCTAGGCGATGCGTCGCTTGTATAGGATTTAATAGGACTAGTGATGCATCCCCTCCTAGAGGCGATGCAACGTAGGTCCCCCTAACTTGGCACACCAAAACTTGTCACAAAACATCCCTAAATGCCTCCAAACTTTTTAGGTACTCTTATACACTCCAAAGAAACACTTTGGACCCTAAAAGATGATTTATAAATGCCGATACCAAAAGTCAAATCTCGCATGTTGACTTTAGTAAAACCGTTATGGTTTTTGCACCTCTTCTTGCCTAACCAATTTCACTTTGTATTTAACCAATCATAACATTCCCCCACTTGGTTAAATACATCCTTAATCCTTTAGCCCGAATGATATTGGTGCATGAATAAAGTACCTTTTGCGTTTGAACTTTATCTTAGTGAAAACACTACAAAGCTTCTATCGAAATGCTAAGGCATTCTTAAAAGATTAAACCCAACATTCCTAGTGATAAAAATCAGTAATGTCTCTCACACCTCTACCTGATTACTCATGTATTTCCTACTTCACGCTTAACACTTTTATGACCTTGTGCTCATCCATTCATGAATCATCCGGAGAGAAAACTTCTACTCTCTTGAGAGGTGGCACCATTTCTATATTCACATAGGTAAAATTCTTACAGCATCTTTGCTACCTTTAGAGATGCTTGTTGCTCTTCAACTGAATTTCATTAAAAGCTTATGGTTTAACCCTCATGCTCGGTAGCAACCAACATTAACTCATCCTAGATGGGACTTTTAAGTTATTAATGTTGTAACTATTCCTTTATCAACAACTTGTTCTTACCCATTGAACTCTACACTTGATGTATACAAGTGTTAAGTTGGGTTGCCATCATTGGGGAATGAGTTTTAGTCTCATCCCTCTATTTGTAGAACACACCAAATCTCTCACAAGAGTTTGGTAAATGTATCCGCCAAGTTCTCACTAGTTTGACATACGAAATTGATAAGATACTCTTATCAATCAATTCTCTCACATAGTTATGCCTTAGACTTATATGTCTAGACTTCCCATTGTATATTTTGTTGTAAGCTCTAATCAAAGTGGCTTGACTATCACAATGTATCGAAATCGTCGATACATCAACCGCGGTTTTTGGTATCTCCAACATGAGATCTCTTGGCCACTCGGCCTCTTTATTGGTTGCCGCTAGAGCTACAAACTTGGACTCCATGGTTGAGTGATATATATATTTTCTTATAACCCCAAGAAAAAGCACCCTTGGGGGTGAACACCCAACCGGTTGTGGGGAGATTATCTCCTACACCGGATATCCAACTTGCGTTGAAATATCCTTCAAGTATCTTAGGAAACTTAGAATATTGGAGGCATAACTCTTTGGTCCTCTTAAGGTATTCAAATACTCTTTCCACGACCTTCCAATTTTGATACTTGGATTGCTAGTAAACCTATTTATTTTACTAACCGCAAATGCAATATCCTTTCTAGTATAATGTGCGCTGTACATCAAACTCCCAATTGCACTTGCATACTCTAGTTGAGCCACCGCTCTCCCTTCATTCTTTTTAAGCTTTACTTGAATCGAAGGGTGCATTTGCATCTTTGATATTAAGATGACCAAACTTGTCAGGCATCTTCTCAATATAATGAGCTTGACCTAAGGCATCTCCAGCCACATTTCTTTTAACCTTGATGCCTAGTATGGTATCGAACTCTCCAAGGTCTTTCATTTTGAAAGTGGATGATAAAAACTTCTTCGTTTCTAATATGTCTTTTATGTCATTACTTAATATCAACATACCATCAACATATAGACACACCAAGATGACATAGTCATCACAAGTCTTAGAATATAAACACTTGTTCGCATTGTTGTGTCTAAACCCATATGAAACAATGGCTTCATTAAACTTCTCATGCCATTGGTTTGGTGCTTGTTTTAAACCATATAATGATTTAACAAGCTTACACACCTTATGTTTATTTCTCCTTAGAACAAACCCTTCCACTTGTTCCATGTAAACCTCCCCATCAAAATTACCATTTAGGAATGTTGTTTTGACATCCATTTTGATGAACATATAGGATGTGTGATGATGATAAGGAAAACAACAATCTTATTGTTGTTGTCCTTGCTACCGGTGCATAGGTATCAAAATAATCTATGTCTTCCCTTTGTCTAAACCCTTTGGCCACCAACCTTGCCTTAAAGGTTTCAGTGGCCCCATTAGTGTGATATTTTCTTCAAACTACCCACTTACAACCTATGTGCTTTGATCCTTGTGGTAGATCAACAATCTCCCTAGTGTGGTTAGACATAATTGAATCCATCTCATCATTTATTGCCTCTTTCCAAAAGGTAGAGTCCCTTGATAACATAGCTTCTTGGAAAGTTTTAAGATCATCCTCCCCTTGAAGTTCCATTAGATACTTCAAAGTGTCTCCCTTGTGATTTCCATCTACTAGGTAAAGAGTCTCCACTTGAGAGGATTCACTTTGCGATCCACTCTCTTTAAGCCTTTGGCTTCTTCTAGGCAATTTTGATAGAGTAAATTTTATAGTATTTTAAAGGGTTAATTTATTTAATTTTGAGGTTTATGTAGTAATTTTTGTGCAATATGACGTTTTGTTGCCTGTGTTTGATAATATTTCAGATTTATGGGACGTAATTGATAAATGACTGCATTTGGCTACAAAAAGATGGAATTTGTTGAAAAAAAAATACATTTGAGCCACGACACTTGAAGTTAGAGTCGCAACACTACGATTAGCTAAAGTGGTCAATCTATCAAGAAGCATAGGGTCGCAACGCTGCCTTTGAGAGCTGTGGCGCTTTTGGTTGATGAATTTGAGTCGCGGCGCTTGAGCAAGTCAGAGACGAGAGAATTCCAGATTTTGGACACAAGCTGCGGCGCCTATTATAGAGTCGCGATGCTTGAGTGGCGTATTTCGCAAAAAAAAGGCATTTTATGCAGGGGCAAAATTGGGATTTCACATCCAAAGCACAGATTACTATTTAAGCATCATTATGATGATTTCCGAAAAACCCTAATCGGACTACTCGTTTTATCTGTTTATTGTTCTCTAGATTTCTTCTTCATCTTAGTTCTTTAGGTTATTTTCTATGAAAAATTATTTGAATGTTATGATTATTATGTCTGATATGAACTAAATCCTTTATCTAGGGGTTAATATAATCGCTTGAATTTTGATTTAATTTTATTATGATGTTATATTGATACTTCTTCTTTATTCTAATATATATGATATTTGCCTAATGCTAGTAAATACTTGATCACTATTTGCTTGATTTATGATTTTGATTCAAAACTCGAAAGATGCGAATGGAATACGCTATCGTTATATAGACATAGGTTACATATTGGACGAAAGTACCTGTATGACTTGTGTATCAATTAGGTTACCAATCTTAATGCCTGCTATGTGTTTAAGTTTATCACAAAGATGTAGAAAACTTGCATATAGGTTGAGATCTTATATCTTGAAAAAGAATAGGAATCGGTTTTTGTTAACGTGTTATTATAATCAGAAGAAGAGATTTAGAATTGATTAGTAAAATTAATAGAATGAAAAGTTAAATTAAATTAATTCCCTAGGCTTTTTGTTATTGATTTTTAATTCGTTGATTCATTGTTCTGTTTACAGTTGTTTAAATTGTGTTAGTAGTTAGAATTATTCATCTTAATTTTAATTACCGAATAGAAAGTAGAAAGCAATTATTGGTAACTGGGTTATAGTCTCTGTGTGAACAATTCTTATTTACTATCTATATTACTTGAATCGATTGTGTATACTTGTGCATCATATTTTCGCGATCAAATTTCAGTTGCTCTACAACCCTTGAAGGAAACTCCTCTTGAGTTCCTTCAATTGAGATGGGTTCTTGAGGCTTATTGTCACTATACAATAGATTTTCATTGAACTCAACTTCTCTTGATTCAATTATCACATTATACTCCAAGTTTAATAGACTATAGGCCTTGCTATTTGAGGCATAGCCTTCAAATGCACATTTGATGACCCTTGGACCCAACTTGGTCCTTTTATGTTTCGTGCTCTTGCAATAGGCAAAGCACCCCCAACCTTTGAGATACCCTAGGTTGGGACTCTTTCATTTCCATATCTCATATGGTGAAATTTGATTATTCTTTAGAGGAATCTGGTTTAGAATATGACAAGCGAATAGCAAGGCTTTTCCCCATAATGCAAAAATCAAATTAGCATGAATAAAAGCATTTATCATTTCAACATTGTTAGGGTTTTATGCCCTAATTAAAACCCAATTTCTTTGTAATCTCATTTATTATAAATAAAAGAATAAAAATCATTTTTGACTTGGTCAATCACTTTGCTCACATGTTTTATTTTCATGATTATTTGTTTAATATAAACTTCTCTTAAATCCCGAGCATAAAGCTAATCGTATTTATAGTGATGTAATCACAGTGGAATATAAATATGATTATATGTTCAAAATAAGTTAGTCATAAGATTAGTCAGTGCACATGATTTACACTGACTTTCCAATCTACGATATGATCTACTTACACATTGTGGAGTTATGTTCTTTCCAGAACATTAGCAAAGTAGATAAGATCGGATGTATTTGTTATATCGGACAGGACCAATATTGACAGTTGATAGGATAAGTAAATATACTGTTATTATCTATTCTAGTCATATCATATAGTTGACCATAGGTCAATTCAATCTCAATTCTAAGTGGTTAGTATTCTAACTGATTGTATTATTTGAGTTCTTTGACTTGTTCATTAACAGCTCACCCTATGGACTAGCCCATACTTACATCTTGGGAACTCGGTAGTATAATTGAGTGGGAGTGTTAATCATAGATATGAACATCTATAGCTTCTGATGAAGAAGTGAAATGATGGTTTCCTTTTAGTGGTTAGTATTCTAACTGATTGTATTATTTGAGTTCTTTGACTTGTTCATTAACAGCTCACCCTATGGACTAGCCCATACTTACATCTTGGGAACTCGGTAGTATAATTGAGTGGGAGTGTTAATCATAGATATGAACATCTATAGCTTCTGATGAAGAAGTGAAATGATGGTTTCCTTTTAGTTTGGTTCAAGGTTCTAAATGATAGAGATCTCATTTCAGTAATTAATATTAGTTTATTGAAATATCATTTACAAAGAACTAAGTGTTTTAAGGATAAAATACAATGAGGGATAAAACAGTATTTTAGTCTCATCTCATTGTAGGCCGTCTATAGAGGATTGAGTGACAATTATGGTTGTAACAATGGATAATTAATAGTGTATTTATATTTGTTATAGAGCGTTCTATGAATTCAAGAGTGCAATTATGAGTCTTTAGTGGAGTCACGAGGAATTAAATAAGTTAGTAAATTTATTTGTTAGATTTATGATAACTTATTGGAGCTTGATTTTATAGGCCCATGGTCCCCACTATACCTTGGATAAAATCATATAGATAGTCTCAATTAATTGATTTAATTATCAATTAGAATTATCAAAGTTGACCAGGTCAATTTTGGATAGTTTCATAGAGTTATACAATTTAGAGAAGAAAAGAGAAATTAGGACACAGTTATTAATTAAGATAAATTGGTATCTAAATTAATAAATAAGTTTAAATCAAGGTTCAAATTATAAATAATTAATTTGATAAAGGATTTAAATAATTATTTAATTAATTAAATCAATAGAAAATAATACAGGCATTGATTTTAAGTCCAACGGGCTTATAATCAAATGAGAAATTTCACGGGCCTAAAGCCCATGATAATTTCGACCTAGGGCTTTTAATTGGCTATTATTTTATTGATTTTTTAATTAAATAAATGACCTAAATAATTCTATAAAAGGAATGTTAAGTGAGAGTTGAAATTAGATGACAGACACTGGTTTTCTGATAGGTTTTAGATTCTCTCTAAACATAAGTCTTTTTCTAAGCCTTATTGTTCTTTTCTCTTCTTCTCTCTGTATCTATCTCATGTGTTGAGAATTGCCCACTCTAGTCTAGGTGATTGTAAGGATACTTTGGAAGGCTGTGAAGAAAATTGAAGATCGGTTCAGTTTCTTGGTAATACTCTGCGACAGAAAGGATACAAAGGTTAGAGAAACTGAAGGAATGATTCATTCATTCTGCTGCATATAATGTAATTATTCTTATCATTATTACTCTTTGAATTCAATTTTAGAAACATGTTCTAGGTTGTCTCATATTAACTTGTTTAATATTAGATCTACATGAAAATAAATAAAGATCTTGTATAAGTTTTCCCAACAAACATATGTTCTATTATTTCTTTCAGTTATACCATTTTATTGGAGGTGTAAAAGGGGTTGTACACTCATGTATTATACCATGCATCTCACAAAACACATTGAATTCATTGGAAAATTATTCATCGCCCCTATCATTTCTAATCACTTTAATTTTCTTTTCCAATTGATTTTCAACTTCGGTTTTATAGATTTAAAACATGCTAAAGACCTCATCCTTATTCTTAAGCAAGTACACATATGTGAATCTATAACAATCATCAATAAAGGTAATAAAGTACCTATATCCACCCCTAGTAATTATTTCATTCAATTCACATAAATCACTATGTATCAATTCTAACAAGTTAGTTTCTATTTCAACACTTGGAAAAAGTTTTTTTACCATCTTAGATTTAATACATAACTCACATTTATCATGCTCAACATCATTGCATACAATTTAACCACATTTGATAACTATTTTAGTTGTACTATATCCTATATGAGCAAGTCTATTATGCCACAAAGTAAAAGAATCAAAACCAAGCATATAGGAGGAAGATGTGCATGCATTATTATCAAAACAAGAGTTTTTGGTACACAATTTTAGCATTCCATCACATACATACCATTTCCCCACAAAGTAGTTCCCCTTGGACAAGATTAGATTGTCAAACTCAAACACAACTTTGATGCCCAGTTTGCTCAACAAGTGCCCACTCACAAGATTTCTACTCATATCTAGAAAATACAACACATTGGTCAAAAGAACCTTCTTTACAAATGTGAAGTACAGATCAACATTCTCCTTGCCCAACACCTTGGATCTATGCTCATTGCCTATTTGGATCTCATGGCCATCCTTTGACTCTTCAAAGGTTTTGAAGACCTCTTTTTCATAAGTTACATGAATGGTGGCACAAGTGTCATACCACCATCCTTGCATTTTTCCTTGGATGACATTCACCTCACTCAAGGTATCAACCACCTCCTCTTCAACTGTGTTGACGTTGGATCCATGGTTGTAGGGCTTTTAGAATTAGCATTCTCTAGCCATGTGGCTACTCTTGCCATAAACAAAACAAGGGACTCTCACACCCTTGAATTTCCCTTCATTCTTCTTAGGGGCTAGATATGTATCCTTCTTTGATTGGGGTCTCTTGTGGGCCTTCCCTTTGGATTCAGAGCTCTTCTCTATGGCGTTAGCCTTGGAGGTCCCAACATTGAACTCATCCATACACTTGTCTCTAGAACGAACTCATCTTCAATCCTTAGGTGCTTTAGAATCTCCTACAAAGATATCTCCTCATTCTTATGGATCTTCTTTCTATAGCCCCTCCAAGATGGAAGCAACTAGGCTATGATCCCACCCACAATGAAGGACTCTGATAATGTCATCTTTAGGGTAGATAACTTATTCATAATAACTTGTAGCTCATGTACTTGGGGGAGTAAGGGTTTTCCATCAAAAAATTTAAATTCCATGTATTGAGTTATGAGGAATTTCTTGGTACCTTCTTTGTAGCGTCCCAAATTTGCTAATAAGGCTTAGGGCCTTGATTAGCGTGCCTAAAGGGTAATAAGTGATTTATTATTATAATATGTGAATTTGATGAATATGTGATTAGAAATGCATGTTTAGGTTAATTAAATATGCACGTGGGCCCCGTTTGGTTATTAGAGGGATGTTTGTAATTTTAGCCCGTTGAGGGCATAAATGTGATTATTATGATATATTTGTGATATATCTGTGTTGCACGATCCGAGACAATCCTAAGGAGCGGTTTAACTAGAAAGTCACAACGGGGTCGTATACCTGACTCGGGGCGAGTTGAGGGGTATTTTGGGTGTTAGATATTTTATTGGGTTATTGGGATATGAAAATAAATATTTGGAGATATATTTTTGAAGTTAGAACGTTTAGGAGGGAATATTGGGGAAATTTACCATTTTGCCCTCGGGGACGTTTTTGGTACCCCAAGCCTTTGAGGTAACCTTAGAGACTTAAGTTAAATAAAACACAATTGAGGAAGTATTTAGAAACTAGGAAACTGACCCTCTCTCTCTCTATCTCTCGATTCTCTCTTCTCTCTTAGAAGCTTGGAGATTTTGGTGAAAAACTAACCAAAGACTATGGATTAAAACTGGAACTTTGGGGCCTAGAAGCCTGGAACTTAAGGGATTAGTTAAGAGAGTTAATTAAGCACAAAGGTAAGCTTTTAAACTTGATGAATTATGTTGAATTTCTGCTGGTGTTTCAGAGTTATGCATGTGAGTTAGGTGAAGAATCATTCTTGAGTTTTAGATGAGGTTTGGGGTTAATTCTTGTTAGGTTTTGTTGCTGAGACAATAGTAGAACTTCTGTGATGATTAGCTTGAATTGTTGGGTTGATTTTGGGGTAAATTGGCTTGGTTTTGGTGGAGAAAATGGAGGATTTTTCTGGGTTTGAAGGGTCGGGCCGCAGCATTGTTCTTGCTGAGCCGCGGCCCTCTAGAACATTTTGGTGGCCAAGAAGAAGGGCGGGCCGCGGCATGGGTACTTGGGGCCGCAACGCTTAGTGAGTTTTTAGACTCTAAGGAGGTTTTAGGCTCGGGAATCCAAAAGTAAAGGCTCAGGATGAATTTTATCACCCGGATTGATAGAATTCAAAGTCCCGGAGATTAGAATTATGATCCAAAGTTATTTAATGGATTAGAACTTGATGGATGGATGTTGTTGATACATTGTGACTAGGTTTTCAGCGAGGCTTGGACTAAGGGACTGTGCTTGGGACATCGGTACTTAGAAAGCTCATGACACGGGTAAGAAAACTGTTGTACCCGTAGAGCAAAGCAAGGCCCTATAGTTTATGTTGCAGGGCACGACCCTATATGATTGTGTTGCAGGGCGTAGCCCCATTGATTATGTTTATACGTGTTTAAGTATTTGTTTAATTATGCTATGTGTGCATATATGTTAATGAATGGCAAGAGCCAGGAATGGCGAAGGCCAAGAACGGCGAGGGCCGGGAATGGCAAAGGCTGAGAACGGAAGGGCCGAGTATGGCAAGGGTCTGGGAGCAGCGTTAAGCATGCGGAGTGCGAGTTGCTAGGGTGAGACCCTATAGGATACCTGGGATATCCTCACGATGTAGACCGCGAACCCAGGGCCTGGTAAAGCGCCTGGGACGGCATGTCCGTTATGTGTTTAGCCTGTTGGCGGTTTTGTTATGGGTTGAATGATGTTATGCATATGTTATTTGCTTGTGTGGAGTTTTCTTGATGGGCTTCGGCTCACGGGTGCTCTATGGTGCAGGTAAAGGCAAGGAGAAAGTCGACCAACCATGAATAAGGAGAGCGTGAAGCGACGTGTACATGTGTTGGGCTGCCTGGATGCCACGACCAGGGGTATTTTTTGGGAGATGTTTGTATTAAGCCTAATTTTGTCGTTTAGTCAACTTTAATTATATTTTTGAGTTGTAAATATTTCTAAAACAGTATTTTGGGATCCCAAATGTTTAATGCTTTATAATTTTCAATGGATGATTACATTTTCAAATTCTATGACTTTTATTACAGTTTAGCTACACTTTTAAACCTTAAACTGTTGGAAAAACTTATTGCAGGATCTTTATTTATTTTCATGCAATTTAAATATTATCAAACAAACATGCAAATTCCTAGAACATGCTCCTATGAAATTGATATAAATACAGAGTAAAGTAAAAACTTACATTACGTAGCGGAACTGGAACAACTCCATCCTTCAATCTCTCTAACCCTTGATTCCTTTCTGTAGCAGAGTATTATCAAGAGATTGAACAAGATCAGCAACACAGTCTTCCTCACCAAGCCTTTGATCAACCTAGAACTAGTGTGGGCTGGTTCTCAACACATGAGATAGAGATCTAGAAAAGAAGAAGAGATTGTGGCTAAGAAAGGATTAGAGTGTCTAGGTTTTCACTTACCCAAATCAACTGAGACTGACTTGCTTATGAAAACCCTAGATATCATATTCCTTATATATGCAACTTAATGGGATTTATTTAAATTTAAATTAATTAAAAATAATAAACAAAAATAAAAGCCTTGGGCTGCCATAAATGGACTTGGGCCCAATCTCTTTGTTTTGAATTTAAATCCCAACTGGGCCTAAATTCAAAACCTTTTATTTATTTATTTATTTTTAATTAATTAATTAAATCCTTATTCAAATTAACTAATTATAATTTGAAACTTGATTTAATATTATTTATTTATATTGATACCAATTTATCAATATTAATAAATTTACCCAAAGATTCTCTTTTATTCTCTAAATCTCATATCTCTGTAAATTTTCCGAAATTGACCTAGTCAACTTTAAAAATCCTAATTGATAATTAAATCAATTAATTGAGACATTCTAGATGATTTACTCAAAGGTGATGCGGGGATCATGGATCCATGAAATCAAGCTCCAACAAGTTACCGTGAATTTATTTACAAATAATTTCACTACCTTATTAATTCCTCGTGACTCCACTATAGACTCGGAATTGAACTCTTGAATTCATAGAACGTATTTTCAAAACCATAAATACATTATCCATTGTTATTACCATTACAATCAGTCAATCCTCTATCGATGACTTACTAACGAGGTGGGTGCAAATTACCGTTTTACCCTTCATCAGTATTTTATCCTTAACTCCCACTAAGTTCCTTATAAATGATATTTCTGTGAACTTAATCACAGAAATGAGATCTCAATCATTTAACCTTTTGAACAAAGCAATTAAGGAAATCATGTTTTCACTTCTCATACAGAAGTTATAGATTTCGTATCTATGAATAATACTCTCACTCAATTACACTAATAAATCTCCAAGATGTAAGTATGGGCTAGACCGTAGGGTAAGCTGGTAATGAACAAGTCAAAAGATTTAAATAATATAATTAGCAGAATATTATCACTCAGAATTAAGATCGACTTAATATATGGTCAACGTTGTGACATTAATTAGATTTGATAACAATGATACTTATTTATCAATCAATAATCAATATCGGTCCTAGTTCGATGTAACTAAATACATCCGATCTTATCTACTTGGCCGAAGCCTTGGACAAGACATCACACCCTGAATGTGTAAGTAGATCATATCGTAGATTGCCTAATCAGTGAAAATCCAATGCACTGATCTAATCTTAGGACTCGTTCTTTTGAACATATAATTACAACTATAATCCACTGTGACCTAGTCACTATAATTGTAACTATCCATATGTTCGAGATTTTATAAATGTTTGTATTATTTCAATAATCATGTAATAAAACAAGCAAGCAACACAGTTGTCAAACTAAATGATTTCTACTACTTTTATTGATAATATGAAATCGTGCTACATGTCCGACATGGTTTTATAAGGGCATAAAACCCAACATAAACCTCGATTAGCGAGTTAATTGCACGTTTTAAACTCACTTAGTAACAGCTCAAAGGAGGTAGGGCGTTACATTCTTCTTCAGTTTTGTACTTCTTCTCAAGTGCATCACATATCTCATTTGCCAATGTTGTATTGGTGTAGAGATCATAGTGGTGATCCAATAGAGCATTGAGAATGTGGCCTCTACATATAAGCTCATCTATTTCCCCTTTCTTCCTTTCCTTGATCACTTCTTGAGTATCATCATCCTTTGGAGCATCCAAAGTCTTCAAATCTTTTTCAAGGATGTAGTGAACATTCAATGCTGTGAGGAGGAACTTGTTCTTGTCTTTCCATCGAACAAAGTTTGAGCCATTGAATCGTTCTAGTATCATTAGATCTTCAAACATGAACTTGAGGGTTGAGATTGAGGAGTTTTCTTCTATAGTCTTGATGAGTAGATAAACCTTAGAGAAAGACAATCTTTGATACAAAACTTAGGTTTGGGGTTAGAGACTTTTGATTGTTGGGGGTTAGGCTATATAAACCAAGTTTTGTATATTACAACTCGATAAATAACAAGAATAATCTATACACTAATGAGGGAATAACACAAAGAACATAACACAAATAAACAAGTGATAGAATTGACATTTGGTGTTGAAGAACCTTGATGCATAAAATCACAAGTCGATGATTTTATGTGAAACACAAAATGGAACCAAGTTTTGACACAAGTGAAGATTTTTTGTCCAAAAATATCTATTACTAGCCTCATCCTTGAGATTGATTGAAGCTACTACCTTGGAATGAGATTGAGATTCACAAGCCTTGAATCTACATACAAGTCAAGCTTTCTTGATGAAGATCTTGGAGAAAAGTAGTAATCTTGAGAACTAGAGAGATAAAGAGAGAGGTGAGTGATGAAATCCACCAAAGACTCAAGTGACTCCTTTAAATAGTATAGGAACCTTCATTAGGCTCCACCATTGAGATTGAAGCATTTGTTTTAAATTTTGGAGCCAAAAACAAGTCACTATACGGACATGTACGGACGACCCATGTGACATGTCGCCTGCACCCAGGAAATGCATAACCAATATGCAGGTGATGCATCGCCTGTATAGGGTTTTATAAGACTACTGATGCATCGCCTTCCAAAGGTGATACAACGCAGGTCCCCCCGACTTGGCGAACCAAAACATCCCCAACTGCCTCCAAACTTTTTGGGTACTCTTATACACTCCAAAGAAACACTTTGGACCCAAAAAGATGATTTATAAATGCATATACCAAAAGTCAACTCTCGCATGTAGACTTTAGTGAAATTGTTATGGTTTTTGCACCTTTTCGTGCCTAACCAACTTCACTTTGTATTTAACCAACCATAACAATTTCAAAGATTCAAAATGTTATAGGAAGATAAAAAAAAAAAAAAAGATCTACAACTTTCATGTTTTATGTTTTCTTAGATAACAGCTGGATCAAGGTTAAAATCAGGCATAAGATTCTATACTTGCTACTACAACAAAATTAGAGGAATGCAGAGATGACCTGCACGATAACACACCCCTAAACGTATGACATGTGGATCTCTTTAGTTTCATATTTTCTAAATTTTTGTTCATAATTGTTTGAAGATAGAATTTTTAGGAATTCAAGTTGGTTATCAACATGATCTTGAGTTCGAATCTCAACAAAAGCACCAAAATGTTGATGCAATTTTTCATCAACAAATAATTATCCAACTGAACTCAATAATTTTTAAAAATAAAAATAGAAGAAGAAAAATTTATAGTGGTTCGGCCCAAAAATGTTGACCTATGTCCACTAGTCTTTTTATTGATCTTCCTCACTTTTTACATTATAAAATTAAAAGTGTTGTGCATATTAAATGAAGGCAATCCTATTCACAAGAGGTTCTTTGTTACGTTTGAATTCGAAAAATATTATCATAAATGAATATTTTTTATATTATTACAACCATAATTAATTCAAATTCAAATAACAAAAAAGAAACTAATCTTTAAAAATAAATATCTAATTTGTTTCTATAATAACTACAATCGAAATATGTCTTAAAAAATCTCATAATTAATTTTAGGTTATTTCTCTTCAAATTTGATTTTTTTTTTGCCTATTTCAAGGACCTACTCAATAAGTGAATCTAATCGCATTGCAAGCAACCTACTTACACCACATGTACTTGCTAAATTCCTGATCTGCGAACTAGGTGGCCTTCTACACCAGTAAGCATACATACCTTCTTGCTCACAAAGTAATTTTCATTTTCATTATTTTTATGTGCACTTTTTGTGACATCATTATCGAAAATAATATATGATGAAAAATTCTTGACAATGATGGCACATTTTTTTTATTTATAATCGGAATCATAATAAATCAATGGAGAAATGAATAACATTAAACTAGAAGAGAATGAGAGTCATTATTTTTATTGTGTTATTTATTTAAACTGGTTGTAAAAGGAATCAAATTATTTTATTTACATAACTAGGAAACATAGTCACAATGTTTTAAATTGACTAAATTTCCCTTTTTTTAAAAATAACTTTTTCATTTTTTTATATTTATTAAAATCATAAATTATTATATATTATGGTTGATATATTTTTAAATTAATTTTAATATACTTACAAATGTTTGATATAATAATATTTTTTAATATTATACATCAAATTTTAGACTTCATAAATTTGATTAACATAATATTGCTAAAATCAAAAATTACAAACACATTATCCAAAAAGTCAATATAATCCAGTTATAAATACAATCTAAATAAAATATATCATGATATGTTAAACTCATACACAAACACAATTGTGCTATAATTATGCATCATTCTGCAATATATTTATTGAATTTTCATCTCATTTGACATTGAATAAAATTTTCACATCTATAGAGGTTTTTCTGCTAATATGTTGATGACTTAAATATATTGTAGTTCTGGCATTATGTAACACCCTGGTTAGCCAAGACTGTTAGATTGTGTGTTTGAAATGGTGCTTAACCCGCTAAGAGATTTGGACTTAAATGTGTAATTAAAAACTAAACGAATGTTAGGTATTAAAAATTTTCGTCAACAAAGTAATCATTTTCCATTAAAAGTGTTTAGTTTATACACGGGATCTCAAAAAGTGTTTACAAACTTATAAAAGACAAATAAAATACAAACTAGTCATCCTAAGTGATAAAATAGGGTTCAACCCTAGTTCCTCCCAAGTAATCACGATCGTGGCGGTCGAGCAGGCTGCACATGTACACACCCCCCTGAAGCTCTCCAACTCATGGCTGGTCCAGCTTACTCTTGCCCTTACCTGCACCACAAAGCACCCGTGAGCCAAGACTTAGCAAGAAAACTTAAATCAATAGATTCAAATAAGCAACAGAATGTAAATAACAAGCTTAGCGGTAATAACCCTACTCAATCAAACACATAGTCCAATTTAAACAACCAATGAGTTAAACAAGTGCAGACTGCACTTCTGATTATATAGGTGGCATTCAGGCCAGATAAGTGCATATTGCACTAGCCAAAATGGCATGCATTCCTCATGCTTGTTTCCGACCCTAGCTCTCTTAGGCCGAGCTTTCAGATCTTATTGCACACCCCGACTCTCTTAGGCTTAGCTTTCAGATCAAGTATAATCAAACATACAGTTTGCGTATCACACAATCAGATACAGCGTATACAATACCTAATCAAGTAATCACAGGCATGATTATAGTCATATTCATTAACAGGGGCCTGAGCTCCAACTACAACCAAGGTACAGTTTTCTTACCTTGAGTCTCCAGCAGACAGGGTATAGTGACCCCGAGCACGATCCTTACTCCCGAGCCTAACAATATAACCTACTCACAATATAGTAATGGGTAATCATCAAGAACTAAACTAATTAAAAGATTCAAGACTTATGAGTCAAGGATGGCAATAGCGTTGAGCGCTAGTCGAAAAGCATTGACTTATGAGTCAAGGATGGCAATAGCGCTGAGCGCTGGTCGAAAAGCATTAACTTATGAGTCAAGGGTGGCAATAGCGCACTGAGTGCTGGTTGATATGGTTAGATATAATCAGGAGTGCATTATACACTTGTCCGACCAAATGGTCGTGGAAAACTAAAGCGTCAAGTACGTTGGGCCAGCTCCAAGGCTGATTATACAAAGGATAGGGCAATGGGCCCCTCGGGTGACTTATTAGTCCCAGATCCTAGGGTGTTGAGCCCTAGTGTGATTTATTAATCATGTACTTGGGCAACGGGCCCCAATATGATTCAGTTAATCACTTATTTAGGGCGATTGGCCCCATATGATGTTGTAGTCATTTATTTGAATGGTATGCATGCACGGGTAGGGTTATTACTGCTAGGCATGCTTATTATGGTTTGGTAATGTATTATTAACTGCTTATGAGCATGTTTACATTTTCTTGTTGGGCAATGGCTCACGGGTGCTATATGGTGCAAGTAAGGGGAAGGGAAAGTGGGAATAACCGTGAGTTGGAAAGCTTAGGTGGTGACGTGTACATATGCGGCCGCTTGACCACCACGGTCAAGGTTTCTCAGAGGAACTAAGGTTAAACTCTATTTTTGTCGCTTAGGTCGGCGAGTTGTAACTTTTGATGTTATAATTACCTTTTTGGAACTGTAAACAACTTTGTAAACGTTTATTATGGGATCCCTTGTTCAGCTTAACGTTTTAATGAAATATCCATTCCTTTTAACCGAAATTTTTAACCCTAGACCGTTAATCACATTTAGATGCACGTTTATGGCCTAATGACTTGTTTAGAGAGTTAAGCACTATTTAAAATACACAGTGTAACGATCTTGGCTAACCACGATGTTACATTAATGACTTCGATAAAGCTTTGTAATGCTTTCACTAAGGTAAAGTTCAAATAGAAATATACTTTATTTGATGCACCAATATTGTTTGATCTAAGAATAGAAGATTATATTGAACCAAGTGGGGGAATGTTGAGATTGGTTAAATATAATTGTTAAGTTGTTTACACAATGTGGTGCAAAACATATAACGATTTCACTTGTTGAAGTAAAATTATGAGTATTTGTCGTAGACATTTGTAATTGACTTTTTTGGGTCTAAAGTGATACATTGAGATATCTAGGAGTGCCCAAAAAGTTTGGGAGCATTTGGAGGTGTTTAAGACACGTGTGTGGGTTAGGAATAGAGGGGACGCGCCACTATCTAGGAGGCAACACATCACCTAGGCTAAAAACCATTGAGAAAATGTAACAGGTGAATCGCCTAGTGTAAGGCGATGCATCACCTAGCATGTCTGTACGAATCCGTACAATTACATGTTTTAGCCTCAAACGATGTGTTTCAAAGCTCTTATCCTATTAGTTAGACTTAATGACGGTGCTTACACTATAAATAAGGGTTGTTAGAGTTGCTTTCAAATATCATAAGTTTTCTTCAAAAAACTCACCAAGAATTGCTTGACTTGTGTGAGCTTCAAAAGCTTGTTAAATCCCACATCTCATTCCATTTTGGTGAAGCTTCAAGCAACAATGGGAAGACTTAGAATAGAGATTTTAGACAACGATACTCCTTGTGTATAAGCCTTTAGATGTTCCCCAAGTTTGAAGATTCAATTGTTCAATTTAAAGGTTGAATTACTCTAAAACCCCAACATTTAATTGTGTTTATTATTGTTAGTATTGATGATTAAATGTTTCTAAATTCATGTTGTAATCATTTAATCACTTAATCTTTGATAATCAAGATTTTCATTCATATTTTGAATATGGTTCTTGATTAGCATCTAGGGTTTGTTATATTGAATTATTCTTGTTATTCATTATTGATTTAGAAAGTGTAAAGCCATAAATTCCCAACAATTTGTCCATTTTATAGGAACATTTGGGTATATTGTAATGGGTATGTTATCTAAATCCTATAAAAGGGAGGAGAATCCCTTAGAAAGGTAAGGACTTGTAAATTCTCACACACATATTGTAGAATCATCTTCCATTTCTCTATTGTTCCATTTATTCACTATTCATAATATTTCTTAATCTTTCCATCCTTTCTAGACTAGTTGATATTTTTATCCTCAAATAAACAAATTCATTATAGTATTATTTGGTTTACAATTTCCATGCATTAACAATTTATAAATGTATAAAAAAAATCGACAAAAGTCTGTTATAGAATTTTGGGAAAGAATTTTCCTTTTTTTTTTTTTGTCTTTCTCTCAAATATATCCAAAGATGAAAGTAAATGCATTATTGTAATTTCATCCCTTATTTATTGATTGGAGAAAAAATTAGCAAGGTTTGATTTTAAAAATTTTACCTTCATTTTTTGGCATGAAGAAAATATTTTGAATATGTTAGATTTATATACCGGTTTTTTATATTTATTTTTGTAAATTTTAATATAAAAATAATATTTTGAAACCTAAATGATACGATTTGAAAATGTTGTGGACTCAACTGATATAAATCATCTTTTTCGGACAAAATTGATACGATTTGAAAAGGTTGGAAGATCCAACTGGTAAAAAATGAGCAATTGGCAGGGAAAATACCCAAGTTTTCGCTTTATAACACTTAAATACCTAAATTTTCTCTTTGTAACATTTAAATACCTAAGTCTTTTTTTTATGACATAAATATCTTCCGTCAATATTTCTTTGCAACTGTAGGTACCTGGTCGTTAAGTGTCAGGTAGATGCCTATGTGGCAGCATTTAATTGGTCTAGTAAATAATTTTTTATTTTGTATTTAAAAAATCTATTTAAATATTTTAAAATTGAATAAAAATGATTTGAAATCTAATTTAAAATTAAAAAAAATTATTGAAAATTCATTTTAAACAATGTAAAAACTAAAAAAAATAGTATTTTTTATATCAATCAAAATTATCAAAACCAAATACAAAAAATAAAAAATCTCTAAACCCAATAGAATCACGTATTAAAATCATTCATTTTATCCAATAAAACTTCTAACCAATTTGTTCATTCTTTAAAATATACACATATTTATACATTGTTCTTCACTACCCAGATTTACCCAATCAGATAACCAAAATTATTCATCAATTCACACCCAAATTACATAAAACATAGCTAGATCAATTCGATGTGTTCATTAAACTCAGACAAAATAAATCCAAATAAAACAAACACACACAAATTTAAAAAGGAATAACTTCATCTTCAAGTTCATATTCAAGCAAATAAATCAAATTCTAAATCAGATTCAAACAAACCCAGATTCAAGCAAACCTAGAAAAGTTTAAACATTTCAAACTCACAATCCGTGTATGAGCAAATCTGAAGGGGAATACAAAAAAAAAAAAGCAAACTCAGGAAAAAGGCGAATCGACCCCTTCCCACCGTCGAATTAACCTACCTAGATGATGGACCCAAAATGAGTATATTTTAAATATGTAAAGCAAGCGAACGAATCGTATATATAGTATAGAATTCATGTAAGCAAGGATGTCGAACCCAAATGAGTTGTCTAAAATAAAAAAAAAAAAGAAACTACTTTAAACCAAAATTAAATAAATTTAACCTAGCTCTAAAGATTGATAAGATTTAATGTCAAGAAAATAAAATAAAAGATTGAAAATAACGCTATTTAAAAGAAGAAAAATAAACCAATTATGATTTGTAAATACGTTGTAAAAGAAAGATTATTAAGATACTAGAATCCACAAAATATAAGTTTAATAATATTTATTAGTATATTGATTCTCAAATTTTAGTGATAGTTAAAATAAATTAAACTATCATTTTCCAAATATATTTATAATTTAAGCACAAATTATTTCTAAAAAGATAGGATTTTTCTTCACTTTTCAAAAAAAATATAATTTCAAAGTATTTAATGTGAATCAACCTAATGAAACAACAAAAAATCAAATAACATTATTTATAAGGCAAAACATAAAATTTTTGTTCTAAGCATTGGATGTGTACAATTTTATGACACATCTTACACAAAGAATATTATGTTTTGCAAAATGAAGAACAAAGTGTAATATTATCTAACAATCCAAAATACAATATATTAAAGACGAAAGACATATATGAAGAAGAAAAATCCATAAACTTTGTTGCATTACAAGGGAAATCAATATACAACAATAAATACTATCTAGTTACAAGTTGCTTCATCATGATCTTAATAATCTTATGAAAAAAATTAGAAGCACGTAATTAGAATCCAAAATATATTACAAAAGAAATACATACTTGGCACAAAATGGTCTTCCAAAAGGAAGAGAGAAAGTGTAGAAAAGATGATGGTAACAAAAAATTAAGCACAAAAAATGGTCTTGAATTTACATATTTATAGCCAAAATGATAGTATTAAAATAGCAAATTTAAATTAATTAAATTGATTAAATTAATTAAATGAATAATAATATGGCAAGTAGGGGTAAATTCTAGGGTGTAATGATGATTTTGTGGTGAAATATATGGAAAAGTTGGGTAAAAATGTGGCATTTTTGGACATTGTGGGACAAGGGGACAAGGAAACCATGTTGGGCTCAAGGAGAAAATGGCAGGTGGAGGTTGGGTTGGTAGACGGCTGGGCCATGGGGGCTATTGGGCGCAGGTCCAAGTGGGGGAGGAGGCAGCTGGAGAGGGCTTCGGGCTGGGCTAGTGGCGTCGTTGGCTTGAAGGCAGCTGGGAGGCGCAGGCCTGGAGGGTTGGCAAGTGCGGGTCGGTAGGTCCAGGAGGGTCGGGTCGTCGGGTCCAGGCGGGCCGAAGGCAGCTGGAGAGAGCAGGGGGAAATGGGCCTTCTCCTTTGGGCTTTTGATTTTCAAAAATGCCAATTTACCACTTCACTTTTCATTTTTAATTCTTTTCTCTTCTCTTCTTTTTAAAGTACCAAAATTGTAGAGTCTTAGAATGTTTACTTAGTAGCTAGCTAGTAGTAGTTGTAGTATTTTAGATGTAACACCCTACTACCTTAGAGCCGTTACTAAGTGAGTTTAAAATAGAAATCGTGCTTTTGACTGACTCTAAGTGGTTTCTAAAACCAAAAGTGTGGATAAATCAGAATTTAAGGCTGTACTCTTTAAAATGTTTAACTTCATTGAAAATGTAAGTATAAAACATCTGGGATCCCAAAATAAGGTTTACAGAATATTTACAACTCAAAAATAGATTTACATCAGGTTAACTATCAAAAGAATGGATCAATACAGCCATTTACAAAATGCCCCCAACCAAAGCAGTCGGGCAGGCCGAACATGTACGCGCCGCCCCCACGCTCTCCCTATTCATGGCCGGTTGACAGACTCCTTGCTTTTACCTGCCACACGGAGCACCCGTGAGCCGAAGCCCAGCAAGAAAACCCAAATAGCACATAACATATGCAATAATATCACTGGCATAATTTACTTAAAATAAATAGGAAAATCATCGATTTAAACAAGCACGGCCATGCCGCCCCAGAGGCCTTACCAAAGCTTGGGGTCTCGGTCATTACCGTAGGATAACTCACGTATCCCTTGGGTCCCACCCTCGCTATAGCATCCCATGTGTTGAGCGTTGCTTCCGGCCCCGCTGCCGTACCCGGCTCTTGCCGCTCTCGGCCTTGCCGTTCATTCAATTACAATCACACATATCATACATTATGAAATAGCCATTCAAACATACAATAGTTTATCTAAGATTACACATTTGCACACAATACAAGCTAGGGCCGTGCCCTACAATCACACAATGGGCCCATGCCCTAATCTCGGGTGTTACGGTTTTCTTACCTGTAATCCGTGCTTTCCGATGCACCACGGTCACGAGCACGGTCCTCTAGCACGAGTCTCTCCGAAATCCTAGTCACAACACACATAAAACACTTTTAATACTAACCAAACCCAAAACCACTTCCCGGGACCAATCCCGTACTCTCGGGACCTCTAAAACCTTAAAACAACACCCCGGAGGCATCCCCCGAACCCCCGGAGCCTAGACCTAAAATTGCCAAAAAAAGCTATCCTGAAAATTGCCTTGTGCCGCGGCACCACATCCTTGTGCCGCGGCACCCATAAGACAGAAGCTCCCTTGCCGCGGCACACAAAAACCCTGCCGCAGCACACCTTCGCAGACCCAGAATTCTGGGTTTTTCCTGCAATTTTTCCCGAGCTTTAACCTCTCCAAATCACCCCAAACCAAAACCTAAACCCCAAAACTCAAATCCAAACCTCATATGAACAATCTAACACCCCATAAACACTAGAATCAAATCCAAAACATCAACACACACAAGATCCACTCCTTTGATTTCAAATTCAACAACCCAAACCAAAACCCATGAAAATCTTAACTCAAGCATTAAATTCCTCAACCAACACAGAAAACAAACTTAAATAAGCATAAGATCCTTACCTCAAGAGTAGAATCCACCCTAAAAGTTCCCTTGATCTCCTTCTAAGCTTCCCACTTCAGCCCCTTCTACACCTCTTCTTCTTTCTTCTTCTTTGCCCTAGCCTTTCTCTCCTCTTCTTTTCCTTCTCTTCTAATTTTATCAAAGCCACAAGTGAACCCAAATGCCCAAACCGTACCCCCTAAATCCCAGCTGCAAAATGTCTATTTGCCTTGCCAAAAGACCAAATTACCCCTCCTTACTAATCCTTCTAAGCTAAACCTTCAAGGGTACTTAAGTCTTAACACTTTCATTTCAATTCTACCACTTCCTATCTTAAAACTTGTTACTCACAGCAGTTACAAATGGTTACCAAAATACCAATAACTAATCACTCTTTCTAAACTCAACTTATGAGATTCCCGAAGTACCCCTAGGCTCCTCCCGAGCCGGGTACAACATCCCGTTGTGACTTTTAGACTAACTGGCTCACTAAGACCGTCTCAATGCGTGCATCCTGATAAAAACATCACACTCACATGGCACAATTCACATAGTACAATTATCATAGTTATGCCCTAACATGGCCAAGTTACAATCATGCTCATTCTAAGACAATCAGTTCTACATGCATACTGATTCACATAGTCATGCATCTCAAATAATCAAATAGTCATATAACATGCAATAAATCATAATGATGCATTAAACTTAATAAAGTCATACATAAAGTCCCATCATGCCCTCCGGGCATACTACTCCAGGCCTTAAGCCTTAACACTGAATTTGGGTCGTTACATTAGATTTCGTGGATTTGGTTCAAACCGGGACTTAGTTGGAAACTCCTAGCAATAGTTATGGATTTTATAAGTTTAACCTATAGTTTAAGAATATTAATTATAACATAAGGTTTGATTAATATTGTTGGTCCTAGGTGTATTATTTATTATAACCTAAGGTTTAGATGAAGCCAATAAGAATATGACACTTGTCATAAGCATGATTATTAAGGAATTATTATTTTAATGATAAAATAAGGAAATATAAGACTTAGTCTTCACCAGAAACTGTTAGAGTCATAGTTTGACTCAGTCAAAGTATTTATCCAACCTTAATTATGCTGAAAAAGTGCAATTACGTGCTTAAAATAATCACGTATGCTGATATATCGCAGCATTGGAGCCGATATATCGCCTGGAGAAGAATACGGAAAAACACGTTGACGTTGGACGATCGTACGAACGGAGACTTGGGACTAGGGGCAGCCGATATATCGCCACATAGGGGCGATATATCGCCTATATAAGATATTTTTTATTTTTGTTTTTAATTTTTTAAAAAATAACTTTGACTCCTTAGACCTACCTCTGATAGTTTTGACCGAGTCTTCAGCCTCTGATTGACGAATATTCAAATATCTTCAATTAAATTCATTATTTTTATTCAAAGCCAAGAAGAAGATTTTTATTCCTAGAACTCTATAAATAGGACTTAGGACCCAGCCCTTTCACTTACTCTTCAGCAGTGATCAAACTCCAAGGTGTTAGTGAGACCATAAAAGTGATAAACACTTGGGTTGGGGAAAAAGCTTTGCCATTCTTAAGCTTTATAAACACTTTGGGAAGTGAGGATTAGTGCATTTTGGTATTGGAGTTAGACCAATCCATAAGGTCAACAAAGGTACCCTTATTCTTAAGTTCATTCCTGTTTGATTCCTTAGTTTCTTTAGTTTTCATTCAAGTTCTAACTTTTGTTATGGTTTTGTGGTTAGGTTTTTAAGTTCTTTGAACTTAAGGTCTCTTTTCGGTAAGTTTCCTCTTGGTGGTTTAGTTTTATTATTTTCATCTCTTTCTTTTAACACTATTCTTATTCTTGGGTTAGGAGTGTTCCAAGTCCCGTATTTGTTCCCATATCTCGGTTTTGGTAAGGAAAATATGATAGATCTAGTATGTTTGTATGATATGTTATGCTTATATGTTATGTTTATGTATAATACGTTATGATAAGTTTATGTTTTAATATGTTATGTTATGATTCACCCTACCTCAAATATTAGACAGGGGACCTAGATGGGTTATCATACACTACATGTGATCTAACCTACCTCAAATATTAGACAGGGGACGTAGATGGTTTATCACATGTCATAATGGCCATTAGTAGTATAGTCCTATATGGTACACGTTTTTATAGTCATATGTTTATAGTATATGTTATGATATGTCTATAGAATATGTTATGATATGTTTATAGTATATATTTATGATATAATTTTATGTATATGATTTATGTTGTTAGTAGTTTTCCTTGATGGGCATTAGGCTCACTCCTTTTCTTTTAATGTGATGTAAGAAAATAGATGCAAAGGCGGAAGGATTCTTGGAAGCTTGTTGTGTGTATGGAATGGATGGGCTGCGTGTCGATTCGAGGACAGCGTTTTTTTTTATTTTAGTCTTTTTAAATTACGTTTTTATGTATTTTTCCGCATATAGCTTTGTAAACAATTTTATTTAAAGTTATGTTTTATTTTAAAACAATGAGCTCATTTATGTATTACAAATATTATTTTAAAGTTTTTCAATAAAGTTATGAATTTTCTCATGTATGTCTCTTCAAAGTAGTAGTTATGTCTAGTAGGGTTAATGATCTAAGTCTTATTATAGATAGTTGGGTTGTTACAGCTGATATCAGAGCAACTGTCCATTTACATGAAATTCTCCTTGATACACACGCTCAAACTCCGAATCTAACCGCCAATGTAAGTATTTATGTTTTAGTTATTATGTTTATGTGTTATAGCTAACGTTTTAGTCTTATGTTTTCAGTTAAGATATGGATGGAGTTTTATCATATAACGATATTCGAGCCATTAAAGCCTTAAAAAGGATTAGAGAGCCAAGAAATACAGTAGGAATATTGGAGAGAATCACTCAGAGATTTCTTTTATTCCATAATCAAATAGTTCATCTCCAAACAACTAAGCAAATAATGATGAGAGCTACGGAGCAATATATTTTAGTAATTAGGCTTTTTAGAGATTTTCCTTTTGTAATTGCTGCTTTGGAAGAAATATGGGAGACAATAGATGTTGAAGATGAAATACCACCGGCCATGAGATATTATTTTCTCATAATTAGGTTTACATCTAAGATGGAATTCCAATTCACACAAGAACAAAATAATAGAATCTTTACAAATCTTCCAAGAGGAATTTTTGAGGCTCACGAAAATGATGATTATGAAGAGATAGATGATGACATGTTAGATGAAGGATCTGATGTAGAAGATCCCGATTTTTAGAATAGATTAGTTTTTTTTATTTTTTTTATTTATTATTTTGCCTTTATGATTGTACATAGTGAAAACTGTTTTTCCAAATTAATATCATTGTTATTTTGATGACATGTATGAGTTTAATTTTTTTTTTGCAATCATAATAAATAATGACTAAGTTCGGTGAGGGTGGATACAAATCAATGAACCAAGTTCTCTATATTGAGAGATAGGAGACCATAGTAGTGAGAACGATTTTACTGATCCCAGCCCTCCCTCAGTATGGTTAACTTTGGAACAACGATGAGTTTTGAGCCTGAGAATTAAGCCGTATAGGATAATTAGAAACACACCCTAATTATAAAGAAGGCTTATATAATTGTTTTCATAAAAAGTCATAATTAATAGGTCTGAGTTATGTTTGCTTAGATTAAGTTTTTACCTTAGAGCCTATTAAGGTAAGTTCTAACATGTTTTTCTCAACTATTAGAACTTTGCTGAAGATGTCGCTCAGAAGATCTGCTCGCACCAATGGCAATGTCCTCCAGTTCACAAAAGGGGAAGGCGTGCAAATGCCAACCGGAATGCACCGCCGCCGCCGCCGGTTGACAACACTGCGAAAGTTTCCAGACTACGACGACAAGTTGAGGAATTACTGCAGCAACAGCGCCAACAGGCTCAGCCTCAGCCTCCGCCTCAGCCGCAACCACAACCCCAGCAAATGGCTCCAGCACCCCAACAACTTAGTCCTTATGGGGGATGGCCAATGGCGAACTATGCGTCATACCCAGCTCAACATATGGAGCCATCTATGAGCAGTTTCGTAAGCAACACGCTCCAAACTTTGAAGGGACAACCGACCCCTTTGAGGCGGAAGAATGGCTCAGAAATATGGAGCCAATCCTATCACATATGAATCTCGGCAACGCGGACCGCATATCCTGTGTTTCGTCTCTGCTCAAGAAGGATGCAAGAATATGGTGGGACCTAGTACAGCAGACCCACGATGTCGCCACCATGACTTGGACCAGATTTGTGGAGCTGTTCCACAAAAAGTACTACAATTCAGCTGTCATTGCTTCAAGGGTCGAGGAATTTGCTAGCCTAAAGCAAGGCAACTTAACGGTAGCAGAATATGCTCGGCAGTTCGACCAATTAGCTAAGTTTGCATCTAAGATGGTTCCAACTGATTTCCTGAGGGTGACCAAGTTCGTTAGAGGACTTCGACCAAATATTGAGCTAGGGGTTAAGCTAGCAAACCCGGGAAATACTACTTATGTCGATGTTATAGAAACGACAATAGAAGTGGAAAGGCTCCAGGAAAATGTTAGTAAAGAGGAGGCTAGTAATTCTGAACCTAAGCAGTCAAATCAACCTCAGAATGGTCAGAACAACCACAACAACAACAACCAGCAGTCCAATAATAGTAATGGTCAGAAGAGACGGCATCCTGACAACAAGCGGTCCAATAATGATAAAAAGGCGCGGACAAACAATGGAGACAATAGGTCGAGTTATGTAGAGTACCCGCAATGTGCTAAGTGCCAAAAGAAACATCCTGGTGAGTGTCGTGCAAACACCAAGGGATGATACAACTATGGTCAGGAAGGACACCGGAAGAGAGATTGTCCCCAGCTCAAGGCAGAGGGGAAAAAGGATGACAAGATGGTTCCTGCCAGGGTTTTTGCCCTAACCCAAGGAGAAGCTGACGCTAGCAATAAAGTAGTTACAGGTCAGGTTTTTATCCTCCATAATATATGTTATGTATTATTTGATTCAGGAGCCACTCATTAGTATATCTCGTTAGGAATGATAGAGAAATTATACAAACCTTGTGAAAAATTTAGAACTAGGTTTGTAACAGAATTACCTTCGGGAGAAGTAGTCCTATCATCACGGATAGTACGAGGCGTACTGATCAAGATAGAGGACATAGAACTAGAAGGAGACCTGATAGAACTAGAGATTAAAGACTTCGACGTGATACTGGGAATGGACTGGCTAGCAAAGCATGGCGCAACCATCGACTGCAAACGTAATAAAGTGATGTTCGAGACTCCTGACAGCCAGAGGCTATGTTTTATGGGAAAGGTTTCAGGTCTACGCACACCACTTATTTCATCACTTAAAGCTCAGAAGATGATAGAAAAAGGATGTCAAGCATTCTTAGCTAGCGTTACAGATGTGGTAAAGGAAACACCACTAAAGGTCGAAGATGTGCATATTGTAAGGGAATTTCTAGAGGTATTTCCTGACGACTTGCCAGGATTGTCGCCGACTCAGGAAATTGACTTCATAATCGAGCTAGTACCGGGCACTGAGCCTATCTCCAAGGCACCATACCGGATGGCACCTACCGAACTCAAGGAGTTAAAAACACAGCTACAAGAACTCCTAGACTTGGGTTTCATTAGACCGAGCCATTCGCCATGGGGAGCACCGATTTTGTTTGTGAAAAAGAAGGACGGCAGTATGCGGATGTGCATAGATTACCACGAGCTGAATAAGGTGACGATTAAGAATAAGTACCCGCTACCCCGGATTGATGACTAGTTTGATCAACTCCGAGGAGCGACCGTGTTCTCAAAGATTGACTTACGGTCCGGGTATCATTAGCTCAAGGTACGGGAAGAGGCTGTTCCTAAGACAGCTTTTAGAACTCGTTATGGGCATTACGAGTTTCTAGTTATGTCTTTCGGTCTTACCAATGCTCCAGCCGCGTTTATGGATTTAATGAATAGGGTCTTTAAGGACTACTTGGATTAATTTGTCGTAGTATTCATTGATGATATCTTAATGTACTCAAAGGATAAAGTCGAGCATGAGAAATATTTAAGGTTGATCTTGCTGCGACTAAAGGAGCATCAGCTTTACGCCAAGTTCAAGAAGTGCAAATTTTGGCTTTCACAAGTAGCATTTCTCGGCCACATAGTATCCAAGGACGGGATTGCTGTAGATCCATCTAAAGTAGAGGCTGTGAAGGATTGGCCAAGACCAAAGAATGCGTCTGAAGTAAGAAGTTTTCTGGGATTAGCAGGTTATTATCGGAGGTTCATAGAAGGTTTTTCTAAGATAGCCACTCTGCTCACCTACCTGACTCGGAAGCAGCAGAGGTTCAACTGGAATGATAAGTGTGAAGAGAGCTTCCAGTTGCTTAAGGATAAGCTATGCTCAGCACCAGTACTTTGTGTATCGATACTCAATGACAAGTTTGTAGTCTATTGTGATGCGTTGAAGCAAGGATTGGGTTGTGTGCTGATGCAGAACGACAAGGTGATAGCCTACGCCTCAAGGAAGCTGAAGGAGTACGAGCAACGCTATCCAACACATGATATGGAGTTGGCAGCGGTGGTTTTTGCGTTGAAAATCTGGTGCCACTATCTTTATAGAGAATGGTGTGAGATTTATACGGACCACAAAAGCTTAAAGTATTTCTTCACTTAGAAGGAGCTCAACAAAAGGCAGCGCAGGTGGTTAGAGCTAGTGAAAGATTATGACTGCGATATTTTATACCACCCGGGAAAGGCAAACGTAGTTGCTGATGCACTAAGTAAGAAGAATTATGGAAGTCTAGCAGCGTTAGCTGGAATAGAAAAGCCGCTACAGCAGGAGCTGATCAATGCTGGAATAGAAGTAGTCATTGGTAAACTGGCTAACTTGTCCATTCAGTCAAGTCTGTTAGAAGATATACAGAATGGGCAAGTGCGTGATGACACGTTAGTAACACATATGGATGCAGTTAAAGAAGGGAAGGCCACGAATTTCTCAATATCAAGTCAGGGGTTATTAAGATATAAGGATCAGGTATGCGTGCCAAATGATCAAGGGATTAAGGTGAAGATTTTAGAAGAAGCGCACAATACCCCATACTCAGCTCAGCCAGGGTCGACTAAGATGACTCACGACATCAAGGCAATGTATTGGTGGCCAGGAATGAAGAAGGATATAGCGGAGTACGTGTCTAAATGTTTGGTATGCCATCAAGTGAAAGTAGAACATCAGTGGCCTGCAGGCATATTGCAACCACTCAGCATTCCAGAATGGAAATGGGACGACATAGTAATGGATTTCATGATGGGTTTGCCTCGAACAAATAAGAAACACGACTCCGCTTGGGTAGTAATAGATAGATTAACCAAGTCAGCTCATTTTCTACCAGTCAAGACTTCATACACGGCTGAGCAATACGCAGATATATATGTTCAAGAGATAGTAAGACTGCATGGAATCCCCAAGACAATAGTGTCTGATAGAGGATCGGTGTTTACATCGAGATTTTGGAGAAGCTTGCAGCAAGATATGGGTACCAAGTTAAGTCTTTGTACAACATTTCATCCTCAAATAGACGGCCAGTCCAAGCGTACTATACAGATTTTAGAAGACATGTTGCGCGCTTGTGTACTTGATTTCGGAGGATCATGGAGTAAGTAATTACCGCTGATAGAATTCTCCTACAACAATAGCTACCAGTCAATGATCGGGATGGCACCTTACGAGCTACTTTATGGAAGGAGGTGTCGCTCGTCGCTACATTGGGATGAGGTAGGAGAAAGGCAACTAATTGGACCCGAAGCTGTTAGAGAAGCTCAGGATGCAATAGCACTAATTAGAAAGCGTAGGCTCGCTGCTCAGAGCTGTCAGAAAAGTTATGCGGATGCCAAGCGGTGTGATGTGAAATTCAAAGTCGAAGATCAAGTCTTCTTAAGAATATCTCCTATGAAAGGTGTGAAGCGGTTCGGGAAGAAAGGCAAGCTTAGTCCCAGGTTTATAGGTCCTTTTGAGATATTGGACAAAGTGGGAGCATTTGCATAAAGATTAGCCCTATCGCCAGCTCTGGTAGATAGTCACAATGTGTTCCACATCTCGATGTTGCGTAGATATGTGTCAGACCCATCTCACATCCTCAAGTATGATACGATAGCACTCCAGAAAGACTTGAGTTACGAGGAACAGCCGGTTAGCATCCTAGATGGAGGGATGAAAGAATTACGGTCTAAGAGTATTCTGATAGTCAAAGTCCTATGGAGAAATAGTTCTGAACGGTAGGCAACGTGGGAGTTGGAGGAAGACATGCAAGCTCGGTATCCGGAATTGTTTGGTAAGTAAATTTTGGGGACAAAATTCTTTGTAGTAGGGGAGAATTGTAGAGTCCCAGAATGTTTACTTAGTGACTAGCTAGTAGTTGTAGTATTTTAGATTTCGTGGATTTTGGTTCAAACCGGGACTTAGTTGGAAACTCCTAGCAATAGTTATGGATTTTAACCTATAGTTTAAGAATATTAATTATAACATAAGGTTTGATTAATATTGCTGGTCCTAAGTGTATTATTTATTATAACCTAAGGTTTAGATGAAGCCAATAAGAATATGACACTTGTCATAAGCATGATTATTAAGGAATTATTATTTTAATGATAAAATAAGGAAATATAAGACTTAGTCTTCACCAGAAACTGTTAGGGTCGTAGTTTGACTCAGTCAAAGTATTTATCCAACCTTAATTATGCTGAAAAAGTGCAATTATGTGTTTAAAATAATCACGTATGCCGATATATCGCAGCATTGGAGCCGATATATCGCTTGGAGAATAATACGAAAAAACACGTTGACGTTGCACGATCGTACGAATGGAGACTCAGGACTAGGGGCCAGCCGATATATCGCCACATAGGGGAGATATATCGCCTATATTAGATATTTTTTTATTTTTGTTTTTAATTTTTTTTTAAAATAACTTTGACTCCTTAGACCTACCTCTGATAGTTTTGACCAAGTCTTCAGCCTCTGATTGACGAATATTCAAATATCTTCAATTAAATTCATTATTTTTATTCAAAGCCAAAAAGAAGATTTTTATTCCTAGAACTCTATAAATAGGACTTAGGACCCAGCCCTTTCACTTACTCTTCAGCAGTGATCAGACTCCAAGGTGTTTGTGAGACCATAAGAGTGATAAACACTTGAGTTGGGGAAAAAGCTTTGCCATTCATAAGCTTTATAAACACTTTGGGAAGTGAGGATTAGCGCATTTCGGTATTGGAGTTAGACCTATCCATAAGGTCAACAAAGGTACCCTTATTCTTAAGTTCAATCCTGTTTGATTCCTTAGTTTCTTTAGTTTTCATTTAGGTTCTAACTTTTGTTATGGTTTTGTGGTTAGGTTTTTAAGTTCTTTGAACTTAAGGTGTCTTTTTGGTAAGTTTCCTCTTGGTGGTTTAGTTTTATTCTTTTCATCTCTTTCTTTTAACACTATTCTTATTATTGGTTTAAGAGTGTTCCAAGTCCTGCATTTGTTCCCATATCTCGGTTTTGGTAAGAAAAATAGGATAGATCTTGTATGTTTGTATGATATGTTATGCTTATATGTTATGTTTATGTATAATACGTTATGATAAGTTTATGTTTTAATATGTTATGTTATGATTCACCCTACCTCAAATATTAGGCAGGGGACCTAGATAGGTTATCATACACTACATGTGATCTAACCTACCACAAATATTAGACAGGGGACGTAGATGGTTTATCACATGTCATAATGACCATTAGTAGTATAGTCCTATAGGGTACACGTTTTTAGAGTCATATGTTTATAGTATATGTTATGATATGTCTATAGAATATGTTATGATATGTTTATAGTATATATTTATGATATAATTTTATGTGTATGATTTATGTTGTTAGTAGTTTTCCTTGCTGGGCATTAGGCTCATTCCTTTTCTTTTAGTGTGATGCAGGAAAATAGATGCAAAGGCGGAAGGATTCTTGGAAGCTTGGTGTGTGTATGGAATGGATGGGTTGCGTGTTGATTCGATGACAACGTTTTTTTTTTGTTTTAGTCTCTTTAAATTACGTTTTTATGTATTTTTCTGCATTTAGCTTTGTAAACAATTTTATTTAAAGTTATGTTTTATTTTAAAACAATGAGCTCATTTATGTATTACAAATATTATTTTAAAGTTTTTCAATAAAGTTATGAATTTTCTCATGTATGTCTCTTCAAAGTAGTAGTTATGTCTAGTAGGGTTAATGATCTAAGTCTTATAGATAGTTGGGTCGTTACAAAAATGCAACATAATTCTTGCAAAAATAAATCAAATTAAATCTAAACTAAATATTTTCAATTGTAAAATTTATTCCATTAATATCTTGAAAATATTAATTAAGACTCAATTTAATTTGATCTTTAAGATTAATAAATATGCACTTTTGACCACTAATCACACAACACTAATTTCAAATAATTAAACTACAACATATTATAATAAAATATCTATAAAAACATATAAAAATCTAAAAAATTAAAATAAGACTAATAAATTCAAAATTACTTAAAAACTTAATAAATTACTTAAAAACTTAAGAACTAAACAACAATTAGCATATAAAATATGGTAAAATAACTCTATTTTGTAGAGTTATCCTACCCCCAAACTTAAAGTTTTGCTAGTCCTCAAGCAAAAGAAAAATTTAAACACACAATTTTTTTTATTGGTGATATCTTAAGTATTTCCTCAAAAATTGCACAATGATAATAGCTCTAAAAAACTTATGAATATAGATTAAGCTTATGTATTTAATCAAATAGTCAATCTTGCTTTCTAAATTATATTTTTAAGAACAATTATTTTTCATTTAAACTTATAAAAATTATAAGTGTTCTATTATGAAAAATCTATATATATATATATAATTTATTCAAAATTGACCCAATAATTAGAAATAAAGCTTAAGAAATATTTATATTTTCAAGAGAACTACAATCACACTCAATTAAGGTTCTTATCATTGGAATTAAAAGATATCACCAAAGTTTTTTTATATATATATATATATATATATATATTTAAACAAAACAATACGAAACACAATTTTTTTCACAAAACACAATAAGACACATGCTCTCCTAAGAATAATAACCATATAAACTCACCACCCCCAAACTTAATTTAATCATTGTTCTCAATGTGTCAAAATATAAATATAAATTAAAATTTACAAGAGGTTAGAGTTTAGAATGGTCGTACCTTGATGTGGTGCATCGTCAAGAGAGTAATAGATACAAGTAACACAAATTAAATCACACATAAAAATAAACAAACATTAAAACAAATAGAACACAAGTTACAAAGAGTAATCACAGGCAATCAAATAACTTGGTAAATAGGATCCTCAAGGAGGATTTCATCCACTTCATCAGTTTTTAATTCTAAAAATGGTTTTAATTTTTGTCCATTAACTTTAAAAATATCACCATTGTTAGGATTTTCAATTTCAATAGCCCCATGTGGAAAAATGACTCGAACAATATAGGGACCGGGCCACCTAGAACGTAAATTTCCTGGAAATATAAATGCAACCGGGAGTTGTATAAAAGGACTTTCTGGCATGGAGAAAAATCTTTTCTCAAAATATTTTATCATGGTAAAATTTCATACAATCCTTATCATTTTTAAATAGTTATATGCATCATTCCTAATTTTGTCTAGTTCATTTAGTTGAAGCTTTCTTTTCTCACTTGCCTTGTCTACAGAAAAATTTAACTACTTAATAGCCTAAAAGGCTCTATGTATAAACTCAACAGGTAAGTAGCACGCCTTCCCATACACAAGTCTGTAGGGTGACATGCCAATGGGCGTTTTGTACGCGGTACGATACGACCATAATGCATCAGTGAATCTTAAGGACTAATCTTTCCTAGTTAGATAAATAGTTTTCTCTATAATGTGCTTAACTTCCCTATTATACACTTCAACTTGACCACTAGTTTGTGTGTTGATACTTTATGTGTAACGTCATATTGTTTCATAAAATGTTCAAATGGCTTATCACTAATGATAGCGCGTGGTGAACCAAAATGGTAAAATATATTTTCTTTCAAAAATCGAAGCACAGCTTTGTGGTCATTGGTGTGGCATGCAATAGCTTCAACCCCTTTAGACACATAATCAACTCCAACAAGAATATAAAGATTACCAAAAGAGTTACGAAATGGTCCCATAAAATCAATGCCCCAAACATCAAATATGTCAATGATAAGAATTGTATTCAAAGGCATCATGTTTCGTCTAGTTAAACTTCCTAACTTTTGGCAATGTTCACAAGATTTACAATAAATATATGTATCATGAAAGATAGTAGGCCAATAAAAACCACATTGAAAATTTTTAGCAGTTGTTTCTTACCACTAAAATGTCCTCCACGTGCATGATCATGACAAAAAAATATGATTTTAGGTTGGTCACAATTTGGAATGCATCTTCTAATTATTTGATCAGGGCAGTATTTAAACAAGTAAGGGTCATCCCAAATAAAGTTTTTCACCTCATAATAAAATTTAGATTTATCATGCTTAGACCAATGAGATGGTATTTCTTTTGTGACCAAATAATTAACAATATCAGCATACTAATGCAAGGAAGAAACATGCATCAACTGTTCATCAAGAAATGTTTCAGTGATAGGAGTGCATTCATGAGTATTTTCAACAAAACTAGCATAGACAAATGATCAACAACAATATTTTAGACCATTTTTTATCACGTATTTCTAAGTCAAATTCTTAAAAAAGTAGGATCCAACGGACTAAATGAGACTTAGCATATTTTTTCGTCAAGAGATATGTTAATGCAGCATGATCAGAATAGACAATAATTTTATAACCTAACAAACAAGATCTAAATTTCTCCAATGCAAAAACAACAACAAGCAATTCTTTCTCGGTTGTGAAATAATTTAATTGAGCATCATTTAAAGTTTTTCTAGCATAGTAAATTACATGAGATATTTTTTCAAGTCTTTGTCCTAAGACAACACCTATAACATAATCAGAAGCATCACACATTATTTCAAAATGTATTTTCCAATCAGGAGGTCAAATAATGGGTGCAGTAGTCAAAATATATTTTAGTTTATCAAAGGCAACATGGAAATCATTATCAAAGACAAAAGCATTTTCTTTTCCAAGTAAATGGCATAAAGGCCAAGAAATTTTTCTAAAGTCTTTTATAAATCTTCTATAAAAACTAGCATGACCTAAGAATGGTCTAATTTCTTTCACAGTTTTAGGCGGGGGAAGTTTTGAAATAAGATCAACTTTAGTTTTATCAACTTCTATTCCCTCAGACGAAATCACATGTCCTAAAACAATTCTTTTTTTAACCATAAAATGGCATTTTTCCCAGTTAAGCACAAGATTTTTATCTTTACAATGACTCAAGACAAGAGAAAGATGGTGCAAACATTCATCAAAGGAAGATCCAAACACAGAAAAATCATCCATAAATACTTCAAGGAACCTTTCAACCATGTCAGAAAAAATTGAAATCATACACCTTTGAAAAGTTGCAGGTGCATTGCATAATCCAAAAGGCATGCGACGATAGGCAAATGTAATGTCCCAAACTCTCTAATGTGGCTTAATGCTTGGATTAGGGGGCCAAGAGGTCCATAATTGATTTAATATGCAATTATGTGATTATGTGAGTTATATTATGATATGATGATAATCGCATGCATGTGGGACCACTTCTTATTAGAAGGGCATTTTTGTAATTTTGACTTGTTAAGAGCATAATTGTATATTTATGTGCATGTATGTGATTTATGTGTGAGACCACATTATTATGTTGATATGTTCGAGCTATTCGACATGAGACGATCCTAGGTTGCAAGTTAGCAGTTTGGTCATAACGGGGCTAATTACTAGGCTCGGGGTGAGTCTGGGGGTAATTTGATGCTTAGTACATTACTGGGAATAAACGGGGTAATGGGATATGATATAATAAATATTTAAGGATATTGGGAATAACGAGAATTGGAGGACGTTAATTATGATTAACGGGATATGTGAGAAATGACAATTTTTCCCTTGGGTGGCTGTGAAGGTTTTAAATGACCCTAGGGGCATTTTGGTCTTTTAGCCATTAGATATGCTTAAGCTTGGATGGCTGTGGAAGGGTCTAAGGTAAAATAGAGTTGCTTATCTCTTTTCTCTCTCGAGCATCTTTTCTCTCTCTCTCTCTCTCTCTCTCTCTCTCTCTCTCTCTCTCTCGGGTTAGAATTTTGAAGCTAAACTTGAGAATTCAAGCTAGAGGATTAAGGCTTGTGAGCTTAGGATCTTAGTTCAGCAGTTGGAAGGGTTCAATCTATATCTGAGGTAAAGTTTTTTAGATTGAAGTTTCAAGGTTTGCTCTATTTTTAGTTTGGTTTGTAAGCTTGATAGTTTGATTGGGTAATTGGATATGTGGTGATGTTTTGGGTGGTTTAAGGCTTGGGTTTTGTTGTTAAACTGGTGGAAATGTTGTATTGATGTTTGGTAGTGATTTTGGGATGGTTTTGAAGGTGTGGCTGAGTTTGAATTAAGAAATATGTAGGGGAGCTGGGTTCGTGGGGTCAAGTCGCAACCGAGTTCATGCAAGTCGCGACTTGATGTAATGACCCAACTATTTCTAAGACCTTGGACCATTAAACTACTAGACATAGCTACTATTTTTCGGAAAACATACATAAGAAAATAATCATAACTTTATTGAAAACCCCAAATAAATATTGTGCAAATTACAAAATAAGATGTAAATATAGTATGGGATCCCATTGTTTAGAAAACATAAAACAAAACATAAACTTTGATTGTTTTAAAAAAAAATTAAATGCGGAATTAAAACATGTTTTAAAAGACTAAAAATAAATAACGTCATCCTCAATCGACACGCAGTCCATCCAATCCATTCATCCTCAACACACAAGTCAAGCTGCCAAGAATCCTTTCGCCTTCCATATTCATTTTTCCTGCATCACACTAAAAATAAAGGAATGATCCTAATGCCCAACAAGGAAAATCTACTAAAAATATACATCATAAACCATAAACATAAGACTATATCATAAACATACACTATAACACACATGACTATAAACACATATATCATATATGACTACAACATTAATGGCCAATATAAACTATTGGGGTTTGTTAGCTAAACAAGTCATATGCCCAATATAACTTCTTGGGGCTTCCTTATCCAAGCAAGTCATATGCCCAATCATCCATTCTTGGGGCTTGTTATCTTAACAAGTCATATGCCCAAGGACTATAAGACATACTATACATATATATATATATCATAACATAAACATATACATATCATAACATATAAGCACGTAAAATCTATCTTATTTTCCTTACCAACACCGGGATATTTGAGAACAAGGACGGGGTTTGGAACACTCCTAAGACCAACATAAAAACATATGAGTATCTATAGAAAAGAAGATGAAAGGAAACTAAACCATCAAAGAAAGAAACTTACCGACAACCTTAATGTCTAGGAACTTAAACACCTAACCACGAAACCATAAACAGAAGTTAGGATCTGAAAGAAACTTAAGGAAAACTAAGGAATCATAAAGAATAGAACTTATGAATAATATTACCTTGGATGAACTAGAACCGATCTACACCTCAATATCGAAAACACACTTTATCTCACAACCCAAGTGTTTATAAAGCTTAATATGATAAAGCTTTTATCCCAAAACCCAAGTGTATTTCTCAATAGAAACCCTAGCAGCTTGAAGGCTCTGAACACAGCTTGAAGAATGACAGAAATGGCTGGGTACTAGGTCTATTTATAGAGTTCAAGGAATGAAAATATCTCCTTTTAGCTTGAATAAAATAATGAATATTGAATGAAAAATATTTGAATATTCGGTCAACCAGACGCTTAAGACTTGGTCAAAAACGTTCAAAGGCAAGTCAAGAGGTTAAGGAATGAATCAAGCTCGGATTCTACGAAGTTTGAAAATATGGTCCTAGGGCCGATATATCATCCACCCTAGGCGATGTATCGCCTGGCCCTATGTCCCGAGTGATCGTGGTTTCGTTCGTGCAAAATCGATGTGTTTTCCGTATCTTCCGTTAGGCGATAAATTGACCCCTATGTTGCGATATATCGGCATATGTGAATATATTAAACATGTAATTGCACTTTTTTAGCATAAATTGAATTGGATAACAACTTTGATTGAGTCATAATTTGATCCTAACAGATTCTGGAAGGTTCTAGAGCTTCTAGATTCTTCTATTATAATTATCCATTTAAAATGCTTAAATCCTCAAATAAGCATAACTATGACAAGTGTCATGCTCTTAATGGTTCTATCTAAACCTTAGATTATAATAAATAATATATCTAGGACCAGCAATATTAATCAAACCTTATGTTATAATTAATATTTCTAAACTATAGGTTAAACTTATAAAATCCATAACTATTGCTACGAGTTTCCAACTAAGTCCCGTCTTGAACCGAAATCCACAGAATCTAACATACTACAAACTACTACTACCCACCCCTGGGCTCTGTCTAGCAGGCGCGTCGCGACCCACCCCTGGCACCCCAGACAGGGGCTCTCTATCTTGGGGGCGCGCCGCGGCCCCTGGGGGGCAGGTCGCGACAAGCCCATTCTTTTTGTGCCAGGATGAGTTTTAAGCGCATGTTTTCATTTCTTAAGGCTCAGGATCGAATCTACTAACCATTTTAGTAGGATTCGAGGTCATGGGAGCGAGGTTTTAGACCATGAACCTTTTATTAATTATTTTATTGATGGGATTTCATATTTGGTTATGATTAGGTGACCGCTAAGGGACTTAAGGACCGATCGTTCTCAAGGGTTGTTCTTTTATTATTTCACGCTCGAACCAGAGGTAAGAAAACTGCACCCAGTATGTGACATGCATGGTTATTGATGAGGCATGTTGAGTGCTCTATATATGGACATTGAATGCATTGTAAATGCTTAGCAACTTTGCTTATTTGTGAATGGCACTGACTTATTAGTCAGAAACGACATTGGTGTTAGTTCTGGTCGTGAAGTCTTGACTTATCAGTCATGATCGGCAGTAGTACTGAGCATTGGTCGTATGGTATTGGCTTATGAGTCAAGAGTGGCATTAATGTGTTTAACGCAGGCCGAAATGATTAGATCTAATCAACATTAGCATTAAATGCTTGACCGACCTATTGATCGAAGAAAACTAAAGCGCTGGTCTAGTCTAAAGGCTAGTTACTTAGATTCAGGGCCAAAAAGGCTCAAGTGACTAAATGTCACATGGTTTGGGGTGCGAGACCCCAAAGAATGACTTATTAGTCATCTATCCAGGGAGTGACTTATTAGTCATCCATTCAGAGAGAGACTTATTAGTCATCTATCCAGGGAGTGACTTATTAGTCATCCATTCAGAGAGAGACTTATTAGTCATCTATCCAAAGAGTGACTTATTAGTAATCTACCCAGAATGACTTACTAGTCATCATATGATTAGGGCTGCAGGCCCCATAATGATTTATTAATCTTGTATATATGCAGTAATAAGTTTTCTTGCTGAGCTTTGGTTCACGGGTGCTGTGTGGTGCATGTAAAGGGAAAGAAAAGCTCACCCAACCTTGAGTGGAGAGCTTAGGTGGTGATGTGTACATATGTGGCTGCTTGACCACCACGGCTAAGGTGTTTCTCAAAGGAACTAGGGTTTAACCCTATTTTTGCCGCTTAGGTCAGCGGGTTGTAACTTTTATACTGTAACGACCATTTTGGATTGTAAATAACTTTGTAAACACTTTTATGGGCCCATGTATAGTTTAACATTTTAATTAAAATATATCCATTCCTTTTGACTGGGATTTTCACCCTGGCCAGTTAATAATACCTAGATGCACGTTTACAACCTAATGACTCGTTTAGCGAGTTAAGCACTATTTTAAAGTACAAAATGTGATGGTCTTGGAGTAACTAGGGCGTTACAACAAAAGTCCCAAAAGGGCATGTAAATGCAGTATTTTCATGATCTTTTGGGGTAATGGGGATTTGGTTATATCCCAAATACCCATCAAGAAAGCAATAATATGCATGGCCAGCTAAACGTTCAAGCATTTGATCAATAAAGGGTAATGGAAAGTGGTTTTTTCTAGTAACATTATTTAGCTTTCTATAGTCTATGCACACTCTCCACCCCATTTGTACTCGAGTAAGGATTAATTCATTTTTCTCATTTTTAACAACAGTGATCCCAAACTTCTTAGGCACAACTTGAACTGGACTAATCCATTGACTATCAGAAATAGGGTAAATGATACCTATGTCTATTAGTTTAATAACCTCTTCTCTAACTACTTCTTTCATATTTGGATTTAGCCTTCTTTGACATTCTCGAGAGGTTTTAGAATTCTCTTCTAGATGAATTCTATGCATACATATGGATGGGCTAATTCCTTTAATGTCTCAAATAGTCCAACCTATGGCTTCTTTATGTTTTCTAAGGACATCTAACAATTTATCTTCTTGTTCTTTATCTAAGGCAGATGATATGATAACAGGTAAGGTTTCAGACTCTCCTTGAAAAGCATATTATAAACTTTTTGGCAAAGGTTTCATGTCTAACTTTGGAGACTCTGAAATTGATTGAATATGCTCTAGGGGAGAAAAAGTGTAGCGTCCTAAACTTGCTAATAAGGCTTAGGGCCTTGATTAGTGTGCCTGGAGGGCAATAAGTGATTTATTATATTAATATGTGAATTTGATGAGTATGTGATTAGAAATGCATGTTTAGGTGAATTAAATATGCATGTGGGCCCCATTAGGTTATTAGGGGCATGTTTGTAATTTTAGCCCGTTGAGGGCATAAATGAAATATTTGTGTATATTGTGATCTTTACCACGTGTGAGTGGTGATATATTTGTGATGCACGATCCGAGACAATCTTAGGGAGCAATTTAGGTAGAAAGTCACAACAAGGTCAAATACCCGGCTCGAGAGGAGCCTAGGGGTATTTTGGATATGTAATATGTGTTCAAAATTTATGGAGTAATGGGTAGTAATTTAGTAATCAATTGGACATGCCGGGGTTAAACAAGGATTTATAGGAATACTCGAGGGATTAGCGGGACACGACAAATGATGGAATTGCCCTTGAGGTTAGTATGGGAATTTTATTAGAGGAAGGGGTAAAAAGGTAATTTGAGGGTGGATAGACTTGGCTGAGGAGTAGTTCATCACTTTACTCACTTGAGCATATACTGGAATTTTCTTTTGGGAGCTCTAGAGGAAAACAAAAGCTAAGAAAAGAATGAGAAGAAGAGCTGATCTTCTTTGGGGTCAAGGGAGGAACTCAAGGCTTGAGTTTGGGAGGCTAGTAGCTTGGAACTCAAGGGATTAATTCAGAGACTTAATTAGGTTCAAAGGTAAGCTTTAAAACCTGATGATTAAATTGAATTCCGTTGAGTTTTGGTTAGAAATATGAGTTTATGCATGTGAGCTAAATTGTGAATCACTCTTGGTTAATTGGGTGAGTTTTGGGATTAGTTTCTGTTGGGTATTGTTGTTGGGAACATAATAGAATTGTTGTGATGATTGAACTATGTTATTGGGATGATTTTGAGTTAAATTGGATGGGTTTTGGTTGTTGAAATAAGGGATTTTTCTGGGTTCGAAGGGGTCGGGCTGGGACTCTGTTCTTGGTGAGCCGCGACCCTCTAGACCAAATGGGTGGCCAGGAAGAAGGGCGGGTCGTGACACCCCTTTGGTTGGATTGCAGCACATGTCAACCAAATGGGGAGGTTGAGGCGGGCTGCGGCACAAGGCCATGGGGCCACGGCTCTTAGGGGGTCTTTGGACCCCGAGAAGGTTTTTGACTCGGGAATCCAAAAGTTAAGGCTCGGGGTGGATTTTATCACCTGGATTGATGGAATCCAAAGTCCCGGAGACTAGAATGATATCCCAAATTTAATAGATTAGAGCTTGATGGATGAATGTTGTTGATACGTTGTGACTAGTTTTTCAGCGAGGCTCAGATTAGGGGACTGTGCTCAGGATATCAGTGCTCGGGAAGCTTAGGACACAGGTAAGAAAATTATTGTGCCCGTAGAGCAGGGTGTGGCCCTATAGTTTGTATTGCAGGGCACGACCCTATGCGATTATGTTGCAGGGCGTAGCCCTATTGTTTATGTTTGTATTTGTTTAAGTATTTATTGAATATATGCTATGTGTTGCATATTTGTGAATGAACGGCGAAGGCCGAGAATGACGAAAGCCGAGTACGGCAAGGGGCCAGGAACAGCGTTAAGCATGTGGAGTGCAAGGCCGAGTACGACAAAGGGTCGGGAGTGGCGTTGAGCACGCAGAGTGCAAGCTGCTAGGGTAAGACCCTCCTCGGATGCTTGAGTCTTCCTCACGGTGTGGATCGCGAACCCAGGGCCTGGTAAAGCGCCTGGGACGACATGGCCGGTATGTGTTTAGCCTGTTGGCTGCCTTGTTATATGCTAATTGATGGTTATGCATATGTTGATTATTTTTGTTGAGTTTTCTTACTAGGCCTCGACTCACGGGTGCTCTATGGTGCAGGTAAGGGCAAGGGAAACGTCGACCAACCATGAGTATGGAGAGCGTGAAGCGTCGCATACATGTTCGACCTGCCTAGCTACCACGACTAGGGGTATTTTTGGGAGATGTTATGTACTAGTCTAAATTTTTTCGTTTAGTCGACTTTAATCATATTTTTGAGTTGTAAATATTTCTAAACCATATTTTGGGATCCCAAATGTATAACGCTTTATAATTTTAATGAATGACTACATTTTCAAATTATATGACCTTTATTACAGTTTAGCAACACTTTTAACCTAAAATCTCGATTAGCGGGTTAATTGCACGTTTTAAACTCACATAGTCACGACTCTGAGGAAGTAGGGCGTTACAACTTGGTATCAGAGCGAGCCAAGGTTTATGGTTCCTGGAGATTGACCGAACATGTACGCTCACTGTCAATGACAAGCTCGACTCAGGGTTGGTTGGTAATGATTGAATTATATGTTTGATTATGTGTTTAAGTGCCTTGTTTGCCTGATTATTTTATATAGAGCATGATGAATGAATTAACATATGCATGATGCTAGGGCATGGCCCCTTGAGTGTTGTATGTTATTTGTGTATTGTGGACTGTTATTTATGGTTGGTTGATGTGAATTGGGAGGTGGTTTTTGATGTTGTTATCATGCCTGATGAGCGGCATCGTTGATTGCAGGCATATTGTTGAGATGCCTCGACAATCATCCAGAATCCGCGGCATTAGGGTCGAGGATGACAACCAGGGTTAGGACCCTCCACCTGCTCCACAGAATTGGCAACAGATGTTTGGCAAAATGGAAGCCAGACTGCATTGAACAGAGGAAGAACTTCGACAGTTGAGGCAACAGGCCCCTCCTCAGGGCACTGGGTTGCAAGTTTAGCAGGCTATGGCGCTAGTGCCAGTTCAGCTTGTTATGGAGAATAAGTGGGAACCTTTGAATGAGAGGTTTAGGAAGCAGCATCCTCCCACATTTGAGGGTGGACTAGACCCACTGCGGGCAGAGCAGTGGATGAATATGATTTCCTCCATCCTGGATTTCATGAGGGTGGAAGGGAATAAAAGGGTAGCTTGTGCCAGCTACATGTTCAGAGAAGATGCCCGCATCTGGTGGGATGTAGTGACTCAGAGAAGAAATGTTGTAGTTATGACCTGGGAAGAATTCAAAAATATTTTCAATGAGAAGTATTATAGTGTTGCAGTCCGAGCTGTGAAGGTTGACGAGTTTATCAACCTGACTCAGAACCGGTTGACAGTTACTGAGTGTGCTTGGAGATTTGAGCGGTTGGCGAAGTTTGCACCAGATTTGGTGCCGACTGATGCAGCAAGAAGGGATCGGTTTATGCGGGGATTGGATGTTATGATTGTCTGTGATGTAAAGATTACTTTGGATCTGGAGACTACTACGTATGCTCAGGTAGTGGACAAGGCCTTTACAGCTGAGAGGGTCAAGGATCAAATATGGAGAGAGAGCGTTGTTAGGCGTGATGCTAGGAGGACGGTGCCTTCTTTTACCAGATCCAGTCGGGGGTAGTGACCCCAGTGAACAGAAGAGAAAGGCCCCAGATTCTTTCATTCATCCTAGCTCAGATAGAAGGGCACGGGGTGCTTTTAGTGCCGTCAGGGTGAAGGTGACAGTTGGAGGAGTTTCCCAATGTGTCCTTGGTGCAGACGACGACATCAGGGAGAGTGCAGTATCAGGGCCTGCTTTATTTGTGGGAGTGTCAACCATTTGAAGAAGGTTTGCCCATAAACCAAGAAAGAGGAGCCGAAGCCGAGCAACAGTCTCTCTCCTGCCAGAGTATTCACCTTGACTTAGACTGAGGCTGAGGCTAGCCCCTCGGTTGTGACAGGTCAGATTTCTAGTGCTGGTTCTTCTTATACTACATTGATTGATTCGGGGGCTACTCATTCATTTGTGTTTGCTAGAGTGATAGATCAATTGTGTAGACATAGTGATTTTTATGCTAGGGGATTTCAGACTTTGTTGCCGACTGAGGAACTGGTAGTCTCTAGGAGGTGGATTAGAGCATTGCCAGTAGAGATAGACGGTAGAGAGTTGTATGTTGATCTGATTGAGTTAGAGATGGATGACTTCGATATGATTCTAGGGATGGATTGGTTATCAAAGTATGGGGCGACGATTGACTGCAAGCGCAGAATGGTGATTTTTGAACCAGAAGGGGAGGTACCCTTTGTATTTGTGGGGACAGTTAGTGGACTGCGAGTACCTATGATTTCAGCACTGAAGGCTAGAGACCTGATGTAGGAAGGTTGCATAGGATTCCTAACGAGCATTGTGGATACCTCTAGGCTTATGCCGGTTGGATCAAGTGAGACCATATTGGTATGTGAGTTTCCAGATTTATTTCCAGCAGATTTGCCAGGATTGCCGCCACAACGGGAGATCGAGTTTGTTATAGAGTTGGCACCAGGGGCAGAGCCAGTATCTAGGACACCTTATAGAATGGCTCTGGCAAGGTTGAAGGAATTGAAGAATCATTTGTAGGAGTTACTGGATTTGGGGTTCATCAGACCGAGTTTCTCGTCATGGGGTGCTCCAGTGTTGTTCGTCAACAAGAAGGATGGATCTTTAAGAATGTGTATTGACTATAGGGAGCTGAACAAGTTGACCATTAAGAACAAGTACCCACTACCTAGGATCAACGATTTATTTGACCAGCTACAGGAAAAGATAGTGTTTTCTAAGATTGATCTCCGGTCAGGTTACCATCAGCTAAGGATTAAAGAGGAGGACATACCAAAGACTGCTTTTCGCATGAGATATGGACACTATGAATTCCTGGTTATGTCCTTTGGATTAACCAACGTCCCAGCAACTTTCATGGATTTGATGAATAGGGTCTTCAAGGACTATTTGGACAAGTTCGTGATTGTGTTTATTGACGACATATTGGTGTATTCTCAGTCAGAGATAGAGCATGAGCAGCATTTACCCCTAGTATTACAGCGGTTGAAAGAGCATAGGTTATATGCTAAGTTCAGCAAGTGCAAGTTTTGGCTACCACAAGTCACATTTCTTGGCCATATTTTCAGTAAGGAGAGGATTCTGGTTGACCCGAGTAAGATTGAGGCAGTGAGAGATTGGCCTAGGCCGAGCAGTGTACCAAAAGTTAGGAGTTTTCTGGGATTGGCAAGGTATTATCGGCGGTTTGTTGAGGGGTTCTCCAGGATAGCCACACCGTTGACTGAATTGATGAGAAAGAAGACTAAGTATGGGTGGACAGATAGGTGTGAGAATAATTTCAAGGAACTAAAGTGGCGACTGATCACCGCTCCAGTATTGATTCTGCCGTCAGACAATGCAAAGTTTGTGGTTTATTGTGATGCTTACAGACAGGGTTTAGGGTGTGTGCTTATGCAAGCCAGAAAGGTGATAGCATACGCATCGAGACAACTAAAGGAGTACGAGCAGAGATATCCCACGCATGATCTGGAGTTGGCAGCGATGGTATTTGCACTTAAGGTTTGGAGACATTATTTGTATGGTGAGAAGTGCGAAATATACACCGACCATAAAAGTTTGAAGTACTTCTTTACTCAGAGGGAACTGAATATGCGCCAGAGATGGTGGTTAGAACTGGTAATGGATTATGATTGTGATATCCTATACCATCCTGGGAAGGCTAATGTAGTGGCTGATGCATTGAGCCGGAAGGGCCCAGGACAATTGTTCAATTCGAGGCAAATATCTGATAAATTAGCTGAGGAAATGACTAGAGCGGGTATAGAGTTGGTGGTTGGCCAGTTAGCCAACATCACTCTTCAGTCTACACTCCTTGAGAGGCTCAAGGAAGCTCAGGGGGAGGATCCCCAATTAAGAGGGCACAAAGAGAGTGTCTTAGTCGGAGCGGCTAGGGACTTCTCTATTTCAAAGATGGGGCTACTAAAGTACAAGGGTCAGATTTGTGTTCCGATGGATTCTGATATCCGGCGAGAGATCTTGGATGAATCCAATACAATCCTTATTCTTTACATCCAGGTACAATGAATATGTAATAAGATTTGAGAACCTTGTATTGGTGGTCGGGAATGAAGAGGGACGTGGTGGACTATGTGGCCAAGTGCTTAACTTGTCAGTAGGTAAAGGCTGAACATCAGAGGCCAGCAGGGTTGTTGCAGCCTCTAGGGATTCCAGAGTGGAAGTGGGAGGATATAACCATGGACTTCATGGTTGGTTTGCCAAAGACTGTGGGACAACATGATTTTGTGTGGGTGATTGTGGATAGGTATACCAAGTCCGCCCACTTTTTGCCTGTTAGAATAACTTATACTGTGGAGCAGTATGCTGAGCTGTATGTGAAGGAAATTGTTCGACTTCATGGGGATTCGAGGTTGATAGTATCTGGCAGGGACCCCACCTTCACCTCCAAGTTTTGGGAGAGTCTGCAGAAGGCTATGGGCACGCGGTTGCGGTTTAGTACCGCTTATCATCCTCAGACGAATGGACAGTCTGAGAGGACGATTCAGATAATCGAAGATATGTTATGAGCCTGTGTGCTGGATTTTGGGGGATCTTGGAGTAAGTATCTTCCTTTGATTGAGTTTTCATACAATAACAGTTACCAGGCGACTATCGGAGTGGCACCGTATGAGATGCTATATGGGAGGAAGTGCAGATCACCTATCCATTGGGATGAGACGGGTGAGATGAGATACTTGGGTTCTGAAAGGGTTCTGAGGACCAATGAGGCGATTGAAAAGATTAGAGCTCGAATGCTCGCCTCCCAGAGTCGCCAGAAGAGTTACTCGGACTTGAAACGCAGGAGCGTAGAGTTTCAAGTCGGTGACCATGTGTTCCTTAGGGTTTCACCTTTGAGAGGAGTGAAATGGTTTGGTGTTCAGGGCAAGCTGAGACCTAGGTTTGTTGGCCCCTTTGAGATTCTGGAATGGGTTGGAGAGGTAGCTTACAGATTGGCGATGCCTCCAGCCCTATCAGGGGTTCATGATGTTTTTCACGTGTCCATGCTCCGGAAGTATGTATCAGATTCTACACATGTACTGAGTTATGAGAACTTGGAGCTGGACCAGGATTTATCATATGAGAAGAAGCCAGCTCAGATTCTCGACCAGAAGGATAAAGTCTTGCGAAGCAAGACCATCGCCTTGGTGAAAGTGCTGTGGAGGAACAACAAGGATGAGGAGGCGACGTGGGAACTTGAGTCAGATATGCGGGAATGGTATCCCGAGTTATTTAGGTAATTTCGAGGATGAAATTTCTGTAAGGAGGGGATAGTTGTAGCGTCCTAAATTTGCTAATAAGGCTTAGGGCATTGATTAGCGTGCCTAGAGGGCAATAAGTGATTTATTATATTAATATGTGAATTTGATGAGTATGTGATTAGAAATGCATGTTTAGGTGAATTAAATATTCATGTGGGCCCCATTAGGTTATTAGGGGCATGTTTGTAATTTTAGCCCGTTAAGGGCATAAATGCAATATTTGTGTATATTGTGATCTTTACCACATGTGAGTGGTGATATATTTGTGATGCATGATCTGAGACAATCCTAGGGATCAGTTTAGCTAGTAGTCACAACGCGGTCAAATACCCGGCTCGAGAGGAGCCTAGGGGTATTTTGGATATGTAATATGTGTTCAAAATTTATGGAGTAACGGGTAGTAATTTAGTAATCATTTGGACATGCCGGGGTTAAATGGGGATTTATAGGAATACTCGAGGGATTAGCGAGACACGACAAATGACGGAATTTCCCTTTAGGTTAGTATGGGAATTTTATTAGAGGAAGGGGTAAAGAGGTAATTTGGCCTTAAGGGTGGATAGACTTGGCTGAGGAGTAGTTCATCATGTTACTCACTTAAGCATATACTGGAATTTTCTTTTGGAAGCTCTAGAGGAAAACAAAAGCTAAGAAAACAAGGAGAAGAAGAGCTGATCTTCTTTGGGGTCAAGGGAGGAACTCAAGGCTTGAGTTTGGGAGGCTAGTAGCTTGGAACTCAGGGGATTAATTCAGAGACTTAATTAGGTTCAAAGGTAAGCTTTAAAACCTGATGATTAAATTGAATTCTGTTGAGTTTTGGTTAGAAATATGAGTTTATGCATGTGAGCTAAATTGTGAATCACTCTTGGTTAATTGGGTGAGTTTTGGGATTAGTTTTTGTTGGGTATTGTTGTTGGGAACATAATAGAATTGTTGTGTTGATTGAACTATGTTATTGGGATGATTTTGAGTTAAATTGGCTGGGTTTTGGTTGTTGAAATAAGGGATTTTTCTGGGTTCGAAGGGGTTGGGCCGTGACTCTGTTCTTGGTGAGCCACGGCCCTCTAGACCAAATGGGTGGCTAGGAAGAAGGGCGGGTCGCGACACCCCTTTGGTTGGGCCGCAGCGCGTGTCTACCGAATGGGGAGGTTGAGCCTCTGGTTGAGGCGAGCCATGGCACAAGGCCATGGGGCCGCAGCTCTTAGGGGGTCTTTGGACCCCGAGAAGGTTTTTGACTCGGGAATCCAAAAGTTAAGGCTCAGGATGGATTTTATCACCCGAATTGATGGAATCCAAAGTCCAGGAGACTAGAATGATATCCCAAAGTTATTTAATGGATTAGAGCTTGATGGATGGATGTTGTTGATACGTTGTGACTAGGTTTTCAGCAAGGCTCAGACTAGGGGACTTTGCTGAGGATATCAGTGCTTGGGAATCTTGGGACACAGGTAAGAAAACTGTTGTGCCCGTATAGCAGGGCGTGGCCCTATAGTTTGTATTGCAAGGCACGACCCTATGTGATTGTGTTGCAGGGCATAACCCTATTGTTTATGTTTGTATTTGTTTAATATATGCTATGTGTTGCATATTTGTGAATGAAGGGCGAAGACCGGGAACGGCGAAAGCCGAGTACGGAAAGGGGCCGAGAATGACGTTAAGCGCGTGGAGTGCAAGGCCGAGTACGGCAAAGGGCCGGGAGCGGCGTTAAGCATGCGGAGTGCAAGCTGCTAGGGTGAGACCCTTGAATTCTTGAGTCATCCTCACGGTGTGGACCGCGAACCCAGGGCCTGGTAAAGTGCCTGGGACGGCATGGCCGCTATGTGTTTAGCCTGTTGGCTGCCTTGTTATATGTTGATTGATAGTTATGCATATGTTGATTATTTGTGCTGAGTTTTCTTGCTGGGCTTTGGCTCACGGGTGCTCTATGGTGCAGGTAAGGGCAAGAGAAAGGTCGACCAACCATGAGTATGGAGAGCATGAAGCAACGCATACATGTTCGGCCTGCCTGGCAGCCATGACTAGGGGTATTTTTGGGAGATGTTATGTACTAGTCTAAATTTTTTCGTTTAGTCAACTTTAATCATATTTTTGAGTTGTAAGTATTTCTAAACCGTATTTTGGGATCCCAAATGTATAACGCTTTATAATTTTAATGAATGACTACATTTTCAAATTATATGACCTTTATTACAATTTAGCAACACTTTTAACCTAAAACCTCGATTAGCGGGTTAATTGCACATTTTAAACTCACATAGTAACGGCTCTAAGGAAGTAGGGAGTTACAAAAATGTTCAGTTATGGTATCATTTAAGGGCATAGACTCTAACAAAGAATTTGCATCATTCATAGAATCATCAACATGTAAGCTCATACCAAAATATTTTTCACAAAAGTCAAGCAAGTCATTTCCATCATCTTCAAAAATATTCTCAATCATGTTAACTTCATGCACTTCCTCACACTTAACAGATTTAGCAACATTAAATACATTCAATTCAACAGTCATATTTCCAAAAGATAATTTCAAAACGCCATTACGACAATTAATGATTGCATTAGATGTAACTAAGAATGGTCTACCTAAAATGATTGGAATTTGAGCATGCACATTTTCCACAGGTTGAGTATCAAGAACAATGAAGTCAACAGGAAAGTAAAACTTATCAACTTTTATCAAAACAGTTTCAATAATGCCTCTAGGAATTTTCACAAAACGATTGGCTAATTGAAGAGTTATAGAAGTAGGTTTTAGTTCACCATGACCAAGTTTTTTATAAACAAAATAAGACAATAAATTCACACTAGCACCAAAATCAAGTAAAGCCTTGTTGATAAAATGACAAAAAATAATGCATGAAATTGTGGGACACCCAGGATCTTTATATTTAACAAGACTCTTATATTGAATAATGAAACTAGCTTGTTCAACTAAAAATGCCTTTTTAGGAACATTAGTGTTTCTTTTTACAATACAAAGATCCTTCAAAAATTTAGAGTAGGTGGGAATTTTTTTAATGGCATCTAAGAAAGGGATATTGATACTAACTTGTTTAAAAACTTATAGGATGTCATTATATTGGCCACCTTTTTTAATTGGAAGTAATCTTTGTGGGAATGGGGCTTTAGGAATGAAAGGATGGATTGGAGTATCATCCTTTGAAGATTCATTGGCATTAGAACTAGAAGGTTGACTCTTTTCTTTTTCTTTTTCAACCTCTAGTATGTAATCGGGTTTGACAATGTTTTTTCTGGACCTAAGAGTTGAAATTGATTTGGCTTCTCCATTATGGCACTGCCAGAGCATGCCACACGTATTTCCTTGTCAGGCAACGTAGTGGGAGTGCGAATTGTCGAGTCGTACAATTGACAACACTGTGGACGGATCGCCAAAAAGGTTGTCAAACGATCCTCTGACGCTGCAAAACTGCATTGATTGACACTTGGCTAGCCTTCTAGGTACCGAGGACAAGATCCTTGACCTAAAAGGCCAGTGCTTGTAAAGAGTTCGAGGACTACTAGCTAGTCCTTGGGGTATGCCCTCAGAGAGAGACGTTCATGCCCTATATCCAAGGGATGCGACCTTTCATTGAGACATCTACCCTCCGAGGACTGACCCTCGAGGTGTGGTCTCACTTGAAGAGGCACGCGTCTTCGACGCGTGCCCTACCCACACCGGTTTCGGATTGCCACATGTCCTTTGGTGAAAACACGAACAACATTTGCCCCCCAAGTCTATATTCGTCCTCGGATAATGGAGACTTAAAATTGGGGAGAAATTGAATAGTCCTCGGATGGAAACATTTGAACTTCTTCTGATATCACTATGAGATTTCTTGCCAAGTGTTGAGCCCCTATTGTTGGGCCCATCAATCCGTGCAAATAATGAAGGGCCAAGTTCGTGACCCGAAATGACTTTTCCGTACCCTAGGTGTCCTTTCAGCATGTATTTGAGGTTTTCCTTTTCCAATGCTAATGATCACGATCCACACCTTTTGGGATCCGTGTCCTTGGATCGCTCTCGAGTAGCTATATCCTAGGTAATTCGTCGATCGGGGTGAATTTACTTTGCCCCCAAGTGTTGGGTATATAAAAGGCCGAGAACCAACTCTCCAACGTTACTTTAGTTCATTTCAAATTTCATGTGTTTTCTACTCTCCAACCTCTCTCGGCTTCCCAAATCAATTCTCTTTCCCAACGTTCCTTGGTTTTGCACCCTTTTTGACTTCTCTTTCATCTTGGAAGATTGGCATGAATCTTCTTACTTCTGGATAAACGGCAAGCAATTCTTTAGAGTTCACAGTCGATTCAGCACCATTCAACGCTTCATCTCGAGTGAGTGCCCTTGAACTGTGACTTTTCATTTTTGTGTATGTTTGAGGACTTAGAATGCATGCTTTAGAGGTTGTTTTGACCTTATTTGTCGTCGAAAATGGTCTAAATGGCCTATTTAGACATTCTAAGGTGTCTTGAGGCGTTTTTCGTTATTTTGGGCCTTCAACCGGAATTTGGAAAATTTCCAGATTTTGGCGATGTTCATCATCTCTGATGGTGTTCATCTTTTCCGGTGGTGTCTCCAGCGCCAGGTGTCTGGCTCCAAGGACACTCCAATGTCATTAGTTTTTCTTTCCTTCCCTTTTGGCCTATCTTTCTTCGGGTCAAGGCGCTAACTACTTGGTGTTTGTTTCAAATGTCTGAGGAGCTTTATCACCTCCATCAATAAGGTTTCTATGCAATTGACAGCAAGATCCTCCAGATGGCCCGAGAAGGGGAAACAGGTGGCTGGTAGCAACCAAGCCCTTGCAGTACGGGAAAGCTCGGAACCGGTGGCGATGAGACCCCTCAGAGTTGGCCTCTCGGCGGGCCCGATGCCGTTGGAATCCCCCTACCCTGCCATAGGGTTCGAGGCAGAAGACATCCCGAGCAAGCTACGGCACTGAGGTGCCTTGCAGAGGATTCTCGACAACTACAGGGTAGATGATGGCGAAATACTAGTGCGTCTAGCCCGGGAAGACGAGAGGGTGCACGAGAGCATTCACGGGCTCGGGCCCTGGAGCACCTCCCATATCCAAGTGAGTGGAACCCTGCCACTGCACCAATACTATGTCGACTTCCTAAAATTTGTCGGCATAGCTCCCTTCCAATTGTCCCCGAACGGATACCGAGTATTGGTAGGGCTCTACAATTTTTACTAAAGGCAAAACTAGCCCACCCCGTCCCCCACCAAAATATTGTATATCTATAGTTTTTGGCAATGCCTAAAGAAGGGGAACTGTAACGCCCTGGATAACCAAGACTATTACACTATGTGTTTAAAATAGTGCAAGACTTGCTAATCAAGTCATTTAAATGAAAATGTGATCCTAAAGTCATAAATAAGTTAGGGTTAAAAGATTTTGGTCTTAAACGGATAATTTTCATTAAAATAAATGTTTAGTACATGAGATCCCAAAAACAGGGTTTAAAAAATATATTTACAAAATTCTAAAAGTTACATACAATCAAGGCCACCCTAATGGAAAAATACACATTTTAGGTTTCTGTCCCTGTACAATCCCTCGACCGTGGCAGAATCGAAGGAAGAAAGTGACTTGCAATCTATCAGGAGGATCCTTAAAAGGACTCCTTGTATCAGGAGGATCCTAAAAAGGACCCTCTATCAGGAGGATCCTAAAAAGGACCCTCTATCAGGAGGAACCCAAAAGGACCCCTTGTATCAGGGCCTTAAACGAATT